>NW_025111081.1:0-1357851 GCF_015476425.1 Leptopilina heterotoma | reverse complement strand
GGACACGGAATACCCGATATCCAATTTTATTTCAATTTTTTTAGTAGTAGCACCCTCACCCGAACGCCATCAGACAATCATAATTTGATAAAAAGGAAAACAAAAATTTATTTTATCCAAATTTATTTAATCTAATCATCTGAAAATTACCAGAGTTCTAGTAGGGACTGAACCCTACACAATCCTGAAAAATAGAGATTTTTATTTGAATTTTTTAGTAGTAGCAGGTCCACCCGTACGCCATCAGACAATCAAAATTTGGTAAAAACGAAAGTAAAAATTTATTTTATCCAAATTTATTCAATCTAATCATCTAAAAATTACCAGAGTTCTAGTAGGGACTGAACCCTACACAATCCTGAAGAATAGAGAATTTTATTTCAATTTTTTAGTAGTAGCAGGTCCACCCGTACGCCATCAGACAATCAAAATTTGGTAGAAACGAAAATAAAAATTTATTTAATCAAAATTTATTTAATCTAATCATCTGAAAATTACCAGAGTTCTAGTAGGGACTGAACCCTACACAATCCTGAAGAATAGAGAATTTTATTTCAATTTTTTAGTAGTAGCACCCTCACACGAACGCCATCAGACAATCATAATTTGATAAAAAGGAAAACAAAAATTTATTTTATCCAAATTTATTTAATCTCATCATCTGAAAATTACCAGAGTTCTAGTAGGGACTAAACCCTACACAATCCTGAAGAATAGAGAATTTTATTTCCATTTTTTAGTAGTAGCAGGTCCACCCGTACGCCATCAGACAATCAAAATTTGGTTAAAAAGGAAAATAAAAATTTATTTCATCCAAATTTATTTAATCGAATCATCTGAAAATTACCAGAGTTCTAGTAGGGACTGAACCCTACCCAATCCTGAAGAATAGAGAATTTTATTTGAATTTTTTAGTAGTAGCAGGTCCACCCGTACGCCATCAGACAATCAAAATTTGGTTAAAAACGAAAGTAAAAATTTATTTTATCCAAATTTATTCAATCTAATCATCTAAAAATTACCAGAGTTCTAGTAGGGACTGAACCCTACACAATCCTGAAGAATAGAAAATTTTATTTCAATTTTTTAGTAGTAGCACCCTCACCCGAACGCCATCAGACAATCATAATTTGATAAAAAGGAAAACAAAAATTTATTTTATCCAAATTTATTTAATCTAATCATCTGAAAATTACCAGAGTTCTAGTAGTGACTGAACCCTACACAATCCTGAAGAATAGAGAATTTTATTTGAATTTTTTAGTAGTAGCAGGTCCACCCGTACGCCATCAGACAATCAAAATTTGGTAAAAACGAAAGTAAAAATTTATTTTATCCAAATTTATTCAATCTAATCATCTAAAAATTACCAGAGTTCTAGTAGGGACTGAACCCTACACAATCCTGAAGAATAGAGAATTTTATTTCCATTTTTTAGTAGTAGCAGGTCCACCCGTACGCCATCAGACAATCAAAATTTGGTAAAAACGAAAATAAAAATTTATTTCATCCAAATTTATTTAATGTAATCATCTGAAAATTACCAGAGTTCTAGTAGGAACTGAACCCTACACAATCCTGAAGAATAGAGAATTTTATTTCAATTTTTTAGTAGTAGCACCCTCACACGAACGCCATCAGACAATCATAATTTGATAAAAAGGAAAACAAAAATTTATTTTATCCAAATTTATTTAATCTAATCATCTGAAAATTACCAGAGTTCTAGTAGGGACTAAACCCTACACAATCCTGAAAAATAGAGAATTTTATTTGAATTTTTTAGTAGTAGCAGGTTCACCCGTACGCCATTAGACAATCAAAATTTGGTAAAAACGAAAATAAAAATTTATTTCATCCAAATTTATTTAATCTAATCATCTGAAAATTACCAGAGTTCTAGTAGTGACTGAACCCTACCCAATCCTAAAGAATAGAGAATTTTATTTGAATTTTTTAGTAGTAGCAGGTCCACCCGTACGCCATCAGACAATCAAAATTTGGTAAAAACGAAAGTAAAAATTTATTTTATCCAAATTTATTTAATCTAATCATCTAAAAATTACCAGAGTTCTAGTAGGGACTGAACCCTACACAATCCTGAAGAATAGAGAATTTTATTTCAATTTTTTAGTAGTAGCAGGTTCACCCGTACGCCATTAGACAATCAAAATTTGGTAAAAACGAAAATAAATATTTATTTTATTCAAATTTATTCAATCTAATCATCTAAAAATTACCAGAGTTCTAGTAGGGACTGAACCCTACACAATCCTAAAGAATAGAGAATTTTATTTTTATTTTTTAGTAGTAGCACCCTTACCTGAACGCCATCAGACAATCATAATTTGATAAAAAGGAAAATAAAAATTTATTTTATCCAAATTTATTTAATTTAATCATCTGAAAATTACCAGAGTTCTAGTAGGGACTGAATTCTACACAATCCTGAAGAATAGAGAATTTTATTTGAATTTTTTAGTAGTAGCACCCTCACCCGTACGCTATCAGACAATCAAAATTTGGTAAAAAGGAAAATAAAAATTTATTTCATTCAAATTTATTTAATCTAATCATCTGAAAATTACCAGAGTTCTAGTAGGGACTGAACCCTACCCAATCCTGAAGAATAGAGAATTTTATTTGAATTTTTTAGTATTAGCAGGTCCACCCGTACGCCATCAGACAATCAAAATTTGGTAAAAAGGAAAATAAAAATTTATTTCATCCAAATTTATTGAATCTAATCATCTGAAAATTACCAGAGTTCTAGTAGGGACTGAACCCTACCCAATCCTGAAGAATAGAGAATTTTATTTGAATTTTTTAGTAGTAGCAGGTCCACCCGTACGCCATCAGACAATCAAAATTTGGTAAAAACGAAAGTAAAAATTTATTTTATCCAAATTTATTCAATCTAATCATCTAAAAATTACCAGAGTTCTAGTAGGGACTGAACCCTACACAATCCTGAAGAATAGAGAATTTTATTTCAATTTTTTAGTAGTAGCAGGTTCACCCGTACGCCATTAGACAATCAAAATTTGGTAAAAACGAAAATAAATATTTATTTTATCCAAATTTATTTAATGTAATCATCTGAAAATTACCAGAGTTCTAGTAGAAACTGAATACTACACAATCCTGTAGAATAGAGAATTTTATTTCAATTTTTTAGTAGTAGCACCATCACCGGAACGCCATCAGACAATCATAATTTGTTAAAAAGGAAAATAAAAATTTATTTTATCCAAATTTATTCAATCTAATCATCTAAAATTACCAGAGTTCTAGTAGGGACTGAACCCTACACAATCCTAAAGAATAGAGAATTTTATTTTTATTTTTTAGTAGTAGCACCCTCACCTGAACGCCATCAGACAATCATAATTTGATAAAAAGGAAAATAAAAATTTATTTTATCCAAATTTATTTAATTTAATCATCTGAAAATTACCAGAGTTCTAGTAGGGACTGAACCCTACACAATCCTGAAGAATAGAGAATTTTATTTGAATTTTTTTAGTAGTAGCAGGTTCACCCGTACGCCATCAGACAATCAAAATTTGGTAAAACGAAAATAAAAATTTATTTCATTTAAATTTATTTAATCTAATCATCTGAAAATTACCAGAGTTCTAGTAGGGACTGAACCCTACACAATCCTGAAGAATAGAGAATTTTATTTGAATTTTTTAGTAGTAGCAGTTTCACCCGTACGCCATCAGACAATCAAAATTTGATAAAAAGGAAAATAAAAATTTATTTTATCCAAATTTATTTAATCTAATCATCTAAAATTACCAGAGTTCTAGTAGGGACTGAACCCTACACAATCCTGAAGAATAGAGAATTTTATTTGAATTTTTTAGTAGTAGCAGGTCCACCCGTACGCCATCAGACAATCAAAATTTGGTAAAAACGAAAGAAAAAATTTATTTCATCCAAATTTATTTAATCTAATCATCTGAAAATTACCAGAGTTCTAGTAGGGACTGAACCCTACACAATCCTGAAGAATAGAGAATTTTATTTCAATTTTTTAGTAGTAGCAGTTCCACCCGTACGCCATCAGACAATCAAAATTTGGTAAAAACGAAAATAAAAATTTATTTCATCCAAATTTATTTAATCTAATCATCTGAAAATTACCAGAGTTCTAGTAGGGACTGAACCCTACACAATCCTGAAGAATAGAGAATTTTATTTCAATTTTTTAGTAGTAGCACCCTCACACGAACGCCATCAGACAATCATAATTTGATAAAAAGGAAAATAAAAATTTATTTCATTCAAATTTATTTAATCTAATCATCTAAAATTACCAGAGTTCTAGTAGGGAACTAACCCTACACAATCCTGAAGAATAGAGAATTTTATTTGAATTTTTTAGTAGTAGCAGGTTCACCCGTACGCCATCAGACAATCAAAATTTGGTAAAAACGAAAATAAAATTTATTTCATCCAAATTTATTTAATCTAATCATCTGAAAATTACCAGAGTTCTAGTAGGGACTGAACCCTACCCAATCCTGAAGAATAGAGAATTTTATTTGAATTTTTTAGTAGTAGTAGGTCCACCCGTACGCCATCAGACAATCAAAATTTGGTAAAAACGAAAATAAAAATTTATTTCATCCAAATTTATTTAATCTAATCATCTGAAAATTACCAGAGTTCTAGTAGGAACTGAACCCTACACAATCCTGAAGAATAGAGAATTTTATTTCAATTTTTTAGTAGTAGCACCCTCACCCGTACGCCATCAGACAATCAAATTTGGTAAAAACGAAAATAAAAATTTATTTTCATCCAAATTTATTTAATCTAATCATCTGAAAATTACCAGAGTTCTAGTAGGGACTGAACCCTACACAATCCTGAAGAATAGAGAATTTTATTTGAATTTTTTAGTAGTAGTAGGTCCACCCGTACGCCATCAGACAATCAAAATTTGGTAAAAACGAAAATAAAAATTTATTTCATCCAAATTTATTTCAATCTAATCATCTAAAATTACCAGAGTTCTAGTAGGGACTGAACCCTACACAATCCTGAAGAATAGAGAATTTTATTTCAATTTTTAGTAGTAGCAGGTTCACCCGTACGCCATCAGACAATCAAAATTTGGTAAAAACGAAAATAAATATTTATTTTATCCAAATTTATTTAATGTAATCATCTGAAAATTACCAGAGTTCTAGTAGGGACTGAACCCTACACAATCCTGAAGAATAGAGAATTTTATTTGAATTTTTTAGTAGTAGCAGGTTCACCCGTACGCCATCAGACAATCAAAATTTGGTAAAAACGAAAATAAAAATTTATTTCATCAAAATTTATTTAATCTAATCATCTGAAAATTACCAGAGTTCTAGTAGGGACTGAACCCTACACAATCCTAAAGAATAGAGAATTTTATTTGAATTTTTTAGTAGTAGCACCCTCACACGAACGCCATCAGACAATCATAATTTGATAAAAAGGAAAATAAAAATTTATTTTATCCAAATTTATTTAATCTAATCATCTGAAAATTACCAGAGTTCTAGTAGGGACTGAACCCTACACAATCCTGAAGAATAGAAAATTTTATTTCAATTTTTTAGTAGTAGCACCCTCACCCGAACGCCATCAGACAATCATAATTTGATAAAAAGGAAAACAAAAATTTATTTTATCCAAATTTATTTAATCTAATCATCTGAAAATTACCAGAGTTCTAGTAGGGACTAAACCCTACACAATCCTGAAAAATAGAGAATTTTATTTGAATTTTTTAGTAGTAGCAGGTTCACCCGTACGCCATTAGACAATCAAAATTTGGTAAAAACGAAAATAAAAATTTATTTCATCCAAATTTATTTAATGTAATCATCTGAAAATTACCAGAGTTCTAGTAGGAACTGAACCCTACACAATCCTGAAGAATAGAGAATTTTATTTAAATTTTTTAGTAGTAGCAGGTCCACCCGTACGCCATCAGACAATCAAAATTTGGTAAAAACGAAAATAAAAATTTATTTCATCAAAATTTATTTAATCTAATCATCTGAAAATTACCACAGTTCTAGTAGGGACTGAACCCTACACAATCCTGAAGAATAGAGAATTTTATTTCAATTTTTTAGTAGTAGCACCCTCACACGAACGCCATCAGACAATCATAATTTGATAAAAAGGAAAATAAAAATTTATTTTATCCAAATTTATTTAATCTAATCATCTGAAAATTACCAGAGTTCTAGTAGGGACTAAACCCTACACAATCCTGAAGAATAGAAAATTTTATTTCAATTTTTTAGTAGTAGCACCCTCACCCGAACGCCATCAGACAATCATAATTTGATAAAAAGGAAAACAAAAATTTATTTTATCCAAATTTATTTAATCTAATCATCTGAAAATTACCAGAGTTCTAGTAGGGACTAAACCCTACACAATCCTGAAAAATAGAGAATTTTATTTGAATTTTTTAGTAGTAGCAGGTTCACCCGTACGCCATTAGACAATCAAAATTTGGTAAAAACGAAAATAAAAATTTATTTCATCCAAATTTATTTAATCTAATCATCTGAAAATTACCAGAGTTCTAGTAGTGACTGAACCCTACCCAATCCTAAAGAATAGAGAATTTTATTTGAATTTTTTAGTAGTAGCAGGTCCACCCGTACGCCATCAGACAATCAAAATTTGGTAAAAACGAAAGTAAAAATTTATTTTATCCAAATTTATTTAATCTAATCATCTAAAAATTACCAGAGTTCTAGTAGGGACTGAACCCTACACAATCCTGAAGAATAGAGAATTTTATTTCAATTTTTTAGTAGTAGCAGGTTCACCCGTACGCCATTAGACAATCAAAATTTGGTAAAAACGAAAATAAATATTTATTTTATTCAAATTTATTTAATCTAATCATCTAAAAATTACCAGAGTTCTAGTAGGGACTGAACCCTACACAATCCTAAAGAATAGAGAATTTTATTTTATTTTTTAGTAGTAGCACCCTTACCTGAACGCCATCAGACAATCATAATTTGATAAAAAGGAAAATAAAATTTATTTTATCCAAATTTATTTAATTTAATCATCTGAAAATTACCAGAGTTCTAGTAGGGACTGAATTCTACACAATCCTGAAGAATAGAGAATTTTATTTGAATTTTTTAGTAGTAGCACCCTCACCCGTACGCTATCAGACAATCAAAATTTGGTAAAAAGGAAAATAAAAATTTATTTCATTTAAATTTATTTAATCTAATCATCTGAAAATTACCAGAGTTCTAGTAGGGACTGAACCCTACCCAATCCTGAAGAATAGAGAATTTTATTTGAATTTTTTAGTAGTAGCAGGTCCACCCGTACGCCATCAGACAATCAAAATTTGGTAAAAAGGAAAATAAAAATTTATTTCATCCAAATTTATTGAATCTAATCATCTGAAAATTACCAGAGTTCTAGTAGGGACTGAACCCTACCCAATCCTGAAGAATAGAGAATTTTATTTGAATTTTTTAGTAGTAGCAGGTCCACCCGTACGCCATCAGACAATCAAAATTTGGTAAAAACGAAAGTAAAAATTTATTTTATCCAAATTTATTCAATCTAATCATCTAAAAATTACCAGAGTTCTAGTAGGGACTGAACCCTACACAATCCTGAAGAATAGAGAATTTTATTTCAATTTTTTAGTAGTAGCAGGTTCACCCGTACGCCATTAGACAATCAAAATTTGGTAAAAACGAAAATAAATATTTATTTTATCCAAATTTATTTAATGTAATCATCTGAAAATTACCAGAGTTCTAGTAGAAACTGAATACTACACAATCCTGAAGAATAGAGAATTTTATTTCAATTTTTTAGTAGTAGCACCATCACCGGAACGCCATCAGACAATCATAATTTGTTAAAAAGGAAAATAAAAATTTATTTTATCCAAATTTATTCAATCTAATCATCTAAAAATTACCAGAGTTCTAGTAGGGACTGAACCCTACACAATCCTAAAGAATAGAGAATTTTATTTTTATTTTTTAGTAGTAGCACCCTCACCTGAACGCCATCAGACAATCATAATTTGATAAAAAGGAAAATAAAAATTTATTTTATCCAAATTTATTTAATTTAATCATCTGAAAATTACCAGAGTTCTAGTAGGGACTGAACCCTACACAATCCTGAAGAATAGAGAATTTTATTTGAATTTTTTAGTAGTAGCAGGTTCACCCGTACGCCATCAGACAATCAAAATTTGGTAAAAACGAAAATAAAAATTTATTTCATTTAAATTTATTTAATCTAATCATCTGAAAATTACCAGAGTTCTAGTAGGGACTGAACCCTACACAATCCTGAAGAATAGAGAATTTTATTTGAATTTTTTAGTAGTAGCAGTTTCACCCGTACGCCATCAGACAATCAAAATTTGATAAAAAGGAAAATAAAAATTTATTTTATCCAAATTTATTTAATCTAATCATCTAAAAATTACCAGAGTTCTAGTAGGGACTGAACCCTACACAATCCTGAAGAATAGAGAATTTTATTTACATTTTTTAGTAGTAGCAGGTCCACCCGTACGCCATCAGACAATCAAAATTTGGTAAAAACGAAAGAAAAAATTTATTTCATCCAAATTTATTTAATCTAATCATCTGAAAATTACCAGAGTTCTAGTAGGGACTGAACCCTACACAATCCTGAAGAATAGAGAATTTTATTTCAATTTTTTAGTAGTAGCAGTTCCACCCGTACGCCATCAGACAATCAAAATTTGGTAAAAACGAAAATAAAAATTTATTTTATTCAAATTTATTTAATCTAATCATCTGAAAATTACCAGAGTTCTAGTAGGGACTGAACCCTACACAATCCTGAAGAATAGAGAATTTTATTTCAATTTTTTAGTAGTAGCACCCTCACACGAACGCCATCAGACAATCATAATTTGATAAAAAGGAAAATAAAAATTTATTTCATTCAAATTTATTCAATCTAATCATCTAAAAATTATCAGAGTTCTAGTTGGAACTAAACCCTACACAATCCTGAAGAATAGAGAATTTTATTTGAATTTTTTAGTAGTAGCAGGTTCACCCGTACGCCATCAGACAATCAAAATTTGGTAAAAACGAAAATAAAAATTTATTTCATCCAAATTTATTTAATCTAATCATCTGAAAATTACCAGAGTTCTAGTAGGGACTGAACCCTACCCAATCCTGAAGAATAGAGAATTTTATTTGAATTTTTTAGTAGTAGTAGGTCCACCCGTACGCCATCAGACAATCAAAATTTGGTAAAAACGAAAATAAAAATTTATTTCATCCAAATTTATTTAATCTAATCATCTGAAAATTACCAGAGTTCTAGTAGGAACTGAACCCTACACAATTCTGAAGAATAGAGAATTTTATTTCAATTTTTTAGTAGTAGGTCCACCCGTACGCCATCAGACAATCAAAATTTGGTAAAAACGAAAATAAAAATTTATTTCATCCAAATTTATTTAATCTAATCATCTGAAAATTACCAGAGTTCTAGTAGGGACTGAACCCTACCCAATCCTGAAGAATAGAGAATTTTATTTGAATTTTTTAGTAGTAGTAGGTCCACCCGTACGCCATCAGACAATCAAAATTTGGTAAAAACGAAAATAAAAATTTATTTCATCCAAATTTATTCAATCTAATCATCTAAAAATTACCAGAGTTCTAGTAGGGACTGAACCCTACACAATCCTGAAGAATAGAGAATTTTATTTCAATTTTTTAGTAGTAGCAGGTTCACCCGTACGCCATTAGACAATCAAAATTTGGTAAAAACGAAAATAAATATTTATTTTATCCAAATTTATTTAATGTAATCATCTGAAAATTACCAGAGTTCTAGTAGGGACTGAACCCTACACAATCCTGAAGAATAGAGAATTTTATTTGAATTTTTTAGTAGTAGCAGGTTCACCCGTACGCCATCAGACAATCAAAATTTGGTAAAAACGAAAATAAAAATTTATTTCATCCAAATTTATTTAATCTAATCATCTGAAAATTACCAGAGTTCTAGTAGGGACTGAACCCTACACAATCCTGAAGAATAGAGAATTTTATTTGAATTTTTTAGTAGTAGCAGTTTTACCCGTACGCCATCAGACAATCAAAATTTGATAAAAAGGAAAATAAAAATTTATTTTATCCAAATTTATTTAATCTAATCATCTAAAAATTACCAGAGTTCTAGTAGGGACTGAACCCTACACAATCCTGAAGAATAGAGAATTTTATTTGAATTTTTTAGTAGTAGCAGGTCCACCCGTACGCCATCAGACAATCAAAATTTGGTAAAAACGAAAGAAAAAATTTATTTCATCCAAATTTATTTAATCTAATCATCTGAAAATTACCAGAGTTCTAGTAGGGACTGAACCCTACACAATCCTGAAGAATAGAGAATTTTATTTCAATTTTTTAGTAGTAGTAGTTCCACCCGTACGCCATCAGACAATCAAAATTTGGTAAAAACGAAAATAAAAATTTATTTCATTCAAATTTATTTAATCTAATCATCTGAAAATTACCAGAGTTCTAGTAGGGACTGAACCCTACACAATCCTGAAGAATAGAGAATTTTATTTCAATTTTTTAGTAGTAGCACCCTCACACGAACGCCATCAGACAATCATAATTTGATAAAAAGGAAAATAAAAATTTATTTCATTCAAATTTATTCAATCTAATCATCTAAAAATTATCAGAGTTCTAGTTAGAACTAAACCCTACACAATCCTGAAGAATAGAGAATTTTATTTGAATTTTTTAGTAGTAGCAGGTTCACCCGTACGCCATCAGACAATCAAAATTTGGTAAAAACGAAAATAAAAATTTATTTCATCCAAATTTATTTAATCTAATCATCTGAAAATTACCAGAGTTCTAGTAGGGACTGAACCCTACCCAATCCTGAAGAATAGAGAATTTTATTTGAATTTTTTAGTAGTAGTAGGTCCACCCGTACGCCATCAGACAATCAAAATTTGGTAAAAACGAAAATAAAAATTTATTTCATCCAAATTTATTTAATCTAATCATCTGAAAATTACCAGAGTTCTAGTAGGAACTGAACCCTACACAATTCTGAAGAATAGAGAATTTTATTTCAATTTTTTAGTAGTAGGTCCACCCGTACGCCATCAGACAATCAAAATTTGGTAAAAACGAAAATAAAAATTTATTTCATCCAAATTTATTTAATCTAATCATCTGAAAATTACCAGAGTTCTAGTAGGGACTGAACCCTACCCAATCCTGAAGAATAGAGAATTTTATTTGAATTTTTTAGTAGTAGCAGGTCCACCCGTACGCCATCAGACAATCAAAATTTGGTAAAAACGAAAGTAAAAATTTATTTTATCCAAATTTATTCAATCTAATCATCTAAAAATTACCAGAGTTCTAGTAGGGACTGAACCCTACACAATCCTGAAGAATAGAGAATTTTATTTCAATTTTTTAGTAGTAGCAGGTTCACCCGTACGCCATTAGACAATCAAAATTTGGTAAAAACGAAAATAAATATTTATTTTATCCAAATTTATTTAATGTAATTATCTGAAAATTACCAGAGTTCTAGTAGAAACTGAATACTACACAATCCTGAAGAATAGAGAATTTTATTTCAATTTTTTAGTAGTAGCACCATCACCGGAACGCCATCAGACAATCATAATTTGTTAAAAAGGAAAATAAAAATTTATTTTATCCAAATTTATTCAATCTAATCATCTAAAAATTACCAGAGTTCTAGTAGGGACTGAACCCTACACAATCCTAAAGAATAGAGAATTTTATTTTTATTTTTTAGTAGTAGCACCCTCACCTGAACGCCATCAGACAATCATAATTTGATAAAAAGGAAAATAAAAATTTATTTTATCCAAATTTATTCAATCTAATCATCTAAAAATTACCAGAGTTCTAGTAGGGACTGAACCCTACACAATCCTAAAGAATAGAGAATTTTATTTCAATTTTTTAGTAGTAGCACCCACACCCGAACGCCATCAGACAATCATAATTTGATAAAAAGGAAAACAAAAATTTATTTTATCGAAATTTATTTAATCTAATCATCTGAAAATTACCAGAGTTCTAGTAGGGACTGAACCATACACAATCCTGAAGAATAGAGAATTTTATTTGAATTTTTTAGTAGTAGCAGGTCCACCCGTACGCCATCAGACAATCAAAATTTGGTAAAAACGAAAAAAAAAAATTATTTCATCCAAATTTATTTAATGTAATCATCTGAAAATTACCAGAGTTCTAGTAGGGATTGAATACTACACAATCCTGAAGAATAGAGAATTTTATTTCAATTTTTTAGTAGTATCACCCTCACCCGAACGCCATCAGACAATCAAAATTGGTAAAAACGAAAATAAAAATTTATTTCTTTCAAATTTAACAAATCTAATCATCTGAAAATTACCAGAGTTCTAGTAGGAACTGAACCCGACACAATCCTGAAGAATAGAGAATTTTATTTCAATTTTTTAGTCGTAGCAGGTTCACCCGTACGTCATAAGACAATCAAAATTGGTAAAAACGAAAATAAAAATTTATTTCTTTCAAATTTAACAAATCTAATCATCTGAAAATTACCAGAGTTCTAGTAGGAACTGAACCCGACACAATCCTGAAGAATAGAGAATTTTATTTCAATTTTTTAGTCGTAGCAGGTTCACCCGTACGTCATAAGACAATCAAAATTTGTTAAAAAGAAAAATAAAAATTTATTTTATCCAAATTTATTTAATCTAATTATCTGAAAATTACCAGAGTTCTAGAAGGGATTGAATACTACTGTTTAATTGAAAAATAATTATAAAATAAAAGATGACGGAATGATAAATTTGAAACTTGTTTATTCGAACGTTCATTTACAGAGACTGTCTTAATATTACAATTTATTGTCGTTTTAATATCGGAGAAATCCTTTTTCATGTAGTGGTGGTATCCCCAAAAGTGACCATCTTCATTGTTGTAAATCATCGGTATTGTCTGTAACAAATAAAAGAAAAGCTTCCCCTTTCTCAGAGGGCGTGTCGCTGTAGAAGGAATAGCATTGGTTGGACCAAATAATTATTGGCAACCATTCATATAAACAAAGATAGATAAATATTTATAACAATGGAAGAGGTCGACCTTGTGTAGTTAAATCACTACTGAAGTGAATTACCTGCCAGTAACAGGAGTTCAAACAAAAATTAGATACATAGAATAATTTCAAGCAATGGTTTAAACAAACCGCCCGCCTCATTCCAATTATTGGAATGATGATAGAAGTAAGATGTATTCCTTTTTCAATTTGAAATTAAAAAAATTAAGATGTAGATGTAACTTTGAATTAATCATAACAATATAAGTAATAACAAATGTAGAAGTAGAATGTAACAATTTAATGTCAGATGTAACTTTGAATCATTCATAACAATAGAAATAATAAAAAAATGCCGCCCGCCTTGAGACTTCAGTTCGTTGATTATAGATTTGTTTCTGTTTGGGTAGGTAAGACACATAATTGTGCAATGGATCTTTGAATAATACCCTTTTTAGTTTTGACTGTAACAACACGTACTAACCCGTCCTTTCCTGGGTGAATTTTAAGAACGCGACCCATTTGCCAATTTGATTTTGGAAGATTAATGTCTCTTATCAGAACTAAGTCACCAATTTTGATGTTTGGATTTGACTTCGTCCATTTATAACGCTTTTGAAGATCTTGTTGGTACTCTAAACTCCATTGTTTCCAAAATTGCTCAGTCTTTTGTTGAACTAATTGCCAACGTGTTAAAAGACTGTGTTGACTGGAAGGTAAAGATTTTTCAGGCATAGCTAGTAAGGGTTTTCCTATCAAAAAATGCCCTGGAGATAAATACGAATAATCGTCAACTTCGTTTGAAAATGCAGCAATAGGTCGTGAGTTTAGACAGGATTCTATTTGACATAGTAATGTGGTTAATTCTTCAAAAGTTAATGTGTGTGGTCCCATTATGCGATTAAGGTGTTTCTTTGTGCTTTTAATACCTGCTTCCCAAATACCCCCAAAATGTGGCGAGTATGGAGGAATAAAGTCCCAGTTGATATTAAATGCAGACATGTCTTTCGAAACTTTAGGATCAGATTTTAAGGTCTTAAAAATTCGACGTAATTCTTTATCAGCTCCAACGAAATTTCTACCGTTATCACTATATAGATTTCAAGGAATTCCACGGCGAGACACAAATCTTTTTAAAGCTGATAGAAATGTTGAAGAAGAATAGTCGCTCACTAATTCTAAATGAATAGCTCGCGTTACCATACAGACGAATAGAACTATGTACCCTTTCGTCGATTTGTAACCGCGACCTTTATTTAATTTAACTGAGATTGGTCCTGCATAATCCAAACCGCAATGAGTAAAAGGGTTTAATGGAGTTACTCTACAAGATGGTAAATTCGCCATTAACTGTGATTGAAGTGTAGCTTGATGACGGGCACACAGTGGGTGATTTTGCTCATTTTTGTGTCAAAATCGTAAAACTCTGAGCAGAAACAACATAAAAGGATAAATCTTTTTCGAGAGTATAGATTAGTGCCTACGGATTACGGGAAAAATAAACAGAAGCGTTAAAAAAAATTTTATAACCTTAAAATTTTACGTGGAAGTCAGAAGTTTCAGTAAACAATCAATATTATCCAATACTGCGCAAGTTTGCAAGTCGTTTTTCATCCAAAAAGTATTTTTCCTAGTAGATTTTGAGTCAACTTATTCGTACCTATGGTTCAAAATAATTAAAAATTATTTGGTTTTGAATAAATAAGGTTATAAATGTCATACTTTTTCTCACCTCGGCCTCGTTTAAAACAAATTAAACATAATTTTTTTGATAACTGAAGGTATTTTAGGGGTTTTTAGGGTAATCAGCGGATTACGAATCTGAAGTCAGATTTTTAAAACTCAAAATGGCGGATTCAATATGGAGGATGACATATATAAAATTTGATCGAATTGGCCTGAAATTTATTACCTGGGGGTTTTTTCGGTCGCTGATTACGAATCTGATGTTAGTTTTTTATAATTCAAAATGGCGGATCCAATATGGAGGATAATATATATATATATATATATAAAAATTGATCAAATTGGCTTAGAAGTCATTATTCGGGGGTTTTTATGGTCGCTAATTACGAATCTGAGGTCAGATTTTCAAAATTCAAAATGACGGATTTAATATGGCAGATGTCATATATATAAATTGATCGAATTGTTTTGAAATTTGTTACCTGGGGGTTTTTTCGGTCGCTGATTACGAATTTGATATCAGTTCTATGCTGTTATTTAAGAAAAAGAGAATTTATCAACGAAAAGTATATTCAAAAAAACAAATAGTAGACACTTTCTGATATGCTTTGACATTTGTAATACGGATGAGAAAATATGTCTATTTAAAAAATTATAGTTTAAACATTTGTATTTGAAAGTGTATGTGTTTATTCTTAAGAAAATATATAGCAGCTGTTAAGTAAGTAATTAATACTATCTTTTATTTATTTGTATACATTTTTGAAATATATCAATTTTGAATCCGCAAATTGGAATTTCAAAAAACTGACATCAGATTCGTAATTAGCGACCGAAAAAACCCCCAGGTAACAAATTTCAAGACAATTCGATCAATTTTTATATATATATTATCCGCCATATTGGATCCGCCATTTTGAATTATAAAAAACTAACATCAGATTCGTAATCAGCGACCGAAAAAACCCCCAGGTAATAAATTTCAGGCCAATTCGATCAAATTTTATATATGTCATCCTCCATATTGAATCCGCCATTTTGAGTTTTAAAAATCTGACTTCAGATTCGTAATCAGCGACCCCAAAAACCCCTAAAATACCTTCAGCATTGAAAAAAATTATTTTTAATTTGTTTTAAACGAGGTGAGAAAAAGTATGACATTTATAACCTCATTTATTCAAAACCAAATAATTTTTAATTATTTTGAACCATAGGTACGAATAAGTTGACTCAAAATCTACTAAGAAAAATACTTTTTGGATGAAAAACGACTTGCAAACTTGCGCAGTATTGGATAATATTGATTGTTTACTGAAACTTCTGATTCCCACGTAAAATTTTAAGATTATAAAAAATTTTTTAACGCTTCTGTTTATTTTTTCCGTAATCTGTAGGTACTAATCTATACTCTCGAAAAAGATTTATCCTTTTATGTTGTTTCTGCTCAGACTTTTACGATTTTGACACAAAAATGAGCAAAATCACCCACTGTGGGGCACAAGTCAAGCATTTATGTACAATACTACGAACTAAATTTCGACCTTTTATTATCCAAAAGTTTTGCCTAAGTAGAAACAAAGTCATTTGTGGACCTCCATGTAAGGACCTCAAATGAGTTTGCTGGGCAATAAGTAAACTTATCCGATGATTAGGTAGTATGATAGGATGCTTGGTTTCCCAAGCGATAGGAGCATTACTTAAACGACCAGAAACTCGCAATAGTCCATCTTTGTCTATAAAGGGATTAAGGGCTTTTAATGGACTAGATTTTTTTAGATTCAATTTATTCAAAGTCGCTCTTCTTTAACTTGCAAAAAACTGTGATTGAAGATTTTTAAACAAAAATAATTTAGCACTATGCATTTCAGCCTTGTTATTTACTTCTGAATTAGTGGACTGTAATTTTGTTTTGCATTTATTGATAAACTTGAAAACGAGGGCAGTAATTCTCAAAAGTTTAGGCCAACTGCTATATCTATTTGAAAGTTTATTCACAAAATCGTAAGATTGATCAGTTGTAGCCATGTGAATTTTGGTAGCAGTAGTTTTAACATCGCAGTTATAATTTAAATCAGGTAGAGTAGGCCACGTCGTAGGAGAGTCACTTAACCACTTAGGACCGGACCACCATAATTCGTGATTTAATAATTTCAATGGGTAGATACCCCTGGTAGCACAATCTGCCGGATTATCAGCAGTCGGGACATGTTTCCAAGATGCAGTTGGGATAAGAGATTGTATTGTTTCAACTCTATTGGCAATAAAAGTACGCCATGTTGAAGGATGTTTGGATAGCCATGCCAGAACAATGGTAGAATCTGACCACCCATATACAGGAACGTCGTCTAATTGTAAATCATTTACGATCTTTTTTAATAATTTAGCTAATAGGACTGCCGCACATAATTCTAATCGGGGGATAGTTAATGTTTTTAAAGGAGCTACTTTTGTTTTTCCTAGTAATAGTGACACATTTATCTTTTTTGATACGTTTTGTATACGCAAATATACTACGGCGGCATAAGCTCGCGAAGATGCGTCAGCAAAACCGTGTATCTCTATTACATCATGAGAAGTTAATCCTGTCCATCGTGGGATGGTTATTTTTTGAACGTTATTAAGTTCATGGCAATAGGATTTCCATCTTACACTTAAATCATCAGGGAGAGTTTCGTCCCAATCTAAATGTCTTATCCAAAGGTCTTGAATTATAATTTTAGCTATTATCAAAATTGGAGAAATCCAACCTAAAGGATCAAACTGTTTAGCGATAACAGAAAGAACATTTCTCTTAGTAAAATTGACGTTAACTACTGGGGACATAGAAATTCTAAATACATCATATTCTGGATCCCAATAGAGTCCTAGAACTGCTTTTGAATTAGTATCATTTAGTATCAATCGTTCGCTATATTTAGAAAGCTTAGAATCACTCA
Organism: Leptopilina heterotoma; assembly: GCF_015476425.1. NCBI lineage: Eukaryota > Metazoa > Arthropoda > Insecta > Hymenoptera > Figitidae > Leptopilina > Leptopilina heterotoma. The sequence continues at coordinate 1,340,068 of NW_025111081.1, read as the reverse complement.
AGAGGGGCGAATTAGATGAAATTTTGTGAACCGGGAAGCCACCTTTGGCAAGAAGTTGAATAAATTCGTTTTTAATTTGCAAGGCAGTTTCTAAATCATCTGCTCCGAAAAGCCCATCGTCAACGTAGATATCATTTAATAATATTTGTTTTGCTTTTGGAAAATTATCTCCTTCGTCATTAGCTAATTGTTTTATTACTCTATTTGCTAAGAAAGGAGATGACGAGACACCATAAGTGAGTGTTAACAATTGAAAATGTTTAATTTCCTCTGTTTCGTTAAGTCTACAAATAATTCGTTGGAAATTAACATCTCTTTTATCAATTTGAATTCGACGAAACATTTTACTAATATCCGCAGTCATAACAAAACGATAATTTCGCCAGCGTATTATTATAGATGGGATGTCGGCGTGTAACTTGGGACCAGGAAGTAGTAAATCATTTAAAGATACTCCTGTTAATGTTGGAAAGGAAGCATTAAATACTATGCGTAGTGGAGTGGAGGAACTACTCACACGTATGACTATATGATATGGTAAATAATTTTCTATTTCAAAATTAGAATTTTGTTCGTCATTATAATCAATTTCAATCACATGTTTTAAATCTTTATATTCATTGAGAAAATCATAGTAATCTTGTTTTAACTCGGGATTGTTTTGTACACGGCGTTCTGTTTGTAAGAGTAAACGTTTGGCATTTTGAAGAGAATCTCCTAAACGTTCAGGAGGATCATTTTTAAAAGGGTAACGAACAACATAATTTCCTTCTTCATTTCGAGAATGTGTATTAACAAAATGCTCTTCACATTTTGTTTCATCGTCTGTAAGATTACTTTTTTGTGGAAATTCTTCAATTTCCCAAAATTTCTGCAGATCATTATGAATATCTGAAAGCCCTACACAATGATGAACGACTTTACTAGTTGGGGATACATTATTGAGTGAGTTTAAGGGACCCGAAATAATCCAACCAAATACCGTAGCTTGTGCTGTTGGTGATCGAACAGGACCTTTAATAAGACCTGGTAATAATAATGAACCGTAATAATCCGCTCCAATTATCATATCGAATTCTTTATTATCAAATGGTGTTGGGTCAGCTAAATCTAGGTCGCGAAGATGTTCCCAATCACTAAGATAATCTGCTTTTGATACAATATGATTATTGAGTTTAGGGAGTACTAACGCAGATATGGGAATTTTCTTTTCGAAATTTTGTGTTGGTGTGATAATAACGTTAACGAGTGATTTTGCAGTTCCGAGAAAAGCATTATCGATTCCAGTTACACGGATCATAGCTGGTTCTTTTTTAACCCGAAGCATTTGAACAACTCTTTCAGTTATAAATGTTACCTCGGATCCTTGATCTAATAGAGCTCTAATCTCTATTCTTTCACCGTTTTTACCAACAACACAGATTTTTGCAGTTGCTAAAAGTACTGTTTTACCGCGTATATGGTTCAAAGAAACAGTGTCGTTTTTTGGGGTACTATTAGATTCTTTTTGATTTAATACTCTTTGATCTTGTGAAACTTTTTCTACTTTTTTGGGTATTTCAAGTTTCTTATCGGCTTCGTTTTTAGATGCTTGATTAAATTTTTGATTACTGTCTGAATGGATCAAAGAGTGATGTCTCTTGTTACAATGGAAACAATTTTTTTTATTACGACAGTTTTTTGAACTGTGACCCGATTTTAAACAATTAAAACAAAGATGTTTTTCTTTAACAATTTCTTTTCTATGAACTACAGAAAGTTGTTTAAAAGAATCACAACTAAATAAATAATGTTTACCATTACACAGAATACATTTAACATTTATAGCATTCATAGAAAACGTTGAAGCTGTACTTGCTTGGTTTTGAGTAGACTTTGTAGATTTTAAATTATCTTTCGCATTTTGCAATGCTTCTAGAGTTCGGATACGGGTTGCTAAAAAACAATCAAGTTCTTCATATGAAGGGTATTCATTTTTATCACCAAGAACTTTTTCCCATTCAATTAAGGAAAATTTTCCCATTTTTCGCGAAACGACAAAGACTAATAGATCACTATCAATATTTCGACCCAAAGATTTTAGTGCTTGTACAGCTTCAGACGTTTTATCTCGTAGATTTTTTAAGTCTTTAACTGTTTCGTTCATTATAGCAGGGAGTGACATAAAATTATTCAAATATGAATTTATAATTGCTCTGGAATTTTCATACCGTTTTGTAAGAATACTCCAAGCGCTTTGATAATTTTCAGGAGTAGTACCTAAATGTTTTATTAGTTGTGCTGGTTCGCTTAATAAGCTTGATTTCAAATAGTGCATTTTTTGCACATCAGGTAAGTTGGGGTCTGATGCAACAATAGACTGAAATAAGTCTTTGAAATTTTGCCATTCTAAATAGTCGCCAGAAAATTTGGGTAATTCTATTCGCGGTAATTTAGCAATTTTTGAAGAATCAAGGCTGCTATTGGAACTTGTACTATTTCTATATAAAATCAATTGTTCTTTTTTAAGCTTTCCAATTAACTCATTAAAAGTATCTAATGTATTCAAATAAACATCCTCTGCTTGAACAAAAATATCATTAAAAAAGTAAGGAATTAACGACTTATCTGAACCATGGGCTGCTTTGATGATCTTCAAATCCACTCGCTGACAAGCATTCCATGCCGTCAACAGATATTGGCGTCGACCTTCTACTAGTTCCAAAGTAATTTGATCTTCAGAACGTTTTCGGAAGTTGACTAACGCTCTTTCAACGGCGCTGATGTTCACTTCTTGTTCAAGTATTAATTCATCCATGACGAATCACTTTTGTTTAATAATCACTCACTCGCGAAATTACACAAAAAATAAATTTAACTTTTTTAACATTTTATTTTAATTCGATTAATTAATCCGGCTCGAAGGACCTTTTTGTTTAATTGAAAAATAATTATAAAATAAAAGATGACGGAATGATAAATTTGAAACTTGTTTATTCGAACGTTCATTTACAGAGACTGTCTTAATATTACAATTTATTGTCGTTTTAATATCGGAGAAATCCTTTTTCAGGTAGTGGTGGTATCCCCAAAAGTGACCATCTTCATTGTTGTAAATCATCGGTATTGTCTGTAACAAATAAAAGAAAAGCTTCCCCTTTCTCAGAGGGCGTGTCGCTGTAGAAGGAATAGCATTGGTTGGACCAAATAATTATTGGCAACCATTCATATAAACAAAGATAGATAAATATTTATAACAATGGAAGAGGTCGACCTTGTGTAGTTAAATCACTACTGAAGTGAATTACCTGCCAGTAACAGGAGTTCAAACAAAAATTAGATACATAGAATAATTTCAAGCAATGGTTTAAACAACTACACAATCCTTAAGAATAGAGGATTTTATTTGAATTTCTTAGTAGTAGCAGGTCCACCCGTACGCCATCAGACAATTATAATTTGATAAAAAGGAAAATAAAAATTTATTTCATCCAAATTTATTTTATGTAATCTGAAAATTACCAGAGTTCTGGTAGGGACTGAATACTACACAATCCTGAAGAATAGAGAATTTTATTTCAGTTTTTTAGTAGTAGCACCATCACCGGAACGCCATCAGACAATCATAATTTGTAAAAAAGGAAAATAAAAATTTATTTTATCCAAATTTATTCAATCTAATCATCTGAAAATTACCAGAGTTCTAGTAGGGACTGAACCCTACACAATCCTGAAGAATAGAGAATTTTATTTCAATTTCTTAGTAGTAGCAGGTCCACCCGTACGCCATCAGACAATTATAATTTGATAAAAAGGAAAATAAAAATTTATTTTATCCAAATTTATTCAATCTAATCATCTGAAAATTACCAGAGTTCTAGTAGGGATTGAATACTACACAATCCTGAAGAATAGAGAATTTTATTTGATTTTCTTAGTAGTAGCAGGTCCACCCGTACGCCATCAGACAATTATAATTTCATAAAAAGAAAAATAAAAATTTATTTTATCCAAATTTATTTAATCTAATCATCTGAAAATTACCAGAGTTCTAGTAGGGAATGACCCCTACAAAATCTTGAAGAATAGAGAATTTTATTTCAATTTTTTAGTAGTAGCAGGTTCACCCGTACGCCATTAGACAATCAAAATTTGGTAAAAACGAAAATAAATATTTATTTCATCCAAATTTATTTAATGTAATCATCTGAAAATTACCAGAGTTCTAGTAAAGATTAAATACTACACAATCCTAAAGAATAGAGAATTTTATTTGAATTTTTTAGTAGTAGCAGGTCCACCCGTACGCCATCAGAAAATCAAAATTTGGTAAAAACGAAAATAAAAATTTATTTCATCCAAATTTATTTAATCTAATCATCTGAAAATTACCAGAGTTCTAGTAGGGACTAAACCCTACACAATCCTGAAGAATAGAGAATTTTATTTAAATTTTTTAGTAGTAGCACCCACACCCGAACGCCATCAGACAATCATAATTTGATAAAAAGGAAAACAAAAATTTATTTTATCCATATTTATTTAATCTAATCATCTGAAAATTACCAGAGTTCTAGTAGGGACTGAACCCTACACAATCCTAAAGAATAGAGAATTTTATTTGAATTTTTTAGTAGTAGCAGGTCCACCCGTACGCCATCAGACAATCAAAATTTGGTAAAAACGAAAATAAAAATTTATTTCATCCAAATTTATTTAATCTAATCATCTGAAAATTACCAGAGTTCTAGTAGGGACTAAACCATACACAATCCTGAAGAATAGAGAATTTTATTTCAATTTTTTAGTAGTAGCACCCTCACCCGAACGCCATCAGACAATCAAAATTGGTAAAAACGAAAATAAAAATTTATTTCTTTCAAATTTAAAAAATCTAATCATCTGAAAATTACCAGAGTTCTAGTAGGGACTGAACCCTACACAATCCTAAAGAATAGAGAATTTTATTTGAATTTTTTAGTAGTAGCAGGTCCACCCGTACGCCATCAGACAATCAAAATTTGGTAAAAACGAAAATAAAAATTTATTTCATCCAAATTTATTTAATCTAATCATCTGAAAATTACCAGAGTTCTAGTAGGGACTGAACCCTACACAATCCTGAAGAATAGAGAATTTTTTTTGAATTTTTTAGTAGTAGCAGGTTCACCCGTACGCCATCAGACAATCAAAATTTGGTAAAAACGAAAGTAAAAATTTATTTCATCCAAATTTATTTTATGTTATCATCAGAAAATTACTAGAGTTCTTGTAGGGACTGAATACTACACAATCCTGAAGAATAGAAAATTTTATTTAAATTTTTTAGTAGTAGCACCATCACCGGAACGCCATCAGACAATCATAATTTGTTAAAAAGGAAAATAAAAATTTATTTTATCCAAATTTATTCAATCTAATCATCAAAAAATTACCAGAGTTCTAGTTGGAACTAAACCCTACACAATCCTAAAGAATAGAGAATTTTATTTGAATTTTTTAGTAGTAGCAGGTCCACCCGAACGCCATCAGACAATCATAATTTGTTAAAAAAGAAAATAAAAATTTATTTTATCCAAATTTATTCAATCTAATCATCTGAAAATTACCAGAGTTCTAGTAGGGACTGAACCCTACACAATCCTGAAGAATAGAGAATTTTATTTCAATTTTTTAGTAGTAGCACCCTCACCCGTACGCCATCAGACAATCAAAATTTGGTAAAAACGAAAATAAAAATTTATTTCATCCAAATTTATTTAATCTAATCATCTGAAAATTACCAGAGTTCTAGTAGAAACTGAATACTACACAATCCTGAAGAATAGAGAATTTTATTTCATTTTTTTAGTATTAGCACCCTCACCCGAACGCCATCAGACAATCATAATTTGATAAAAAGGAAAATAAAAATTTATTTCATCCAAATTTATTTAATCGAATCATCTGAAAATTACCAGAGTTCTAGTAGGGAATGAACCCTACACAATCCTGATGAATAGAGAATTTTATTTCAATTTTTTAGTAGTAGTACCCTCACCCGTACGCCATCAGACAATGAAAATTTGGTAAAAACGAAAATAAAAATTTATTTTCTATAAATTTATTTTATGTAATCATCTGAAAATTACCAGAGTTCTAGTAGGGACTGAACCCTACACAATCCTGAAGAATGGAGAATTTTATTTGAATTTTTTAGTAGTAGCACCATCACCGGAACGCCATCAGACAATCAAAATTTGGTAAAAACGAAAATAAAAATCTATTTCATCCAAATTTATTCAATCTAATCATCTGAAAATTACTAGAGTTCTAGTTGGAACTAAACCCTACACAATCCTAAAGAATAGAGAATTTTATTTGAATTTTTTAGTAGTAGCAGGTCCACCCGTACGCCATCAGACAATCATAATTTGTTAAAAAGAAAAATAAAAATTTATTTTATCCAAATTTATTTAATCTAATTATCTGAAAATTACCAGAGTTCTAGTAGGGACTGAATACTACACAATCCTGAAGAATAGAGAATTTTATTTCCATTTTTTAGTAGTAGCACCATCACCGGAACGCCATCAGACAATCATAATTTGTTAAAAAGGAAAATAAAAATTTATTTCATCCAAATTTATTTAATCTAATCATCTGAAAATTACCAGAGTTCTAGTTGGAACTAAACCCTACACAATCCTAAAGAATAGAGAATTTTATTTGAATTTTTTAGTAGTACCCGTACGCCATCAGACAATCAAAATTTGGTAAATACGAAAATAAAAATTCATTTCATCCAAATTTATTTAATCTAATCATCTGAAAATTACCAGAGTTCTAGTAGGGACTGAACCCTACACAATCCTGAAGAATAGAGAATTTTATTTAAATTTTTTAGTAGTAGCAGGTTCACCCGTACGCCATTAGACAATCAAAATTTGGTAAAAACGAAAATAAATATTTATTTCATCCAAATTTATTTAATGTAATCATCTGAAAATTACCAGAGTTCTAGTAGAGATTGAATACTACACAATCCTGAAGAATAGAGAATTTTATTTGAATTTTTTAGTAGTAGCACCCACACCCGAACGCCATCAGACAATCATAATTTGATAAAAAGGAAAATAAAAATTTATTTTATCCAAAGTTATTTAATCTAATCATCTGAAAATTACCAGAGTTCTAGTAGGGACTGAACCCTACACAATCCTAAAGAATAGAGAATTTTATTTGAATTTTTTAGTAGTAGCACCCTCACCGGAACGCCATCAGACAATCAAAATTTGGTAAAAACGAAAATAAAAATTTATTTCATCCAAATTTATTCAATCTAATCATCTGAAAATTACCAGAGTTCTAGTAGGGACTGAACCCTACACAATCCTGAAAAATAGAGAATTTTATTTCAATTTTTTAGTAGTAGCACCCTCACCCGAACGCCATCAGACAATCATAATTTGATAAAAAGGAAAATAAAAATTTATTTTATCCAAATTTATTTAATTTAATCATCTAAAAATTACCAGAGTTCTAGTAGGGACTGAATACTACACAATCCTGAAGAATAGAAAATTTTATTTCAATTTTTTAGTAGTAGCACCCTCACCTGAACGCCATCAGACAATCATAATTTGATAAAAAGGAAAATAAAAATTTATTTTATCCAAATTTATTTAATCTAATCATCTGAAAATTACCAGAGTTTTAGTAGGGACTGAACCCTACACAATCCTAAAGAATAGAGAATTTTATTTGAATTTTTTAGTAGTAGCAGGTCCACCCGTACGCCATCAGACAATCAAAATTTGGTAAAAACGAAAAATAAAAATTTATTTCTTCCAAATTTAACAAATCTTATCATCTGAAAATTACCAGAGTTCTAGTAGGGACTGAACCCTACACAATCCTGAAGAATAGAGAATTTTATTTGAATTTTTTAGTAGTAGCACCCTCACCGGAACGCCATCAGACAATCAAAATTTGGTAAAAACGAAAATAAAAATTTATTTCATCCAAATTTATTCAATCTAATCATCTAAAAATTACCAGAGGTCTAGTAGGGACTGAACCCTACACAATCCTGAAGAATAGAGAATTTTATTTAAATTTTTAGTAGTAGCAGGTCCACCCGTACGACATCAGACAATCAAAATTTGTTAAAAAGAAAAATAAAAAATTATTTTATCCAAATTTATTTAATCTAATCATCTGAAAATTACTAGAGTTCTAGTAGGGACTGAGTACTACACAATCCTGAAGAATAGAGAATTTTATTTCCATTTTTTAGTAGTAGCACCCTCACCCGAACGCCATCAGATAATCATAATTTGTTAAAAAGGAAAATAAAAATTTATTTTATCCAAATTTATTTAATCTAATCATCTAAAAATTACCAGAGTTCTAGTTGGAACTAAACCCTACACAATCCTAAAGAATAGAGAATTTTATTTCAATTTTTTAGAAGTAGCACCATCACCGGAACGCTATCAGACAATGAAAATTTGGTAAAAACGAAAATAAAAATTTATTTCATCCAAATTTATTTAATCTAATCATCTGAAAATTACCAGAGTTCTAGTAAGGACTGAATACTACACAATCCTGAAGAATAGAAAATTTTATTTCAATTTTTTAGTAGTAGTACCCTCACCCGAACGCCATCAGACAATTATAATTTGATAAAAAGGAAAATAAAAATTTATTTCATCGAAATTTATTTAATCTAATCATCTGAAAATTACCAGAGTTCTAGTAGGGACTGAACCCTACACAATCCTGAAGAATAGAGAATTTTATTTGAATTTTTTAGTAGTAGCACCCTCACCCGAACGCCATCAGACAATCATAATTTGTTAAAAAGGAAAATAAAAATTTATTTTATCCAAATTTATTCAATCTAATCATCTGAAAATTACCAGAGTTCTAGTAGAAACTGAATACTACACAATCCTGAAGAATAGAGAATTTTATTTGAATTTTTTAGTAGTAGCAGGTCCACCCGTACGCCATCAAACAATCAAAATTTGGTAAAAACGAAAATAAAAATTTATTTCATCCAAATTTATTTAATCTAATCATCTGAAAATTACCATAGTTCTAGTAGGGATTGAATACTACACAATCCTGAAGAATAGAGAATTTTATTTGAATTTTTTAGTAGTAGCACCCTCACCCGAACGCCATCAGACAATCATAATTTGTTAAAAAGAAAAATAAAAATTTATTTTATCCAAATTTATTTAATCTAATCATCTGAAAATTACCAGAGTTCTAGTTGGAACTAAACCCTACACAATCTTAAAGAATAGAGAATTTTATTTGAATTTTTTAGTAGTAGCAGGTCCACCCGTACGCCATCAGACAATCAAAATTTGGTAAAAACGAAAATAAAAATTTATTTCATCCAAATTTATTTCATCTAATCATCTGAAAATTACCAGAGTTCTAGTAGGGACTGAACCCTACACAATCCTGAAGAATAGAGAATTTTATTTTTATTTTTTAGTAGAAGCACCCTCACCCGAAAGCCATCAGACAATCAAAATTGGTAAAAAGGAAAATAAAATTTTATTTCATCCAAATTTATTTAATGTAATCATCTGAAAATTACCAGATTTCTAGTAGAGATTGAATACTACACAATCCTGAAGAATAGAGAATTTTATTTGAATTTTTTAGTAGTAGCACCCACACCCGAACGCCATCAGACAATCATAATTTGATAAAAAGGAAAATAAAAATTTATTTTATCCAAAGTTATTTAATCTAATCATCTGAAAATTACCAGAGTTCTAGTAGGGACTGAACCCTACACAATCCTGAAGAATAGAGAATTTTATTTCAATTTTTTAGTAGTAGTACCCTCACCCGAACGCCATCAGATATTCATAATTTGTTAAAAAGAAAAATAAAAATTTATTTTATCCAAATTTATTTAATCGAATCATCTGAAAATTACTAGAGTTCTAGTAGGGACTGAATACTACACAATTCTGAAGAATAGAGAATTTTATTTCCATTTTTTAGTAGTAGCACCCTCACCCGAACGCCATCAGATAATCATAATTTGTTAAAAAGGAAAATAAAAATTTATTTTATCCAAATTTATTTAATCTAATCATCTAAAAATTACCAGAGTTCTAGTTGGAACTAAACCCTACACAATCCTAAAGAATAGAGAATTTTATTTCCATTTTTTAGTAGTAGCACCCTCACCCGAACGCCATCAGACAATCATAATTTGATAAAAAGGAAAATAAAAATTTATTTTATCCAAATTTATTAAATCTAATCATCTGAAAATTACCAGAGTTCTAGTAGGGACTGAACCCTACACAATCCTAAAGAATAGAGAATTTTATTTCCATTTTTTAGTAGAAGCACCCTCACCCGAACGCCATCAGACAATCATAATTTGATAAAAAGGAAAATAAAAATTTATTTTATCCAAAGTTATTTAATCTAATCATCTGAAAATTACCAGAGTTCTAGTAGGGACTGAACCCTACACAATCCTGAAGAATAGAGAATTTTATTTCAATTTTTTAGTAGTAGCAGGTTCATCCGAACGCCATCAGACAATCATAATTTGATAAAAAGGAAAACAAAAATTGATTTTATCCAAATTTATTTAATCTAGTCATCTAAAAATTACTAGAGTTCTAGTAGGGACTGACCCCTACACAATCCTGAAGAATAGAGAATTTTATTTCCATTTTTTAGTAGTAGCACCCTCACCCGAACGCCATCAGACAATCATAATTTGATAAAAAGGAAAATAAAAATTTATTTCATCCAAATTTATTTAATCTAATCATCTGAAAATTACCAGAGTTCTAGTAGGGACTGAACCCTACACAATCCTGAAGAATAGAGAATTTTATTTCCATTTTTTAGTAGTAGCACCCTCACCGGAACGCCATCAGACAATCAAAATTTGGTAAAAACGAAAATAAAAATTTATTTCATCCAAATTTATTCAATCTAATCATCTGAAAATTACCAGAGTTCTAGTAGGGACTGAACCCTACACAATCCTGAAGAATAGAGAATTTTATTTGAATTTTTTAGTAGTAGCAGGTCCACCCGTACGCCATCAGACAATCAAAATTTGGTAAAAACGAAAATAAAAATTTATTTCATTAAAATTTATTTAATCTAATCATCTAAAAATTACCAGAGTTCTAGTAGGGACTGAACCCTACACAATCCTGAAGAATAGAGAATTTTATTTCCATTTTTTAGTAGTAGCACCCTCACCCGAACGCCATCAGACAATCATAATTTGTTAAAAAGAAAAATAAAAAATTATTTTATCCAAATTTATTTAATCTAATCATCTGAAAATTACTAGAGTTCTAGTAGGGACTGAATACTACACAATCCTGAAGAACAGAGAATTGTATTTCCATTTTTTACTAGTAGCAGGTCCACCCGAACGCCATCAGACAATCATAATTTGATAAAAAGGAAAACAAAAATTTATTTCATCCAAATTTATTTAATGTAATCATCTGAAAATTACCAGAGTTCTAGTAGGGACTGAACCCTACCCAATCCTGAAGAATAGAGAATTTTATTTCCATTTTTTAGTAGTAGCACCCTCACCCGAACGCCATCAGACAATCATAATTTGATAAAAAGGAAAATAAAAATTTATTTTATCCAAATTTATTTAATCTAATCATCTGAAAATTACCAGAGTTCTAGTAGGGACTGAACCCGACTGAACACTAGCATGTGTATCTTAACACTTTTAAATAATTATTCTAAAATAAAAAATTATACAATAGGTATATATTGTATTGAGGAATCTAAATGATCATGAAATGATCAACTTGTTTATATCATGCAATATTACTCCTAACTGGAAGGTAATTGTTAAAAATTGTTTTGAGCAAATGAAAGAGAGCATATTTACTGAATAATCTTTCATATTAATTTTATATTTCATTTAAAAAAAATAATTTTTATTAACTTTATAATTTGAGCGTGCCGTGCGATAATGATGTAAAGTATTTATTTTTTGTTGAGCTGCGAATTGACCACAATGGTAATCGATCGACAAATCGTGTACTTTTTGATTGTGCAATATAACTTCTAAACGGCATAATATTTCAGATATATTCAGTGATGAAAAAGAACTACTTTTTAGAAATATTGTTCGTTATTTTTCATTATTTTGTTGAAATTTTTTTTATTATTTACGTGGTATATTACTGTAGAGGAAGAGTTTAATAGCGCCCCTCACAGCCATTTACATTTTGTCGATAATGTAAAATTTTTAGCGAAATGATAAACAGCAGTGACAAATGTCAAAATAAAATTCAAAAATTTATCATCTGAATTAATATTATATTGGCATGCCTCTTTCTAGCTTTGAGAAACTTATTCTAAAAGGAAGAAAGGTTATTTTCATTCTATTCCGCGTAATATACTCTCGAAATATAAGCATGATTTTGAAATATAAGTCAAAATAATGAGGTTAGGTTGCATGTTTTTTATAGAGTCGCGTGTAATCGTAGTGTATATATCTCCCTATATTACAATTTGAGACAAATTGTTAACTTAGTGAATAAACTTTATCTTGTATTATCGAGTCGAAACAACTTTTACGTTAACATGTGTGGATCTACCTAATGAATTCATTAATCAGAATCTAATCAACGAATACATAAAAGGTCAATAACTGTATTGCACGTGTAAAGATATTTGATATGATTTTAAATAACTTATGCTAAAAAATTATTATACAACTGATTAAACAAAAAATAATGTAAATATTTCACAGTAATTACATTAGCGACTTGATCAAAGAAATTATAGAAAGCATTTATCATTTTGGAGAAAAAGATTTATGACATGTAAGCTAATTTTAGAGCTAATTTTTAACAGATCGAAATCTGTTAACTGTAAGTTTATTATTCAAATCTCTCGAGGAATAAGGACGTGAATGGTAAATATTTTTATTATCGAAAAACATCTGCAACTAATTTGTATAAATGTAAATTAACTAAGTTTCAACATTAACTCTGTTACATTTGGTGTGTAGAAATAAATTTCTGTTAAGTAATTTATAACAATAAACTTGTATCATTTAAAAATAATTAAGTTTATTATGGAAAATACTTTCGATTCCAGGAACACAAATAGTAAATACACTACTTTGCTATTTACTGCAAGTACTCGAAGTGAGAGGGAAAAATGGACAATACAACAATTTCCATTCTGCATACAACAAACTTTCAGTTTCTTTCTGTTTGTCACTATATAACAAGTTTTGGATTATTTTTCTACAATCAGAATCTCATTCCTCTGGAGAATCGTAATCATTCAGTATCTGTATTAAATACATTTTTTGATTACATCCACAATTTGGAAAATGCATCTTCAACAAAACTTGAACTCCTTCAGAGAGTGTTGGCAGGAAGCGATCTTTACGGAGGAGGCGAAAATGAAACACTTGACATGAAATATGTCGAAGAAACATTTCAGTACATCATTAGTAGTGCTCTCTTTTCCCATTATGGTAACATTCAGGGTTACTTGGCTGGAATAATTAGTCGAGCAGAAAACATAACATACACGGAACTCAAGAAAAACGTCTTGCAACAGTTTTCCAAAAATTACAAAAGTCAGGATTACTGTTCTTCTAGAAAGGAAAGTATACAACTGACGTCGATCGCAATTCAATCTGTGTTTAATCAGAACATTTGGTCAATGTTTCCAGAACCAGAAGAAACAATCGAAATAATGGACGTTAATTATATATACGCAATGATTGGTTTAAAAATTGCCCGTTCTGTTCCTAATGTAAGTACAAATCTTCCTTTCAATGGTTATATTCTCCTATCCCAAGAATTTGAATTTCAAACGACTGAGAATAAATCCTATCAATTAACTCTGGAATTATTTAAAACACCAGCTTTATTTTATTACGCTTACGTCAAGAAGGACTACTTCCGTAAAGATGAAATATCAACTCTAATGAAGAGAGATAAATTTTGGCAAAGGGTCTATAAAACGTTCTTCCGTTTCCTACATCGTTCCCTAAAAATACAAATAAGAGGAGAAATTAAGAAGAGTCACTATTTTAAACTCAAACGTGAGATGCAAGAAATTAAAAATAGAACATTTATTGCCGCTGAAATAATTAAAAAACTTTGCAATTACTCGAATATTGACGAAGTTCCTTCAAACTTGATTTCCATTTACAAAACGTCAGAATGGATGTTTAAATTTATTATTGCTAGGGAATGTAACATTTCCAGAAGATTAAGATTACCGGATTTAGAAGAAATATTTAATTCTCAGTTTGATACGGTGAGAGATATATTCAATCAAGTTGAACAGAATTCGTTAGATCAGATTCTACTCGATGGGAAATTGATCGAAAAAATGAATTCCAATTCAACTGTTCAATTTGCATCAGTACCACACCATGATATGCATTGTATGTACTGTGCACCATGGCCAAGAAAAATGAACAGTGACATTTATCTCATGTTCACAATAACTGAAAACGAAGAAAAGAATTTTTATGCCATTAGACAGGAGAACAATACTTTGACTTTACTTTCAAATAGTGGAAACGAATCGGAATTTTCCAGAGCAGTCGCTAATGACTCAACCTTAAGAATGGAAGTCCAACAATTTTCTCGGTACCTCAAATATCGTGATGAAGATTACAAAGTGTTTGTTCAAAGGGTAGCGGATATTAAGACTGAACAGTTTGTACAGGGTCTTAAGAAACATTACCGAAATCCGACTAGTGGGGAGAAAATAATAGATTTTGTGAAATCATTAGTGCCATTTTATACCTGTATTGAAAATATAAATTCCGGTCATCAAGGGGCAGCAGCCTTCAGTTGTTCCCTTGATATCTTTAGTCTTCTTCCAATAGCTGGAGTAGCAGCAAAATATTCATCCATTATGTGGAGGAGTTTGATTGCTAAAATTGGACCCCAAACTTTATGGAGTCTTTCAAGATCTACATTCAATAAATTAACGATATCCACCGGTTTGGATCTAATACACAAAATTGTGTTTAAAACCCTAACAAGGGAAATTCTAACCAAACAACTTCTGATAGACATCAGTATCGCCTCCCTACGAACATTGGATCCTGGATTTGAACTATCATTTAAGTTTTTAAGATTCTCCAATCAAGTATTTAGAAAAATTTATCGGATGTTGTCCTCAAAGTTTGGAAGTATTCCGAAGATTAAAAATCTCCTTCAAGCTTTTGAATCTGCGATGAGGTTGATAAACAGAAATGCGGAATTATTACCTGATGGAACTGGACTAATTCCGAAGATTATTCAACATCAGAATGATTATAACATCGTTAGATATATTTATCCCGGTGGCACAGAGTATTTCGGACCGAAGTGCTTAACAGCTTTTGGAAAAACTGCCGAACTGAGAACAATCGAAGGGAACAGATTTCAAGTTCCTGTAGTGTCCTCAAAATCTGGTAATTCAGTCTACTATGGGGAACTGGATCTGAAAAGTGGCCAAGTTTCTACGGAGAAGCTCAAAATAGGAAGAGACGATATTCTTCGCAAAATTGGGAATTATATCGATGAAGCTATAGTAGAAGGAAGAGATGTCAATGTCTTACGTAATTATCACGTGTATCATAATACAATTGAGTTGTATAACCAACCTAACAAAGGGGGTTCAAATACGATTTCTAATCCCCTTGTGGACCAAAGAAATTTAATCGTAGATTCGGAAACTTCTGGAACGTCATCAAGGCAGTTGGCAAATGACGATATTGCTAGAACATATAGAGGCGACAACATTGCACATAGTACCAGTAGCTTTCGTTATTTCTATCAAACAGACATCGATAGAACAATAAATTTACTGAAGGATTTTAAAGAAAAGGGATTATTGGGTTTAAATTCCGACAAGAATTTGGCATTATTTCGAAGAATTCTAAATTCGATGGACTCTTATCAATTAACGAAAAATGCGAAGAAACCACCAGTTGATTTATGGCTAACCCAAGAAATAACAAGACCATCAATTGTTAACACTTTAAAAAACCTAAAAGGAAAGGAGTTTTATTTTAATGACCTTACCCTACTGACAGATGTTAATCCCACCGACATAATTACTAACAAATTATCGAAAACTCCTTTAAAAACGGAAGTTCGTTATCACATTCATTTTAATTCGCACTATGGACTTCTCGATCTCGGTGCATTTCATGATACTATCAAAAATCAATATATTGTATTTCCGCAACTCGAATTTGAAGTAATTGACACCCAATATTTTAATGGAAAGGATTATTTGGTTTTGGAACTGAAACAGAAAATTCTATCAAAGGAGGAATGGTCAAAGTTTAAAGATTGGGATACAACAGTACCTGCGAGACGGGAAATTTTACAGTCCACAAGAGCTGATAGTATCGAAAGAGCAGCACTCTTTGTATCATCCAATACACCTTTGAAAAGATTTAGCGAAACGGAACAATTTTTAAAGCAATACATTCTAAGAATTGATGACAATTTAAATTCAGTTTTTACTTATGACACGTTGGCTAATGATATTTATGCTGGTGGTACAATTCCGGAAAAATACAATCAGTGGAAAATAGACAACAACATGTTTATTGATGATATTCTGTTTCAAAAATCGTTACATCAGGTTGATACATTAAAATCCGCGGAGCTTACGATAAACAACATATTTGGAGGAATTTACAAACAGGAAGTGAGACCTGTTTTTGAAATTTATCATAATTCACCGGAAATTAGACATTTACTTCGCTTTGAGGATTACTACGTTATCTATTCATTTATAACTTGTAATTTATTATCTGATATACACGCACTTAAGCGTGTCGATGCAGCAATTCGAAGACTAGCTTTAAGACAGTTTGACGAACAATCATCTAAAAATTCCAAAATAATTTATCGCGCTGTGAATCTTTCTTTAGAAAAGTTTAGTGGTATTATAAATCTGAAGACTGGTGCTGACTTCAAATTTCCCCAAATGCAAGAATTTCATTCGAATCAAGAAACTGTGTTGAGTAATTGTCGTGATACAAGGACATCAGAAAAATTAGTACTATTTGAAGTGAAGGCAACAAATATGGCTGGAATAGCGGATATTAGTGCCGTTGTAAGTGATCCAACTTTAGAATACTATATTTCGGAGGAAATACAATTGACGATAGTTAATAGAAGACAGGAAGTACTGCAAGGAAGAGATGTTTTTACTGTGACCCTTCAAAATGATAAACAACCAATAGAAACACGAATGGTTGAATTAATAAAAGAACTCGATAAAATATTGGCAAGTGGTACCAAATTTTATGTCGACATGTGATAATTAGTTATTTTTTTCTGTCGGGTATGGAAAAAAAATAATTTTATTACCACCTAACGGATACGTGAGCATAATTTAAAACTTTCAAAAAAATAAATTCAAGTAAACATTTTTATGTAGAATCGAAAGCACGAAAGAGGAATAAAATAATTTTTCAAAAACAATTTTAGTGGCGTCAATAAATTACTTTATTACATTCTTTTTGATAAATGGAAAATTTCACGATCGAGAAAAAATACTTATTTGATAATTCTCTAGTTGCAAGGTGACCCGAGACAGATCACCATACATACGGTAAGCATTCTTTTTTTTATTAATTGTAGAGAAGTACCTATATATACTAATGATTTTGTGGATTCGCGTTTAAATTATGAATTTACAGAACAAATAGTAGAAGAAATATCGTAACGCATTTTTTTAAAAAGAAAGCATATATTATTTATATATTCCACCTAATATATTATTCCACTTTTCTGTGGAATAAACATTTAAATAATGTAAAAATGGCGAAGTAAAACAACAATGAATAAAATCTATCCTTATGACCCCAGGTTACCCTACACTGACCACTATATGCTACGCTTACATGGGAATATACAAAACTAAATGTATATAAAAGCTGCAATCGTCAGGCAAACCATGACCCAGAGTTAGGCTAACCAAAAGAATGTTATGTTTACTGTAATTATTTTTTCAAGTTTTGCAAACCGTTGGTCCAACTTTTGTCTAGAATTTGTTCAATCAAAAAATTTTAATCTCTTTAAACAAAGTTTCTCGAAGTTTTCCAATCACCGGACCAACCATTGCCCAGAGTTTGGCCAATCAAGAAATTTATGTTTTTTAAACTACGTAATTGTTGACACAAATTTTGTCAACCGTTGGACCAACTATAGACCAAAATTTGTGCAATCGAAAGTTTAAGTCTTTTAAACTACGTTTCGATGAGTTGTGTCAACCTTTGGGTCTAAAGTTGGCTTGATGGTTGGTTAAACTCAGCATCTAATGGTTGCTCTCTAAATCTGAATCAGCGAAATTTCACTGATTCTCAGCGATAAGTATGCCACTATTTTAAAACAGCGTATATGCGCTAATTAATCAGTGAAGTTTCACTGATTATTTAGTGAAATTTCACTAATTCACAGCTCATATACGCTAATTGAAATAGTGGCATACTTATCGCTGATTCAGATTTAGAGAGTGTGTTTATAAGTCTGGCCAATCATGGGCTCTTGCATCAGTCAAAGTTGTGCAAACTTTGGCAACCAAAACTTCGCATGCTAAAGTTAGACAAACCTTCAAACTCTGTCGAAGAATATAAATTCGCATCTGAGTATGAAATTACTAATAAAAATTACAAAGTTACAAATTATTTAAACTTAGACCATTTACTTAACATTTCGCGTATTTAATTATAGCATCCAGCCCCTCAATTTAATTAAATAAAATAAATAATGAAGTTTACAATATCAAAATTGGTTAAGAAATTATGGAAAATATGATTTTTTTGAAAATTTTGTTGAAAAATGTAAAAGTAACTTTTAAAATATCGTTACCAACTTGTAGAGCATTAAAAACGCTTCGATTGACCTATTTTTGAACCTAATTCAATAATAAATTTCGAAATTATTGGTATTTTAAAAACCAACAATTGTGGAAAACGACATTTTCTCAACTTTTTTGTTTCAAAACTTTTCTTTAAAATTTCTCGAGAGTGACTCCCGCGAATTTCTCGGTTCAATTCCCGGGAACTTTTTAACGTAGAAAGAATTAAATTTAAACTTCTTTTTATGACAATTCTAGTTAGAATTCCGTTACTCATTTAGGATTTTTACTAAAAATGTAATGTAAATGTAAATTTTGTATACGTTATTGTATGATTAGTTTTGTATATATCATGACGTATGAAGCTATTATATAGAATTTTCGACATTGCCCGAAAAGTTAAATGGTATGAATATTTTTAGATATTGACCGGGCAATGTCGACAATGCCCAATAATCGACAATGACCGTAACATATATATAAATTCACCCGATACGTTCTGATATACCTTCTACTTTTTTAAATCGTTTTTCTGAAGTACTATTAAGTTATCCCCAAACGTGTAACTTTTTAAACGTAAATGAATTTTCAAAAGTTTAATAATTATTCTACGGAGACGCATGAATATTTTCTAAATGACAAGTAACCGAACTGTCATTTAACTGAAATGCATGTAACCGACCTGTCATGTAACAGAATTGTTATTTGACCGACCCGTCATTTAACAGAATTGTAATTTGACCGACGTGTCATGTAACAGAATTGTCATTTGACCGACCCGTCATGTAACAGAATTGTCATCTGTCCGACCTGTCATGTAACAGAATTGTTATTTGACCGACCCGTCATGTAACAGAATTGTCATCTGACAGAACTGACATGTAACAGAATTGTCATTTGACCGACCCGTCATGTAACAGAACTGTCATCTGACCGACCCGTCATGTAACAGAATTGTGATCTAACAGAACTGACATGTAACAGAATTGTCATTTGACCGACCTGCATTTAACAGAATTCCCAGTGTGCACGTTCTGGAACAATTCCGGCACCGTTCTGTAACTGTTCTTTATTTCCATTAACTGTTACAGCACAGTTCCAGAACGTGCACACTGGGTTGTCATTTGACAGAACTGACATGTAACAGAATTGTCATTTGACCGGCCGGTTATGTAACAGAATTGTCTTTTGACCGAACTGATAAGTAACAACTGTTTCGTAACAACACATTTCTTGGAAATTTACAGGAATTCAGAGAAATTAATACAAATTTCTATGAAAAGGGTTGTTACAAAACAGTTCTGTTACTTGACAGTTCTGTCAGATGAAAATTCTGTTCCATGACAGGTCGGTTAAATGGCAATTATGTTACATGACGGGTCGGTCAAATGACAATTTTGTTACATGACAGGTCGGTTAAATGACAATTCTGCTACATGACGGGTCGGTCAAATGGCAATTCTGTTGCATGACGGGTCGGTCAAATGACAATTCTGTTACATTACAGGTTAGTTACATGCATTTCGGTTAAATGACAATTCGGTCACTTGTCATTTGGGAAATATTCATGCGTCTCTATTCTGCGTTATTAAATTCGTAATTTTATTACAAAATTTTGTACAAAAACGAAAACCTTTTAATTTCAGAAAGTGTAATATTGCACATAAACATACTTATGGTATAATACAACTATTCAGTTGTTATCCTACAATTCAATAATTAAAAGTACAAGAAAACGAAAAAAATGGAAATTGCAGGACCCACTATTCAGGATCCAACTGGTTTTCAGTTTCTTTCCGTTTGTCACTATGTTCTAAAATTGGGAATATTCTTTTACAATCAAAAGTTAATTTCCCCCGAGTGGCATAATCATTCTACTTTTATTTTAAATAGATACTTTGAGTACATCCACAATTCTGAAAATGAAACCGAGACAAAACTTCAACTTCTCCGAGGAATCCTTAATGGGACTGATCTCTATGGTGGGGGCGAAAATGAAACACTTGATATGAAATATGTTAATGAAACATATCAGTACATCATTAGTAATGCTCTCTTTTCTCACTATGGCAACATTAAAGGATATTTGGTCCAAATAATATACAAAGCAGACAACATAACTTATTTATCACTTAAGGAGAATGTGTTATGGCATTTAGCAAAGAAGTACATGGGTCGAGAATATTGTTCCTCTAGATATGAGAGTATTTCAATTACTAATTTAACAATGCAAAAAGTTTTCAATGAAAATATTTGGTCATTATTTCCCGAACCGCAGGGGAACCCAGAAATAATGGATACTAATTATATATACGCAATGATTGGTTTAAAAATCGCTCGTTCTGTTGAAGCTACTGCTGTGAATCTAACATTCGACAGTTATATTCGTTTGGCAAGAGAAATGGAATTAAGATCTTTTGAAAATAAAAACTATAAATTGGTATTAGAATTATTTGAAACGCCGGCATTATTTTATTACGCTTATAAAGAGAAGAATGCAATTCTTATAAAGTATGGATTAATTTTTTGGAACGAGATAAATTTACACAAGGTATTTAAAACATTCTTTAATTCTTCTGCAATTTTTGTCAAAGAAAATGAAAAAATTGAAAGCATAGAATCATTAGAAAATGAATTAAAAAATTATAGAACATTTAAAAATAGAACATCAATTGCCACTGAATTACTTAAAAAAGTTTGTGAATATTCAAGTAATAATGATGTTTTATCAGTATATGTATCCATTTATAAAACTTCACAATGGTTATTGAAATTTCTTCTTCCGGAGCGTTGTCAAAAAATCGATCTTCCTGACTTAGAAGCTATTTTCAATTCACAATTTGATTACCCAATGACGTTATTTAATAAATTTTATCAGATCTATTTTAGAGAGGCATTTAAAAATAAGAAAGTAATTGATAAAATTAATTTAAATTCTACTGTTGAATTCGCTAATGTTGTGCAAAAATCGACTAACTGTTCTTTCTGTGTTCCAACAGAAAAGAAAATAAATGCAGACATTCTGATTATTTTCGCTGTTATAATGAACAATCAGACAGAGTTTTATGCCCTTAAGCAGACCAGTAATGGTTCGATTTTGCTTTTAAATAGTAAAAATAAAGAACAATTTGCTAGAAAAATTGCTAACGATACCACCTTAGAAATGGAAGTTCAAAAAGTGGCAAAAATTCTTAAAAATCATGATGAAAATTTTAATGTTTTTATTCAAAGATTAGCGGATGTGACAACAGAAAAGAAAATAAATAAATTGATATCAGTTGCCAGGAATCCAACAATGATTGAGGAAAAAGTAGAATTCTTAAAATCGTTGGTACCACTTTATACTTGCATGGAAAGTAAAAAATCCGGAAACCAAGGAAAAATATTATTAAGTTGTGGTCTAGATGCTCTTAGTCTTCTAGGTAGGAACGATAAAGATAAATATTTGAAAATTACATGGAATAGTATAATTGCTTACGCAGTAAAACAAATTTCGTCAGTATTTCAAAAATTAAGATCACAAAATAAAAATAAGGAATCTGAATCACTATCGAATATGAATAATAAAATTTACGAGAAAGATTTTCTAATTGCTTCAAGAAAGAATTTAACTGAATTTATTGATAAATATAAATATAACCTTACACTGCAAACATTAATTCCTGGTTCTGAACTATCTTACCAAGTCTGTGGATCCACTAGTCGGTTTCTTCGAAAAATGATACGTGACGCATTTTCAAATTTAATAAAATTTCCAGAAATTGTAGATTTTCTATTCTCAGTGAAATTTGCCTCAAGTATTACCATTGGGAATACAAGATTATTCCCTGATAGTACTGGACTTATACCAAGAGTTGTTAAGTACGAGAAAAAATTTAAAGTCGTTAGATATTTTTATCCTGGAGGATTGAACTATTTTGGACCAAAATGTCAAGTATCAGTTAAAAGAATTGCTGAAGTGAGATATGTTAGTGTAACCCAATCTAGAGCAGGTGTAGTGCTGGTAGAATCTGATACGGGTGTAATTTACAACTTGTATAATTTGGGAGATGACACATTATCACCTACCTTTCTTACAAAGTCGTCAAATGATAGTCTCGTATTGCATGATGTGCCAGTTACTAAGAATGGGAGACCAATAAGTAAATACTAGGCAAATGCCAATATTCCTAACAATTCTGAACGCAAGTAGATTCTGTCATTCTTAAAGAAATTCGACGGCGAATATTGTAAATGTTTTTTTTAATGACACAATTGTAAATGAAGATGTTAGAAGTAAATAAACTATAATAAAATTTTTGTAATGTAGTATAATTTTATTTATGGCATATTCTACTTTATACAAACAACCTTATAAAGTGAAAAATATTGGAGAGTCTCCTGAATTCTTAGTTTTCTTAAAATCAATTATTTTATAATTTTTTAATTGCTGTAAAATAAAAAAGAAACATTGTATAAGACGTTTATAACAGAAAATAAATTATGAATTTTCTTTCTCGCCTAATATTTTACGCAAAAAATTAGTCGACCTTCTGCATCGTCAATAAAATTTATCCCTTACACGTGTAACTGCAAAGAAATAATTTGTTCTGTCATGATATGGTAATAAAAAAAAATTTTTTATTTTTTTAATATCGACTACTTTAAAATTACCAACACGACTTTCTAATCTACCGAAATTGCGCTCGTACAAATAAAATCTGGAAGTTAATGACTATTTTACCACTATTGGCTCATAAACACACTTTTATCCAAACAATTATTAACATTACTTTATGATTCTATTAACAAACCAAAATATACTTAATATAGTATAACGGGTGTCTTATTTATCTTTGTTAATATTTGAGAATTTATCAATTTTATCACTCAACGCGAAATTATTTTATTCAAGAATTTATTTTTATCTAATTTAGAATCCACAAATTACACAAAACACACGTTACTTTTGTTGTTTTAATTTATTGTCCGACCCCAGAGATATTTTATGGAAAAATATTCAAACCGATTAAGTAAATAAAATTACGCTAGCTAAATCTTTTCAAGGAGAGCGCGGGGTAAGAGAAATCACCAGTTAGTTTTAATTTTGGTTTAATAAACAAGAAAATTACAGGTCTAGACGACACCAGTTCAAAATGTACAGAAATGTCGTAAAACAAAATCAAATGAAACACATTTTATTTTGATCAATAATTATCAGGAGACAACACATTTAATTATTACGAGACTCACCGGAGATACGCCGCCGTCCCCGCATCGTTCCCCGACTCATTCTCGCAGGAGAAAAACACAAGATTACTTTATTAATTTTTAAGTCTCATGCGACCTATCACTTTTATGAACGCCAAACTGAGAATGAATTAAATGGCCGACGGGGACGCCGAAGCAGACGCGCTTCGTGGTGAGTCTCACGCGCACTCGTTACAAGGATTTTCCGATGGTAATCGATGCGCGACAGTCAGTAATTAGGTAATTTATCGACTGTCGGAAAGAGTTCACAAAGAGTTCGTTTAGTCTCCGCGAGGGGCACTGCTCGACGACATCTGGTCAGCAAGATGGCTGCGGCCAGTGTTTTAACAGCTGATGTCTCCGTCGATGGATATTTGTATTTCTGTCACTCAGTATGACCGGTATTTATTTCCAGTAATAAATACAAGGAAGGACATTTCTTGTTGGACAAATACGAAGTAATATATCGACAGTTATCCCGAAGTTTGAAAATCAGGAACTCGCAGTGATAATTTTTACATGAAATAATAAATCGAAGTATCAGTTTTCTTATGATTAATTAATTGTTTTGACCAGCGATCTGACGGTTCGCAAAAATTACAAGATTTAATAAAAGAATATTTTTCGGAAGGAGAAAATAATCAGTGATTCTCGATTTGGCGTGATTATTATAGAAATTTACAGTTTACTATTGACAAAGAAAGTTAGTTTGTATGCGGCAAATAAAATGCCTCGTTACAATAGATATGATTTTATAAGCAATGTCAAACAATTTTCTATTCCTGATGATCATATTTTAATTAGTTTAGATGCTGCATCTTTGTTTACAAATTCTAACTTCTTACTCACTTTTTTAAAGGGGAAGTCTTGTCAAACCGAGGGTTTTTTACAATCTGTTTTTTCAAATAATATTATAAATATTCTTATTAACTAAAATTTTTGTACATAGAAGAGAACATATTGAGAAAAAGACTGGACATCTTTAATTTTTAGAGTTTTAATTTTAATACTGTACTTGATAATGAATTGTATTGGAGGAGTATTGGTCATCTAACAACTTTCATCATCAAAGACTTTTAATATTTTTTGGAGTCTACAATTCAACGTTTAAAAATTTCTCTTGCTTTTATACATTTAAATTTCAATCCCATATAAGTCATTAGTCAGCGTCGAGGATCAAGAGAATATTTCTTTTGTTATATCAAAATACGTTATTATTATTGTTGGGAATTAAAAACTGATTGTCATTTTTTTGTTTTATAACGAGTCTTCTTAGAGAGAAATAAACAAGATAATTTTTTTATTCGTCGATGTGAAATCATTGAGAATAGACATATTTTTTTGTAATTTTCTAACTTAAGTATATTTTGTGACTAAAATTAACTTTTTAAATTTAAATAATTATAACTAAGTAACTTTGAGATTTGAATAATTTGTGATTTGAATATAATTTTGGAATTTCTTGATTGGATTTTGGATCTTGAGATTTCGTTGCAACCAATCATCTTTAAAAAATAATTCTGGTAACAATTTTGTTTGATTTATGAATATCTAGATGACAGTTTTTTTTCAATTTAGTCGTAACAACTGATTTCAAGATACTGCCATCATTTGCCATAGCAAGATCGTCTAGCGCTTAATTTTTGATTTCGCGAAGAGTGACAGCATGACTTGAGCGGAGAACTGGTGGAATCTGATCAGGACCATCACTTTTATTAACTTTCAAGTTCCTTAATTATACCGCAATCATTTCTTTACTTATTGTATTAGCATTAATTGTAAAATTATTATCGAAATCAAATTAAGAAGCAGGTATATCTTCCGCAAATGTTACTCCCAGTGGTCGCGGCAACATCCGTTGACGTTTACCGAGACGAAGTAATGAATGAAATTTTAGAGCATTACAGAAAACAAAAGATTTAAAAACTTGGTAATTAAATCAAAATTTGATAAACTATTCGAGGTACTTGGATTCGCGCAGGGAATATGCTATGCATATTCATTCATATCACGAATTTTTCTTTGCATGCCTTCGATTTTACCAGACATGTTAGCAGCATTATCATGAGATTGCCCTCTTCAGTTACTAAAATCAATGTGAGAAGCATATCTGTTAGATATGATGCTACAGTTTGAGCTTGATTTTCACAAGTATGGGATTCAATATTCAGAAATGTTAAAAAGTTTTCAACTAGGTTTTCAGTAGCTGGGGAAACATATGATAAGAGTGGTTTCATCAATGTGTGATAAATTTTGAGTCGAATTTACAAAACCCTCGAGTAACAAGTAGAGGAAGTGCGCCGATTGTAAGCACCCGTACGTAAACTTCGACGGCAAGCAGACGTTACTGATCTGAGTATTTCAAGTCGTGTTTGTTGACAATACGCAGTTTTCGTATTGGTAACGAAACAAATATATGCATTTGTGTAATAGCTGTGAGCATAGTAAAGAAAATTTGCATTAAATAAATAAAAAAGTGATTTTTATTGTTTTCGAAAAGCGATATATGGGTGTGGATTCGTTCAGAAAAAAGTGTTTAATTTTTTTTGCAGTGTTGTCATTACATTTTGTGATTTACCATCTTATTTAACCGGGTGCCCATAACCGGGAATCAAAGTCATTTTTTAAAAAGACTTTCATTCCCGGTTATGGGCACTTTTTTGTTAAGGAGGCTCTACCATCTGACGATGATGTGGACTACTGTCTCATCTATCTACACTTTCTGTCAAGGAAATTGACAGCAACAAACTCCATTAAATGCAATGAATATAGTCATTCAGTGCGTTGATATGCGTGCCACCTACTTCACATGCAAACATTATGCTTCTGTTACCGATGAGTATAGTGTGAAAACGTGTCATAATAAACTTAATAAACTAACAACATTTATATAGATGTATCACGAATTTTGAAAACGGCGTCAAAAAAGGATAGTATATATGCATTTAAGTGTACAACAAAATTATTCTCTTGCAGCTAAAGAATCCATGTAGCAAAATTAAAATTCGTACAAACATTAAAAAATTAGACACCTGTTTGTAATAAATTACCTTAATTATTGACTTCTAATCTAGTTAAAAGCGGCGAAAGTAACTATATCATTAATATCGTCTCACTTTTTTCTGACGTATTATTTATTATATTCCTTAATTATTTCTTTCTCTCTATTAATTTTTCATTAATGCAAATAGAAAATCATTAAACCATAAAAATATCTTTGTTCAGGTGTTTCCTAGTGTATTTAACGCAAACATTCTCTATCTCTTTTTAGGCAAAAAGTTCAATAACTGTAATACACGTGTAATCGAAATAGTATTCTTCCAGAAAACTTATATATAATACTGCACAACTGATTAAACAAAAGGGAATTAAATACTTTCCCTTTCTGTAATCAGACGAAATACATCAGTCAAGGTTTATTCAAAATTTTCCTTGAAATAGTACAATTATCTCGACAGAGAAACAATTCATAGATAGGTTTAGTTTTAAGTAGGAACAGACAGTTGTGAAAGAAGATAATTTTATCTAAATACAGTAAGTATTGTAAATCAAATTTTTTTTAATTTTATCGTTGAGTTTAAAGTTTTATTATTCTAATACAAATACTTTCTAAAATACTTGACCTTAACCAGCGTTTCTTACTCAACTATAGTAATTAATCAGTTGATATATTTACTTTGACAAGTGGGAAACCCAAAAATGTTGGTCTCTGAATTGTCCTGAAAATCCTAAAGATGATGATATTTAAAAAACTATTTTATTAACCAAAAAATACTTCTACTCAGATATAAATATTTTATTTCCAGGTGTACTTTGATTCCGCATTGAAAAAGTCAGCAAAGAAGAGAACAAAAGTAAAAAATTATTCACAACATTTTCTTTAAAATTTGTCAATTACCAAGAGTATCAGATCGAAATGAACAATGAGACACTCCTCAGTCAGTCGGTGCCAAACTTTCAGTTTCTTTCTGTTTGTCACTACATAACGAGTTTTGGTATATTTTTCAACAATCAGGATTTAATTTCCCTAGAATATCAAAATCATTCTGTCTCTGTTCTAAACACTCTTTTTGATTATCTTCACAATTCGACGAATAAAGCTTTAACAAAACTTGAACTCCTTCAGAGAGTGTTAGCCGGAAGTGATCTGTACGGCGGGGGAGAAAATGAAACACTTGACATGAAATACGTGGATGACACATTTAAGTACATCATTAGTAATGCTCTCTTTTCCCAATATGGAAACATTCAAGGTTATTTAGCAAGAGTAATAAATCTAGCGGACAACGTAAACTATTCGGGACTAAAGAAGAACGTATTAGAAGATTTTTCAAAAAATAACAAAAGTCTAGATTACTGCTCATCTAGAAGTGAAAGCATTGAACTCACTCCGACAACACTTAACAATGTTTTTAATAATTATATTTGGTCCATCTTTCCCGAACCAGCGGAAAATATGGATATATTGGATGTTAATTACATATACGCAATGATTGGTTTAAAAATCGCCGAATCTATCCAAGTTGATGGTAATCTATCTTTCGATAAATATATTTTTCTATCCCAAGCTATTGAATTTCAAACAATGTATAACGAATCTTATAATTTGACATTGGAATTATTTAAGGCACCGGCTTTATTTTACTATGCCCATATCGAGAAGGCGATGTTTCGCCAAGCTGATGTATCAACTTTGATAAAGACTGAAAAATTTTGGTACGAGGCGTACAAGAAATTTTTTAGTTACATTAATCTTCTATTAAGTAATAGTTTAAGAATAGAAATGAAAAGAAGTCTTTATTCGAAATTACAAATTCAACTGCAACATTTATTAAGTCGAACCTTTATTGCTGCTGAAACACTGAGAATCTATTGTAACTACTCGAGTATAGCAGCAGTTTCAGAAATTTATATAGCTTTATACAAATTTTCCCGTTGGATATTAAAATTATTTTTACCAAAAGAATGCAGCGTTGATAGTCTTCCGGATTTAGAGGAACTGTACGATCAACAGTTTGATGAGGTACGAAAAACATTTAATGAGATTGAACAAAATTCGCTGGAGCAGGTATTGCTGGATGGTGATATGATAAAGAGGATGAATTTAAATTCGACTGTTACAAATGCTCATGTACCACACTATAAAATGCATTGTATGTACTGCCCACCGATGCCTAGAAAAAAGAATAGTGATATTTATTTACTATTTGCAATAATTGAAAACAAGAAAACTGATTTTTATGCTCTTCAACAGGAAAATAATACTTTGACATTACTTAAAAGTGATGGAAATGAACGCGAATTTGCAAAAGCAGTCGCTAATGATTCGTCTCTAAAAATGGAGATTCCAGTATTTTCGCAAATTTATAAACGAAATGGTGAAGATTATAAGATATTTGTTCACAAGATTGCTAATATTAAGACCGAACAGTTTGTACAGGGACTTAAGAAACATTACCGAGATCCTACAGACATGGAGTTAGTAATAGATTTTTTGAAATCATTAGTACCATTTTATACCTGTATTGAAAATATAAAATCCGGAAATCGAGGAGGAGCATCACTAAGTTGTACATTCGATGTTCTTAGTCTTCTTCCATTCGCTGGTGTTGGAGCAAAATATTTCTCCATTATGTGGAGTAGTATGATTGCTAAAATAGGACCCCAAGCTTTATCGAGTATATCTAAATCAGCATTCACCAAATTGATCATGTCTACCGGTTTAAACCAAATTTATACAACCCTAACAGAAGAAATTATAACCAAGCAACTTCTAAAAGACATCACAGTCGCCTCGCTAAGAACATTGGATCCAGGATTTGAACTGTCATACAATTTTTTTAGATTCTCCAGTCAAATAGTGGGAAACATGATCCGGACATTATCGTCAAGATTGAAAGGCATGGCAAGGATGAAGAATCTTCTACAATCTATTGAACCAGTAACTAACATTCTTGCTAGGAATGCAAAAATGCTAAAAGACTCTTCGGTCGTGATTCATCAGGAGAATAATTATAAGGTCGTTAGATATCTTTATCCCGGGGGTGTGAATTATTACGGACCTAAGTGCATAGCATCGTTTGGAAAAGTTGCTGAAATGAGAACCATCAAAGGGAATGCATTTCAAGTTCCCGTTGTTCCTGTAAAATCCATCGGTAATTCAATACATTATCAAGAATACGTTCCAGAGACGGGTACGATTTCTAAGGAAAAACTAGAAATTGGTAGGGACAATATACTCCGTAGAATTGGAAATTACATTGAAATGATTGCAGCGAAAGGAGGAGATATCAGCGTCATACGTAATTATCACGTCTATCATAATACAATCGAGTGGAAGAAGACACCTGAAGGAACCCAAAACCAAATTACCAATAATCCAACTGGTGATACTAACGCCCCTGTGGAAGTTGACCCAAATACTCCAGGAACTTCAAGAATTCGAGTACGCACTGATGACATATCAAGCCCATCAAAAAAAGGTCGAATTGAACACTCGACCAGTAGGAGTTTCATCTACCAAGAAGATATGAAACAAACAGTAAATTTGTTGACAAAATTTAAAGAGAATGGTTTAACCAACTTATTAGAAAATAACGAATTGTTATCCCTGCGAAAAATTGTCCACTCCATCGATTTTTATCAAACCGTCAATACTGTATTTAAGCCACCACAAGATTTATGGTTCACCAAAAAATTAACAAGACCATCTATTGTTGCTAATCTAAAAGATCAAAAAGGAAAAGACTTTTACTTTAATGACATTACCATAATTACGGACACAAATCCAGGTGAAATTATACTCAAGAAAAATCCAAAATTTACATTAGTAACCGAAGTTCGTTATCATATACAGTTTGATTCTCAATACGGACTTCTTGATCTGTCTGCATTTCATAGTAGTTTCAAAAATAAATATATTGTATCACCGGAAGTAGAATTTTTCGTCAAGGACGCAAAGTTTTATAATGGAAAAGAGATTTTGGTTTTGGTAATGCAACAGAAAGCGATGACAAAGGAAAGATGGTTACAAATAAAAGAATGGCATGATATTCTATTTGAGAAGAAGGTATCAATACCTAATGAGAGAAAAGAAATGATTGAGAATGCTGCAATGTTTGTAGCAGAAAATACACCTCTACACAGATTTTCTGAAATGGAGGAAGCTTTCAAAAATTTTATTCTAAATATCAATGGCGAAAATAATTTAGTTCCTACTTACGATAAATTGGCGAAAGAAATCTACGCGAGTAACACATTTCCAATTGAGTATATGAGATTTAAAATAGATAATAGCAATTTCGTTAATGATATTCTATTTCAAAAATCACTAGTGCAGATAAATGATATTGATAT
The DNA here is from genome assembly GCF_015476425.1 of Leptopilina heterotoma. Classification (NCBI taxonomy): domain Eukaryota; kingdom Metazoa; phylum Arthropoda; class Insecta; order Hymenoptera; family Figitidae; genus Leptopilina; species Leptopilina heterotoma. The sequence continues at coordinate 1,308,628 of NW_025111081.1, read as the reverse complement.
TGCACGGAATACAATTTCTACCGTATATAAAGGTATTTATAAACAGAAAGTTGAACCGGTGTTTGAAATTTATCACAATTCACCTAATATTAGAGAACTTATGCGATTTGAGGATTTTTATGTGATCTATTCGTTTACTTCCAGTACTTTATTATTAGATGCACTAGCACCGAATAGGTTAGCTATTGCATTACGTAGACTTGCTTTAAGACAGTGTAGTGAGCCATTACTCTCTACTCCAATTACAGTTTATGCCATTTCAACAGTTACTTCAAATGGATTTCAAGAATTAATAAGATTAAAAACTGGTGGTTTCATCCGTTTTCCAAAAATGGTTAGATTTTTATCGAAACAAGAAAATTTAGTGAATACTATTCAACATAATGAACCTTCAGATATAACAGTAATGTATCAATTGACAATGTCAAATAAGGCTGGAATAGCTGATTTAAGTTCTATTATAAGTGAAAAAAATGGACGTATGTATATATTGGAAGAAATGCAGTTTATAATTATTGAAAGGAGTAAAGAGATAATTGATGGAAAAGATGTTTTTGTAGTAAAACTTGAAGACGATAAATCATCAACAGAGAAACGAATGGTCCATACAGTAAACAAAATTAATCAAATATTTCTACATGGTTCTAAACTTCAAGTACATAATTTTAACAGTCGCCGATAGTAACATTTATTTAATTTTGTCATATTCTAAACTTCAAGTTAATAATATTAACAGTCATCGATAATAACATTTATTTCATTTTGTCATATTCTAAATAACTTAGAAAATTCTTTTAGATAAAGTTCGCTACCAGGACAAATAATAGTTTGTGTGTTTTACAAATTTTTAAAAGCAGTCTCCACAAATACGATGTATCAATATCAGGTAAAAAGATATTTAAATGTGTTACAATGCATGAAAGTAAATAATATAAAGTTTGGAAACTGCGTTACTGAACAACTGGTTACACAAAGTGGAATAAAATGGTATCTTATAATTAGAGTACTGACGCTTCTAGATAATATTATATGACACTTAAATTCATATAAAATAATTACCATTCTAAAAAAAAATTAGTAGACCAGGAGTTACCTTCTTAAAATATAAATTCCAGTCAACAAGAAGCAGCAGCCTTCAGTTGTTTCATTGATGTCCTTAATTTTATTTCAGTAGCTGTAGTAGTATCTACATTCAATAAATTAACGATAACCACCGATTTGGGTCTAATACAGAAACTGGTGTGGAAATTCTAACCAAACAACTTCTGATAGATATCAGTATCGCCTCTATACGAACATTGGATCCTGGTTTTAAACTATCATTTCAATTTCAAGATTTCCGAATGAAGTATTTAGAAAAATTTATCGCATGTTGTCCTCATAGTTTGGAAGTATTCCGAATGTTAAAAATCTCCTTCCTCCTATTGAATCTGCCGAACTGAGAACTATCGAAGGGAACAGATTTCAAGTTCCTGTTGTGTCCTTAAAATTAGGTAATTTAGTCTACTATAGGGAATTCAATCTGACAAGTAGAGAAATTTATAAGGAGAAACTCAAAATTAAAGCAGAAGGAAGAGATATCAATGTCTTACATAATTATAAAGTGTATCATAATACAATCACGTTGTATAACCAACCTATCAAAGGGGATTCAATTAAAAGGTTCATTCCCCTTATGGATCAAAGAAATTTAGTGATAGATTCGGAAACATAAAAGTCTATTAAAGGAAGAATGGTAAAAAATTAAAGATTGGGTTAAAATGTTACTTTGGAGACGGGAATTTTTACAGTCTGCAAGAGCTGCTAGTATCGAAAAGTGATCACTCTTTGCATCATCCAATACACCTTTGAAAAAATTCAAAGTTTTTACTTATGATACGTGGGCAAGTGGTACTAAAATTTTATGTCGACATGTGATAATTAGATTCTCTTTTCTTTAGGGTGTAAAAAAATAATTTTTTACCACCTGATGGATACGTGTGTATAATAATTTAAAACTTTCAAAATAATGAATAAACCTTGATGTAGAATCAAAAACACAAAAGAGGAATAAAATATTTTTTTTTAAACCATTTTTGTGGCATCAATAAATTATTTTATTACATTCTTTTTGATAAACGGAAAATTTCAAGATCGAGAAAAAGTACTTATTTGATAATTCTCTAGTTGCAAAGTGACAAGACCCGAGTTAGATCAACAAATATACGGTAAGCATTATTTTTCTTATTAATTGTAGAGAAATATGTCTAGTAATTAAGATTTTGTAAACAATTTTAAAAAATTTTCTATTCCCGACGATCATGTTTTAATTAGTTTAGATGCTGCGTTTTTGTTTTAAAAATGTTGGTTCTGAATATGTGCGAAATTCACTCATTAGACATTATAATTTCTGTAGCTGCAAAAAGTGGTTTAAAGTTGTTGTCTTGACCGTTACTTTTCTGCTTCCTACTGGCATTTCTAAAACTCCAACCAGGGCCTCCTGAACATCTGTTGGCCCTGTAAGGCAATCCATATAGCGGATCTCAAAAGTAGTCGGTCCACAATCAGCACCTTACCCAAATCACTAATTACCCTAGTCGCCTCATTGGTGAATGTCTACTTATCAGAAGAACCTCTAAGTTTTATTAAGTAGTCTCCTTTCTTGGTGGGTACAGATCCCACACAAATCGTAAGGCTTTTTTCTGGGTTCACCTTCTTACGGATCTTTCCCAGACCTGCTGCAAACGTCGAACATTCAGCCACCTAAAGGCTGCTCGCACAAGGATTGTGCCGGGTATATGTGTCCTATTCTATTTCATTATTCTGTCTTCTCCTATCTCATTAGAAACGTATTCGAGACACAGTACCGACAATCAATGTTAAAGCTGTCGCATCTAACTCTCCGATCTTGTCTTGATTCCTCTGACCACACCAATTGTTGGTATAATCTCTCATCTACTTTTTATTCTCCTTGATCTCTTGTATGAGCATTGTTATGCTTTTCAGTCCGTCCTTGATCGTCATATTGACGTTTTTCTGGACATCACAGGACTTCAGAATCTTGCTGACCTCTTCCTCCATTTTTTGAATGCAAGCTGCTTCCTCCTCCCGAAGCCTTTTAGCTTCTACATTGCAGCAAGCAATGTTATTAGCAGAAGCATTACTGACGACAGAAATGCAGCTGGCTTAACTCTTCACCTTGTCCACGATGATCTGTGGTACTTCCAACGCTTTGTTGTCTTCTGCATCCTTGGGACTTCGCCTTAGTGCTAACTACTTCACGATCGAAACCAGTGAAGGATTTAGCCGAAGTATTACCCCTCAGGTACTCTTCCATGTTTTTACAATCGCTCACACTTTATGTTTGTCCCGTATCGAGTTCTGCGGATTTTTGGTACCACTGAATACGACTTGGATTTCAGATTTCTAAAATTCAAATATTATATTCTTCTATATTATCTCAGTTTTGAAATTTTTTAAAGCTCAACGATAAACGACAATTTTAATATCAATTTTGGAATTTTTTGGGGTTTTAAAATAATTTCCAGTGCTTTTCCTCATGGAAAATCCTTGTCGATGTTAAAAAGAAAATTCTAATTTAAACTGAAATGTGTATGCCTTAATTTGATTAAACTGTATACAATTATCTTATAGATTTACAAAAAAAGGTTTAAATTCAATTTTTTCTGAAATTAGTTACATTTCTTAATAATATATTTAATTAATTATTAAAAGTAATGGATTTACAGAAAAATATTAGTTAAAACACTGAAAAAATTAAACTTTGGAGAAGTTACAAATGATAGCAGAATTTCAAATATTTTTAAAAGTAATAAAATTCTTCGCAGAAATTATTTCCATCAAACAGACATCTATAGGACAATAAATTTACTGAAGAATTTTAAGGAAAAGGGATTAATGGGTTATAGTCCAGTTCAGTTAACTAAAACATGGTTTTTTTAAATGGAATTTCTGGTTTATTGGTTTATTGGAGGGAGTAATTTTTTGCGTACTAACAAATTATCACTGCATCAACAATTTTTACTTTAACAATTTTGGATAAAGGCTATTTGTTTACTTATCCTTTCCTGCAAATTTTGCAAAAAAATTTTTTGATCTAGCTCAGATGGGCGGGGGAAGATAATTTTTTTATTTCAAAATATTCCTGAGGCTTTATCCCTCCAAAAAACTAGGTTTTTTTGCAAAAATTCAATTTGCCACAAATTGTGATTGATAGATTGGTATTTCATGAAGAGAACCCGACAAAAAAACTGATTTTCATCCAGTCAAAAATGTAGAAATTTAATTTTAAAAAACCATGTTTTTAGTTAATACAAGTGGAAAACAAATGTTACAAATTTATTATTCGAAAATTTAAAAAATATATATATTACCTAAAATATCACAGTTTGCAGAAAATCACCCATATACTTCAATTATTTCTTATTATCTATTAATTTTTCATTTATGCAAACAGAGAATCAATGAACCAAAAAAATGTTTTTGTTAACGTATTACCTAGTGTACTTGACGCAAACATACTCTTTTTTGAGTCAACATGTTCAATAACTGTATTACACGTGTAATCGTTAAAGCATTCTTCTAGAAAACTTATTTTAAATACTGCACAACTGATTAAACAGAACGGAATTAAATATTTTCTTATTATGTAATCAGACGAAATACATCAATCAAGGGTTATGGAATATTTTCTCGACGGATAAAAAATTGATAGATTGGTTACGTTTTCAGTAGGATCAAACAGCTGTGAAGGAAGACAATTTATCTAAATACGGTAAGTACTGTGAACCAAATGTTCTCGTTGAGTTTAAAATTTTATTACTTTAAGGGCATCCGGGAAAAAATAATGGTTTCGTGATCGACATGTCATTTAAAAAGAAAAGAATATTTTAAGTAGCGATTTTTTGGTAAATATAAAGAAACGCTTTGCGACTGGCGCTGCTCTCGGAATTTTTCAAAATTTTGATACATAATTATTAAAAAAATTGTTTAAGGGGTTACGCCACCCTGGACGCATGAAAATCGAATGATTTTTTAGGAATTTTTTGACAAAACTATTTGAGGTAGGACTTTTTTACAATTATTGATAATTTAATACATATCTTAAGCTCTATAAGTATTTAAAAAAATTGTTTTTAATTAAAAATGTCGGATATATAAGGATTGGCGTGTATCAGTTTTTCTGGAGCAATTTTTATACATGATTGGCATTTCAATTTTCTCTGAAACAAGTAAACAAATATTTTTCTTAAAAAATGATAAATTTTGAACAGAGTGACGAAGCCGTTTAAAAAATTTTTTTTTACGCCAATCGAAGCACTTCAAAAATTGACTTCATGTTTTGGGCTAAAAATACCGTATAAAAAATTAGATAAAATTTTTTTAAATTATTCAGTCGAAAAAATCCCACGTCACTCTGTGAAAAATCTATTTAGGAAGATGTATTTTAATTTTCAAGTCAATCGGTTGAATAGTTTTCGAGCTACTATCATGTACACCGCCTTGAAAAATGTGGTTTCGAGAAAATTGCAAAAGAAGAAAAAAATGTACATTAGTGGATTATAACTTGAACTTTTTCAACTTACTAATTAATCAGCAAATCCTGAGCCATAATACTCTTCTCCTAGAATAAAAAGAATGTCGTCCGATTCCATTTGTTGAGCTCTTTTTAATTTTCTGGCCTCCTTTGTCGTCTCCTGCGCTCTCAGGTTCCCGTGTAGAAATTTCGCTGGGGCCCTGATAAGGGCCGGATAAGGCCGACCTATTAGGGAATGAAACGCCGCGCCCGATGTGGCCCTGATCAGGAAATCCACATTTTCTTGTCGCCCCGATCTGGCCCTGATCGGGAGCGGCGTTTCATTCCTTACTATGGCCCTAGTAGGGCAATTTCTACACGGGTTGGCGATAGATACTCACCGTTGGTCAACTTCTTCGCACATTCGCTGTACATTTGATTCGATTTTTAAATTTAATACTTCTACTTTAATACTTTCTACCCGGGCACACAGTTTTCGACATTTTTATTTAATATTAAAATTTACGTATAAAACTCAACAATCTTTACTCTGTAGCTCGAAGCCAAAAAATGACAAGTTTCGTAAGGTGCAATATACCTTTAGAAACGAGATTCTATTACAGTGGAAGAAATACAATAAAAAGGACCCTTCGTAAATCATGAAAAGGCCCCCTAGACCATTCGAAAGTGGAAAGTCGTTAGGGAGGCGCCAAACGGCTTTCAGCAGTTCTCGGCGTGCTGACTTCTGATGAACATAACTTTCGTAATTATTGAGACATTGTCTTCAATTTTTTTAAAATTTCAAGGTGGCGTAACCCCTTAAACATACAGAAAAAGAGTTTTTTAACAGTTTAGTATTCAAGTCTCATTTTGAGAGGATAAAATATTTTGGGTTCATATTCGCAGCTACTTGCAAATTTCCAAAATATTCTTTATGAGCACGAAATCCCATAATTATACTAATAAATCAGAACTAGATATCTCTAATTATTTAGGAGTGAGACGACACACAGAAAAACACTTTTTAAGGGCGAATTTTCCCGAATGCCTTTAATAAAAATTGCTTTTAAAATACATGAGCCTAACCTGCGATTTCTACTCAACTATAGAAAATTAATCACTTAATACATTTACTTTGACTTGTGGCTAACTCAGAAATATTCGTCTCTGAATTATCCTTTCTAGTATCACTCAGGTTTTCTAAAAATAAAGACAGAATATGATATTCTAAAAACTATTTAACTAAACTAAAAATAATTTTACATAGATATTAATTTTTAATTTCCAGGTGGACTTTGATCACACATTCCAAAAGTCAGCAAAGAAGAGAACAAAAATAAAAAATCACATTTTGTTTAAATTTCGAAATTACTAAGAGTATCATATCGAAATGAACAATGAAACACTCCTCAGTCAGTCGGTACAAAACTTTCAGTTTCTTTCTGTTTGTCACTACATAACGAGTTTTGGTATATTTTTCAACAATCAGGATTTAATTCCCCTGGAATATCAAAATCATTCTGTCTCTGTTCTAAACACTCTTTTTGATTATCTTTACAATTCGACGAATGAAGCTTCAACAAAACTTGAACTTCTTCAGAAAGTGTTAGCAGGAAGTGATCTGTACGGTGGGGGAGAAAATGAAACACTTGACATGATATACGTGGATGATACATTCCAGTACATCATTAGTAATGCTCTATTTTCCCATTATGGAAACATTCACGGTTATTTGGCAGGGGTAATAAATCGAGCGGACAACGTAAAATATTCGGTACTAAAGAAGAACGTGTTCCAAGATTTTTTGAAAAATTATAGAAGTTTAGATTACTGCTCATCTAGAAGAGAAAGTATTGAACTCACGTCGACAACAGTTCGCAATGTTTTTAATAATTATATTTGGTCCATCTTTCCCGAACCACCGGAAGATATGGATATATTGGATGTTAATTACATATACGCAATAATTGGTTTAAAAATCGCCGAATCTATCCAAGCTGCTGGTAATCTATCTTTCGACAATTATATTCTCCTATCCCAAGCTATTGAACTTCAAACCATGGATAACGAATCATATCAATTGACATTAGAATTATTTAAGGCACCCGCTTTATTTTACTACGCCCATATTGAGAGGACAATATTTCGTCATGCTGAAGTATCAACTTTGATAAAGAGTAAAAAATTTTGGTACGAGGCGTACAATATATTATTTCGTTACATTAATCTTCTGGTGAGTAGTAGTTTAAGAGTAGAAATAAAGAGAAGTCTTTATTCGAAATTACAAATTCAACTTCAACATTTAATGAGTCAAACCTTTATTGCTGCTGAAATACTGAGAATCTTCTGTCATTACTCGAGTATAGCAGCAGTTTCAGAAATTTATGTATCTTTATACAAATTTTCCCGTTGGATATTAAAAATATTTTTACCAAAAGAATGCAGCGTTGATAGTCTTCCAGATTTGGAAGAATTGTACGATCAACAGTTTGATGAGGTACGAAAAACATTTAATGAGATTGAACAAAATTCTCTAAAGCAGGTATTGGTGGATGGTGATATAATAAAGAGGATGAATTTAAATTCGACTGTTATAAATGCTAAGGTACCACACTATGATATGTATTGTATGTACTGCCCTCCGATGCCTAGAAAAACGAATAGTGACATTTATTTAATATTCGCAATAATTGAAAATAAGAAAACTGACTTTTATGCTCTACGACAGGAAAATAACACTTTGACTTTACTTAGAAGTGACGGAAATAAACGCGAATTTTCTAAAGCAGTCGCTAATGATTCTTCCCTAGAAATGGAGATTCCAGTAATTTCGGAAATTTATAAACGAAATGGTGAAGATTATAAGATATTTGTTCAAAAGATTGCTGATATTAAGACCGAACAGTTTATACAGGGTCTCAAAAAACATTACAGAGATCCTACAGACATGGAGTTAGTAATAGATTTTCTGAAATCATTAGTGCCATTTTATACCTGTATTCAAAATATAAAATCTGGAAATCAAGGAGCAGCAGCGATAAGTTGCACCTTCGATGTTCTTAGTCTCTTTCCATTCGCTGGAGTTGGAGCAAAATATTTCTCCGTTATGTGGAGTAGTATGATTGCTAAAATAGGACCCCAAGCTTTATCCAGTATATCAAAATCAGTATTCACCAAATTGATCATGTCAACTGGTTTAAATCAAATTTTTACAACCCTAACAAAAGAAATGTTAACCAAGCAACTTCTAAAAGACATCACAGTCGCCTCGCTAAGAACATTGGATCCTGGTTTTGAACTGTCATACAATTTTTTTAAATTTTCTAGTCAAATAGTGGGAAACATGATCCGGACATTATCGTCAAGATTGAAAGGCATGGCGAGAATAAAGAAACTTCTCCAATCTATTGAACCAGTAACTAACGTTCTTGCCAGGAATGCAAGAATGCTAAAAGACTCTTTTGTGGTTATCAATCAGGAAAATAATTATAACGTCGTTAGATACCTCTATCATGGGGGTTCGAATTATTATGGACCTAAGTGCGTAGCATCGTTTGGAAAAGTTGCCGAAATGAGAACTATCGAAGGGAATGAATTTCAAGTTCCCGTTGTGCCTGTAAAATCCACCGATAATTCTGTCCACTATCAAGAATACTTTACAGAAACAGGTATAATTTCTAAAGAGAAATTAGAAATTGGTAGGGACGACATACTTCGTAGAATTAAAGATACCATCGAAATGATTGCAGTGGAAGGAGGAGATATAAGATTCATACGTAATTATCACGTCTATCATAATACAATTGAGTGGCAGAAGACCCCTGAAGGGACCCAAACCCGGATTAGCAATAATCCAACTCTTGAAAGAATCACCCCTGTGGAAGTTGACTTAAATACTCCAGGAACTTCAAGAATTCAAGTACGCACTGATGACATATCTAGCCCATCAAAAAAGGCTCGAATTCAACAATCGACCAGCAGGAGTTTCATCCACCAAGAAGATATGAAACAAACAGTAAATTTGTTGACAAAATTTAAAGAGAATGGTTTAACCAACTTATTAGAAAATAAAGAATTGTTATCCCTGCGAAAAGTTGTTCACTCCATGGATTTTTATCAAACCATCAATACTGTATTTAAGCCACCACAAGATTTATGGTTTACTAAAAAATTAACAAGACAATCTATTGTTGCTAATCTAAAGGATCAAAAAGGAAAAGACTTTTACTTTAATGATATCACCATAATTACGGACACTAAACCAATTGAAATTATACTTAAGAAAAATCCTAGATTTACATTAGAAACCGAAGTTCGTTATCGTATAAAGTTTGATTCTCAATACGGACTTCTTGATCTGTCTGCATTTCATAGTAGTTTCAAAAATCAATATATTGTATCACCGGAAGTCGATTTTTTTGTCACAGACACAAAGTTTTATAATGGAAAAGAAATTTTGGTTTTGGAAATGCAACAGAAAGCGATGACAAAGAAAAGATGGTTAGAAATAAAGGAACGGAATCATATTCTATTTGAGAAGAAGGTATCAATACCTAATAAAAGAAAAGAAATGATTGAGAGTGCTGCAATGTTTGTGGCAGAAAATACACCCCTACACAGATTGTCTGAAATGGAGCAAGCTTTCAAAAATTGTATTCTAAATATCAATGGTGAGAATAATTTAGTTCCTACCTATGATAAAGTTGCAAGGGAAATCTACGCGAGTAATTCACTTCCAGAGCAGTATATGATATTTAAAATAGATAATAGCAATTTGGTTGATGATGTTCTATTTGAAAAATCGCTCGTCCAGATGAATGATATTGATAATGCCCTGAATACAATTTTTACCATTTATAATGGTATTTTTAAACAGAAAGTTGAACCGGTTTTCGAAATTTATCACAATTCACCTAACATTAGGGAACTTTTGCGATTTGAGGATTTTTATGTGATCTATTCGTTTACTTCCAGTACTTTATTATTAGATGCACTATCACCAAGTAGATTAGCTATTGCATTACGTAGACTTGCCTTACGACAGTGTAGTGAGCCATTACTCTCTTCTCCAATTACGATTTATGCCATTTCAACAGTTACTTTAGAGAGATTTCAAGAATTAATAAGATTAAAAACTGGTAGTTTCATGCGTTTTAAAAACATGGTTAGATTTTTATCGAAAAAAGAAAATTTGGTTAATACTATTGAGCTCAGTGAACCTTCAGAGATTATAGTAATGTATCAGTTGACAGTATCAAATAAGGCTGGAATAGCTGATTTAAGTTCTATTCTAAGTGAAAAAAATGGACGTATGTATATATTGGAAGAAATGAAGTTTGTAATTATTGAAAGAAATAAGGAGATAATTGATGGAAGGGATGTCTTTGTAATAAAAATTGAAGACGATAAATTATCATCAGAAACACGAATGATCCGTACAGTAAACAGAATTAATAAAATATTTCTACATGGTTCTAAACTTCAAGTTAGTAATATTAACAGTCGCCGATAATAACATGTATTTTATTTTGTCATATTCTGATTAACATGAAAAATTCCATCAGATAAAGTTCGCTACCAGGATATTTGAAAAACAGTCTCTACATATACAGTGTGTCAATATCAAGTAAAAATAAATTCCAGTAGTTGTAGTAGTAGCAGAATATTCCTCCATTGTGTGGAGTTGTTTCATTGCTAAAATAGGATTCCAAACTTTAGGGAGTCTTTCAAAATCTACACTCTATAGATTAACGATAGCTACCGATTTGAATCTAATACAGAAAATGGTGTTTAAAACCCTAACAAAAAAAATTCTGAACAAACAGCTTCTGATAGATATCAGTATCGCCTCCATACGAACATTGGATCCTGGTTTTGAACTATCATTTTAATTTTAAGATTCTCGAATCAAGTATTTAGAAAAATTTATCGGATGTTGTCCTCAAAGTTTTGATGTATTACGAATGTTCAAAACCTCCTTCCTCCTGTTGAATCTGCAATGAGGATGATAAATCTAATTACGGAATTGTTACCTGATGAAACTGGACTGATTCCAGCGGTTATTCAACGTCATAATAATTATAACGGCTTTAGATGTTGTCCAGACCACTTCGGATATCCATTAGATATCTATAAGATATCCAAATTTCCGCAAGGTGTGATAATTAAAATTTATTTTATTGACATCCGAGGCATATTTCATTGGTATTTCAGGGATATGTTATAAATATTACAGAGATATCTTATGGATATCACAGGGTATAACTTAGGAATATCATATAAAAATCCCAAAGATAATTTATGAATATTTACAAAGGAACATTATGATCGCCATAATAAACTGCAGAATATTAATTTTAACGAGCAACAATTCGTGCGGCTTACTGGTTGCTTTATTTTTTAATTAAAATTCACAATTTTATAAAAAGAATAGAATTTAAAAATCTTTAATTTAAATTATTTTTCATAAAAATAAAATATGAATTGGAATATAGTTTTAATACTATTATAACTATAGTAACCATATATTCTAGGATAGGGAATTCAGGGAAAAGTCAGGGATTTTGTTGGAAAGTACTAGAAAAATTAAATTTTTGGAATTCATGAGAAAATTGTGAATTTTACTATCTTTTTTCTTTGACACATAAGCAGTGAAATTACAGCGAATTCTAACACAGAACGTTTTAATTTTTTTAATTTTGACAATTATGTTCTTTTCGAATAATTTAATTCTTGAAGAACTATCGCAAAATTACCTATTATTTTGAAAAAATTTCATCAATAATTTTACTTCAATATTTTAAAATTAATTAAATTTTACAAGACTTAAGTTTACAATATTTATAAACAGATGAATTGCGAAAGGTTTTAATTTAATTCAAATTCTTTTCAAATTAGTTAAATTTTTTTAATATACATTTAATTATTAAAAATAATGGATTTAAATTAAATAAAAATATATATTATGAAAAATATATCCTTTAATGAGTCAAAAAATAAATAATTATATATCAGACTTTACTAATCTTTTCATTCTCTTATTTCTCTCTTGTTATTCTTGCTTCTAATATAGTTGATACTTACTAAGCATAATCGCAAAAAACAATAATAAAAATCCTAATCAATTTAAAGAAAAAGTGTAAAAGAAGAAAACGCGATGCGTCAATAGTCCCTAAAATAATATTTTAATTATATACAAAAGCAATAAATAAATATGTCAAATTCAGAAACAAAACAAAATCATACATGTACATTTTCAGATGTGGACAGAGATCCAGATGAAAAATTAGAGATTATTATAAGTAATAACAATTTTTATTTTAATAAATACTATTAATAATAAAATAAATAAAATTTAATCAGTCATTTATTTTCTACAAATACTACTTTATTTTAATTTTCCTAATATTATATTTGAAATTGAATATTAATGTAGAATCAAAAACACGAAAAAAGAATAAAATATTTTTTCAAAAACAATTTTTATGCCGTCAATAAATTACTTTATTACATTCCTTTTGATAAACGGAAAATTTCAAGATCGAGAAAAAGTATTTATTTGATAATTCTCTAGTTCCAAGGTGATACGAGTTAAACCAACAAACATATGGTAAGCATTCTTTTTCTTATTAATTGTAGAGAAATATGCGTAGTAGTTATGATTTTGTAAACAATTTCAAACAATTTGCAACAAATGTTGATTCTCAACATGTGTGTAACTCTCTCATTAGATATTATTCAATAATTTCTCAAAGTTTAAACATTTACTTACACAATTTACTCGATTCTTGCTAGTTCCATTTTGACAATATATGTTTTAAATTCAATAATAAATATTATAAACAAACATATGGTACCCTTCTTTTTGCATAGGGAACTTTAGGAAATCTGCATACAGATACCTTGGACTCCGCACTCCAAGGTTATGTGGGGTTAGTAGAATAAAAAAGATAATATTTTTTTTTTATTGTTTATACTCCTGCCCTATTGGCCTTACGCACTTCGACAAGAGTCCCCGAGAAATACTTTTTTGGATTAAGCATAACCATTCTACTTAGAAATTTTTCTATATATTAACCTAATTTGCGTCTACAGCCGACTTTATTAGGAGTACTCGCATTACGCCTGGACCACCCGTCAATGGGTTTTCTCGCCAGAGAAGAGGGAAACTGTAGAAAACCTCTCTGAGTACAACCGGTTTATCGACAATCGAGTTCTAATGGTGTGTACCGGACAATAATCGACGGTGCACATCATTATACCTCGACGTCAAACCTCCCGCTCAGATTGTCTCACGTGCCGAAAAAATACCAAGCCAAGTGGGCGCGAACCTAGGGTACTTATACCCTTGGTCCTTAAACGACCACCAACGCCAGGCATCTATCCGACTGAGCCAATCTGTCGGTAAAAAGATAATATAAAATAATAAAATAAATAAACTGACGACCTACTGCCAGCCCCGAACCACTAAAACCCTTAACCCTTCTTTTGAAGCCCTTTATCCACCCTCGGAACTGTCGAAAGAGGGCGGCGCTCCAACTCTGTCGCTACTGCGGCCTTGTTCCTTTCCTGCGGTTCTCCTGCGTCAATAGTTAAAATTTAAAACCATTGCAATGTTAAATAATGGAGGGACGAATGTTAAAAACTGTAAAAAGTTAAAATTGTAAACAGACATAAAAACAGAAATTAAACAATTAAACATATATATAGATCAAAAGGTAAAATTGTAAAAGGACAAGTTAAATAAAAACACAAATAAACAAACAAATATATTAAAATGAGAAGAATAAAAATGTAAAAGGACAGTAAAAACCCAAAAAAGTAATTTAAATAAATAAAAAAAATTATTCAAAGTTATTCGCTCCTTTTAGTAATTATTATTTCCTTTTGGTCCTTGCGAGAGTCTTCTTCGCTTCCTCAAGGGCCGTCCTGAAGACTCTGCATCCTCCGCTGCCTGCAATATGGGTGGTTGACACCTTATTCCCAAACTTTTCAGTGCACAAAAAGCAGCTTGGGCCTCTTTTACAGTTTGCGAACTTATGATCGACTTCTTCGCACTTGAAGCACGCAGTCGATCTGTCCGCCGCCTTACATTCTTTTCCTATGTGGCCATAGTATAAGGCATCTATGACACCTAGTGACCATTACTCTTTTCCTAATGGGCACGACATAAAGCCAATCTTTATGCGTCCTACTTCTTGCAGCCTTTTCGCTTTCTCTGGGTCGGTGACTCTGGGTCGAGATTCATCCCTCGACGATTTGGTCCAAGGACCGTCACCTTCCTGCTTTCTGGCTTTTTCAGGACATTTTCCAACACTTGTTGGACTTCTTCTACTTAGGTAAGGCAATCCAAGTCGCGGATCTCCAGCGTTACCCATCGATCCACAGACTGCACCTTACCCATGCCTTCCACCACTTTGGAAACCTCCGCGGTGAAGGCCTCTTTATTGGAGTCGCCTCTGATTTTAATCAGGAGGTCTCCCCTTTTTGTAGACTTTGCAACTACGACCTTTGTGTAGCTAACGTCCGGATCAACCTCCTTACGAAGCTTACCCAAAACGTCGGCAAACGTCCGACCTTGAGCCACTCAGATGACCATTGTCGATCCCCTCGCTGTCTTTTGCTCCACTTTTTTGACATTCTGGCTTCAGTTTATCCTCCGCACTCTTGTCCACATTCTTTGGAGGTGCTTCCTCCTTTTTCTTTTTCGTAGTTGCATCTTGAGTCCCCTCTGGACTGCCGGAACTACGTCTTCTCTTCGGCACGCCTTAACTGTCGTTTGTAGCGACGCTCTCGCCTTTCCTTTCTGTCCTCACGGTTACCTTCTGCCATGCCGATAGTACATCCTAGGTACATATCTGCTTCGTCAGCTTCTGCGTGCTTCGTCTTTGCTTCTTCCAGCAGGACATGAAGAACTTTAACTCCGTCCTTAACTGTCCTATTTACATTCTTCCTGATGTTACAAGAGTTACTAATTCTTGTGACCTCCAGTTGTATCCATTCAAGACACAATGCTTCTTCCTTCCTTAATCGAAGGCTGTCCTCGCGATTCTCTCTAATTGCCTCGTCATCCTCTTCCGAGTGTACGGGGCTGAATGCGGACCTCCCGCATTCACTCTGTAGACGCGACACTCTGTAGGCTATTTTTACTTCCTCTTCTTGTTCTGTCCACGATGATTTGTGGATCCAACCTCTCCACAATGATTTGTGGAACCTTCAGTGCGGCGTTGCCCTCCTGCATTCACGGGCCACCGGCCATTGTCCCTACGCTGAGGGATTTAACCGAAGTATTACCCTGCAGGTATTCCTGTTTTTTCTGTAATTTACAAAAAAAATTTTTTAATATGATAAATTTTACCACCTAACGGATACGTGAGGAAGATAATCAATATAATTGTTTTGAAATACTAAATACATGTGTAAGAAATCATAATTATACAATTTTCTTTAGAAACTATTTCAGTAACGATAATAAATTATTTTATTACACTTTTTTTGATAAACGGAAAATTTAATAATGCCTACACAAAAATATTTTGCTAAATTTTTAGTTGCTTGGTGAAAATAATTGAAATCAACAAGAGAAAATGGAAAACGCAACATTCTCTATTGAACATTCAACTAACTTTCGATTTTTTTCCGTTTGTCAATACATTACAAGCTTTGGAATATTTTTTTACAATCAGAGTCTAATTCCTCTGGAATATCGAAATCATTCCGTCTCTGTTCTAAACACTCTCTTTGATTATCTCCACAATGCGGAAAATGAATCTTTATCAAAACTTGAACTTCTTCAAAGAGTGTTGGCTGGAAGTGATCTGTACGGTGGGGGAGAAAATGAAACACTTGACATGAAATATGTAAACGAATCTTACCATTACATCATTAGTAGTGCTCTATTCTTTGACGATAAATACATTAATGGATATTTGGCACAGATGTTCAGTACAGCAGATAATCTAACTTATATTGCATTTAAAAACTTCGTTTATCAACATTTTTCTGAACAGTTTTTGCCCAAAGATTTTTGTTCGTCAAGAAAGGAAAAAATAAATTTAACATCCTTGATAATTAAAAAAGTTTTTAATGAAAATATTTGGTCAATGTTTCCCGAACCGGAGGGAAACCCTGAAATAATGGATATTAATTACATATACGCAATTATTGGTTTAAAAATCGCCCGTTCTGTTCAAGCTGATCCTGTGAATTTATCATTTGAAAGTTATTATCATTTGGGGCAAGAAATTAAATTTGGAAAGTTTGAAATGGAAATATTTCAAGATGTTTTGGAATTATTTAAGACACCAGCTTTATTTTATTATGCCTCTAAACAGAAAGATCAATTTCGTAAAGACTTTAAAGCAAGTACGTCTAGGGGAGATCAATCTTTGTCGAAGGCATATAAAATGTTTTTTATATTCTTCTACTTGGACTATGGGTACGACTATGACCAAGTAAATATAGAGTTTCTCACTGGTTTGGAATTAATGTCCGACATCTTTCAGATAAAAGAACGAACATTAATTGCTACCGAATTACTTAAAGATGTTTGTGAATATTCAAGTAATCATGAAGTTCCTTCAGTTTTTGTGTCAATTTATAAAACTTCTCAATGGTTACTGAAATATATTCTACCGAAGCGTTGTCAAAAAATCGATCTTCCTAATTTAGAAACTATCTTTAATTCTCAATTTGATAACATTAAAAAGTTAAGTAACGAACTCCTAAAGATGAATCTTAGAAAGGTATTTAAAAATGAAAAATTGATCGTTGATAAGATTAATTTAAATTCCACTGTTAAGTTTGCTAATGCTGTGCCTAAATGGACCAACTGTTCTTCCTGCGTACCAATAGAAAATAAAATAAATGAAGACATTCTGATTATTTTCGCCGTTATAATGAACAATCAGACAGATTTTTATGCCCTTAATATGATTGATGGTTCGATTTTACTTTTAAATAGAGAAAATAAAGAAAAATTTTCTAGAGAAATAGCTAACGATACCTTCTCAGAAATAAAACTTCAAACATTTGGAGAATTTCTTAAGAAACATGATGAAGATTTTAATGTTTTTATTCAAAGATTAGCAAATGTGGCAACAGAACATAAAATAAATAAATTTATGTCAGTTGCCAGGAATCCAACAATGATTGAGGAAAAAGTAGAATTCTTAAAATCATTACTGCCACTTTATACTTGTATGGAAAGTAAAAAATCCGGAAACAAAGGAAGAATATTATTGAGTTGTGGTCTAGATGCTCTTAGTCTTCTACGCATAAAAGTTAAAGATAAATACTTAAATATTACATGGAATAGTTTAATTGCTTACGCAGTTAAACAAATTTCGTCCGTGTTTAAAAAATTAGAATCACTAAATAGAAATGAGAAAAACAATACATTTACTATTAAGGGTAGTAAAATTTCAGAAAAAGAGAAAAAATTTGCTTTAACTAGAAATTTCGCATTACCTCTTCTAAAAGAATTATTGCTACATCCACCGCAAGTGTTGATTTTTGGTTCTGAACTGTCTTTCGATGTTTTTGGATCCACTAATCGTCAACTTCGAAAAATGATACTTGACCCATCAACGGATTTAAGAAATCTTTCGGAATTTAAAAATTTTCTATCATTAGTGGAATTCGGATCAAGTATTATCATCAACAATACAAAATTGCTGCCCGATAATACTGGACTTATACCTAAAGTTCTTGAAAACGGAAAGAATTATAAAATCGTCAGATACTTTTATCCCGGTGGATCTCACCATTTTGGACCAAAGTGCATACTGTCATATGGAAAATTTGCAGAAATTAGAAGAACTAATTCAAGGGCCAAACCTATTGCATTCGTGCAAATAAAATCTAAAGGTCGATTAAGGTTGTACTCTGCATACAATTGGACCAGTGGTACAATTGGAGACAGCAAATTCCGTCTAAACAGAAAAGGTTATCTCAAATTGATTCTTTGAAGTTACAATTTTCAAGAAATTATATAACACTTGTATTGGCATTGTGATGAGAAAATAAAAACTTATAAAATATAAAAAATTTGTTCGATTTGTACGTTTTTTATTAATACTAGAACCAAAACTAGATTGGTCTATCAAAATGTTGTCAGTTCGTGACGTATGAGTAAACATCGCAAACTAATAACACTTTTATAGATGTGTCATGACTTTTGAAAACTCCGTCAAATCGAAATGACAGCATATATGCAATTGAGTGTACAATTTTACTTACATGCAGCTAAATAATTCATATAGCAAAAATAAAATTCATACTAGCTTTAAAAAATGAGAAACTTGTTTGTAATAAATTACTTCAAATACTGCCTTCTAGTTTAATTAAAAGCGGCGAAAGTAACTATATCACTAATATCGTCTCACTTTTTTCTGATGTATTATTCATTATATTCCTTAATTATTTCTTTCTCTCTATTAATTTTTAATTGATGCAAATAGTAAATCTTTCAACCAAAAAAATGTCTTTGTTCACGTGTTTGCTAGTGTACTTGACGCAAACAATCTCTATCAATTTTTTTAGGCAAAAAGTTCAATAACTGTAATACACGTGCAATCATCAAAGTATTTTTCTAGAAAACTTATAATACTGCACAACTGATTAAACAAATGCCAATTAAATATTTTCTCTTTCTGTTATCAGACTAAATACATCAATCAAGGTTTATGCAACATTTTCCTTGAAATAGTAAAATTTTCGAAACGGAGAAACAATTGATACATAGGTTAAGTTTTTAGTAGAAACAAATAGCTGTGAAGGAAGACAATTCATCTTAATACGGTAAGTACTGTTAATCAAATTTTCTTGTTTAGTTTAAACTTTTATTATCATAATAAAAATCTTTTAATAATAAAAATACTTTTAAAATACTTGACCCTAACCTGCGATTCTAACTCAACTATAGTAATTAATCGGTTGATACATTTACTTTGAATGGGTAACCCAGAAATATTAGTCTCTAAATTATGTTCGGTTTCATTAAAATTCCGAAAAATAATATTTCAAAAACTATTTAACTAACCTAAAAATGTTTCTACTCAGATTTAAATGTTTAATTCCCAGGTGTACATTGATTCCACATTGCAGACGTCAGCAAAGAAGAGAACAAAAGTAAAAAATTATTCACAACATTTTCTTTAAAATTTGGCAATTACCAAGAGTATCAGATCGAAATGAACAATGAGACACTCCTCAGTCAGTTAATACAAAACTTTCAGTTTCTTTCTGTTTGTCACTACGTAACGAGTTTTGGTATATTTTTCAACAATCAGGATTTAATTCCCCTGGAATATCAAAATCATTCCGTCTCTGTTCTAAACACTCTTTTTGATTATCTCCACAATTCGGAAAATAAATCTTCAACCAAACTTGAACTCCTTCAGAGAGTGTTAGCCGGAAGTGATCTGTACAATGGGTGAGAAAATGAAACACTTGACCATGATATACCTGGATGATACATTCCAGTACATCATTAGTAATGCTTTATTTTCCCATTATGAAAACATTCACGGTTATTTGGCAGGGGTAATAAATCGAGCGGACAACGTAAAATATTCGGTACTAAAGAAGAACGTATTCCAAGATTTTTTAAAAAATTATAGAAGTTTAGATTACTGCTCATCTAGAAGAGAAAGTATTAAACTCACGTCGACAACAGTTCGCAATGTTTTTAATAATTATATTTTGTCCATCTTTCCCGAACCAGCGGAAGATATGGATATATTGGATGTTAATTACATATACGCAATGATTAGTTTAAAAATCGCCAAATCTATCCAAGCTGCTGGTAATCTATCTTTCGAAAGTTATATTCTCCTATCCCAAGCTATTCAATTTCAAACCATGAATAACGAATCATATCAATTGACATTGGAATTATTTATGGCACCGGCTTTATTTTACTACGCCCATATCAAGAGGGCGATATTTCGTCAAGCTGAAGTATCAACTTTGATAAAGAGTAAAAAATTTTGGTACGAGGCGTACAATATATTATTCCGTTACATTAATATTCTGTTGAGTAGTAGTTTAACAGTAGAAATTAAGAGGATTCTTTATTCGAAATTACAAATTCAACTACAACATTTATTAAGTCGAACCTGTATTGCTGCTGAAATACTGAGAATCTATTGTCACTAATTGAGTAAAGCAGCAGTTTCAGAAATTTATACATATAGCTTTATACAAATTTTCCCGTTGGATATTAAAATTATTTTTACCAAAAGAATGCAGCGTTAATAGATAGTCTTCCAGATTTGGAGGAATTGTACGATCAACAGTTTGATAAGGTACAAAAAAAATTCAATGAGATTGAACAAAATTCGCTGGAGCAGGTATTGTTAGATGGTAAAATGATAGAGAGGATGAATTTAAATTCGACTGTTATAAATGCTAAAGTACCACACTATGATATGTATTGTATGTACTGCCCACCGACCGTTGCCTAGAAAAAAGAATAGTGACATTTATCTAATATTTGCAATAATTGAAAATAAGGAAACTAATTTTTATGCCCTTCGACAGGAAAATAACACTTTGACTTTACTTAGAAGTGATGGAAATAAACGCGAATTTGCCAAAGCAGTCGCTAATGATTTTTCTCTAGAAATGGATATTCCAGTAATTTCGGAAATTTATAAACGAAATGGTGAAGATTATAAGATATTTATAATTTATAAGATATAAATCAGTTTTAAAGATACCTAATCACCGTACATGTAAAATGCAAAATTCTTTTATGATTAGAGGTGCGAGGTTATGGAATAAATTGCCACCTTCGATTAGAGATGTATCACAACAATTTTCTTTTAAGAAACTATTTTTTGAATTGCTATTTAAATGTAACAATAATTTATTTGAAATAACTTATTGGTAAATTAATTAATATATCTATATTTTTTTTCTTTTCTTTTTCTCTTCTTGTTATTTTGTTATTCTTTAAATATAGTTTATATAGGATTATAATTACATTATATCCAGTCACAGTTAATAACTTGAACCAAAGTAACAATATATGTAAGCTAAAAGCATATTATATTATAAGATTAATTTATTTTTATTTTTAATACTCAGTATTCTAATATTACTATTATATATTTTTTTTCTCTCCTTTTATGATACAATATATCATTTAAATATGTATATTATGTACTGTTCCTTGGAGGGCTAATTAGCCCAAGGAACTTTCAAAAGTTACCCTGTAAAAAAAAAAGTATTGGGAGGTACGGGATTCCGTATTGCAAGTGCCAACCTGCCAATGCGGTATTCGCGAATTACCGCATTGGGTGTCGTGGTGAATACGGAAATCAAGGGGTCCCAATGCGGTGCAAGTTTTAAGTTTTAAAAAAAACGAAAATACGTGACAGGAGGAAATAATTAGTGTCAGTGCAGAAATATGCGAGTTAAAGGAATGAGAAAATAATAACAGTGAGTAAAAATGAAATTTTAAGAAAAAAAGGTAAGTTGAACTGTCAAATATGAGTCCAATGCGGCGTAGGCTGCTTTCAATGCGGTACACAATCGGTACATAGTGCAAGTCGCCAGTAGAGGGCAGAAGCAAGCAGAGCGAATCGAGCGAACACAGTGGCCCAGCTGACGTATGATTTGCATTACATTACTTTCCAATTTTTTATTTTATAACCACGTTTCTGCAGGAATCTAAACAATATTTCCGATTATTGTAATTTAGAAGATGCTTACCAATTGTACGTTGGCAGATTTAGTGAAAAGTGTCTGTGTACGGAGACAAATGTGTTAGAAAATGTTTGTTTACCTATTTCACGCCATTCAAACCAGTCAAAGTTGCTTTTGCTGTGGCGCATTGAAATCAACCTATGCCGCATTGGGCCCATATTTGACAGTTCAACTTACCTTTTTTTCTTAAAATTTCATTTTTACACTCACTATTATTGTTTTCTCATTCCTTTAACTCGCATATTTCTCCACTGACACTAATTATTTCCTCCTGTCACGTATTTTCGTTTTTTTAAAGCTTAAAACTGGCACCGCATTGGGACCCCTTGATTTCCGTATTCACCACGACACCCAATGCGGTAATTCGCGAATACCGCATTGGCAGGTTGGCACTTGCAATACGGAATCCCGTACCTCCCAATACTTTTTTTTTTACAGGGTAAATAAATAAATAAATAAATAAATGTTTGTTTAAAAGATTGCTGATATTAATACCGAACAGTTTGTACAGGGTCTTAAGAAACATTACAGAGATCCTACAGACATGGAGTTAGTAATAGATTTTCTGAAATCATTAGTGCCATTTTATACCTGTATTAAAAATATAAAATCCGGAAATCGAGAAGGAGCATCGATAAGTTGTACCTTCGATGTTCTTAGTCTTCTTCTACTCGCTGGAGTTGGAGCAAAATATTTCTCCGTTATGTGGAGTAGTATGATTGCTTAAATAGGACCCAAGCTTTATCAAGTATATCAAAATCAGCATTCACTAAATTGATCATGTCAACCGGTTTGAACCAAATTTATACAACCCTAACAGAAGAAATTCTAACCAAGCAACTTCTAAAAGACATCACAGTCGAGTCGCTAAGAACATTGGATCCTGGTTTTGTACATTTTTACAATTTTTTTGATTCTCTAGTCAAATAGTGGGAAATATGATCCGGGCATTATCGTCAAGATTGAAAAGCATGACGAGGCTGAAGAATCTTCTAAAATCTATTAAACCAGTAAATAACATTCTTGCCTGGAATGCAAAAATGCTAAAAGACTCTTCGGTCGTGATTCATCAGGAGAATAATTATAAGGTCGTTAGATATCTTTATCCTGGGGGTTCGAATTATTACGGACCTAAGTGCATAGCATCGTTTGAAAAAGATGCCGAAATGATAACTATCGAAGGAAATGCATTTCAAGTTCCTGTTGTACCTGTGAGATCCACCGGTAATTCAATCCACTATCAAGAACAGTTTCCAGAAACGAGTACAATTTCTAAAGAGAAACTAGAAATTGGTAGAGATGACATACTTCGTAGAATAGGAAACTACATCGAAATTATTGCAGCGGAAGGAGGAGATTTCAGCGTCATTCGTAATTATCACGTCTATCATAATACAATCGAGTGGAAGAAGACCCCTGAAGGGACCCAAAACCAGATTAGCAATAATCCAACTGTTGATACTAACGCCCTTGTGAAGACTGATCCCATAATACTCCTGGAACTTCAAGAAAGCGAGTACGCAATGACGTTGTAACTAGTCCATCAAAAAAATCTCAAAATCAACAATCTATTAGCAGGAGTTTTGTCTACCAAGAAGATATGAAACAAACAGTACATTTGTTGACAAAATTTAAAGAGAATGGTTTAACCAACTCATTAGAAAATAACGAACTGTTATCCCTGCGAAAAGCTGTTCACTCAATGGATTTTTATCAAACCATCAATAATGTATTTAAGCCACCAAAAATTTTATTCTAAATATCAATGGCGAGAATAATTTAGTTCCTACTTATGATAAATTGGCGAGAGAAATCTACGCGAGTAACACATTTCCAATCCAGTATATGAGATTTAAAATTGATAATAGCAATTTCGTTAATGATATTCTATTTCAAAAATCACTAGTGCAGATAAATGATATTGATATTGCACGAAATACAATTTTTACCATTTATAATGGTATTTATAAACAGAAAGTTGAACCGGTGTTTGAAATTTATCACAATTCACCTAACATTAGAGAACTTATGCGAATTGATCTATTCGTTTACTTCCAGTACTTTATTATTAGATGCACTAGCACCGAATAGATTAGCTATTGCATTACGTAGACTTGCCTTAAGACAGTGTAGTGAGCCATTACTCTCTACTCTAACTACAATTTATTCTATTTCAAAAATTTCTTTAGAGGGATATCAAGAATTAATAAGATACAAAACTGGTGGTTTTATTCGTTTTCCAAAGATGATTAAATTTTTATCGAAGCAAGATAATTTGGTAAATACTATGCAACTTAGTAAACCTTCAGATATAATAGTAATGTATCATTTAACAATATCAAATAAGGCTGGAATAGCTGATTTAACTTCTATTCTAAGTGAGGAAAATGGACGTATGTATATATTTGAAGAAATGAAATTGAAAATTATTGAAAGGAGTAAAGAGATAATTGATGGAACGGATGTCTTTGTAATAAAAGTCGAAGACGATAAATCATCAATAGAGAGACGAATAGTCTGTACAGTAAACAGAATTAATCAATTATTTCTACATGGTTCTAAACTTCAAGTTAATAATATTAACAGTCGCCGATGAAAACGTCGATCTAAGAACAAGTAATAGTTTGTGTGTTTTACAAATTTTGAAAAGCTGTCTCTAAAAATACACGGCGTCAATATAATCAAAATCAAATTCACAGATAATTTTATCTTTTCCAGTATTTTTAGTATTAAAAAATTTAGACAATTTAATATTTATAATTTTTAAATATTGTTGAAATTCTAAGCCGAATTTTTGTCATTCTGTAATAAAATATTTTTTTAAGTACCTACATAACCAAAACGTTAGTAAAACAATATAAAACATTTAAAATAATAAATATAGGTAAAGGAATGATAATTATGTAGCATCGAAAACACGAGAAAGGAATAAAATATTTTTTCAAAAACAAATATAGTAAAGCTAATAAATTATTTTATTAAATTTTTATTGTTGAACGGAAAATTTTATGTTAGGAAAAAAAAAAATATTTGATTATTCTTTAATTACCATTTTTAATGAATGAAAACCAAAAAGTTAAATAAAGAAAATTTTGCCAATTTAATAATAAACGAATTGCAGTTATAATGTTTTCTTAAAATCTGTTGAATTTGTCTCACTAAAACTTAATTTAATTATTTCGAATTATAAATTAAAATTATAGACCGATTATTACTGATTATTTCACGCTTACTTCTTGACAGTTGTATAACGACTGACTGAAGTTACAAAATTTTCATAATTGTTAAAGATCTGGGATCTTTGACACAATTAAACGAGCACAATGTATTATTCAATTACATTTATTGATAATAAAAATCGAGCGATACATTTGCTAAGACGTGCAAAACAGTAATAAGAACGAACACCTGGTGGAAGTTGACCAGTTTCATCTACCAAGAAGATATGAAACAAACAGTCAATTTGTTGACAAAATTTAGAGAGAATGGTTTTCAAATAATAATTTGAAAATAATAAATAAACTAATGTAGAATCAAAAACACGAAAAAAGAATAAAATATTTTTTCGAAAACAATTTTTATGTCGTAAATAAATTACTTTATTACATTCCTTTTGATAAACGGAAAATTTCAAGATTAAGAAAAAGTTTTTATTTGATAATTCTCTAGTTCAAAGGTGATACAAGTTATATCAACAAACATACGGTAAGCATTCTTTTTCTTATTAATTGTAGAGATATATGCGTAGTAGTTTTGATTTTGTAAAAAATTTTAAACAATTTTCAACAAATTTTGATTCTTAACATGTGCGTAATTCACTCATTAGATCGAGTTCCCTCTGCATTTACCCCTGCCTTCCTATTCCCCAAACACGCAACCGTATTTAAGGGGTAGATCTCCACTAACATTCAAAAGAACAATGGCTCAAATAAGATTAATTAACTCTTATGTATGTAGAATAATAACCGAAAATTTTGTGTACTGCTTCAAGAAAAATAATTACTGTTCATTTTGTAAAAGAGAATTCGACTCTCTTTACCATCTTCTTACAAATTGCCCAGCGTGCGCCCATATCTGTGAATTTTATTTCCCGAACAAAAATAGAGAAATGCACTCATGTGAATTTTGGATTGATGTTATGTCTTCGGAGAATACTAGTGTAGCAAGAAATCTAGTCAAATTAATTGTTAAAATTTTGAATGAACGTATTATACACGAAATGTAAATAAAATATAAATGCTTTGCTGAGGTGTGAATACTAATATTATCATTATGTAATGAGACTTCGCTTGTATAAGCCCTAGGGGCTAAGAACAAGGTTTTGAATAAATTAAATTAATAACAATAATAATTCACTCATTATATATTATTCAATAATTTTTCAAAGTTTAAATATCTACTTAAACAATTTACTTGATTCTTGCTAGTTTTATTGTGACACAAGACAATATTGTTAATAATGACAAAAAACTAGGTGCGTTTTTAACAGTTCGATTATGCGTCATCAGGTTGGGCTGTGTGTTAAAAAATAACATGAAGGCACTTTTTTAACAAAGTTCATAGTGCTTATGGAAGATCGCGCTTTGATATACGCAAGTTATCGTTACCGCTTTGCCCCACATTCCCCTACTTCGGTTTGTATAATCCCAACGCAGTTAGGATGTTGGCGTGGTCCTCCACAGTTCTGAGGAAGGTGAAATATTATAATATATAAAAAAAATTTTATGTAGGTAGTTTTTAAAGGTGTTACATCCTGAGCGGAAGGCGAGGTTACAGGTTAAGTTATTAAACT
This sequence comes from Leptopilina heterotoma, assembly GCF_015476425.1. NCBI lineage: Eukaryota > Metazoa > Arthropoda > Insecta > Hymenoptera > Figitidae > Leptopilina > Leptopilina heterotoma. The sequence goes on along the minus strand of NW_025111081.1, from coordinate 1,281,608 downwards.
TTTTGGAGGTATTGTAAGATGATTATGGTGAAGTTGGTAAAGCTTGAGATTTTTAAGTAGAATCGTTTGTACTTGTTAAAACTATGGGTTATGTGTTAACAACACATAAATACGGCCTCTTAACAATTTTATTTATGATTCAAATATAATGTTTTAAATTGTTACATAAATGTTACTTACGTTTTAATACATAATAGTAGTAGATTTAGGTTATAGCGTTGGACAGATAAGTTTTGTTTTCAAAGATGTTGTTTCAATTAAATGAAACTTAAAAGTTTATTATGTTACACTTAAGTAACTTTCACAACTTTAGGGTTTTTGCGTAAACTTCAAGAGTTAACACCGTTTTTGTCCAAAGATTTTTGCCCGTCAAGGAAGGAAAAAATAAATTTAACATCCTTGACAATTGAAAAAATTTTCAATGATAATATTTGGTCAATGTTTCCCGAACCGGAGGAAAACCCTAAAATAACGGATATTAATTACATATACGGTTTAAAAATCGCCCGTTCTGTTTAAGCTGATGCTGTGAATTTATCATTTAAAAGTTATTATCATTTGGGACTAGAAATTTAATTTAGAAAGTTTGAATTTAACATATTTGAAGATGTTTTGGAATTATTTATGACATCAGCTTTATTTTATTATGCCTCTAAACAGAAGGATCAATTTCGTAAAGAATTTAAAGCAAGTACGTCCAGGGGAGAACAACCTTACGCAATAAAACAAATTTCGTCTGTGTTTAAAAAATTAAATTCATTAAACAGAGTGGAGGAAAATGTTACATTACCTATCAAGGGTAGTAAAATTTCAGAAGAGAAAAAAGTTGCTTTTAATAAAAATTTCGTATTACCTTTTCTAATAGAATTATCGTCACATCCGCCACAAATGTTGATTTTTTTTTGGTTCTGAACTGTTATACACGATTTTATTGTTTTCTTTCTTTAATCGTCAATTCAGTCCGCGTTGTACTCGATTATTGTGCAAGTTATCAGTTTTAACACTTAGAATTGTTAGTTTCTGCTCGCGAAAAAGAGTGATACGAAACACTGTTTGTTTCTTCATAAGGTGCAAGTTAAACACTTACAACACTTATAATAAAGAAAAATGTAACTGAGACTCTAACAACATACTTTTCCAAGTTATTAACACAATTAACTTTATTAAACACTTCGCTCTTGATTTTATCATTTTACGCTGATCGGTGAATTTGTTAAAATAAAAAACTCTTCAAATTTTGTTAAATCTAAGGTTTACTTTAGAGTTAATTTTACGCCGATCGGCAAATTTTAACCTTAAAGATATCTATAGCTTTATTTTTAATAGAATTTTCATAACTAATTTCACATTAATAAAAAAAGGCAAAACAAATATTTTTATAATTAAAGACAAAATGTCTTTCTTTGCAGTTTAGGATCATGCAAAATTGTGACGGGAAACCGAGAAACAGAGGAGGAAAAAGAAATCAGAATCGTTTTCAACAACAACAAATTGAAATTAATGATAAATTATTACAAGTACAAAAATTATATTCGCAACCAGAATTTTCAAAATTTTTCGAAAAATTGTTAGTTAATACGGAACAATTATTAAATAAAGATAAAAAATTGTAACAAAATTTTGTAAAAATTTATAAATTAAAAAATATAAATCTCTCATGAATAATTACATACATATGTTTCCTCATTATTCAGATGTTAATTTTAAATCCAATCATCTTATATCTCAATCAGGAAAACTTGTAGTTGATCTAACCGTATCTTTAAATTTAATTAAACAGTAGGAATTACCATCTTCTATTCATATTAATAGAAATAATAATCATTTACTTTTTGTCAGAGAAATACAAACTATTGGATTAGTAAATTTTTCAATTAACGATATAGTAATAAACTATAATATTGGAGAAGATTCAATAAACGAATTACGCCTTATGAATAAATTTAACAATAATAGAATTTAGCGATTTTTCTTTGAGATTTGAAGTTGACGTTTATTCTCATAGTTCAGAAATCATCGGTGTATTAGGAGCACTATTTCTTAAACTTTGTAAACAATAATTATTTATAAACAAACAAACTCCCTCGCGCCGATTAACAATGGCTGCAGTACCAAGTAAGAAGTAAGGAATTAATAAGAATTTGAAATTTTTAATTCTTTTGAATTTCGTTTCTGACCAATTCTTTTCATTTTCATTTGGAGAAGCCGAAAAGAAACTAAGTTTATTCTTTTGAATACCGTTTTAATATTTTAAGCGGAAAAAAAATTTGTCGGTTTGAAGATTTGAAACCTCAAGTTTCATTGTCGGAGACAAACCTTGTCCGCTCAGCTATTTAAACTGTACTATGACAAGCGAATTTTAGAAGCACTTATCTCAAAGTGTTGCAAACTTCAGAGGAATTAAAAAAATACAAAATATTAAAACGGAATAGATAGGAATTGAACTTACCGAGTATCACACAGTATTTCGGAATTCACAAAAATTCAAAAATTGAAGAAATATTAAAACGGAATTGATTGGAATTCACTTTTAAGAAATCTTCGCCTCAAAAAGAAATACATAGGAATTGGACAGGAACGGAATTAAAAAAAATTAATAATTTAACATTTTCTGTAAAAAGTTAAAAATGTTCAATTCTTCTCAATTCCTTACTTCTTACTGGGTAATTTCTCAGTTTTGGTCAAATGTTTGTTTATCAAATTTATTTATTTATATTGTCGTATTTTCTTTCATGAAAATATCGATCGAATTCAAAATCGAGACGTTTCCCGGCTATCGTCTTGCTAGCAGAAAAGAACGATCATCACACCTGCGCAGATTCTATATTCCGTTCACCCACAGCAGAAAACTACAACGTCAACCAAACGAAAATCGAATTGACTCGATATACCTGTCACTTTTTAAATTTCAAAAGTCATCTTACAAATAACCCTTTGAGTAAATTAGAATTATTTTCTATATTTACCAGATTCTACTGGAACCTCAAAAATGTTAATAGATTGTCTATTGAACAGGATGGTCCCTGTCATTTCTCTATATTGCAAAGAGACACCTTTTGCCCAGGCCCGAATTCTCATGTCACTAATCTCAACTTTTCCCTTTTTGATTTACGATTAATTTTGACTTATTACATTTCCTTTTATGAGTGACAATAAGAGAATTTTGGAGGTTGACGACAAGGAAAATACGAATTGAAAAGTAAAAATCTCAGGAAGCGAGAAATTACAAATTAAAATATACTCCGATGTCACTATTTTTCACCGTAATTACGCTCCTGTTTTCGACGGAGTAATACTAGTTTGGGACCATGGTAACCGGCGGGGTGAACGGAGGAGAGGAATCAAGGCAGCATGTTCATCAGGAAAATTCTTATCGCTTTCTTTCTATTCTACAACCTTCCGAAGCAGCCGATTCTAAAGGAAGATCTTCATCAAATTCTCGATTTTCTCAATTTTTCTTTCTTTATTATCTATTGTGATATTTGTATGTGTGCTGACCTTTGACGTTTTTCTTGGATTCCCAAATAAGAGTTAAAAATGTAAGTCAAGTCACAGTACTCTCCGTTTCTTTCTTTAAAAATGTAATTTTCTTTGTTTTCCATTTTTGTATAATGTAACAAGTGGTTCAGCCGGCCTCATGGCCGAGTGAGAATACATTAATATTATATTAATTTCTTATATTTATGGTTCATATTAATTCTAGCTTTTTTTATTTAAATTGTTATTGTATAATATTAATTGTTTAAATTGGAAATTGTTTCTTTTATTGAATTCTTTTATTCTCACTCGACCATGTTGCTAGTCTATGACAGGTTGTCCCAATTATTAGCTAGAGCAAACGCAACAATCGCTAGTTCTTATGGAGCACCTAGTGCCAAAACCCAAATGGAACCACTAAATTATTATGCTTTGGAAGCCTTTATAAAAAGACAATATAGGCAAGAAATCCTGCAAAACTTAAAGATGCTTTTGAAATTGCTTTAAAGTTCAAACTACGTCACGATTGTCATAAACCTGATTACAATGCTTATTATTATTCGCGATATTAACCACAAGATTACAGGTATCGAGAAAGTAGCCCTAGTAATAGAGTGCAATTTTCATATCCTAATGAACAAACGAGATATTGTTCTCAATCACCCACTCTCACTGTTATACTGAGAAACCCATATCCACCATACATGCCAAATAACAATTTTTCACCACAATATCCTAATCATCCAAACTTGTTTCTCCCTAATGCTTATATGCCATATAACTCTTATCCCTTTTACACGTATCCTCCTCCACAAGAAGCGTATTTTAAGGATTAATTTCGAAAAGAATTTGAAACAATTATGTCCACGGGTAATAAATCTTTGTCGAAGGCATATATAATTTTTTCCTCTTCTTCTACTTGGACTGTGGCTACGACTATGACCAAGTAAATATAGTGTTTCTCACTAGTTTGGAACTTCTCTCCGATTACTTTTAGATAAAGGAACTAACATTAATTGCTACTAAATTAGTTAAAGATGTTTGTGAATATTCAAGTAATGATGAAGTTCCTTCAGTTTTTGTGTCAATTTATAAAACTTCTCAATAGAAAAGACAGTTATAATTAAAAGAGTTTTTGCATGGCTCAGTTTTACATTTATGAATTCTTAGTAAATTAAGACATCTAAGTTCTCTAAAAGTAATCTTAGATCTAAAAATGAGTTTATCAAATAAGTATTTTGATTCTTTAGTATTTAGAATTACATACACTACCGTTCAAAAGTATCAGGACAATTACATTCGACTCTATGAAAAAACATGTCATCACTTTTTCAATAATATCTTGGAAATAAAAGGAGGTACAAAAAAAACTTAACCCTTTCAGTCCCAGTGGTCGATATATCGACCACCTTTCAAGTCACCGATATTTTTAACATAACTTAAAGGAAGAATTTAAATAATTGCATATTTCTTATTTTTATGTTTCTAAAAATAGGGTTTAGTAGTTTTTTAACCAATTAAGGTAGTACGCTCGCGACAGTCACTCTCAAAAGTAAATTTTAATAAAATGCTATAGTATGGTGCAGTTACTGTAGCATATTTTTGCTTGGACTGTACTGAATACATAGTCAGCCCTATGTACAGACACACTCACACACAAGTATACTAGTCAGATTAGAATATTATATTATATTATATCTTTTAACTGAAACGGTTAATATTGTTAAATCTTTTTGTTATAAATTTCTCAAACATTCATTTATAAAATATAGTGGTTTTTTAAAACAATCTATAGAAAATTTTAGAAGTTATTAGAAGAATTGTGCCGTTTACATGCACTTTTCATAGGTTAACCATGTTAAATAACAAACTTTGAACTTAAATATCTTGTTTTAGAAACGGTCAATTTTTTTAATATTTTGCAAATACATAGATCTTGTTATTAACTATTCTGATTTCAAATTTCATGAAATTCTATAGAAAAGTGCGATCGCGAGCGTACTACCTTAATCTATATTATTTATGTTTTTTTTATTAACAAACTTATACACGGCAACGAATTATTTTAGGTTAAACTTGACTGTAATATAGTTAAATCAGTACCTAACATATACTTTAAATTATGGTTGTTTCCTAAATTCTCGGGGTTTGCTGAAAATTAATCTAAAATCAGGTATGCAAATTCAAATTGGTGGATCCAATATGGCGGACAAAATTAATAATTAAACAAATTCGCTTGAAAATAGTCTTTCGGGGGCTTTTGGGGTCGCTGATTACGAATCTAAAGTCAGGTTTTAAAAATTCAAAATGGCGGATCCAATATGGCAGACAAAATTTGAAAATTAAACAAATTTGCTTAAAAATAGTCTCTCGGGGGTTTTTGGGGTCGCTGATTACAAATCTAAAGTCAGTTTTTAAAAATTCAAAATAGTGGATCCATAAATCCATATGGCGGACATAAAATTTACGAATTTGGCAACACCCTCCTCTTTTTTAATACGGGCTTGGGACCGGCAATGGCAGAGTTTCATTTCTTTAAAAAAAATTTTTTTTGTTTTTTTAGAATGTTTTCCCATTATTTTGTAGAGTTTTTTTAGACGCATCTTTTGAGCCCTAATTGAACATTTTTTGTTCATATTAACCGGAGATATTAAACTTTTAAAAATAAAAAATTATGGAAATTTATATATTTCTATTATTTTTATTTCTATGAGGAAGCAAAGTGTTCATGAAATGAGCACCAAAATTATAAAAAAATACATAACTTGGCAGCGGTCTTTTTTTGAATCTTTTTATATTTGTTGTAACAATCGACAAAAGACAAGTAACGAAACATAAAAGACGAACGACAAAAAAACAAAATACAATCAAGAGAAAACAAAGGGAAAACGACAAAAAACAGTATTTCTCTCCTACTTTTAATATTATTTTTGTTATAGTCGTAACATTAGATTCGCCATTTAAAAATTTTGTAAGAATGATTCCAGATTTGTATTTACACACTCCACAAACTTCCAAAAAGCAGAATTCAGTCCTATATTGTCAATTTTTAATTTTTTACTATATTGTATCCATTATTATAAAGTTAGAAAAACTGACTTCAGATAAGATTCGGATAGATGGCGTAACGATTCACATCGTTACTTTAATAAATAAATTATTAACATATTAATTTCACTTACTTGCAGCTAAATAATCCCAGTAGCAAAAATAATATTCGTACTAATTTTAAAAAATGAGAAACCTGCTTTTAATAATAATTAACTTAATAATTGACTTCTAGTTTAGTCAAAAGCAGCGAAAGTTACTCAATCATTAATATTGGCTTACTTTGTTTCAGCAGTATTAATAATTATATGCTTTAATAATTTCTTTCCCTATATTAATTTTTAATTGATGCGAATAGGAAATCTTTGAACCAAAAAATGTCTTTGTTCAGGTGTTTGCTTATGTACTTGAGGCAAACAATCTCTATCTATTTTTTTAGGCAAAAAGTTCAATAACTGTAATACACGTGCAATTATTAAAGTATTTGTCTAAAAAAATTATAATACTGCACAACTGATTAAACAAAACGGAATTAAATATTTTCTCTTTCAGTAACCAGACGAAATACATTAATCAAGATTTATGCAAAATTTTCCTTGAAATAGTAAAATTTTCGCGAAGGAAAAACAATTGATAGATAGGTTAAGTTTTCAGTAGGAACAAACAGATGTGAAGGAAGACAATTTATCTAAATACGGTAAGTACTGTAAATAAAATTTTCTTGTTTAGTTTAAACTTTTATTATTACACCCAATAACATATATGATTTTCTTCCGGTTTGGACAACTTTTTGTAAAGTTCATTCTATAAGAATGTTTTAAGTCTATGGCGTACTCAATTCCATTACGCCATAGACTTAAACATTCTTATAGAAGGCACACCACTTTTCAAAAAGTTGTACAAACCGGAAGGAAAGCATATATGTTATTTGTATAATAACATTTTTTAATAATAAAAATAATTCTTAAAATACTTGACTGTAACCAGCAATTTCTACTCAACTAGTAATAATTAATCGATTGATACATTTACTTTGACAAATGAGTCACCCAGAAATATTGGTCTCTGCAATATCCTTTCTACTATCAGTCAGTTTTCCTGAAAATTACGACAGATGACGATATTTCAAAAACTACTTAACTAACCTACAAATACTTCTACTCAGATATAAATATTTAATTTCCAGGTGTACTTTGATCCCACATTGCAAACGTCAGCAAAGAAGAGAACAAAAGTAGAAAAAAATATTTAGAAATTATCAAGAGTATCAGATCAAAATGAACTATGTGACACTCCTCAGTCAGTCAGTGCCAAACTTTCAGTTTCTAACTGTTTGTCACTACATAACAAGTTTTGGTATATTTTTCAACAATCAGGATTTAATTTCCCTTGAATATCAAAATCATTCCGTCTCTGTTCTAAACACTCTTTTTGATTATCTTCACTATGCGGAAAATGAATCTTCAACAAAACTTGAACTCCTTCAGAGAGTGTTGGCTGGAAGTGATCTGTACGGTGGAGGAGAAAATGAAACACTTGACATGAAATACGTGGATGACACATTTCACTACATCATTACTAATGCTCTCTTTTCCCATTATGGAAACATTCACGGTTATTTAGCAGAAATTATAAATCGAATAAACAAAATAAAATATTCGGAACTAAAAGAGAACGTATTCTATGATTTTTCGAAAAATTACAAAAGTTTAGATTACTGCTCATCTAGAAGAGAAAACATTGAACTCACGTCGACAACAGTTCGCAATGTTTTTGATAATCATATTTGGTCAATATTTCCCGAACCAGAGGAAGATATAGATATATTGGATGTTAATTACATATACGCAATGATTGGTTTAAAAATCGCAGAATCTATCCAATTTGCAGGTAATCTATCTTTCGACAATTATATTCTCCTATCCCAAGCTATCGAATTTCAAACAATGGATAACGAATCTTATCAATTGACTTTGGAATTATTTAAGGCACCAGCATTATTTTACTACGCTCATATCGAGAGGGTGATATTTCGTCAAGCTGATGTATCAACTTTGATGAAAAGTGAAAAATTCTGGTACGAGGCGTACAAGAAATTATTCAGTTACATTAATATTCTGTTGAGTAGTAGTTTAAGAATAGAAATGAAGAGGAGTCTTTATTCGAAATTACAAACTCAACTGCAACATTTATTAAGTCGATCCTTTATTGCTGCTGAACTATTGAAAATCTATTGTAGCTACTCGAGTATAGCAGAAGTTTCGGAAATTTATATAGCTTTATACAAGTTTTCTCGTTGGATATTAAAATTATTTTTACCAAAAGAATGCAGCGGTGATAGTCTTCCAGATTTGGAGGAATTGTACGATCAGCAGTTTGATGAGGTACGGAAAACATTCAATGAGATTGAACAAAATTCGTTGGAACAGGTATTGCTGGATGGTGACATGATAAAGAGGATGAATTTAAATTCGACTGTTCTAAATGCTAATATACCACACCATAATATGCATTGTATGTACTGCCCACCGATGCCTAGAAAAAAGAATAGTGACATTTATTTAATATTTGCAATAATTGAAAACAAGAAAACTGACTTTTATGCTCTTCGACAGGAAAATAATACTTTGACATTACTTAAAAGTGATGGAAATGAACGCGAATTTTCCAAAGCAGTCGCTAATGATTCTTCCCTAGAAATGGAGATTCCAGTAATTTCGCAAATTTATAAACGAAATGGTGAAGATTATAAGATATTTGTTCAAAAGATTGCTGATATTAAGACCGAACAGTTTGTACAGGGTCTCAAGAAACATTACAGAGATCCTACAGACATGGAGTTAGTAGTAGATTTTCTGAAATCATTAGTGCCATTCTATACCTGTATTGAAAATATAAAATCCGGAAATCGAGGAGGTGCAGCAATAAGTTGTACTTTCGATGTTCTGAGTTTTCTTCCTATCGCTGGAGTTGGTGCAAAATATTTCTCCGTTATGTGGAGTAGTATGATTGCTAAAATAGGACCCCAGGCTTTATCGAGTATATCAAAATCAGCAATAACCAAATTGACGATGTTAACCAGCTTGAACCAGATTTATACAACCCTAGCAGAAGAAATTCTAACCAAGCAGCTTCTAAAAGACATCACAGTCGCCTCGCTAAGAACATTGGATCCCGGTTTAGAACTATCATACAATTTTTTTAGATTGTCCAGTCAAATGGTGGGAAACATGATTCGGTCATTATCGTCAAGACTGAAAGGCATGTCGAGGATGAAGAATCTTCTACAATCTATTGAACCAGTAACTAACTTTCTTGCCAGGAATGCAAAAATGTTAAAATACTCTTCTGTCGTTATTAATCAGGAGAATAATTATAAAGTCGTTAGATATCTCTATCCCGGGGGTTCGAATTATTATGGACCTAAGTGCGTAGCATCGTTTGGAAAAGTTGCCGAAATAAGAACTATCGAAGGGAATGCATTTCAAGTTCCCGTTGTACCTGTAAAATCCACCGGTAATTCAATCCAGTATCAAGAATACGTTCCAGAAACGGGCACAATTTCTAAAGAGAAACTAGAAATTGGAAGAGATGACATACTTCGTAGAATTGGAAATTACATCGAAATGATTGCAGCGGAAGGTGGAGATATAAGATTCATACGTAATTATCACGTCTATCATAATACAATCGAGTGGAAGAAGACCCCTGAAGGGACCCAAAACCAAATTAGCAATAATCCAACTGGTGATACTAACGCCGATGTGGAAGTTGACTTCAGTACTCCAGGAACTTCAAGAAATCGAGAACCCAATGACGACGTATCTAACCCATCAAAAAAGTCGCGAAATCAACTATCTATCAGCAGGAATTTTATCCACCAAGAAGATATGAAGCACACAGTAAATTTGTTGACAAAATTTAAAGATAATGGTTTAACCAGCTTATTACAAAATAACGAATTGTTATCCCTGCGAAAAATTGTTCACTCCATGGATTTTTATCAAACCATAAATAATGTATTTAAGCCACCACAAGATTTATGGTTCACAAAAAAATTAACAAGACCATCTATTGTTGCCAATTTAAAAAATCAAAAAGGAAAGGACTTTTACTTTAATGATATAACGATAATTACGGACACAAATCCAAGTGATATTATACTCAAAAAAAATCCCCGATTTACATTAGTAACCGAAGTTCGTTATCGTATACAATTTGATTCTCAATACGGTCTCCTTGATCTGTCTGCATTTCATAGTAGTTTCAAAAATCAATATATTGTATTACCGGAAGTGGAGTTTTTCGTCAAGGATACAAAGTTTTATAATGGAAAAGAAATTTTGGTTTTGGAAATGCAACAGAAAGCGATGTCAAAGGAAAGATGGTTAAAGATTAATGAATGGCATGATATTAGACTTCAGAAGATGGAATCAATACTGAATGAGAGGAAAGAAAAGATTGAGAGTGCTGCAATGTTTGTAGCAGAAAATACACCTCTACACAGATTTGCCGAAGCTGAGCAAGCTTTCAAAAATTTTATTTTGAATATCAATGGCGAAAATAATTTAGTTCCCACCTATGATAAATTGGCGAGGGAAATCTACGCGAGTGATTCAATTCCAGTCGAGTATATAAGATTTAAAATACATAATAACAATTTTGTTGATGATGTTCTGTATCAAAAATCACTAGTCCAGGTGAATGATATTAATATTGCACGGTATACAATTTTTACCTCATTTAAAGGTATTTATAAACAGAAAGTTGAACCGGTGTTTGAAATTTATCACAATTCACCTAATATTAGGGAAGTTATGCGATTTGAGGATTTTTATGTGATCTATTCTTTTACTTTCAGGAGTTTATTATTTGATGCACTTGCACCAAAGAGAGTCGCTATTTCATTACGTAGGCTTGCCTTAAGACAGTGTAGTGAGCCCTTACTCTCTACTCCAATTACAATATATTCTATATCAAAAATTACTCCAGAAGGATTTCAAGAAGTAATAAGATTAAAAACTGGTGGTTATATCCGCTTTCCAAGAATGGTTAGATTTTTATCGAAAAAAGAAAATTTGGTGAATACTATTGAATTCAATGAACCTTCAGATATAATAGTAATGTATGAATTTACAATATCAAATAAGGCTGGAATAGCTGATCTAAGTTCTATTCTAAATCAGAAAAATGGACAAATGTATTTAATGGAAGAAATGAAAATAAAAATTATTGAAAGGCGTAAGGAGATAATTGATGGAAAGGATGTTTTCGTAATAAAAATCGAAGACGATAAAATCCCAACAGAGAGAAGGATGGTCAATACAGTAAACAGAATGAATCAAATAATTCAACATGATTTTAAAGTTCAAGTTAATAATATCAACAGTAACCGATAATAACGTTTGTTTTATTTTATCATATTCTGATTAACATGCGAAATTCTTTTAAATGAAGTTCGCTATCAGTACAAATATTTGTTTGTGTATTTTACAAATTTTGAGAAGCAGTCTTTTCAAATGTAGTGTGTCATAATCAGGTTAAAATAAATTTTTAAATATTACAATGTATTAAAATAAATAATGTAAAGTTTGGAAACTGCGTTACTGAACAACTGGTTACACAAAGTGGAATTAAATTGTATTTTATAATTAGACTACTGAGGCTTCTCGAGAATATTATATTACACTTAAATTCATATAAAATAATTACCATTCTACAAAAATTGGTAGATCATAATATTAGTATACAATCCAAGAATTCGCAAGTACGTTATGAACAATCTAACTCTTCTTGTGCATCAGCCAACAAATTTTCAGTTTCTTTCTGTTTGTCACTACATAACAAGTTTTGGATTGTTCTTCTTCAATCAGAATCTCATTCCTCTGGAACATAGAAATCACTCTGTTTCTGTATTAAATACATTTTTTGATTACATTCACAATTCGGAGAATGAATCAACAACAAAACTTGAACTCCTTCGGCGAGTGCTAGCAGGAAGTGATCTTTACGGAGGTGGTGAAGATGAAATACTTGATATGAAATACTTGAACGAAACATATCAGTACATCATTAGTAGTGCTCTTTTTTCGCACTATGGTAACATTCACGGTTACTTGGCTGGAATAATTAGTCGAGCAGAAAACATAACATATACGGAACTCAAGAAAAACGTCTTGCAACAGTTTCGGGAAAGTTACATTAGTCGTGATTATTGTTCGTCAAGATTCGAAAGTATTCAACTTACGTCGATTACAATTGAATATGTTTTTAATCAGAACATTTGGTCAATGTTTCCACAACCAGAAGAATCAATCGAAATAATGGACATTAATTATATATACGCAATGATTGGTTTAAAAATCGGGAGTTCTTTCCAAATTGATAAAAATCTAACTTTCGATAGTTATATTCTCCTATCCCAACTGATGGAATCGCAAATAATCGGAAACGAATCATATCAATTGGCTCTGGAATTATTTGCAACACCGGCTTTATTCTATTTCGCTTATAGTGAGAAGGAAAAATTTCCCGAGGATATAACAATTGTAATAAATACAGACACATTCTGGTCAGTGGTATACAGAAAATTTTTCCATTTCCTTAATCTCTCTGTTGAACATATAATAAGGGAAAGTTTTCAAAAAAGTCTTTTTTTCAAGTTTAAGCAACAAGTAAAGGAAATTAATAATCGAACTTTTATTGCAGCTACGATAATTAAGAAACTGTGTAATTATTCGAACATAAGTCAAGTTTCTTCAAGTTCCATATCAATGTATAAAACGGCAAGATGGATGTACAATTTGAAATTTGCTAGGGAATGTGAAAGTTCTAAACGATTTAGATTACCGGATTTAGAAGAAATTTATAATTCTCAGTTCAATAAGGTGAGAGAGACATTTAATCAAGTGGAACAGAATTTGATGGAGCAAATTCTATTGGAGGGGAAATTGATCGAAAAAATGAATTCCAATTCAACTGTTCAATTTGCATCAGTACCACATCATGATATGCATTGTATGTACTGTGCACCATGGCCAAGAAAGATAAACAGTGATATATATTTATTGTTTGCAATAACCGAAAACGAAGAAACGGATTTCTATGCCATTAGACAGGAGAACAATACTTTGATTTTACTTTCAAGTAGTGTAAACGAACCGGAATTTGCCAGAGCAGTCGCTAATGACTCATCCTTAAGAATGGAAGTTCGTCAATTTTCTCGGTACCTCAAGTATCGTGATGAAGATTACAAAGTGTTTATTAAAAGGGTAGCGGATATTAGGACTGAACTGTTTGTACAGGATTTAAAGAGACGTTACCGAGATCCGACCAGTGCGGAAAAGGTAATTGATTTTGTAAAATCATTGGTGCCATTTTATACCTGTATTGAAAATGTAAAATCCGGAAATACAGGTTCAGCCGTATTTAGTTGTACTCTAGATGTGCTTAGCATTTTGCCAATAGCTGGAATCGCTGTAAAATATTCCTCCATTATGTGGAGTAGTTTAATTACCAAACTAGGACCCCAAGCTTTATGGAGTCTTTCGAAATCGGCAATCAATAAATTAACGATTTCTACTGGTTTCGAGCTAATTTACAAGTCTGTCTTTGTAACACTAACAGAGGAAATTCTAACCAAACGACTTCTAAAAGACATCGCTATCGCTTCCCTACGAACATTGGATCCTGGGTTTGAACTATCATTCCGCTTTGTAAGATTCTCCATTCAAGGTCTTCAAAAAACGTTTCGATTTTTGTCTTCAAAGTTGGGAGCTATTTCGAAATTTAAAAATCTTCTTTTCCCGATTGAATCTGCAATGAGGAGATTAAATATGGATGCAGAATTGTTAGCAGATAAAACGGGACTGATACCAAAGGTTATTTATCAGCATAAGGAGTATAATATCGTTAGATATCTTTATCCCGGTGGTTCAAATTATTTTGGACCGAAGTGCTTAAAAGCGTTTGGAAAAACTGCCGAATTAAGAACGATCGAAGGAAATAGATTTAAAATTCCTGTTGTTCCTTCAAAATCCGGTGATTCAATCTACTATGGGGAATTCGATCTGAAAAGTGGCCAAGTTTCTATGGAGAAGCTCAAAATGGGAGGAGACGATATTCTCCGGAGAATGGGAAAATATGTTAATACCGCTATAGCAGAAGGAATGGATATTAGAGTATTACGTAATTATCACGTCTATCATAATACAATCCACTGGAATAAGACACCACAGAAAGTTGAATTAAATCAAAATTCTATTGTCGACCCGGAACTGAATCATTTAGCTCCAGAGTCTGATACTCCACGAGTTTCTTCAGAAGATTTGAGAAACGGCGATACTCCTCATACATTCGAAGGAGAAAGAAATTCAGATATCATCAGTAGCAGCAGTAGCAGAATTAGAAGCAGTAGTAGTAGCAGCAGCATTGGCAGTAGCAGGATTAGCAGCAACGGCTATATTCACCAAAAGGACCTAGACACAACAATAAATTTATTCGAGAAATTCAAACTGAAGGGACTACCCGGCTTAAAACAAGACCAAGAATTGCTATCGTTTCGAAAGATAGTTGATTCCATGGATTATTATCAATCCAAGAGAACTTTATTTACACCACCGGCAGATTTATGGTTAACCCAAGAATTAACAAGACCATCTATAAGAAATTTCTTAGAAAACCTAAAAGGAAAGAACTTTTATTTTAATGACATTACTCTCTTGACGGACATTAAACCCACTGATATAGTTCCAAAGAAAGTTCCAAAATTCTCTCTAAAAACCGAAGTTCGTTATCATATTCAATTCGTTTCCCAATTTGGACTTCTTGATCTTGCTCCATTTCAGATCTACTCTAAAAATCACTACATCGTATTTCCAGAAGTCGAGTTTACAGTAACAAACACTCAGTACTTTAATGGAAAAAACTATCTTGTTCTGAACCTAAAAGGGAAACCGCTAACAAAAGGAAAATGGTTTAGACTTAAAAGTAAAGAAAGTACATTACTTGATAGTAGGGAAATAACACTATCCAAAAAAGGAGAATGCATTGAGAATGAAGCCCTGTTTATATCATCAAATACACCTCTACATAGATTCACCGAATGGGAGGTAACATTAAAAAACTATGTACTAAAAGTAGACGATAATGTTGTTAATACGGTTCCTAGTTATAAATCATTGGCTAAGGATATTTACGCTAGTGGTACAATTCCAGAAATATACAATGAGTGGAAAATAGATAATAACATATTTATCAATGATGTTCTATATCAAACGTCATTACATCAGGTTCTTAATTTAGAATCCGCGAAGAGTACAATCGTCAAAATATTTGATGGGATTTATGGACAATTTGTGGAACCTGTATTTGAAATTTATCAGAAGTCACCTACAATTAGGTCTCTTGTTCGATTTGAGGATTACTATGTCATCCATTCATTTCTTTCGGGGTATTTGTTATTGGATGTTCATGCACCTTTACGAGTTTCTGCTGCATTACGTCGACTTGCCTTAAGACAATGTGAAACAGAGCTGTTGCATTCATCAATTACTATTTATTCCGCCGTGAATCTTTCTTTAGAAGATTTTGAAGTTATCTTAAAAATGAAAACAGGTGATTATATAAATTTTTTACAACTACAGAATTTTCATTCGAATCGGGAAATTGCTTTGAAAAATTGTAAAAATGGGAAAACATCTGAAATATTAGTTATGTATGAATTGCGTGTTAAAAATAAGGTTGGAATTGCTGATATTACTTCTGTTGTTCCTGATCCGAATATAGAATACTTTGTTCCTGAGGAAATGAAATTTATGATAATTAATAGAAATAAGGAAATGATTCAAGAAAAAGATGTTTTTGTCATGACACTTGAAGACTATAAATTACCAGTTGAGAAACGAATTGTTAATTTAGTGAACGAACTAAATGAAATATTGTCTAGCGATACTAAATTTTATGTTAATAGTTAAATATGTTTGGTAATTTTTTTAATATAATACTTTACCGCGTTTATAAAGAATTACCATTACTATTAAATATAATTACAACTAGGTTTAGTTGTACATACATTACAACTTTTTTATAATTGTTAATTAGAAAATTGTAACTTTATTTTTAGGGAGAATTTAAATAAAAAAATTGAGTGCAGCATAACTGTTTAATTGACCTCTGGTTCCTATTATATTACTAATTAGCTGGACACACTTTTTCTATGACTAGTGATTTATTTGTCAGTTGCAAGTGACTACATTTGTTATCGATACAATTATGTTGAGTGATTAATTATCCTCTTCCGGTGCCAGAACAAACGTATTTATTCAACAGTGTTTAATTTAATTTATGCCGTAATGTGTCTTAAAATAATTCCAATAATAAATAGTTATACACGTGTAATAGAATCGAAGAATTTATTCCTAAAGTCAACAATTTGGGTGTTACTTTAACTGCACAACTGAATAAACAGAAAGCATTGATATACGGGTTTTGTCTAATTATTTTACTAAAACTTATCCCGAAAAAGTAATAAAATAAATGTGGCTGCAAGTAAGAGTACTTTAAAATTTTAACGATCTGTTTTTGTTGTTAGTAGTTCATGTATCTTACAATCCTGGAAATAAAAACCGAACATATGGTAAGTATTTGAACAAAAGTAGTGCAAAACATTTTGAAAATATATTGCATTTATTATTTTTATTTTAGTATATCATAATCGTATGTAAATTCGGTATAATTTTAATATTTCAAGGTACCTTTGTTAAAAATCCGCAACGACACAAGTAGCTCCATGTCAAAATTAATTAGATGATATTTAGCCAATATCTGAAGTATCGAATTAAAGATGGACAACGCAACACTCATTCAGCATCCAACAAACTTTCAGTTTCTTTCTGTTTGTCACTACATTACAAGTTTTGGTTTATTTTTCTATCATCAGAATCTCATTTCCCTGGAGAATCGTAATCATTCAGTGTCTGTATTGAATACATTTTTTGACTACATCCACAATTCGAAAAATGAAACCGAAACGAAACTTGAACTCCTTCAGAAAGTATTAGCAGGAAGTGATCTTTACGGAGGTGGCGAAAATGAGCCACTTGACATGAAATATGTAAACGAATCTTATCAGTACATCGTTAGTAGTGCTCTTTTTTCCCATTATGGAAACATTCACGGTTACTTGGCTGGAATAATAAGTCGAGCAGAAAACATAACATATACGGCACTCAAGGAAAACGTCTTGCAACAGTTTCGGGAAAGTTACATTAGTCGTGATTATTGTTCGTCAAGATTCGATAGTATTCAACTTACGTCGATTACAATTGAATATGTTTTTAATCAGAACATTTGGTCAATGTTTCCAGAACCAGAAAAAAATGATATGGAAATAATGGACGTTAATTATATATACGCAATGATTGGTTTAAAAGTCGCCCGTTCTGTTCAGCCTGACAGTGTTAATTTATCTTTCGACAATTGCATTCTCCTTTCCCGAGGTATTGAATTACAGACTTTTGATAATGAATCGTATGAATTGGCTCTGGAATTATTTGCAACGCCGGCTTTATTTTATTACGCTCGTAAGCACGGGGAAAAATTATCCTATGCTAATTGGACAGAGCTAATAAATAGTGACCAATTTTGGCAAGAGGCGTATAAAGATTTTTTTCATTTTATTAATATTGCTCTACAAGAAACAGTAAAGCGGGAAATTAAAAATACTCTACATTATAAATTAGATAGGGAACTGGAGCAATTAAAAAGTCGTACATTGATTGCTACTACGAACCTTCAAGCAATTTGTCAGTATTCAAAACTTGAAGATGTTCCGTCATTTTTTGTGGATGTGTATAAAACTGTTGAATGGACATTGATGTACGTTCTTCCTGATAATTGTAGAATAAGAGTTTTACCAAATTTGAAAAAAGCATATGATTCACAGTTTGATTTAATAGGACCTTTATTTAGTCAAATTGAACATAATTCACTGGAGCAGGTACTAGCAGAAGGTGACATGATAGAAACGTTGAATTCCAATGTTACTGTAAAATTAGCACAGATTGAAAATTACCCCATGCGTTGTACTTACTGTTCTCCCACACCAAGAAAGAAGAACGCTGATATTTATCTCCTATTTGCGATCATTCAAGACAGCAGGGAAGATTTTTACGCTCTGCGACAGGAGAATAATTCTTTAACACTACTCACTTGTAACGGAAATGAAAGGGAATTTTCAAAAGCAGTCGCAAACGAATCCTCCTTAAAAATGGATATTCCAATATTTGCCACAGTTCTCAAACACAATCATGAAGATTACAAGGTATTTATTCAAAATGTTGCAAAAATGAAAACCGATCAGTTTGTAACGGGTCTAAAAACTTACTATCGAGATCCAACCAGTGCGGAGAAAGTAATAGATTTCATGAAATCATTAGTGCCGTTTTATACCTGTATTGAAAATATAGAATCCGGTAATCGAGGAGGTGCAGCAATAAGTTGTAGTCTGGATGTCTTTAGTCTTTTTCCTTTAGTAGGAGTCACGGGAAAATACTCCTCCGTTTTGTGGAGTAATTTGGTTACTCAAATTGGAAAACAAAAATTAACGTTTTTTTCAAAATCATTACTAGTCAATGGATTACCATTTACTGGAATAGGTCAAATATACAAAATAGCTGTTCGTACCGTGACGGAAGAAATTCTAACTCAGCAAATTCTGAAAGATTTTTCAATTGCCTCATTGCGAACATTGGATCCTGGTTTTGAACTATCATTCCAACTCTGTGGATTCTTTAATCAGGTGCTTAGAAAATTAATCCGAAACCTAGCCTTCAGTTTTCGAAATATTCGGGAAATTAAAAATCTTTTATTATCGGTTGAAAGGGGAAAAATGATCAAAGGGAATGCGGACCTATCACCCGACCATACGGGTCTAATACCAAAGGTTATCGATCAACGGAATAATTACAAAATCGTCAGATATCTGTATCCAGGTGGATCGAATTTCTTCGGTCCGATGTGTGTATCATCATTTGGAAAAACTGCTGAATTGCGAACAGTGGAAGGCGATCTATTTCAGATTCCTGTTATTGCTGTGAAATCACCCTCCGGAGACTCTATTTCCTATCGGGAATTTCTTACCGATAGTGGTCAAATTTCAGAAATTAAATACAAAATGGGAGGTGACCATATTCTCCGAAAAATTGGTAATTACCTTAATTTAGCTGTAGCGGAAGGAAAAGATATCAGTGTCCTACGGAATTATCACGTTTATCATAATACAATCGAGTGGAACAATAAAAAAAATCCACAAACGGAGGTGAACAACCAACCAAATTCGGACCAAATGAATACTGAAACCTACATTTTTAGACAAGATCCAGCCAGGACGGTAAGTTTATTAGAAAAATTCACCCAAACAGGATTAATAGGTCTAAAGAAGGACAACGAATTAATATCCTTTCGAAAAATCATAAACTCTATGGATTCATACCAGTCTCGACAAGTTAACCCAAAATCCCTAGATTTATGGTTTACTGAAACATTAACAAGACCATCAATTGTAGACTCATTGAAAAATAGAAAAGGAAAGGACTTCTATTTTAATGATCTAACCCTCTTGTCAGACACCAATCCCAGTGACATAGTACCTCAAAAAATTTCTAAATATTCCCTAAAGACCGAAGTTCGTTATCAACTACACTTTAAATCTCAATACGGACTTGTTGATATTTCGACAATTGGGGATAATTTCAAAAGTCAGTATATTGTCTACCCACAAGTGGAATTCAAGGTAGCAGATACGGAGTACATTAATGGAAAGGAAATCCTACTGATAAAGTTGGAGCAAAAGGGAATTGGAAAGGAAGAATGGGTGAAAATTAGAGAACGAGTTGATGCACACCTAGAGGACAGAATTACTCAATCGAGAAGAAGTAATTTAATCGAAGAAGCTGCATTAACCGTAGCATCAAACACCCCTCTACATAGATTTACAGCTTCGGAACAATTTCTAAGAGGTTTTCTACTAAGAATTGATGGAGAATCTCCAGTTCCTACATATGACACTCTAGCGAAGGAAATTTACTCTGGTGCTACAATTCCGGAAAAATACAATGAGTGGAGAATAAAAAATCACATGTTTATCGATGATGTTCTCTTTCAAAGTTCATTGCATCAGGTAGCTACTCTTAAGGACGCGAAGGAAACGATTAATTTCGTCTACAGTGGAATTTACAATCAGGTAATTGAATTTGTCTTTGAGATTTATCATAATACAAAGCCTATTAGATACAGTATGCGATTTGAGGATTTCTATGTAATGTATTCCTATTTCTACAAAACTTTAACAACTGACGTTCATGCACAAAGACGAGTTGTTGCAGCAATTTGCAGACTCGCTTTGAGACAATCAAGAGCCGCTTGGGTTAATACGCCAATTACGATCTATTACGCTCTTAATCTTCCTAAATCGGTTTTTAGCAGAATTATTAGACATAAAACGGGAGGTGATATTAATTTCTCTAAAATTCAGGCATTCTATTCGGATCGCGATATTGTGGTGAAAAATTGTCGTGGTACAAGACCATCCGAGGTATTGGTACTTTATGAATTGGAAATGGCGAATAGAGCCGGAATTGCTGATCTTACGTATATTTTGAATAACCCAAATATTGAGTATTATGTTCCTCATGAAATGACAATGACCATAAGAAGGAGAAATAAGGAGACAATTCAGGGACGGGATGTATTTGTATTAACACTTCATTTTGATAAATTGCCAGTTGAAAATAGACTTGTTGACATTGTAAACAAATTAAATGAATTATACTCCACTGGCAGCAAATTTTACCACGTTCAAGGTCTTCCTTAGACCTCGATTATTTCTTTACTCTTTTAAACAGACCTTTGAGTTTGTTCAGTTGGCTTTTGTCCCCTACGTCAAATTCTTTCTTAGAAGTTGATATTTACATAGTCACGTCGTTTTCTGTTTAATAAGAAACTTTTTATTTTACCAAATTAGGTAAATAATATTTCCCTTTTATAAGAAAAGAGTTTAGACAGAATCTTCCAGTGAACTAAAAATTAATTTTTGAACAGCATTTTCTAAACTTTCTGTT
Source organism: Leptopilina heterotoma (assembly GCF_015476425.1). NCBI lineage: Eukaryota > Metazoa > Arthropoda > Insecta > Hymenoptera > Figitidae > Leptopilina > Leptopilina heterotoma. The sequence goes on along the minus strand of NW_025111081.1, from coordinate 1,259,964 downwards.
CTTCAAAAATGGAAGTCGAAAACTTTCTAATCTTTCTACTTATCCATATTGTTGGTCTCCACAATTCTAATGCTGTTATTTCCAAAAACACTGAAATTCAAATCCAATCAATTGAGGAGTTAAAGCAAAGGGAAATTGAAGTACTGAAAAATTCCGGAATGCCAGAACCGGACCTCTTCTACAATCTTAAGAACCAAGAAAATTCCTACACAATTTGTCCGGATTTGAAGGAAAAAATGCGAAATCTGTACAGATCATCTCATGGTTTTAAAATATACAGGGAATATTTTGAAAGTGCACTTTCAATTACGTACGAACGCTACAAAAATGGTAATGTTACTTCTAAACTAAGGTACGAGGATTACTTCGCTCTCTACTATTACACTCAAGTTGGACATTACGAATTGAAGAAAGAAACTCACGCATCAAGACGAATTAAAAATGCTCTTTACAAATTGGCAATAATGCAATCAAACGAGAGTGATAAAAAATGGAATTTCACCTTATTTTACGGCGAGAGTCAACCACCGAATTATTATCAAACTTTCAATGATGTTGATTTGGAAAAGGAATTTTCTCTAAATAATTTTACATCGACGTCATTAAATCGTTCAATGGCAGAATATTTTGTGGAAGGAAAAAAAATGTATCACAGAGACGATTGGACAGCTATTTATGAAATAAATGTTCAAAAATCAATTTTAAAAATTGATCTTCGAAATTTTAGTTTCTATGAACAAGACGATAAGATTGTTTTAATTCCGGGAATGAAATTTACGATAAATGATTTAATTTGGAATAGACGTGTCTACGGTTTATATAAAACAACAGAACCTGAACTAATAGTAAAACTTAAGTATAACGATGAAAAAACAAATATATTTAGCCAACAAAAGCATGTTATGGAAAAATTGAAAGAATTACGAAATTCTGGAACACAATTTTATGTATGTTAATTGGAAATTATTTCTATGAGTAGATTAATAAATTACACAGCCACACAAAAAATAGAGTGTCTTGATCTGGGGTCGAGACATATGTATTCCGATGTATTTCGATGCGCTGAATCCGAATCCGCCCTCAGAATTTGGCCAATGGGTCCTGGTTTCGCCCTAACCTCAAAAAATACCCTAAAATCGTTTAAACAGTCACTTTTGATTTATCAAAATTGAATCAAGACACTTTTTTTTTGTGTGGCTGTGTTATTTATGCTTAAAAAAAATGTTAATTGTTTTTGTTAAAAAATAGCAATGTTTGTAATTCTAATAAAAAAAAAGTTTATAGTTCTAATAAAAAATATGTTTATGATAAACAAAGGTTTCTAACCAAAAAAGAAATGTTTATAATTCTATGTAACTAAAATTATCAAAATATACAATTTTGTCTAAAACAATTAAAAATATTATTTTCAGTTTGATTTTTAATTTAATTCTCCTTTTGTTTCTGATTTTTAATTATTACACTGCATTGGATTCTGATTTTGAACTATCATATATACCAAGAATTTTAATTCATTTACCAATATTTCAAAAAATATAATTCACTATTAATTTCGAAAAATGACATCTTTAGGTTAGGAAATTTTGACAATAATAATTATTATTATAATTTAATAAAATCAGTAATTTATAAACAAATTGTAAATTATATTTTTTTTAAATTGAATTAGTAATTGAAAATTAAATTATATATTAAATTCATTTTTAATTAAATTAAACTTTAAATAATAATAATAATAATAATAATAATAGTCCTTCATAGAGATAAAATTGTAATTATAATAACGCTTTTATTTCTTGATACAAGTAATATTTTAATACATTTATAATTAATAATTATAATATCAAAATCAATATTTCGCTATTAGAACCATAAATTACTCTGGTATATAAAAAAGTAGTTATTGGTTAGGAGGGATTATTAAAATTGTTTTACAAATATTACCACAGATGTACGATAAATTCTTCTTCGAAATTTATAAATGCGATATATTTCATTTTTTCTTATCTAAAGTTTAACGACAACTAAAGAAAACGAATAGATAATTATAATAATATTTCCATTTGTCAACAGCGAATACAAACAAAATCGTCTACAATTGTATACACGAAAAAATATAATTCAATAATTTAATTTATTTTCTTTAATTTATTTTCCTAACTTTATTTAAAAAGTAATTTATCTGTATTATATTAATTTGAAATATAATTTATTTTACACACTATATTCGAAAAGTATTTTTATCACTTTATTCGAAAAATAATTAATTTTAATTATAATTTTTGATGAATAATTCACTTGAATTGGTTTATTTGAAAAATAATTTATTTTAATCACTATTATTAGCTTGATATAAGAAAAATCTCAACAATAGTCAAACAGTTAGTAGTAAGTTTCATTTTTTGGTAGTGTAACAAGACAAATTTTGAAAAATTGCTGTCAAGAAATAAATATATCTTAGTAATTATAGAATTAAAAAATTAGAGAATTTGAGACTAATTTTGAAAAACTGATTATAAGCAAATGTAAATATTCCGAAAAATTGTTATATATACTTAAGCTAGTAAATTAAAGATTGGATATTAAAAATATAAAAGATGAACAACATAACCTATAATCAATATACGACAAACTTTCAGTTTCTTTCTGTTTGTCACTACATCACAAGTTTTGGTCTATTTTTTTACAATCATAATCTAATTCCCCTGGATCGTCGAAATCATTCTTCGTGTGTTTTGAACACATTTTTTGACTACATTCACAATTCGGAAAATGAAACCGAAACGAAACTTCAACTTTTACGAAAAGTATTAAAAGGAAGTGATCTGTACGGTGGGGGAGAAAATGAAACACTTGACATGAAATACTTGAACGAAACATATCAGTACATCATTAGTAGTGCTCTTTTTTCTCACTATGGCAACATTTACGGCTATTTAGCTCAAATAATAAATCGATCTGACAACATAACCTACTTGGCACTCAAGGAAAAGGTATTTCAAGAACTTTCGAAAACTTACATCAGTCGTGATTATTGTTCCTCAAGATATGAAAGTTTTGCTCTCACCAATTTGACAATTAATAAAGTTTTCAATGAATATATTTGGTCAATGTTTCCCGAACCAGAAAAAAATAATATGGAAATAATGGACATTAATTATATTTACGCAATGATTGGTTTAAAAATCGCCCGTTCTGTTCAGGCGGACAGTGGGAATTTATCTTTCGACAGTTATATTCTTTTATCCCAAGGTATTGAAATTCAGACAATCGATGACGAATCATATCAACTGGCTATGGAATTATTCGCAACGCCGGCTTTATTTTATTATGCTTCTAAAGAAAGGGAGAATTTTTCCAAAAAGGATATATCAGTCCTGATAAATAGTAACAAATTTTGGCAAGAGGCATTCGAAACATTTTTCCACTTTCTCAATTTTTCTCTACAAACAACTATTAGAAGTGATTATGAGAAAAGTCTCCATTATAAATTAGAAATGGAACTAAAAAGTCTGGAAAATCGAACACATATTGCCAGTAAGATACTAAAGACAGTTTGTAATTATTCAAGTTATGAAGAAATTCCGTCATTTTTTGTAAATGTGTATAAAACTTCGCAATTTATGTTGACATATGTTCTCCCCGATAGATGTCAATTTAAGTCATTTCCCAATTTGGAAAAGTTATATAATTCTCAGTTTGAGTATTTAACTAAGTTATTTAATGAGATTGAACAAAATTCGTTGGAGAGGGTCCTCGTTAACGGAAAATTGATCGAAAAAATGAATTCGAATGCAAGTGTGAAATTTGCAAGTGTTCCAAATTATGAAATGCATTGTATGTACTGTGCACCATTGCCAAGAAAGATGAACAGTGATATATATTTATTGTTCGCAATAACCGAAAACGAAGAAACGGATTTTTATGCCATTAGACAGGAGAACAATACTTTGACTTTACTTTCAAGTAGTGTAGACGAACCGGAATTTTCCAGAGCAGTCGCTAATGTGTCATTCTTAAGAATGGAAGTTACAATTTTCTCCCGATTTCTTAAAAAACGTGGTGAAGATTACAGAGTTTTTATTCAAAGGATTGCGGATATTAAGACCGAACAATTTGTACAGGGTCTGAAGAATTATTACCTAGATCCAACCACTGGGGAGAAAGTAATAGATTTCATGAAATCATTAGTGCCATTTTATACCTGTATTGAAAGTATAAAATCCGGAAATGAGGCAGGTGCTGTATTGAGCTGTAGTCTTGATATCTTGACACTTCTTCCAGTGGCTGGAGTTGCTGCAAAGTACTCTACTAAATTATGGAGTACATTTTTAGTTGAAATAGGAAATCAAGCCTTTTGGAGTCTGCCAAAATTGTCGATCAGGGGAATGGGTCAAATTTATAGAGCAGTTTCTCGAAGTCTAACGGAGGAAATTCTAACCAGACAACTTCTGAGGGACTTCACTGTCGCCTCCCTAAGAACACTGGATCCTGGTTTTGAACTATCATTTCAAATCGGTAGATTCTCGAGTCAAGTTCTACGAAGAATGTTCCAGAGTTTGTCGTCAAGATTAACGACAATTTCGAAGAATCTTCTGCTGCCAGTTGAGTCGACAATGAATGTCCTTAGAAATCCAAATTTATTGCCTGATGAAACAGCACTTGTGCCAAAGGTTATTGATCAGAATAATTATAACATGGTCAGATATCTTTACCCCGGGGGTTCGAATTATTTTGGACCTAAGTGCTTAACATCGTTTGGAAAAGTTGCCGAAATGAGAACAATCGAAGGAAACACTTTTCAAGTTCCCGTTGTTCCATTAAAATCATCCGGTAGTTCAGTCCACTATCAAGAATACAATCCCAAAACTGGTAAAGTTTCTAAAGAAAAACTCGAAATTGGTAGAGATGATATTCTCCGAAGAGTTGGAATTTACATTCATCAAGCAGCAGCGGAAGGAAAAGATATCACTGTCGTACGTAATTATCACGTATATCATAATACAATGGAGTGGCATCCACAAGCAAAGGAAAACCTGAACGATAATTTCAACCCACCTACAGAAGGAGATAATCCGTCTTCGAATTTGGAGCCTTCTTCAGAAGATTTACCAACTGATAACACTCCCAAGACATCTAAAACACCCGAAAATTCCCATATCCCCCTTCATGGACTAGATACACAACAAACGTTTGCCTTATTGAAAAAATTCAAAAAAAACGGATTATCAGCTTTAAAGGAAGACAAAGAATTACTACAGTTTCGACGAATGGTAAATTCCATCGATTCTTATCAAACAATGCAGAAAGTCGAACAAACAAGAGACCTTTGGATAATCCAGGAACAAACGCGACCATCAATTGTAAACCTATTGAAAAACCTCAAAGAAAAGCAATTCTATTTTAATGATATTACCCTCGTAACCGATATTCCTCCAAGTGAAATAATTCTCAAGAAGAAAATAAAATTTTCTTTAAAAACAGAAGTTCGTTATCACATAAAAGTCAATTCTCAATACGGATTTATCAACCTAGCTGCAGTTAATAAAGATTTCATGAATCAATATCTCGTATTTCCAGAAGTCGACTTCTTTGTAACTGACACAAAATTTGTAAATGGAAAAGAAATTTTAATTGTAGAATTAAAACACTGGTCATTGAAAAAGGAACAATGGATTAAAATTAGAGAGAGGGATAATATGTTACTTGACAATAGACAAATAGTAGAAACCCCCAGGGGAGAGAGTGTTGAAAAAGCTGCCCTCTTCATATCGACAAATACACCCTTAAAAAAATTCTCCGAATCGGAAACTTTTTTGAAACAATACATTCTAAAATTAGTCGAAGACAATACAGTTCCTAGTTATGATTCATTAGCGAGAGATATTTACGCCGGTACAACATTACCGGAAAAATATAATAAATGGAAAATAAAGAATCACAAATTCATCGATGATGTTCTATATCAGAAAAAATTGCAACAGGTTGATAATTTAAAATCTGCGAAACGTACTATTAACAAAATATATGGAGGTATTTACAGTCAGAAAGTGGACCCCGTATTTGAAATTTATCATAATTCACCTACAATTAAAAATCTTGTTCGATTTGAGGATTTCTACATTATCTTTTCGTTGTCATTTCAAAATTTTTTACTTGATGTTAATGCATATAGACGTATAACTGCAACAATGTTAAGACTCGCGCTAAGACAATCAGCGTATGCAGAGAAATTAAATCCAGTTAAAATTTACTATTCGATTAATCTTGCTGTTGATGAATTCGATGAATTGATAACATTAAAAACTGGTAGTGACTTAATGTTCACACATGTGCAAGCATTTCAAAACAATCGTGAATATGTATTGAAAAATGCAGGAGAAACAAAAGCATCTGACACTTTAGTTTTGTATGAATTAGAAGTAACAAATCGAGCTTGTTTTGTTGATCTTAGTTCAATTTTTGATGATCCAAATGGACAATTCTTTGTACTAGCAGATACTGCACTTAGGATAATGAATAGAAGAAAGGAGATAATTAGTGGACGTAATGTTTTTGTCGTTACACTTCAAGATGATATGTTATTGACAGAGGAAAGAATCGTCAACACAGTAAATATGTTACATAGTCTACTTTCTAAAGACACTAAATTTTATTACAATGATTTAAAAAAACGTAACTAATTGAAAGTAATTATTAATTTTTTTATCGTTTAGATCGGAATATTAAAAATAAAACTTTTATAGATAATTATTTTCATGAATTACATTTAACTATATAAAAAAAATGTAATATTGAAAATTATTTAAAACTGATGGTTACATCGCGAATCCCATGAGTCATTCTCTAACTTGACCATATAATGTACATCCTGCGGACAAGAATTTTAATAGAAAATATATTATAAACAAAAGTTATTTAAACTATATTAAATTATGTATGCTGTAACGTTACGGTTTAAAAAAATAGTAGGCAAATAATATAAAAAAAATTGACGCCGAAATTTTAATAATAGCGAATATTTTAAAGCAGTAAAATAATTTCTGCAAAATATGAAATTCTTGAAAAATTGTTGATAAAAAACAGAGAGAGAGACATAAATTTTTACAGCGACTGACAATAAAAAAACTATCGCTGAAATATTCCTTTTGATAAATGCAACAATTGTAATATTCAAAAATTCAATAGCGAATATTTGCTTTGTTCCTTAACTTAATTCAATAGTTGTTCGACGCTCTGTAAAATTAGCTCTGTCAGAGACAACCAACAAGGTAAAATATAACTATTTATTTTAATTCTTTTTTCTACTTATTTCGATAAATTTATAGTAAGCGCTTTGTAATTTATTTATTAAAACCAAATATTCTATGAATAAACTAAATTTTTATAAATATTGGAAAATATGTTATTCTCCCAGTTGCATAACATATGGTAACGATATTTTGGTTTTATTTAACTTTATACTTAAATAATTTTTAGTAATTCGGATTAGAAATAAATGTGAGATTACGATTTTTTTATTTATTATCGTTGGAAATGAATTATTGGGGAAAAAAATTTTATACTAAAAAAAACCACGTTATGTCCTTATCACTATTCATTGAATTAAGAAATTCTATTTAAATTTTAATATTTAACTGGTAAATATTGTCCAAAATTTTGAAAACTATTTGTCACTACAGGCTTAACGTATAAAAATATGGCGTAAAAAGCAAATATTTTAAAGTAAAATAATTTCTGCATAATGTGCAATTCTTAAAAAATTGTTGGTAAAAAACAGAGAGAGAGATATAAATTTTTATAGCGACTGATAATAAAAAACTGTAACTGAAATATATTTTTTTAATAAATGCAAAAATTGTAATATTAAAAAATTTCTTCTCTTCACTACCCAACTCCACCAATTATAACTTTGGTACACCATTCTCGCTCATTCCTATCGCTTGCACCATTTTAACACTTACACTGACCCCTACCCACGCACAGTTTCCCAGCTCTCACTAATTTTCTCAATTTTTCTGTCCTTATGTGGTTCAAGGGCCGTCACCTTCCTGCTAGTACCATAGAAATTTTTTCCAGCGCATCCTAAACGTCTTCCTTTTTTGTAAGGACCCCATGTCGAGGATATCCAGCGGGTTTTTCCGGTCCGAAATCTGCACCTTACCTTAAGCTCCAATTACACTCGCAATTACCTTTATCACCTCCTCGTTGAAAGACGCCTTATTTGAAGTCCCTCCATTTTTAATGAGGAGGTCTCCCTTTTTAGTGAGTAAAGCTCCCAGAACCCTTGTCTGACTGGCCTCCAGGTCAGCCTCTTCACGAACTTTCTTTTGGTCCCCTTGCCTTCAATCCTTTTAGGAGGTCCCTCCTCCTTCATCCTCTATTTCTCTTCTGACTGTCCAAGACAACGTATGAGCGATGTTAAGCTTCTGAGTCTATGCTTGATTGTCATATTGACATTCTTCTGGTCTTCACACGACTTCAGCATTTTGCTGACCTCCTCTTTCATTTTTAGAATGCTCGCTGTCTCTTCCTCCCGTATACGGGAGGAAAATTATTAATTATTAAGCTATAGCTTAATGCAATCATCTCGATCTTCATTACAGCTAGCAATGTTAATCGCAGAAACAATTATAAAGACAGGAATGCAACTGGCTTGACTTGTTACAATGCTCGTACTCCCTCGTCTCTCCACCTTGTCCGCGATGATCTGTGGTATTCACAACCAGTGCAGGATTTAACCGAAGCATTACCCCGTAGGTACTCTTCCTTGTTTTTACAATCGCTCACACTTGATATTTTCTTTTTGCTGGTTTTGGACCGCGACGAGTATTTGATTTCCTCGTTACCACCTATTTCTAGCAAGCAACCCTATCCGCTACCTGGGACGCGTCCGATAGAGGAACAGCAACCACGGATAGTGTCTCCTACCTTCCACGGTAGGAGACATGTTGCAAATAGAATTCGAAATGAAAAATAATATTTGTCAAGTAATTTCTTTGGACAATGAACGAAATTTAACAAAAATAAAGGGAATTATCGATGTATTATAAACATCAAACTGCTGGAAATATTAACTTTCTTGAAGAAGACGACAGGAAGCAAATTTTTATTTTTCAAAAAGACATCAACAGGACATTGGCTATAATTCACAAATTCATAAGAACTGGAATATCAGGCTTCAAAGACGATAATAGAGAGTTGTCATTTTTACGAAAATTTGTATATTCCATGTACTGTTATCAAGATAAAAAAAAAATCCCCTTCATCATCAAAAGCATTGTGGTTAACTCTACCATTAAAAGATCGAACAGATTTATTAAAATATAAATGGATGAATACAACGAATTTTCATTTTAATGATATTACCATAATGAAAGTTTCTACTCAGAAAGACGTAAGAGTAACTTTTAACATAAAAATGAAATTCGATTATGGAATTATTAATTCCTTCTGCATTTCACAGTAGTTTTAAGAATCACTACATTGTATTACCAGAAGTCAAATTTAGTGTACCGTATATCTATCATTCTGGCAGGAAAACTGTAATGATTAAGCTATTATACCAAAGCCAATGGCAAAAGATAAATGTCAATAGAAGAATACTACCGTAATTTCTAATTAATTTTATTTTTATGTTACTCTTTTGAGTACTCATCTTTATTTCTAATGTTACCGTTCAGTTTTACTTTTTTCATTTTATTACAATGTGTAATTAATGATACTTAATTTGTAACATTTGCATTATTAATTTCTGCTAATTAAATATCTTGTCATGTAAATAAAGGAAAACTATAAAAATACCAAAATTAATAACATATTTTGTGATAAAATCGCGAGGTGGCTTTCTCCCCCCCACCAGGTGGTACAAAAAGCCATTTGCAGAGGTTTCGTAAAACTCTTATACCTTAGTCCTTTCATGGGATAAAAAATATTTCCGTCAAGAATATTCAAGCTTAATAACTAAACTTTCAATGCCAATTGGAAATTTGAGAAAAAAATTTTAAATTCAGATTTTATAAATTAAAATGTAAAAATGTGGCTATTTTACCCCGTTCTACTCTACATATTTATTTTAAGCCTATTTTTTTATTTATTTTGGAAAATTTAGTTTAGACTAAACTCTCCCATGGTGGGGAGTAACAGAGAGTTAGTTCTATTGTAAGCGTCTGTGAGTGTACACGTGTGATAACTCGAGTTATGTAAATTGATACATATTTCTATAATAAATATATTGAAGACTAATAACTAAAGTTTATTGTATCAGTAAACACCAACAAAGTAAAATTTAACAATTTATTATTAATATATTTTCACTTATTGTAGCAAACGTAGTTTACCGTGTAAAAAATGTATTTATTAAAACACAATAAGGTATTAATATAATAGACGAGACTTCGAAGTATATTACAAAACTTAGCCCGGCATATCAAAAACTTTACAAGTCATTCATTCTCAGCCATCAATATTTAAAAAATCTTATTTCGTACACCTTAAAAATGTAATCTTGTTTGATGCAAATTCCTCTAAACTGGATACATATTTTAATCTTATATATAGAATCAAAATTAATAATTTTCACTTTAGATGATTTCCCTCTCTCATTATGTCCCAGTGCCCAAAGGGTACCAAAGTATAAAAATATTCTATATTCAAGTGGAATACTCATCACATGATGAATTTCCAGTTTCTCTCTGTTTGTCACTACATTTCCAGTTTTGATAAAAAAATTTACAATCTGGATTTAATTACACCGAAAAATCAAAACTATTCTGTTCCTGTATTGAATACACTTTTTGAATACATTCGAAATTTGGAGAATGCATCTGAGACAAAACTCCAACTTATTTGAAAAGTATTAAACGTAAGTGATCTCTACGGTGGCGGCGAAAATGAAACACTTAACATGAAATGTGTTGATGAAACATACCAGTACATCATTAGTAGTGCTTTGTTCTCACACTATGGAAACTATGAGAGGGACAACATAACAGGGCGCTAAATTGGCAAATTCAAAGACTGTTATTTTGAATAAAACTAACTCCGGAACATGAAAAATTTTAATACTCCAGTATGGAATTGAAATGGTAACTAATTCTTATTCCAATAGCTTTTAGACGGGACAACATAACAGGGCACTAATAGTTAGAGTTTTTAATTAACATTCTTTTATAAATGCATTATTGTTAATAAATAATTAAATACATATTAAAATTTAGGTTACTTCAAAAGATTTTAGATTATTGCAATTTTTTCAAAAATTTAAGTTCTGTACAATTTCTAATTAAATTTATTCAAAATTAAAATTTTATAAGAATTTCAAATTGAAACCTTTTGTTCATATAATTATTCATATAATTATGAAAATTAATATTAAATTAAAATTAATTTTGAAACATTAAAGTAAAATTAATAATTAAATAATTTTGTGATAGTTCTTCGAGAATTGGGTTATTTCAAATTATGTTCCGGAGTTAGTTTTATATAAAGTAGCAGGTTTTCAATATGCCTATCTAGTGCCAGGTTATGTTGTCCCGTCTAAAAACTATTGGAATAAAAATTAGTTACCATTTCAATTCACATACTGGAGTATCAAATTTTTTCATGTTCCAGATTTAGTTTTATTCAAAATTGTTGTTTTGAATAACAATTTAAAATAACAAATAAAATTTCATTTTTTAATCAAATGGACATTTCCTATTTTTTTTAAATTTTTTTCATAAAGGTGAGATTTTTTCCTAAAAAAATGTTCAGGTCAAAACGTGAGACAAGAACTTTTAACTGGTCAAAATAAACATTTAGTTCTGCAGTCCAGCGCCCATGCGCGTTGTTGGGCTGTATATTGTTTCTAACAATTGAAATACATTATTTTATGCTTTATTAATTATCTGGTGGTCATATTCGATAAATTTGAATTGATTTAGATCATGTGCAGCAACGGAATAAGAAAATAAACGTCCTTTTTTAAAACAGTGTATTAATTTGTTAACTTTGATTTAAAAAAATTATAAACAATTAAAATACCAAAAATCGGCCTCGAGGGATGTCTTAAGAATTTATTCCCCTTTAATTTAAAACAAAGAACACTCAAATCAGTTAAAAATTGTAAGCTGTAGACATTTTTTAATAGTAAATTGTAAAAAAATTCCACTGTGGTCCGGTGCACTGCAGAATTAAATGCTTAATTTGACTAGTTAAAAGATCTTGTCCCACTTTTTGACTAGTTAAAAGTCAAATGTCAATTTGATAAAAAAATGAAATTTTATTTTCTAATTTAATTTTTCAAGGTCAACGAAAATTTTTTAAATCTTGTTTACGCCATTAGAAAGTGAATAAAAACAAATAAAAAACCTATGACCAATATATATATATATATATACCTATGACCACAAGACATGACAACATATTATATAAAAAATTTGATAAAATAAAACATTATAAAGTTCCCTTACAACTAAGTGTATCCGATCATTCGCTCCTTTCACATTAGTTCTACAATTCTTACAAATTTTTTTATATAGTCCACATTGTCCGTAGATAAAAACAAGAGTATAATTTAACAAGTAATTAAATATTTTCAGTTGGACAATTTCTAAGAATAACAAGTTTAAAAACAACATACTAGGAGATAAAATTCTGAGGAAAGTAAAATCTTAATAAAATTGTGTCACAATGGATTGCTTACCTTATTCGACTAATCAGATGACAAATTTTCAGTTTCTTTCTGTATGCCACTACATTACGAGTTTTGGTAAAATCTTTTACAATCTGGACTTAATTACCCCGGAATATCAAAACTATTCTGTTCCTGTATTGAATGCTCTTTTCGACTACATTCACAAATCGAAAAGTAAATCTGAAACGAAACTCCAACTCATTCAAAAAGTGTTAAACGGAAGTGATCTTTATGGCGGCGGCGAAAATGAAACACTTGACATGATATATGTTGATGAAACATACCAGTACATCATTAGTAGTGCTTTGTTCTCACACTACGGAAACATTCACGGTTTTTTGGCTTCCATAATTAATCAAGCAGATAACATTACCTATTCGGCATTTAAAGAAAACGTATTTTATCAATTATCGCAAAATTACACCACTTATGATTATTGTTCCTCATCACACGTTAATTATCAACTCACAAATTTGACAATTAAAAAAGTGTTCAATGAACATGTTTGGTCAATGTTTCCAGAACCGGAACATAATATGGAAATAATGGATATTAATTACATTTACGCAATGATTGGTTTAAAAATTATTCGATCCATTCAAGGTGATACAAAAAATTTGCTTTTTGAGAATTATATTCTATTAGCTCAATTAATTCAATTACAGATTAAGAATGATAATACATTTCAATTAACTCTTGAATTATTTTCAACACCAGCTTTATTTTTTTACGCTTATAAGCAAAAAGGAAAATTTAACGCAGAGGTAACATTCGACGTGAATGACAAATTATTGCGAACAATAATGTCTGCATTTACAAAATTCCTAAGCGCTGGCAGTAAAGGAATTTTTCTCAAAAAACTTCATAAAAGTCTGTTTTACAAATTGAATGGACTTTTTTTAAACTTTAGTAAAACTCATGTAGATGAGTTTCGTAATAAGTTTTCAAACGAAACTTTAGACGTTCTTATTGAATTAGAATTAAATTCCTTAGAACAGCTATTAGTAGATGGAAACATATCAGAATCGATTAAAGTAAATGCCACAATGAAATTATTACATATTTTCTATCAATCAGTAGATTGTAGAAAATGTATTCCTGTAACAGGTGGAAAATACGGCGCAATCTTTATTACATTTTCAGTAATTAAAAATAAGAAACTAGATGTGTATGGTTTACGACAGGATGGTAATACTTTGACTTTACTTTCAGATATAAGCAAAGAACAGATTTTCATGTCTGAAGAATTGATTGATATTTATTCAGGAGAGAAATACCCAAATTATTATAAAGACCTTCAACAATCTCATAATTATACAATATTCATAAAAGATATTGCTAAAGTTTTAGGTACTATTCAAGCAAAGAATTTATTATTTTCTGAAAATGCTATTTCTAAGGCAGAAACACTAGAAAAGGCACAATCGTTTCCACCACTTTATACATGTCTTGAAGGTATAAAGTCCGATAATTATACAGAAACTACACTTATTTGTAAACCAGTTTTTAAAAATCTTTTTCCAATTCCTGAAGTTGCGGATAACATCCTATCTACTGTGTGGAAAAGTAAATATACGGAAACAGGACAACAAAGTTTAAGAAACATCTCCAAATCTGAAATTAATTATCAAAGGATATTATTTGATGTTAACAAGATTTACAGAAAATTAATGTGGAATTCTATTATTTATATTAATTTTAATTTAAGACACCCTATTAATTCCAGACAAATATTAAAACCTGGTTTTGAACTATCATTTCAAATCTCTGATTCATTCAGTAAAATGCTTCCAGGAATTAAGCAAACACTGGATTCAAGACTTTCGAGCTTCCCTAAAGTAAACAATCTTCTTTTAACAATAAAATCTGCAATTCTTTTATTAGACAAGCATGCAGCATTAAATCATAATCAAACAGGACAGATCTTTAGATATTTTTATCCAGGAGGTTCGAATTATTTCGGACCTTTATGTATATCTTCATCTGGAAGAATTGCTGAATTTAGAACTGTCATAAATATTCAATACAAAGTTCCCGTTATTCTTAGTCCTCTGCTTACGCTAACTGATCTCCAGTCTTGTGCTTTTGAATGTAATTCCAATTGTCCCGACCAACCGACTGAATTGTCGCTTCTTATCGATAAAAATCACTTGAATAGTCAAACCGCTAATTTAAATCAAAGTAGCAACAACAACAACTACTACAATTTGTATAATCCCAAAACAGAAGAAACATACGAAATCAACTTTAAAATGCAAGACAATAATATTCTTCGATTATTAGGGCAATATAGTGACGAAGATTTTCTAAAAATAATCGATTTATCTACTTTTTATGCAAATTAAACTGCTAATGAAAACTATTTATCATTATTTCATAATGCTTCTAATATGACAGAGAATGACGACAACAAAAAACAAAGAATTATTTCAAACGAAACATTTTATCCTTGGTGAAAATTCATAATGAAAATCTACCTTAAGATAATCGATTCGCTAGATTATTAAACACTCTACCCTCTGAGCATGGAAACGTTTTTGTTTATTTTAATATTTAAAACAAAAAGAATAATGAAAGCTCTAAGTTGTGTTTATTGTTTTCGTTCAGTTTTACTTTCTTTATTTCATTTCACTACGTAGTAATAGTTGCTTGTTTACTTTCTGTTTCTAATTAAAGAATTTTTAAATTTGAAATATCTTAAAACAATCTTATCTTATATGTATTGTAAAATTTATATTAGTTACTTTAATACTTCTTGAGAGGTACATGTTTGTATAAATAAAATAATAAAATTGAGAATAAATGAAAATTTTATTTATTATTTGAATTTACATTATATGTTTTGGAAAAGGTTGAACCTAGTTAACTATACAGTGTTTCAAAGATATGTTAAGAAAATAAATTAAAATTCAATAAAAGCAAATATTTTAAAGCTGTTAAAGCATTTCTATAAAGAACAGAATAAAAATTAAAAAGGATTTTATTTTATGACCGCATTGAATTCTTTACAAAAAATTGCATTAAAAATAATTTTGTGAAATATTTAGATTATTTTTTTCCTATAGTTAAAAATGTCGGTGGTACTGTCCCCTTAATTTAATTATTTAATTAATTTATTATTTAATAAATAGTTTTATCTAGTAAAATTAAATAAGTTTCTTAATTTTTAGTTACAAAATAATTGTTAAAAAATACAATTGTATTTAAATTTAAAAAAAAAAAAATTTTAAACTAAAAAAATAAAATTTTTTATAATATAAAATTTATTTTAATTAAATTTGACAAAGTTTTCAATAGTTTCATTATTTTTAAATTTATTTTCCGGTATGCAACCATATTTAAAAAATTTTTTAATTACATTTTTTCAAAAACCTAATTTTCTCAGAACTTTTGAATAAAATTTTCCAAAATTCAACTATTTTTGTTAGGGAAATTATTTTCTGTTAAGAATTTGAATAATTATGACTTTACAGTTTGTGCAAAGCATGTGTTTTAAAAATTCGACTTTAAGATAGTTTAAATGGCTTTAAACAAATATTAAAAATATAATTATTATTTATTTTTCCACATGAAATAAAATTTCTAATAATTTCAATGAAAAACCTTGTGGAATTTATAACTATTTCCAAAAATAACAATTCTTCCAATTTTATTACTTAATTTTTGAGTAAAATTATTAAAAACTTTTACTAATATTTACAGAAAAAAATATATTAATAATTTTTGAAAATAAATATTTAAATACTTATCAACTTTTACGCAGCTATTAAAATTTTTGAAGAATTCAATTTAAAAATAAGTTTTGTTTAACTATTTCCTAAACTTCCTATTGACGCTTCAAATCCCAGCTTTGTCCTAATTTTTCCCGGTTTTTCTTTTTTATCAAATTTAAATTTATTTAATTTCAAACATAAATAAATCTACAAATGGCTTAAAAAATTTTAATTACAGTTTTTATGAATAATTAAATTCTTTTGACGAGTTTCTTTAAATTTTGTTCAAAATGTTTTTTCAATACTTCTAATTAAAAATTTTGACAATAATTGAATTAAATAAAGAATTTTTTCAACTTTTTAAAATAATCGTGTCTATTCATAATTATAATTCACAGTTTGTTCAAAGCATTTGTTCTAAATATGTGACGTCATAATGGTTCAAATTCCCTTAACTAATAAAAATTTCAATTATTAATCTTCGCACTAAGAAACATGAATAAATTAGAATGAGTCTCTTTTTAAAATTCAATTATCTAACCAATAAAATTCTTCCCCGAGAAGCAATTTTCAAATAAATCCGATTAATTTCAAAAATATCGACCTTTTTTTTGATCCACCATTTTGAATTTTTGAAATCAATGTATATTGACCGGAAAGAAATATAAAGAATATTTTTTTTTCACTTTAATTTTAAATATATAAATAAATATTTTAATTTAAAAATAAATTATTAAAAAAAATTATTGTTGGGCACCAGACTGAGTCAAATTACAAAAGAAAATTAATTACAAAAATAAAGAAAAATATACGACTTTAAAGTTGTTCGGCTACTAAATGAACTGAACGGTAGACAGGGGAGGTCGTTAGCAACATAAAGACTAAAAAACTAATTATCCAAAATCAAAATTAAATCACAAAAATTTATACAAAATAATAATTTAATTAAATATCTTTAAATAATAAAATTCATATAAAATTAGTCAAAAATTAACATTAATTAATTAAAATAATAATTTAAATATTCATATTTGTCACGGAATTTCAAGATTATTCACAAAATCTAGAATAGTCAAAATAAATACCAAGAGGGAATAAAGAAAATGTCACTAAATATTCATCAATAAATTTAGGGAATGGTCAAAACATAATATTGGGGAAAATATCACACAATTGGGAAATTACAAAATATTCATAATTGAAACATGGCACAATATTTACATTACCAAAAGAATAATAATAATAATGAAAATTCAGTAAAGAAAATCAATATTGAAAATCTAAATCAAAGATAGACACAAAAATCACATCAACAAAATTTACTAAATTAAATAAATCTTTACTAAATATTCAATAAAATAAATCCTTTTACCGGAATAATTTTTGAAAACAAAAAAAATAAATTTCCATAATAGGTAAATTATAAAATAAAATATTTAATAAAATTTGATAAAATTTTCAGTTTTTCAAAAAAATTACTTTTCGACGCCTCCTGTTCATATAATGCTTATTGAAAAACAAATGCAAGATCATTCTTATTCAGTTTTTAGTGCAAGACAATTCTTATTCTATTTTCCGTGCAATAAAATGCTTATTCAAAATTCTATGCTAAAAAGTACAATCTGAAATTAGCTTACACTATGAGTTTTATAAAATTTTCAATTGAATATAATTTTTAATTACAA
Organism: Leptopilina heterotoma; assembly: GCF_015476425.1. NCBI lineage: Eukaryota > Metazoa > Arthropoda > Insecta > Hymenoptera > Figitidae > Leptopilina > Leptopilina heterotoma. The sequence continues at coordinate 1,241,890 of NW_025111081.1, read as the reverse complement.
TTGCTTAAACAATATTTCTTAATACGTAAGAGATAATCAAGTATTAAATTTTCTAATAACAATAGATACGCACTGAAATTCTCAGATATTTAATTGCAATTTAATATTAAAAAGATGATTTAGGGTTACATTTATTGTTCTGTCAGTGGCAATTGTTTTGCACACAATTTTGAATAAGCATTTTATTGCACGGAAAATCGAATAAGAATTGTCTTGCACTAAAAACTGAATAAGAATGATCTTGCATTTGTTTTTCAATAAGCATTATATGAACGGGAGGCGTCGTTTTGTCAATTCAACTAAAAAAATTTAATTAAGTTCATTTTTTCAAAAAAATTTTTTCAAAATTTCTAAATTAAATAATTTTTGTTAAACAACTATTTAAAAACTTAAATTCTACAGGAATTAATTAATTATTGAAGTAAAATAGTTTTATTTAGTTAAATTAAATTATTTTCTTAATTTTTAGTTACAATTGTTCGAAAATACAATATTTCTCAGTAGCACGTAATATTACAGCAATATTGAGAACACTAACTTAACATTACCAATATTGCCTCAATGTTGTCAATGTTACTGGAACATTACTTGCTACTGGTGTTGTGTATTTAATTATTTTTAAAAAATAATTTATAGGTTAATTTTAACAATTATGATATCGCAGTTCGTGCAAAAAGATGTGTTCAAAAAGTGTAATAATAATAGTTTAAATGGCCTTAAACAAATATTAAGCAACTTATTATTTATTTTTCCACATAAATTAAAATTTTAAATAATTTCAATGATAAATATTTTTAAATTTATAACTACTTAATATTATTATTTTAATTTTAATTAATAATAATTTTACATTAATTTTTATAGCTTAGTTTAATTGTTTATAATTTTTAATTTATTGTAGGTCTTGACCGTACCCTTAAAAGGCAGTTCTTTAGACATCTGGTCATAGGTTATATTTCAATTTATGGTTTCTTTTAACATTTGGAAACACTTTGACTTTTGTTCGGAAAAAGTATTTTTTTGTTGAAAGGTTAAAGTTAACTGTTAAGATGGATAAAATTTGAACTGCCTTTTTCACGGCGCAATCTGTGAGCGATAAAAATGTTGTGTGAACGAATTGTATAAATAAAAGATTAATATTGAAAATAAACAAAAATTTTATTATTTATTACATAGTTATTGCATATCTTATAATAGTAAATTATTACAATTAAGTACCATGGAGAAACATTTTAAATTATTTCGTAAGTACATTTTTTTACAATTTTCCTAATTATAAATATACTTATATTAATAATAATATAAAAAATTAAAATAAATTAAAAATTTTAAGATAAGTAGAGCAGTAAATTAAAATTTATTCCTGCACTGAAAAGAAACTGTTTAATAAATTAAATGAAAGATAAATATTATTTTTCAAATGACATTTCAAAAGAGAAGTAAATAAAATAGTAAATAAAAATAAAAAAAATTCTAAAATATTAAAAATTCGTTGACTTTAATAATATATTTAATTTTACGAAAATTCACAACCTTGCAGTTCTCTAAATATTAAATAATATCACAGCCCCACAAAAAAAGAAAAGTACCCTGCGCGAAAGTCCACAGTACCATACCCCTATGTATTTTGATGCGCTGAACACGAATCCGAAGTCAGATTTGCTCCATCACGTCAGGATTTTTTTCTAACCTCAAAAAACATGTCAGATTTTATGTAATTTATGTAAAATACAAATTTTTTTAAAAATTGATTAGATTTGTTTCAAACTTGTTTCTCGGGGGTTTTTAAGATCGCTGATTACGAATCTGCAGTCAGTTTTTAAAAATTCAAAATGGCGGATCCAATATGGCGGACAAATTTAAAAAATTTGTTGGATTTTCACTTTACTTGGTATATAGGGGTTTTTTCGGGGTCGTTGATTACAAATTTGCAGTCAGATTTTAAAAATTTAATATGGCGGATCCAATATAGCGGTCATTTTCTTGAAAATTGATTTATTTTGCTTTAAAATGGGTACTCAATGGTTTTTCGGATCACTGATCACAAATTTCAAATCAGACTTTAAAAATTTCTAACAACTGGTCCAATATGACTTGATATGCAAGCATTTTGGGAGTCAGTGAATTTAAAAGTTTCGAAAAGTTTGTTGGTAAACATTTATGCAGCAGGAAATGCAGATTTTTGGTAACCTAAATGCCTAAATTAAAATGTGTTTATCGAGACGACATCTAGGACATTTCTAGAGAATTAGGCATAATTTCTGGATGAAGTTCAATTCAACAATTGCAGAATACTTTTCTCTTGGACGCAGGTCTGCTAGGACATAATACAGTATTGTATTTCCGTTGTGCTTTGGCACAATAATAATCCTGCTGCTTCGATAGATGTAGTAGGCGATGACAACTGCCCCGAAAGGGGATGTGTAGAATAATTTGCTTCCTGGCTATCGAAGTAACGAAGCTAGCAAAGGCGCGCTGCCTTGCAGGGGGACGTTAGGGTGTGAGGATGATACCGTAGTGTGTCCGACGACGAGTTGACAATGTCCTCGTCAAAGTCGGAAAGCCTCTCATACTTAGGCCTGGGGAGGTATGAGAGTTATCAAACGCTTCAAAAGTTCTTTTTGGAGTTTCAACCTCACAACATACATGTGACAGCAATGCAGATGTATTTTGTTACGTATGCGGACAATTTGATATCCCGAAAAATCGCAAATTAATTAATGAAAACATTAAACAAATTTACAAAGATTGTTTTGATTTTGAGATAGTCAAACAGAATGAAAAATGGGTTCCACATACAATCTGCAGTTCCTGCTACACAATGTTAACTCGTTGGAATGATATGAAAGAGAATAAACACCTGAATTTGTAAAAACCAACATTGTGGAAAAAACCATTGAATCGAGGAGATTGCTACTTTTGCATGACCAATGTAAAGGGCTATAATAAAAATAATAAAAAGAATATAATTTACGCATGTATAAAGAAGGCTTTACGCAAGAAGAACTTAGTAACCTCATCAGAGATTTGAAATTACCCAAAGATGGAGCAGAATATCTAGCTTCAGTTTAAAAAAAGGAAAATTTGTTATCTAAAGGCACCACAGCGTACTTTTATCGTGACAGAGAAAAGCAATTTTGTCTTTTTACAAAAGACGATGAGCTTTCATTAGTATATTGTTCTGACATTGAAGGACTAATAAATGAATTGAAACCAAACATATATGAAGATCAACATAAGACTAGACGTTATTCATTGACTCTTCTAAAAGAAGTCTAAAGGCAGTGCTAATTCATAACACTAATGTTTTTGCTTCAATTCCCGTAGCCCATTCCACTGAACTTAAAGAAGATTATGAAACTGTCAAATTAGTTTTGGAGAAAATTAAATATAAAGAACACAATTGGCAAATTTGTGGAGATTTTAAAATTATAAGTATCATGTTGGGCCAACAAGCAGGTTTTACGAAAACACCTTGCAACACCTTGCTCTTTATGTTTGTGGGACAGTAGAGATCGAAAAAAACATTACGTACAAAAAGAATGGCCTAAAAGAACATTCTTTACACCAGGTTCCAAAAATATTATAAAAAAACCTCTAGTTGAACCTACAAAGATAATTCCACCACCATTTCCGCCATATTGAATTTTTAAAATCTGACTGCAAATTTGTAATCAACGACCCCGAAAACCCCTATATACGAAGTAAAGTGAAAATCCAACAAATTTTTTAAATTTGTCCGCCATATTGGATCCGCCATTTTGAATTTTTAAAAACTGACTGCAGATTCGTAATCAGCGATCTTAAAAACCCCCGAGAAACAAGTTTGAGACAAATCTAATCAATTTTTAAAAAATTTTGTATTTTACATAAATTACATAAAATCTGACATGTTTTTTGAGGTTAGAAAAAAATCCTGACGTGATGGAGCAAATCTGATTTCGGATTCGTGTTCAGCGCATCAAAATACATAGGGGTATGGTACTGTGGACTTTCGGGCAGGGTAGTTTTCTTTTTTTGTGGGTCTGTGTATCATTTTTAGTGCCTACACTGCAAAAAGAAGTATCTTATTTAAGATGTTTTGGTAGTCATTTCTAAGATGTTATGGTAGTCACTTTTTAGTCATTTAAAATATCTTAATTTAAGATGTTAAAAGTATCTTCGTACACATTTTCTGTGTATTTTTGGGGCAAAAAGTTTTGAGGTTAACTATGGGCTTATATGTAAGACATTTTATGCATCTTAGTTTTTAGTAACTTAAATTTTTTTCGCATCTTTCAATTCACAAGTATCTTATTGCTAAACATCTTATTGAGACAGAAACATCTTAATTTAAGATACTTTAAAAAACTTACAGAAGTATCTTACTTTTTTAAGATAGAAGAAATATCTAAGACGTATAAAACATCTTAAAAATCAGTAAGATACTTTAGAAAACATCTTATTTTAAGATGTAAGATACCATTTTTCCATCTTACATCTTATTTTAAGATATCAAATAAGACACTTATTTTTGCAGTGTTTTTCTATCCAAAGACGTCGAACAGAATAAGTTTCTCGAAGTAATTGTTTTACATGTAATGATTCATCTGATGAGGAGCATTTCTTCAAAGCTGCCTCAGCTTCCACTACATCTTTTTTGGAATTTAATCCTTCAGATCTATTAACAAAATTATTTTAATTTCTAATCTAAAGATAATTTTAACTCAGAAAGTAATAAACAAATTGCATAAAACTTACTGTTTCGATACTTCACTTGAACCAGGTGTATGTGTAGTACTGCAAATTACTAAAGGATGTTTTTTGGAGGGTACAGCAGATTTCATTAAGGCTTGCTTCTTTTGATATCGCCTATTGCGAATAGAAGTAGCGATTTGAGTCTTTAGAATATCCTATGAGTGGAACAATTTCACAAAAGTTAAAATATCAGAATTAATAAGAGAGAGATAAATTAAATACTCATTTTATAAACATTAATACTCACGAAATTATTCTTCGTCTCCAAATGGGTTGACCAGAAATTAATAAAAAGTAATTGATTCTGATAAACTTGGTCTTCATTTTTTATTTTTTGCAGAGCAGGCGTTAAAACTGGTAGTTTTGCAGGATACCCAACATGTTTCCTACAATAATCTTTTGTAGTTAATGGATGTTTTACAATAGGTTTCTGCTCTGCACTGGAACTTGAGGCTTGTCCATTATTTTCATCAGTTACCTTAAAATGATACAAATAATATTTGACATAATAATAATAATAAGTTAAGTAATACAGCTATTCAGCTAAAAATAATAGTATAATTTATCAAATTGGAAATAGCTTTTTTGCAAAACAATTATCCAACAATTAATTTGTAAATAGTAGATAATTCGAAATTAAAAAATACAGCTGTTTTATTCTACTTTTGACTAGTTATATTCAAGTTTTAAGGTTAAATTTCCAATTTAAAAGCTATGTTTACTTACATGTTGTCTGCAATCTTTCAAAGTTGATGGATCCATGGATGATTTCTGCTGTGCATTCGAACTGGAGGGTTGTTCATTATTTTCATCAGTTGCCTTAAAATGATATAAGATTAAGATTAATTTATTATATATTATACTAATAGATTAATAATTTTTTTTTTGATGATTAAGAAAAGTAATAAATGAAAAACTTACCTGCTGCTCTGCTCTGGTATTCATAACTAATTTTTCGGGTGTACCATCGATAGATGCCATGTTTATTAAAACTATATTTAAGACACTATCGTGTTCCACCTCTTCGTCCGTTTCCACGTGGCACATTTCATTAATAATTTTGTTGTGTTTTTGTACAACAGGAATTTTACTTTTAAAAATTGCTTTTAAAGCCAAGTCAGTTTCGATTGCTTTTATTAAAGCGCGTCTTATTAATTCAACGTCAGAATGACCGACTTCAGGTGAATATTTTATTATTTTGCAACGACGCTCATCTCCACTTCCCATCGTACAGAACACCCTTTTTAAAGACATTTTTCAAATTATACTACCTGATGATCTGACACTATTAAATAATAATATTTTTTTCTTTCGACTGGTAGGTTAAATGCTGGCCAGTTTAACGTCTGTTACAGGGATGAGTAACTGCATCAGTAAAACGTTCGAATTGTGACAGGTCCTATATATGCGATGAAGTAGATTAAGGGTGTTTCTACAATAGCTCGAAAATGCATTTGTTATGTCTGATTGAATTAAATAAATAATCAAATCAATTTTTTATCTATTGTAGAAACACCTTTACAGATGAGTGTGAACGCAATTTAGACATTTAATTTTTTTACCGGCAGAGTCTTCTCATGCATTTACTATTAAGTTGAGTCCACAATCGAATAAATCGTCTCGATTTTTTTTATTGTGGACTCAGCCTAAAGGCCAACGCAGAATAAATCTTTAACCGGAACCGCAATCACAACCGTAATTCTATTCTGCGTTGGTCTTAACTCCAAAGCAGAATAAAACAGTAATTCCAGGTGGCCTGAATAATTCGAACGTAAGCATATGATAGAAAAGGAAAAAATATCTTGTCTTTTTTATAGTCCAACGCACAATAGGTTCGCGAAAGACGTTCGGGAACGAGTCGCATTAAAAGAAAAATTATGAAAATTATATTTCGTTTGTGTCATTGCGTCTTGTTCGCGTTCTATTTTGTTCAGGGCTTTAGGCTGCTTTACTTAACCCGAAAAACTTTCAGTGATTTATGAACTGCTGTGCTATATTTGAACATAACCAAATATGGAATCAGCATCAACAACAGCATCAAGGTAGTAAGATAGTATATAAGATGCTTAAAGTGTCTTCGACTTTAAAATGGCTTTATATGTAAGATATTTAAAGTATATTAGGCTTTCCTAACTTATCGTTCTCAAGTATCTTACGACTCACAAGTATCTTAGAAGGTAAATATCTTACGGTGTCTTTAATAACTTATATCAAGATACATAAAGTAACTACAGAAAGTATCTTAAATATTAAGACAGTATAAACATATTAATTCTTACGTAGATATGTAAAGTGTCTTAAATTTTTTAAGATACTTCGTTTAGCGCCTTATATTAAGATGGAAAACGGATATTTACTATCTTACATCTTAGAATAAGATACATTGTAAGATACTTCTTTTTGCAGTGTATCGGATGTAAATAATTATTATACACTAGACAAAAGAATCACAATTTACATATTGTAAAAATCACGAGCTTGAAATATTTTAAGAGAAAAATTCGTTGATTATTGATGATACAAAGGCAATTTGTCGATAATATTATTATCCATATTTTTAACTATTTTTTTAAGCTTAAAAAATTGTTTCTGTTATCGAATAACATTGACAATATTATTGCATTGTTTCATTATGTATAAAAGTTTTAGAATTCTATTTATATTACTATCTCTATATAATCTATTAATATAAACTAAGTAAGCGTTTGCATTGCATGGCTAAAAAAGCCTTTCTTTTAATTATCTTCGGTGCAAAAATTTCTAAAAAATAAAAAAAGAAATTTTAAGAGAAAAATTTCTTTTGCTCTCCTAACAATATTTAATTTATTCGTGATTAGGAATAGAAAGAATTTGCTGTTTTTAACTATCGTGAATTGGAGCCGGTGCTGTGTCCCAACTCATTGAGCGTTCGACTGCGGCTTTCCATTTTGAATAACGCAGATCTCGTTCTTAAAAAGTGAAAAATTTTTAGTTCATAGTTTTTAACAATAATATAAAATATAAAAAAATATAATTATAATATAAAATAAATAATAATAAAATTTCAAATTCAATTAAGTTTAAAGTAATATTAAATTAAATATGTATAAAAAAAATTATTTTTTTATATTTTACCGTCTTCTCCAATTTGAGGGGAGAATTTCGTAATTTGTGATGCATCGACATCAGTGATTTCTATGAGATTTGCTCCAATACCCGCCAATATTGCTGCACCCAAAGCTGTTGTTTCAAACATTTTTGGACGCACTGAAAAACGAAAAAAAATATACTTTATAATAATTTGTTATAGTCAGCAAAAATATATATCCCCACCTGTATTGTTTCACATTCGATATGAGCTGCAAACGTTTTTGCAACTCAGTCTTATTCCTGCCTTTAAAGTGTAATATTAAATATTATAATAAATTGTCACTCTCAGGAGTGTTGAAAAGTAAAGTGTGTCTATTTTATAAATTAGACCGTAACATTTTGGCGATCCTGCCAGGATAGCAACAAACGACGTAAAAATAATTCGTCAAACTGTGCTATCTTCGAGTGTGAACCTGTTTTTCTACGGAAAATATTATTGTTCAATCAAAGGAGGAAAGGCTCCGTGGATACTCTACGGATATCTTCGAGAAATTTGTTACGTGATATTGAGGTGTTTGAGCTTGTCGATCCAGACAATAAGACTCAGAAGAAGACGACTTCTGGAGGAATATCATCCAATTGGAGATCCAGGCAGATACGTCAGCCGCTTACTTGGGGTGTTCTGCAGCAGTGTCTACGGCCACTCTTTACACATCACCAGGGTCCAGAAGAAGCAGAAATACGTAAGATTTATTCAACGAATGAATCATATTTGATTTATGTTTGATTTATTAAATGGTAACTAGACTACGCGTGTTAGTAAGTCTTAGTTTCCTCAATAAAATAATACTATTTCTCTGATTAACCTTGTTGTAAGTGTGTAGCCACTTGAACAAGTGAAGAGAATTAAACACACAAATAATTATTGTTACGCGAAATATTCACTTACACCCGAAACAAAGTAATTTTTATACTAGCATATCACATTTATAGGGATTTTAAACACACAAACTATACATCTGACACAGACTCTGACTCGACTGACGAAAGTTTAAATATGGAGAACGAATCAAAAACCACCCTTAATCCACCTGGAACATCAACAACGCCAAATACGGAGCAGATTCTTTCATCAATTGTGGATCAACTTTCAAGATTAAATGTAGGAGTTACGAGTTTAGTTCATGAGAATAATAACAGGAAAGATGAGATAATAACATTAGGCAGAAAATTAGGGTTAAATCCTACGGAAGAAACAGATAACGAATCAGAAAATGCATCCCATAACGAAAGTCATTTCGGTGATAACGAATCGCAATCCGATGTTCAACAACAAGCAAATAGAATAAATAATCAAAAAATAATGCAAAATCAAAATTTAAGAAAAATTGCCGCTAAAGATATAATTAGAACTATTAAAACATTAACGGGACAAGATGATTGTGGAGTTGAAGATTTTATAAAAAACGTTAAAAGAGCAAAAGGACAATGTTACCAACCAGACCTATTATTAGATTTTATAATTTCTGAAAAAATTACCGGAAACGCAGAAAGAGCAATACGATACTTAGATTTAGACAGCTATGCAAAACTTTTCAATGCTTTACGTGCAAATTTAACGCAAATCGGTTCAGTGTCAATGCTTCGATCAAAATTATTAAATTGCAAACAAAACCTTACCGAAGATATTCAAAGTTTCAACAATAAATATAGAAAGATTTGTCATGAATTAAAATACGCAATTCAATCAGAATACACAAACACAATTAAACGACAAGTTGCAATAGAAAATGAAGAAAGTGAAATTTTAAAAAGATACATGATGAACATTCGTCGAGACATAGGATTACAGATAAAAGCTCAACGACCGCTAAATTTAAATGAAGCTCAAATGCAAGCATTGGAATTAGAATTATGGTTTCAAGAAAGTGATTATCAGAATTTGTCAAATAAAATAAATGCACCTGCAGTGCACGTTCCAACACAGATAAAGCAGGTATCATGTTACAAATGTGGAAAGACGGGACATATGACAAAAGAATGTACTACATCAGCAAATTTTCGCGACGGCAGGTTGCCGAAGAGACCACCGGAAGTTATCAGAGTGACACGCGAAGACCAAGAATTTTCAGACTTTCAGGTAATGACAGAGGAAGAAATGCAACACCACGAGCAATACGAAAAGAATGTCGAATATCAACCTTGTGTGGACGATTAAAATCTGTATACGGAAGAGCTGATAACGGAGAAGAATACAGATTATTAATAGACTCAGGAGCATCAATTAACGTAATAAAAGAACATAAAATACCCAGAAATAATTACACGACATTTAAAATAAAAAAGAATTTCTGTATGGGAAAAGATAAATACCAATCAGAATATGCTATTCATTTAAATTATTTCGGCAAACAACAATTATTTCATATTGTCGATGAAAATTTCCCTTTACCTGAGGATGGAATAATTGGATTACCATTTTTACAGAAATATGAAAAGTACGCTATTACTCCAAAATTCCTTATCATAGAAAAGTGGAAGACACCTTTACATGAAGATGGATATTTTGTAGAGCAAAATAAAATGCGGATTTGCAACATCGTAATGAATAAAGAAGATGGTGATATTTTAGTAGAAGGTCATTCAAATATTCCTACCGGACTTTATACAATACAAAACGGAATTATGAAGGCACCTGTTTATAATTATTCGAACCAACCATTGGAAGTGCCAAACAAAATTAAAGGAATACATATAGAAAAAATTGATTACGACATCACAAACCACAAAACGCTAAAGAATAAAACGATATTAAAACCTGAAGCACTGCCTGAACGATTAATTGATTTAAAAAATAAAGCAAGATTAGCTGATTTAGATAAAAATACAAAAGAAGATCTTTGGAGAATAATCGAAAATTATCACAGCAATTTTACCCTAGACAACGACGAAACTCCCTGTTCAAATTTGACTAGTAACAAAATTGTATTAAAAACTGGAAAAATAATCAATGACTTTAGAAAATTAAATGAGGATACGGATCAAGATGTTTACCCTTTGCCAGTGACTGAAGACGTTCTTTCACAGTTAGGAAAAGCAAAATTCTTTTCAGCATTCGACCTGTCTTCAGAATTTCACCAAATTCCGATGGAAAAAGAAAGTAAACAATATACAGGATTCAGCACAACTAGAGGACATTATCAATTTATCAGAATGCCAATTGGTTTAAATAATGCACCAGCCACATTTCAAAGAATGATGGACCACGCTTTTCAAGGATTAATTGGTGATGCATGTTTTGTACACTTAAATGATATTGTTATTTTCGGATCTACATTAGAGGAACATAATAAAAATTTAACCAAATTCATGGAAAGAGTAAAAACATTGGGATTAAAATTACAATCGGATATGTGTGAATACCTTCGGCCAGAATTGGAATATTTAGGACATATTATGACAGATAAAGGAGTAAAACCAAATCCTTTAAAAATACAAGCAATTCAAAAATTTAAACAACCAAAAAACGTGACAGAAATGCAATCATTTTTAGGACTAGTTGGATACTACAGAAAGTTTATTAAAAACTTTGCACATATAGCTAAACCACTATCAAGATTAACAGCGAAAGAAACTGATTTCGATTGGACAAAAGACTGTAGTAAAAGCTTTAAGTTATTAAAAGATTTGCTGTGTAAATCACCAGTATTAAAATATCCAGATTTTAGTAAAAGATTTGTTTTGACAACAGACGCCAGTAATGTAGGAATAGGAGCTGTACTTTATCAAGATGGACATCCTTGTTGCTATATTTCAAGACTATTAAATCAAGCAGAACAAAATTACAATACAGCAGAAAAGGAATTATTAGCAATCGTGTAGGCTACAAAAAGACTAAGACAATATTTATTGGGACGGACATTTACTATTCAGACAGATCATAAAGCACTAATTTGGTTACATAATTTAAAAGATCCTAGTTCAAAATTATTAAGATGGAGATTACGCTTAGAAGAGCTCGAATACGATATAGAATATGTTAAAGGAAAAGAGAATGAAGCAGCTGACTGCCTATCAAGATTATTTCCAATACAAGACGAGGACAGAGAAAAAGTCACATCAGCAGAAAGATCAGAAGACAATGAACTTAGTTCAACACAAGAAGAAGAAGACATGACACCCGATATACGGAGGTTTGATGACATTCCACAAACAAGCGATAATAAAAATGATATTATAACCGAACATTATGACGAACCAGATGTTTTAACACAAAATTTTGAAGTATGGAAAAAGAACAAAGAAACTGGAAATGTTACAATAAAACCTAACGTTCAAGGAACATTATGCAAAACAAGACTAACAAAAGATTTACCCCCATTCAAAAAAGAAAACAGGTTAAAATATTTTGAAAATCGAGTTAAAGAATTTATAGATAGAAAAATGATTTCACCAATTCTGAAGTACCCAAAATTAATCTATCAATGGAAAAAGAAGCACGAAAAATGGTTAATTAAAGCTACAGAGAAATAATACGACAAGACAGCATTTACGACAACAAATAATACTATTACATCATACACACTAGATTAACACAAGATTTTAAATGTAATACACTGTTAGAAAAAACCAAAATTGTATCTCTTAAGTATACACCTAAATTAAATAGAATAAACACAAAATGTAACCTACGATTTACCACTCGACATAAACTAAATTGACAATCACAAATTTGAATTAATTGTTTAAAACAGTTTGTAAATCTTTGAGTAAAAAAATTAGGACTAATATGTGTAACAATAAAATGAATAATGTTGACGTCGTTATATCCTACGAACGACAACCACATAGAAACTCAGAAGTACATATTAAACATTATTTAAATAAAAATGTAAAACTTAGGTTTTAGGGACTAAATCCTATCTAGCGAGAGGGATGTTATAGTCAGCAAAAATATATATCCCCACCTGTATTGTTTCACATTCGATATGAGCTGCAAACGTTTTTGCAACTCAGTCTTATTCCTGCCTTTAAAGTGTAATATTAAATATTATAATAAATTGTCACTCTCAGGAGTGTTGAAAAGTAAAGTGTGTCTATTTTATAAATTAGACTGTAACAAATTTAATGTTAACAACATTATTCTAATATATTGAAGAAAAATATTTGATTTATAATTTATTTTTAATTGAATTTTATTTTTATAGATTTCCTAAACACAGAATAATTATTTTTTTAAACTTTTTAATAATTTTTTAACTTGCAAAATTATCCTCATATTATTTTACATTATATTATAAGTAAATAATTAATACATAAGTTAAAATTAGTTTTTTTACTATACAAGTATTTTGTATTTTGTTTTCTAAAAAATTATTATTTAAAATGAGACCATTTAGTAAAATTATTAAAATTTTAAACAAAATTTAGAAGTTATTTAACTTGATCCTTTTTCAATTAATTTATATCCTAGCAATTATTTTAGTTTTACAAAATATGGAATTCTTTGTTTAAAAAGTTAAATATGTAAGGGAAGTGTTCCGGTTGTGGGCACCCTTTTGTTTTTGCCTCATAACATTTGTCCATGTGCATATTATACAAATATATGTGTACGAATTTAAAGCTAGAGGTCTAAGGTGACTGTCAGTGAAGGAATTAAATTGATTCCTTTAAATAAAAAAGTTTTATTAGAAATTTAGTGAAATGGGAATTTTTTGACAAAAAAAATTTTGTACCCGGTTGTGGGCACCCTTGAAAAATCCGCTAAAAATGGAAAAATATTAAAGGAAACCAACACAAATAAAGAAGAAATGAAAGTTTCTTTATTTTAAGAGAATTTGCTGGGATAAAGAACAAAAATGATGACACGTTTTCACACTATGCTCATAGCTAACAAAAGCATAATGCTTGCATGTGAAGTAGCTAGTACTCATAACATAACGCACTTCTAATGCACTGAACGACTATATTCATCGCATTTAATGGAGTTTGCGGCTGTCACTTTCCTTGGCAGAAAGTTTAGACAGATGAGACAGTAGTCCTCATCATTGTCAGATGGTAGAGCCTCCTTAACATAAAGGTGCCCACAACCGGGAATGACAGTCATTTTTTAAAAAGACCAACACATTTTGTGATGCAGGATTTTGGTTAAACACGAAGGTAAATCACAAAATATAATAACAACACTGCAAAAAAAAAATTAAACCCTTTTTTTCTGAACGAATCTACACCCATATGTTGCTCTTCGAAAACAATACAAAATTACTTTTTTATTTATTTAATGCAAATTTTCTTTATTATGCTCACAGCTATTACACAAATGCATATATTTGTTTCGTTATCAATACGAAAAGTCCGTATTGTCAACGAACACGACTTGCAATACTTAGATCAGTAAAGTCTGCTTGCCGTCGAAGTTTACGTAGGGGTGCCCACAACCGGAGGGTGCCCACAACCGGCGCACTTCCCCTAAGCATTTTTTGACTTTTTATATTCAATTAAAATTTTCATTAAAAAAATTATTTTTAAATTTAAAATGAAAGTCTGAAGTAACAATTTTTTCGAAATTTAATTTTCCTTGAACAACAAGAAAGTTTAACAGCAATATATATGTAGTAATTGAACAAAATTTATCGGATTCACTTGAAATTACATAATTTCTCATTTTATAAAAATTTAAAATTTAATTAAAATTTAAAATCCAATTTGTCGCGGACTTTTTTTTAATTTATCGGATTCAGTGATTTTTGGGCGAATTTGGCAAAGTTTCAAAATTATTAATTGCTATGTGGGATTCGCGCTCCGTGTGTTGTTGCGCGCTTCGCGCGCAAATGTCTCACTTCGCTCGCGGTGGTCTGCAATTATTGTGCATTATTATATTGTATTCTTGTTCTTGTTTCCTATTATATGTTTCATAAAACATTTTTTTTTCTTAAAGTTACTACGACTTTAAGGATTACATTCTCATCACATGTTTTTGTTTGCTGATGATTGCGAGATTAAGTGGATTGAAATGTTTATTTTTCGCTATTTTGAAATTTGCATTTAGGAAATCTGATGTCAAATTTGTAATTAGTATCAAAAATGGTTAAAATTTCTTTATATAATTTAAAGTTTTAAAATAATATAAATTGAAAATTTAATTCTAATTAGTTTTTTAGATGTGTCATAATAATTATTTGTATAAAAATTACTTAAATTGAAATGGCTTTAAATTGTTTAGAATAATCAGCTCGTTTTATAAAAAAATATGCTTTCTTTTCTACATTCTCCATCACATGAGAAAGAATTATTTTTTTAAACGTTTGTTAATAATGAGAAAAAAGAGTAATGCAATTTCATTTACGTATTTCATGTCAAGTGTTTCATTTTCACCTCCTCCGTGGAGCTATATATAGCTCCTTTTTTCTTAAGGGTTAGATTTTCTCAAGTGGACTTTAAATTTTCAAAAGTTGAAATTTATCAGTGTAAATGTGCAAAAAGATAGTTCTATTAGAGTTACGAATAACCTGTAAATTTTATTAAAAAATATTTAATTGTTTATTTTTTATAAACAATTGAAATTTTATTCATAACATTTTTAAAAAATGCATAACTTTGACAAAAATTGACGAAACTTGATGATTCTTTTTGCAAATTAACTATGAAATTCCAAACTTTATAAAAATAATGTTTACTCCATCGAAGCTCTTAATTTGTTATAAAAAATGATTGTAGGACAAAAGTTCCAATTTAAAAGTTCCAAACCAGAAATTCCAATCCAAAAGTTTATAACGGGGAAATTTATAGTTATGTATAATTTATTGAATTAAAACTATTGCATCGTTAACCCGAAATTCAAACCCTATGATCTCAGAACTCTAATTTACAAAGGACACAAAATTTAACAAAATCTCATTAAAGGGGGGAACTGCTGAGAATGAAAATCGCGATGCATCGATCTCCAGTGATAAATAAATTTAAAAACCTTCGTTGAATGAACTCGCCAACAACCAACGGCGTCTCCAAACTCCAACGGTCAATTCGAACACAATTAGCAAAGAAAATAATTTAAAGGTGAAAACACCAAATAAAATAGCAAAAATTATTCAAAAAGAAACTGATAATTTATTAAGAAATTAAAATAAAATATTAAAAATGGCAATAATTCAACTTTAAAATATCTTTGATTTTCGCACACACGAAATTACAAATTCAGACCAATTACAATTTCAAACTCAACCAGCTCGATTGATATCTGGGCGACGAGTGTTCCTCCGATCCGCGGCTTTTCAGGAAACCAGCAGCGAATTTGGGAAAACTCCTTCCTTATCACACCTCATGATTTTTCCTATGAATCCTTCCTTGTCGAATATCAACGATACCTATTAGAAAGAAGGGAAAGGGTCGCTAAAAGGCATGTGACATCTCCCTCTTATCAAACAGACGAGAAATCATTCAGGGAAGGGACACTAGGTGAGATAGACACAAGACGCTGACCAACGGACTATACCAAAATTGGGAAAAATGCGACGGAACGATAGAAAAGACGGAGACAAAGTCACTAACTATAGCACTGGACTCAGAACGAAAATTTGCCTATACAAGTAACGATTTACTTCGTTACAAGTTCCAATATGAAAAAGTCCCAATATACAAAATGTCCAATTTAAAAAAGTTCCAAAGTGAAAAAGTTCCAAAATAATAATTTCCAATATAAATAATTTCCAAATTTGAAAATATCAAAGTAAGCAAGTACCAAAGTAAGCTTTCTAGCTGCATTAAATTTTTCACAATTTCACTCCAAAGTTAGAAGCTTTGGCAAAAAAAAGTACAAAAAAATCAAATCTGAAGAACTTTTCTAAAAATTAATCAAATTCGTTTGACACTCGTTACTTTGGAGTCGTTTTTCTCGAAATCTTTTTTTCGGACCGTAGGTCCTTTTAACTTTCCCTGGCACATATTTTGAAATAAATATAAAAATTTAATACATATAAATAAATAATGCAAATAATAAAAAGATATTACAAAATCGAAAATCACATAAGAAACAGAAGAAAATTAAAAATTAAAAGGTTAAATTAAATTAAGAAAATTAAAAGGTTATATTATAGCAACATGTAAACAAAATATTTAAATGCAGTGAATACAGTATAAAAAAGTTTTTAAACTCGTAGTTTGAATTTTACAAAAAATGTTGGACATTTTTATATTTGGAAATAAAAATAATTGGAACTTTTGGCTTTTGGAAGAAAGAATTATTGGAACTTTTGGACTTTGGAACAAAGAATCATTGGAACTTTTTTTTGAACTTTTGTCCTCCAACCTAAAAAATAATTATTTATTATAAACAAATTAAAAATAGAACGTGTTCTGGATAACCATTTTCAATTTTATAAATAAGAACTTTAAGAGAATTTATTAAGGATTACATATCAAAAAGAAAAAATTGTTTCAAGCAAATATTTTATTAATTATGAATTTTTTGTAAGCGCGCGCAAGCTCCGTGATGTGAGTTTTCGCGTCTGACGAATGTCGTGTGCCCCGCTTTGCACGCTTTAACTTGTTTATTTTAAAAGGTTTTCTTTCATAATTTTTTTCAAATTTGGTTTGTATGTTTTGAACTAAAATTCAATTGGAATACTTGTTTATAATAAAATTAGTAATATATTATTTTATTTATATTTATTTATGTAATCTATTTTAAGTTTATATTGTTTAATTGTTTTCAGTTGAATATTTCTTGCTTCCAGAAAAACAAGTTTTAACTAATTTTTTTGTATTATATAATTTAAAAATATTTTTAATTTACTTGTAAACTTCCGTACCTATTAAAATTAAAAAGTAGTAATACAATATATTTTACTACTAAACAGATAAAAAATTTTTATGAGTGTTTTAATGCAATCTGCTCGGTAAGCATAATGTGGTAAAATTTTGTTCAAAACTACGTGAAGGTAAAAAAAATTTTACTCAAACTGAAAGGATTTTTATAATCCAGGTGATTGGATCTCAATCTATTTAATGTCACTATGTACCTTCTAGGCACTTCCAGACCCTGGAACCAAGGTTTCTTTGTTTTAATGGTAATGTTTGAAAAATATCTATTCCGAGAGGGTTGTTCTCCATAAAAGGGCCAGAGAACCCTTTTCCAATTTTGAAAGTCGTAATTCGTTAAAGGGATTAAATCTGCAATAGGGTAGGCCAAGGATCTGCCGAATGGGAGCTCAGCAGATTTTTTTGCCCAATTGTCGGCCATTTCATTACCCAGGATCCCACAGTGTAATGGAATCCATAAGAAATTAATTGTAAAATTTCTAGATATAAGGGTTGATAACTGTTTGATTATTTTAATTGAGATTGGATGCAGGTTCTTCATGCAGAAAAGATTCCTAAGATTCATTAAGTAGGATCTGGAATCTGACAAAATTAAGATGTTGTCAAAATCCATATCAGAAGCGTACTTCAAAGCGGAATTAATTGCATAGAGCTCACATGTTTCTATTGTTGTAATTCGACCCAAACTAACACCAAAATTAACATTAGTGGCAGGTACAACAAAGCTTGCACCTGACACATATTTCACAGGGTCTTTAGATCCGCCAGTGAAGATCTGTAAACTATCCGGGAAACGAGTTTGTATTACATTATTAAGTGCATGAGAGGGCTGTTGACTATCTTTAATTTCAGATCCCGAATCAGTATCTATTATAATTTTGAAGGGAATGTTTAGGTCATCCCAGGATAGGTCAAAGTATTGTAGCTTTTTGGTGCGTAATTTTTTGTCTGTAAGTTGGTTGTCCTTTACTAAAAAGCCCCGCCATCACGGCAAGGTCTACCAAACATATCCATGATGTCAGTCATGTCTGGAAGTGGATAAGCATCCACTAAACATAGCACATCGAAGACAATGAAGAACACAATTCATCTTTTAACTTGACAGCGGTTTTTTTATTTATTCTTTTTTATTTAAAAAGAGAATAATTTACAATTTTATATGGCGAAAGAAAAAAAACGGTAGGCTATTTTTGTAATGCAGATTCACTTTTTTGAGTATCCGAAGCGGCAACAATTTAAAATATATTTATTCACATTCAATTTTAAAACATTTATTTAAATAAAATATAATGTAAAATTATATTTATATATATATATATAAAATTACCGTAATTTCCATGGACATGTTATCACAACTTAAATTATAGAGAATTTAAGAACACTACTCCTGGTTCGTCAATTTGCACCCTGAAATACTGGAAGTCCAGGATGTCCCACATCTTCTCTTTGACCCTAAGGTCCTTGAGGGCCAGGATTTCGCTTTTCTTCTTTTAGAAATACAGGTCCAAAAAGATCATCATTTCCTGGTTCTCCTTTTTGTCCCTTATGACCAGGATATCCGTCTTCTCCTCTTTGTCCTTTAACACCTTTATATCCAGAAAATCCAGGATATCCTCGAGGACCAGAAATTCCAGGAACTCCAGGTTCTCCTTTTAATCCTTCAAATGAATATGGGCAGCAGCAATCTAATTCATTTTTCTTTTCTGTAAATTAATATTTTTTATGACTCTTTCCTAAATACTGAATTTAAAAAAAATCAAATGAGAAGAAAAAAATTAAATTCTATTCCTAAATTTGATTCTGTATACGTATACGTTATTTGTATTTTTCAATTTTTTTCTTTTTTTGTTACATACCCCTCAAAATATTGGTACAAATTTGTTGAATTCGTTCTTCTTCATCATCAACTGCTATTGTTAATTGTATTGCGACAAAAGTGAGAATCGCGAATAAGAAATATTTTCCGTTCCTAAAAAGAAATTGTATTTATTTAAATTTCCGTTGTTTTTAAAATGAACAAAGCATGCGATTCAAAAGGACAAAAGTGTTTGAATTTGAAATTTTGAAAAAATTCAATTCTAAATCAATTTAATTAGAAATTTTAAAAAAAACCTAAACTTAAAAAAAATTTAATAACTAAAATTCAATTATTTTCAAAAATTTTAATAAAATTCTTAACAAAATTTTAATTATTTTCAATAACTATTCAATTAGTTAAAAAAAATTCAATAAATTTTAACCCTCATGATTTCTCGAAGACAGAAAGTGAAAAGAATGTTCTTTCAAGTCAATTATCAATATAAACTTCTTAATTATTAAATGAAAAAGTATTTGATAATTATTATGCAGAATAAAGAATTCTTTTTTTGTAAATTAAATTATAAATTTTTAGTTCAATTATAGACATTTTTTATTTGATGAAACTTACTTGAAGTCCATGTTGTCAGTCTCCTGAATTTAACACTTTAGAAATTGTTAATAAAAATACTCTAATTTCTAATTTTTATTTTACTGATTCAAACACAGTGTCTCGTCGAAAGAGAGGGGATGGAAGTCATTGGGTATCGCTCCAGGGTCTGAAGCTGCTTTTATACAGTATTTTTGTCAAGCGAATCGACTGAATTAATTTTCATTGCCAGATCGCGAAATTTGATTGGTTTCGGATAGTTTTTTTATTTCCACATAAATTTAAAGTGTCAATAGAATTTTTATCGAAGCCAATCAAATTTAACCACTAGATCGAGAAAATTTACTCAGTCAATTGTTGCATCAGAAAAACACAAGTGCGTCGCCAAATTCTAGTGTTTTGCTGATGCAATAATTGACTGAATGAATTTTCACATTTGAGTGCGGCTAAATTTAATTGGCTTAGATCAACATTCTATTGACAGTTTAAATTTTTGAAACGAAAATACCGCAGGTATAAAAGCTCCTTCGACACCGAACATTGTGTTTGAGTCAGTAGAATAAAAATTATAAAACAAACCAAGTATTTTTATTAATTACTTCTTTGTTACCAAAACCAGGCGACTGACAACATGATGCACTTGAAGTAAGTTTAACGACAACAAAATTTTTTTAACAACAAAAATCTTCATAATAATTATTAAATTCACTTTCATTTGATAATTAAGGAGAGTATTTATATATTGATAATTGACTAGAAAAAGCATTCTCTTGACTTGCGGCGTTAAAGAAGGAGAAAGCAGATAGAAGAGAACAGAAGACTCCTTTGTCCTTTTCTATCACATGCTTTGTTAATTTTAAAAATTAAATAAATGCAATTTCTCTTCAGGAGCGGAAAATATTTCTTATTCGCGATTCTCACCTTTGTCGCAATACAATTAACAACAGCAGTTGTTGATGAAGACCGAATTCAACGAATTTGTACCGATGTTTGGAGAGGTAAGTAACAAAAGAAGAGAAGAAGAAAATTGCAATAATTACAAATAATAAATTTTTGTTGAAAAACATAATAAAATTGAGAAATAAAATTAAATTTTGTTTATTAAATTTCACATATAATTTGCCAAATTCAGTATTTAGGAAAGAATCACTATAGAAATATTAATTTACAGAAAATAAGCTAGAATTGGAAGTTTGCTACTGCCCACCTGTACAGCGGCCAACGCGCGGAGAAACTGGACCTAATGGTCCTAGAGGAATAACAGGAAAACCTGGAAGTGAAGGTGGTCCAGGAGAGAAAGGAGAATCCGGATCTCCTGGCCTTGTGGGACAAAAAGGAGAAGTAGGAGATGATGGTCTTCTGGGACTTCGTCTTCTGAAAGGAGATAGAGGAGATCCTGATCTTCAAGGACCTCAGGGTCAAAAAGGGTAAAGGGGACATCGAGGTTAATCAGGATTACCTGGTCCAAAAGGCGAACAAGGAAATTCTTTATACAATTAAAAAAAATAAAATCAGAATAATAAAAGAGATTTACATAATTTTTATCTTTTCTTGAATTTTCCTTACATCCTCAATTTCGGATTCAGAAGCAAGAAAATTTTTTATTGTACAATAATCCGCCATGTATGTAAACGAAAAAATATTTTTAGTTCTTTGCGAAAATTTTGAAATCCATTTGTTTACAAGGTTTACAATATTCAATTAATTGTACGTTAAATTCGATCATTTGGAAAAATTCTTCTATATATATTAGAAAATATCATGAAGTATTTTGAAAAAAAATTTAAATTAAAGTTATTGAAAAAAAACCACTTCCGACAGAATTTTGATGCAGGGTGTCTACTAACTGGGAAATAGTCGGAAATTTAATTTGACCGGAAATATAGCAGGAATTTTATGCCAAACCGGGAATTTTGTCACCAAATTAAAAAAAGTTTTATTATTTTAATTCGTGTTTTAAAAAAACCGCTTTCTATTTCAATTTTTATTCATAAATACTCTTCTCTAAATTTCAATTAGTTAAAAATAATTAATTTGATAGTAAAAAAGCGGTCAATGATTCAAATATAGTATGTAAATAAATTTTTAAAAAATTATCCAATTAATAGAAATTTTGTGAAATTCACTTTTAAAAACATTAAATTTGTTAATGAATTCCATTAAAAAATTTTTAAAAAATCGAATTTTTAAAATATTTTAATTTATTTTTAATGCAATTTTTTCATTTTGTAAAGAATTCAATGGTCATAAAATAAAATCCTTTTTTAATTATTATTTTTCTTAAAAGTTGATGGATTTTGAAATCCATGCATAATTTTGAAGAAAATATATTTTTGATTCTATAAAAAAATTACCAAATGAAAAAATTAATTTTCATAATTTTTAAAGCATTTTTTTTGAAGGAAATCTTTGTTTTTAGCGTTTGTAGACTGAAAATGGTAAAAAATAACATTGTTATTCAATTTTTTAATTACATTTTTTTAAAAATCTAATTTATTTCAAAATTTCTAAAGAAAATTTGTCAAAATTCACTAATTTCTGTTAGAGGAATTTGAACAATTATGACGTCTCAGTTTGTGCAAAGCATGTGTTTTAAAAATGCGACTTTAAAATAGTTCAAATGGCCTTAAACAATAAATATTAAAAATATAATTATTGAGGCATTTCACGTCAGAAATATCACGATTTGTAAAGGGTATGCCCATTTTCGCAAAACTTCGTGGGATTATAGTTCTATATAAAAGACTTCTTTCCCCTAAATTTTTTCAAAAAAAAATTCAAAATTGTTGAAGATACGCTATTTTGAATTTTAATATTAATTTTATAAAATTTTGAATTTCTCGAAATATTGTTTATGGATTTTTATGAAATTTACACATTTTTGAGGTAAAAGTATATACTTTATAATGCAAATAAAGTTAATAAAAAAAAATTAATTTTTAATTAAAAAAATTTAGAAAAATTTTTTAAACAATTTTTTGTTTATTTACTCCTCTCTGAGAAAAATGTTATTAACATATTTGGATTCCTTGTGAATTCACCTTTAATTTCATAAAAAAAAATTGATGGAGACTCAACTGGTTCCGGAGATATTTAATTTTTTGTAAACAATAGTCATAGTTACAGCAGCAATGCACGACTGCGGTAACGTACTAAGCGACTTGTGCAATTCGGTGCTATGGCGCGGCGACGCTTTTTTTTACAAAAAATTCAATATCTCCGGAACCAGTTGAGTCTCCATCAATTTTTTTTATGAAATTGAAGGTGAATTCATAAGGAATCCAAATATGTTAATAACATTTTTCTCAGAGAGAAGTAAATAAACAAAAAATTGTTTTAAAAAATTTTTTTTAATTTTTTTATTTAAAAATTAATTTTTTTTTATTAACTTTATTTGCATTCTAAAGTACATACTTTTACCTGAAAAATGTGTAAATTTCATAAAAATCCATAAACAATATTTCGAGATATTTAAAATTTTATAAAATTAATATTAAAATTCAAAATGGCGTATCTTCAACAATTTTGAATTTTTTTTGAAAAAATTTGGGGGAAAGAAGTCTCTTATATAGGACTATAATCCCACAAAGTTTTGCGAAAATCGGCAGACCCTTTGCAAATCGTGATATTTCTGACGTGAAATGCCTTTATTATTTAATTTTCTACATTAATTAAAACTTCAAATTGGAGTGTATAACTATTTCTAAAAATAACAATTCTTTCAATTTTGTTTTTAGTTTTTAAATAAATTATTCAAAACTTTTACTAATATTTACAGAAAAAAATATATTAATAATTTTTGAAAGTAAACATTCAAATATTTGTCTTCTTTTACGCATCGATTAAAATTTTCCAAGAAATCACTTTAAAAATAAATGTTGTTTAAATATTTCCTAAAATTCCTATTAACGCTTTAAATAATCAATTATTTTTCTAAAATTTTAACTAAACTTTTTTATAATAATATAATATAATATAAAAAAATTATTAGTGGAGACTGGGGCGAAAAGTTAAACTGCCAAAACAGTTAAAATTCATTATCTTTCGAACGGAAATAGTTAGAGCATTGCAATTTTAATTATAGAAGGGTGTTATCACCCTAATTAAATGTCCGGAGTTATGTTACATTCTGCTAATATTTGTGGTGTCGATATTTAAAATTTTTTTCACCCTACTTTTGAAAATTTTTTCGTAAAAGATAATATCAACTTTTAAGTATTTTTTTTGCATTTATTCTCACCGCGATTTATTTATTTCATTACTTGGGTCCCCTGAAAAGATACCTCAAGGTATTTGCTAAATATCTTTAGTCGCAGATTTTTTATATTTGTTGTTAAAGCCAAAAACGCACCCTGGGGCGAAAAGTTAAATGTATTTTTACATGATGTTAAAATTGTTTTTTATTTTTCGTTCTTTTGGGTTTATTTGTTTAAAAATTATTTATTTGACATTAGGCAAGTACTCTGTCAAAAAACAAGACCGTTCACGTGAAATAAACCAAAATTTTTTTTTCTTTTTTTTGAAATTTTCTTTTTTTAACTTTATAACTGTTCTACAGCTTTTGTTAAATAAACACAGATCTTTTATTAACTAAATTACTTGTTTTTATATACTTTAACTCATATACTCCTTTAACACCTATCAGAAAACAGTTTTAGTAGGCTAAAAATAGAATTTAACATTTTGCCCCAGCCAAAAAAAAAAATTCAAAAAAGGACAAATCCTGTATTTTAAGCTAAAATTTCACAAACTTTATTATTGAAAGTTGTAGGGGAGAAGTTGCCCTACAATATTGATATATAAATATTTGTATCTAAGCGGATTATATTGTCTAAAAAATTATTTATGCAAAAATTAACTTTTCGCCCCAGTCTCCCCTACATATAATATTATAAAAATTTCAAAAATAGTGAAATTTTATGAGAGTTATGTTTATAACTTTTTTAAATAATTGAATTTCAAAATGTTTTGATTTGAAATTTTTTATGAATTTATTAGAAATTTTTAAAAACTTGAATTTTTGAATTATAATTCAGATTCCTGCTGAATTACTTACAAGTTAATTTTTTCATACACATTTAGTTAATAATTTAAAATGATTGAATTAGAAAAAAATTTTAGTTAAAAATTTTAGAGAACAATTTTTGAGAAATTACAAATAAATAGGAATTTAATAAAATTGAATTTTTGTTTAATTATTTCTTAAAATAATTATTACGCTTCAAATATAACTATTTTCTAAAATTTTAACTGAATTTTTTTTATAATAATCAATTTTACTCTTAAGTAATTTAATTCTTGAAGAACTTTAAAAAAAATAATAACATATAATTTAGAATATTTAAATACAAAAACTTCAAAAATATATTTTAATTTTATAAGAGTTGTGTTTATAATTTTTTTAATACCTAATTATATTTCAAAAGGTTTAAAATTTGTGATTGCAAATAAAAAGGAATTTTGTTAGAATTAAATTTTGAAAAAGTTTCAAATTCTAATCTTTGAAAATCCCATTTTATACTTTTAATTAATAATTTTGTCGCGAACTAATATTTTCGAAAATAATTATAATTAAAAATTTGATTAATTCAATTTTATTAAAATGTATTGATACCAATTGAATTTCTGCAAAGAATTTTACTATTTCTAAAAGTAATTGAATCCTTCCAAAGAATGTTATTATTTATGAAAATAATTGAATTCTTGAGAAGAATTTTAATAAAAATGTTTAAGTTAATAAGCAATAATAATTAATTATGTACTTAATAAGTAATGAAAATTTAACTTGCTCAAGAAATAAATAAATACCAATTATTTGAATATTCAGAAATTTAATATTATAAAAATTTAAGAGAAGTCCAATAATTATAATTATTGAATAATAATATTGTATTATAACTTTTAGAAGCAAAAAATTAATTTAAAACTTTAAGAGGGACTTTATATTTTTAAAAAAATTATAATTAAGGTGACTAACTTCCCTTGATTATTTTCGAAAAATTTAAATAATATTCTTTAAAAGAATTTATTTTTTTTAATAGAATGTAAAGAAACTTCAATTGTTTCAAATATTTTCAACTATTTGTTAATAAAAATTCAATTATCTTGGAACAATAGAATTGAATAATTTCAACAATCTTATTTTTCAGAATTTGAAAGAAAAATTTTCGAAAATTCAATTTTATTAAAAAAATTTTAGTGTGTATCTTTTTTGAAATTAACTAATAAAAATTTCAATCATTAATCTTAACACTAAGAAACATGAATAAATTAGAATGACCTCTTTATAAAATTTAATTATTTATCAATTATTAAATTAAAATATTTTAAAAATTCGATATTTTAAAAATTTTTTAATGGAATTCATTAACAAATTTAATGTTTTTAAAAGTGAATTTCACAAAATTTCTATTAATTGGATAATTTTTTAAAAATTTATTTACATACTATATTTGAATCATTGACCGCTTTTTTACTATCAAATTAATTATTTTTAACTAATTGAAATTTAGAGAAGAGTATTTATGAATAAAAATTGAAATAGAAAGCGGTTTTTTTAAAACACGAATTAAAATAATAAAACTTTTTTTAATTTGGTGACAAAATTCCCGGTTTGGCATAAAATTCCTGCTATATTTCCGGTCAAATTAAATTTCCGACTATTTCCCAGTTAGTAGACACCCTGCATCAAAATTCTGTCGGAAGTGGTTTTTTTTCAATAACTTTAATTTAAATTTTTTTTCAAAATACTTCATGATATTTTCTAATATATATAGAAGAATTTTTCCAAATGATCGAATTTAACGTACAATTAATTGAATATTGTAAACCTTGTAAACAAATGGATTTCAAAATTTTCGCAAAGAACTAAAAATATTTTTTCGTTTACATACATGGCGGATTATTGTACAATAAAAAATTTTCTTGCTTCTGAATCCGAAATTGAGGATGTAAGGAAAATTCAAGAAAAGATAAAAATTATGTAAATCTCTTTTATTATTCTGATTTTATTTTTTTTAATTGTATAAAGAATTTCCTTGTTCGCCTTTTGGACCAGGTAATCCTGATTAACCTCGATGTCCCCTTTACCCTTTTTGACCCTGAGGTCCTTGAAGATCAGGATCTCCTCTATCTCCTTTCAGAAGACGAAGTCCCAGAAGACCATCATCTCCTACTTCTCCTTTTTGTCCCACAAGGCCAGGAGATCCGGATTCTCCTTTCTCTCCTGGACCACCTTCACTTCCAGGTTTTCCTGTTATTCCTCTAGGACCATTAGGTCCAGTTTCTCCGCGCGTTGGCCGCTGTACAGGTGGGCAGTAGCAAACTTCCAATTCTAGCTTATTTTCTGTAAATTAATATTTCTATAGTGATTCTTTCCTAAATACTGAATTTGGCAAATTATATGTGAAATTTAATAAACAAAATTTAATTTTATTTCTCAATTTTATTATGTTTTTCAACAAAAATTTATTATTTGTAATTATTGCAATTTTCTTCTTCTCTTCTTTTGTTACTTACCTCTCCAAACATCGGTACAAATTCGTTGAATTCGGTCTTCATCAACAACTGCTGTTGTTAATTGTATTGCGACAAAGGTGAGAATCGCGAATAAGAAATATTTTCCGCTCCTGAAGAGAAATTGCATTTATTTAATTTTTAAAATTAACAAAGCATGTGATAGAAAAGGACAAAGGAGTCTTCTGTTCTCTTCTATCTGCTTTCTCCTTCTTTAACGCCGCAAGTCAAGAGAATGCTTTTTCTAGTCAATTATCAATATATAAATACTCTCCTTAATTATCAAATGAAAGTGAATTTAATAATTATTATGAAGATTTTTGTTGTTAAAAAAATTTTGTTGTCGTTAAACTTACTTCAAGTGCATCATGTTGTCAGTCGCCTGGTTTTGGTAACAAAGAAGTAATTAATAAAAATACTTGGTTTGTTTTATAATTTTTATTCTACTGACTCAAACACAATGTTCGGTGTCGAAGGAGCTTTTATACCTGCGGTATTTTCGTTTCAAAAATTTAAACTGTCAATAGAATGTTGATCTAAGCCAATTAAATTT
This sequence comes from Leptopilina heterotoma, assembly GCF_015476425.1. NCBI lineage: Eukaryota > Metazoa > Arthropoda > Insecta > Hymenoptera > Figitidae > Leptopilina > Leptopilina heterotoma. The sequence goes on along the minus strand of NW_025111081.1, from coordinate 1,213,793 downwards.
AGCCGCACTCAAATGTGAAAATTCATTCAGTCAATTATTGCATCAGCAAAACACTAGAATTTGGCGACGCACTTGTGTTTTTCTGATGCAACAATTGACTGAGTAAATTTTCTCGATCTAGTGGTTAAATTTGATTGGCTTCGATAAAAATTCTATTGACACTTTAAATTTATGTGGAAATAAAAAAACTATCCGAAACCAATCAAATTTCGCGATCTGGCAATGAAAATTAATTCAGTCGATTCGCTTGACAAAAATACTGTATAAAAGCAGCTTCAGACCCTGGAGCGATACCCAATGACTTCCACCCCCTCTCTTTCGACGAGACACTGTGTTTAAATCAGTAAAATAAAAATTAGAAATTAGAGTATTTTTATTAACAATTTCTAAAGTGTTAAATTCAGGAGACTGACAACATGGACTTCAAGTAAGTTGCATCAAATAAAAAATGTCTATAATTGAACTAAAAATTTATAATTTAATTTACGAAAAAAGAATTCTTTATTCTGCATAATAATTATCAAATACTTTTTCATTTAATAATTAAGAAGTTTATATTGATAATTGACTTGAAAGAACATTCTTTTCACTTTCTTCATTAAAGAAGCCCCCAGAATACAGAAAAGAACAGAAGATACTTTTGTCCTTTTTCTATCACATGCTTTGTTAATTTAATAAAAGCAAAGGAAAATTAATAAATATATTTCTATTTTCAGACACGGAAAATATTTCTTATTCGCGATTTTCGCCTTTGTCGCAATACAATTAACAACAGCAATTGATGATGACCGAATTCGAGAAATTTGTACCAATGTTTTGAAGGGTAAGTTATCAAATAAGGAATATTGAAAGTCAAATTCAGGACCCACGTAGCACCGAAACTTTCCTAAACAAGTTGTAAATCCAGATGTTCATTACATGAACATTTTGCTTCCTCTTTACGATCAGCAAAAAAAATTTGCTTCCTCGTGAAGGAAGCATTAACGATAAATATATTTCATTTTTAAATCATTTTTAATACAATTTAACATTTATAAAATAAAGTTCATTTGTCTTAATAGAAAGAATAAAATTTTGTTATACAGTAATATAAATCTAAATAAACAAAGAAATTTTTAGTTAAAAAGTGAATTTTTCAACTTTAATTGTAATTAATTCTATAATTTTCAATAGAATATATACTTTATATACATCAATCGATTCGTCTTGATGCAAAGAATAAGATTTTTGATTTATTTTTTTTATAAATAATAACATTCTATTGTACAGCAACATGATTTTTAAGAAAAAATGAATTTTTATTAAAAGTGCAAATTTTTTGTCTATAATTGGTTTTAATTCTATTAACTTCAATAAACAACTTAAAAAAATTTTTTTGAAAAAAAAAATTTTTTAGAAAAAAGTCAAAAAAAAATTTTTTTTTGAGAATTTTTTAAAGTCTATCAATCCATTTCGAGATATTTTTATGATAAATATACCTGGTAAATTTTAGCCAAATTCGTTAAAACCTCTTCGAGTTATCGTGTTCACAAAAATCGGGATCCACACACACACACACACACATACACACATATTATACATACATCCGGACAATTGTTCAGGGTCTTATATAACATAGTCCCATATAGAAGAAAATTTGTTAAAAGGATTTTTAAAAATTTTGTAAATTAAACGACTACAAAGCTTCCTCACGAGGAAGCAAAATTTATTAAATATTTACTTCACGGTTGCCACAGATCAGGGGAATCAGGGAATTCAGGGAAAAGTCAGAAATTTTTAGTAAAAGAACTGGAAAAAATTAAATCTTTAAAATTCATGAAAAAACTGAATTTTGATGTTTCTTGTTTGCCTCATAAACTATGAAATTACTATACGAATTCTAATATAAACCTTCAATTATTTCTATTTCTGACAATAATATATTTTTAAATTATTTAATTTTTCAAGAACTATTATAAAATATTATGACTTATAAATTTTTTCGAAATAATTCAATTATTTTTATAAGTTATAAAATTTCCACAGGAATTTAAATATTTAAAATTCAAAATTACAAAAAAACATGAAGTAGTCGATCACTCCGAGTCGAAGACTTGGAGTGATCGATATCTTCATGTTTTGTAATAAAATTCTTAAAATTTATTGACTTTGAATGTTTTGAAGAATTTTAATTCCAACAGCACAATAATAATAATTAAATATTTATTTAAAAAAGAAGTTACTGATGTTTTCGAATAATTTTACAATTCGAGAAATTTGTAAATAAATGTAATATGGAACATTTTTTTAAATATCAAATAATTTTTAGTGTGAATTTTAAATTAAATTAATTAAATATTAATTTTCAGAAAAGAAGCATGAATTCCAATGCCGCTGCCTACCTCAAGAACCACTAATAAAAGGAGTAATTGGACTTCCTGGAATGGTTGGTATTCGAGGATTTCCTGGAACATCTGGAATTAATGGTGTTGACGGACAAAAGGGAGAAGCCGGAACTCCTGGTCCTAGAGGACAAAAAGGAGAACCAGGAAAAGATGGTCATTTTGGACCTCTGTGTGAAAAAGGAGAGAAGGGAAATAAATGTTTTAAAATTGTATATGAATAATTATATTTAAATTTAAGGACAAAAGAGAATTTATATATATATATATATATATATATATATATATATATATATAATTGTTTTTGTATTTTTGTCTTCAATGCTTTTAAAATATTTCCATACTGCACTCTTTGCTTTTGTTAGTTTTTAAATTTCTAAATATATATAGACACTACAATAAACAAAATAACAACTACTAAATAAAAACATAACGCCGGAGTGACAATCGCTTTTTACCAAAGTGCCCTCAAAGTGTAAAATGATAAAAATGATAAAATTGTAAAGTATTCTTTTTTAAATCAAAACAAAAATAAATAAAAAAAAGAATAAGAAAATAAATTTAATTGTGTTTTATGTTTACTTGAATTTTCCCTAAATCCTCAATTTTAGAATTAGAAACAAAACCAAAAAATATTTGAATTTTTATTTTTAAAACTATTAACCCTTTAACTACGGACCGGGCGCTTTTTTCAAGCATTTTTAGACATTTTTGATTCAAAAATTAATTTTTTTCATGTAACCAGTAACCAGAAAAATTTTTCACTATAAAATATCCCCGATTAGCTATAGTTTCAAATAAATCCGATCAATTTAAAAAAATACCGACCGCCATATTGGATCCGACATTTTGAATTTTTGAAATCTGAGTTCATATTCGTAATCAGCGACCGAAAATACATTCAGGTACTCCTTTTCATATAGATAAAGGAAGAGTTAAACAAAGCGTCCACAAGGTGTCAATTTTGTGAAAAAATTCTTTTGTCGCCGTTTTGGATCGGCCATCTTGAAATTTTTAAATGTCTGGTCCATTACTTTGAAGCTTGAATATTTTGGACATGATATTTTATAGTGAAGAATTTTTCTCGTTACTGGTTACATGAAAAAAAATCATTTTTGAATTAAAAATTTCTGTACACAAGACAAGTTTTGTTTTAAAAACAAAGTTTTGTTAACTTTAAAATAAATGTTTTTCTTACTATTGTGTAGGATGATGATAAATAATAAAAATAATAAGTTTATAACTTAACAAACACAAAGCAATTTTAATTAAAATAGAAAATCACTCAAATATATACCCAGATAACCAGCATACTAGTACGATGCATAAACAATACGACTATGGCGTATTAGTCGTACTGGTACTGTACTCGCCATCTACCTTCGCACGGTAACAGCTACTGTACTAGTATGTCGTACCAGTATGCTTATGCTCGTATAATACGAGTACGATAATAGTATGGTGTACTAAAGGTTTTTGTAATTTAGTTTATCGTACGGTTACTGTATTCGTACTATACTAGTAGCGCGTGTAAAGCCTTTTATATCCCTCCCCCTCTTGTGCTTTAGTCTGTATTAAGTATTAACTATTTTAATTTAATATTTGATGATAAATTTTCTGAAAGAATCATTACTAAGATCAATTTAATTTTGAAGTAATTTATATTTTTATAAAAAGAGTTATTTTTTTGTACCTAAAGATATTATGTAAATCATGTAACTTGTAACCACATTTACTTTTATTAGAATAATCAGTGTTTTGAAGTAATTTAATTAAATAATTCTGTATAGTGGTTTTGCTTTCCTAATTTTTAAACATTCTTTAAAATAACTGTAAATAATGACCATTTATAATCTAAAGTACTTTATTGTAAGGAAAATAATTTGGACGTTCTAACCTATAAATGATAACACATGTATATGTGATCTATAAGAAAAATTGTTAAAAAATATTGCGATTTCTATATATTTTATTGTAACTCTTGAATTAAAATTTTTTTCTCAAGTGTAAAGCACAACACAGTTTAAAAATCAGAAGTTGTCTATTCTTGTAGTAATTAGAATACGCTAATGATAAAAATAAGCATCATGACAAAGCAAAACCACTTGAGATTAATAGTATACACATATTACATATAGATGAATAGAAACTAAACCACTGATTTCTAATTTAAATATAATGACATATGTTACAAATATTAAAACTTTTGTATTGCATCCTAAAAGTCAGCTTTTCAACAAAAAATCATTGCACCATGTGCACTGGAGGCATATGTCATTGACAACTGTAAAGTAAATTAGGTTATGTTCGCATTACCACGCAGAGTACGGTGTACCGGTATGGTACTTGTATCGTACTAATATGCTGTATTTTCATAAATGACAGTACAACGTAATGGTATTATACTAGCCTCATACTTTTATGGAGTACTTTTATTTTACAATTTTAGTCGTACGACATACCGTCGTTATACTGGTACCGTACCAATACCCACTACTATAAATTTCTCTCCGTGTAGGTTATATTTCAATTTATGGTTTCTTTTAACAATTGGAAACACTTTGACTTTTGTTCGGAAAAAGTATTTTTTTTGAAAGATTAAAGTTGACTGATAAGAAGAATAAAATTTAAACTGCCTTTTTCACGGCGCAATGTGTGAGCGATAAAAATGTTGTGTGAACGAATTGTATAAATAAAAGATTAAAATTGAAAATAAACAAAAATTTTATTATTTATTACAATTATTGCATATCTTATAATAGTAAATTATTACAATTAAGTACCATGGAGAAACATTTTAAATTATTTCATAAGTACATTTTTTCCAATTTTCCTAATTATAAATATACTTATATTAATTACAATATAAAAAATTAAAATAAATTAAAAATTTCGAGATAAGTAGAGGAGTAAATTAAAATTTATTCCTGCACTGAAGAAAAACTGTTTAATAAATTAAATGAAATATAAATATTATTTTTCATATGGTATTTCAAAAGAGAAATAAATAAAATAGTAAATAAAAATAAAAAAAAATTCTGAAATATTAAAAATTCGTTGACTTTAATAATATATTTAATTTTACGAAAATTCACAACCTTGCATTTCTCTAAAATATTAAATAATATCATTTTTAGTGCCTATCGGATGTAAATAATTATTATACACTATACAAAAGAATCACAATTTACATATTGTAAAAATCACGAGCTCAAAATATTTTAACCCCTTCACAGTGTTTGACGTCTATACACGGAGAGAGAATATATATTAAATTTTGTAAAAATATTTTCAAATTGGGGAAAAAGTGCGACAAAGCGAAATTTTGATATAAAAAATACTAAACTTTAAAAAAACTTATGTGAAATTTAGTATAATTATATCAAATATCAAGAATATTAATTAAATTCTAATATAACTTTAATAAATTTTACAAACCTTTTTTTAAAGTTTAGTATTTTCTATATCAAAATTTCGCTTTGTTGCACTTTTTCCCCAATTTGTAAAATACTTTTACAAAATTTAATATATATTCTCTCTCCGTGTAGAGGCAAAAATAATTCGTGCCCCCAGTGTGTATGACCGCTATAGCGGCATCGAAAAAAAGGTATATAAAAGTTAACGAATCTTGCCATAAATGCCTACTCGGGGGTTTTCGAGGTCGCTGAATCCAAATCCGTTATTGAAAATTTTAAATTCAAAATGGCGACCCAAAATTTTTTTTAAGTTTACGAATTTGGCTGAAAATTCTCATTCGGGGGTTTTTGAGGTCTCTAAATCCAAATATTTAGTCAAAAATTACAAATTCAAAATGGCGGCTCCAAAATGGCGACCAAAAAAAATTTAAAAGTTTACGGATTTGACTAAAAATGTTTACTTGGGTATTTTTGGGGTCGCTGAATTCGAATATTTGGTTAAAATTTTTAAATTCAAAATGGCGGCTTCAAAATGGTGACCAAAAATTTTTTCAAGTTTACGAATTTGTCTGAAAATGTTCATTCGGGGGTTTTTGAGGTCTCTAAATCCAAATATTTAATCAAAAATTAAAAATTCAAAATGGCGGCTCCAAAAAAATTTAAAGTTCTTAAATTAGTTCTTAAAACTTAAAGCAGAGGAACTAATATGTCCGATGTTTTAAAACATGGTGAAATACTCAAAATCAATCAATATTAAAAAATTTAAGAATAGAAATTAAATTAAATAGTTCGTGACTCCGGATTCGACTAAGAGCGGTGTTTTAAATAGTTTGTGTAAATATATATAAATATAAAAATATAATATATGTAAAATATAATATATATACATATATAAAAATATAAACTCCAAAATACTCAAATAACTATTTATAACCACATTCGTAAACTTTTAAATTTTTAGTTGATATCTTGAAGTCGCCATTTCGAATTATAAATTTTTAACAAAATATCCTAATTCAGTGACTCCAAAAACCCCCAAATGCACATTTTTAGCCAAATCCGGAAACTTTAAAATTTTTTCGGTCGCCATTTTGAAGCCGCTATTTTGAATTTTAAAATTTTAACCAAATATTCGAAATCAGCGACCCCAAAAACCCCCAAGAGAGTATTTTTAGTCAAATACGGAAACTTTTAAATTTTTTAAGCCGCCATTTTGAATTTTTTAATTTTGATCAAATATTCGGATTCAGCGACCCCGAAAACATAAAATATAATAATATCAAGTAATTAAAAAAAAATTTTTTTTTGCACATTTTTGGCACGAAAAGCTTATTTTGACTACACTGCTAAGGGGTTAAGAGAAAAATTCGTTGATTATTATTGATGATACAAAGGCAATTTGTCGATAATATTATTATCCATATTTTTAACTATTTTTTTAAGCTTAAAAAATTGTTTCTGTTATCGAATAACATTGACAATATTATTGCATTGTTTCATTATGTATAAAAGTTTTAGAATTCTATTTATATTACTATCTCTATATAATCTATTAATATAAACTAAGTAAGCGTTTGCATTGCATGGCTAAAAAAGCCTTTCTTTTAATTATCTTCGGTGCAAAAATTTTTAAAAAATAAAAAAAGAAATTTTAAGAGAAAAATTTCTTTTGCTCTCCTAACAATATCTAATTTATTCGTGATTAGGAATAGAAAGAATTTTCTGTTTTTAACTATCGTGAATTGGAGCTGTTGCTGTGTCCCAACTCATTGAGCGTTCGACTGCGGCTTTCCATTTTGAATAACGCAGATCTCGTTCTTAAAAAGTGAAAAATTTTTAGTTCATAGTTTTTAACAATAATATAAAATATAATTATAATATAAAATAAATAATAATAAAATTTCAAATTCAATTAAGTTTAAAGTAATATTAAATTAAATATGTATAGAAAAAATTATTTTTTTATATTTTACCGTCTTCTCCAATTTGAGGGGAGAATTTCGTAATTTGTGATGCATCGACATCAGTGATTTCTATGAGATTTGCTCCAATACCCGCCAATATTGCTGCACCCAAAGCTGTTGTTTCAAACATTTTTGGACGCACTGAAAAACGAAAAAAAATATACTTTATAATAATTTAATGTTAACAACATTATTTTAATATATTGAAGAAAAATATTTGATTTATAATTTATTTTTAATTAAATTTTATTTTTATAGATTTCCTAAACACAGAATAATTATTTTTTAAAACTTTTTAATAATGTTTTAACTTGCAAAATTATCCTCATATTATTTTACATTATATTATAAGTAAATAATTAATGGATAAGTTAAAATTAGTTTTTTTACTATACAAGTATTTTGTATTTTGTTGTCTAAAAAATTATTATTTAAAATGAGACCATTTAGTAAAATTATTAAAATTTTAAACAAAATTTAGAAGTTATTTAACTTTATCCTTTTTCAATTAATTTATATCCTAGAAATTATTTTAGTTTTACAAAATATGGAATTCTTTGTTTAAAAAGTTTAATATGTAAGCATTTTTTGACTTTTTATATTCAATTAAAATTTTTATTAAAAAAATTATTTTTAAATTTAAAATGAAAGTCTGAAGTAACAATTTCTTCGAAATTTAATTTTCCTTGAACAGCAATGAAAGTTTAACAGCAATATATATGTAGTAATTGAACCAAATTTATCGGATTCACTTGAAATTACAAAGTTTCTAATTTTAAAAATTTTAAATTTAATTAAAATTTAAAATCCAATCTGTCGCGGACTTTTTTTTAATTTATCGGATTCAGTGATTTTTGGGTGAATTTTGGTAAAGTTTCAAAATTATTAATTGCTATGTGAGTCAAAACGCGTCAACCGTAAATAAATTTTTTTTATAGTTTTAGAAAAGTCAAAACATTTATGAAAATCTGTAGTTCACAGCAAACCAAAAAAACATTTTCAAAATTTTAAATATTTATACCTTTTTTTATAATAAAAATTTTTTGCATTATTTAAGAAAAAAATTAATAACTCATTACTGTTTTGCTAGAAATTAATGGCAAGTTTTTTGGTAGTGATTGAATATCCACTCTTTTAAATAAACTTAATTGTGAAAAAAAATTTTGAAAAATTTTTTTTCACAAATTTTTTTCATGTCAAGTGTTTCATTTTCACCACCTCCGTGGAGTTAGTTTTCTTTTTTTCTTAAGAGAACCTTATCTAACCTCAAATTTTTCGTTAATTATTCATTTTACGTATTTCATGTCAAGTGTTTCATTTTCACCACCTCCGTGGAGCTGGTTTTCCTTAAGAAAACCTTACCTAACCTCAAATTCTTCGTTGGTGTTGGTTAATTATTTATTTACGTATTTCATGTCAAGTGTTTCATTTTCATCACCTCCGTTAATTTGTTTGTCTCTACTATAAGGAAACTTAACTGGCAGATGTTCGTGAATGATTTTAAAACATTTGTTTTTGTAGTAAGAAAAAAATTACTAATGATGTACTGATAAATTTCATTAACGTTATTAAAGTATTTCATGTCAAGTGTTTCACTTTTGCCTGCTTTTGCCTCCGCTGTGGAGTGTTCGGTTTCTTCACTTCCAATCCAAATTGTGTAACAACGGTCGATAAAGTAGAACATAAAAAAAAGAATTAAGTGGGAAAATTTTGATTCTTGTTTTTTGAAAAAATAAAAATTTTATCTTTTGTATGTAAAATGTTTTCTCCTCTTGTTTATACTCACCAACATGAATTCCAGTAATATCGGCTTGCAATTGCATCAATAAATCATTGACAGTCATTCCGCCGTCTACTTGTAGTGTTGTCAATTTCGTTCCCGAATCTTTTACCATTGCCTCAAGTATATCGCGCGTTTGAAAACAAACGGCTTCTAGAGCAGCGCGAATAATGTGATATTGCTGTGTATCTTCTGTGATACCACAAATTACACTGTAAATAAATTTATTTTTAAAAAATATTTTTTATTAAAAAAATTTATTTTTAAAAAAATATTTTTTTTTACAAAATATTTTTTTATATAATATGATAATTAAAAAAAAAGATATTGAATTTAAAAAATATAAAACAAACCCTCGCGCGTCTTGTTGCCAATAGGGAGCGTACAATCCGGAAAAAGCTGGAACAAAATAAACATCGCCAGAGCAACGAACTCGTTCCGCTAAATCTTGCGATTGTGTGATATTGCTGAGCATTTGCATATTATCTCGCAACCAAGATAAAGCAGCTCCAGCCACAGCGACTGAACCCTCAAGTGCATAAATTGCCGGATTCTTTCCCAATTTATATGCCACTGTTGTTATTAATCCGTGATTTGAATCCACCTTCTGAAAACAAAAATTATTTAAAACAAAAAATAATAATTATCATTGTGTAAGTAATTGAAAATTTCTTGTATAATTAAAAAAAATTATAAATAATAAAAAAAATGAATGATATAAATAATAAATTATAAATTTCATTTTCTATTAAAAATTAAAAACAAAAAAATTTAATTTGTTTAAAAAAATATTTTTTTATTTTATTTTTTTATTTATTTCTGTAATTATTTTTCTATTTATTTATTTATTTTTATTATTTTATTTATATTTATAGTTATATTTATTTTATTCAATTATTTTTGTAATCTTTAAGGTATTACAAAAAGTTAAAATGATTAAATATAAAATAATTTATTCATTTAATAAATATAATTAATAAATTTTGAAATAATTACCACATTTCCGGTATTGTAGAGTAAAAAACATCCAGTTCCATATGTCGCTTTCGCTTGTCCGGGTTTTAAGCACAATTGACCAAGTAAAGCTCCTTGTTGATCTCCTACACACTATAATTAAAAATATTTTTTTTCTATTTTTTATTTTTGTTAATTTAATTTATTCATTTATTTGTTAATTTTTTATTTGTTTGTTTATTTATTTATATAATTATTTGTTTTTTATTTGCTTGTTTGATAACATCTTTGATTTGTTTGATGATTTATTCCATTAACAATTTGTTAATTTAGATTTTTGCTTTTTGTTCATTTAATTATTTAATTATTCGTTTAATTCGTCATTTAATTATTTGTTTTGTTAATTTATTTGTTCTTTTTTTGTTTATATATTGAATTAATAATTTATTTATTAAGAAATTTATTAACAATTTGTTTATTTGGTGAAATAACAATTTTTAATTTCAATTTTAATTAACAATTTTAATTAACAAAAATTAATTTAGTTTACACTTTTGTTCATGTTTGGTTTAATTATTTACTTATTTATTTATTAATTTGCTTTTATTCATTTATTTATTTCTTTATTTGCTTACTGTTTATTTGCTTATTAATTATTTAATTAGTTGTTTGTTAACTTTCTTTTATTTGTTTATTGAATTAACAATTTGTTTATTTATTAGTTTACACTTTTGTTTATGTTTGTTTATTTATTGATATAATTATTTATTTGGTTGTTTGATTACTTTTTTGTTTGTGTTTAGTTTACTTATTTATTTTCTTACTTGTTTACTAATTTATATTTTACTCATTTGTTTATTTATTTGTTTATTTGCTTATTAGTTTGTTTTTTGTTTATTGATTTTAGTTTCATTATTTATTTGTTTATTTATTTATTTATCTATATAATTTATTTTTTTTGTTTACTTATTTGTTTATGTATTTTTTGTTTACTTATTTGTTTATGTATTTTTTGTTTACTTAATTGTTTATGTACTTTTTGTTTATTTAATTTATATTTACATTCTTGTTTATTTATTTATTTGCGTACTATTTTTTTTTTTTATTTAATTATTTACAGATTAAGGGTACGTTTACAGCTCTGCATATAGGTTGCCATGGTAACGTGAAAGAGTGAGAGAGATAAAACAATTTCCTATCTCTCTCACTCTTGTACGTTACCATGGCAACCTGCATGCAGAGCTATGAACGTACGATTATTTGCTTATTTTTTCATACTTATAATAAATAATAGTAATTACACGAACAAAAAACTCACCCCTGAAATTGGGATTCCCGAAAGTACATTTGGACTTTCAATTAGAGCATAAAATTCCGCACTTGAACGTATTTGCGGTAGAATGTGTTGGGGAACTTCAAAAAAGTTACAAAGTAACGGATCCCATTTTAATGTTTCAATATTCATTAACATTGTTCTTGAAGCATTTGAAACGTCTGTTGCGTGCAATTTTCCCTGAGTGAGATTCTGTATTTTTTTTTAAAGAAAAATTTGTAAATTATTCAAATTTTAAATAAAAAGTAACAAAAATTTATTTTAAATTTCGCGCGCCTTTCTATTGCAACACGAGAAAAAATTCTACATTATCGACGCAACATAGATTAGAAACTCAAAGAAGAAAAGCAAATATTTTTTTTTACCCATATTAGCCATGTATCGACAGTTCCAAAGGCACATGTCTCATTTTGTACGGCCTGCTTTATTTTCGGTACATTATCAATTAGCCAACGAATTTTCAGTGCACTAAAATATGGTGACATTGGTAATCCACAAATTGGCTTTAGATAATTTTTATTTCTCGATTTATTTGGAATTTTATCTTGAACATCCTCCAATGTTGTTGTTGTTCTCATGTCGAGCCAAACTAAATGATAATTACGAAATTTTTTTTAATTTGACAGCAAATATTTTTTTTTCTAAATTAAGGTGAAGAATGTTACAAAATGGCGGATCCAATGTGGCGGATAATGACTAAAAATTCATGAAAATTGCTTGAAACTAGTTACTCGGGGGTTTTTGGGGTCACTGATTACGATTCTAATGTCGGATTTAAAAAATTCAAAATGGTGAATCCAATATGGCGGAAGTACTTTTAAAAATTCATTAAATTCGTTTGAAACTCGTTACTCGGGGGTTTTTGGGGTCGCTGATTACGAATTTGACATTGAATTTTAAAAATACAAAATGGCGGATCCAATATGGCGGAGAATTATTAAAAATTGATCAAATTCGCATGAAACTCGTTACTCGGGGGTTTTTGGGATCGCTGATTACGAATCCGATATTCGATTTTAAAAATTCAAAATAGTGGATCCAATATGGCGGAAGTATTTTTAAAAATTCATCAAATTCGTTTGAAACTCGTTGTTCGGGGGTTTTCGGGGTCGCTGATTACGAATCCGGTGTTAGTTTTTTAAAATTCAAAATAGCGGATCCAATATGGCGGACAAAAATTTAAAGTCATTGGATTTTGTTGAAATTTGTTACTCGGGGGTTTTCGGGGTCACTGATTACGAATCTGACATTGAATTTTAAAAATACAAAATAGCGGCTACAATATGGCGGAGAATTGTTAAAAATTGATCAAATTCGCTTAAAACTCGTTACTTCGGGGTATTTTTTTTTTGTATCTAAACATGAATCAAATAATTTTGTTTACCAATTGCATTGTGTAAAGGTTCGCCGGTATTTTTATCCCAAACAAGAGTTGTTTCACGTTGATTTGTAATTCCAATTGCTTTAATATCTGATTTTGACAAACCCACGTCTTTTAATTTATTCATTGTCACTTTTATACAATCCATAACAGCTTGTAGTATTTCCTTTGGATCCTGTTCGACCCATCCTTCCTGGGGATATTTTTGCTTTATTTCTATTTGATGCGATACCACAACTTTTCTTCGTAAAACATCGAAAATCTATAAGAAAAGATGAAAATAGAAAATTTTTTTTAAAAAATTACAAAAAAGTTATTAAAAAATCGAGAAAAAAATAATTTTTGTTAACAAAAAAATTATTCAAAAAATTTTTAAAAAAATTCTATTACTAAAAAATAGGTAAAAAAATTTTTTAAATAATTTTTGAATTTTATTTTTATATTAAAAAATATAATGTATAATTTTTAATAATTTTGAAAAAAAAAATTTTTTTTTAGCTTTAAAAATAGGTCAAGGAAGTGGAAAATTTAAAAATATATATATATGAAAAAAAAATTGCCTTTGTAATAAGTGAATAATGACTATGACGATAATTGTATATACCTATATACTTATAATTGCGCGTGTGTCACAAAAATGATGCCAAAAAAATAAAATTAAAATTAATCAGTCAAAATTTTACCAAAAATCGAGCACTGCTAGTTCCTTCATCAATAGCACCAATAAAGGGTCCATTTTTCCAAATATTTTCTGTCATAATTTCCTTTTTTTTTCTCAAAACAATTATTTCAAAGAATACTTTTCTTTTTCTTTTTATAATACAAAAGAATCGTTTCACTCAGTTCCAATACACAATGACCGACTTTTAACCTTTCGACTACTTGTCGAAATAAGTTATGTAATTGCAAAAATAAATAAATAAAACCCTATATGATTTCTATTGAGAAATTTTTACAGTTAACTCTCAAAATAAAAAATAGATTTTCATTTGAAATTTCGTAAAAATAATAAAATTTTTAAAAAAATAATTATTTAACCTTAAAAAATTGGATAAAATTTATTAAAATTTATCGAGAAATTTCTCATTGTCTTTCTTTTCTTGTCACTGAATTTTTTCACGATTAAAAGTTTATTTAATTTTTAAATTTGTATTTTTTTATTTACTAAAAATGTTTATGGACGTGATTGTAAAGTAACATATGTATATATATATATATATTTATACATATGTTTCATAGTGATTAAAACGTGACATTAGCAGACGATGTATATTTCTATGATTTTCGTTTTGATTGGTTGGAATTGTACGAGGGGGAAAATTTTAAATATTTTAAGAAAAAAGCTAATATTTTATTGTTAAAAAAATAATATAATTATAAATTATTATTGAATGAGATATATTTTGAATATTTTATTTGCTTTTTTCTTTTATTCGTTTTTTTGTATTATTTTGGTGAAATTGAAAAAATGTTTTTCAAACTGATTGGTATGAACGATTTCTACGTTGCCGCACTAGTGACAGGGTTGGCAGCATTGGAGTCTATTCCTCCGGAGACAAGTTCACTGTCTTTGAGAGGAAATTGCGGGAATCGTCATTGTTGTCATTTTTTTACTTTTCAAGATATTTTTGTTTTCGATTCCGTTTATTAGTATTAAAGTGTAAAACTAAGGTTTTTTAATTTCCGTTTGTAATTATTTTGTAAGAAATAAGAATCCACGCCTTAAAATAAGTTGAACAAAGTTCGATTTTTCTTTGAGGTTAAAAATTATTGTTTTTTAATTTTTGTTATTAGAGTTTTAGTAAATGTTAAAAAATATTTTTCTTTATGAACAAATTTCTTGCAAGGCAATTAATTTTATTTAGTTACATTATTAAATGTTTCTTTAATTTTCGTTTGTAATAAAATTTTTCCACAAAATTATAAATTTTATGCCTCAAAGAAATAGTCACGAATTTCTCTTTTATTATTATTATTATTCTAATAACATTTTTTGTATTATTATACACATAATATATTTTAACAATAATAATTGTAATAATAATAATACTAAATTACTATTATTCTTTTTAATTACTTTTTAAAATTTTTTTTGAGGTCATTTTGTATATTAAAATCAAAAACAATTTTTCATCGTCACATTTGTTTTGTTTATTTCACACAGTTAAAAAATGAAAAATATTTTTACAGATTCATTAAAAATTTCTCTTTAACTTCTACATTTAATTCTCTTTTCATTTAAAAAAAAAAATTTTTTGGTATTTTTTTTTCTATAAAATCATTATAAAGTACAATTCTGACAATTAAAACTAAAACAATTTTTTTCGTTGCTCAATGTTGATTAAAAATTCACGTTCATGTAGATTATTCAAAAATTACAATAAGTCAGTAAAATCCTCTTCATTTCCTAAAAAAAATAATTGAAAGAAAATTATTCAGAATAAATTCCAACCTCGGATATGACTTTTTCGACTTTTTTCGACTATTTTCAAACAAATGTAACTTTTATCAACTTATATATTTATATTTATAGAAAAATTTATTTTTGAATAATTTTTCTAATTAAATTTTTGAAATATACAATTAAAAATATTTTGAATAAATGAAATTTTGTAAAATTTAGTAGAAATTATTTTTTCAAGTATTTTATTACAATTTTAAAAAATTAATTTTTAAAGAATTTTAATTTGAAAATATTTTAGAAATAATTGAATTCTCAAAAATTTTAATGAATAATCTTCAAGTGTAAATTCAATAAAAGTGAAAATGAATGAAAATTAGGTTCTAAAAATAATATTAAAATAGTTTTGAAAAAAGTAATTCTCCGAATTTTTTCTTTCTAATTTTTTAAAATCCACTTATATTTCCAATATTTTTAATACTTCCGAAAATTCAAATACATACACAAAATAATAATATTAAAATTTTTTAGAATTATTTTTAATATTTTGGAGAAAATAATCATATTCAAAATTTTTAATTAAAATTCTTCAAAAAATTATTTTTTTTTAAATAATACAAAAATTCTTTAATAATTTTCGAAAAATTACATTACAATATTTATAAAAAAGTAATTCTAAGAATTGTTTTATCATAATTTTTTAAAATTTAAATACCTTCGAACAAAGTACATTAAAATTTTTAAAAATTTACCATTATGGAATTTTTGAGAAATCAAATAATTAAAATTCTTCAAAAATTTGATTATTTTTTTTATATATTTATTAAAAACTCCATTATTTTTAAAAGATTTTATCAAATTTCAATAACTTTTTCAAAGATTTGCCTATAATTAAAAACTATTTTTGAAAAGATGTTACCAAATTTCAATTTTTTGGACAAAAATTATTTAGAAATTAGAAATATTTTTAAGAAGTTAATTTTTCGAATTTCTTTATTAAAATTTTTGAAAATTTATTTTTGAATTATTTTTCTAATTAAATTTTTCAAATATTTTGTAAAATTTAATGGAAAATAAATCATTTTTTAAGTATTTTATTACAATGTTTAAATATTAACTTAATTTAAAGAATATTTTAATTGAAAATTTTGTAAATAATTGAATTCTCAAAAATTTTAATGAATAATCTTCAAGTGTAAATTCAATAAAAATGAAAATGAATGCAAATTAGATTCTAAAAATAATATTAAAATAGTTTTAAAAAAAAGTAATTCTCTGAATTATTTCATTCTAATTTTTTTTTAAATTCACTTATTTTCAATATTTTCAATATTTCCGAAAATTCAAGCACATACACAATATAATAACATTAAAATTTTTAAAAATTATTTATAACATTTTGAAAAAAATTATCATATGTTTAAAATTTTTAATTAAAATTCTTCAAAAAATTATTTTTTTTTAAATAATACAAAAATTCTTCAATAATTTTCGAAAAATTACATTACAATATTTATAAAAAAAACTAATACTCGTTTTATCATAATTTTTTAAGATTCAATTACCTTCGAACAAAGAAAATTAACATTTTAAAAAATTTACCATTATGGAATTTCTGAGAAATCAAATAATTAAAATTCTTTAAAAATTTAATTATTTTTTAATATATTTTTTAGAAAACTCAATTATTTTTAAAAGATTTTTTATCAAATTTTAATTATTTTTCAAAGATTTTACTAAATTTAAATTATTTTTTAAAAGATTTTACCAATTTTTTTTTTTACATTTTTTAATTGAATGTAATTGTAAAACTATTGTCTTTCAAAAATGATTTATAAATATTTGAAAAAAGTTAATTTTACGAATTTTTTTATTCAAGTTTTTGAAAATATTCTACCTTTAATATATTTAAAAAGAAAAGTGAACGGTTTCAATTATTATAAAAAAAATTGAATTTTTGTATTTAAATAATTGCGAATTCTCGAAGAAATTTCGAAAAATTATTAAAAATTGACATAAATAATTTGATTTAGAGATGAAGTTTTGTTAAAAATTGTAGAAAATAATTGAATTTTCGAAAGGGTTATAGTTTTAAATTTTAGAAATTATTAAATTTCAGAAGTTTAATTTTTTTAAATTTTATTTCCGGTGAAAAAAGAAATAAGAAGTTTATTTAAATATTTATTTAGCAAAATTATTCAATTTTTGATTAATTGAGTTTAAAAATCAGTGAAGAATAAGGGAAATACAAAATTAAATTTTTGTGACAGCAATAAATTAAATAAACGACTTTTTCGACTTTTTTTCAATTTTTAATTGACTAAGGGGAATTTTTTTTGTTCGTTAAAGTCAATCCGAGGCCTGTAAATATAAAAAAATTAATTTTATTATTATTAATATTATTAATAATATTAATTATAATAAAAATAATAAAGATCTTAAACTTTTTTGTTAGGCCTCATGGCCTAATAATTTAAATAATAAGAAAAAAAAATTAAATTTAAAAAAAAATTTTTAAAAAAATTGTAAATAACATTAATTATAATAATTTTATTATTAATATTATTAAGTATGTAATAATTTTATTATTATTTTTACAAATATTATTAATATTAATATTATTTAACAGTTAAAATTAAACTAATTTTAAAATTGTGCTACAAAATTTCATTTGCATAGTTAAAAATACAGTAAAAAAATTAGATGATTGAATAATGAATCTTGTAGAATTTTGTTTAAAGTTAAAAATATTAAATATCAATTTACCTCAAATTTCTATTTTCAAAAAATCGTTAATTCTTCTCAGTAACTTTTAGTTGTAACTTCCTCGATATCTTCAGTTGTGACTTCCTCGATATCTTCAGTTGTAGCTTCCTCAATATCTTCAGTTATAGCTTCCTCAATAGCTTCAGTTGTAGCTTCCTCAATAGCTTCAGTTATAGCTTCCTCAATAGCTTCAGTTGTAACTTCCTTAATAGCTTCAGTTATAATTTCCTCGATATCTTCAGTTTTAACTTTCACTTCACTTGCAATCATAGCTTTCGCAATATCTTCAGCTTTAATTATAACGGCATCGCCAACGTAAACTTCTTCAACATCTGCAGCAATTGTCTCTTCTTCTTCTTCATCATCCTCATCATCATAATTAGTTTTACTTTCTTCAGCAATTTTTTTTAATTCGGGTTGAGTAAGATTTTCATCATCAACATCATTCACATCAAATATGGTGATAATTGATCGTTTAACGATAATTTTTTCTGTCTTATTTTTAGTTGAATTTAATGCAAATTTAGCATCAATTTCATGATGATCCATAATTACTGTTGGTTTTGTCATTTCATTTTTAATAATATTTTCGGTTGCTTTTTCAATGGGCATTTCTTCTGTTGTTGTAATAGTGTCACTATCATTGGTATTGATGGTGATGATGGTTGTTGGTGGAAGCATTGTTGTAGTATTTGATTCAATTGCCATCGGTAGAGTCAACACGGTTTTTACTGCTAGTAAGCAGATCGTCAATATCAACATTTTTTTCAACATTTTTGATAATAAAAATCTGGAAATAAAAATATTTTTTTTTTGTTAAAAAAGAAAAAATCTGTTATTGATGAAGATACAAAAATTTTTTTTTATAATTTCTAAACAATTTTTTCTTGTACTTTTTGTAATTTTTTTTCTTTACATTGTTAAATGGTTTTACAATTTCCGTTTGTAATAATTTATCAGGAGAGGAAAAAATACTTTTTTTCTTCACAAAAAAATTTGCTAAACATTTAATTTTTTTAAACGATTTTTTAATTTCCGTTTGTAATCAATTTTTTTGTGAGCAAAATAGACTTGAAAAAAATTAATTTTTTTGAATTGAATTTTTATGGTTTTTTAATTTTTGTTTGTAATAAATATATTAATATTAGTAATATCTATTAATAAATATTGATTAAATTTAAGAAACAAGAAATAAAAATCAAAAAATAATTTTTAATAATTTTTAATAAAAAAAAATAAATAAAAATTATAGTGGAAAAATATTAAAATTAAAATCATAAAATTGCGAAAGAAATCTTAATAGTAAATTAAAAATGTAATAAAATTATAAATCAGAGAATTGAAGAATAAAAAAATTAATAATATTTCTATAAAGAATAATTCAAAGATTATTAAAAAAAAATAACATTAATTTTATTAATTTTCTTGATATTGAAAAATATTCAAAAAAATTTTATCAAAACAAATTGAAATAGTCTAAAATTTTGGGCAAAGCATTGAAAGTTAATTTTGTTTAATTATATTCTATTATCAAACTCATTATTGAATTGACCTTGAGAAAGAAAATTTCTATTTCAAAATTATTCAATCACTTAATTATAATAAATATAAAAGAAAACAAAATATTTTATATTTATTTTTTAAACAAATTATCTAATATAAAATAAAAGAACAAAAAGGAAAATTTTTAATTGTTAATAAAATTTTTATTCAAGAAGAAAAAATTTCACCGCGAAATTAGAGAAAACAAAAATATCACTATCAATAAAAAATAAAATAATAAAAATAAATAAAAATCAAAATAATGAAAATTATAAAATATATTTGTTAGATTAAATTATTTAATTTTATTGTAAAAATAAATAATTTTCAAAAAGAAAGAGAAAAATAGTAAAAAAAAAATGATTAAAAAGAAATTAACTTACTTTTCTTCTAATTTTAATGAACAAGCAAGAATACTGTTTATTCGTTGATGGCTGGATCAAATTTAAAATCGAAATTCAAAGTAATTGACGATTTACGATATTTTTCTTATCCCCACCAATAAATAAGAGGGGGGGGAGAGGAAACAAATTTAGAGATATTTATAAATTTAAAAATTCGAATCCAAAAAAAAAATTTGAATTGCTTAAAATTTTTTTTTTAAATTAATTAATTTAAACAAAATAAATAAATATTGGTAATTAATAAATAATATTTGTTACATAAAATTGAAAAAATGAAAATAATGGACAGGAATTTATAATAAAATAAATAATCAAAATTTTACTATTGTTAGATTGTAATTATTATTATAAATAATTTATCAATTAATAATTGATTATTAAATAATAATTAATTAATTAATAATATAAATTTTCTTTTTATTTAAAAAAGTAAAATTCTTTTTTACAATTTGAGAATATTTCATTAAATAAAAACAAATTTTGGGGTAGGGGTAATTATATTATTTTTCTTGTTAAATATTTTTAAATTTATTTAACCCCCCCCCTCTTAATTTAAATAAAAAATTTCAATTTTTTTTATTTAACTATAAAATAATTATTGTCGTTTTTAAAAAATATTATTATATAATAAAATACATCATCATTTTTTATTGAAAAGAAATTATTTCCTCCTTAATTTGAAATAAAAATTATTATCATTATTTGAAAAAATTATTTTTATAAAAAATTATATTCATTTTCCAATAAATAAATTTAATAAATCAACTGATAATAAAAAATATAATTTCGAAATAATTAAAAGAAAAAATTTCTATTGTTTCGAAAAAAGAAAATTTTATTTTTTTATTTATTTTATAAAAAATAAATACCTAAATAAATAAATTTATTGAGTAATACAAAAAACAAATTAAAATTTATTTATATAAAACAAATTCTTGAAATTAGTTTTATATTTATATAAAAAAAATTAAAAATTTTTTTTTAATAAATAAATTTGAAAAAAAAATTTCTTTTTCGCTTTATGAATTATTTTTTGTTTAAAAAAAATTTAGTGCCGAATTTTTTTCAAATGTTTTGCTCTATTAATTTCAATTTGTGATATAAAAAAAAAATTTATTCGCTACGAATGAACTTGAGTCGAATTCTTTATATTTTTCAATTCATATTTGTTTTGCTCCAATAATTTTTCTCCTCTTGTATAAAAATTTTTATTTTCAAGAAGAAAACCAAAATTTTTAAACGTTAATCTCGATCAAAAATTTATTTAAAATTTGGAAGAAAAGAAAAAATTTAAATAAATAAAAATAAATTTCATTTTACTTTTCTTTATGAAAATTAAAAAAAAATTTTTTTGAAGAAATTTCAATTATAAAGAAATAAATTTATTATGAACAAAATATTTATAAAAAAGTGTTTTTTAATTATTTGCAGTAAAATTGAAAATTTAGAAATATTTATAAAAAAATTAATTAAAAAAAATAAATAAATTTTATAATTTGAAATGGCATTGAAATCATAATGAATAAAATGGAAAAAATTAGTTTAAAATTATAATATGAAATTAAAAGTATAATTAATTTATAAATATAATAATTATAATATTTATTATTTATCGTATTTATTTATAATTAAATAATTTATAAAAAAGTAAAACAAATAATTTAAATAAAACAAATTATTTATAAAGAGAAAAAAGTTATTTATTACTTTCCTCCATTAGGAAGTAATAAATAAAATTAGAAATAAATTAAAAATAATTTTTGTTATAATAAAAAATAGTTTATCTGCGGAAAGTATAATTTATAATTATAAAAATTAAAAAATTAAAAAAATTTTTTTTTAATAAAATAAAATAGTAAAAAATAAAATCTTCCTCTTATTTTACTCTAATCGGTTATTATTATTTTCTTTTAATATTTTATTTATCAAGTTTATAAATTTTATTTTTTTTCTTCATTAATTCTTTTTTTTTATTTATTTTTTTCATGTTAATGATTTTGAAAATTTTCATTTCTGCTCATTATTAAAATGACAAAAAGCAAATTTTGTTTTGAAAATTTCTGGTGTATAATTCTTATCAATCTGACAAGGCCTTTTATACAAAAAGTAAATATACTCTTTCGACAGTTTGCATCGAGACGTGATAGAAGGAGTTTTATAAAATATATTAGTAACATTCTTCGACTATACTTTCACTAAATCTTAATCGAAAATAGCAAAAAAAAAACGAAATCTTATAATTCCAAAGCGAGAATATTTTACTTCTTTTTAGCAATTTTTTAATTTTTACTTCATTTTAAGGATTTTAAGGTAAGTTTATTTTATTTTAAATTTAACTTTTACTGGGTATTTTTATTTTAAATTTTATTTATCAAAAGTTATGCTAATTATACATTTAATTATTAAAATTAGATAAAAAAATATATATCCTAAATATTATAAATTTTATTATAAATTTAAAATTTCTAATTTTATCATTAAAATTATTAATTTTTTGTAACAATAATGATAATAATAATAATAATAATAATAATAATAATAATAATAATTATGATTATGGTAATTATAATTATAATTACATTAAGGGCATTTGAAACTTGATGACGTCACACATGCTTTGCACAAACTGAAACGTCATCAAGGTTCAAATGCCCTTAAATAATAATAATAAATAACCTATAGAAATTTATGAATTATTATTTTCTCTAACATGTAAATTAAAATAATAATTTAATTTGAAATTCGATTGTAAAATGACAATGGTAACAATCTATAGTTTAATTTTCACTTGTTTCAGAAATTTCTTTTATGAATATCTCGTGAATATGCGATAAGATGTTTAAACAATAACATTATGATTTCTCCCCTCTTACAAAAATTTTAGTTTTCAATATTATTGTTTATTTTCAATAGTATTACTTATTTATTGAAAAATCAAATAAATTACTATTATATTTTTTATTATAATTATAATTACAAGAGTATAGTAAATAATATAATAATAAAAATAATTAATAATAAAAAAATAGTAATAATTATTTTTCTACTTTTAAATTTTTTTATTAATTTTTAGTTATCTATAAATAAATATTTACATATATTTTTTCTTTTCAATTATTAAAGAAAAAGTTAACGACATTACAAATCAGATAAAAGTTTTATAATCTTACGAAACTTGTGTAAAGATAGAATCAAAAATAAATTATCAGAATCACTTGTTATTAAAACTTGTGTTAGAATTCCGTAGGGTAATGATTTTTTTATAACTAAAAATTTTGCGAAAAAAGTTAATTAAAAAACAAAATTGAAATAAAAAAAAAGTTTTATTATAGATTTAATAATTTTAATATTAAATTATTATTATTATCATCGAAATTTATTGTAAATTTAAATTTATTAATTTTATAATTTAGAGTTTTCATTAATTTTATTTATATAAATTAAAATAAATTAAATTTCAATTAAATAAATGAATTTAAAATTGTAAAGTCTCAAATAGCTGGTAATCTTTCCACAATCAACTAAATATAACTAAATACAATTATTTTTTAAAAAATTGATAAAATTCATCAAAAATTCAATTATTATTTTTAATACTATTTTAAATTAATTAATTGAAAAGTTAAATTATTTTGACAACTGAAGTTTTCCACAAGAATTCAATTATTTTCAAAAATAACCAAATTTTTGACAGAAATTCAATACTTTTAAAACATTTTAATAAAATTTTTCGCAATAATGGAATTCAATTATTTTTGATAATTTTAATAAAATTCTTATTTAATTATTTTCTCAAATAATAAAATTCATCGCAGGATTTTAATTATTTTTAATACAATTTTACAGGAATTGCTCAAAAAATGTAATTATTATTAAAAATTTAATTTCAATTCCTGGAAAAAATCAATTATTTAAAAAAATGTTTGTTTAAAATTCTTAGGAAGAATTCAATTATTTACAAAAAATATTAGAATTTTTCACAGGAATTCAATTATTTTCAAATAATTTAATAAAATTGTTCGAATGAAATTAATTATTTTAAAAACCATTTTAATTAAATTTTTTTTCAAATGATTCAATTATTCTTTTAGATTTTTTATTAAATTCTTCCCAAAAATTCAAAAATTTCTCAGGAATTCAATTATTTGAATTAGAATTTGAAGAAAAATACTTATTTTTCTTTAAAGTCTTTAAAATCTTTTAAAAAAAAATTTTGAAAAAAAACATTTCTTTTATTAAAAAAAAAGAAATGTAGTCAAGGTCCAACCCTGACTATGTTCCTTTAATAATAATAATAATTCTAATAATAATAACAATTAACAATGTTAAATAATTTACTAAAAAAGAAAAAATAAATTTTAAGATTTGAAAAAGCCCGCGTTAGATTTACTTGCCAGAGGGCGCCATTGACTCTCTCGCAAGTGGTAATATTTTAGGTCAAATTATTGTAATAATTGCAAGTATTTCGTCACGTCCGCGTATAAGTGGCGCTAGAGTTCTATTTTAAATAATAGCAGGGGTTCAATTCTGACTATGTTCCCCTACGAAATATAAAATCATTAAATAAATTATTTTTATTATTAATTATTATAATAACTTATTTCATAATTTTTATTATGAATTTAAATAATTTAATTTTTCCTCATACTAAAATTTCTTTCAGATTATATTTTTCACTATTCACCTCTTTTTTTCTCTTCAAAAAAAAAAAAAAAAAAAAATGGAGAATATTATTCGCACAGTTGCTGTAAAATCGTCACGTGCATTAGGTGTAATGAGACAAAATTTACAGCAGCAACAAATTTTTTTCGCTCGACAAATTTCATCGCAGGAAGTATTTCAACGTGAGGATAAATATGGAGCACACAATTATCATCCACTACCAGTGGCATTGTGCCGAGCCGAGGGTGTTTTCATGTGGGATATGGAGGGGAAGAGATATTTCGATTTTCTCAGTGCATACTCAGCCGTTAATCAGGGACATTGTCATCCGAGAATTTATAAAGTACTCGTTGAGCAGGCAAAAACATTGACATTAACCTCAAGGGCATTTTATTCCAATGTTCTCGGCGAATTCGAGGAATATGTCACTAAACTCTTTGGGTTAGTTGAGATTTAATAAAAAAAAAAAATTGTTCACCCATCCGAATAGTAACCGTTTTTAACATTGCTTAACCTGGACGATCGTTGGTCTAGGCGTTCATCACCTGGACCACGTCACTCTTTTTATAAATTCTTTTAGTTTCGTCAATTTTTTCTATCAACGTCTTTTAATTTTAACCGTCTTTTCATTTTTTAAAGAGATTTGTTTAATTTTTCTTTCCCCTAAAGTATTTTTTTTTATTAAAAATAAAATAATAATTTTTTTATGTAATTACTAATTTAATACCCTTTTTGTTAAAATAGATTCGTTTATTAATATTAAAAATAATAATTAATTAAAATTTTTACGTAATTTAATACCCTTTTTGTTGAAATAGATTCATTTCCTTTTTTGAAAAAATATTTTTTTTACTAGATACGAAAAATGGCTGCCAATGAATACTGGAGTCGAGGGTGGCGAGACTGCCTGTAAATTGTCACGTAAATGGGGATACACAAAGAAAGGAATACCGGAAAATCAGGCGAAGATAATTTTTGCCGAGGGCAATTTTTGGGGGAGAACATTGAGTGCCGTCTCGTCGAGTACAGATCCATCGAGTTACAGCGGATTTGGACCATTTATGCCAGGATTTGACATAATACCATACGACGATTTAATTGCTTTGGAAAAAGTCCTGCAGGATCCAAATGTTTGCGCCTTTATGGTTGAGCCAATTCAAGGCGAGGCTGGAGTCGTTGTACCGCAAGTGAGTAAAATTTTTCCCTCTCTTTAAATGTTCGAGACGTGCACGCGGTGAGAGCGTGTCGCCAACTGCCAGTTGAGGAGCTCCGCGCCGACTTTTATACGCGGCGAGTCGCTCGGTAGTGGGGAGCGCCCGGACGCTGCGCTGATTGGCCCCACGCATCAGGCGCGGCTCAAGGAGCACCGTCGCCCTCAACACGTTTTTTTACTAATTTTAATTTTTTTCTAATTAAATTTATTCTAATTCAATTTTTTCCTTATCAACTTTATTTTAACTTAATTTTTTTCTAATTAAATTTTCTTTCTAAATTCAATTAAATTTCGAACTTTTCTCATTCCAGGACGGTTACTTGAGGAAAGTACGTGAACTATGCACGAAATATAATGTCCTGTGGATTGCCGATGAGGTTCAGACTGGTCTATGCAGAACCGGAAAACGTCTAGCAGTTGATCATGAGTCAGTGAAACCGGATATTCTAATTCTTGGTAAAGCATTGTCCGGTGGTTTTTATCCAGTTTCCGGTGTACTGGCCAATGACAGTGTAATGCTGTGTATACGTCCCGGTGAACATGGTTCAACTTATGGTGGTAATCCATTGGGTTGTAAAATTGCACTCGAGGCACTTAAAGTTCTTGAGGAGGAGAAACTTGCGGCTAATGCTGAGAAATGTGGTAAATTATTGCGTGACGAATTAAATAAATTACCGAAGGATATTGTTCCAATTGTTCGCGGTAAGGGACTTCTTAATGCAATTGTTATTAATGAAAAGTATGATGCGTGGAAAATTTGTTTGAAATTAAAGGAAAATGGATTATTGGCGAAGCCAACGCATAATCATATTATTCGTTTAGCGCCGCCATTGGTTATTAATGAATCGCAAATTAATGAGTGTGCGGAGATTATTAAAAAAGTTATTTTGAATAATGCGGAATAGTTTTTCTATTCTTTTTTTTTTGTTAAATTTTTTTATCTTCTAATTTTCTATTAAGGTTGAAAATTTATTTTATGTCTATTTGCAATTTATATTAATATATTTGATTGAAAAAAAATATATTTGTTCTTGTTTTATTTACGTTGAGGAAGAGGGAGTTTATGTTTAGAGCTGATTGTCAGTGGATGCGTGCGTGGTTACGTGGTTATGTTGCCGGATTGGGAGCGTTAGGGTCGTGGGTTCACTTCTCGGCGTTTGGGGATTTTTTTCTCTCTTAGATATTAATCTCTATATAAAATAATAAATAAAAAAATTATTATTGATAAATAATAACGAAAGTTAATAATAAAAATAAATATAAACAATAAATAAATAACAAAAATAAATAAGAAGAAACAGGATAATAGCCAAAATAAATTGTAAAAAAATGAATAACACAAACAAATGGTAACATAAGAAAATAGCAACAATAACAAAAAAATAATTACAAAAAAGTAATAACTACGATAAAAAATAAATGGAAACTAAAAAATAAATAATAAAACAAATAAAAATAACAAAAGAAATAACGATAACAAAAAAATAACATTAACAAAAGAAAACAATAACAATAAAAAATAAATAAAAACAAAAAAATAAATAATTAAACAAATAATAATAAAAATAAATAACAAAAATAAATAAAGAAAATCAAATAAAACAGTAAATAAAAAAAGAAATAAACAACAAGATCAAATAAATAGTAACAAAAATTAATAAACAAAAATAAATAAAGACAAAAAACAAATAAGAACAAATAAATAGTAAAAGAAAAAAATAACAATAAAAATAAAAAATAAATAAAACAATTAATAATAATAAAAAATAAAAAGAAATAGAAAAATTAATAATAACAAAATAAATAAAGACAAAAAACAAATAAGAAATAAATAGTAGAAATAAAAAAATAAAAAACAAAAAATAAAAATAAAGAAGATTAATAATATAGGAACCAAAAAATAACAAGAAAAACAGGACAAATAAAGAGGAACAAAAGTAATTAGTAAATAAATAACAAAAACAAATAAATGAAAATAAACAAGGACAAAAAATTGCAAAAGTAATAACAAATTAAAAAACACAAAAAATTGTAAATAAAGAAGAATAAAAATTTTAAAATACAATAAATAAAACAAAAATAAATAATAATAAAAAATAAATAAAAATTAAGAAATAAGAAAATAAAATTTATTAAATATGTTTAAAATCATTTTATTTATATCATGTACACGAAAATAGTCATAGTAGGTACTAATAATGAAAGTACTAATAATAATAGTAATAATAATAATAATAATAATAAAAACGAATATAATGTCTTAAAAATAGTCTTTCGCTTCTGATTGTTCATTTGGTCAGTTCATTCAATAAAAATTATAGTACAATATAATATTTTCATTTAAACAATTTCGAATAAAAGTAATTATTTTTTCTTATACTAAAAAACAATTTGTTTCATTTTAAATTAGCACAGATCTATATACAATTGTGAAAATAAATTACTGGATGTGTTGCTTATATTGAAAAGTAAATTACTTTCTAGCTGTTTAATATGTGTATCATTAATTTAAAATAAATTAATAAGTATCTTCGAGGACAATAGTAATAACAATTATTGTCAAATATCGTCAGTACAAAAAATGAAATATCATTTTTTCTTTTGTCTCTCTTTTTTTATTTTATTGTGTGTACCAGCACACAAATTAATCCACTTAGTGGATATTTTTCTTGTTTTTCTAACACTACAAAAACAAAGACAGTATTTGATATATTATACTATCTCTATACAATTAAAATTTAAAATAGTACACGACTATTTAATAGTAACTGGAAAAAAATGAAATTGCACAAAAAAAGGGAATTTTTTTTTTTTTTTTTTTGAAAGTTTGGGTAGACATAATCTCAATCTTATTTATAGTATGGGAAAATAATATTTCTATTTAAGATTGTACTAATAGTTCCTAGAGTATTTTTAGTACTGGTTTCCGCAGTACCAAAAGTATAATAGTATTTTAGTAAAATAGTACTTTTGTCACTTTAGTACTAATTGTAAGAATATGGTATTTTTTATAGTACAATATTAATTGTAGTAAACGGTAATTATAGTACAATAGTACTACTAAAATATTAAATCGTACTACAGAAATACTAAATTTAGTACAATAGTGCCTTCAGTATTTATAATATAATACTAAATTTAGTACAATAGCTGTTTCACTTTTTTTAGAATAACACTAAATATAGTACAATAATACAAATAGTATAATAGTACCTATAATACTACTACTATAGTACTACAAATGTAGTACTACTAATATACTACTACATACATAGTACTACTACTATAGTAGTACAACTGTTGTACTGAAGGAATAGAACTTTAACTATAGTACTACATTTACGATAATCCTACAAATATAGTAATACTACTATAGTACTACTACTGTAGTACTACTACTATACTACAATAGTACTGCAAATGTAGTACTATAGTAGTATACTACAAAAAAAGTACTACTACTATAGTACTATAAATACAGTACTAAAACTGTTGTACTAAAGGAATAGAACTTCAACTATAGTACTATACCACAACAGTACTACAAATATAGTAATACTACTATAGTAGTATTACAAATATAGTAATACTACTATAGTATTACAAACATAGTACTACTACGATAATACTACAAATATAGTACTACCACTTTTGTAATACAAATATAGTACTACTACTTTTTTACTACAAATATAGTACTACAACTGTTGTACTGCAGGAATAGAACTTTAACTATAGTACTACCACTTCAGTACTACAAATATAGTACTACAACTATAGTACTGTATCTATAGTACTACAACTTTAGTACTGCAACTGTAGTACTAAAACTGTAGTACTGCATCTGTAGACTTACTACTATAGTACTACTACTATAATAATTTATTATTATCATTATTATAATAGTACCGATAGTACATAAGTGTTTTAGTAGACAAGTACAGTCAGAATAGTAGTACCTTTAATAGAATTATGGTTTTAGTAAAATAATAAATTGGAGAAAAGTAGTACTAGTAGTAC
Organism: Leptopilina heterotoma; assembly: GCF_015476425.1. Classification (NCBI taxonomy): domain Eukaryota; kingdom Metazoa; phylum Arthropoda; class Insecta; order Hymenoptera; family Figitidae; genus Leptopilina; species Leptopilina heterotoma. Next base: position 1,183,576 of record NW_025111081.1, on the reverse strand, counting down.
TGTTGGTTTTTTGCACAATACTACTTGTAGTATTTAGTACTTTTAGTACAATTAGTATAATAGTACCATCAGTATCATGTTACATTCAGTATAATAGTGCGTTTAGCTCATTAGTACTTTCAGTACTATATGTGATATAAAATTAATACTATAGAATTTATTTTCATACTCCTATTTTATCTGTAGCACTAATACTATAGTAACAATAGTACTACTATTTTCTGTCATTCTATATAGTACTATAGTACATTACTACATTTAGTTTAATAGTACCTTTAGTACAGTATTTTTTTAGTAAAATAGAACTATCAGTACTATTATGTATATGAAATAGTACTTTCAGTATTATTTATATTTATTTTTTGTATTATTGTACTAAAAATAAATATAGTAGTACATAGTAAATAAATATAGTACTACATGTAGTATTATAATTCATTTAGTACATTACTACATTTGGTTTAATAGTACCTTTAGTACAATATTTTATCAGTGAAATAGTACTTTCAGTACTAGAGTGATCAGTACTGAAAGCACTATGTAATTTTTGACTAAAAATTCATCTCGAAACTAGTACTGAAAGTACTATAAGAACTAAAACTAAGTAGTCCTGTACTAATCAGTACTAAAAGTACTACGGAAACCAGTATTCAATCTTAATTGGAATTGTTTCGAGAAATTGTGCAATTTTATTTAAAAAAAATTGCATACGTTAAATATCGATTGTCAAGTAGGATCTATCATTAAGTAGGATCCAATTAGAAAATATTTACAAAATTAATTTTTACTGTATCTATAGAATAACTTGTTTTTTTGCTAATGTCGCGCACTTTTTCATACAGTGTCATGTCATTTCGTCTTTTTTTTCTCTTCTTCTAATTTAAATTTTTTTCTAACTATATTTAATACTCGACGAATAATATTAACAATAATAATAATAATAAAATTATAATATTACTAATAATTTTTATTATTATTATTAGAATTATTATTATTTTAATAATAATTAAAAAAAGACGTTTCAGAAATTTTCGTTTCATTCCCGAGAATGTTTTTTTTTAAAAAGAAAACAATCATTTAGTTACGTTATTCACACTCGTTATACACATTCACATTTAAAAACAGTAAAAATCACTTGGGCATTCTTTGCCCACCCTATATTCTATACATACATTTATATATAAATATATACACTTTTAAGTGTCATTTCCGGTTAAACGAATTGTTAACAATGATAAATCACGAGAATTTATGTATAATATCCCTGAGACTTGTATAGGTGCCAACGACAAGTCCAAGAAGTCCAAATAAAACAAGTGACATATTTTTTGCCACCATTATTGCTTTCTCAGTTGTTGTTGAAATTGACCAGAATGTACAAATATGAATAATTGCCGGAATTGCAATGCCAACGGCCGACAAGCATAGTGCTCCAAATAATGAGATAAAGAGATCCAATTCGGGAATTAGTACGGCAAGAAGAACTGGAAATAAAAAATAAATATTGTTAATAAAACAAAATAGTAAATAAAATAAATAGTATATAGGGAAATAGTAGAAAATAGTGAGGAATGATGGGAGATAGATGCAAATGGTAGAAAATACTAGAAAATTGAAGGAAAGCGTAAAAAAATCGTAGAAAATAGTAGAAAATTGAAGCAAATTATAGAGATTTGTAGAAAATAGTAAAAAAAATAATAAATAAATAAATAAAGTAGAAAAATAGAAAAGTAAAAAAAGAGTAAAAAATATTGATAGTAGAAAGTAGTGAAGAATAGTGGAAAATAAAGGCAATAAGCAGAAACTACTAGAAAACTGAAAAACGAGTAATAAATAGTATAAAATAGTAGAAAATATTAGAGAAAGTAGGGAAGAGTAGAAAATAGTAATGAAAAGTAGAAAAAAGTAAAAGAAATTAATAGAAGAAAATAGTAAGGAATAATTAAAGATAGAGGCAAAATAGAGACACAAGAAAAAGTAGAGAAGAGTAGAAAATAGTAAAGAAAAAAAGAAAAGAGTATGAAAGAGTAGATACGAGTAGAAAATAGTAGGAAAAGTAGAAAAAAGAGTAAAAAAATTAATAGATGAAAATAGTAAAGCAAAAAAAAAATAGTAGAAAAAAGAATAAAAAATTGATAATAGAAAACAGTGTGGAATAATAATGTAATAGAAAATATAATAGAAAATGTAATAGAATAGTAAAGAATAGTAGAAAATAGTAAAGAATAGTAAATAATAGTAGAAAATAGTAAATAAAATTCTAGATAAATAGTAGTAATGTATACTGTTAAAAGTAGGTAATAATAGGGGATAGTCGAAAATAGTACTAATTTAAAGTGAATAGTAGAACATAGTAGAAAATAGAAAAGAATAGTAAAGAATAGTAGAGAATAGTAAAGAATTCTAGATAAATTGTAATATATATTGTTGAAAGTAGGTAATAGTAGGGGATAGTAGAAAATAATAGAGAATAGTAAATATTAGTAAAGAATTCTAGATAAATAGTAATATATATTGTTGAAAGTAGGTAATAGTAGAGGATAGTAGTAAATAGTAAAGAATGGTAGGGAATAGTAGAGAATTCTAGATAAATAGTAATATATATTGTTAAAAGTAGGTAATAGTAGGGGATAGTAGAAAATAGTTCTAAATTGAAGCAAATAGTAGAATATAGTATAGAATAGTACAGAATAGTAAATAATTCTAGATAAATAGTAATATATATTGTTGAAAGTAGGTAATAATAGAGGATAGTAGAAAATAGTAAAGAATAGTAAAGAATAGTAGGGAATAGTAGAGAATTCTAGATAAATATTGATATATATATATTGTTGAAAGTAGGCAATAGTAGGGGATAGTAGAAAATAGTTCTAAATTGAAGCGAATAGTAGAATATAGTATAGAATAGTACAGAATGGTAAAGAATTCTAGATAAATAGTAATATATATGATTTAAAGTAGGTAATAGTAGGGGATAGTAAAAAATAGTAAAGAATAGTAAAGAATAGTAGGGAATAGTAGAGAATTCTAGATAAATATTGATATATATTGTTGAAAGTAGGTAATAGTAGGGGATAGTAGAAAATAGTTCTAAATTGAAGCGAATACTAGAATATAGTATAGAATAGTACAGAATGGTAAAGAATTCTAGATAAATAGTAATATATATTTTTGAAAGTAGGTAACAGTAGGGGATAGTAGAAAATAGTGAAGAATAGTAGATAATTCTAGATAAATAGGTAGGTAATAGTAGGGGATAGCAGAAAATAGTTCTAAATTGAAGCGAATAGTAGAATATAGTATAGAATAGTAGAGAATGGTAAAGAATTCGAGATAAATAGTAATATATATTGTTGAAAGTAGGTAATAGTAGAGGATAGTAGAAAATAGTACGAAATTGAAACGAATAGTGTAAAATAGTAAAGAATAGTAAATGTTAGTAAATAATTCTAGATAAATAGTAATATACATGGTTAAAAGTAAGTAATAGTAGAAGATAGTAGAAAATAGTACTAAATTGAAGTGAATAGTAGAAAATAGTAAAGAATTCTAGACAAATGATATATATTGTTGAAAATAGGTAATAGTAGGGGATAGTAGAAAATAGTTCTAAATTAAAGCGAATAGTAGAAAATAGTAGAGAATAGTAAAGAATTCTAGATAAATAGTAATATATGTTGTTGAAAGTGGCTAATAGTAGAGGATAGTAGAAAATACTACAAATTGAATCGAATAGTAGAAAATAGTAGAAAATAGTATAGAATAGTAAATAATAGTAGAGAATAGTAAAGAATACTAGAGAATAGTAAAGTATTCTAGATAAATAGTAATATATATTGTTGAAAGTAGGTAACAGTAGGGGATAGTAGAAAATAGTACTAAATTGAAGCGAATAGTAAAGAATTCTAGATAAATAGCAATATATATTGTTGAAAGTAGGTAATAGTAGGGGATAGTAGAAAATACTGCTAATTGAATCGAATAGTATAAAGTAGTAGTAAATAGTATAGAATAGTAAATAACAGTATAGAATAGTAAAGAATAGGTTGACTTGGAGGATTGATAACTTCTTATATATATTAATATAATTTCACCAAGTGATAAATTTAATAATATTAAAGTAATATATATTGTTGAAAGTAGGTTCTAGTAGGGGATAGTAGAAAATAGTTCTAAATTAAAGCGAATAGTAGAAAATAGTAGAGAATAGTAAAGAATTCTAGATAAATAGCAATATATATTGTTGAAAGTAGGTAATAGTAGGGGATAGTAGGGGATAGTAGAAAATAGTAGTAAATTGAAGGAAATAGTAGGAAATAGTAGAAAATTTTAAGAAATCGTAAAAAATAGAAGAAAATTGTACTGCACTTACAAGTAACAAGAACAATACTGGTCCTCAGCACGTACTCCCAAATAACAGTCCTTCTTACCTTTGACATTCTTGGAAAAATGTATTCATTCCAAGAAATATCAATGGCAACATAACATTGTAGTGCATGTGTGAAGAATATTGATATTGCCAATAATATTTGAGCAATTTTTGCTGGAATAATGTCAGTTGTTCCATTTGAAATACTGAATGTTATACTCCCCTCCACTGTATTACCATATCTAAGATAACCAAATAATCCCATTCCAATGTACAATGTTATAATACTGAACATACCAATGTTCAATACACCACAAGAATTGACAAAAGATTTTGGCTCTTTCATTTCATTCTCGAGTGGCATAATCTGAAAAAGAAAAATTTTACTTTCCTACTTTTCTGTTGAGAAATATTAAAATAAAATATATATAATGTGACATTCCACGAGAAAAGGGACCTTATGACAAGAGTAAATAAGGTCCCTTTTCTTGTAAAGCGTCATATATTCTGATTTGTGATTCGCCAATACACATTCGAGGAGTTGCGGACTATCGAAAAAAAGTTGGAAAGAAGAAAAAATTTTGATTTCTTACCACTCCAATTGCCTCGAGTGCAAAAAGTACTGTGCCAAAAAATAGAGGAAAGTCTTCAACTTTTCCAATGGGATCCTTTCCCTCAAGTGTTGGAGGCACTCTAAATAGATAGTAGAGAATAATTCCAAAACTAGCGAGTGTCATTACATTGGCAATCGTCGATAGTGGTGCCAATGCTTTTAAGCTTCTTATCCAGTTGATGAATATCAATGGTAAAAGAAGTGTCAACATGTAGTGACTCAATGTGAACGATGCAGGTACATATGGGTCCAATGCCTGTAACAATAATGTGGGAGTCAGTATTGAAACAATGTAGGAACACTTTCTAAGCAATGTGGGAGAAATTTTGAAGCAATGAATAGGAACAATTTAGAAAAAGGCAGAAACAATTTAAGAGTAATGTAGAATTTATTGTAGAAACAATGTATAGGAGCTAAGTGGGAATAATGTAGGAAAAATTAAGAAGCCTTGTTTGGAAGTACTGGAAACGATGCAGAAACAATGTAAGAACTAGGGAGGAGTAATGTAGAAACCAATATAGAAATAATGTAGGAGAAACGTAGGAGTAAAGTAGGAAACAAATATTATAAAAATGGATACAAATGTTAACAAAATAGGAATCATTGAAGAAACAATTTAGAATCAATTGAAAATAAATATAGAATGTATGCAGGAACTAATATAGGAACAATGTAGGAGTGATGTAGGAATTTTATAGAGTCAATGAAGGAAAATTGTAAAAACATTATAGAGGTATTGTAGGAACCATTAAGGAATAATAATTAACTCTAATTATAGAGTCAATGTAGGAACAATGTATGAATAATTAAAAAGCTATGTAGGAACTATTGTAGAAACAATGTAGGAACTAGGTTGGAACAACGTAGGAAAAATTAAAAAGCCATCTTTAATATAAGTGCGATGTAGGAAGTATTATAGGGATTATTTACGAAACAATAGAGGAACAGTATGGGAATCGACATAGGAACAATGTAGGAATATTATAGGAACAATATTGTAGGAGCAATGTAAGAACCATTATAGATATAATTTAGGAGAAATGAAGGAACCTTAGTAGGTTCCCAGGTATAAATATAAGAACTAATGAAGGAAAAATATAGGATCCAATATAGAAATAATATAAGAGAAAAGTGGGAAACAAATATTAACAAAGTAGGAATCATTAAAGAAACAATATAGGATCAATTAAAAATAAACATAGAATGTATGTGGGAACTAATATAGGAACAATGTAGGAGTCAGGTAGGAACTTTATAGAGTCAATGTAGAAACATTATAGAGACGTTATAGGCTAAATGTGGGAATAATGTAAGAACATTATAGAGTCTTTGTAGGAATACTGTAGGCATAATGTAGGAACATTATAGAGACATTGTAGAAACAATAAAAGTAAAATAATTATCTCTAATTATATGAACAATGTAGGAACATTATAGAGACATTGTAGGAACAATGAAATTAAAATAATTAACTCTAATTATAAGAATATTGTAGGAACATTTTTGGACCATTGAAGAACCATTGTAGGAAAAGTATAGGAAGAATTAAAAAGCTATGTAGGAAGTATTTTTAGAAAGAATGTAGGAACTAGATGGGAACAATATAGAAAAAATTAGGAAGCTATCTACAATGTAGGAACATTGTAGAAACATTAAATAGGCATTGTAAGATTATAGAGACATTGTAGGAACAATGTAGGAGCACTGTAGGAACATTAGAGTTTTTATAGGAACAATGTAGTTATAATTTAGGAACATTATAAAATCGTAGGATAAATGTGGGATTAATTTTGAAACATTAGAGTCAATGTAGGAACACTGTAGGAATAATGTAGGAACAGTATATAGTCAATTTAGGAATATTGTAGTAATATTATAAAGTCGCTGTAGGATAAAGGTGGGAAAAATGTAAGAATATTATATAGTTATTGTAGGAAGACTGTAGGAATAATGTAAAAAACATTATACATTATAGCGACATTGTAGGAACAATGAAGGAATAATAATTAACTCTAATTGTAGAGTCAATGTAGGATCAATGTAGTAACAGTAGGTAATAGTATAAAAAAAATAAATAGTAATAGAAAAATTAATAGGATATAGAACAAAATAGTAAAAATTAATACAGAATATTAAAAAATATTGTATAAGTAGTAGGGAAAATATAAAATAATAGAAAATAGAATAATGCAGTAGAAAATAGTACAAAATTCTTTAAAAATAGTAGAGAATAGAATAAAATAGTTATAAATAGTAAAAAGGAGAAAAAAAATATTGCAAAAGTAGTAGGAAGGTGAACGAAATAATAAAGAAGAGTAGAAAATAATTAAAATTATTGTTAAATTTCAAAAAATTCTAGGCAACAGTAGGTAATACAAGTAAAGAATAAAAAGTAGTAGAAAAATTCTATAAAAGTAGTAAAATAGAGAACAGTAGAAAACTTTTTTAAAAAATAGGAAATAGTAGCTCTTAGTAGGAAATGGTAATAAACCATTTAAAAGTATTAAAAGCATAAAGTCGAAGGGAATAATAAAAAAAATATAAAGGCTAAAAGAAAATAGTGTAAAATTAGTAGGAGGTAGAATAAAATAGTAAAAATTAATAAAGAATATTAAAAAATATTGTAAAAGTAGTAAGAAAAAATAAAATAATAGAAAATAGTAGAATAGGAAGTAAGAAGAAAGAAAAAGTAGGAAGTAGAATTAAGTAATAGTAAATAGTAAAAAAAATGTTGTAAAAATAGTAGAGAGTTGAATAAAAGTGTTAAAAATAGTGAAAAAATTATTGCAGAATTAGTAGGAAGTTAAAAGAAATAGTAGAGAATAGTAGAAAATAGTTAAAATTATTTAAAAATTTTTAAAAAAATCTATAAAACAGTAAGAACAAGTAGAAAATAATAAAAAGTAGTAGAAAAGTAGTAGAAAATAGAAAACAGCAGAGAATGGTAAAGACTAGTAAAAAATAGTAAAAAACTAATAAAAAAATAGTAGAAACTAGTAGAAAATAGTGGAAACTAGTAGAAAATAGAAAGAAATAATAGAAAATAGTTGGGAATAATAAACAAATAGTATAAAAAAGGTTAAAATAATGATAAATAGTGATAAATATAGTAAAAAGTTTGAATAAAATAATAGGTTATAAGTAGCGAAAATAGATGCATAAAAAATAATAAGGAAAAGTAGAAAAGAAATAGAAAAAAGTAGTAATTATCAAAAAGTAATAAATAATTGTATTTTATAGTAAAAAATAGTAAAGAAAAGTAGAAAAATACTACATAAATAGTAGAAAATATTAAACAATTGTAGAAAGATAGTAGGAATATTGTAGGAACATTACAGAGTCATTGTAGGAACGCTGTAGAAATAGTAATGGAAAGTAGGAAAATGCTACATAAATAGTAGAAAATATTAAACATTAGTAGAAAAATAGTAGAAATGCTGTAGGAATAATGTAGGAACATTACAAAGTGATTGTAGGAACACTGTAGAAATAGTAAATAAAAGTAGAAAAATACTACATAAATAGTAGAAAATAGTAGAAAATAGTAGAAAATAGTAGAAAATAGTAGAAAATAGTAGGAATAATGTAGGAACATTACATTGTAGGAACACAGTAAAAACGAATCCAGACACAATGTAGGATTATTGTAAGAATCACTGTAGAAACAGTATGGAATCAATTTAATAGTAATGTAGGAAGCTATAAAACAGGTTCAAAAGTAGGAACTAAAATTTAAATTTTTACAAACTATTTGTAGTAAATAATACTTACAATTTTTAAATTGTTTGCAATGAAAACCGTGTAAACACAGCAGGTACCAAGTTGATAAATCAACAAAAATGCGTTTATCACATGTCTGCAAAGAAAAGGTATTTTTTTCTCTCAATAAATTACTAATAATTAATAAATAATAAATTTAAAAAAAAAACTTTTTTCCAATAATTACCCAGCATATTTGGCACAAGGTCGGAAAAATTTTGGTCCATCATTTAATGCCTCAATTGCCGTTAATGGATAAGTGAGTGAGGGAATTTTTCTTCTCTTACAAAGTACGTATTCCGATTTAATTAATAAATGTATACAGTATGTACATAGGAAACCAATAACAATTGTTCCCACTATTCCCACTCCGTAACCTGCATGTGAAAATGCTTTTGGCATTGCTAAAATGCCAGTTCCCAAACTCCCCTTCAGGAGATGAAGAAGTGTCTCCCAAAATCTGGAGAAAAAAAATTATTTTTAAAATAGAGAAATTTTATTTATTTATTTATTTATTTATACATATAAATGGGCAGTGCCCTTTCATATATAATTTAAATATTAAAATTTAATTTAATAATTAAATAATTTTTTTACTCTTTTGCCTTATTTAGAAGAAAAAAATTGTAATTGAAAAAAAAATTGAGGTGTTGATGATAAAAATATATATATATACAATAAGCATTTATGTAATGTAATTAAAATGTTAATTGATGGAAGATCTCAAAACAATAAATCGTGATGATTTTTTTTACCTTGAGAATCAAACTGAAACTAATAAACGCTAAAAAAATAATTTATAGCGAGACTACGTTAATTATAAAACTAACACTTACGTGGTAGGATGATCAACTTGTCGATGATTATATGGTTCATAATCATCCTCCAATTCTTGAACGTAACTCTTTTTATCCTGCAGTTCAACAGTATAAATATTACTTCTCTCATCTTTTGATAATTTTCTGCAAATGAAAAAATTTTTTTATTCATAAATTTCTTAAAAGTTGCACAATTTTGTAAATCGATTAAATTTATTTTTCAAAATCGTTTTGAAAAATGTAAAATTATAAATTTCAAACAATTATAAATTTTTATAATTCTTTAAATTACTTATATAAAAACAATTATAAAAATTTTAATAAATAAGAATAGTAAATTTTTGTAAATGTTGAAAAGAAAAAAATTGTAAATATAGAAAATAGTAGAAAATAGAAGATAAATGAAATTTAAATAAAACTTTTTTGGGAAAAGTAAGAAAAAAGAAGAGAAAAGAATTGGGAAAAGTAAAACATAGTTAGTAAATAGGGAGTTTATTAAAAATAGTAGAATACAGTAGATAATAGTAGAAAATAGTAAAGAGCAGTATAAAAGTATCAGAAAAAAATAAAATAGAAAGAATTAGTAAAAAAAATTGTAGAAAATAATAATAAATATAGTAGAAGGTAGTAGAAAATAGTAGATAATAATAGAAAATAGTAAAGGCAAATATGTGAATATTAGAAAAAGATTTAAGTTGAAAGAAATAGTAAAAAAGCTGAAAAATTGTAGAAAACTATAAAAAACAGTAGAAAACATTTTAAAAATAGTAGGGAATAGTAGATAATAGTAGGGAATGGTTAAGAACCATCTAAAAGTAATAAGATAAGGAATAAAGTCGAAGAGAATAGTAAAAAAATGTAAAGATTAGTAGAAAATAGTGTAAAGTTAGTAGGAAGTAGAACAAAATAGTAAAAATTAATTCAGAATATTAAAAATATTGTAAAAGTAGTAGGAAAACAATAAATTAATAGAAATTGTTTAATAGTATTAGGAAGTAGAATAAAGCAGTAGTAAATAGTAGAAAATGTTTCAAAAATAGTAGAAAGTGGAATAAAACAGTTAACAATAGTAAAAAATATTGTAAAAGTAAAGAAGTAAAGAAGAGAATAGTAGAAAGTAATTAAAATTATTGTAAAATTTAAAAGAAAGTTGAATAGTAGAAAATAGTACGAAATAGTAAAGAATAGTAAAAAATAGTGAAAAATAGTAAAAAAAAAATAGTAAAGAATAGTAAAGAATTCTACATAAATAGTAATATATATTGTTGAAAGTAAGTAATTGTAGGGGATAGTAGAAAATAGTAGTAAATTGAAGAGAATAGTACGAAATAGTAGAAAATTGTAAGAAATCGTAAAAATAAAGTAGTAGTAAATAGTAAAAAATGTTGAAAAATAGTTAAAAATAGTAAAAAATATTATAAAAGTAAAGAAGTAAAGAAGAGAATAGTAGAAAATAATTAAAATTATTGTAAAATTTAAAAAAAAATTCTATGAAACGGTTAGTAATAGTTTAAAAGAATAAAAAGTCGTAGAAAAATAGTTGAAAAGTAGTAGAAAATAGTAAACAGTAGGTAAAAGTTGACAATAGTAGGAAATAGTAGAAAATGGTACAAACGAGTAGAAAATAGTAGGGAAACATAATCCAATAGTAAAAAAAATTGTTTGAAATAATGAGAAATAGTGTAAATGTAAAAGTATAAAAATGTAGAATAAACTAATAGGTAATAGGTAATAGGTAGCAAAAATAGGTACATAAAAAATAATAAGGAAAAGTAGAAAATAAATGGAAAATAGTGGGAAACATCAGAAAGTAAGCAATATTAGTATTTATAGTAGAGAATAATAAAGAAGAGTAAAAAAATACAACAGACAAAGTAGAAAATATTAGAGAATGGTAGAAAAATAGTAGAGAATAGTAAAAGTAGGCAAGCGTAGAACATAAGAGTAATAAATATTAAAAAATAGGAGAAGATTATTAGAAAATTTGTAAAAAAAAAAGTAAGGAAAATACTAAAGAATAGAATAAAACTGTTTGGGAAAAATATAATAGTGGGAAATAGTAAAAAATAGTATGAATATAGTAGAGAATAGAATTAAATAGTTGTCAAGAATAAAAAATAGTGCGAAAGTACTAGAAAATAGTAGCAAATATTTTATAACTGTAGGATGTAGTATAAAATTCAGTTTGAAAATAGTAGGTCATAGTATAATAGTAGTAGAAAGTAGGATAAAATAGTAGGGAATAGTAAAAAAAGATTAAGAATCGAAAACAGTTGGAAGAAGGTGAAAATAGTAGAAAATAGTTTAAAAATAGAAAAATAGCGAAACAATATAGTAGAAGAAGCCAAAAGTAGGAAAAGTAGAACATAATTTTAATAAAATGTACAGAATAGTAGAAATTTAGTAATAAATAGTAATAATAGGTAAAAGTAGAAAATAATAGTGATAAATTTTTCTTTAAAACAGTAGAAAAATAATTGGAAGTAGCGTAAAAATAGTAGAAAAATACAGAATAAAATATAATTAGTAGGGAAAGAATAAAAAAGTAAGGAACAGTGAAAATAGTAGAAAAATAAAAAATTAGTAAAAAAATAGTAGAAAATACTAAAATTAGTTAAAAGTAGAACAGAATTCTAGTAAATCTTACAAAAACAGTAGAAATTTAGTAAGAAATAGTAATAATTGATGAAAGTAGAAAATAATAGTTATAAATATATTTCTTTAAAATAGTAGAAAAATAATAGGAAATAGCGTAAAAATAGTAGAAAATAATAAAATATTTAAATAAAAGTATTTTTTGTAAGTATTAGAAAATGAATAAAATAGTTCGAAATTGTAACAGATAGTAGAAATATAGTAGAAAATAAAGTAAGGTAGTAGGAAATAGTAAAAAGTTGTTTAAAAATTACAGGAAATAGTAGAAAATAATAAAGAATTGTTTAAACATTCCAAGGAATAGTAAAAAATAAAATAGTAGGGAATAGTTAAAAAAAGTAAGAAAAGTTAGAGAATAAAAGAAAATAGTAGAAAAGAGTTGAAGATAGGTGAAATTAGTAGGGTAAGTAGAAAATAATTTGAGTTATGCCAAAGTAGGTAAAAATAGAAACAAATAGTAGTAAATGTAGTAGAATAATAGAATTGAAAAATAATAAAATAGAAAATAGAAAATAGAAGACAAATAGAAAATATGAAAAATTGATAGAAGTAGAATAAAATATTAGTAAGTATTATAGAGTAGTAGAAAAATAGTAGAAAATTGTGAAAGTAGGTAAAAACTAAAAATAGAATAAAATTATTGTAAATAGTATAAAGAACAGTAGAAAAGAAGTAAAAAAGCATAAAAGTAGAAGATCTTGATAATAAATATTAAAGAAAGTAAAAAAATAGTAGAAAATAATAGTTGTATGAAATACTAATCAGACATTTTAAAAAATAGTAGAAAATGGTAAAGAATAGTTTTAACATTGCAAAGAATAGTATAAACTAGTAAAAAAAGGTAGAGAATAAAAAAAGTAGAAAACTGTTAAAAGTAGGTGAAAATAATATAGGATATAGTACAAAATAATTTAAGTTAAGCATAAGTAGGTAAAAATAGAAATAAATAGTAATAAATATAGTAGAATATAGAAGAAAAATTGTAAAAGTAGAATAAAATTGTTGTAAATAGTAGAAAAAGTAGTAAAAAAAATAGTAAAAGTAGGTAGAAGTAGAAAATTTTAGTAATAAATTTTATAGAAAGTAGAAAAATAGTAGAAAATATTGAAAGTAAATGATATTAATAAACATTAAAGAATAGTAGAAAAATAGTAGAAAATAGTAGAAAATAGTAGAAAATAGTAGAAACTAGTAGAAACTAGTAGGAAATAATAAAAACAGGGATAACAGCGAGTAGGAATTAGTAGAAAATGATACCAAATGATAACAAATTGTATTAAAAGATATAATTATGAAATACTAATCAGAAATAGTAAAAAATAATAGAAAATATTAACAAAAATAAAAAATAGTAAACAGTAATAGGAAATAGTATGGAATAGTATAAAAATTAAAAAAAATATTATAATGATAATAATATTATAAAACTTACTTTTTCGTTTCATTTTTTATGGGCTTCTTTTGATCCAGATGATCCTGTAAATAAATAAAAAAAATTATTAAAATATCTTTCACAAGCAATAACAATTTATTCAAATAAATTTCCTTTAAATTTTCTTTTATTTCAATTTTGTTCTAATTTAAAAAAAAAGATTTTTTAATTTTAATTATAATAATAAAAGGAAAAATAATAACAACCTTTACTTTTAAATATGTAATTATTTCTAACTGTTTTTTTTTTGTTAATTACAATTTTCTTCGCTAAACAAATCAATCATTAATAATGAAAAGTAGTGTATTGACAGTTGTGTAAAAATTACTTTTTTATCGGAAACGAAAAAAAACAAATGTAAAACATATTGTTTTTACCATTTAAATTGAATTTATTTGTTGTAAACGTTTTAGAAAGGAAAAAAAAGAGTTATTTTAAGAATTGCGATTATCTTTTCAAACACACTTTTTAGTAGTTTAAAAAAAAATTATGAAATATTTCTGTCTATACTCGAATGCACCTTGTGTAATAAATTTTAACACTGCAAGAACTCGCCTTTACCTATTCCTAAAAATGATAACGATATGAATGACTATTATTTTTAATTTAACATGCAACTCTTTGTAATTTATTATTTTTCATTCACGTTGCTCTAATTATTAGCTTTAGAAAGAATAAAATTTAATGTCAATATATTTGTACAATTCTTTTTTTAAAAAAAAACAATAATTACATGAACTTCTAATAATTATTATTAGTCACCGTTTAAATATTTTCAATTATTTACAACTAGCAGAGCTACTTATTTACAATTGCTCGAAAAAGAAAAAATTTATGGAATGTTGTTATTTGTTCTAATAAATTATCTCTTCTATTTTTTACACGAAAAATGTATGATTCAAATTCTTTATCTTTGTTAATTAATATTCATTATACTTCGGTTCCACAAAATTTCTTTTGTTATCTTTCATACACATAATTGCGGAAAAAGAAGTTAGGCAAAAAAAAAAGTTATATTAAATTTAACTTGAATTTTTATTTATGATTTTCTACATATATTTTTTTTAAAAAGTCAGAAATTAACAATTTTTGAGAAATTTTTAAATTAAGAGTTACAAAAAATTTCTACTCGCGAAAAGAAAATTATTCGTGGAAGTAGAAATTTTTTTAATATTTGATTTAAAGTGAACAAATAAATCGAAGTTAAAGTCACAGAATAATTTTTGGAAAATTTTTTAGAAAATTGGAGAAAATTGTAGAAAATTGTAGAAAATTGTAGAAAATTGTAGAAAATTGTAGAGAATTGTAGAAAATTGTAGAAAATTGTAGAAAATTGTAGAGAATTGTAGAAAATTGTAGACATTTGTAGATATTTGCATAAAATTGTAAGAAATCGAAAAAAATTGTTTGGAAATTGTAGCAATTTTTGTATAGAATATATTAAAGAAAATTCTTTTGACGATTATTATTATTATTTTTGATGATTTTTCATTATCATTAATGATCATTTAATGAATTTTCACAATTATTAATAATTTTTTGCAGTATCCAATGATTATTAATAATTATTTAATAATTTTTTATTATTCAATGTTTATTTGATAAGTTTTTATATAAATTATTGATAATTGATGTTTTTTGATGATTATTATTTACTGTTTTTGATGATTATTTATAATTATTTGATGATTGTTGATAGCAATCATCAAATCAAATCTTTGATTGATAATTATTAATTATTTCATAATTTTTGTTCATTTTGTATAATAATTAAATATTTTTTATAATTATTTACAATTATTTGACGACTATTGATGATTATTATAAACTGTTTGATGATTTTTGATGATTATTATTAATGATTTAAAAAATTTAGATGATTTTTGAAATAATTGATGTTTTTTGATATGATTATTGTTTACTGTTTGATGATTTTTGGGAATAATTGATGATTTTGATGATTCTTGGATTTTATTGTTGATTTTTGGTGTTAATTAATAATTATTTGCTTATTATTTATGATTGATATTAAGTGTTTAATGATTTTATATTTTTTATGGAGAAAATTGATGATTTTCTTGATAATTTTAATTCTAATAAGTTTTTATTGCTTTCTCGGAATAACAGATGAATTTTAATGATCATTTATAATTATTTGATGATTTTGACAATTATTGTTAAATGTTAGATGATCTCTGACGATTATTATTAACTCTTTGATGACTTTTGCTGATTTTTAAGAATAATTCATATCATTTTTTAAGATTATTATTGACTTTAAATGAGTTTTTATGGTTATGATTTTTATTAACTTTTTAATAAGTTTTCGTTGTTTTTTGGAATAATGGTTGATTTTTGATTATGAAAAATAAATATTTGATGATTTTCGATAATTGTTGTTCACTGTTTGAAGATGTCTTACTATTATTACTAACTGTTTGTCAAATTTTGTTGATTTCTATAAACAATTGATAATTTTTACGATTATTATTCACGGTTTGATGATTTTTGATGATTTTTTGGAATAGTTGATGATTTTTTTTTATTAGTAACAGTTTGATGAATCTTGATAATGTTTCAGAATAAGTGAAGATTTCTCATAATTTCTAAAAATAATTGATATTTAGATGAATTTTGTTGATTTTTCAAAATAATTGATGATTTTTGATGATTATTACATAGTGTTTAATGATTTTTGATGGTTTTTATGAATAATTGATGATTTTTATAGTCGTTATTAAAGGTTTGATGATTTTTTGATGGTTTTTCAGAACAATTTATGATTTTTAGAAAAAATTGATGATTTTTGATGATTATTATTTACGAATTCATGAAATTTTATAATTTTTCGGAACAAATATTAATAATTTCTTATGATTTCTAATAATAATTGATGATTTTAGATCAATATTAATAATTATGTGATCAAATTTTATGATTATTAATAATTGTATGATTATCTTTTATGATTATTTTCAACTGTTTGATGATTTTTGATGATTTTTGATGATTTTTAGAAATAATTCATGATTTATTATTTATTAGATGATAATTAATAATTTTATTAATTTATTAATGATTTAATGATTTTTATTAATGATTTTTAATGATTGTCATTCAATCTCTGATAATTTTTTATGACTATTATTATAATTAATTTATTATTTTTGATAAATATCAATTTTTTTACTGCTTTTAATGTTTATTAATAATTATTCGATAATTTTTTATGACTATGATCTGTTTGTTGATTTTCAATGGTTTTTAGTAATAATTGATAATTTTTGATAATTATTCATAATTATTAATAATTATTTAATTATTTGGTGATTTCTGATGAACAATTATTATATTATAATTTTTTATGACTATATTTTTGATTGATTTATCATTTTTCTCTAATAACAATTTTTTTTTGTGTTAACGATTATTAGAAAGAATTCAACATTTTTTGTTTGTTGATTATTATGATCAGTTTGATGATTTTTAATTACTAGTATTAACTGTCTGATTATTGTTGATAATAAATTAATAATTTTTCACGTGTATTAATAATTACAAGATAATTTTTTATTGTTAACTGTTTGATGATTTTCGAAGATTCTCAGAAATAATTGATAATTTTGTATGATTATTGTTAAATAATCGATTATTTTTTTATTATTTTTAGGGAAAAAATGTATTATTTGTCGAATACAATATTAACTGTGGAATTTTTTTATTTACATGTATTTAATTTCATTATTTTATCAAGAAACATAGTGCAGTAAACGATGCTTTTTAATAGAGCGAATGCTGCATTTGATCGTATGCAATGTTAATTTACAAATATAATGCCATAAGTAACTGGATAAGGTCAAGCCTTCAACCATGAAGGATTTTTATATAAAAGGAGTTTCTAATGAAATTTTACTTCACTATTACATGAGAAGGTGAAGGGTACAATGCCATTATCATTTCATTTATATATGTATACATTATCTTTCTAAACAATATATTAAATAAATTATTTAATATAATATAATAATATTTTTTAATAATATTAATTATTAATAATTATTATTTATTAATTACATATTTTATTTTAAATTAAAAAATTTAACAAATGCCGGGATTCGAACCCTTGTCGTTTGCATGACAGTCGAGCCCCTTAACCGCGTGGACAAACTACACTCTTATGTTAATTTATATTTTTTGTGTTATTTATTACATAAAATTATCATTTTACTTGCTTATTAATTTATTGATTTACTTATTTACTCTTTTACTTACTTATTTACTTATTTACTTATTTACTTATTTACTTATTTACTTCTTTACTTATTTATTTACTTATTTATTTATAAATTTATTTGTCCATTTCATAATAATTTGTTTACTGAGTTATTTATTATCACGTACATTTTGTACTTAATTATATATCTAATTATTTAATTAATGATTTATTTATTAATAATTTAATTAACTATTTATTTTACTATTTAATTTTAATATTATAAAATTAAAATATTGCAAAAAAAAATTTTTTAAATTAAATATTCGAACAGTTATGACAAAATTATATGTAGATGATATATATTAATAACGATGGAAGTAATAATTATTCGCATCGCGTTAGAATGATGTCAGTGATTTTAATGACTAGAACAACGTGAATCACTTTCATTTAAATGAAAAGTCAATAGTAGTAAAGTTTACTCAAAAGATTTTATTACAACTGTTTTATTCTTATTTATTTAATTATTAATTTTTTTTTAGTTCTATTTTTATTTCCCTCCCACCCCTTTATTACTAGACGCTTTTCACCAAATTCAATGATTCATTTTCGTAATAATTATAATAATCACTAATTAATGAATACTTTTATTAATTCTTTGTTAATTAATCATATTAATTACTGTCACTAATTATTTATTTAAATGCTATACTAAATTAATTAATGATTTATTATTAATAGTTAGTAATTAATACTAATTAATAATGATAATTATTATTAATAGTTAACTCTAAGAATTAATTAGTTAATGCTAATTAGTAATTTTTACTTATTAGTAATTAGCAATAATTAGTAATGAACAAGTGATTATTACTAATTAGTAAAAAATTCTAATGAGTAATTAATACTAATAATTAACAATAAATAATAAGTATTAATTATTAACAATCATTAAATACTAATAATTAATAATCATTAAATACTAATAATTAACAATTATTAATAATAGTAATAATTAATTATGTAATTATCACTATTATACTAATTGTGATAAAATTCTTAACTGTCAATTTATCGTTAATACCCGGTGTCAATAATTTCTTGAGAAAATTTTTTTTCGATTTTACTTTTTTTTTTCTTTTTTGTATAAAATGCACTTTCTGTTAAATGATTTCTTTCTTTTTAATCAGTTGATTGATATGTATCATTATGAATAAAAGAAAACAAAATTCAAATGGGACAATAAAATCTTGAAGCATTTTTCATTG
Organism: Leptopilina heterotoma; assembly: GCF_015476425.1. Lineage (NCBI taxonomy): Eukaryota > Metazoa > Arthropoda > Insecta > Hymenoptera > Figitidae > Leptopilina > Leptopilina heterotoma. Next base: position 1,164,446 of record NW_025111081.1, on the reverse strand, counting down.
ACCTTGATGTCACATTATTATATTGATATTAAATTTGGATTTTTAACGACTTTAGTGCGTCAATCAATTATGTCAATATTATTTTCTTGACACATTAATAATCCAAAATTAACTTAGTTATTGATAATTAACCATTTTTTTAAATATAGTCATCATTTTCATTTGATTACAATAAAATAATAATTAGTCTTTTTATATTTTAACGATTATTAGTAATTGTTTAATGAATTTGATGATTTATGATGATTTTTGATTATTTTTTGATGATAATTGATAACTATTTGTCGATTTCAGACGATTACTAATGAACTATTTGTCATCAACATTGAATGTGATTTTAATAAAATATTAATTAGACTTTAAATTTTAAATGATTAATAGTAATTGCAGAACAATTTTGATGATTTATGATGAATTTTGATGATCATTAATCATTATTTTTTTCTGATTTGAGACGATCACTATTTCATGACTATTAGTCATTAATTTACTGTGATTCCAATAAAATAGTAATTAGTCTTTTTAAATTTAAACTATTATTAGTAATTGTTTAATGAATTTGACGATTTATGATGATAATTAATAATTATTTTACAATTTCAAACGATTACTAGATAGTGATTTTGATTATTATAATTTGATTGATTATTTCATGACTTTGAATGTCAATTAATAATTAGTTGATGATTTGTTATCATTATATTATTAACTATTACATTATTTTTGGTGATTATTATTAATGATTTGTTAAATTTTGATGATTTTCTGGAATAATAAATTACTTTTTAAAGTCATCATTAATTATTTTACAATTTTTGATGATTATTAATAATTATTTAACGATTTTTTATTTTATAATTATTGTTATCTGATTGATTTTTTTTAATGATTATTATTAAATGTTTAATGAGTTTTGATGATTTTTCGAAATATTTGATGATTTTTTATGATTATTAATATTATTATTATTAACAGTTTGATTTTTAATGATTTTTTGGATTAATTATTATTCTTTATGATTATTATAAACAGTTTGATAATTTTTGACAATTTTTTTAATTAATTAATGATTCTTTATGATTATTATTAAAGGTTTGATAAATTTTGATAATTTTTCCAAAAAATTGATGATTTGTAGGAACATTTTTATAATTTTTTTATGATTATTATTGAAGGTTTGATATATTTTTATGATTTTTCATAATATTTGATGATTTATTATGATTATTATTACCAGTTTCATGAATTTAGATGATTTTTCAGAATAATTGATGATTTTTTAATAATTTTTATTAAAGCTTTCATGAGTTTTGATGAGTTTTTAGAATATTTGACAATTTTTTATGTTTATTATTAACAGTCCGATGAATTTTGATAATTTTTAAGAAATAATTGATGATTTTTCATAATTTCTAGGAATATTCGATGATTTTTTAATGATTTTCATTAAAGCTTTCATGAATTTTGATGATTTTTCAGAAGATTTGATGATATTTTATGATTATTATTAACATTTTGATGAATTTAGATGATTTTTCAGAATAATTGATGATTTTTTAATAATTTTTATTAAAGCTTTCATGAGTTTTGATAATTTTTCAGAATATTTGACAATTTTTTATGTTTATTATTAACAGTCTGATGAATTTTAATGATTTTTAAGGAATAATTGATGATTTTTCATAATTTCTAGGAATATTCGATGATTTTTTAATGATTTTCATTAAAGCTTTCATGAATTTTGATGATTTTTCGGAATAATTGATGATTTTTCATAATTTTCAAGAACATTTGAAGATTTATTATTATTATTGTTTACAGTTTGATAAATTTTGATGATTTTTCGGAATAATTAATGATTTTTCAGAATTTCTAGAAGCATTTGATGATTTTTTAATGATTTTTATTAAAAATGAGTTTTGATGATTTTTCAGAATATTTGACAATTTTTTATGATTATTATTATCAGTTTGATGAATTTTCATAATTTCTAGAAACATTTGATGATTTTTTAATGATTTTTATTAAAGATTTTATGAGTTTTGATGATTTTTCAGAATATTTGACAATTTTTTATGATTATTATTAACAGATGGGAAATTTTGATGATTTTTAGGAATAATTGATGATTTTTCATAATTTCTAGGAATATTTGATGATTTTTTAATGATTTTCATTAAAACTTTCATGAGTTTTGATGATTTTTCAGAAGATTTGATGATATTTTATGATTATTATTAACATTTTGATGAATTTTGATGATTTTTATGAATAATTGATGATTTTTCATAATTTCTAGAAACATTTGATGATTTTTAATGATTTTCATTAAAACTTTCATGAGTTTTGATGATTTTTCAGAAGATTTCATGATTTTTTATGATTATTATTAACAGTTTGATGAGTTTTGATGATTTTTCGGAGTTATTGATGATTTTTCATAATTTCTAGCAACATTTGATGATTTTTTAATGATTTTTATGAAAGCTTTTATGAATTTTGATAATTTTTCAGAATATTTGACAATTTTTTATGATTATTATTTACAGTTTGATGAATTTTGATGATTTTTGATGAGTATCAATAATAATTCTTTGATGATTTTTATAGATTAATAGTAACTGTTTGATGACTTTTATGAATAATTGATGATTTTTGATGATTGTTAGTAACTGTTTGATGACTTTTATGAATAATTGATGATTTTTAATGTTTGGTAATTTAATTATTTGATGATTTGTAAGAAATACACAATCGTTGACATAAAAAAATAATATCTTCAACAGAAGCAATATACATCATTATCACTGACCTGACGTCAGATTTACATTGGTGCAATTTATAAAACTGGTTTTTTCTTCAAGGATAATACAACTTTATAACATTGTGTATATACATACATAGACAAATAAGATGTATTCGTAAAATTAAAAGCATATTTATTTATTCTTTTCAATTCCGAAAAAATAACAGCACAATTTTTTTTTTTTTGCTATTGTTATAGTGCAAGTGAATATTAATCAGTGCAATTACTTTATAAATTTTTTGTCCATTTAGGTATTACGTTTATTGACGAGAAAAATATCAAAAAAGATATATTGATAACTACGACGAAAAAAGTTTTTATATAATTTCATTCTTCTCTTTACGAAAATAAATTTTAATTATAAAAAATAATTAATTATAATTTATTAATAAAAAAAAAATTTTATTTGGTTCCATTTTTTGGGAGAAGAAAACTACTTTACCGACAGAGGTGAAATTAGTCAATGATAAGAAAAAATTTTCTAAAATTTAATTTTTCTTATGGGGTCATTCACAAACTACGTCACGCTTTTTCGGACTGATTTTTACCCCCTCCCCCCCTTCATTACATTTTTTACATAAAAAAAATTTTTTTTCCACACTTCGTCACACACAGCTTGACACCCCCCCCCACCCCTAGGAGTGTGAGTAATTTATGAACGACCCTTATTATAAAAATACATTTTTATTATAAAAATATAATAATTTGTATAATAAATAGTAAAATTAGAAAATTCATCATTATTTTCTTTTTGAAAATAAATTTTATTTAAAAAAAGGATGTATAAAAAAATGGCGAAATTAATTTAATAAATATATTTCAAAGGTGCCATTTTTACCGAAAGAAAATCACTTTACTGACAAAAGATAAATTTGAAAATAATCTAATTAGAGAATAATAATTATTTTCTTTTTAAAAATAAATTTTTTTTAAATATAACAATAAAAAAAGTGCGTCGAATAAATTTTAAATTCCAGATTTTATGTAACTCGTTTTAGCAAAAATGCAAATTGCATAATTATCACATGTTTAAATAGTGGAATTACATTTTTTTCACCGAATAAACAAAGCAAAAGAAACAGGCAAATAAAAATAAAAAATTTGATACGAAAGACGTGAAATATCGTTAATGTTTATTTAAAAAGAAAATAGTGCAAGATAGATATATGTAGTGAAAAAAAACCTTCGTTTAATTGAGAGTGAAAAAATAAAGCCTTGCTTTCGAGCAATAATAAAGTGTAAAATTAACATCGATAACGTCTATGTTTGTAAAGTAAGTCGGAAGCGAACAATTTTATTTTTATTTCAATTATTTTTTTTTTGTTAATTACACTTTATACCAACTTAAGTCAAAATAATGTTTCTGATTTTAATTAAATATTTTTATTTTTTTTTAATTAATTTACTTTTTTGTGTTTTTTTATTATTTTCAAACATTATTTATTTTTTTATATAGTTTTGATAATTTTTACTGCTTTCTGTTGTTTTTATATATTTTCTGTTATTTTTAATTATATTTTTGTTGCTTTTATTTGTTTTTGTAGTTTTTATTTATTCTTAATAATTATTAGTTATTTTTTATTTATTTTTGTTATTTCTAATTATTTTCATTTACAAAAATTAGTTTTAATTATTTTTTAATTTATTTTTGTCGTTTCTAATTATTTATATATTTATTTTTCGTTATTTTTAGTGATTTTTATTCATTTGTTTTGTAATTTTATTTATTTGTTGCTTCTTTTATTTATTTTTTGTTACCTTAATTTATTTAATTTCGTTTTGTATTTTTTATCATTTTTACTTTTTTTATTTTATTATTTTTTATTTTTATTTTATTATTTTATTTATTTATTTTTTTGTTTCTATTTTTTTTTATTTATTATTTTTATTTTATTTTTATTTTTTTTTATTATTAGTTTGTTTAATAAATTTTCTTTTAATTCATTCCTTTTTATTAGACAAAAAAAATTTTTTTTCTAACTAAACAAAACAAAATATTATTTTTTGTATTGTTTCCCATATTAATTTGAGAGGCTTTCATCTTTTTTTTTCTTCTCGAATAATGTTAAAATAATTTATCTAATAATGACGATACACCATATTATATACGTATATATATATATTTTGTATTGATAAAACAATGAAGCGATGATAATCGCGAAAAATAAATATAGGTTGACGAAAGTTATTCAATATTTGACGTGATTTTTTATTTTTCTCTTTTTTTATAATCTGTTAGGAAAAAAACCGCGTGTTTAATAAAACTTTGAGGGGAAGAAAAAGAAGAATTTTATTGTCTACAAATGAATTTAAAGTGAGTTGTAAATTAATATAATGACATTATTATTTCTTTTTTTTTATAAAAGTTTCATTAAATTTCTCATTCACGTTTTATTAAAAAGTTGTTGGCGCACATAACATAAATAAATTGTTCAAGTGTTTACATTTTTGTTTTATTCGGGAAATAATTTTATACTGAAAGGAAAACTTCTGCATAACATTTTTTTGCATTGAAAATTTTTATTTGTTTATTTATTACTATTATTATTAATTATTATTATTATTCTTTATTTTATTTTTAATTTAATTTAATTTATTTTTTTTTATTTTAATTTGAATTAATTTAAATACAAAAATAATTATTAGCCACTGTTTTGAATTCTAGGGAATAAAATGGTCTCTTCTAACCCTAGGGAATAAACTAGTTACTTATAACTCTAGGGAATTAAATGATCACTTTTAGCCCTAGGGAATAAAATAACCCCTTATAATCCTGGGGAATAAACTGTTTTTTAACTTTTGAAGTAAAAATAGTCAAATTTAAATCTTAGGCAATTAAATTTTCACTTTTAGCTCTAGGAAATAAAATAGCCTCTTCTAATCTTAGGGAATTAAATTGTCATGTTAAACACTAGGGAATAAAATGTCCACTTTTCACACTATGGGCTACAAGGGTATTTAATACAAGCTTTTTAATTTTAGAAACGAAAATAGTCGAATTTAAATTTTAGGGAATAAAATGTCCACTTTTAGCCCAAGGGCGACAATATTTTAATATTTTTATATATATATATATATATATGTAAAAAATAAATCCACTTTAGGAGTAAAATAATTTTTTAACCACTAGAGATTAAAATGAAATAGTCTTTCAATTTCTTCATTATTACAATTATTTTCTTTGTTTTTGTAGATTTCTTTTTGTTACAAATAAAATTTGTCTTATTTTCTTTTCATTGCTGTCAATTTTCTTCGTTTCTTTCATTTTTTTCAACAAAAAAAATTTTGTTTTTTGTTATTTTTCGTTAATTTTGTTTTTTAATTTTATCAATTTTCATCAAAATCATTATTTTAATTTGCTTTTCTTAATTTCTTTTTTCATTTTGTTCTTATTCTTTAAAAATTGGTGTCATTATCATTTTCATCAATTTTCATCAAGTATCATCAATTTTTATCAATTATCATCAATTATCATCAATTTTCATCAATTTTCATCAATTATTATTAATTTTCATCAATTTTCATCAAATTTCATCAAATTTTCTCAATTTTCATCACAGTCTCAATAAATTCTATTATTTTCTACTATCTATTTATAATTTTTCCTACACTAATATAAATTAATAGATTGTTCAAAAATTATTTTTTTTAATTTGTTGATCATATAAAAATATTAAAAAATTTTCATTAATTTTTTAATAAATTTCACTTTAATTTCATCAATAATCATCAATTTTTTCTCTAAATAATTGTCTCGATTCTACAGATGTTATAATATTATTTTTTTCTTTGTTCAGTAGAGACAAATTTTGTTTTAGTCTCACTTTCCTGGTACGATATTATATTATTCTACGAGTTGAATTTAAATTATCTCTTTTATATATTTCTTTTTTGTTTTTCTTATATACATTTCCTTGTTTTTAACTGCATTATTTTAACACATTTCAAAAAATTGACTGTTGTCAACAATATTTTTTTTGCGATTGAATATTCTTTTATAAAAAAAAATTAGTTTTTGTGACTTTAAATTTATAACTATTAACGTAAATAATAATTAATTTTTATAATTTATAATAGGTTTTTCAATAACAAGACAAATATTTATCAATTATTATCTGCAATGGCAACTAATAATTATTATAAATATTATTATTAGTAAATGATAAGTTATATTAATAATATATTAATAAATAATTATTCAGTACTTGTTACGGACAACATCAGTAAACGGTATCTATTTATTTATTTATTAATTTAACAAATAAAAAACTATTAAAAAATTATTATAAACTATAATAATTACAGAATAGATATAAATAATAATTAATTACTAATTATAATTATTACAATAATAATATAATTAAACATTAACAAATTATATTATTATATTATTATATTACATTTATAATTATTGAATAAATTGTTGTAATTAATATTAATAAGCATTGAAGTAAATTATTTATTAGTTTAATCAGTAATTATAATAAATTAATCAATCATTATAAATTATAAATTATGATTATAATTAGATTTACAATTATAATAACAAAACTATAATTTATTTATTTTTATTTATTTAAACAATATACGGGCTTACAATAATAAAAATAATTGCCTACAATATTATTATTAATATTAGATATATTACTTATAACAACTAAAAATAATAAATGTAATTAATAATAATTATAATTAAAATTGTATTATTGTTATAAATAAAAATAATTATCATAATGAATAATATTTAGAATATTTATAACTTATAAATAACTTTTGTAAATTAAATTTTATAAATGCAATAATAAATAACAATGAAAAATTTAATGTTACTAAAAGATAATAAATTAGTAAAAATAAATTATAAATGAATAACAAAATTTTATATTATAATTAAAAATGTCAAAAAAGTATAAAAAAAAGTATTTTTGAAAAAAAAAAATTTTTTTTAAAACCTCAAAAGTAAGAAATGTTTTTGACTAAAAATTAAAAAAAAAATTTGAAAAACTAAAAAATAGTTAAAAAATAAAATTCTTTCTACCCCCTCTCACCCTCCCTCGATGACACTCTATCCTCTCATCACATTCTTTGTAATCTTATAAGAAAAGTGACGAGGAATCTGTAAAATTCCTATACATTGATTATGCTGATCAATTAAGAAAGATCTATCACTGCAATCAATTATTCTACATATATTTTTTTTATCAATCCTGATAAGATAGAACATATATGTGTGTTTAAAATGTTACATTATTTTATGTTTACGTTTTCTCAAAGGAATTTTATTATTATTATAATTATATGGTGATAATTATTATATTATATTTTTTATTGGACATTTTTTATTATGGGCAAAATATGTCAAAGCATGGGGAGAGGGAAAAACGTTTTTTTTTTATATTTTTAAAGTTTGATGTCAAAATTTTGAAATGTGGACAAAATATAATAAACCATGGAAAGAAGAAAATGTATTTTTTTTATATTTTCAAATTATGGATAAAAATATGTCGAACCATGGGAAAAAGCAAAACTATTTTTTTTCATTTCATTTATAATAAAATTATTTATAATAATTTAATAAATTAATAATTAATAATTTAATAAATTAATAAATTAATAAATTAATAAATTTATAAATTAATAAATTAATAAATAATAAATAATAAATATATTTATAAATAAATAAATAAAAAATTTTTTTTTCAAACCATGGGAATAAAAAAATCCTATTTTTTTTTATTTTTAAACTAAGGTTAGTATGGTAAACCATGGAAAAAAAGTATTTTTTATATTTTCAAACTATGGGCAAAGTATGGCGAACCATGGAAAGAAAAAAAATTAATTTTCATATTTTTTGAACTATGGGCAAAGTTTAGTAAACCATGGGAATAAAAATTTTTTTTTTAAATTTACCTATTTTTTTATATTTTTAAACTAAGGGCAAAGTATGGCGAATATTAAATATTATATATTATACATTATATATTAAATGTATAGTATAATATATTATATTGTACAGTGTGTACTGTAAATTATATATATATATATATATATATATTTAATTCAAGGGAGAATATTAGAAGTAGAAAGTGATTGGATGCAATTTTGTAGGTGCTGCCTCCAGTCAATGACTAGTTACAAACTTAGTGAAGGTTTATGTCATAATGATCCGTTGATAAATGAGAATTTTTTTTTTTTGTAATGAAACAGTCAACTTACCAAACTTGCAGTAAATCCATGATTATCGTGCGACATTTTTTTTTCCTCCGAAAGGAAAAGAATTTTTTTTCTTTTACTGCTCCCAATTGATGATTTTCAAATAATCCCAAAATGGTAAAAAAAAAAATTTTTTTAAAAGTCACTTGAATATTTTTTTTTAAATTTCAAATGATTTGATGATTTCCTTTGGGAACAAACTGACTAAGAAGAGGAAAAAGAAGAAGAAGGAGAGGAAGAAGAAAGAAGAAGAAGAAGAAGAAGAAGAAGAAGATAAAAAACTTCAATCGCGTAAACACAGGTGTTGACGTATTGTAACAGTATAAAATCGAGTAAAGAGATACGGTGGCCGTAAGCAAACTGTTCTCACTTTGTACGAAGTATTGTTTATATAGTATACCAACACGGCAATCGACAACACTCCGCTTTATTACAGAGACACTGAGATTCGTTTTTTCCTCAGCGCCCTAAAGGTATATCAATAATAAGCGTGTGCTACAGACGAAGATTTCCGATAAGATGATATATTATCGTTTTGTTCTAAATAATAGGATCAATTTTCATTAATTAGCGATCTTCAATTGGAAGCATTTTGAATTGAATTAGTTTAAAGAAGAAAATAGGGTTTTGAGACGATAGAAAAGTGAAGAAAATATTTATTTTCCATCGAAGAAAATAAAAATAAAATTTCCGGGCAATTCCGGGTTTTTCCGGGCAAAAAATTTTTTTCCGTTTCTCTTTTTACAGCGATACCGTTTCTTTTACCAATTTGTCAAAGTTCGCAAGTTTTTACAAATTGGTAAAAGAAACGAAGTTTTTGCCCGGAATTGCCCAGAAATTCTATTTTTTACACGGGAAAAACGAATTTTCAAAAATAAGAACAGTTTAGAACAGTTAAAAAAAGAAGGAGAAAATAGGGATTTCAAACTATAGAAAAGTAAAGAAAATATTTATTTTTCATCGAAAAGAATAAAAATAAAATTTCCGGGCAAAAACATTTTCTTCCGTTTCTTTCTTTCTATAGCATTACCGTTTCTTTCACTAATTTGTAAAAGCTCACAAGCTTCTACAAACTGGCAAAAGAAACGAAAAAAAAGTTATTCCCCGGAATTGCCCGGAAATTTTATTTTTGACACGGGAAAAACGAATTTTCAAAAATAAGAACAATTTAGAACAGTTAAAAGCGAAGGAGTAAATAGGGTTTTGAAACGATAGAAAAGTAAAGGAAATATTTATTTTTCATCGAAGAGGATAAAAATAAAATTTTCGGGTTTTTCCGGGCAAAAACTTTTTTGTTTCTATTTTCATAGCATTGACGTTTCTTTTACCAATTTGTAAAAGCTCACAAACTTTTACAAATTGGTAAAAGAAACAAAAAAAAAATTTTTTTCCGGCATTACCCGGAAGTTTTATTCTTTACATGGAAAAAACGAATTTTCGCAAAAATAAAAACAATTTAAAACAGTTAAAAGCGAAAGGGAAAATAGGGTTTTGAAACTCTAGAAAAGTATATATTTATTTATTATTTATTTTTCATCGAAGAGATTAAAAATAAAATTCCCGGGTTTTTCCGGGCAAAAACATTTTTTTTTCCTTTTATTTTACTAATTTGTAAAAGCTCACAAGTATTTACAAACTTTTTTGAAAGAAACGGAAAAAAGTTTTTGCTCGGAAAAACCCGGAAATGTCAAAAGATAAAATTTCCGACTAATTCCAAATTTTTTCAGACAAAAACTTTTTTCCGTTTCTCTCACCAACTTGTAAAAGCTTGTGAGCTTTTATAAATTGGCGAAAGAAACGAAAAAAAAGGTTTTGCCCAAAAAACTCGGAATTACCCAGAAATTTTACTTTTGAAACGGGAAAAACAAGTTTTAGAAAAATGACCTTTTAGTATCGTATATAAAAAGAAAGAATCAATAATATATATTACTTAATCGACGCTTTAAAAAAGGCAATCGCCTGGAAAAGTCGTAAATTACCCGGAAATTTTATTCTTGACACGGAGAAAATTAATTTTGAAATAGAAGGTCAATTTAGAAGAGTTGAAAATGAAATAACAGTTTATTAACTCGGCACAAACTTTTTTTCTGTTTCTTTCACCAATTTTTAAAAGCTCACAAGTTTTTACAAATTGGTATAAGAAAAAAGAAAAAATTGTTTTTTGCCCAGAAAAACCGGGAATTACCCGGAAATTTTATTTTTGACACGGAAAAAACGAATTCTCTGAATTAAAAACAATTTAGAACAGTTAAAAGCGAGAAAATAGGGTTTTGAAACCATAGAAAAGTAAAGGAAATATTTATTTTTCATCGAAGAGAATAAAAATAAAATTTCCGGGTCTTTCCGGGCAAAAACTTTTTTCCGTTTTTTTACAAATTTGTAAAAGCTCACAAGCTTTTTTGAAAGAAACGGAAAAAGGTTTTTGCCTGGAAAAATCCAGAAAAGTCAAAAGATAAAATTTCCGGGCATTTCCGGATTTTTTCGGGCAAAAACTGTTTTTCCGTTTTTTTACTAATATGTAAAAGCTTACAAGCTTTTACATGCTTTTTCGAAAGAAACGGAAAAAAGTTTTTGTCCGGAAAACCCCAGAAGAATCCAAAGTCAAAAGATCAAATTTCTGGGCAATTCCGGATTTTTCCGGATAAAAACTTTTTTTCCGTTTCTTTCACCAATTTGTGAGATTTTACAAATTGGTAAAAGAAACGAAAAAAATGGTTTTGCCCGGAAATATTATTTTTGACACAGGAAAAACAAATTTTCAAAAATATGAACTATTTAGAACAGTTAAACGCGAAATAATTCATATATAAATAATAATTCAACAAAAAAATTCAATGTATTATTTAATCTAAGTAAATAAAATTAGAGTGAAACCCTACTTCAAAAAAAAAAAAATTAATTTTGAAAATTTAATTGAAATTTGTATGAAAAATAGAAATTGCCCGGAAAAAATCCAGAAATACCCAGCGAAACTTGTTTTTAACAGGTGAGAATCAAATTTTAACAGAAACTACCGGGCAATTTTTTTTTATCTGGTTTGAATAGTTTTTCAATAACAATTTTTCCCCCTTTTTTTGGTAAAAAAATGTGAGTAATGAATTAAAATATTTACCTTTTCAGGTAATTCCGGGTTTTCCGGGCAATTTTTCTTTCTCTTTATATTCATATCAAACAAATATTATTCTTTCATTTTGTTAAAAAAATTTAGTATTGCATTAAAAAATTGACATTTTTGGGTAATTTCGGGTTTTCCGGGCAATTTTCCTTCTTCTTTTTATCCGAATCTCGAATAATTTTTCAATAACTAGTTTTTGCCTTTGTCTTTTCTTAATTTCTTACTTTCGCAGTATGTTCTGGGTTTTTCTGGGCTATTTTTAATTTTTTCTCTTCTGTCTTTATCGAATCATTATTAATAATAATTTTTTTGATTTTATATTTTTTAATTGATTAATTAATTAATTAAAGAATATAAAAGAAAGTATTTTATTAAACAAAATTTCAATTTCGTTGATTTCGTGTTTTTCAGGGCAATTTCCCATTTCTTTCTATCCGGATCGAATACTTGATCAATTTTGAACAAAAAAATAGTTGAGAACTATTTTTTTGCCCTTTTTTTCTTGATAAAAAATACAAGTATTTTATTAAAAAATTTCCTAGTTCTGGAATTTCGGGTTTTCCGGGCAAACATCCTTTTTTGAAGTAGAATTATTTTTTTAAAGTATTAACATTTCCTTTCAAGTAATTCTTTCCTATTTATGTTATTTAAAAATTTTCCTTTTCGGGTAATTTTAGTTTTTTCGGGCAATTTTTCCTTTTTTTTATTCGAATCCAATAAATTTTAATAACAATTGTTTTGCCTTTTTTATCAAATAATGTGAGTGTAATAAAAATTACTTTTACGTATAATTCCTGTTTTTCCGGGCAATTTTCTTCTTCTATCAAAGTAGAATTATTTATTTTCATCTAAATAGTTGTTTATTCAATTCCCTTCTTTTTATTTCTTCAAACTACAATTTACCCTGGATTTAAATTCACTTTTTGAAAAAAAAATCCGGGTTTTTCCGGGCAAATTTTTTTTAGAGGTTTTTTTAAGTTTTTTATTTTTAGTTAAAAATGTAATATGAGCTTAAAGTAAATTTAGTAAGCAATAATTTATTTTTATGCTTAATTTTTCTTTTAAACTATAATATTTTATGGCAATGAGAAAATTTATTGCCGTTTTTATTATTTTTTTATCTACAGAGCAAAAGGATAGGGAATAGGGGGGAAATAGGGGGTATAAGTTGTCTTTTACACAAAAAATTCTGAAAATAAAATATTAACATTTTCGTTCGTGTAAATTTTTCATATTTAAACTACAATTTACTCTGGATTTAAATGCATTGTTTAAAAAAAATATCCGGGGTTTTCCGGGCAATTTTCTTTTTCTTTCCCAGAGAATTATTTATTTCCAAGTAAACAGTTATTTATGACATTCTCTTCTTTTTCTTTTTTTAAGCTACAATTTTCCCTGGAATTAAGTTCACTGTTTGAAAAAATATCCGGGTTTTTCCGGGCAATTTTCTTTTTTTCAGAGAATTATTTATTTCCAAGTAAACAGTTATTTATGTCATTCTCTTCTTTTTGTTTTTTGAAACTACAATTTTCCCTGGAATTAAGTTCACTGTTTGAAAAAATATCCGGGTTTTTCCGGGCAATTTTCTTTTTTTTCCCGGAGAATTATTTATTTCCAAGTAAACAGTTATTTATGTCATTCTCTTCTTTTTGTTTTTTGAAACTACAATTTTCCCTGGAATTAAGTTCACTGTTTGAAAAAAATATCCGGGTTTTTCCGGGCAATTTTCTTTTTTCTTTTAAAGTAGAATTATTTATTTTTACGTAAGTAGTTGTTTATACAATTCCCATCTTATTGCTTCTTGAAACTACTTTTACTATACTATTTGAAAAAATATTCGGGTTGTTCCGGGCAATTCCCATTTTTTTGGGGGTTCAGGTTTTTTTTTAAATTAATATAATGTAATATAAGTTTAAAATAACTAAATTCTTCTTTTAAAATATAATATTTTATGGCAAAGAGAAAATTTATTTTTCCTACTTAAAATAGCTTCGAGTAGCGGGGGGGTGGGGGGTGGTAAACAAGACATTTCTTATAAGAATAAAGGAGGGCGAAAAATTCCACTTTTCACCCGTTACTCTAATCCATACTCTTTTTGTTTTATAAGCATCATAAAAAACTAAATTAATAAAAAAACGAAAAAAACAGGTTAAAACTGGTTGAGAATCTAAAAAATTGATAAGTACCCCCCACCCCTTTTTCTATCCTCCCCCCCTCTCTCTCTCTCTCTCTTTCACTCACACAAACTGAAAATAAAGTAGCAAATAATAAATAAAATGCTTCTCAAGTGAATATTCACAATCCAACTTCCTGGTGAGTCGTTGTACAAACATTAATTCAGATTTATGTTGTGATAATGGCAATAACAGCAGCTATTACACTTTAAGAAATGTGATTCGTGACTGACACCGTCAATAACAAACAAAATGAAAACAAAAAAATATATATATAATAATATACAGTAAGTGAGTGAGTGTGAGAGAGAGAGAGAGAGAGAGAGTGAAAAAAAATTGAAGAAAAATGTCGGACAAGGTCGATTTGCTTGAATAAAAGATAGGAGAGTATGTATACAAGCACACCTTTAAGGCCATGTCCAATTGTAGCTCAATTACCCGCGTCTCCCCCTTCTCTTTCTCTCTCTCACTCTCCTACTGGACTTTATTGAAAGTGAAAGAATCATTTTATTTCGGTCAGAATTTACTCGCGAGACAACCAAGTCTTTTTAAAGTGAGTATAGAGAAATACCCCCCCTCCCCCTCTTCTTTCGTTTTTCTCCCCCCACCTTTACGTCTTTGATCCTTAGAGAGAAAATAAACAAAAGTTTTTGTATAAAATTAAAAATATTTAACGAAAAAATTTTTTTTATAACTTTATATTCCTTTTTCTTTTTTACCCCCCCCCCTCCTCTCCACCATCGAAAGACAATAAAAAAAAAATTTTTAATTAGGGACCCCCCCCTCCCCCATGTAACGCAATGTTGTATACATTAGCGCCATTTTTTCTACTGACCGTAACAAATAGCTTGACCCCCCCTCCCCCCTAAAGCGTTACGTATTTTTTGAACGGCCCCTTAATAAAATATAATTATTAAAATATTATTATTTATTAATTAATAAAAAAAAATTTTAAATAACAAACGAATGTTATATGTAATAACAATAAAAAATTTTATATTAATTTTATACTCCCCTCCCTTTTTTTCTCTACACCCCCCCCCCCTTCGTTCACTTCTCTATAGTCGATGAACGAATGTTATTAAATAACAATAAAAATATTTACTGATAAAAAAAATTTTTTTTCCCATTTTACCCCCCACTTTCTCTTTATTTCTTTATTCTTCACTCCCCCTCTTTTACTTCCCATAAACGATAAATAAATGTTGTTAAATAACAATAAAAATATTTAATGACAAAATTTTTTTTTTTACAATTTTACCCCCCTCCCCCCTCTTCTTATTATTGTTCACTCCCCTCTTTACTCCCTAAAAATGATAAACGAATGTTATTTAATAACAATAAATATATTCACGAAAAAAAAATATTTTTTGCATTTTTTGTAGTGTTAAATTATTTATTTATTTAATTATTTATAAAAAAATATTTATACATTTTTTGTAGTGTTAAATTATTTATTTAATTATATATTTAAACATTGGACAAAAAGTGAAAAAAAATTACGAATTTAGAAAAAATTTTTTTTGTATATTTCTAATAAAAATGATAAACGAAAGTTATTTAATATCAATAAAAATATTTCATGGAAATTTGGAAAATTATTGAAAAAAAAGTTTCATTATTTCATTTCAAATTGAAAAGGAAAATTTTAATCTGGAATTTTATTATCAAAAAATATTTTTTTGGATATTTTTGTAAAAAAAAAGATAAACAATTGTTATTTAATAACAATAAAATTATTGAAGATTGAAAATAATTTATTTATTTTAATTTTATTTTAATTTATTTTTTGTAGTGGAAATTTTGTAAAAAAAAAATTATTGTTAAATTTTAAGGTGAAAAAAACTTTCTTTTAAGTAGATTCGTAAATGAAAACGATAAAGAAATGTTATTTTAGTATTTCCGAGAGAAAAAAATTTTTTAAAAAAAGTTTTTATAGAAGAAAACAGAAAAAGAAATTTTATTGTGAAATTTTATTATATAGAAATAATATTTTTTTTATATTTCTAAATAGAAAACGATAAACGAATGTCATTTAATAACAATAAAAATATGTACGAAAAAAAATTCTTTTTTTATAGATTTTTATTTTGGAAATTTTGAAAAATGAAAAAAAAGTTTCACTGTAAAATTTTAATGGGGAAAAAATTTTTGGTAATTAATATTTAATATTTCTTTTTGTATATTTGCAAGAGAAACGTTAAACGATTGTTAATTAATAATAATTATTATTGTTATTTATAAATAATAAAAAAATTACCATAAAATTTTTTTTTTGTTCTACACTTGTTCTACATAAACAAATATCATTTCAAATAACAATAATAATATTTACCGAAGAAAATTCTTTTTTTTGTAGATTTTTATAGCAAAAAATTTGGAAAATTGAAAAAGAAAATTTTATTTTGAAATTATGTGGAAAAAAATTGTTGGTAATTATTATTTAATTATTTATTTCTGTATTTGTGATAAAAAAAAACATTGCACAAATTTTATTTAATAACAATAAAAATATTTCACAAAGAAAATTTTTCTTTTGGAAGTTTTTATGGTGGAAAATTTGGAAAATTGAAAAAAAAATTATTCTGAAATCTTAATGCCGAAAAAAATTTGTTTGTCTTTATTTGTAAAAAATTGTAAATAAATAAATAAAAATTGTTAAAAAAATAGAAGGACAATTTTTTTTAATTGAATTAAAGAAAAAAATTGTATTGCAAAATTTTTCATGTTGAAAAAATATTTTTTTTTCTGTTTAAAAAAAAGATCGAGGAATTTTCTCTATCGTTTTTGCGCATAAATTATTTTCACCTCGTTGTATATATACATATATATATTTTTAAACTGAATAAAAATTCAACCTCTTGGAAATATTTATAACGTATGTGACACCTCTCACTTTCCCACATAGCACAATAGTATGAGGTAAGGTTATGTTGAGTACTAATCGTAAGGCTCATAAGGTTACACGATATTGCTGTGGTAGACCTGAGGTGAACTAAAAACTTCCGCCATGGAGGTAAGGTTACATGTTAGGGTGTGGTGACTATATATGATAAGGCCATGGTAACCTTACACGTTAAGGTTGAGGTAACGTTACATGTTAAGGTTGAGGTAAGGTTACATGTTAAGGTTGAGGTAAGGTTACATGTCAAGGCTGAGGTAAGGTAATTATTAAGTTGTAAGGTTGAGGTAAGGTTGTGATAAGTTTACCAGTTATAGAAAATATTGAAAAAATAATTAATAAATAAATATTCAATTAAAATGTTAAGTTTGTTGCTCTTCTCTATTTTGGAAACCTGACATGAAGCAGAAAATTTTGAAAACAAATTTGGGGGGACTGGGATTCGAACCCGGGATCGGCGCGCATAAACCTATCATTCTAACTAACTGAGCTAAGTAGAGAACTGGCAGAAGGAAAATTAATGTTGCCTTTAAGGAGTTAATCATCTTCTTGGTTCACCTTAAAGGCAACATTAATTTTTCTTCTGCCAGTTCTCTACTTAGCTCAGTTAGTTAGAATGATAGGTTTATGCGCGTCGATCTCGGGTTCGAATCCCAGTCCCCCCAAATTTGTTTTCAAAATTTTCTGCTTCATGTTAGGTTTCCAAAAATAGAGAAGAGCAACAAACTTAACATTTTAATTGAATATTTATTTATTAATTATTTTTTCAATATTTTCTATAACTGGTAAACTTATCACAACCTTACCTCAACCTTACAACTTAATAATTACCTTACCTCAGCCTTGACATGTAACCTTACCTCAACCTTAACATGTAACGTTACCTCAACCTTAACATGTAACCTTACCTCAACCTTAACATGTAACGTTACCTCAACCTTAACGTGTAAGGTTACCATGGCCTTATCATATATAGTCACCACACCCTAACATGTAACCTCACCTCCATGGCGGAAGTTTTTAGTTCACCTCAGGTCTACCACAGCAATATCGTGTAACCTTATGAGCCTTACGATTAGTACTCAACATAACCTTACCTCATACTATTGTGCTATGTGGGTTGATTCACGCCGATTCTATCGATATATTTACGGAAAAGGTGATCGTACTGCATTTAGTTCTAATTCCAAGAGATAGAGAAAAAGAGAGGGGTAAGGAGAGAGAAGCACCAAATGATTGGTTAATGGAAAATTTGTACTATTTTACAATGTTTGCTAAATTTTTTTTCAATTCACAACTAAATAGATCGATAGAAAAAATAAAATTTAGTAGGAAAAAATTACTATTAAAAAAACGTTAGAGATTAACTAGAAAAAGAAGGAAAATGAGGAAAATACATTGATTTAGTTGGGAAAAAGTAGGAAAAAAGTTATGAAAATCGGCATTTGCTATAAAAATAGTGAATTGCCCGGAAAAATGTTAGGAAAATTGGTATTTTCTGTAAAAACTATGCAATTGTCCGGAAAAACATTGGGAAAATCTGTATTTGCAGTAAAAACTAAAGAATTGCCCGGAAAATGTCAGGAAAATCGGTTTTTGCAGTTAAAAATAGGGACATGCCCGGAAAATACAAGGAAAATCTGTATTTGTTGTAAAAATTAGGAAATTGCCCGCAAAAATGTTTAGAAAATTCGGTGCTTGTTGTAAAAATAGGAAATTGTCCGAAAAAATGTTAGGAAAATCGGCATTTGCTTCTAAAAAAGTGGGAATTGCCCGGAAAAACCCGGAAATTTTTTTATTTATTTCTTAATTTAAGATTTAATTTCATGTTTTAGTCCTTTTAGTTTTAACACAATAAAAAGTAAATAGAAGAAAGTTAGTGGAACACAATAAAATACCTGATTTGAGCTGTAAAAAAAAGTTGGAAGAACGGTGAAAAATAAATTTTTTGCTCTAAAATGTCTAAATTGCCCGGAAAATCTAGAAATTTTTTAAAAACTTTATAATTTAATGATTGTCTTGATTTTCACGTGTTAGTTCTATAGTTTTTCAAAAGGAAAATTAAATAAAATAATGTGACTATAGGCAAATTGCCCGGAAAAAATCAATTCAAAACAGGCAATTTTGATTTTTTAGAGGAATTTTTAAAATTAACTGTAGAAAAAGTAAGAAAACCAAAAAATACTTGAGTTGAGATATAAAAAAAGTTGGACTGTCGAAAAAAGTTGGAAAATCGTGAGAAGAATGATATCAATTGCTTTAAAAAGTGTTAATTGTCCGGAAAACTCCAGGAATTTTTATTTATTTAATAATTTAATGGTTGTTTTCAAGTTTTAATTCTTTTTCGTTTTTTTTTTACAAAATCCAAAGTGAATATAACAAAATTAATATAACAAACGGAAAGGAAAAATAGTTGTCAAAATAGTTGGAGTAAACGGTGAAAAATTTGTTTTTACTCTAAGAAGTGTGAATTGCCCGGAAAATACCGGAATTGTTATAAATTTTATAATTTAAGGGTGTCTTGGTTTTCATTTGACAGTTTTATAATTTTTACAAACTGAAAATTAAATAAAATAATGTTTCTATGCTAAAAAAAAGGAAAATTGCCCGGGAAAACTTAATTTAAATAGGGAAATTTTGATTTTTTAGGTGAATTTTTTAAATTAACTATAGAAAAAACAAAAAAAAAATCAGAAAAATCCTCGGAAAATTCTTGAGTTGGGATATAAAAAAATTTGGAAAAACGTGAGAAAAATCATATCAATTGTTTTAAAAAATTGTAAATTATTATTGCCCGGAAAACCCGCATAAATTTTTATGTATTTCGTAATTTAAAGGTTTGTTTCAAGTTTTAATTCTTTTCGGTTTTTTACCAAATGAAAAGTAAATGTATGAAGATTAATATAACAAACGAAAGAAAATTATTCGGGAAAATTTGATTTAGATTCGGCAATTTTGAGTTTTCAGAGAAATTTTTGAAAAATATTTATAGAACAAACGAAGAAAAACAAAAAATACTTGATTTAGGGTGTAAAAAGTTGTATTGTCGAAAAATGTTTGTAAAACGTGAGAAATATTGGAAATATTTGCTACAAAAAAAAGAGAATTGCCCGGAAAAACCCGAAAGTTTTGTTTTTATTCCGAATAGTAAAATTTTTTTGGATTTTATTTGTTTTTTTTTTTTTTGTTTTTAGAAAGTAAAAAGTATAAATAAAATAAATTTACTTTAGCAAAGGAATGAACCAATTAACCGAGCAAATTACCCGGAAAAAATCAAAATTAATTTTTGCCCGGAAAAAATTGAAAATTATTTTTTAATTCAAGAAAAAAACTTTTTTTTACTTCTTTTGATAAATCTCAAGTTACTTAACGGAAAAAATATATAGATAAATAAATATATTTTTTTGCATTTCAACCTTGTGTCATGATTAATTACAAATTTCAAAAATAAATTGACACTAAATGAAAGAAAAGGGAAAAGACAAATATAATAAATCGTTTATAAAATGTATGCAAAAAAAATTAATGTAAATTCGAAGAAATAAAAATCATTAATTAAAAATGAAAACAAATGAGGAAAAGTATTAAAAAAAAATTAATTACAGAATTTTCTCCTTAAAACATTTTTATATAAAAAAAAGTTATAAATAGCAAAAGGAAAAATATAAATTGATTTTTTTAAAACTAAAAATTCAAAATTCAAAAAAATGTTTAGAAATTTAGTGAAAATATAGAAAAACAAATTTTTTTAATAATAATTTTGATTAAATTTGGAGAGTGTTGTTTACATTTTTCTTTCTTTTTCTTTTGAGATATTTTTTTCTTCTCTCAAGTGTATATTGTTCTTTGATGACGACACGCAGTAATACAAAATGAGAATATTCGTAATCAAAATATATGCGCGTAACAGGAAATGATCAATTTTGTGGTTATCTGACATCTAGGAATGTTTCGAATTATTAAGATTACACAAATACCTGTGAAAAAAAAGATTTTCTCACTGTGATTTATGTATTTAAATTTTTTTGTTTTTCTTTTTGAAATTTAGTGTAATTTTTTATTAATTTTTCAAAGTTTTCCATTTCATCTGACATTTTGAAAAGAAAGATTTGCTGTTTTAAAATAAAACAAATAAATAAATTAATTAATGAAATAAAAATTAGATTTCTCTTTTGTTAAAATATTTTTTTGAAAAAAAATTTCCAGGTACTTTTTTGGATTTATTTATTTTTATCTGTATTGGAATTATTCTCGAAGTCTTTATTTCTACTTTTTCTGTAAACAAACATTTTTTTACATTTTCTAAAATTTTATTCCAGACAATTTTTTGAAAATTTAGAAACAACGAGGCAATTTTTCTCAATTATATTAAAAAATAATTTTTTTGTATAAGAATAGAAAAGAGTTATAGTGCAATTATTTTTTTTTCTTTACGAAAAATAATTTAAATAATTTTTAAAAATTTAGCGGGTAATTCTAGTTTTTCCGGGCAATTTTCTTTTTAATTTCTTACATTCACAGTATATTTACTTTCTTTTTGGATTAATTTACATTTTACTTGAATAAATTTAGAAAAGAAAGATTTGTTTCAAAATTAAATGCTTTTTGTGTCAAATTCAATTTTTTCGGGTTTTTCCGGGCAATTTCTTTTTTTCTCTTCTATCTGCATCGAATTATTTTTTTACAATTACTTTTTGCCCTTCTTTTTTGTTAATTTTACTGACATTGTCGAAAATTTTCCTTTTTGGGTTAATCCGGGTTTTCCGGGCATTTTTTTTTACTTCTATCTGCATCAAATTATTTTTCAGTAATAATTTCTGTCTTTCTTTTTGGTTAGATAGTTTACAAAATTTGTTTAAAATTTTCCTTGTCGGGTAATTCTGGGTTTTCCGGGCAATTGTCCTTTTTAATTTTCTATCCGAATAGAATAATTTTTTAAATTATAATTTCTTTTTCTTTTTTTAGAAAAAAATATTGTAATTATTGTGTTTAAAATTTTTCGTTGATGGAGAATTCCGGGTTATCTGGTCAATTTTATTTTTTTATTTTTATGCGAATTTTCTCTAGACTTTTTTTGGTTTTTAATTTTAAAAAAAGTAATCAAATAATGATGAACAAAAATTGCAAAAACGTTACCTATTGAACAATATTTAATTTTTTTAATATTAAAAATACGATATTTTCCCCGTAGTAATTGAATTTTCCGGGCAATCCGCAAGTTTTTGAGTTATTTACGATTTGCGAATAAGTATTCGCAAATTAACAACTTTTAAAATTAGGAAAACAAGTGTTTTCCTAATTTTAAAAGTTGTTAATTTGTTTAATTTTTTGACGAGTAACTCCTTCTTTTTATCTTTTTTTCTTCTTTTCTGTTCTTTCATTTTCAAATTTTTTTTAAGAATTGAAAAATTGAATCTTTTTAGGCTTTTCGTTTTAATTTTTTTTTTTTTTGCAGTGTATTTCCTTTCTTTTCATGCTGGAATTAGTTCACATTTTACTTAAATTAATTTAAAAAAAAAATTTTTTTGTTTTCAGATAAAATATATTTTTTGGGTCAATCAATTTTTTCAGGGTTTTCCCGGGCAATTTTCTTTTCTTTCTTCTCTATCCAAATCGATTTATTTGATAATAATAATTTTTTGCCTCTCTTTTATGTTAATAAATTGACAGACATTGTTTAAAATTTTCCTCGTCGGCAAAATTCCGGGTTTTCCGGGCAAGATTCTTTCTTTTCTATCCAGATAGAAATATTTGTTTTAATAATAATAATTATACTGTTGGATGAAAAATTTCCGAGAAATAAATTTTACCTTGACTTAAAATTCAGTATTTGAGAAAAAAATCCGGGTTTTCCGGGTAAATTCAATTTTTTTTTTTATTAACTTGAAGCACTTTTCTGTTTTATTTGCAATTTTGTATACTTTTAAAAAAAAGTAAACGAAGATTACAAAAAAAATTATTAAATTCTATGTAATTTTTAAAAAATTCAAAACTACAATATTTTCTCGGCATTAAATAAATTTTCCGGGCAATCCTAATTTTTTTGTGTTATTTACGATTTTTAAATATAGCTGCTTATCTCATTTCTAATATTTAGTTATTTATTTAACACCTTTCGAAAAATAGAGAAATACTTTCTTTTCAAAGAAAATAAAAAATCTTTTGTTTCTATTTTAAACATTTTTTTCAAATTTATTTTTTCTGTCAATTTTTTACTTTTCTTTGGTTTACATTAGCACTAAAATTTCCTTTCTTTTTGTATATTTAATCAAAGTTATTTAAATAAATAGAAAAAAAATTTTTGTTTCCAGCTAAAATATTTATTTTTTGCAAATTCAATTTTTTCCGGGTTTTTCCGGGCATTTCCGGGTTTTTCATGCGACACGACATTTTTTTCAAAAAATTCTCTACAATTCGTAGCTAAACATCTTTTTTCATTTCATTCACAACTATTAAATGAAAATTAAGTTCTTAACGTCCATTTTTTATTTCATTAAATTGAATTACCTGAATTAAAAAAATTTTTAATCAAATACTTTTTACTTATTTATTAAATTTTTATTTAATTGTTTCTTAATTTTTCAATCTTGTTAAATTTCTTTAATTTCTTCAGTTTCACTAATTTCGTATTTCAATTACAAATTTTTTAAGCTGAAAAATAAAAAAAATTTTACTATTATAAATTCTATGAAAATTATATCACATTTCAAGTAATCTGGTCATTTTTTCAACGAATATATTAGAATACGACCTTAACCTAATTTTTAACAAGAATTTTATTTTATTATTATTATTGTTATTGTTATTGTTATTGAAATAATTTGTAAATTTATATTTCTGGTTATGAAAATAATTGTCAATATTTTCAAAGCACGTACAAATAAATTAGCTGTAACAAATGTGTTCCTGGATGTTAACTGTTAAACCTCCCCCCTCCACTCCCCTCTTTCTCCCTCCTACTCCTCACCATCGAGTCAAATCTTTTTATATTGTATATTTCTCTCTCAATTTTCGTGGAACGAGATTATCAAAAAAATTTTTTCATAAAAAGACAATTCTTTATTATTTTTATGACATTCATTCAGTGCGAAAGGAATTTTTTTTTCTTTTTCAGCAAAATTTATATGGAAACATCAAACAATTTAAACAAAGTATATATAAACAATGTTTTAATTATTTCAACGGAAGTTTATCTCTCTTATCTTTTCTTGTTTATTTATCCCTTCTATTTTTTTCACACGCATTGTAGTAACAAAAAAAAATTAAAAAAAAAAGATGAATCATTTTTTATGATCTGATAATTTGAATTCCTTTTGTTTATTAAATAATTAATTAATAGAAGTAGTAAAAATAAATTTTTTTTAGAAATATTTAATGTGTTATTTTTATCTTTTCTTCTTTTTAATCGTCAATTACTTTTATAATTAGTTAATTATGCAATAAACGGGTGTTATTTAAAATTTATTAGTTCCACTTTTAGCGACTATTAAAAATTAAATTAAACGACTATTGATAATTATTATCTACTGATAATTATAATTATTTATTAATTAATTGTTTTTAACTAATAATTCTTAGTTAACTAATTATTTTTATTTATAATTATTTATTAACTAATTATTTTTAATTGCAATTATTTATTAACTAATTACTTTCAACTATAATTATTAATTTAATATTTATTTTTACTTATAATTATTAATTATCTAATTATTTTTAATTATAATTATTTATTAACTAATTATTTATTTTAACTATAATAATTAATTTCCAATTCATTTTTAACTATAACTATTAATTAACTAATTAGTTTAACTTTTAATGTAATTATTTTTACTAATAATTTATAATTAACTAATTATTATTAATTATAATTATTTATTAACTAATTATTATTAATTATAATTATTTATTAACTAATTATTATTAATTATAATTATTTATTAAATAATTATTATTCATTATAATTATTTATTAAATAATTGTTGTTAATTATAATTATTAATGAACTGATTATTTTTACTTTTAATTATAAATTAATAATAAATTAATATAAATTAATTTTTATGTGATTTAAAATTTTGTTAAACATTTTTGTTAAATAAGTTTGTTAAACAATTTTTTCATTTAACATTTCGTTACAAAAATTTTGTTAAACCTTCTTTTATAATAACTTTATGTAACAAATTATTCAACTATTTTTATGAAAATATTTTTTTTAATAATTTTATTGAAATTGTTTCCAAATAAATTTATTAAAGATCTTTGTAAATAAATTTATTAAAAGTTTTTGTGATTAATTTTTTTTCTAAATAAATTAAAAAAAAAATTTTTGTTAAGTAGTTTATTTTTTATAAACAAAATATTAATTTTATTATTTTCATTAACATTGTTTATTTCAATATTTACTTTTATCGTCATTAATTTTTATTATTTTATTATTTTTGAAAAAAGGGAAGGAAAAATTTAAGAAAAAAAAAGAATGAAACGTAAAAAATTCCTCTTATTTGCAATTACTACTAGATTGAATGTTTTACAATATGTGACTAGTCATTTAAAAAATTTTTATAAAAAGACATTCTACTTTTTTTTCCTCTTCTTTTATATTTTCTCGCAAGTCAAATAAAAAAAAAGCGTGAAAAAAATTTATTACGACAAATTGAATGTTAATATTGAACTAATAAAACGCTACATATTTGAGATAAGTAAATATAAATATAATGTGTAACTGGTTTTTTTTAAAATACAATATACTGATTATGATGAATAAGAAAAAAATTTCTCTAAATTCTCACTATTTAGTTTTCTCGATAAATATAATGACTAGGTAGTAAAAAATTTACAAAATTATTTTATTTACAAATAAAAAATTTACAAAAAAAAAAGTAGGAAAATTTTTTTTTCTATTTTTTAAAAAAATATTTTTACGTAGATTAGAAAAATGTTTAATGCAGACAATTATATAAATAAACTAAAAATTTTTTTTTCATTCCCAGACATAAGATAGTAATTCGAATTATCAATTTCATAAATCTAATCATTTGAAGATTATTGAAAGCAAATAGTATTAACTCTCGTATTTATATTATAATTTTTATATATCGGATATAATCATTATTTATTTAATTAAAAAATAATTCAATGATTTTTTTCGAAAAAAAATTTCTTTTGGTTCTGAATATCGAAATATTTTTTTAAAAAAATTTTTATGCTTAAAAGCAGAAAAATTTTTTTTATAAATAATTGTTCAAATTGCATAACTGAAAAAATTGTGATGCAAAGTGTGTACGGCAGATGAAAAATTTATCTTCGTCTGTTAAACATGTTCAGATTTTAACTTTATTGTTTTTTAAATTGAAACCGTTTTCTTTTTGCTATTTTAGTATTGAAAATTTTGAATTTATATTTTTAAATTATTTTTCGAATATTCGATTTTGATTTCTATAAATAAATTATGTTGTGCTGAATTTTTCATAATTTTTTATTAATATTAATAAGTTATAAAAATATTTTTTATATTTTATAAAAATTATTTTTCTGAATTTTTACAAATTTTTTATTTATTATTTATTTTTATAAATAATTGATTTTATTAGATACTATTTTTATTACAAAAATAATAATCATTATAAGTTTTTTTATTATTATATAAAAAAACTTTTTTTATATTATTATATTTTCATTTCTATTAATATAATTATTATTGTCATTATTATTTATTGGCAACTGATAACGTATCTTTCGAAAATTGATTTTAAATTATCTCCCTCGCAAAATTAATTTCCAAAATGTTTGAAAAAAACAATTACAGAAATCTTTTACCGACAATTACCGACAAATGCAGTTTTCTATCATTTCAGTGTATAAAAAACTGTTCTGAGCTATTTTGTTATTCTTTAATACGATAATAAGGTAATTTCCTCTCTAAATTAAGATATTTTGTTCGTATTTGCAATTTTTCGTGTGACGGCACGAATGTGCACTTCTAAAATTTCAATCCTGCTAATTAAATATCCAAAAATCGGTCTTAAATTGCTTCCGAAAATGCAAAAACTTTTGTAAACAGTTGAAAAAAACGATTACAGGAATCTTCTTACCGACAATTACCGACATTTTCAGTAATTCTTAATTTTGAAGAATTGTAGGAATCTTCTTACCAGAAATTACTAACATTGACAGTAATTCTTCATTTTGAAGCTCGTAATACCATTACAGGAATCTACGTACCGACAATTACCGACATTGACAGCAGCTCTTCATTTCGAAGAATATAATAAAATTACAGTAATCTTCTTACCAGAAATTACCGACATTGGCAGTAATTCTTCATTTTGAAGCTCGTAATACCATTACAGGAATCTACTTATCGCTAATTACCGACATTGACAGCAGCTCTTCATTTCGAAGAATGTAATATAATTACAGAAATCTTCTTACCAACAATTACCGACATTATCAGTAATTCTTTATTTTTAAGCACGTAATTACAGGAATTTCGTACCGACAATAACCGACATATTTAGTATTTCTTCATTTGAAGAACATAATATAATTTCAGGAAACATCTTACCAGAAATTACCGACATTATTAGTAATAATTCTTCATTTTGAAGTAAGTAATACCATTACAGGAATCTACGTACCGACAATTACCGACATTGACAGTAATTCTTCATTTCTAAGAATATAATATTAACTGGCGGTATTTTATCGCTCTGTAGAGTATAAACGACTAAAAACAGATAACTAGTGTTAATATCTTTCAAGGAGAAAAATTTTCCGATTAAAATCGGAGATAATTCCAATAAGAAAGTCCTTCCGAGGTTACCTATCCAAAATTTCTGGTTTTGATTGGGTCAACTAGAACACAATCTAAAAGTAGAACAAGATCCCAAGTATCAGGATTCTTCTAGCCAGAGTTTGGGGGTTTTACTGGGTCGACCAGGACATAATCTTGGGATGTTACAATTTTCAACGGATGAAAAATTGTCTAAACAATGTTTGAGCCTGATCAATCAGCAGCTTTTCCAAACAAGGTTCTGGAATATTAAGGAAAGAGTACACAAAATTTGATTAAAAGTATATCTTTAATAATGACTCATGCTGGATACAATTCAACAGAAGTTTATCAGTAATTAAATTAGTAGCATCAACAGTAACATTCGTAACAATAAAAACAGTAACAATTGTAATAGTGATACATCAGCCAACAACTTCAAAATTCTGATATTCACTCAAATCTCCACATTCATTAATATCACCCGGACTATACTGTCCCAATCCAACCAATTCGATATTAATCTTCGATTCATATTTCTTGAGTGCATCATTACTTCGCCTATCATCCCGACTCACAATTTCAACCATCCACGTTGCATAAGGACTCAAAACGAATTTTTCCACTAAAATTCCATCAATCCCTCTCATTTTCCTCATCCCATCATTGTACATCTTCTCCAAATTGTAACTCTTTGACATAATACGAAAAATTCTTTCCCCACATCTATAGTACGAATCCCCATTATGAAGAAGCTTTACCGAAAAACTCTGCAGATCGTGAGCAATCTCTTCAAGTTTAATTTCCGGATCTATTGAATTAATCCGTAGCCAAAGATCACTAAATTTGACCGCATTCCATTCTGTATGATGGCTAATGTTAGCGAAAAGTTTCACCCTCTTGCCGGTCAGGAGACCATCAATTTCACCACCACTCCAATTGTGAAAAGCTTGTATATCGTTACCAAATCTGGCGAATTTGATTTTACCACTGTCGATAAGTTTCCGACGATTTTCACTCAATTGCTGACCGTAGTTTTCTAGGTTCTCGGCTGCAATTTCGGCAAGTGTGGGAATATTGTGCTTTTTGGTTTCTTGTTTTTTGAAGAGGTGATGGAATTCTTTGTCGAACGGGAAAACGTATTGTTTGAAATTATACATCCACTTCTGATAATCG
Organism: Leptopilina heterotoma; assembly: GCF_015476425.1. Taxonomy (NCBI): domain Eukaryota; kingdom Metazoa; phylum Arthropoda; class Insecta; order Hymenoptera; family Figitidae; genus Leptopilina; species Leptopilina heterotoma. Next base: position 1,135,283 of record NW_025111081.1, on the reverse strand, counting down.
TCGATAATGTTATTCGAGTAGGATAATTGTAACACTTTGGCTAGTTCGAGACCAAGTTTCGCGTCCTTAACATAAGCGATGTCGAACGGTGGAAGATGTAAATCGTGTAAATAGGGAATTCTCTTCAATTCCTCCACGTGATCATGAAGCCTGTCGAATGTCTCCAAAACTTTATCGACCGCATTTTGCAATTCTTCCAAAACGTTTCTGAATAGTGGCAAGATTTTAAATTCCAGAATAAGAGTCTCTAGTTTTGTCAATATTTCCCTTAGGGAATGGCGTAGATCGAAGTGTTTAAAGTCCAAATAAGTGACGGCGGAAAAAGTTTCCGGACTCTCGCGCATTTTTTGAATCAGTGGCGCAAGTCGTTCATGCACCTCCTCATGGAATTTGCGAATCTTCAAAGTATCCTCGAAGACCTTCCCTATTTCCAAAGCGAATACCAACGAGAAATTGGATTTATCCAGTTCCAGGCTCGGAAGCAATTCGCCAACCATCTGTTTCACCCAGATGTGTACTTTCAAATCGGAGATCAAATTTTTCTTTGAGGATGTATTAGCGCTTTTCTCAAAATCGAGCTGATTGTTCAAAACGTTCACTACGTCCCACTTCATCAAAAGATCTGTAGATGCTTCTCCTCTTAAATGGGAGACGAAGTTTTCCAAATTTACCAAGTTTTTACCATCCGTTGTTGTTGAGTTTACTTCTCTAGTGATCTTCCCTAGGTGATGGAGACTATAGTCGAGAATCGATACCTGAACTCTCTTTCGTATCTGAAGTCGCCTTTCGAACCACCCCAGATATTCATTCAGTACTTTCGGTATTTGTAGTTCGATACTCCGATCAGATGAGTCATCGACCGGATCCGAAATTCCAGACCCAGTTTCACTAAATTTTAGGGCAAGTACTCCTAGACTTGGATTTATCATCCCTAGACCGGTGTTTAGAATTTGAATTACTTCACCAAACACCTTGCCAAGGAATTTAAGTCGTAAATTATCAATCAAACTTTTAGAACTTTTCCTCTTTGATAGTATATGTAGCAAAAGTGTTTCAATCTCACCGGTTAATTTCTGATTTGTTTGGTCAATTTGGGTTTGGATCTTCCCTTGAATTATGTACTGTGTCTCTTCGATAAGTTTCTCTAGTGATGGTCCAGTTTTGAAAATTTTCGTCTGAACCAATTTTCCTGCAATCTTTAGATTTCGGAGTTGTTTTCGAATATGGGGCAAGTAATCATAGAGGGTGTATATCTCCCGTTCGTTGATGTTCTCGATTCGTTCTATCTTCTCGGCTACTAGGTGATCCAGAAAGCGGAGGACGGTTGGGTATTCCTGTTTTTGGAGAAAGTGATCTAGTATTCCCTCCTTCCAGAACTGGTAGAAAAAGAGACCGTGTGATTTATTGACCATCAGATGGTACGCCTCCTCTAGATCTCCTAATTCCTTGACCAAAGTTACAGTATCGTATGTTTTCAGAATCTCCTTATTGATAATCATCTGTTTGTAAATTTCGATATAGTGAGATTCATGACTGTCAATTTGGGAGAAGACGAAAAGTTTGTAGAGATTTGCCAAATCACCAAAATACCGGGTCTTTAGGTCCCCTTTGCGTACATCGGAACCTAGCGTACTTAGATTTGCAGCACCGGGAATTCCATCTTTAGCTATCGCTATTGTTTCATTCAGGGGGAATTTAAAATTGTTTTCGTTCACGTTCTTCATGGTGACTTTCCTGGTCGATCCGCCTTTACCACCAGATCCGCCGACGCCGGGAATTCCATCGATGCCGTTTAGAGTCCACACTTTCACCGGGAAGTGAATACTGGAGCCGTTTAGGGAGACGAGTTTGTATTCTCCCGCACTGCCGCCTTTTCCATTGAGTCCTCCATTACCACCGTTTCCGCCTGGAAAACCCCTAAAGCCGTAGATAAAACACTCGGTCTTGTATGTCCAACCAAGTTGTTCGCCTATTAGGGAATCGTAGTGTTTCACAGTTTTTGAGGCTTCAGTTCGAAAAGATACCGGAGCGTAAGGATACCAATTACAGGAGTGTTTACGTAGGTTTTCCGTGATGTATTCCTCACTAGGGATTTCGCCCTCCTCGCCATCGACCCCATCACCACCGGATTGTCCATTCGATCCCCTGCCGCCATTCAGTGAAATCTTTAATAGTTCTGGATTGATGATGGTCTCCGCCAAACCGAAGAATCTTCCCGCAGCACCACCATGTAATCCCGCTATGCCGTCGGCACCGTTTTTGTTTAGTTTGTCACCGTTGCTGGCCTTTGATTTCTAAACAGTAAAATGATCCTTAGGGCAGGTAGTAGAAATAGTATAGTTAATGGAAATAGTAGTAGTCGTAATAGCAAAGCAAGTCTATTTTCTATTGCTGCGAAGCTCTATCAATGACCTGTTCCTAAGGATGAAGAATGATCTAACCAAATTTTACGGTTTTAGTGGGTCATTGACTTTACATTCTTAGATTACTGCAGGCTCCTAAACATAAAGAATCGTTTAGCTAAAGTTTGCGGTTTTTAGTTGATCGTCCAGGACATAATCTTGGAGTACTACATTTTTCAATAAACGAAAAATCGTTTAGCGAATGTTTGTGGTTTTTAGTGGTTAACCTAGGTCATAATCTTTTGAACTACAGTCTGTTCCTAAGGAGCAGACTAGCCAAAATTTGCGGTTGTAAGTGAGGTGTCCAGAATATACTCTTGGTATCCTACAAATTCCAAAAGAAATAGAATCGTCTAGACGAATTTCGCGGTTTTCAGTGGATGATCCAAGCTGTAATATTTGAATGATACAGTTCACTAAGGATGAGAAATCGTCTAGTCAAAATTCGTGGTTTTTAACGGGTCATCCGGGCCATAAACTTGGAGTACCACAAGTTACTATAGATAAAGAATCGTCTAGCTGAATTTTACTGCAGTTAGTTGGTCATTCAGGGTACAATTAACTAAAGACTCTTAAAAATAATGAATCGTCTAGCCAAAATTAATGGTTTTCAGCGGATCATCCAGGTCATAATCTTGGTCTTTTGCAGTCTTCTAATGATAAAGAAGCAACTAGACGAAGTTTTGGGTTTTTAGTGTATTATCTAGATTAAAATACTCGAGTACTACAGGGTCCTAGACATAAAGAATCGTCTCGTTAAAATTAGCGGTTTATAGTTGATTATCCAGGTCATAATATTAAAGTACTACAATTTTCTATGGTTGAAGAATCGTCTATCTAAAATCTGCGCAGTTTACTGGGTCATCCAGGTCACAATCTTAGAGAACCGAAGGCTACTAAGGATAAGGAATCCCTTATCCAAATTCTTCGGTCTTTATGAATCGGAGAACAAATCGACGATTCGGAACTTTCCGAGATGAAAAGTTCTCTAAATAATTAGAAAAGTAATAACAGTGGCAGAACTTACCAAATAATCCCCAATCGTCAAATTTCGGGAAAAACCATCCAAAACGAATTCCCTTGAATGAACGATCTCCCAAATCGGTGAGAATATCGCCACCGTCAATTCCTGACCCACTGCAAAAATATCCGCATCGATAATTACTTTATCAGCGGCAAAAATCTCCAGAAATCTTATTCCATTTCTCGTCTCATTGTAACACTTTCCATTCAGTACTTTACTCAGTTTTACCAATTTTCCCTTCACCTGTAAATTTTCCTCCCCACACTGAATTTTGGCACTCATCTTAATTGCATTCGATCTAATCGTATCGTAGGCAACTTTCATCATCATCCGATTTTCCTCATTCCAAGTTACCCTCCAATTGTACAACTCCTTCGAAAGTATAGCAATCTTTTTCCTCGTGATTTCCTCCGGTAAATCTTCAACTTCTTGGTAGATGTTTTTAGCCTCCAAATACCAATTATTCATTATATTCAACATTCTTTTGTAAATTTTCAGATTGTGGGTCCATTTTTCCGACTCGTTAATGTACTCGACAGTGGCGAAGACATCAAACCATGAATGGATGAAGCAAATCATGGTACTGTAGTTACTGATTCTTTTGGTGTAATTATTCACATTTGGATCATGCAAGAATTGAAGATTCTCTTTAAGGTTCTGAAAACAAAATGTAATTGCTATCTTGTCTGGTGTTTTTGTACAATTCAAGAATATTTCCAGGACATCATTTAGGTTCATAATCGTCTCCTGTAGGTTAAGTACTCCGGTAAGACTCCTAATTAAGTTTTTCCTTCTGGACAAAGCAGAGTCTAGAGCTAAACTCAGGGAATTCATACTATGGATTAATTTGACATTCACTGAGTTATACAAACAATCAGTCATTACTGAATAATCGCTTTGAAAATCGTGACCATTCAGATTAGTGTACCTAATTATTTCCAAATCCGCCACTAATTGTTTATGATCACCCAAAGAAAATCCCGTCACAATGAAAACATTCTCCTGCTTTATTAAATCTTTCGCCAATAATTTTCCACGATCACTTGTTGCATTCATCATACTCGTGTATCGTTCAATAATATCCAAATAATCATTTCTCTTATCCATTGCACTCTCGCCCTCAGCCGATGATTTCACCACTAATTTTCCACCACTCACTACTAGTCCACTACTCAATCTAAAATTCTCCACATTTCTCAATATTCTCGCCGTTACTTCGAAAATCTGAAAAATTTCCAATTCCCTCTTCTCAGAGTCAACATGAAAATTTTTATCAGCAACAGTAAAAATTAATTTCACATTAGAAATATTGTGCACTATTTCCAAAAGTAATTGACTCGTATAACTTGAATCGTGTAAAGTATCCCTTGGATAGGCAAAAAGAATTGTCGATTCATTTCCATATTTATAGAGATGAACATTATCGATAATTAAATCATAAATGAATTGATCATCATCATCAGAAAATTCATTTCTCAATTTTCTTGGTAATAATTTTTCATTATTTGACAAAAATTCACCTAATTCTTTAGCATCATCTGTATTGTAGGCAATTATTAAAATTAAATTCTTATATTTTAGATTAAAAATATCGTGAACTAATTTCAATTTTTGGGAAATAATTTTTGTCTTCTGTTCATTTAAAGCGAGGCAATTATCTACAATTTCATTATTTTCTGGACTGTCCACCTGTTTGAATAGAGCGAAAAGAAAACATAATTAATAAATAAAATGGACAAATATTTAAAAATATTGAAATATCAAAGAAAATATCGATCTATCGACCAAAAAATTGTCATATCGAACAAAATATCGATATATCGGACAAAATGTCGGTATATCGAACAAAATATCGATATATCGAACTAAATATCGGTATATCGAGCAAAAATTGACATATCGTACAAAAATCGATGTACCAGACAAAACATCGATATATTGAACTAAATATTGACATATTGAACAAAACAGCGATATATCAAACAAATAACAATCGATATTTCGTACAAAATTCGATAAATCGTACAATATATTGATATATCGAGCAAAATATCAATATATCGAACAAGAATATCGAAATATCGAACACAATCGACATATTAATCAAAAAATTGTGATATCGAACCAATTATCGATATGTCTAGCAAAGTAACATATTATATAGAAAAAAATATCGTATAAAAATCCTACAAAATATGAATAATAATAATATATATAGCTTACCTCTGAATCGGGACACAAATTAGAAAATGATAAGAAACTTTGTGAATATTTCGAAAAACTAATATTTGGTAAGAATAAACAAATTAGTAAAATGGCAGAAATTTTCATTTTTCGCTTTCTGAAAAATTTTTTTTTTCTAATAATAAATTTTTAAATTAAATAATATTTTGCTAAAAAGTATAAATATATAAAATGTTTTTGAAAAATAATATTTACATAGTAATATTGTTATTATTCTATAAAAAAAACAAATATATTTAAAAAAATGAAAAAGTAAAAAATAAATTTTATGAAGAAAAAAATTCTGATCTTATTTTATCATTTATTTTTCAATTTATACAGATTTAAGTATATATTATCATATTAATTAAATTAAAATTTATTAAACACTATATTTACACAAGTGTTGACCGAAAAAGAAAAAAAATTTCTATTAACTTTGTCTTTTTCTTTCATGAACAAAAAAAAATTTGAAAATTATCATTTTTTAGATTTCAATTATTATTTTCAGCTCACATACAATTGACAAATGTACAAATTGGAAATTTACATTTTTCTATCAAAGCAAATAATGAAAGAGAAAAAAAAAGTTTTTTTGTAATATAATTGTTAACATTGTCTTGATTTTCTTTTCTTTTCGTTTTTTATCTATTATTATATGAATGTTATATTATTTATTGATTCTGGATATTTTTCCAGTACTTTTTCAATTTTTTTTCTACTTTTAAAAGCAAATTTTAATTTTATTATGTCGTAATAATAATTACATAAAAAATTCTTTTCTATTTATTTTTTTCCATAGAATTAATTTTTTCCTTAGGAAAAATTAATGAAAAAACTATTCCTAAATTGATAATTAGAGAGAAGCCACAAAATTTTATTATCATTTTTGAATAATTTTTCTACAAAAAACAAAACTAATTTTCTTTAAATAAACAATTTTTATTGTTATTTTACAAAAAAATTCATTCAACAAATTTATTAGTTTATGTACATTTTATTTTCTTGGAAAGTAAGATACCTACATATCTGATGATAAGTTGAAAAAAAATTTGTTTCTCTTATCGATAAATACTCTATAAATTAATTAATAATCGAAGGTTATAGTATAAATGGTCATTGAGCCGAGACAGTAGATCAATCAATTAATAGTCGATAAATCGATAAATAATCGATAAATAAATAATTATTCGATAAATCGATAATTAGTCGTTTTATTCATCGATTAGTAAACGATAAATCGATTAGTTGACAAAAAAATCGATTCACAATCAATAGATCAATAATAAATGTTCGATCGATTAGTAGTCGATAAATCAATATATTTTCGATTAATCGATAAAAGTCGATAAATTGATTAATAGTTGATGAATCAATTAGTCGTCGATGAATCGATTAATAATAGTCGTTTGATCGATTAGTAGACAAAAAATCTATATATACTCGATAAATCGATTAAAAGTCGATATATCGATTAATAGTTTATAAATCGATACTTAGTCGATATGACAATAAATAATCGATAAACCGATGAATAGTCGATAGATCGTTTAATAGTGGATGAATCGATTAAGGGTCGATAGATCGATTAATAGTCGAGTAATCGATTAGTAGTCGATAAATCAATAAATGAACGATAAATCGATGCATACAATTAATTACAATTCGTTTTTGTAATATTTCCTTAAATCCGTTTGGCAGACACTTAAATTTAAATCGCTATACTGTCCAAATCCAACTAATTCAATATTAATTTTTGTCTTATATTTTTCTAAATTTGTATAATTTTTATCGACATCACGACTTATAATTTGCAATGACCACGTTGCATATGGACTCAATATATAATCATTCTTAATTTTCTCCGCCGGTATCATTTTTAAGATTAAATTATTGTTATCATCGTAGTATTCTAATTTTTCGTCATTAAATATTTTTTCAGCACGATGTCTTTTCGAATTAATAAGAAATATTCTCTCATCACAACGATAATGTGAATCACCATGATGTTCTAATGTGAATGCAAAACCTTTTAAGTCATTTTTCAATTGACGATTCATTTCCTTATCGTCGACATTATTATTACTACTCAATCGTATCCAAATATCGCTAAATTTAACGGAATTTAAATTTTTATGTTCCGTTATATTTGCGTGAAGTGTTATTTTTCTACCCGATAAAAATTTATTAATTTCATTTTGATATTCACTTGTGCACCATGTGTGAAATGGTGGTAAACTATAGCCGAATATTGTTGAGACGGTATTTTCAAATTCACGTAATTCGGCACGTTTTTTATTTATTTTCGAACCGTAGATTTCAAGACGTTCGCCAGCGTCTTGGGCGCGGACAATTAGATCATCGACAGCGGGTATTGATGAATCGTAAACACCGAGGAATTCATCGGCAAAGGGGAAAATGTATTGATTGAAACTTGCCATCCATTTGGTGTAGTCGTCAAGAACAATGTTGGCGAATGATTGTTGAATCATTTTTGCCAATGAGATGCTTAATTTTGGATCTTTAACGTAGGTGATGTCGAAGGGGGATAAGTAGAGATCGGTTTCGTAATTTGCGTTCTTCATTGTTTGGACGTATTCCTCGATTCTTGTGTAGGTACCGATTATCATATTGACGACGGTTTGCATTTTTTTCAATGTCTTATCAAAGTAGGACGACAGTTTGAATTCTCTAGCAAAGTAATCGATTTGCTGGAAGACATTCTGGAAATATTGTTCCATTTGGAATTTCTTAAAGTCTAAAAATGCCACTGATGATGAATGGAAGTTTTCGGCTGTCGTGTGTTCGTGGATTTTCATCAGGAGGGGGAGCATACCCTCAAGGACTTCTTCCTTGAAATTCCGTAGTTCTCGGGTTTTGATGAAAGCCTTCTCGATTTGGTCGCTGATGCCGTCGATCTTTTTTGGATTCTTGAGATCTTGACACTTACTCAAAACGTCGCCTAACATTTGCTTTAGTCTGGTGTAGGTTTTTAGGTGATTGATAACTTTCAATGATTCCGTGAAGGTTTTCTTTGGATTCTTATTCTTTTGTTGCCAAGCACTGGATTCGGTTTCGAGTTGTTGATTTAGGTTCGCGATGACGTCGAATGACTTGTCATTCATTTGGGTCTTTAGGTCCTTGAAGGTTTTCTCGATTTTTTCGAGTGGTTCGACATTTTTACCCTTTGAGACTAGTTGACGACGATTCTTCTCCACGATCTCAAGGTTCTCGTCGATGGTCAACCTTTGGAATTCGCGTTTCATGTCGATCCAGTTGTTGAAGAATTTTTTTGATTTGTCTACCATGTTTGGAATCATTATGTCGATGTTTGTGTCCATTGTGTCGTCGAGAAAGTTTTGGACAATTGAACCAGCGGCACTAATTTTTGTGCCAATTGTCGCTAGGGCGGGATTTATTATTCCTAGGGCTGTATTCAGAATAGTGAAGATTTCATTGAATGTCTTGATTATTGCCTTCTCTTGCATCGATGATGATCTTCTGACCAGTTCTGCGGCACGTTGGGCTTCGATGTTTGCCAATTGAGCTATTCGTCGAAGAAGAATTTCCATTTCTCCGGATAGCTCCTCATTATGTTGGGTTAGATTCATTTGCAGATCGTCTTGAATTATTCGCTGGGCTTCTTCAATTTTGTCATCATACTCGTCCGTGTATTTTTTATTCATATTCTTGATGACGACAACAGTTTTCGCGTTGTGTAGATGTTGTACCTGTTGCTGTGTCTCCTGGAGATAATCAGCCAACTTGAATATCAGAAAGTTTTGTGAATTTTGGAATAGACGTTTCACCTTTTTTGTCACTGTACTCTGGAGGGTACGTAACACTTCACTGTATTCATCACTCATCTCATTTGTTTTACGATTTTTCGAATAGTGAATCAATCTTTTCTTCCAGGACTGATAGAGATAGAGGGTGGTGGTCTTATTGTCCATCTTGTAGTAGTGCTGCTCTAAATCGATTAGTTCATCAACAAGTGTCAGTGTATCGTACTCCTTCAGAATGTGTTCGTTATTGATAACTTTTTTGTAAAGTTTCATAAACTTATTTCCATTTTGGCCAATTTCAGACAAGATGTACCGCTTGTAGAGATTTGCGGTCTGGCCATACGTCTGTAGAATCGGACGATGGGGAATTAATTTCAACCCGATGATGCTGCTATTCCCGCTTCCCTCATTACCATCCATGGCACGATTGTAGGTTTCATTTTTAGTCACCGAATAATCAAAATAGTTGTAATTGTGAAATGTTACCTTCCAGGTGTGACCTCCCTTACCGGCAGAGCCACCCAAACCGCCTTTACCGTCTGTACCATTCGCCAGCGATAAATTTACTCCAAATGTTGTGGAATCGTCAAATGGATAAAGTTTGTAAATTCCAGCCTTTCCTCCCTTTCCGCTAACACCACCTTGACCCCCATGTCCACCCGGATAGCCGTCTAAACCAAAAATGTAGCACTCCTGTTTGTATTTAAGCGGTATCAAGGTACCAATTAGTGGAACGTAATATTTCTCCCCTTCAGGTTTTCCGATTTGATAAATGAATGGATTGCTCACTGGCCAAGAGCAACGGTGACGATTTAAATTTTCCTGAATAAAATAGGTACTTGGGGTTTCTCCATCATCGCCATTTGCAGCGTCACCACCATCTTGTCCATCTGAACCATTACCACCATTTAGAGATATCTTCAGATTCTGTGCGTTGATGATTGTCTCGGCGAATCCAAAGAATGTCCCTGCAGCGCCACCCGATACACCTGCCTTTCCGTTTAGTCCATTCGGATTTGTAACCTGGTTTCCGTTTCTGGCTTTCGGATTCTGTAAGCAAATTGTGATGGGATTAAGTAACAATGCAAGGAGAAGCGAATCATCCAAAAAGGGTTCTTAAATTCTTTTTGCCAGAAGGTCCAGAAGGTTTAACGGTTCGAAAAACCATTACAGGAATCTTCTTACCGACATTGGCACAAATCTCGAATCTTAACGAAACGAAGGCAACCGGAAATCTAATTGAAGTACTAAAGTACTCCCAATCAATAGAAACATCGATTTGGAGTATTGAAATACCTCCAATCAAAAGAAAAGGTCCAAAAAAGTCAGTTACTACTCACCAAATTGCCCCTAATTTGCTCTCCAGGAATGCCATCCAATGTAATTTGTCTACTATCCACAATTTCCCAAATAGGCGCGAATATAAAAACATCCAGACCATCCACTCTGCCAATTAAGTCCTCATCAATAATTATTTTCTCCAAAGCAAAAATTTCCAATATTTTAAAACTCTTCCTAAACCAATTACTGCTCATAATTTTACTGAGTAATAAAAATTTCCCCTTGACTTGTAATTTCATTTCACTATCAATTCGTTGATACGTATAATTCGCCATCATTCTCACTGAATTCGTTTTTATTGTTTCGTGAGCAATTTTAGCAGTATTTACATCATGAAATGTGATCGGATCCTCTTTTAGATTATTCAACTGATTTTTTAAATCTCTATTAGTATCTTCTTCTGACACTTCCTGAACACCATTGTATATCGAGATTAATTTCCGATACCAATCATTCGTCCTCCGGAGAATCGTAGTATGAAAATTTCTTAAATCCTCAGTCCACTTACTGGAATCAAGTAAATATTCAACTTCTGGTAACGTTATAAAAGATGCTTGCTGAACTTCACAAAATAGGGACAAGTAATAATTTGCTGACGCAATGTCCTTTGTTCCAATTTCTATTTGCTGGAAATCTTTACTTAATTTTTCAAAACACTGCTTTAGTGGTTCGACATTTGTGCTCTTGGTGCACTCGAAAAATTCCGTTAGACTCCCAAAGGTTTGGTTCAATTTCGTCGATTTTGCGAATATTCCCGTAAGTGTTCTTGATTGGTTCGTTTTGTCCTGGAGGTTTAAAATTAATGTCGATTTTAGTGAATTTAACGCAATGGTCAATTGATCGTTAGCTAAATTATTAAGACAATCAAGATGAAGTATTTGTACATTTTGAAAATCGTAATGATTCACTGTCGCTTGGCCCAAGGTGTTCAGATGTTGAAAAATCTTTTCGTACTCAATTTTCGTAAAGTCGGTGAAAATAATATTTCTCTCTCTATTCAGTATGAATTTTACCAGGATTTTTTCGTTCTCTTGGAAAATTTTCAAATAGTTCTGAATAATTTCAATGAATTCCTGTTTGGTGATTCTCGGGGTTTTTAGAACGTCGTTACTTGAACTATCAAATTGCCCCTTGGATTTATCATTTACGGTTAAAAAATACGTAATACTGTATTCATAACTTCGCGGATATCTTAAAAACTTTGCTGCAATTTTAAACGTTCCCAGAATGTTATTTTTATTCCCCCCTGATAAAATATTCGTCGTTAGGATAATCTTCATACTTTTTGCTGCCTTTACGATATGCAATGCTAGAATCTCAGCTAAATCGTTGTCACCAGTTTCTTGAGGATAAACGAAAATTGTTTGATTCTTCGATGGATTTTCGTAGAGATGAATATTGTTTAGGATGAAATCGTAAGTGGCAAGTTGATCATTGGAAATGTTTTGACGATTTTTTTTTCGTTGTTTTAGATTGTTGCTTGAGAGGAATCTTCCTAGGGAAATTGCGTCTCTAATGTTGGACGATACGATTAGGATGATTTGGGAATATTTTAAATCGTAAATGCTGTAGAGCATTGTTAGATGATTGTGAATATGGTGATTGGAATCCTCTAGGAGATTGGTGCATTTTGACAGGGTTTGATTTTCCAGCGTCTGGTCATTCTGAAAAGAAAAACATTTTTAGTTATTATTTATTGTGGGGACAATTTAAATAATTAACATTAGAGGTGCATCTGAATCCTTATTTTCTTGGAATCTAAACTATATCTAAACTATATCCAAGTCTTTACCTAGATAGCAGATACCAAATGGTCATCTGTATTTTGTCACCCTTCTATTGAGTCCCTACCTGTCTGATACAGGTGTTAAAAATTAAATGAATAATAACAATCTGACCCCAAAAATAATAAAAGTGGGAGGCATTACGTAGTATCCCTTTGCAAAAGGAACCTATAAGAGGTTCCACGCTTGTCGAATTCGTCAGTCCAGGAATCGCTACCAAGTTAACTAGTTGTGTACTACCCCCAAGTGTCTTCTTCGTATCAGTCCAGGAAACGCCATCAAGTTAATTAGTCAAGAAGTCGCCACCGAATCAACTTAGTATCTTCTTCGCGTCAGTCCAGCAACCGCCACCAAGTTAACTAGTTGTGTACTGTCATCCAGTTTGTTTTTCGACTCCCAGAAAATCTTTTCAACTACTAAGTACCTTCTTTGAGTCTCCTCTTAGTCAAATTCATTCAAGGAGATAATTTCTAGTGCGAGGTACATTTCTATTTTTCTAAGGACTGCATTACTTCAACATCAACGTCAAATAAATAATTCGGTCACTCCTAGGCTGAGGGGTGTTTTATCTAATTTACATCGACACCTGGACTCCGGACCTTTCACTTTGGGTGTCTCGAAAACGATTTGAGGGAAATCTACTGCATTCTCTGTTTTCGCTAGATAAAGTTATTTCCCCGACCTCACAATGAAGGAGGTATTGTTGTTGGGTCTACAACTCTAAGAATAATTTTAAAAGGTAAGTAACTAATACTATTAAATTTTTCCCCCCTTTAAATTCTCGATTGATTCCACAAGGTTCTAATTTTGTTTCAGTGTCCCTGAAGACATCTGGATCTACTCTTTCTCTCTGATTCTAATTGTAAAGGATTCAAATAAGAACTTTAATAATTTAATTTCTATTTAACAGTTACTCTTTCTTAAAATCTGTCCCTCAATATCAAAGCCTTCCGCTTTGTAAATAAATCAGGTTTGAACCACCGATGCCGGACAATTTAAATATATAATTTGAGATATGTTAGTTTCGTTCTAAGACATAACACTTCCAGGAATTTAACTGTTGAAGGGAAATAAGGAGGGAAATTAAATAAAAAAATTAAAGGTGCAATTAAAATTAAAGATGCATCCAATAAGAATTTAACTCTTGGAGTCATTATGGAGGGAAATAAAATATAAAAAATAGGAGGTGTATCCGTAAAAAAACTTTTGGCCATTCCAATAAAATTAATAAATATATAAATAAAGTAAATAATAAAAAGATACAAACTTACCGTTTCCTTGACACAAGAATTTGGTAACGAAAATAAGGTTCCACTAGATATTTGTAAAAATAGAGAAAAGAAAATAAACTGTTTCAAAATTTCCATTTTGTTGTGTTTACTTATTTTATATTCTTTAGTAATTTTTAATAATACTACTAAAAATGAATTAAATATTTATTTTCATTTAATTGTATTCCTTTTAAATTTAAATAATTATAATTATTATTTATTTAATATTTATTTTTATGAACATTTAATTAATTTATATTTAATAACTAAATTATTTCAGTAAAATCATCTAAAACATTATTCGTTTAAAACAACAAATAATAATAACTGCCGTACATGGCCAGTGATTTCTAATTTATATTTAATTGATTCGATCAAAAGAAATTTTCAAACAATAATCATCATTTATTCAACTGTTTTCAATTTCAATACACGTTCGTATCGTATTTGTAAGATTTTCGAAATATTATCAATTCGATATCATTTAATACTTATATTCCCATCTTTTCACAAAAAAAAGAATTAAAATCAATTATTGTTGTCATAAAGGACAAATAAAAATACAATACATACACAATTATTGAATTTATTATTTAATTGTAAAATAAAACAAAAAGATTTTCATATAAAAGATTATTTTTTTTTCAAAAAGAAATATACAATTTTATAATAAAAGGGATCAATTTTTTTCTCAGGAATTGAAAGAAATGTGTTTGAAAAGAATAATATATGCTTTATTTCAATAAATAATTACAAAGCACATCGCGGATTTATTTTATTGAGGAAAATTATATAATCTGTTTTTGAGTTCTTTTATTTTTTTAGATGAAAATTTCTGGTGATATAACACTTTTATGAAAATTTGACTTATTTAGATTTTACAATAAATGAAAATTAGGTAAATTTCTATAAATTATTAATTTAGTTATATGACATACGACATTTACGTCGTTCTCTATGCTACCATGCTATATAAATCGGAAAATTGCTTCCCCAGAAGGCCTCATGCGTAAACGGTAAGAAAGAACAATTACAGGAATCTTCTTACCGATAATTACCGACAATATACAAATTTGCAGTAATTCACCTTCTTATGAAACCCTTAACGTCGAAATATCTAGAAATCGTTTTTAAAATGTTTATTTATTTATTTACCATAATAAACGGGACATGCCCTTTCGTACAAAAGTACTTAAAAGAATAAAATTACAATAGTAATTACAAAATTTTATAACTAAGATCTAGGCTGGCTCAACATTATCAAAACTTAAGACTATTCTACGCAATGCTAAGGTAAACCTCTGTAAATTATTATCAAAAAAATTAATTCGATCTGAGATTGTATTAGCCTCTCTACTAATCGATTACAAATAAGTTCATTATTTCCATAATTCGTTCTATGAAAGTTTGCTCGGAAAGATACAAAATGTCTAGTAATTCTAGAGGGAACAGCTAAATTGATCATTGATAAAAGAGCAGGACATAATATAAACCCATTCAAAATTTTATACAAAAACAATAAATCATTATAAAGAAATCTTGACAAAACCAAAGGAACATTTAGCGAACCACGAAGATCATTATAATCATGGGTATGACTGTCAAATGGTAAATTAAGTTGCCTTGCAGCAAACCTCAAAAATCGATTTTGAACTCGTTTAATTCTAACAATGTTAAACACATACATCGGTGACCAAACAACAGAAACATACTCAAGAATCGTTCTGACAAGCGTAAAATACAATACTCTTAACACATTAATATTATGAAAAACTGATGCTATTCTCATTACAAATCCTAAAGATTTAAGGGCTCTCGAAACCACTCCAGATATATGATCATTAAAAGAAAAATCATTGTTAAATAATAAACCCAAATCTGATATTTTAGTTTTTCTAATTATTTCTTCACCACCAATTGTATAACAATATACCAATGTATTTCTTTTTGAAAAAGAAATAACACAACTTTTATTGATATTAACACGTCATATAATTAAGGGAACACCAATCAAACAACTTGACACCTGTCAGAAAGATAACTTTTCAAAAAACAAATAAAATCAACAGGCATGCCCATAACTTCTAATTTTATCAGCAGAACATTATGTTCCCTAGACATTTTAGTTCATTAAAGACTGAAAAAACGATTATAGGAATCTTCTTACCGACAATTACCGACACTATCGACATTTGCAAAAATTCACCTTCCTTAATAACGAAATATTCAGAAATCGTTTTTAAAATATTCCCTAGATATTTTAGTTCTTTAACGACTGAAAAAACCATCACAGGAATCATTTTACCGACAATTACCGACATTATCCAATTTTCTTCCTCAAGGAAATAAAAATATTTTACAGGAATCTTCTTACCGATATTTACCGACATTGTCAAAAATCCTTTACAGGAACCAATCCTGTTAGCGACTCATCTGAATATCGGGTTTAATTACTTTTTTAGCTGTTCTGTTTACTGAACCGTTGGAAAAAATGTTGCAAGAATCTTCTTATCAACAATTACCGACAATACCGTTGAAAGCACTTTTACAGAAATCTTCTTACCGACACTGTTGAAAACACTCTGAAAAAGTCTTTTAAGAGTTCATTTATTCTTTTTTTCACTTCAATTACATTTTTACATAGTACTTTGTCAAATTAGATCTACAAATTTCCAACGGACGATCTGTATATCGACCAAAACCCACCAATTCCAAATTAACCTTAGAAATATACTTGCGTAACATCTTAAAATTCTTGTTAGCATCTCTACTTATCAGCTCAATTCTCCACGTTGCATACGGACTTAATAAATAGTCGCCCTTCTGCTTTCCAGAGAACCCACCATTATTATCATTTTCACGAAATTCATCATCATCCAAAGCACTATAGACCCTCTCGAATAGATAACTATTCGTTGTTATTAGATAAACTCCATCGTCACATCTATAGTACGAATCACCTTCATGCACCAATTTAAAAGCAAATCCCTTCAAGTCATTTCTTAAATTCTCATCACCGATATGACTTAAATTCGCCAAACGAACACGTAGCCATATTTCTCGGAATTTTACAGCATTCATAATCTTGTGTTGAAAAACATCGGCAAACAAAGTTACCGATTCGCCCTTAAGAATACGTTTAATTTCCATCTTATAGAGACTGTTGTTCCAGATATGAAATGGAGGTAGATCAAGACCAAATTTACCAGGATAGGTTCTTTCGAATTCAACAAATTCTGCACGTTTTCGTAACAATTTCTCCTCTAGATGATTCAGATGCTTACCGGCCTCTTCGGCTCTTGCTAGAATTCCATTTAGTTGTGGTAACACTGAAGAATCGTAGTCTAGAAAATCATCAGCAAATGGGAAGATGTATTGTTTGAAACTTGTCATCCATTTAGTGTAGTTATCCAAAACGTTGTTGGCATAAATTGTCTGGACCATTTTTGCTAATGCCATACTCAGTTTTGGATTTTTGATGTAGGTCAGATCGAATGGTGCCAAATAGAGATCGGACTCGTAATTAGCTTTCTTCATAGTCTCCACATATTCCTGAATCCTTTCATAGGTACCCAGTACCATATCGATAACATTTTTCATATTCCCCATCGTGTCTTCGAACATAGATTTAAGTTTGAACTGCCCGATGAAAATCTCTAGTTTTTCCAACACCTGTTGAAAATATTCCTTCATCTGAAATTTCTTAAAGTCTAGATAAGCAACCGATTCCGTTAAATTGCTACCCAAATCCGTTTCATCGCGTATTTTCCGAATTAGTGGCATCATCCTCTTATAGATATCCTCTTTGAAATTTCGTAAACTCACCGTCTTTTCGAATGCCCGGTGAATTTCTCCAGTCAACTCATTCAGATGACGTGGATTTCTGATGTCATCAAACTTCTCACTTAGATCACCTAACATTTGCTTCATTCTCGTAAAAGTTCGTATTTGTCCAATCGCTTTCAGTGCACCATCGTAAATATGCTTTTTACTCAAATTCAACTTCTCCCAAATTGTTTTCTCCTTCGTTAATTTGTCATCAATCTTTGTCTCTATATAATTCCCATCGAGATTTTGCAGAGAAGATGATAAACTCTCAAGGGGTTTTACATCACTCCCATGTTTTACAAGTTCCCGTTTCTTTGAATCAATCAAGTCGAGACACTTTGCTAGGGATATTTGTTCAATTTTTGATTTTAAGTCCACCCAATTGTTGAAGAATTCTCGGGATCTGTCGACAATGCTGGGAATTGCGACCTCCACAATACTTGAGTCTGCAGTTTCGTCTATGAAATTTTGAACAATTGAACCAGCAGTACTGAACTTGGTGCCAATTTTACCAAGTGCTGGATTAATTACACCAAGCACGGTGTTTATCATTTCGAATATTTCGTTAATACCTTGGGCCATTAGACGACCTTCCATTCTTTTGGATTTTTCGGAGAGTTCTTCGGTACTTTTTCGTTCCCTTTCGGTTAGACTCATTATTCTTCCGAGGAGCATTTCAGTCTCGCCTTTTAAATTCTGATTCATTTGTTCGATATCCTTGTGTAGTTTTTCTTGAATTATTTGCTGTGCTTCCTTCACTTTGTCATCGTATTCTTTAATGAAATTGCTATTAATTTTTTTGATTCTCAACACGGTTCGTGCGTTCTGTAAATATTTGGATAATTCATTACATTGGGATAAATAATCCGCTATCATGAATACCAAATGTTCTTTACTATTTTTCTCAAGTCGTTGAATTTTATCGGAAATTATTCTATTCAGATTACGGAGTAATGCAGTATAATCCTCGCTCTTCTCGTCTTCTTTTCGATTCAAAGAATAGTGAATCAATCTTTCCCTCCAGGATTTGTAAATGAATATCGTCTTCTTCTTGTCGTCTGTTCGGAAATAATATTTCTCCAAATCAATAAGTTCGTTTACTAAAGACATCGTATTGTAGGTGTTGATAATCTCCCTGTTGCTTATCATCTTCTGGTAAAATTTAACATACTTGTTATCAATTTGGAAATTTGCTAAGAGATATCGTTTGTAAAGATTCACCGTTTGGGGGAATGTTTGCTCCACGTTGGTAAATTTCTGTATTTTAGTACCTAGAGTACTATGGTTATTCTTTCCGATTCTGCCATCTCTGGCTCGATAACACGTTTCGTTGTTGATAATTTCGTGTTCGAAATAATTTTTATTGTGAATTGTAACTTTATGGGTGTAACCACCTATTCCGTTTTTACCACCAATTCCATAAGTTCCATCGGTGCCATTCTGGAGAAATATTTTTAGGG
This sequence comes from Leptopilina heterotoma, assembly GCF_015476425.1. Lineage (NCBI taxonomy): Eukaryota > Metazoa > Arthropoda > Insecta > Hymenoptera > Figitidae > Leptopilina > Leptopilina heterotoma. The sequence continues at coordinate 1,116,165 of NW_025111081.1, read as the reverse complement.
GAATTGTCGACGATCCGAGGGAATAGAAATGAAAATCTCCAGCGGAACCTCCTGCACCGATTGTACCACCATCGCCTCCATTTCCACCGGGAAATCCATTTAAACCGTAGATGTAACACTCGTCTATATATTTAAGAACATAGGACCCAAATAAGGGTTTGTAATATCTGATGACTGATGAATGATTAACAAAGTAATCAACTCGATAGTCATTCAACCACTTGCAGTGGTAATTGTTGAACATTGAGTGAATGTAATTTTTACTCGGTGTCTCGCCATTCTCTCCATTTGCTCCATCGCCACCATTTTGTCCATTACTTCCATTTCCTCCGTTGAGGGAAATTGTCAGATTCTCGACACTGATGATCTTCTCGGCTAAACCGTAGAAAGCACCAGCGGGACCACCTGGAAGACCCGCTAGACCATGGACTCCGTTTCGATTTGTAAGAGTATTGCCGTTCCTTCCTTTCGGTACCTGGGAGGAGAAATTAAAGTATAAATCATCAATTGAATCAGAAACGGGTTTAATTAAATTTTTGCATATTAGACATAATTGCAATTGGGGACTTTAGCTACAGTCCCCAATAAGGAATTATTTATCTCTAAAGTGCCTTTCCCAAAGGGACATTCGAAAACGGTTGGAAATAACTATTACAGGAATCTCCTTACCGACAATTACCGACATTATCAAAAACCTTCTCTAAAGAACCCACTTGCTAAACAGTAGCGAAAACCATTACAGGAATCTTCTTACCGACAATTACCGATACTGGAAATAATCTTTCATTGGAAGACGAATCCTAATTAAACCCGGAAATGTTTGCAAATAGGCAATTGTCACCGCGAACGTCATTAAAAAAACATCCGAATTAAGTATCTTTAGTGCGAAAGTAATTAAAAACAAATTCCCCCTAATTAAAAATCTAGACAATTTCCGTTAGAAAACTATAATTGTAAAAGTTAATAAGAAGGGAAATTCGAATTGAAAACCTACCATATAATCATCATCAGTCAAATTCCGTGAAGCCCCATCCAAAATGATCCGCCTATTCATGACAATCTCCCAAACTGGCGCAAATATTGCAATAACAATATTCTCTCCAATTGCAATTATATCACAATCAATGACAATTTTCTCAAGTGCAAAAATCTCTAGAATTTGATAATTTGGACAATTTGTGTTATTCAAAATTTGACTCAATCGCAAAAATTCTCCAGTCACTTTCAATTTAATCACCGATTCACGTTGACAATTAACATTCACCGTCACATTTCGTAAATCTTCCTTAACAATCCAAACAGCGTGCATCAGGAATGCACTATCATAATCTACATGATTCACCACTTGTTTCATGAGATCATTTAACTTGACATCAATTTCATCAACTGTCAATGAATTCTTCATTGGTTTTAGATCATCGAAAACCATTCTTAAATTGAGAAACCAATTTCTCGGATACTTTAGATCTTGAAGATAATTTTCTATAATTGTAATCCATTTTTGTGCTTCATCATCGTACTCGATGTCGGTTGAATTAAAAATATGTCCCGTCCAACAGAATACGGAGAAATTCTCATTAATTGAGGCAATTTCTATGAGATCAAGTCCTAGGGTCTTTAGATTGTTTAGTAATTTGTCAGAGCATTTGTTGAACATTTTCTTTTCGTTTTTTATGATACAATTTAGAAATGATGATAGTGCTTCATGAGTTGTGTTTAATTTTTCAGACAAAGTGAATATGGAAGTTAGGGTTGTCATACCGGTGAGGTGATTCGACGAGTGGAGATTGGTGCGGATTCGTGAGACTAGAGATTCAGCGGCGAATTGCAAATCGATGTTAGAGGATTTGAACAAACATTTCAAAAATCGGTGTAGTTGACTTTCGTAGTCGTATGTTTTGGCTGGAACTCGTTTAATGTTGCTTAGACGATCGATCAGTTTTTTCTGGAATGATGGTGTTAGATCGCCTTGGATCACGTTTTCCTCGTCTATCATTTCTGCCAGGAGTTTTCCGTTCGGACTTCCATTTGGAGCAGTGGAGTATTCTCTAATTAGTTTGATAAAGCTTCTTTCGATATTCTCCGTACTCACTTCGTACTCACTCGTTTCCTTAGACTTTTTGCTAGTTTTCGGAAAGTTTTCGTTGGGTTGCAATTGTCTCTTGTTTTCTGGGGTTTTTCCCTTAGTTTCCAGCGTATTCTTGTGAATTTCGTCATCTCTAGCTATTTCAGAAGTGTCTCCACTTGTTTCTTTGAATGTCTGATTGGATTTCAAGACTTCTAGGTGTTCTAGGTGGTTTCGGTCAGTATCCTTCATTTCTTGGTGGAATTCGTCATTTTCGGTGGATGTTGGAGTGTTTTCGTTAGTTTCGTCAAAATCTTCATTGGAACTCAAGTCTTTTTGGTGTTTTAGGTGGTTTGCGTCAAGTACGTTCATGTCCTGATGTAACTCATCACTTCCGGCGGTTTCCGGACTGTTTCCGTCAGTTCTTCCAAAGTTTTCTTTGGGTATCAATTCTTCCGGTTGTTCAAGACGAACAATTTCTTTAATCACTTCAGGATTTTCGAGTTCTCTGACGATTTTAGAATCGTTTTCACTTGTTCTCCCAAACTTCTGGTTGAATTTTGATTTTTCCTGTTGCTCCAGGTTTGTTACATTAGATTCCATCGTCTTCTGGTAAAATTCGTCATTTCCGTCGGTTTTCGGAGTATTTCCACTAGTTTTTCCAATATTTCCATTGGAATCCAATTCTTTCAAGGGATTCTGGTTCGTTCCGTTACCTTCCCTCATCTCCCCAAGCAATTCGTCATCTCCGGCGGTTTTTGGAGTATTTTCACTAGTTTTCCCAATATTTCCATTGTAATTCAATTCTTTCAAGGGATTCTGGTTCATTCCGTTAATTTCCCTCACCTCCTCATGGAGTTTGTCATCTTCGTCAGTTTTTGGAGTATTTTCACTAGTTCTCCCAATATTTCCATTGGAATTCATTTCTCCCGGATGTTTTAGGTTCGTTCCGTTAATTCCCCTCACCTCCTCATGTAATTCATCATCTCCCTCGGTTTTTGGAGTATTTCCACTAGTTCTCCCAATATTTCCATTGGAATTCAATTTTCCCAAGGGTTTTAGGTTCTTTTCGTTAATTTCCCTCATCCCCTCATGAAATTCATCACCCCCGTCAAATTTTGGAGTATTTCCTTTCGTTTTTTGAATTTTTGCACCAAGAATCAAATCTTCCAGCTCTTTTATGTTCTTTCCATCATTGTCCCTCACCTCCTCATCAAATTCATCATCCCCGTCGATTTTTGGATTATTTCCACTCGTCTTCCGAACTTTTGCATCAGGAGACAATTCTTCCAGCTCTTCCAAGTCCTTTCCCGTATTTTCCCTCAACTCTTCACCTAATCCACCATCTCCATCGACTTTTAGACTCTTTTCTCTTTTCTCCCTGAATTTTTCACTACACTGAAGTTCTCTAATGATTGATTGTAGATCACCATTAGTTTCATCGCTCTTCCTCCCGTTACAATTAACCTCCCTCATAATTTTAAAAATCTCTTCATCACTTTGTGTATAACTGGGAACAATCACATTCGATGAAATCCCTGTCCTTTCTGAATCTAGGTCTCTATTAATAGTTTCCACATTCTTATTATTCCTCCTAGAATTTTCATTACCATGCGGAAGTTTTTTGATAATTTTCCTAAGTACTCTTCTAGTCGCTTCAATCGAAAAATTTTTCCTCCCCCTCCCACCGTTTTTTCCAATTCTTTTTCCACTTTTCCTACTAACTCGACTTCTCTGACGACTTATTTCCTGTGCTTCTCTAAAATTCCTCTTCCCTTCCTGAAGATCCTCCTCCTTTTTTTCCCTTGAAGTATTATTTCTCCTCTCATCAATTTCCAAATTTCCATTTGTCACAATGAATAAATAACTTCCCCTATACTTTTTGACATTTTTTATCATTTTACCAGCAATTTCAAAAATATCCCTCACTTTAGTTTCCGGATCGTTGTCTCGACTATTAGAAATAGTTAAAATTAATTGTACAGTTTCAGCGTAACTAACACTCTGTATTACTATTTCCTGTGCTAAAAATTCATCTTTTGTATTTCTAGGATAGGTGAGGAATGTCGTTGATTGATTTTGATCTTGATAGGCAATAAAATTTTCCACTATAAAATCATAATGTAATTTAATTTCATAGCTAAACATGTTCCTCGTCTTTTTTGGTAGTAATCTATTATTGTTTGTCAAGAAACGAGCCAAATTGATGTCATCATTCAAATTTTCCGACAATATTATTATTAAATTTGGATTATCTATTTCAAATATCTCTGCGAGTAAATGTTCATGAAATAATGGCTCCCATTCATCCAGACATGTTGGATAACTCACATCACTTGGAATTTGAGAATTATTCTGAAACTTGTTAACGATTTATTATTTATTAGTAATTTGTAATAAGCAACTAGTAATTTTTGTAACACTCAATCAATTAGAAATTCCTAATTATTATTAATTGATTAGTAATTCGTAATAAATAATTAATTAGCAATTCGTAAATATTAATTATTTAGTAATTCGTAATTATTAAGTGTATTTAGTAATTCGGAGTTATTAATTAATTAGTATGTAATTACTAATTTATTAGTAAGTAATAAGTAATTAATTAGTATGTAATTAGTAATTAATTAGTATGTAATTAGTAATTAATTAGTGATTAATTAGTAATTGATTAGTAATTAATTAGCAATTGATTAGTTAGTAATTAGTAATTAATTAGTGATTTATTAATGAGTAATTAGTTATTAATTTGTGATTTATTAGTAAGTAATTAGTAATTAATTAGTAATTGAATAGTAACTAATTAGTTATTCAAAATATTAATTTGTTATTTGCAGTCATTAATTAATTAGTAAGTTGTATTTGTTAATTAATTAGTAATTTGTATTTATTAATTACTTATTCATTCAAAAATATTATTTAATTAGTAATTCGAAAAAATTCATTACATAATAATTTTTATTTATTAATTATTAATTGCTAATAAGTAATTAATACTTATTGTTTATTATTTTTATTTTAAATTTCTATTTATATAGTTTTCTTATACTGTAAATAACAATTAATCTTTATTTATTTATTTATTTATTTATTTAAAGAAAAACAAGTTTTTACCTCAAGTTCCGGACAGGCGTCAATTTTAAGTTCTGGTTGATTGTGCAATGCACGTGTTATTCCGGCGAACAGCATGTGAATAAACATCAATGAAATACAAAGAAAAAGCTTCATTTTTTAATATTTCACTGAAAAACTAAAAAAAAACAAAATTCATTAATTATTTATAAAAATAAATTATTATTTCTGATTTATTATTATTACTAACTAATTATTATTATTATTAAGAAAACTTATTAAATTATTATTATGATTAATTATTATTAATTCTTATTTTCATTATTATTATATTATTAATTATGGTTATCAATTCTTTAATTATTATTGTAACTGAAAAATAAATTTAAAACTATGAAAAAATGAGGGACTAACTCTGATGGGGGTCGAAAAAAAATTATTATAACTTTTAGTTAATTGGAGGCCTCATTAGTAATTAAATACATTAATTAATTAATCGACAATTAATTGCCGCGAGATACAAAAAAAAATTTACCACTGACTCTAAATGGAGCAAAAATAATATTTAGAAAAGAGAAAAATGCTGGAAGCAATTTTATATATCTACCTGAAAATTTAAAAAATCAGTGATTCGTTATTAATACAATATGTTTTTTATTGGATAAATAATTAATAATAGAGGAATAAATTTTTATGTATTATCATACAATTGTGATTTTGAATATTATATTGACTTTTAATTTAAAATAAATAAAAAAAAAAAATTTTTTCATGATAAAAATTTTAAATGTGTACGTAGGTACTCAATATAATAATTCATCATCTTGACTCTCGTCATAATGATAAAAATCTTATGAAGCACGTGATTTTTTGTATTATTGAAATTAATTTATTATTTAAAATGATAAATCTAGATTTATCTATTCTGTATATATATATATATATAATATGTATATATCTGTATCTAGATTTGTGTATATAGACACAATATTAAATGAAAATTATTTTCTATTCAAATTTTAACGATTTTTATACAATATATTTATATATGTATGTACTTATGTTAATTTCTATGTTGTATTTCTTCAAAAAAATATGTTTCTTGATTCTGAAAAGAGTGACAAAATTATATCATTTCGGCCTAGATATTTTTTAAAATATATAATTTCTTATTACAGATTATTTGAACTAATATCATCTTTTATTAATAGGTATTTTAATAAAAATTTTGGTTCAATTTTTTTGCTTTATGAACTAGAATTAATTTTTTATAAGGAAAATTATTTTTCTCACAAAAAAGTAATTTTTTTAAATCATTTCCTGGCTTAAGTTATTATTATTATTATTTTATTTTATTATTATTTAATGTTTTTACTAGGTATTGTTGTTAAAATAATTATAATTTATTATAATTATTATAAATATTATTATTACTTTATTATCATTATTACTATTTATTGTTATTACTATATTAATATTTCTATTTTTTTATTCTTATTCTAATTTTTATTTATGATCATTATTATTATATGATTATTCTTATTTTATATTTTTTAATGATTTTAAAGACGTTAAAATCAAAAGAAAATTAAGTTTAAGCAGATCAATCATGTGTCATTTTATTGAGAACCACCTGCGAATGATCAATAAACTTGTTATTTTAAACTCATCACAAATGTACTTTTAAGAAAACTTTTAGATAACTATTTTTCTGTTAAATATTGCAGATGTGGAATTTTTTTTCTTTTCTTTTAATATTTTAAATAATAATTTTGTAAACCGAAATCCTTATTTTATTTAATAAATAAATAAATACAGTATATTTTATTTATTTGAAGAAAAGTAAAAAGCAAAAAAAACTTTATTTATTAATTTTTATTACTTTCGGAAAAGAAACTTTTTAAAAAATAATTTGTCCAATTTAAATAAAATGACAAATTGTCTCCAATAAATATATAAAAAGAAAAAAAATTTTCAAGTAGTACTTGTTTGCGTTAAATGATTTTTTAATTAAGGACAATAATAATCAGTGGAATTATTGGAATATTGTCAACATCTATAATTTTCTTTTTCTGTTATCTGACGGGGAGAAATGGATTTTCAACCCTTCCCATTGTAAATAAAACACGACGACGGTTTTGTTTGAATGCTTTTGCAGTCATTTCATAGCCTTTTTATAATCAACAATACCACAAGAGTGCACATTGTTTAAAGTTAATAAATATTTTTTTTAAATTATCTTTTAATTGTAAAAAAAAATTATTTCCTTTATTACAAATTTTTTTATTTTTAACTAAACAATTTTTTATAAAACAAAACTTTAAACTATTTTTTTAAGTTTAATTTTTTCTCTCTCTTCATATTATTATTATTTTTAGTGTTAAAAAAGAATTGAGAAACGAAAAAAAAAATTTCCAGTGTTAAATTAAAAAGAAGAAACAATTATAAAATGATTTATCCATTATCAGAATTTATTGGCGACGTTCCATATGAATTGCGAAGAATTTCCGATACAAACTCAAATTCATTGGAAAAAAGTGAGTTAAAAAATTTTTAATTTTAATAAATTTAATTTGTTAAACAAAAATTGTTAAAGAAAAATTTCTCAAAAAAATGTTAAAGAAAAAATTCTCAAAAAAAAATTTTTTTTTAATTTGATTTTTTAACAGAAGATCCCATTCCACAAACAATTAATGTAAAGGAAAAAATTCAAAATTACAATCAAAAGTCAAGTGGATTGAAAACTGATATTCATTTAGCGCTTATGCCACTTTATTATGTGACAAAATTATGTGGCCTCTATCCAGTTGAATTAAAAGCACGAGGCGGTGGAATTTATTCTGCAAAATTATATAAACCTGCAGTATTTTATGGGTAAAAATAATTCATGCAAATTATTCACTAAGAAATATGCAATTTTATAACTTAATGATAATAGTACAAGTTTCCAATTTACCACTCGCCGATAATGCAGATTACCAATTTACCTATCTCCGATCATATAGATTTCTTATTAACCATCAATCGGTAATACAGTTTCCTTAATTACCCAATAATTATTAGTTTTTAATTTCTAGCCTAAAATTAGTTAAAATTTACATTTTACCTATTAATAGTCACTGCAGATTATTAAATATCCACAGTTGGTAATGTAAAGTTCTACTTTGTTTACATTCGGTAATGTAGATTTCTAATCTGTCCGCTACAAGTATAATGTCAATTCTTGATCTTTATTGTAATTTATAATTTACTAACTGTTTAGCACATGGTTTTTCGTGCTCTTTTTTACCGACATGTATTATCAGTGTCATGGTCATTAGTATTGTCATTAGTAGTATTACCGACAATGATAATACTAGTCATAAACTACAATAAATATTGCAGTTTAGGAATCCCCATTACCGACTGATGGTAAAGAAGAAACCTGTACTACCAGCAGTCGGTAAATTAGAATTCATCCTTGTCACTAAATGGTAAGATTACATATAATATATACATTAAATTAGTAATGCAAAAATGTTCTTTTTTTAATAGCATTTCATTAGCAATAGCATTTATATCATCTCAAGCATGGGGTTTGTGGCGAGATTTAAGAAATGGTTGGAAAAATAGCACAAGACTATCGTCACAAACTGCGTTAACAGTAACTTGCACTGATGTAACGGCAATTGTTACGGTAATGATTACTGCAATAACAAATGCACCATTTAGATGGAACTATTTACAAAGAGCAATAAAAATATTAGCGGAGGTAAGAAAGAAAAATTAATTTCGTTTCTACTAATAATTTTCTTTATTGCTGACTTAATCTACCATCAGCTGCTAATGTAGGTCGCTTTAAATTTTAAGAAATCTCTACATTGCCGACTTAACGTATCAGTGGTATCTGGATTAACGACCGCTGATAGGTTACGTCGGTAATGTAGATGTTTTTAACAGCTGGATTACCGACTTAATATATCAGTGGTATCTATATTACCAACCGATGTCAAGTTAAGTCGGTAATATAGAGGTTTTTAAACTTTGTATTGTTGATTTAACCTACCAGCGGTCGGTAATGTAGATACCCAATAATAAATCTTAATCTACCAACGGTCGGTATTGTAGAGCTCTAATTTATATAAACAAAAAAATTTATTTTCAGATAGACGAAAAAATTGGAAATTTAGAAATGAAAAGACTACAGAGAATTTCAATAATTTTGATTTCATGTCCACTGTGTTATTTGATGTTAATTTCGGTTTTGGATTTTAAAGCATGGAAATTGTCGGACAGTAGGAAACCACAATTACTACCTGATAAAGGACAAATTAATTATCTACCACTCTATTTTATGTATATTATAATAACAATGTTTGAAACACAATATGCATTAATAACATTTAATGTCGGTGAACGTTTCTCACGTCTTAATCGTTTTAGTAGGAAAATATTGAAATGCAACAAAATTCTCGAAGTGGGTATGTAAAAAACTAGTGTTTCAATGAAGTTTCCAAAAAATTTTAATGTGGGGCTTCAGTATATTAAATTTTGTTAAAAAATTAAAAAAGAAATTTTATTTTCCAGCTTCAGAATTTAAACAGCACATGATTAGGCTTCCCACAATCTCGTCGGAATTAAGTCGTTCTAAGAAGGCAAAACCACATGAGGGATTTACTGCTGGTAAGAGTGCTGTAATTATTATTTAATTTCCACATTGTTTTTATGATACAAAAAATTTTTTACTTGGATTTGAAGGGATGGGCTTGAAATTTTTCTGAAGGCTATGCTTGTTCCTCTTTTGGCAACATGATTGGTGTTTATCTTGCAAAGGTTAAATTGAAATTAAATTATTTGAGTTTTTATTTGAATTCTTTTTAATTAGAATCAGAGAGAAAGAGTAGATCCAGATGTCTTCAGGGACATTGAAACAAAATTAGAACCTTGTGGAATTTTTGGGTCGTAGTCCCAACAAGCAATACCTCCTTCAGTATGACATCGAGGAAATGACTTTGTCTAGTGAAAACAGAGAATGCAGTAGATTTCCCTCGAATTGTTTTCGGGCCAGCCAAAGTGAAAGGTCCAGAGTCCAGGTGTCGATGTAAATTAGATAAAACACCCCTCAGCCTAGGAGGGACCGAATTATTTATTTGACGTTGATGTCGAAGTAATGCAGTCCTTAGAAAAATAGAAATGTGCCTCGCAGTAGAAATTATCTCCTTGAATGAATTTGACTGAGAGGAGACTCAAAGAAGGTACTTAGTAGTTGTAAAGATTTTCTGGGAGTCGAAAAACAAACTGGATGACAGTACACAACTAGTTAACTTGGTGGCGGTTGCTGGACTGACACGAAGAAGATACTAAGTTGATTCGGTGGTGACTTCTGGACTAACTAACTTGATGACGTTTCCTGGACAAAGATGACACTTGGGGGTAGTACACAACTAGTCAACTTGAACTGGTCCATCGCGTTTTTTTGGAGCACCAAGATTTTCAGCTTCCTCCGCTTCAAGAAATTGTGAGCCCTCACAATCCTTGCGCACTTGAGCATCAATCGAGGGACTGGAGGCGATTTTTTCCTATCTTCAGTCTGCTCACATAGGGTACTGAATCTGAATTTGTAGAATCCATTTCTTCTTGCTGTTCGGATGTCGTTTAGTGAAAAGTCCTGTCACCATGACAAAGTTCATCAAGAATGTACCTTAACAATAACCGAATATTCAAGATATCCGTAGGATGACATAGTGACGTCGACGGAAAACTTCTGGAAATTCTATAGGGATAAGGACGTTTTTGGAACGAAGATGATTTTTTGACCAGAGGGTTCGTTGCATATTAGATCCTTTGCTGTTTGGGTTCAAGATTCTTGTTAGCGGACATCCAACGGTGGGGATTGTTTTCGGAGTTTTCCCGTCTCCGGACTGCTTACATGGGGTGCTTTACCGGAATCTGTAGAATCCATGTATCTTGCTATTCAGATCTCTTCCCTTTCCCTGTGCTCTTTCTTTATCCTTTCCTTTAAAAGAATTCCGTTTTTTCGGTACAAACTGTCTTCCAGTTTGTACAGAAAAAAAGGGCTCATCTGTCTTCGATCGGGAAGCAGAACATCCACATGGTCCCTCCTGGAATTACACGAGGCCTATTCTAGCTAATTCCCATTCTAAAAGAAGTTATTGAGGCCAGTACGACTGCAACTAACTGCTTCTCCATTTCATTAGTCAACTGTTCTCTTTACTCTGAACATTGACCATCTTGTTTAAATACAAAGAATTCCACCCTTTCGGAGGCGTTTTTCCAAATCCAATTAAATAATTAATATAATTGCAGGAAATCAAAAACTAATCGATTCGATATCAACATTAACGACACTGCATGGGAATTTATGTGATTCGACGTCACTGATTAATATTGCATTTGGAATACCATTGCTTACCTGCGTTTTAGGATGTATGCTTCATTTGATAAATACCTGTTATTTTTTGTACACCGAATTAAAAGAGGAGGATACAAGTGGATTTTTCCTTGTAACCCAACCACTTTGGGTTATTTTTCACATAATAATGCTTCTCATACTGGTGCAACCGTGTTACATGACAATAGTCAAGGTTTTTAAATTAAAATTTTAGAATTTCATTTCTTTTTATGTAAAAATGAATACATTTTGTTTCTTTTAACAGTGCAGAGAAACAACATTATTGGTCAGTCAATTATTGACACTAAAATGGGATCCAGATGTGCAAAAACAATTGGAAATATTTTCACTGCAATTACTACATCGTCCATTAAATTTCTCAGCCTGTGGATTATTTTCCATTGATCGTGGTTTAGTCACATCGGTAAACTTATTAATATTAATTACAAAAATTCACAATTCTTTCTTATAAATTCAAATTTTTCCAACAAAAACCCTTGACTGCCACCTACGGAATCTTTAGTTTCCCACTGAAGATTTCAAAGGTGTCAGTTAAGTTTTTTTTATCCACTAAGAAATAATATTCAATGTATATAAGATAGAATACAAATGCACATAAAAGAATGTGAATTATAAAATAAAATTAGTAATTTTTTTTATTTATTACAGATTGCAGGTGCTGTGGCGACTTATCTCGTGATACTCGTGCAGTTTCAAAATGAGAACGATTGTTCACAAGGGACGAAGGATCTTAAAAATGCAACAGATATTATTTTCAAAAATTTATCATTAGCTAAAAGTCCAAAAGCTTAATTATAATATATATTATGTAAATTGTTTATTACAATAGTTCTGAGAAATAATAAATATCTACATTACCGACTTAATCCTATAACGGTCGACATTGTAAATTTCTACATTACCGTCTTGCCTATCAACTATGATGGTATTATTACCGATAGTTGATAAATTAGAAATCTATATTACCGATTGTAGATAAAGTAGAAATTTCCATTACCAATCGTTAATACTTAATAACTCTGACTATTAATGGTGGGGTAGCCAAAAGCCTCACTTACCATTTTCCCCAGTCACACAAATTGTACAAAACTGTTTTACCGACTGAGTCTCTACAAATCTAACCTTCTTACTGTGTAAAATTGTAGTTCGGGACAATGACAAGTGAGGCTTTTGGCTACCTACCTGATCTTTAATGCATAATCTAGACATTTACCGACTATTCTACCAACCGTCGGTAATAAATTATGTCGGTAATTTAAAAACCACCGCATTATCGACATAATCTACCAACGGACGGTACTGTAGATTCTTAAACTTTGGTCTAGAATTTCTTCATTAAGAACTTTGGAACATACCTGGGACTTAACTTGCCAACGGTCGGTAAATCAGGTCTCTAATAACGAAGCTCTTCATTACCTACTTTTCTAGCAATAGTCGGTAATGTAGAACAATAATTTAATAAATCTCTACATTATTGATTTAATTTACCAACGGTCGGTAAGGTAGATCCCAAAAAATAATAATCAATGCTTTTTTTGGGAGTTTTTCAGGGTCACTAAATCGAAATCTGAAGTCAAACCTCAACAAGAACAAAGTCAAAATTTAGAAATTCAAAATGGTGGTTTTAAAAATCCGATCAAAAACTTAAAAAATCTAACTAATCTTACTAAAAATGCTTTTTCGTGGGTTTCCGAGGTCGCTGAATCCGAATTTGATGTCAAAATTAAAAAATTAAAAATGGCTTCCGAAAAAATTAAAATTTAACTAATATTACTAAAAATTCTTACTAGGGGGTTTTTGGGGTAGGTGAATCGAAATTTGATGTCAAAATTAAAAAATTAAAAATGGTGGTTTTAAAATGACGACCAAAAACTTAATAAATCTAACTAATCTTAATGAAAATGTTTATTCAGGAGGTTTTTGGGGTCGCTGAATCCGAATTTGATGTCGAAATTTGAAAATTAAAAATGGCGACTTCAAAATGGCACCCGAAAAATTTCAATTTCATCTAATCTTATTAAAAATGCTTACTCAGGGTTTTTCGGGGTCGCTGAATCCGTTTTTGAAGTCAAAATTTAAAAATTAAAAATGGCGTCCAATAAATTTTTAAATTTCACTAATCTGATTAAATTAAAAACTTTTCGATCTCTATTTTGAAGCCGTTATTTTAAATTTTAAAATTTTGACTTCTAATTCGAATTCAGTGGCCTCAAAAACAAAAATATATGTTAATACCGCTTTTATCATAGAAAAAATTCTTTTTACACATTTTTACTAACAAAAACCTTATTTTTACCACACTTTAAACGAGTTAATTATAAGATAAATAAAATTAACACTTTATTATTTTTTTTTTTTTTTGATAAAATTTCTGTATTATGACAGTGTTTCACTTATTGTGTACAGAGAATATTACTTGGTAATTACAATTGTAATAGTATGTATAATATTTCAATAATAATATAATAATAATAATAATAATAATATATAGTTATATATAATAATATATCTATAACTCATTAGAAAAAAAAGTTAATATTTTTCTTCTTCATGCATAGCTTTCTATCAAACTCTTGGCCGAGACTTAAAAGCGTATTAAAATTTTTCAGGAAATTTAAAATAAACCTTTTATATTTATCTATATATATATACATATATATTTATATTTATGTATATAAATATAATGTAATCTTTTTTTTCCTGTTTTTTGTTGTTGTTTCATTTTGCCCTTTTTTATATATATATATATATATATATATTGTTTTTTTTCAATTTAAAAAAAATAATTTTTTTCCAAAAATCTAGAAAAAAATAACAAGCGATTGGAGTGGGACGCAATATTTTATAAATAATATTTATATATATGTATATATATATCGTCCCCTACCAACTAGATTTGTAAAAAATGCGGGTAATCTAAAAAATAGAAGTGGATTTTTTTTCTCTCTATTATATCCGATGACAAAAAACACGATTCTTTCTCTCTCTCTCTTTCTCGCACTCTCATTCATACAAAGACAATTTTTTAGTTAAAATTCATTAAATTCTTTTAATTCTTTTAATCATTTCTTTTACTCTCTTTCTCTATCACTTTTTCACTTTCTTACCTCTTTTTCTCCCCACCCCCCTTTTTCCCACCACAATTATTCTTTCTCTTTTTCTCACATTCATATCGAATTTTTTTTTTTTTTTTACTATTTTTTATTTATATTAAAAATCAAATTGATTTCTCATTTGTTCAGTTAATTTTTTATGGCGACAATATGGAGTTTTTTTTTATTTTTATTTTGGTTTTTATTTAGCACAACAAATTAGCAGTCTCTAACATAAGTTTTGTTTTTTTCCCAAATACAATAATTAATTAATTAATTATTATCATCATCATCATTATCATCAGTATCATACAAATAATTCTAATATTCGCATTCCTCCAACAATTTGAAAATGAGCTGTCTTTGAAGAAAATAGACAAGGCACTTTGAACCGAATAAGTTTTTTTTCACATTTTCATTTATTTCTTATTTTTTTTCTCATTATTTCAAATTCTTATCTAGTTGGCCTCGGAAATCTTTTTTTTTTTATATTTTTATAAAATTGTAGGGTTTTTGGGAGGGGGGGACAAGTTATTTTATTCATTTCGTTTTTTTTTAACTATTTCGCCGATTTTATTTCAACGATTAGAAAGTAAAAGAAAAATCGACGAAAAAAAAAATTGCTACACTTATAAATATGAAATTTATTAACAGATTAGGAAAAAAAAAGTGGAAAGTGATGAAGGGGGAAGAAGAACAGGGAGAGTGGAATTTTGATCGAAAAAAATTAAAAAATATTTTTTTTTATCGAATTTAATTTAATTTTATTCAACAAAAAAAAAGAATTAAAAAATAGGGTCCATAGTTTGAAATTTTTGAAAAATCTTAAAATTGCGGTTAAAAATCATCGAAATTAGGACTTTTTAAGTCAAATTGATTTTAAATTGGGGAAAAAAAGGAAAGTGCATTTTTCCCCCTCCACCCTCTCTTTCTCGAAAAAAAAATGTTTTCCTCCTTTGATTCATCATTTTTTTTTATTGAACGACACCGGGTCGCTCTCATATTTCAACAACAACAAAAAAAATGCAATTTATGTACAAAAATATAAATAAATTAACAAAAAAAGAAAAAAAAATTAAAAAACATTGAAACGAGCAAAAAAAAAATTGAAAAAAAATGACACTGACAGAAAAATATATATTTATAATATGTAAAAAGGAGGTGAAATATTATGCCGGGCTAATTATTATATTATAATAATAATAATTATCATCCATAAAATAATTGATAAAATATTCAGCTTTGTTCACGACTCAATTCTTTTTTTTTCATAATTTGAATTTAAAGAGCGTGTAAAATTAATTAAAAATATTCCTATATATGAAGCCACAGTCTTTTTTAAGTACAGCACATATCTGAACCTAAGACCCTTTTTTTGTTGTTGTTGTTATTGTTGTTTTAGATCCAGATATTGGGGTACATTGATATTAAACTGTAAATATAAACAATCGTCGTCTTCATTCAACTTCTTCTGTTATGTTGTTTTTCCCTTTTTTTTATTTATTTATTTATTTATTAGCAAAACCATTGTCAAAGTCCGAGAGAATTGGCCAAGTCGTATTGCAGCAGCTTTCAGTAATGGAGGAGGGGTTTTTTTTTTTTTTTAAATATAACTCAGCAAAATATTTTTTTTTGCTGGAGTACATTTTCTTTTCATCATTATCATTATCATCATATTGCAAAAAAAATTTGATGATCCTTAATTTTCTCTCTTTTTCTTAGTTTCTTTGTTAGAGGAAAGTTTTGTTTTTAGTGAAAAATTTTTTTTGCCTTGAAGAAAATATTGCAAAAAAAATTTTTTAAATGTTGATTTTTGTTTTCTTTTAGGAGATTATTTTTGTTTTTTTTAACGTTTTCCCCATGCACCGTCGGGAACTGACGCTGGAACATGAGTGAAACCACCAAATTGTGGAAATTCCTCGACACTCGCTGTATTTGGAGCACTTTGTTGTTGTTGTTGCTCCCATGGACCGCCTTTCACGATAAATCCAGAATCATTCTCACTTCCACTGCCCTCGTCGCGTTGAGGTGCTCGTAGACTATTTGTGTATTCATAGGTGTGCGACACTTCTTGCATCTTAAGGAAAAAAAGAAAAAAAAATAATTAATTATTTTTAAATTTGTTAAGTTTAGAAAATTTATGATCAAATATTTGAAAAATAAGTTTAAAAATGATTTAATTTTAAAATCCAAGAGTCAAATTCTTAATCAGCGATTCCGAAAACCCCAAAAGTGACGATTTTGAAGGGAAATTAACAGACTTCGCAAGTCGATAATTAATTTTAAAAAAGTAGCAAAAAGTAGCTTTCAAACTTAAAAAAAGTAGCTATCGAAAAATTAAACTTGACGACCAAAAAAAACTTGTTTTAGCAACTTCACAAAACTGACAAAAATTCCATTCTATATAATGCTAATAAATTGAATTCCTGCAACGAATTTTATTATTCATGAAAAAATTTAAATATTTAGAAAAATAATTTAATTCTTGTGAAGAATTTTATAAAAATTTTTTAATAATTAATTTCTTTCGACTAATTTAGTGAAAATTCTAATTAAAATAATTAAATTCTTGAGAAATTTCCATTTTCATGAAATGCAAAAAATTTTTTAAAATAATTAAATTTTTCGCAGAATTCTATTAAAATTTTTGAGAATAATTTAATGTCTGTGTGTCATTTTATTAAATTTTGTTAAAAATAATTGAATTCCTAAAAAGTATTTTATTATTTATGAAAATAATTAAATTCTTGCAAACGATTTTATTAGAATTTTTTTAAATAATTGAATTTCCAAGAAAAAATGTATTAATATTAAAAATAATTGAAAATCTTGCGATGAATTTTATTATTTATGCAAACAATTGAATAGTTGCAAAGAATTTTATTAAAATGCCTCAAAATAATTGAATTTTCTGGAATAATTTTGTTATTTATCGTCATAATTGAATTCGTTCGAAGAATTATTTATGTAAATAATTCATTTCTTGGTAAGTATTTTTTTAAAATCTAAGAGAATAATTGAATTATTTCAAAAAAATTTAATTTAAATATTTGAAAATAATTTAATTCCTGTGAAATTTTTATTCTTTTGGAATATAATTGAATGTTCGTGTAGAATATTATTAAAATTTGTGTTAAATATTTGAATTATTTTGTGAAATTTTATTAAAATAGTAGAACATTGAAAATCCTTGAATTAAGAAAATTTTTTGAAAATAATTGAATAGTTGCAAAGAATTTTATTAAAATGCCTCAAAATAATTGTAATTTTGGGAATAATTTTGTTATTTATCGATAAAACTGAATTCTTTCGAAGAATTATTTACGTAAATAATTAAATTCTTGTCAAAAATTTTATTAAAATCTAAAATAATGATTTAATTGTTTCAAAGAAATTTAATTAAAATTGTATTTAAAATAATTGATTTCATTCGAAACATTTTATTAAAATATTTGAAAGTAATTGAATTTCAAAGAAGAATTTTATTATTTATAATGATAATTGAAGTTTTGTCGAGAATTTTTTAAAAACTTTTAAATATAATTGAATTTTTGACAATAATTTCATTACTTTTGAAAATGTAAAATTGAATTTCTGAAATCATTTGTAACTTTTCCAAAATTCAAATTTTATTAGTGTTTTTTAGCTAAAATTCTTCTATAAATCCATTATTTTTAATAATTAATTAAATATACAATAAAAAATTTAACTAATTTAAGAAGAATCTGAATTATTAAAATTTTCCAAAAATCTAAGTTCTTTAAAATTTCTAATTAAATTCATTGAAAATTGAAATTAAAACCTTTTGAAGTTAATCTATTTATGAAAATTGTAAACGCAACTTTTTTAAAAATTCAATTAATTTTGAAATATTTAGGTAAAATTAGTCATTAAATAATTTATAATTAATAAATGTTATGATAGTTCTTCAAGAATGAAGTTATTTAAAAAAGAAATGATTGTCGAAACCTCTCGAGTAACTGAGTTTCAAACGAATTTCGTTAATTTTTTTTAAAAAAATGTCTGCCATATCGGATCCGTCATTTTTTAAAGAAAAAGAAAAAAAAAGTAAAGAACAAAAAGAATAAAAATCCAAAATAGTAAAAAATTAAAAAACTATGAAAAATAAATAAAGTTTTACTTACATATTCCTCCTCCAATTTGAGAAGATAGTCCTTAGCGTCAAGAACATTTTCCTCATTGCCAATGATCGTGACCATTTCTGGATCGGGATCAGTTTTACGGGGAATTTTAATATCGACCTTATAGTCGTCCATTATTTTCCGTATATTACGTCCCTTTGATCCAATTAGCCTTGAATGCACTGCCGAACTAATGCGAATTTCTTCCTTCATCAATCCGTCCTAAAATTAATTCGATTAATATTAATTATCAATTTAATTCCAATTCGAATTAATTACTTCGATTATAACTGACGATTATATCGTTTAAAAACTATTTTACAAATCATTATTTATATTTTTTTTGTTACTCCAAGTTAACAAATTGGAATATTTTTGGAAAAAATCATATTTACTTTTTTATTTTTCCATTGCACATGATCAAAATCAATTCAAATCAGTCTAGTATGACCACCAGACAAATAATAATGCATAATGAAATTTATTTAAATTGTTATAAACAATGTTAATAAAGAAAAAGATAAATTTGGTCCTCTTCATGAAAAAAATTGTTTTTTTTTCAGACAAATTTAAATTTATGTTTATTTAAGTAATTTATGTCTGTTTTGGCAAAAAAATGATTTTAGAGTTAATAATTATCATTGTTATTAACAATTATAATGAACAATTATCAAGTTTCTTTTGCATTTGAAAATATTTTCGGCATTTTTTAAATTTAAAATGTTTATATCATAAAATACTGTTTATAAAACTAATGATAAAATAAATAATTATTTCCTTCAGTTATACATACCAGCTCGTTAACAATCTTGAGAATATCATCTCTAGCGTCATGAGTGTTTGCCTCATAACCTGTGATAGTGATAAATCTCTCATCAGGCTCACCCTTGCGACGGAAATTAATTTGCACATCGTGATCTGTACGAATTTTCGTAATTACCGCTCCCTTTCGGCCAATAATTTTCGGATGATATTCGGGATCAACTTCAATCTGTAAAATAAAACAGAAATACATTTTTTTCGTTCTTTGCAAAAAGATAATTTATATTTTTTAATAATTATTTAATAATTTAATTATAATTAAACGTTTAATTAATATAAGTTCAAGTAATACCTTCAATTCGAAAGACTTTAATATTTTATCCTCTTTCTCGGCTTTGAGAATTTCGCATTTCTCCAAAATTGCTTGTTTTGCACTCTCAACATTGGCTGGAGTACCGCAGATCTGAAATTAAAAATATATTTTTTTTGTTACTTGAAGAAACATAAAGTATATATTTGTTCGTTAGAAAACAAGAAGTAAATTACTACATACCTCAATATAGTCGAGTCTTTCTTCAGCTGGGGAAAGTTTAATGTGAACATCATAAGTTTCCATTAATTCCCGAACATCCTTTCCTTTCTGTCCAATAATCGAACGATGGAAATCAAATGGAACCTCCACCTTTTTAGAAAAAAATTTAAATTTTTAATTATTAAATTCTTTCGACAAATTTTAATAACATTTTTCAAGAAATTCGATTAAACTTGCATTAAAAATAATTGAAATTCTGCAATGAGTTTTACTGTTTATGAAAATAATTGAATTATTACGAAGAATTTTATAAAAAAGTTTCAAACAATTAATTTTTTTCGAAAAAATTTATATTCTATTTTTAATAATTTAATTCCCGTGAAATTTTCATTATTTTAGAAAATAATTGAATATTCGTATAGAATTTTGTCAAAATTGTTTTTAAATAATTGAACTCTTCTCTAAATTTTTTTTTTTTAAATAGATAATTTGAAAATAATTGAAATAATTTGATTAATAATTGAATTAATTGAATTCTTTCAAAGAATTACGTTAAAATTTTTAAAATTGAAACTAATTTCATCTAATTTTTGTAAAGAATTTTAATAATTATTAAAATAGTTGAATTCTTTCAAAGAAGAATTGCAATAAAATTTTTAAAATTGAAAGTAATTTCATCAGAATTGAAATTACAATTTTTCAAAAAAAAATTCTTTATTAAATGATTTATAAGTAATAACTTTATTTTTTTGGAAAATAATCGAATGTTTCTGTAGAATATTATCAAAATTTTTGCTTATAAATTAAATTCTTTTGAGAAATTTTATTAAAATAGAATGTTGAAAGAATTAAGAAAAATTATTTGAAAATAATAAAAATTTTCCCATGAATATTATTAAAATTTTTGAAAATAATTGAATTTTATTAATTTTAAAAGTAATTGAATTCTTATGATGAATACTGTTATTTATGAAAATAATTTAATTTTGCAATGAATTTGATTAAAATTCCTGAAAATAGTTGAATTCTATCGAAGAATTTTGCTTTTCACATTTTATAAAGATAATTGAAATGTTGCCAATTTTTTTTAGATCTTTTAAAAATAATTGAATTTCTGCGAATAATTTTTTTTTTTACATTATAATATAAGAATATTGTTACTGTAACTTTTTCAAAATTATTTTCATCATTTCAATTCAATAATTATTAAATCTGAAAAATAAAAAAAAATTAATTTCTAAAAACGTACTTCAATTGTTGTTGGTACGAGATCGAGAAGAGCCTGTTTGGCATTAGCCGCATTTTCTGGCAAGCCGGTGATGCGAATAATGTCGCCCGGTGAAACGGCTGGAGCTTCATCTCCATTCTCGCCGTTTACTTGGTCCACTGGTTTCTCGTCTACTATAGAAATTCCCAAATAATTTGTATTTAATATTCGAAAATATACATTTAAATATATTATATTCTTATAAAAAATTATGAGATTATAATATTTTAATCATAATTTTTTATATAATTTAAAACAACATTTTTAAAGATAAATTACTCTCCTTAATATAAAATGTTTTCTTTTAACTTTAAAGTCAATCAAAATTTAACTTTAGTCAAAATTTTTATGAAAATAAAATACTTTTGCAAAATTAAAAATTACTTTTTACAAAAAAAATTTTTGTTTACCATAAGTATCACGATCGGGAATTTTAATTTGGACATCAAATTCAGCAGTAACGCTTTGTATTTTACAACCTTTAGCACCCATAACAGTTCGATGATATTTTCTCGGGATAATGCATTCAATTGTGATCATTGATTCCTAAAAAAAAAATGAAGTTTATTAATCTCTCTATTCTCACCTTTATCTTTTTTAGTTTTTTTTTTATATTTTCACATTAGAATTAATATGTATTTTGGTTTAATTATTATAAGATAGAAATTAATTTATTATATAATAGAAGTTCTTTTAAATTTATAGAGGTTTATAAATTTATCTTTAGTATAATTACATAATATAAAAATTAATAAGTACTATTATTAATTAATAATATTAATTATTTAATTAATAACTAAAAATATAATAATTTTTGTATTATGTTCGTTATTAAAATGTATATAAATATTGTATTAATTTTTTTTACCAAGTTTTGCACAATTTCACGCATACGTTGTTTGGCAGCTTCTATGCATTCGTGAGAACCCTTGAGAGTGACACGATTACTCTCGACACCGGGCCTTGGAAAAGAGATTTGCACACCTCCACATTCATCAGCAATTTTATGCAAAACTCCACCTCTCCTGGCAACGAAATGTCGATGATGCTTCAAGTCAATCAAAATTTCACCCTCGATTATGTTGTCCTATTGGAGAAATCATAAAGTAAAAATAATTAGAGAAACAAATGACAAATTTCAATTTGCTTTTTTTAGAGAACTTAATTAAAATAATTATGACAGTTAAATTAAAATTCAAGGATTTAAAACTTATTCTAAAAGGAAAAATTCTCACTATTTCACTGATGCATGCCTCCAATTCGGCTTTGGCCTTTTCCACCGCTTCTTTTTTACCCATAATAGTAATTAATTCCTTATCTTCATCTTTATCAGTCGGGAAGATAATTCGAACTCCTGTGGATTCACGAATCTATAAAGAAAATTAATTTAAGTAAAATATAAATTTTTATTAAAAAACAAATTGTTTTGTTGAATGAAGAAATTTTTTTGTAAATATGAAAAGACAGTAAAATTTTACCCTTTTGATATTAGCACCGTTTTTTCCTATAATAAATTTATGGTGTTGAGCCTTGGCGCGTATTTCTACAGTGTAACTCGAGAGTAATTTTTCATTAGTCAACTCTAATAGTTGTTGCTTTGCTTTCTCGACGTCTTCTTTTGGTCCTCTAATGCTAACCTGAAATTTTATAATTAAATTAAATTTAATATTCTTCCTTTCTATTTATTTCTATTGCAGACCTCGGATCGACTTTAAGGTGCAAAAAAAAGTCGCTTTAGTCGAAATAAAATAGAAAAAAGTCGAAAAAGTCGTTTATTTAATTCAGTGTTGTCAAAAAAATTTTATTTTGTATTTTCTGATCTTTCACTGATTTCTAAATTTAATTATTCAAAATTTGAATAATTTCGTTAAATAAATATTCAAATACTTCTTGTTTATTTCTATACAGGAATAAAATTTAAAAAATTTCTATTTAAAACCTTTTGAAATTTAATAAATTCTAAAAATTACAACTTCAATTCTCTTAAAATTCAATTATTTTCTACAATTTTTAATCAAACTTCTTCTCGAAATCAATTATTTTTAATAATTTTCCGAAAGTTCTTAAAGAATTCAATTATTTAAATACAACTAAGAATATTTTCAGGACCTTAATTTTTGTCAAATAAATGTGACCTTAAGGCCACAATATAAACAGATTTATTATTAAAATACAAAAATTCAGTTCTTTATAATGATTCCAACTGTCCCATGTTTTTTAAGTTATTAATTAATTTTCAAACAATTATAATTTAAAGAAATTCTTAAAATTAATTTTTCAAAACCTATTTTAAAAATAATTTATAAAAGATAATAGTTTTTCAATTATATAGAATTGAAAAATTTCCAAACAATTGAAATTTGGTAAATTCTATCAAAAAAAATAATTCAAGATTGAAAGAATTTTAATTATTAAAATAAACGCGATTTCTCCAAAATTTTAATAAATCTAAAAAAGTCATGTGTTTGTTAAAATGTTAAAAATAATTGTAAAAAATTTTAATGTTATTATTTTTTGTATGTATTTGAATTTTTGGAAATTTGTATTTAAAACTATTGAGAATAATTGAATTTTAAAAAATTAGAATGCAAAAATTCTAAGAATTATTTTTATCAAAAATATTTTAATATAATTTTTTTGTAGCTAATTTTCATTAATTAGCATTTTTAAATTTACACTCGAAGATTTTTCATTAAAAATTTTGCGAGAAATCAATTATTTTCAAAAATTTACAATTAAAAATTCTTTTAAAGTTTATTTTCAAAAATTCTTATCAAACACTTTGAAAAAAATCAATTATTTTCAATTAAATTTTACAAAATTTCAATTATTGAAACTCTTTTTTATTGTAAATTTTAAAATTTTTATTTAGTATCTATTTATAAAAAAAAAGTTGAATTGTTTCGAAGAAATTATTAAAAATTTGTTGGAAATAATTGAATTTTATGGAAATATTTGAAAATATTTGAATTCTTACGAGAAATTCAATTAAATATGTTTTGAAAATAATTGAATTCGTGCAAAGAATTTTACTATATTTATAAAAATAATTGAATTCTTGTGAAGAATTTTACCATTTATAAAAATAATTGAATTGTTTCGAAGGATTTATTAAGATTTTGGAAAATAATTGAATTTATTCGAAATATATTAAAAATTGTTTTAAAAATTAAATTCTTCCGAGGAATTTAATTTCAATTATTTTAAAAATTTGCAATTAAAATTCTTCGAATGCTGATTTTCAAAAATTTATTAAAAACACTTTTAAAAAAATCAATTATTTTTAATTAAATTTTACAAAATTTTCAATATTTATTAAAACACTTTTCAATTGTAAATTTCGAAAATAAGTTGCATTTTATACTAAAAATTATTGCAATATTCGGAAAAAAAGTCGAAAAAGTCGTAATTTTTGAAAATAAGTCGAAAAAAGTCGAAAATGTTATAAAATCCGAGGCCGGCTATTGGGAAATAATTGAAAATTTACCTTATCGCTCTTACTATCCGAAGATGGGAATTTAATAGTGACACCTCCGCAGTCTTCCATTATGGATTGAATCAATTTACCACCGGTACCAATAAGCGTATTATAAAATTTCGGAGGTATTGCTATTTCATCAGTAACAGTGGCAGTCTAAAAAGAAGCATTTTTTTAAAAATAAAAATAAGCAATTAATTCAATTAATTAATAATAAAGCAATTATTTTAAAATATTTTTTAAAAATAATATTTTCTTACCATTTCATTTTGGATTTTTTGAATTTTATCCCTAGCCTCTTCGACATTTTCCTTTTTGCCAGTAATTGTTATTACATCACTTTTCTCACCTTCGGCTGGCAAATCGATTTTCGTTTGCGTCTCCTCGCGAATCTATTTTGAAAAGAAAGAAAATTTCCCTTTTTGTATTTTTTTTTAAAGAAAAATTAATAAACTAACAAAAAGGAGAGAAATAAAAAAAAATGTAGAAACATTTTTATATAAAACGTACTTAAGAAAAAAAAACGAACCTTGCGAATATTGACGCCACCTTTGCCAATGATGAATTTATGGAATTGCTTGAAAATCGGCACCTCTAGAACGTAGCTACTTTCACGCATTTCCTTCACCAGTTTCATTAAATATTTATGACACTTTTCAACGTCTTGTTTAGGACCGCGAATTTTCACTGCACCTGCTTTGTCTCCTTAAACAAATTTTTAAAGAAATTAACTTTTTATTCCAAAAGAAAGTTGAAAATAAAAAAAAAATATAAAAGCTTACCTTGAGCTGGAATAATGATTTGCACTTGATTGAATTTATCACGAATTTCTTTAATATTATCGCCTTTAGAACCAATAATTTTACGATAGAAACGCGGCTCAATTGCAACGTCCTTCTCGACTTCGTTCTCCAATTTTTCCACCATTTCCAACAATTCCTGAAAGATGAAAATTTATAATTTTTGGTAAAAAGAAAGCAAGTTGAAAAAAATCGAAACTCAATTTCAAGAATAAGAAAAGAAGAAAAAATGAAATAAAAAATCATTTTTGAATCTCCAGAGTTGTTACAAAAATTTAATTTTGCTTTGCCTGATTTCCAGGCAAAATTTTGACTTTTTTCCTAACCATAAAGAATATTCTGATTCACTCTAAAATATAAGATACTCAAAAAAAACGTTCTATTACATTTATTTATTGTAACTTCTTCAAAATTATTTTCATCAATCAATTATTTTTAGTAATTTTTGAAAAAATTTTTCTTTGAAAATTTTCAAATCCATTTGTTTCACAATTGAATTTTACTTGAAATTCAAATTATTCGGAAATTCTTCAATTAAATATAACATTAAAAAATAAAAACTTGAAATAATTTTAAAAATTTCAATTAAGTTTTTTGAAAAAAATAGTTCTATAGAATTTTTTAATTAAAAATATGAAAAATTCAGATTTTCAAATATTTTAATTTGAAACCTTTACAAAATTCAATTATTTCTAAAAATTGCAATTATTAGTAACTTTTCCAAAATTCAATTATTATCTAAAACTATAACTGAAATTAATTTCCAAATCAATTTTCAATAGAAAATTCTACTATTCGATTATTTAAATACAAACATAGATAATTCATTGAATAATTGAATGTTTCTTAAAATTTAATTCTCAAAGAATTTTATCAACAAATTTTTAAATATTTGAATTCATTCGACGAATTTTAATAAAATTTTTAAGAATAATTACATTTTTCGATGAATTTGATTAAAATTATATTAAAAATAATTGAAATTATGAAATGAGTTATATTATTTATGAAAATAATTCAATTCCTGTAAAGAATTCAATTACTTTTGGTAAATAGTTTAACTCCTGTGAAGAATTTTATTATTTATCAAAAATAATTGAATTCCTTCGAAGAATTTTATTATTTTTGGAAAATAATTGAATTGCTGCGAATAATTTTATTCTTTTTTTGCAAATAATTGAATTTCTGTGGAGATTTCATTAATTTTTTTTAAAAAAATTGAATTTCTGCGAAGAATTTTATGGTTTTTGTTTTAAATAATTGAATTCCTGGAAAGAATTTTATGAAAAGTTTTTACATAATTGAATTCTTACGAAGAATTTTATTAATATTTAAAACTAATTGAATTCTTTTGACGAATTTTAATAAAATTTTTAAGAATAATTAGATTTTTCGAGGAATTCGATTAAAATTGAATTAAAAATAATTGAAATTCTGTAATGAGTTTTATTAATTATGAAAATAATTGAATTATTGCGAAGAATTATGTAAAAAAATTACAAACTATTGATTTTTTTCGAGAAAATTTATGCAAATTCTATTTTTAATAATTGAATTTCTGTGAAATTTTCATTATGTATTTTAGAAAATAATTGAATATTCGTGTTGAACTTTGTCAAAATTGTTTTTAAATGATAGAATTCTTTTGGGAAATTTTATTAAAATAATAGATATAGAAATTATTGAAATTAGAAAAATGTTTTAAAATAATTGAAATTTTGCAATGAATTTTATTTAAATTTTTGAAAATAATTGAATTTTATTACTTTTGAAAATAATTGAATTCTTTTGATAAATATTGTTATTTACGAAAATAATTGACTTCCTCCAAATGATTTTATTATTTATCAAAATAATTCTTATGAAATTTATATTTTTTGAAAAATAATTGAATTTAATTGAATTAAATTGAAATTAAATTGAAATAATTGAATTTAATTGAATTTAATTTTTGTTTAATAATAGAATTCTTTTGGCAAATTTTATTAAAATAGTAGAATATTGAAAATCATTGAATTAAGAATAATTTTTCAAAATAATTGAAATTTTGCCACGAGTTTTATTAGAATTTTTGAAAACAATTGAAATTTATTACTTTTGAAAATAATTGAATTCTTGTGATGAATACTATTATTTATGAAAATGATTGAATTTTGCAATGAATTTTATTAAAACTCCTGAAAATAATTGAATTTCGGCGAAGAATTTTGCTATTTAAAAAGATAATTGAAATGTTGGCAAATATTTAAAAAAAAATTTTGAAAATAATTGAATTTCTGGAAGGAATTTTAATATTTATGAAATTAGTTGAATTCTTTCAAAGAATTGCGATAAAACTTTAAAAATTAAAAGTAATTTCAACAGAAATGAAATTAAAATTTTTCAAAAAAATAATTCATTAAATGATTTATAAATAATAACTTTATGTCAGTTCTTCAATAGAATTAAGATGTTTAAAATGAATTATTGGCAGAAATAGAAAAAATTTAATGTTTTTTTTAGAATTCGTGGTAATTTCTTAGTTTATGAGACAAACAAAAAGACACAAAAATTCAGAATCCCTGACTTTTTCCTGATTTCCCTAATCTGTGGCAACATTGATTTCGTTATTGAAGAAAATTTACCTTTTCGGCTTCTTTAACTCCAGTATGATTGCCCTCAATTCGTATCAAATTGACACCGCAATTCTCGGAAATTGTGATAACAACTCCCATTTCAGTCTTCAAGCGGTTTACTAGCATGAGAAAATTATTTTTTATTTATTCTTTCTGTTTAATAAATATTTCTATATATGATAATTAATAATTATTAATCAATTTAAATATTTCTATTAAATTTAATGCAACGAAATTTATTTTTACCATTTGCACCATTTTTTCCAATGATATGCTTGTAATATTTTGGATGTATATTGAGTTCGGTGAATGTTAATTTGGCAACAAAATCTTCAACCATTGATTGAATAGTTTTTTTCACCCTCTCAACCTCCTCTGGTGGGCCTTCAATTTTAATGCGATTTTCCTTATCGTTAAATTCAACATTCACCTTGCCCATGTCCTGAGTTATTTTTTTGATATTCGCTCCTTTTGGACCAATAATATATTTGTGAATCCATGCCGGCGCATCAACTCCATCATTACACATGCTATTCGCCTTTTCGTAAACCTTACTCAAGGCTGAAAACAAAAAACAATTTAATCTTCTTTTTCGACTTATTTATTAATTTTTATATTTTTTATTAGTTTTCAAAAAAGTAGTTGCAAATTTTTCTTAATTAAAAACTAAATTTTTTGTTCTATTTTCTCACCAATTCCAAGTTTATCATGAGGACCTCGAAGAGTAATTGTTCCCACTGAGGAATCGGCAGCTGGTATTTCTACACTAACTCCAGTTAATTGGAGAATTTCATTAATAGTACTGCCCTTGGGACCAAGAACATATTTGTGCTGAGACTTGGGAACTTCCACGGAAACTGTTGCGCATCGCTTCTCCTAGGATGGGAGAAATTTTCATTTTACAAGGAAATATAAATTAATATATTAAAAAAAGAATTATTGATAGATAAAAAATGTATATCTTCATAAAATAATAATAATAATCTTCAATAAATAAATATTATGACATAATAATTAAATATATAATTTATAAATAAAAAAGAATGTAAAGCACGCTTTGAAATCATACCATGTCAGCATGAATGGCCTCAATTCGCTCCTTAGCAAGAGCAACACCTTCAGTCTCGCCTGCAATTGTAATTTCATCCTTTTGAACCGATAGAGGTGGAACGTTAATAAGGGCTCCAGTCTCGGCGATGAGCTTCGTCAGGTTCTCATTGTGAGCACCCACAACAAAGGGATGATACATTTTTGGCACTGATACCCTCACGAAAGCTTTCCTCGACTATGATAAGAAAAAGATAATAAATAAAATTATAAAGAAAATCGCGAAGAAAAATTATAAATTCATTCAATTCAATGAATTTTTGTAAAAAAAAATAAAGAAATTTAGAAGCGAATATTTTATAAATATAAAAGCACTTAAAAAATTTTCAAAAAACGATCATGACTCAATATAATTCTCAGCCGACGAACAAATAACGAATCCTAATAAAATTCGTTCCCTTATGGTAAGATTTTAATGATTTGCGGATCGTATCTTAAAAAGGAACACATACATTTTTTTCAACTTAAATCTTAACCTTAATTAATAAATTTTTTGAATTTTAAGAATAATAAAAGATTTTTAAAATTTGCAGACTTCGCAATCGATAATTAATTTTAAAAAAGCAGCTTTCAAAAGAATAAAAAAATAGTAAAAAAGTAGCTATCGGAAAATTAAACTTGACGACAAAAAAAACTCGTTCTAAACACTTCGCAAAACTGACAAAAATTACATTTTATATTTTATTTTCCTGACTGTTTTCGAAAAAAAAATTTTTTTACTCACGAAAAATATTTACTTCTTTCTTATCTTGCTAATAAATTCAATTCCTGCAGCGAATTTTATTATTCATGAAAGAATTTAAATATTTAGAAAAATAATTTAATTCTTGCGAAGAATTTTATAAAATTTTTTAAATAATTCATTTCTTTCGACTAATTTTATGCAAATTTTAATTTAAATATTTAAATGCATGAGAAATTTTTATTATTCATGAAAAGAATTGAATTCTCTTACATAGATTTTTACAAAAAATTTTTTAAATTATTTAATTCTGTTTGGAAATTTTATGAAAATAGTAGTTATTCAAAATCATTAAATTGCGAAAAGTTTTTAAAAATATATAAATTTTACAAAGAATTCTATTAAAATTTTTGACAATAAATGAATTTCTGTGTGGTATTTGATTAAATTTTATAGAAAATAATTGAATTCCTAAAAAGTATTTTATTATTCATGAAAATAATTGAATTCTTGCGAACGATTATCTTAGAATTTTTTTATATAATTGAATTTCCAAGAAAGAATTTATTACTTTTAAAATAATTGAATGCTTGTGATGAATATTGTTATTTATGAAAATAATTGAATTTTGCAAAGGATTTTATTAAAATGCCTCAAAATAATTGAAATTTCGGGAATAATTTTATTTAGAGGTGTGCATTTAATCGAGTTGAACCGAACATTAATCGATTCAACAACAGAAAATTCGAATCGAATTTTCTCTCGATTCGAATCGGCCAATTCGAAGTTTCGAATTTCGAATTGCTCGACTCGACTCGAGTTTCGAATAATTCGGCCAATTCGAAACACAACATACTGCATACACTACATAGCAATTCGAAAGTCTAACTTCGATTTTCGAATTGGTCGAATTTATTCGAAACTCGAGTCGAGTCGAGCAATTCGAAATTCGAAATTTCGAATTGGCCGATTCGAATCGAGAGAAAATTCGAGTCGAGCAATTCGAAATTCGAACCTTCGAATTTCGAATTGGCCGATTCGAATCGAAAGTTAAGGGGTCTTGTAACTTTTTTAGCCCTAAAATTGGATGATTTTAAAAAAATTTTTGCTCATAAGTTTAAAAATATAATTGATCAAAAGTTTTTACATGTCATTGTGTATGTAAAGAAGTTTTAAAAAAAGGATTTCAGATTGGAAAAAATATATATACCTTCCTTCTACAGGGGGCGCTTTGTCTACTAGTAAAAATTACTTTCAATTACGGTTGTCACTGTAGCTCATAGCAGAATCATCTAAAATAAAAAAATCAAACATAATTTCAAAATAGATGACTTAATACAGGACCTAAACCTCGAAATACTTAAAAACATCAAAAAATAAGAAAATAGCAAGCTTTTGAATCTAAAAATCTGAAAAAACACAATTTTTTTAAACATAAATGATACACAAAAAGTGTAATTTTGAACATTAAAAGTAAATCAGAGGTTTAGATCCTGTATTAAGTCGTCCATTTTAAAATAAAATTTGATTTTTTAATTTTAGACGATTCTGCTATGAGCTACAATGACAACCAGTAATTTTTACCAGTGGCCAAAGTGCCCTCTGTAGAAGGAAGATACTTATGTTTTTTCAAATTTGAAATTCTGTTTTTAAGACTTCTTAACATACACAATGACATGTAAAAACTTTTGATCAATTATATTTTAAAACTTATGAGCAAAAAATTTTTTAAAAACTTCTGATTTTAATGCCTAAAAAAGTTACAAGACCCCTTAACCGAGTCGAGTTGAGCAATTCGAAATTCGAACCTTCGAATTTCGAATTGGCAGTTCGAATCGAATTTTCTCTCGATTCGAATTTTGCACACCTCTAATTTTATTATTTATCGACATAATTAAATACTTTCGTAGAATTATTTATGTAAATAATTCAATTCTTGGGATGAATTTTATTAAAATCTAAAAGAATAATTGACTTATTTACAAAAAAATTTAATTAAAATTGTATTTCAAATAATTGATTTCTTTCGAACAATTTTATTGAAATATTTGAAAATAATTGAATTCCTGTGAAAAATTCTAATATTTTTGTAAATAATTGAATTTTAAAAAAACATTTTTTCAAATAATTGATTTTTTCGAGGAATTGAAATTAAATTTTAAAGAATAATTACATCTTTTTGAGCAATTCCTGTAAAATTGTATTAAAAATAATTGAAATCCTGTGAAAAATTGTAATATTTTTATAAATAACTGAATTTTGCAAAGATTTTTATTAAAATGTCGCAAAATAATTGAATTTTCAGGAATAATTTTGTTATTTATCGTCAAAATTGAATTCTTTCGAAAAATTATTTATGTAAATAATTGAATTCTTGTGAAGAATTTTATTTAAATCTAAAAGAATAATTTAATTATTGCAAAAAAATGTAATTAAAATTGTATTTAAAATAATTGCTTTCTTTCGAAAAATTTTATTAAAATACTTGAAAATAATTGAATTCCTGTGAAATTTTTATTTTTTTGGAATATAATTGAATGTTTATGTAGAATATTATCAAAATTTATGTTTAATAATTGAAGTATTTTGAATAAATTTTATTAAAATTTTCAAAAATAATTGAATTCTTCTGATGAATTTTATTATTTATGAAAATAATTAATTGCAAAGAATTTTATTAAAATGCCTCAAAATAATTGACTTTTCGGGAATAATTTTGTTATTTATCGACATAATTGAATTCTTCCGAAGAATTATTTATGTAAATAATTAAATTCTTGGGAAGAATTTTATTAAAATCTAAAAAAATAATTGAATTATTTAATAAAAATTTAATTTAAATTTTAAAATAATTGTTTTTTTTCGAACAATTTTATTAAAATATTAACTTGAAAAGAATTGAATTCCTGTTATGTAGAAAATTCTAATGTTTTTTGTGAATAATTGTTTTTTTCTACGAATTGAAAATAAAATTTTTAAAATAATTGCATTTCTTGAGTACATATTAAAATTAATTGAAATCCTGCGATGAATTATATTATTTATGAAAATAATTGAATAGTTGCAAAGAATTTTATTACAATTTTCAAAAATAATTGAATTCCTGAGAAGAATTTTATTATTTATGAAAATAATTCAATTATTTCGAAAATTGTTATTAAAATGTTTAAAAAGAATTGAATTTCTGTGAAATTTTTTTTAATTCTTGAAAATAATTGAGTTTTTTATTAGAATGTTATAAACATTGTTTGAAATAATTAAGTTTTTCAAAATATAATAAATATTATAAAAATTTTATTTTAAATAATTGAATTCTTGTGCAAAATTTTATTTGTGAAAATAATTGAATTTTTCGATTAATTAATTTAAAATGGCATTTAAAATAATTGAAATTCTTCGATGAACTTTATTATTTATGAAAATAATTGAATTCTTGTTTAGAATTTTATTAAACATTTTTTTTTAAAAATTGAATTTCTAGGAAAAATTTTATTATTAGTTAAAGTATTTGAATTATTGTGAAGAATTGTATAAAATTTTTGTTAAATAATTGGTTTTTTCTAAATTCTTTGAAAATTCTATTCTTAATTAATTGAATTCCTGTGGAAATTTTATTATTTATGAAAATAATTGAATTTTATCAATTTGTTTTTAAATAATTGAATTCTTTTGCCAAATTTTATGAAAATATTAGATATTGAAAATAATTAAATTTCGAATCTTTTTTGAAAATAATTGAATCGTTTTAAAGAATTTGATTATAATTTTTGAGAATAGATTTTTTATTTCTAGTATTAGCGAATTTAAAGTAGTGGAAATTCTCAAAAAAACCAGAAATAGTAGCTTTTAATGGCTGTAATCTAAAAAATACCCTAATAATTGCATAACTTTTTACTACGTAAAAAGTAGTAAAAAGTAGGTTTTGGTAGATGAGTGCGAAGCCTGCTTTTGGTCAAATTTTTTAATTTATGTCCTGTAAGCAACGGATAACGAATCCACATATGATTGGCTTTCATTGTCCGTTTGGTCAGATTTTTAATTTTTGTCCTCTAAGCAACGAATAACGAATCTAATTGATTCGTTTATTATTTAACCGTTTGATCAAATTTTTAATGTATGTCCTGTAAGCAACGGATAACGAATCTAATTGATTCGTTTATTATTTAACCGTTTGGTCAAATATTTAATTTATGTCCTGTAAACAACGGATAACGAATCCAAATATGATTCGCTTTAATTGATCGTTTGGTTACATTTTTAATTTATGTCCTGTAAGCAACGAATGACGAATCTAATTGATTCGTTTATTATTTAACCGTTTGGTCAAATTTTTAATTTATGTATTGTAAGCAACGAATAACGAATCTAATTCATTCGTTTATTATTTAACCTTTTGTCAAATTTCGAATTTATGTCCTGTAAGCAACGGATAACGAATCCAAATATGATTCGCTTTTATTGTCCGTTTGGTCAGATTTTTAATTTATGTCCTGTAAGCAACGAATGACGAATCTAATTGATTCCTTTATTATTTAACCGTTTGGTCAAATTTTTAATTTATGTCCTGTAAGCAACGAATAACGAATCTAATTGATTCGTTTATTATTTAACCGTTTGGTCAAATTTTTAATTTATGTCCTGTAAGCAACGAATAACGAATCTAATTCATTCGTTTATTATTGAACCTTTTGTCAAATTTCTAATTTATGTCCTGTTAGCAACGGATAACGAATCTAAATAATTCTTATCCAATTTCTTTGCAAATCTACTTCTATCTGCTCCTTTACGTTAATAAAAAATAATTCTCTTCTTCTTTGCAAACTTCTTTCTTCTTTTCTCACCTGTTCGTCAGAAATAACACGAATATCATGTTCGGCTTTTTCAATTCCCTCTTTTGTCCCCGTGATGGTTACAATATCGGATTGTTCCTGAAATGCAGGCACCATAATTTTCGTCGACGTAACTTTCTCCAATTCCTTTAGTCTCTGTCTTTGCTTTCCAAGAATCCATCTGTGATGTTCCTTAGGAATATTAATTTGTTTCGTTGACTGTAAAAAGAAATTTTTTTTTATTGTTATTTTCCATAAATTGAAATTAAATTATTTTCATAAATTTCCATAAAAAAATTAAAGTAGTAAAGAAAAGAAAGTAGAAATAATTTATTCTCACTTGAGTTTGGAAATTGGTTAAAATTCGACGTTTCGCTTCAAGGACCTGCGATTCTTTTCCAGTGACAAGGAAAGTTAATGACTGATCCTTTGACGATGCAATTTCAATGTGTGCACCCGATTCCTTGGTGATTAATTGGCAAGTGCGAATTGATTCGCCTTCACCAAATTTATCGCTGTGATCGAATTTCCTCTCCTCAACTGGTACACGAAAAACCTACATTTGAAACCGGAAAAATTAAAATATGTTCCTTAAGATATAAGACAATTTTTATAAATTTTAGAGTATAAGAATAGTTGTTATAATTATTAGAATAATAAAATTTGATTCTTACGTGAGTAACAACGGAACACCCGACGCGCATTCGATTATTGCCTTGAAGCGGGGGATTTGGACTGCTGGTGGTCGATCCTGTTGATTCCGGAAGGAGTGGAAAAGTCTCGTCGTAAGTTGGAGGCTCATAGGCCGGTCCCTCTTCCATTACTGATGGCTGCTGCATTTTCGGATTGTCCTGTGTCGTGCCAAGTCCTTACAGTAGCACTAAATTTAAAAAAAACAAATTTATTCCAATTAATATCGTAAAAAATTATACAAAACGAAATTCGGGGTAAATCAACACAAATTACGGGGCAATAACGATCAACTCTTTCTAACAACCATCTCCCCTATAATTTTCTTCACTGTTTCAAAACACACATTAAACTTCTATAATTGATGCGGGTTGAAGAATTTTTTTTCTAATTTGTAACCTTTTTCCATTTAATTCATTTAAATAGCCAAACAAAACCTCAACTGTGGTTTCTTTTATTTCAAATAAATTAAACTACGTAATTTAACATCAAATGATATACATTTTTTATTTAAATTTAGTAAAATTTCAATTCAAAATTTAATTTTAATAATAGTCATTTTTCCAGTTTTTATTTTATAAAATATTTTTAAAAAATTATTTTTTAAAATATTTTTTCAAATAATTTTTTTTTTAAATTGAAGAAAAATACTTTTTAAACTTAATCAAAGAAAAAACATATATTAATCTACAGAATGTTTGTTACGTAATTTTTTTTATAAGTCCATCTTGAAATGAATGAAAATGAAAACAATTATTAAATCATATATTTTTCGTGTTAAACAAGATTATAATAATCGACTCAATGACTTAAATTAGAATAATCGTTACCCGAAAATGTTCTTATCTCGTAAAATTAAGGATAAATTCTCATTGAAATTAGTTTCAGTTAAGGTCAAAGGTGTTTGAAAAAAAATATTACACAAAACGCAATCTAATCGTCACACAACTGATAAAAGAAAAAAAAAGAAATTCACTTTTTAAAAAAAAGTGTATTTTAAATGTATTATTAAGCATCTCGATATATAAATTTTTCAGGTCTTTAAAAAGTGAAAATTACATTTAAATTTTTTTTTAAACACAGGGATTTTATTGTTTTTGGAGAATATGACAAAATGAATTTTAATTATTTGCAAAATTTTAGGGTAAAATTAAAAATCTTAAAATTATTTTTAAAATTACATTCAAATTTCGAAAAATTTAAAAAATGTTAATCTTTTAAGCTCAATTTTTAAAATGGTATGTAAAAATTTAAACACTTTGGTTTAATTTTTTTAAAATATCTTAAAACTTTTGGATTAATCTAAATTTTTAAATGTTTGCCTTAAAATTTTTTAAATTTCAGTCAAACATAAAAAAATTAAAATTAGATATTTTTTATACCTAAAATCTTTAAAAATTTTAAAGATTTTTAAATTTAAATTAATTATTATTAAATTAAAATTAAAAAATATAATTAAAATTAAATTATTAATAATTATTTTTTAATTTTTTAAATTTTTTTTTTTTTTTTTGCTAAATACTTTTAAAATTAAATACTTTTGTATTTTAAAAAAATTTATTCTTTAACCCTGATTTTAAAAATAAACTTTAACTTAGTTTCTAAACGTTTTTAAATTATAAAATTCTTCAATTCTGTAACAAAATTTAAGAATCTTTTAACTAAACACTTTTTAAATTGTGATTATAAAGAAATATTTAAAAAATTGTAATCCCTTATTTTTTAAAATAATTAAAAATATTTTCAAATGTTTTAACTAAATTAAAAAATTTTAGCATATATTTTTTTTAAAGTTTAATAAAATATCCAAAATCCTAAAAAAAAATTATATTTCATCTTAAGTTTTAAAAATTATACTTGAAAAATTTTTAAATTTTGTTAAAATATTTGAAAATATTTTTAAACATAATTTAAAATATTTTAAAATGTTTAACTAAATTTAAAGTTTTTACCCTTTTTTCAAGTTGTAATAAAATATCAAAAATCTTTTAAAAAAATTATATTTTACCTTAAGTTTTAAAAAAACACTTACAAATTTTTTTAAATTGGTTCTGATTTAAAAATTTCTAAAAATAATTTTGAAAATCGGGTAAAATATGGAAAATTCAAATAAATTTCATTACTTTATTCTAATTGAAAAAAATTTTTTGTTTTTAAATTCAATTCTTAAAAAATTTTTATTTAATATTTTAACTTCTATTTTTGAAATTTAAAATTGAAAAAATTCACAATTCTAACAAAATTAAAAATAAAGAAGTAAAATAAAATACAGTTTCTAGCAAGAGATGAATTTAGGAAAAAAATTTACAATTTTCTGAATTTTCTTTTCTGAAAATTTTTTTAACAGTAAAAAGAGACCCTCCCAAAAAATAAAATTGATGAACAGAATTTTTTTTTCTCTCCCCCCTCTTGTTAGAAGAAGAATTATAAAAGAGAAAATTTTCTTTTCCAACTTATTTTATAATACATAAAATTTGCGTATTTTCATTTAAAAACATGACAAAATCAATTCTCTGTTTTATAAAAGAAACACGAACAAATGTTTAATTAATATATTCAATAATCGAATAAAATGCCAGCATGTCAATGACCAATGGTGGAGACAGTAACCACCATATGGAATGGAATGTTTCACTTTGACACGTCACAAGATCGCTAACCTCTTTCACGTCTCATTTTTTTAATGACACCACAAAAATCTCTCCATTCTAAATTTTACCAATTCATTCAACTAGTTCCACACGTTTTCCCCGATAACGATAAAATCATTCTGTCAATTTCCAAGGCGACAAAAATCAAATGTGTATGTGCCTCTGCTGTATGTATATATATATATATAGATGTGTGTGACCTTACCCGAAGGGGGAAAAAAACCGAAATGAAACTGCCCAGAGAGAGAGAGAAGAGAGAAAAGAAAAATGCGAGTAATAAAAATTGAATGAAAAAAAAGACACTTACTGTACCGTAATACTAGAATCCGGCCAAGAAATAAACTTCTATCACGTCGCCAGTTTCCTTTAATAATCCACCTGAAACATTTTTCAAGAAGAAAAAAAAATAAAATATATTTTTATCTTATTTAAAATGAAAAAATCACTCGTTTATATAGACACACACCACTTTGAATATATTATAGAAAAAAAAGAGAAAGAATTTTGAAAAAAAAATCACCGAGAGAATAGAACACTATTCGACGAAAATGCAACTGCGACTTCACTTACCGGTAACGCAAAGTGAAATGAGGCAAATTTAGGATTGGTCAGATTGGTCTCAATTCGGGGAAAAAATAGTCACCATCTCTTATCTTGTTTAGGGGAAAAGAGATGGGTTGTGTGTCTCGTCAAAGTTTTATCTTTAAGGGAGCATTTACACCTTCGGTAAAAATTTCCCGAACGGAAAATTTTTCATTGGAGTAAGAGAGACAGACTGTGTATCTGACTCTCTTACTCCAATGCAAATTTCCCTTTCTGGACAATTTTTACAGATGGTGTAAACGCTCCATAAGGCCTCTCTTTATTGCAAGACGATTATTGCCGTTAATATTTCCCATTGTTGGAAAATTCTCCGTCATGGTGGGATAACAATGTCGATAAAGTTGAAAGAAACTCTAGTAAAAATTGCCCAGAACGGAAAATTGACATTGGAGTGAGAGAGACAGACTGTGGCTGTCTCTCTCACTCTAATGTCAATTTTCCGTTCTGGACAATTTATACCGAAAGTGTAAATGCTCCATGAAGATTTTAATAAAGGCCAACGCAGAATAGATCTGTAACCGGAACCGCAATCGTAACCGTGAGCGTAAGAATGAGTTAGAGAAGGATAAACAATATACCTATCCTTCTTTAACTCATTCTTACGGTTACGCTTACGATTGCGGTTCCGGTTACAGATCTATTCTGCGTTGGCCTTAAACAAACGGTATTAGGGTATTTCTACACATCGGTCAGCAAACACAATCCCTCTTATTTCAACATTTTGGAATGCTGAATTTATGAACCAAGCTGCAGGTTACGTTCATAATAGGCTCTCTTTTTACGCGCTTAGGCCGCAGTCCCATGGCGGCGTTTTGCGTTGCGTTGTAATAAGAGAGAATGCAGCAAACGTATATTTGCGTCTTTTTCTCTCCCATTACGACGCAACGCAAAACGCTGTCATGGGACTCCACCCTTAAGCTGTATCTACAATTAGAAAGTAAGACGCGAAACGCGAGAAATTGCCATGTATTTTTCTCGCGTTTCGCGTTTGCGTCGCGCGTTTCTCAACTTTTTTCCGTATTGTAGAGGCAGCATTAGGGTGGAGTCCTATGACAGCGTTTTGCGTTGCGTAGTAATGGGAGAGGAAAAGACGCAAATATACGTTTGCTGCAT
Organism: Leptopilina heterotoma; assembly: GCF_015476425.1. Lineage (NCBI taxonomy): Eukaryota > Metazoa > Arthropoda > Insecta > Hymenoptera > Figitidae > Leptopilina > Leptopilina heterotoma. The sequence goes on along the minus strand of NW_025111081.1, from coordinate 1,076,253 downwards.
TCTCTCTCATTACAACGCAACGCAAAACGCTGCCATGGGACTACGGCCTTAGGGTGGAGTCTCATGACAGCATTTTGCGTTGCGTCGTAATGGGAGAGAAAAAGACGCAAATATACGTTTGCTGCATTCTCTCTCATTACAACGCAACGCAAAACGCTGCCATGGGACTCCAGCCTTAAGGTACCGTCCCATGACGGCGTAAAGCGTCGGCGTAAAGCAGAAATCGTGCGATAGAAAGAGATGAACAGATATCACGTTCTCACTCTCTCACATGGTTTACGCTTTACGCCGACGCTTTCACGCCATCATGGGACGGTACCTTTATGCTGCATCTACATGGTAAAGATAACGCGAGACGCAACGCAAAAAAATAATTTTAAAAAAATTGAAAAAAACCTTATATTTTTTACTAATAAATAAATAATTAAATAAATAAAATAAAAAAAGTAATTAAAAAAAAATTGAAAAAAACCTTATATTTTTTATTTATAAATAATTAAATGTATAAAATAAAAAATTTTTTTAAAAATCTTATAATTTTTGCAACTTATCCGATTGTGGATGAAACCTTTATTTTCGCCTTTAGAGCAAGAAGGACAAACGATAATGTATCGCATTTCGCAAGTTCTTCTACTCCACCACCGCATTCGACACTTTAATTTCCCCACCCTGACCAAAACAGTTATTTATTTATCCACCTAACGGAACTTGCTTCAACTACATTTTTCCAAATAAAAAACTGAAAAGCGCATGCGTGAAATTTTTAGTTAAATTTTCAACATGGTGGAACGCAGGAAAAACAGAAAGCGCAAAGACGTGAGTATCAGAGACATATGGAATTTAAAAAAAAATGTATTCCCCTCAACAATTAATTATTAATGGAAATTTATAAATTTCAATTAATATTTTTATTTCACAATTTATTTCAATTCTATTATTATCAAACATTAACAAAAACACTGTTGTCATCTTGATCAAAAAATGACAGATCTTTCTCTTTTCTTTCTCTCTCTCACTCTGCCGTCCTGGTTTTGGGAATTTTATGATGACGTAGACAAAACAATTACTTAAATTTTTTATTCCTTTTATTGTTATTTAAAAAATATTAAATTATAAAAAAATTTTCCAAGTTTTTTGTGTCAATTCTTTTTTGGAGTGATTTTGTAATTTTTCTTTATTCGGAACGATTGTCGTATTTTTTTGTGCTCCTTTACATATGAAAATTGAGAGAGAAAAAAATGACACCTGTTCATACATATTCTATCGACAGTGTGAAAAATAAATAAAAAATTATGAATTTTAAGATATTTTATTGTAAACTGAATATTAATTCTAGGAAATTATTTGAAAATTCGGAGAATTGTTATTTCTTTTCGGGGCAATAAAAGTACTTTTACAATAGTGATATGAATTTTATCTTTTTTTTTGTATAAAAATGACGTGAAAACGTTTCGTTAAAAGAAGGTTAGTTACTTTGTTTTTAAAATTTAATTACAAAGTGCAATTTTTTATTTATCTGGCTTTTTTTATTGGTTGAGGAACGTGACGATTATCAAGGTTGAACTAATAATTTTTCCTTTTTTTTCCTTTACGTTATTAAAATGAAATTAATTTTTTATGTCTAATTCATTATTACCTACAAGTTCAGTGATAATTATGTGATTTGAAATTAAGTTTTCTGGATTTAGAAATTAATTGCGAATAATTTACCAACAATTACATTCTTTTTAATTATTTTATTTTTTAATAATTTATTATTTTTATTTTTTAATTATTATTTAAAATTTTTAGCCATGAGTGAGAGAATGTAAAATATTAAGGGAAGATCTTATAAACATTGTAGAAATATTTTTGTCTAACCAAATATAATGAAGAGGATCTCTTAAACAACGAAGAAACATTTTGTTCTAAACGATGAGAATTTTATTATTACAATTTTATTATCTAACCAAATATTATGAGGCAAATCTCTTAAACACCAAAGAAACATTTTGTTCTAAACGATGAGAATTTTATTATCTAACCAAATATTATGAGGAGAATCTCTTAATAACGCCAAAGAAACATTTTGTTCTAAACGATGAGAATTTAATTATTACAGTAAATTTTATTTTATTATTCAATATTTCTTAATTTATTTTTATTTTTCGAAATATTTATTTTATTGCTTCAAATTTTTAAATTATTTGATACAATTTTTAAAAATATAATTTTAATAAAATAAGAAATTTTTAATTAGAAATTTTATTCAATTTTAATTTAGAAATAAATTTGCTTTAATTTAAAAATCAATTTCTACCTATTTTAATATAAAGATAAAGTTTTTGCTTAACTTTAAAAATTGATTTTCAACTTACAGTTAAAAATTTTGTATTTTAATTTGAAAATAAAATTTTTCATTTAAGAATTAAGTTTTTATTTTAATTTGAAAATTAATTTTTTGTTTTAATTTAAAAATCAAGTTTTCATTTTTATTTAAAGATAAATTTTTGTTTAAATTTTGTGGTATCTTTTCAATTTTTAATTTTGAACCTTGATGACGTTTCAGTTTGTGCAAAGCATGTGTGACGTCATCAAGTTTCAAATGCCCTTAAAAATTTTATTTTATTTCTTCAAATTTTTAAATTATTTGATATATTTTTTAAAATATAATTTTAATAAAATTAGAAGAAATTTTTAATTAGAAATTTTTTTCTATTTTAATTTAGAAATAAAAATTTATTTAATTTAAAAATCAATTTCTAATTAAATTTAAAGATAAAATTTTTGTAAAAAAAATAAAATAAAATAAAAGTTTTGTATCTTTTAATTCTAAAATAAAATTTTTTATTTAAAGATATAAAGTTTTTGTTTAACTTTTAAAAATTAATTTTCAACTTACATGAAAAAATTTTGTATTTTAATTTTAAAATAAAATTTTTCATTTTAATTTAATTTGAAAATTATTATTTGTTTGACTTGCAAAATCTATTTTTTATTTTCATTTCACGATCAATGTTTTGTTTAAATTTTTTAATTTTATTGATTTTTAACTTACGTATAAAAATTCTTTACTGTAATTTAAAAATAAAATTTTTTTATTTTACTTTTAAAACTTAATTTTTTTATTCTAATTTAAAAATTAGTTTCTTAATTTAATTATTTAATTTATTATTTAACTTTCTTACTTTAATTGTTTATTTATATTTTAAAATTGATTTTTAATTTAGAAGTTTAATATTTTGTTTTAATTTCAAAATTGATTTTTAATTTTAAGTTAAAAATTAATATTTTATTTTGAATTGAGAATAAAAAAAATTCTATTTGACCTTAAAATGTAATTTTTAATTTTTAAACCGTTTATTGTTACTTTATTTGAATATTTGATATTGTTATATATTATTATTTTACAAAGAATTAAGATATTGTGTAATTAATAAAAATTGTTATTTTTGTTTATAAGTAACAATTATTTAAATCAGTATAAATGTTTAAAAATTATTATAAAATCAAAATTTTGTAAATTTTGTTCTTAAAATTAAATATTCAAAATTTGATTAATTTAAATGTTGTTATTATTTACAAGTATTGTTAATATTTATAATAAAAAAATAATAGAAATATAAATTTTTAATAAATACATTTAAAGAATCTAAATTATAAAAAATATTTATTTAAAAAATAAATAATTTTAAATTTTTTAAAAATATTAAATTAAAAATGAATTATTAAGATATTATTACTAGAAAAATAAATAATTCTGTTTATTTAAATTAAAATTTTGAAAATATTTAAAATATTATACATATTTTAGTTGTTCTTTTAAAATCTTTAGAAACTGTGAAAAGAGTGAAAAACAAAAAGTTAAACTCGACAATATGTGTTATTATAACGGTAAAGAAAATTTTTGTTTCTCCACACAGGATGGAACTAATCCAGAGTCAACCGTACCGGAAAAAGCATCGAAGGAAGAATACGCAGTGGCAAAATGGATACGCAACAATGTACCATCGAAAAAAACAAAATTCGACAGAGATCATATCGTCGAATATTTCACTGGTGCACGCGCCGTTGATGCATTACTCGACAATTCACCATGGAGTAAAACATTATTTGAAAATCGTCAGCAAGTCGTTGATTTTCTCGATTTAATGTTGCGACATAAATTTTTCCATCGTGCGAAAAAAGTTGTCATCACTGAGGATGAATTATGTAAAATTCGTGGCATTAAGAAAAAATCGAAAGAAATAAAGGAGGAGAAAAAAGTGTCCGATAAAGAGAAGGAAAAGGAGAAGGAGAAAGAGAAGGAGAAGGAGAAGGAAAAAGAGAAGGAGAAGGATAAAGAAAAGGAGAAGGAAAAAGATTCAGAGAAGGAGAAAACGAAGGAAACTGATAAGGACGAAACTAAGGATGTTGATGAAAAGCCCGAGGAGAAGAAAAAGAAACCGAAGGTATATGAAATTTAAAAAAAAACATATACAGAGAAGCAGGTGCAAAGCGGTTACATCTTAGGTTTTGTGGCCTAAAAAATATTTTCTTTTCAGCTGAAATCATGATTTACATACTTGACAAAACAGGCAAAACTTTTTCGAGTTTAAAAACCACCAAAGAAACATTTTGTTCTAAACGATGAGAATTTTATTATTATAATTTTATTGTCTAACCGAATATTATGACGAGAATCTCCTAAACACCAAAGAAACATTCTGTTCTAAACGATGAGAATGTTATTATTACAATTTTAGATGAAAAATATTTTATTTATCAGCTAAAACCCTTTCGCCCTTAAAAACCACCAAAGAAACATTTTGTTCTAAACGATGAGAATTTTATTTTTACAATTTTATTGTCTGACCGAATATTATGAGCAGACTTCGCACTAATCTACTAAAACCTACTATTTACTACTTTTTTTACGTTATGCTACTATTTTGGTACTTTTTAGATTTTAGCCACTAAAAGCTACTATTTCTGTTTTTTTTTTAATTTACACTACTTTAAATTCGCTAATACTAAGAACCAAAAAACTATTTTCAAAAATTATAATCAAATTCTTTAAAACGATTAAATTATTTTCAAAAAATATTCCAAATTCAATTATTTTCAATATCTAGTATTTTCGCAAAATTTCGCAAAAGAATTCAATTATTTAAAAAAAATTGATGAAATTCATCTAAAATTCAATTATTTACATAAATAATAAAATTTCCACAGGTATTTCATTAATTTAGAATAGAATTTTAAAAAAAAACTCGAAAAAATCAATTATTTAACAAAATTTTTATTCAATTCTTCACAATAATTCAATTACTTTCACTAATAATAACATTTTTCATCAAAATTCAATTCTTTAAAAAATTTTTGATAAAATTTTAAGCAAGAATTCAATTATTTTTATAAATAATAAAACTCATCGAAGAATTTCAATTATTTTTAATATTATTTTAAATTAATTAATCGAAAAATTCAATTATTTTCACAAATAAAATTGTGCACAAGAATTCAATTATTTAAAATAAAATTTTTATAATATTTATTATACTTTGAAAAACATAATTATTTAAAACACTGTTTATAACATTCTAATAAAGAACTCAATTATTTTCAAAAGTTAAAAAAAATTTCACTGAAATTCAATTCTTTTTAAACATTTTAATAAGAATGTTCGCAATAATTGAATTATTTTCATAAATAATAAAATATTCTTCACATAAATTCAATTATTTTTGAAAATTGTAATAGAATCCTTTGCAACTATTCAATTATTTTCATAAATAATAAAATTCATCGCAGGATTTCAATTATTTTTAATAAAATTTTACGGGAATTGCTTAAAAAATGTAATTATTCTTAAAAATTTCATTTCAATTCCTTGAAAAAATCAATTATTTAAAAAAGTGTTTTTTTAAATTCTTTGGAAGAATTATTATTTACAAAAATATTAGAATTTTTCACAGGAATTCAATTATTTTCAAATATTTTTAATAAAATTGTTCAAAAAAATCAATTATTTTAAATAAAATTTTAATTTAATTTTTTTTAAATAATTCAATTATTCTCTCAGATTTTGATAAAATTCTTCCTAAGAATTCAATTATTTACATAAATAATTCTTCGAAAGAATTCAATTATTAAAGATGAATAACAAAATTATTCTCGAGATTTCAATTGTTTTGAGGCATTTTAATAAAATTCTTTGCAAAATTCAATTATTTTTGAAAGTAATAAATTTCTTCTTGTAAATTCAATTATTTTAAAAAATTCTAATACAATCGTTCACAAGAATTCAATTATTTTCATAAATAATAAAATACTTTTTAGGAATTAAGTTATTGTCTTTGTCAAGTTTAATTTTTCGATAGCTACTTTTATACTATTTTTTTTAGTTTGAAAGCCACTTTTTTAAAATTAATTTGAGTTCGAAGTCTATAAATGTAACTCAATACCTACTTTTTCCAAAAACTAAATTACTTCCAAATATAAAAGTTTTTGTCTATTTGTTATCCTTGATTAAAAAAAAATCTTCGACACTCGAATCTTAGGTCAGATTTACAATTTTAAAAATGGTGGATCCAATATGGCGTTCATTTAAAAGAAAACCTCAGATTTTAATGAAACTTGTTACTTTGAGGTTTTTAAGGACGTAGAATTCGAATTTGAAGTCAGATTTTTAAAATCCAGGATATAGAATAGCGTTGAAATTTCAGGACTTGGTGATTTGGTAGACGTGGAAAATTATAATTATGTTAACATAATATTAATGTTTTCGTTATTATTAACAAGACAATTTTTTAAAGGTTCGTTTGGAAATGCACATGAATCAGTATTTTGCTGACTGTTGTGACGCCTATGTTTGGATTTATGAGCCAATACCAGTTTATTATTGGTTCTTTGGTACACTATTGGTACTTGGTGCAATTGGCGTTTGTCTATTTCCACTGTGGCCATTGACAGTGCGCCATGGTGTTTGGTACTTGAGTATAGCGGCTGCTGGATTTTTGGTATTTATTTTGGCACTAATGGTGCTACGTATTCTGGTCTTTTGTCTTCTTTGGGTAATTACATTTGGCAGGCATCATCTTTGGCTGTTGCCAAATCTCGTTGAGGACGTTGGCTTCTTTGCCTCGTTCTGGCCATTGTATCAGGTACTTTTTTACTTTCTTTTTCATTAAAATGTTCTATTTTCATTTCTTAATAATAATAATAATAATAATAATAATAATTAGTATTATTAATTTTTTTTCTATTTATTATTATAATTCGAATGCGAATTTGTAAGAAAATAAAATAAATATTTTTTAGTATGAATACTGCGGTCCCGCGGGGTCAGACAAGAAATCTTATAAAAAGAAAAAAAAGAAGAAAGACAAGGATTCTGATAGTGAGGATGCTCCTTTAACGCAAGCGTAAGTTTTATTATTATTCTTATTAAACAGAAAATTGTCGACAAATTTCAACTTAAGTATGTGCAAAAAATAGAGATTTGTCGGAAAAAATACAAAAATTTTTTTAAATTATTTGATTTTGACTTTAGGATTTTCAAACAAAAAATTCAAAATTGTTTGGTTTTCGAAATAAAAACTAACGAACTAAAGAGTACAATGAGATCGTAAATTTAAGCTTAAAACATACAGTTTAAGATCCATATTATGCGCAAGACCAAAAAAAATAGTGAATTTTGAGAAAAGAGGGGGTAAAAACTCTAAAAAAATTTGTTTCGTTATTTTCGATATGGTAGTGGTTTTCTATGTATTTTTATCCTCTAATGACGATCCCAGGTTCCAAAATTACATAACACGTCAGGATTTTGAGAAAAATGGGAGTAGACTCCCCAAAATAGGTTTTTAAAAATTTACCCCCACTTTTCTCTAAATATTGATGTGTTATAAACTTCCACGAGATTTAGAATTAAAGCTTAAAACGTCCGCTTCATGACTCATAAGCGCAAGACAAAAAATACAGAATTTTGAAAAAAAGAGGGGGTAAAAACCATATAAAATTTTATTTTCATATTTTCGACATGGGATTTGTTATCAACGTATTTTTGTCCTCTGAACACGATCCTGGGTTTGAAAGTTGCCTAGCACGTCACGTTTCTGATAAAATTGTGAATTTAGAATTAGAAACGTGTTTTTTTGGTATTTATCCTCACTTTTCTTAAAATCATGAAGTGTTATAAACTTCCACGACGTTTAAAATTAAAGCTTTAAACGTTCGCTTTATGAACCATAAATGCAGAACAAAAAACGTAAGGAATTTTGAAAAAAGTGGGGGTAAAGTCTCCCAAAATAGGTTTTTTAAAAATTTATCCCCACTTTTCTCAAAATCTTGATGTGTTAAAAACTCCCTCTTGGTTTCAAATTAAAACTTACAATGTCTGCTTTATAACCGATAAGCGCAGGACAAAAAAATTACAAAATTTTGAAAAAAGTGGGGGTAAAAACCCTATAAAATTTTTTTTTCTTATTTTCGATATGGGATTGGTTTTCAATGTATTTTTGTCCTCTGAACACGATCCTGGGTTCGAAAGTTGCCTAGCACTTCAGGATTTTGATAAAATTGGGAATTTAGTCCTAAAAACGTGTTTTTTTGGTATTTATTCTCAACTTTCTTAAAATCCTGACGTATTATAAACTTCCACGACGTTTAAAATTAATGCTTTCAACGACCGTTTTATGAACCATACGTGCAGGACCAAAAAATGTAAGGAATTTTGAAAAAAGTGGGGATAAAGTCTCCGAAAATAGGTATTTAAAAATTTAACCAACTTTTCTCAAAATCCTGAAGAGTTAAAGACTCAAGCAAGGTTACAAATTAAAGCATAAAATGTCCGCTTTATGATCCATAGGCGCAAGACCAAAAAATAGGTAATTTTGAAAAAAGTGAGGGTATAGATTCCAAAAATTCATTTTTTTAAATTTATCCCCGCTTTTCTCAAGATCCTGAAGAGTTAAAGACTCAAACAAGGTTACAAATTAAAGCTTAAAATGTCCGCTTTATGATCCATAGGCGCAAGACCAAAAAATAGGGAATTTTGAAAAAAGTGGGGGTAAAAACGGTATAAAAATTTTTGTTTTCTTATTTTCGATATGGGATTGGTTTTCAACGTATTTTTGTTCTCTAAACACGATTCCGGGTTCAAAAGTTTCCTAGCACGTCAGAATTTTGAGAAAATTTGGGATTTAGACCTAAAAAAGTGTTTTTTCGTTATTTATCCTCACTTTTCTTAAAATCCTGACGTATTATATACCTCAAGAAGGTTTAAAATTAAACCTTAAAACGTCCGCTTTATTAACCATAAGTAAAAGACTGAAAAAGTAGATAATTTTGAAAAAAGTGAGGGTAAAGACTCCCAAAAAAGGTTTTTAAAAATTTACTCCCATTTTTCTCAAAATCCTGAAGAGTTAAAGACTCCCACAAGATTTTAAATTAAAGCTTAAAACGTCCGCTTTATGACTCATAGGCGCAGGACCAAAATAGTAGGGAATTTTGAAAAAGGTGGGGGTAAAAACCCTATAAGAATCTTTTTTTTCTTATTTTCGACATGGGATTGGTTTTCAACGTATTTTTGTCCTCTGAACATGATCCCAGGTTCCAAAATTGCTTAGCTCATCAGGATTTTCAGAAAATTGGGGATTTAGACCTAAAAACGTGTTTTTTCGTTATTTATCCTCACTTTTCTGAAAATCCTGCCATGCTAGTGAATCTTAAGAGGCGGAATCGTATTTAGATAAAAAATACATCGGAAACGATTTCGATGTCAAAAATACAAAATCAAAACTTTGTTACTAGTAAATTTTGCCAACTAAGAATATTAAAAACTAGAAATTTCAGTTGGATAATTATTTTCCTTTTAATTTTTTTTTCCACAGAGATGAAAAATCAGAATCTTCCGATTCTCCAAAGGAAGTGGAATTAACGCAACAAGAGGCAAATATGGACGAGGGCACTCAGGGAATTGAATTGCAAGCGAGCCAAGAAAATAGTGAAGAAGGTTCCGAGAGTGATAAATCCAATACAGGCGGTGACTTCGAAATGCTTTGAGATTAGTGCCTAATTGATTAAATTTTAGTTTCTTTATAATGATTTTTTTCTCTCAATTTTTCTTTGAGATTCTTGTTTCTTCTCAAATTATTATTATTATTTATCTCTTCTTATTACAAAAAATAGCCCAAATGCCAATTAACGCCAATAAGTCCGAGAAGCGAACAACAAATCTTAAGAAACGCATAAGTATATATTTTTTATCGAGTCGTTTTTTTTTATTCTCTCGTTCTTTTTGACAGACATTGTATGTTTTTTTTTTTTTTTTTTTTTGAAGACGTGTTGTTTTTTGTACAACTTGTAATTTTTTTTTATCTTGTTAGATCTTACATAAATTGTGGAGGGGGGGATGAAAAGCGTGACAGGATAGTTCGAAAGTACGATGTACAATTTAAAAAAAAAAAAATTATCTACGGCCGTCGTAATTAGGGAATAAAATCTATTTTTCCGTCCGTTTCCTTTATATTTGAAAACAAACGGATCTTGATTTTTGAATATATTTTTTTTTGATTTCGAAATTGATTTTATTTTAATTTTTCTTTTTTTGGGAAAAAAATACATTTTGATTTTTTTACTATAATTGTACTGTAATTGTACCAGTGATGATTAACAAATTATGAAAAAACCAATAGAAAGTTTTTCTTTCCTTTTTTTTACTTTTGCATATAATTGCAAATATTTTTTAACGATAAACAATAATTAATTTATGATGACGGTTTTTATCCATAAATTCATCGAAGAAGATAAATCTTTATTTCGAATACAAAAAGAAAAAAAAATATATATATTATGTCTTCTTTGATGAATAATTGGACAACGACGGCCAGAGATTTTTTTTTATTATAGTAAATAACACATTTAGTGAAATAGTTTTTTGTTTATTTATATTTTTACTGCGAAAAGAAAAAGGACAATTTTTATCTTAAATGCAAAGATTGTCGCATAAACTCCAAAATAAAAATAAAAAAAAAACACTTACATTGATTCATATACAGTGTAATAAAAAATATGTACAAAATAAAAACTGTATTTTATTTTTTGGGGGGTAAAAGGGAGAATTTGAATTTGAATTTGAATTTAATTTTTAGTTTGAAAATCACGAATACAAAGTAGAAAGCATGAAAAAAAGTTTAAAAAGTATTTTTAATTAAAATCTAAATTTGAGTTTTCGCGCCTTTTAATCTACTTTACCGACAGGACCTAGATTGGAAACTCGAGGTGGAAATTTATTCTCTGCAATTTTCGACTATTTTATTTATTTTCAATGGATTAATGTAAATTAATGATAATAATAATAATAAATATAATATAAAAATCGTTTTCTAAATGTTAGGAAGCTACAAATTTTTTCTTAACTTATTTAAAATATTTTTACACCGCAATTATATTTTTATAGGTTATGTAACTCTGCCAACTTTTACTCTTTAAATTACGGGAAAAGAACTTTCAACTTTGGATTTTATATTTTCCGTGTCTAATGATAATTTAAAAGAAAAGAAAGTTTTTTTTTCATTGTTACGACTGACGAGTGGCCCCCGATGACGTTGAGATCCTGGATGAGGCCATGGGTAAGTAAAGAATCGTACGAAGCAAAATTAACTGCCCATATTTCATCTGAGACGTACAATAAATATTGTTCTCCGCCAAGGGCACGGATATGCGTTTTACGTGCCATAGTGTATATACATATACATATATATATTCTTTATTATTATATACACCACAAATACAAAGGCATTATTTCCTAGTGGGTAATAACAATATCGACCAAGAATTTGAAACAAGCGCATTACCTCGCGGGGCATCGCGCACGCAGGTAAAGGAGAGATCCTCCTTATGATAAATTACAAATTTTCCTCGCATTTTATATCCTTTTGTGTTATATATTTCTTGGTTGGGTGTCTGTGTGTATAATTGACTTGTAAATAAATTATTTTGTTTTAGACAAGGGAAAAATGTTAAATATAATAATTTACTAAGTTTTTGAAACAATTTTCGAAGAATATAAAAAAAAATTAAATTTTGCATTCACTTTCACTTCATTTTTTTCTTATCATTCACTTCAATTCAGCTCAATGTCATACTTTACATCACTTCACTTGACTTGACTTCGCACTTTCACTTCACTTTTTCTTAACATTCACCTAAATTCATCTCAACTTCACTTCACTTGACTTAACTTCACTTTCACTTCACTTTTTCTTAACATTCACTTCAATTCATCTCAATTTTACTTCACTTCACTTTCATCTCACTTATTCACTTCACTTCACTTTTACCCCACTATCCTTCAGTTCACCTCACTTTCACTTCACTTAAACCTCAATTTCATTTGACTTAACTTCCATCACACTTCACTTTCACCTCATACTTTAAGGGAAGCCCCTTTAGTTTGATAGTGAAGTGAAGTGAAAGTGATATGGAAGTAAAGTGAAGTTACAGTTGAGTGCAATGAAGATTGAGTGAAAATGAAGTGAAAGTAGTGAATTGAGGTGTAAACGGGGTGAAAGTGAAGTGAAGTGAGAGTTAAGTGAAACTGAGGTGAAAATGAAGTGAAAGCAGTGAAAAATTCAAAAATAAGGTGAAAAGGGCTTGAAAATAAAGTGAAGTGAGAGTTAAGTGAATAAGGGGTGAAAATGAAGTAAAGTGAAGAGTTAAGTGAAAGTGGGGAAAAATGAAGTGAAGTTAAATTATTACCTTTAAAATAAGTTAAAGGACATAAAGCTGAAACTCGCACCAGGGTTGCCACAAAAAATTAATTTTCTTTTTCCCTGAACTTCAAGACAAAATTTTGATTTTTTCCCTGACCCTAAAAAATATTCTGATTCACTCTATAGAAGAAAAAAAATCATTAACGAATGTATAAATACAATTAATTTTAATTAAAAAATTTATTTTTTTAATGTAAATGAAATATTTTAAGTTAAATTAAAAAAAAAAAAAAAAAAAAAAAAAAAAAAAAAAACAATATGTATGATGAAAGTAATAAATTGTAAATTTATTAATGAATTTCTTCAAATGCAAAATTATTCGAAAATATCAATAACTTTCTTTTTAAATAAATATCTAATCATTATTATTTTTCCATTAGAATTAATATTTTCAAATATTTCAAATTCAAACCTTTTTGAAATTCAACAACTTCTGATAATAATTTAAAAAATGGCCGTGTGATATAAAATCATTATTTCATAATAATTATAATGTACGAATATTGTTACTGTAATTTCTTCAAAATTATTTTTATAATTTCAATTTATTAAATTATAATTTTCTACAATTTTTAACTACAGAATTGTTAATTAGTATGAAAAATTCTGATTTTCTAAAGATTTTAATTTGAAACCTTTTCAAAATTCAATTATTTCTATAAAAATTCACGCTATATAATATACTTTTAATATTCAATTATTATCTAAAATTTTAATTAAAATTCATTTTTAAATGAATTTTTATTAGAAAATTCTACGAGAATTCAATTATTTAAATATACGTAAATAAAATGCAAATAAATAATTTATTAAATAATTGAATCTTTCTTAAAATTGAATTCTCATAAAGAACTTTATCAACAAAGTTTAAAATTATTGAAAAATAATTGAATAATTGAATTCATTCGACGAATTTTAATAAAATAATTACATTTTTCGAGGAATTCGATTAAAATTGTATTAAAAATAATTGAAATTTTGCAGAGAATTTTATTAAAATTTTTGAAAATAATTATTGAATTTTGAAGAGGAATTTTATTATTTTAATTAGTGACTGACTTTTTGCTTTTGAATTAGTAAATTTTACTAATAAATTAGTAGAAATAACTATTTATTAGTAAAATTTAATAGTAATTTCTACAAATTAGTAATTAATTTACAAATTAGTAAATTAATTTACTAAATAGTAATAGAAATTTCTTCTAGTTTATTAGTAAAACTTACTAATTTAAAAGCAAAAAGTCAGTCACTAATTTAAATAAGTATTGTTTTACTAATTCAAATTTAGAGAGAACGAATTTAAAAAAATTGAATTCTTTCGACGAATTTTAATAAAATTTTTAAGAATGATTACATTTTTCGAAGAGTTTGATTAACATATTGTATTAAAAATAATTAAAATTATGTGATGAGTGTTATTCATTATGAAAATAATTAAATTCTTGAAAGAAATTTTATTATTTATGGAAATAATTGAAATCTGCGTTTAAAAAATTTTAGTAGGATTTATAAAAATAATTGAATTATTGCGAAGAAGTTTATAAAAAATTATTGGTAAATAGTTTAATTCCTGTAAAATTTTTATTAACCAAGAATTTTATTAAAATTTTTAAGAATAATTGAATTTTGGAGAATTTTATTAAAAAATTGAAATTTGGACGAGTATTTTTGAAAATTTTTGAACATAATTGAATTTTTGAGAGGAATTTTATTACTTTTGAAAATAATTGAATTTCTACAATCATTTGTAACTTCTCAAAAATTTAATTTTTTGAGTATTTTTAACTAAAATTCTTCTAAACATCCATTATTTTTCATAACTTATTAAATAAATACTAAAAAAATTAATTAATTTCAAAAGAATTTGAATTATCAAAATTTTTCAGACATCTAAGTTATCTTTAAAATTTTTAGTTATAAATTCATTCAAAATTGAAATTTTATAAAATTTTAGATTAAAATCACTTGAAGTTCATCTATTTATGAAAATTGTAAACGCAACTCTTTTAAAATTCAATTAATTTTGAAATATTTAAAAAAAAATTAATATTCATTAAATAATTTCTAAAATTTTAATTTTTTCCAGTACTTTTAATAAAAAAACCCTAACTTTTCCATCAATTCCCTGACCTGTGGCAACCCTGTGGCACTCACTTAATTTAGAAATTTCCAATAAACAATTAAAAGTTTGCATTTAAATGAAAATTACAATGTTTTGTCAATAAGACATATTCGTTAAATATTAAAAACATAATTTAAATTATTGCATTTTTTTAATTATAAAAAAATGTTGTAAGGGATAAAATAGATTTTCGTTAACATTCATAATTTTCTAATTATTTATAATCAAATTTAGAGTGTTTGACAATTACTATAAACGGATTTCAATTTTTAATTTACATTTCTTTTCATTATTTTTATCGTCTTCAATTTTTCTCAAGGCTTAGAATTAATTTCTTCACTAAATAAATTGATATTTAAGTTCTCGTCTTAAGAAATAGCTTCATTAGTGTTTTTGTTTTAAAGAAATAAGTGTCAGGAACTTATTTATAAAAATTATGAAAATTATGAAAATTATGAAAAAATTGGCTGAAAATAATAATTTTGAAAATCAGAGAATATTTTAATACACAAGTACACATTATAGTTGGATGTAATAATAAATTTCAAAATTAAAAAAAAATCTCGAAAAATCGCGCAATTTTTGTAAAATTATTTCTTTATTAAACTTATTCTTATAAATGCCGGCAAAATAAAATATAAAACCCGTTTCGTGAATTGAATTAATATTTACTCCTCCCACGCGCACATTCATATCGAGATGAAGCGAAGAAAAACCGTTAAAGTAATAAAAAGGCGGAAAAAAACAAATATTATTCACACCACATACGAGAAATCCTTTTTAAAAAAAAAAAACTTTATAAAAAAAAAATTTAATATTAATTTACAAAAAAAAAAAAAATTTGAGAGAACATTAAAAGTTTGATAATTTTTTTCTTTTTCGGTTAATTTTTTTTAGTGGGGTGGGAAAAGTATTCGTTGAATATTATTTGGAGAAGGGGTAAAAAAAGGTAAACTAAATATAAAAGAAGAAGAAACCCAAAAATAAGGAGAAAAAAAAGCTCAAGAAACTTCGAGTATATAGAGTGCGGTTTGTGGTTTCAACGAAGGGATTTAAAAAAAAACGTGTCCTCCTCCCCTCTCTCACTGTCTCTCACTACTTCTTCACATTTTTTTTTATTTTCTTCCTTTTTTGAGACCTGCGAGTCTCGTTCCCTTTTCATCCTCGCAGAATTATCCTTCAACCGCTCATTTCAAAACTAAAATAGCTTTTTTGCCACAGGACATTAAGACTGTTATTAACATTTTCTAAATGATTTTTTTTTCGGCTCCATTTCAAAATCTATTCTTAGATGAATATATATATATATATATATAAAATATTCATGAATATAAATCCCCATAGGGCATAACTTTGTAATTTTCAATTTTATTATATTATACTGTCAATATGGTGCCCAATTATTTCACTGGAATATCGAAAATATTTTAAAAATTTTATTTTTCAAAAAAATATCGAAATATTCCAGAAAAAATAATTGTAAAGAAATAATATCGCAATATTCCAGAAAAATAAAAAAATTCTTTGAATAATTAATAAGTGTAAAATACTGGAATATTTCATGGAATATTTAGACGGATAAATAAAGAAATATTCCAAGAATAATTACTATTGAGAATATTCCAGGAAAATCTATTAAAATTAATACTATTAATATTTTTGGAATAAATATCAATAATAATATTGGAATATTATAAAGGAATATCATAATATTCCAAGAAAATAAAAAAATTTCAGAAATGATTAATAAGAATAAAATATTGAAATATTCCATAAATTATTTGAATGAATGAATAAAGAAATATTCCAAGAATAATTAATATGAAGAATATTCGAAATATTCCAGGAATATCTATTAAAATTAATTCTAAATATTTTAAAAATAATCACCAATAGTAATATTGGAATATTCCATGTAATATCAAAAAATCAAAATATTCCAGAAAAAGATATTATAAAGAAACATCGCAATATCCCAAGAAAATAAAAAAATTCCTCGAATGAATAATATGAAAAAAATGTTGGAATATTCCATGGAATATTTAGATAAATAAATAAAGAAATATTCCAAGAATAATTAAGTCTTTATTAATTAAAATTTTATAATAATTATGTTATTATTAATGTTGGAATATTCCATGGAATATTTAGATAAGAAAACAAACAAATATTCCAAGAATAATTACTTTTTTAAAATATTCGAAATCTTTCAAGAATATCTATTAAAATTAGTAGATACTAAATATTTGAACCCCTTGATGCAAGAACCAGACGCAGCCCATTTAATTTCAATGGTCTACGTCTGGTTCTTGCATCAAGGGGTTCATTTTTGGAATAATTACTAACAATATTATTGAAATATTCCATGGAATATTTTTAAAAAATATTAAAATATTCCAGGAAAAGTTATTGTAATGGAATATCACAATATTTTAAAAAAATCCCTGGAATGATTAATAAAAAAAATATTGGAATATTCCATGGAATATTTTGATGAATAAATAAAGAAATATTTTAAAATTAATTACTACGAAGAATATTCAAAATATTCCAGGAATATCTATTAAAATTATTACTAAATATTTTAGAAAATAGTAATATTGGAATATTTTACGAAATATTTGAATGAATTAATAAAGAAATATTCCCAGAATAATTTCTACAAAAAATATTTTAAATATTCCAGAAATATCTATTAAAGTGATTACAAAAAAATATTCCAGAAATAAGCATGAAAACAAATATTAAATATTCCATGGAATATTTAGACAAAATATTCAAATATTACAAAAATAGTTACTGAGAAAAATATTGAAAATATTCCAGGAATTTTTATTGAAGTGATTACAGAAAAATATTCCAGAAATGAGCATGAAAACAACTATTAAATATTCCATGGAATATTTAGAAAAATAAATATCGAAATATTCCAAAAAATAATAACTGTAAAGAATATTACAAGATATTTCAAGAATATTTATTAAACTCAATTGAAAAAAATATTTTTAGTAATAAACATCTACAGGAATATTGTAATATTTCCTGGAATATTGAAAAAATAGAAATATCGAAATATTCCAAGAATAATTACTAAAATTGAAAATATTCCTAGGAATATTTAAAAAAAAAACATAAATATCCAAATAATCCAAAACTAATTACTAAAAAAATATTTAAAATATTCCAAGAATCCTGTTTACAAAGAATATTTAAAAATTTCAAAGAAAATTGATAAGAAATGAATAGCGAAATATTCCATGGAATATTTATCAAAGTTAATACAAAAAATATTACAGAAATAACCATTAAAGGAATATTGGAATATCTTTTGCTATATTTACTAAAATAAATATCAAAATATTTCAAAAATAATTACTAAAAAGAATATTGAAAAAAAAATTCCAAGAATTTTGTTTACAAAGAATATTCAAATTCCCAGAGAAAATTGATAAGAAAAAAATAGCGAAATATTCCATGGAATATTTTTTAAAGTGAATACAACAAATATTTCAAGAATAACTACAAAAAGGAATATTGAAATATTTCTTGGAATATTTAGAAAAATAAATATTCAAATATTCCAAAAATAATTACTCAAAAGAATACTTAAGATATTCCAAAAATCCTATTTACAAAGAATACTAAAAAATTCCAAAGAAAATGAATAAGAAAGAAATAGTAAAATATTCCATGGAATATTTATTAAAGTGAATACAAAAAATATTTGAGGAATAACCACAAAAAGCAATACTGGAATATTTCTTGGAATATTTAGAAAAATAAATATTCAAATATAATATCCACGAATATTTCTTAAAGTGGACACAAAAAATATTCCAGGAATAACCACCAAAGGAATATGGGAATATTTCTTGGAATATTTGGGAAAAAACTAATATCAAAATATTCCAGGAATATTCACTTAAAAAAGAATGAAATTACTCTAGGAATATTTATAATAAAAATAATATCAAAATATTCGAAGAATATTGTTTAAAATGTAAAAAGTAAAATATCCCAAGAATATTTATACTGTTGAGAAGAATGCTGATAATATTCCAGGAATCTTTATTCACAAAAAAGTAAATATTCCAGGAATATTTATTCAAAAAATATTAAATTTTCCAAAAATATTTATAAAAAAAATGTGAAAATATTCCACGAATAATTAGTCAAAAGAATATTAGAAATATTCCATAAATATTTACTTAAAAGAGTATTGAAAATATTCCAGGAATATTTTTAGTAAAATTAATATTGCAATATTCAAATAATGTTACTTAAAAAGTAATAGCGAAATATTTCAGGAATATTTTTTTAAATTAAAATCGAAATATTCCACGAATTTTCATTTTTAGTAAATATCAACATTCTTCAGGAATAATTATTTTAAAAAATATCTATATATTTCAGTGGAATTTGTTAAAATTATTATTAATCGAAATATTTCAATATTTTAATTTTTCTACAGAATATTCCAGAGGAATTTTTAGTAGAGGGCCGTTCACAAATTACGTCACACTCCTAGGGGTGGGGGGGGGGTGTCAAGCTGTGTGTGACGAAGTGTGGACAAAAAATTTTTTTTGTATGTAAAAAATGTGACGAAAGGAGGGGGGAGGGGGTCAAAATTAGTCCGAAAAAGCGTGACGTAGTTTGTGAATGACCCCTAGCATATTCCAAAGTACTTGTTCATAGAATATTCCCAGACTGAAATATTTGAAAGTTCTGGTTCCTAGAATATTCTAAAACTGGAATGTTCTAAAGTACTTGTTCTTAGAATATTCTAAGACTGGAATATTCCAAAGAACTTGTTATTTGAATATTCCAACGAAACTGTCACAGGAATATTCCAATGTTGCTTGTTTCAAAATGAATTTTAACTGTCAATATATTTTAATAACAAGTTTGGAATATTCCAGTTAACATTCTTTTGAAATATTCCAATTAAAATTCATTTTGAAACAAGCAACATTGGAATATTCTTGTGAAAATTCTCTTGGAATATTTTAATAACGAGTCCTTTGAAATATTCCAAAGTACTTGACTCTAGAATATTCCAAGACTAAAATATTTTACTGAAATATTCCAGAGAACTTGTTATTAGAATATTCCAACCGATCTTTTACAAGAATATTCCAATTGTCTTGTCACTAAAATATTCCAACGGAATTTTTACAGGAATATTCTAATGTTGCTTGTTTCAAATGTACTTTAGCTGGAATATTTCAAAAGAATTTTAACTTGAATATTCCAAACGTCATGTTACTAGAATATTCCAACGGAATTTTTCCTATATGGAATATTCCAATGGAACATTTACTGGAATATTTTGAGGCAATAAAAATTGATATATTTCAAACAAATATTATTTGGAATGTTTCGAAAAAATATTATTTGGAATGTTTTGAAAAAATATTATTTGGAATATTTCGAAAAAATTTAATAAAAATATTCCAAAACGAATTAAAAATACTTAAAAAAAAAGAAATAATAGTATTTTCCAATGGAATGTGACAAGGAATGATTTCTTTACATAATAATAAAGAGGTTATAATAAAAACGTGTTTTTTGTTATTATGTTGATGATGATTTTGAATTTTAGTTTGAAAACTCTTTGAGAGATTCTTGTCTTAGGCACTGAAAATTCTGCAGCCGGCTCTGTTATAAGGGGGCAGGAGGCTGCGGGAAGGTGCGCCGAAGACCGGACCCGGCAACGCATTTACATAACGAGACGTATGTATGTGGTACAATAA
The DNA here is from genome assembly GCF_015476425.1 of Leptopilina heterotoma. Classification (NCBI taxonomy): domain Eukaryota; kingdom Metazoa; phylum Arthropoda; class Insecta; order Hymenoptera; family Figitidae; genus Leptopilina; species Leptopilina heterotoma. The sequence continues at coordinate 1,055,644 of NW_025111081.1, read as the reverse complement.
ACCCGAAAAAAAAATGTGAACAATGGTCGTATACGAAAAGTCAACCTACCAAGTATCGAACCTATAATGTTTATACAATAAATATCCTTTCCAATATATAAACATATACTTAAATAATACTCTATTTAACAAAAAAAAAAAATCAGGAAATACTTAAAAAAAAAATTGGAAATTTCAAGTCAGGAATATTTTTACTACTCTCAGATATTACCAAATAAAACAAAGGGAAATGTAATATCACAGTAATATCGTAAAGGAACTGTAAGAGTTAGGACTTTAAATGGAATATTTCTAGATATTAAAATATGACTATTAAAATATTTTTTTGAAATTACTAATATCTTCGCTATTTTTTTAGTATCGGATATTACTCAGATATTACTCGGAATACATACAAATACTCTTTCGAAATTTTATAAATACAATTTAGTATCTTTAACTTTACGTATTGAAAATGTCATCAGTTCGGCAAAAATTTCCATAGAATGTCTATTATTGATATTAGATATTAAAAGAATACTTTATAAATTCTCTTAAATGGAAGATATTACAGATATTAATGTACTATTTTGTATATTTACAGTAATATTCCTGTAATAACGGATAATAGAGATTAGATATTCCTTAATATATTTCTAAATATTAATAATGGAATATCTACTATTAGAGAAATTCTTAGAAATTAGAAAAAATTTGAAGTAATATCTTCAGATATTATCAACAGTTGTCGCAATAAGTTAAGATATTAGAAAAATATTTTCGGAATACTTTTAGAAATTAAAAAAACATTCTGGAAATATTTTGTCAGTTAATAGAAAAATATTCTAGGAATATCTTAAGATAATTGGAAAATATATTCGAAATATCCTTCGATATTAAAAGTATTCTCGAAATACCTTTAGTCATCAGAATCGTATTCCAGGAATATCTTAATAAATAAAAAAATATTCTAGGAATATCTTAAGATATAAAAAGTATTCCATGAGTATCTTTAGATATAAAAAAGTATTCTAAGAATATCTTTAGATATAAAAAGGTATTCTAAGAATATCTTTAGATAAAAAAAATTTCCAAGAATATAATTAGATATAAAAAAGTATTCCATGAATGTCTTTCGACATTACAAAGCTTTCTGTGGATATCTTTAGGTATTAGAAGTAGTTTATTTACGCATGAAAAGTATTCTCGGAATATCTTCAGATATTAAAAGTATTCCCCAGATGTATGTAGATATTTGAAAAATATTCAAGGAATAGATTTAGATATTAAAAGTATTCTAGAGATATGTTTAGATATTAAAAAGTATTCAAGGAATATCTTTCGATAAAAAAAGTATTCTAAAAATATCTTTATATATAAAAAAGTATTCTAAAAATATCTTTATATATAAAAAAGTATTCTAAGAATATCTTTAGGTATAAAAAAGTATTGTAAGAATGTCTTTAGACATTACAAGTAGCTTTTTTACGCATTAAAAGTATTCTCGGAATATCTTCAGATATTAACAAGTATTCCCAGGTTATATGTAGATATTTGAAAAGTATTCCAGGAATATTTTTAGATGTTAAAAAGTATTCTAGGGATATGTTAACATATTAAAAAGTATTCTGAGATTATATTTAGATATTTAAAAGTATTCTAGGAATATATTTAGGAATATCCATAGACATTATTAAAGTACGTATTCACTAATATATTTATGTAATATTCCTAGATATTACCAAAATATCTAGAAATACGTTTGTAATATCTATAGATATTAAATTGTTTGTGAATATTGTTGGAATATCTCTGAATATTAATAAAATATTTATAAATACTAAAAAATTATCTATAAATACTTTTGTAATATTTATAGATATTATAATATTTCTGAATATTTGTGTAATATCTTTAGATATAAGTGAAATATCTTTGGATATTACAAAAATATTACCAGAATAACTATAAGTGTGATTGGAATATTTGTAAATATTACCAAAATATCTATAAATTCGTTTGTAATATCTATAGATATTGAATTACTTGAGAATATTGTTGGAATATCTTTGCATATTAACAAAATATTTATGGATATTACAAGATTATCTATCAATACTATTGTAATATCTATAGATATTATATTTCTGAATATTTGTGTAATATCTATAGATATAAGTGAAATATCTTTGGATATTACAAAAATATCCATAACTTCGTTAGTAATATTTATATATAGATATTAACTTATTTTTAATAGTGTAGGTATATATTTAGATATTAACGACGTAACCTTCGACATTATTATAAAATATTCAATATTTTTCAAATATCTATAAATACGATTGGAATATCTTTGAATATATTTTCAAAATATGCATGTTTGTGATATTTTATTTTTGACAAATTATTTATTGGATACTACAGGAATTTCTGTCGATATTACCGAAATATCCACAAATAATATTGTTTTATATTTTGATATTACTAATTTATTTATGGAAACTATTAGAATATTTATCGATATTGATATAGAAAAAATTTGCTTCAATACTATTGAGATATCTTCGGATATTATCAAAATGATATATGAATACTATTGGAATATCTCTTGATATTATCAAAATATCTATTAATACGATGGTAATATCTTTTGATACTACCAAATTATTCATTTATTTTTTATATTTAATCATTTACCTACTGAAATATCTGAGGATATTTCTAAAATATCCATAAATATGATTGTAATATTTTCTGATATTACTTAATTATTTATAGATGCTATTGAAATATCTTTGGATATTACAAAAGTATGTATTAATATGATAGTAATATCTTCGGATATTACCAAATAATACATGTATACGATTGGAATATCTTTGGATATTATCAAAATATCCGCATGAAACGTTTGTAATATTTCCCCTCATTTTTTAATATTAAAAGATATTTCTTTTAATATTAAAAAATAATGGGAAATATTATTAATTTATTTTTAAATATTTTTTGGAAAATATTTTTTAAAAAAATTTTAAATATCAAAAATTACATTCTGTTGAAAAATTAATTTTGTTTCTTATCTTTTTTTTCAAATGAAGGGCCTTGTGGTTTTTTTCGTTTTTCTTTTCTTTCTTTCTTTCTATTTTTTTTGGAGAAGCTGAACCGTCCCTGTGTTAACTGATGGTCCTCTCGATGGTCCACTCTTGTAAGTCCCTCCTCCGTAACAGCTTTTCCCCTTTTGACGTCACTCCCACCTTCTCTCTTTTTCTCTCTCTATGTATGTGTCTTGTTCTTCAGGGGGCCTTTGCTTCTTGGGTTCTGCACAAGAAGACTGGTCTTCAGTTTACTGCAAACCGTTGCTTTCAAAACGTTTTCTTTATAAACCGTGTGGGAGCCCCTTTAATTATTACTTTCACGGGGCTAGTAGTTCGATTACAACTATTTTTCTCTTTTTTCTCTTTTCAAAATATATAATTCTCCTTTTAAAGTGATTTTATGAACGAAATAAATAAAATTGAATTGAAATTAAAAAATGTGAACGTGTTTGTGTGTGGAAATTTATTTCTTTATTCTAAATAAATGGTATGTTAAAATTTTTCTTTTTTGTTTAAATTCTATTTGTATAATTTTGTAATTTTTTTTATCTTTTTATTTTGATATTACGAGGATATTACAATTTATAATATTAATAAAAAAATTTTGACATTCCATGGAATATTCTTAAAATATATTTTTTTATAAATTAACATAAAATTCTGTCAAGGTAAATTTATGAAGAAAGATATTAATTGAATATTCCATAAATATTCCAAGAATATTTCATAAATATTACACGAATATTCCGAGAATTTTTCGTAAATATTTCAAGAATATTTCATGAATATTTTACAAAGAATTGAAGAATATTCCATGAATATTCCACAAATACTTCAAAAATATTGAATAAATATTCCAAGAATATTCTATTGATATTCTAAAAAAATTAATATTCCATGAATATTTCACAAATACTTCAAGAATATTCTATTGATATTCCAAGAATATTCTACGGGTATTCTAAAAAAGTAATATTCTATGAATATTCAATAAATATTCCAAGAATATTCTATTGATTTTCTTTTTAAAATATTCCACAAATATTCCATTGATATTCTAAAAAATAATATTCCATGAATATTCAATAAATATTCCAATAATATTCTACTGATTTTCTAAAAAAAAATATTCCACACAAAAATTCGAAATATTCCATCAAATAATATTTTTATTTTTCAAAATGAATATTATAAAAAATATAAAAAAGGAATTAAATTGATATTCCAAAGGGAATATTATAAATACAACAACTGCGTATTCTAAATATTCCAAAAGATTATTCTAAATATTGCATGGAAATTTACTCGATATTCCATATAAATATTCTAAATATTCCAAAGGCATTTTCTCGATATTCCAAAGCGATATTATAAATATTCCAAAGGAGTATGCTGCGTACTACTTTACATGGACTATTTAAAAATATTCCATGTAATTCTGTACATTCCTATGGAAATATTCTAAATATTTCTATGAGAATATTCTAAACATTCCAATGGAATATACTGAACATTCCAAAGAAATATTCAAAATATTTTAATAAGATAAACGTTAAATATTCCAGTAGAAATATTCTACATATTTCAATGGAATGAATAATCCATATAAAATATTGTAAATAATACAAAGAAATTTAACTGATATTTCAAAGGAATATTACAAATATTCCAATAGAAAAATTATAAATATTCTAAAGCAATATTCACAACATTGTGAAAAAGTACAGTAAATACTTTATAAGAAAATTTGAAACACTCCGTAGCAAATATTTTTAATATTGAGAATATTTCAAAGAAGTATTCTAAATATTCCGTAGGAATATTCTAAAGATTTCAATTATTTTATCGGAATATTCTAAATATTCCAAATATTCCCCACCAATTTCTAAAATAATTCGAATAATCTTATGAAAAATAACGATCGGAGAATAAATATTCTAAAGGAATATTCGAAATATTCCAAAAACGAATATTGTAAATATTTTGTGAGAATATTCTATAAACATTCTGCAGGAATATTTTAAATATTCTAAATATTCAGTAGGGATATTTTATACATTCTAAATATTTCATCGGAATATTCTAAATATTTTAAATACTCCACGTGAAATATTGCACACCTTCTATCTAAATTCGTACAAAATATTCCAATAAAAATATTATAAATTTTCCAAAGAAGTATTCAAAATATTATAAACAAATATTGTAAATACTTTATAAAAGTATTTTAAACACTTCGTAGGAATATTTTAATATTGGAAATATTCCACGATTTCAACGAATATTTTAAATATTCTAAATATTCCGTTGGAATATTTTAAACATTCCAAATATTTCATCCGAATATTCTAAATATTCCAAATATTCCCTACAAATTTCTTGAATATTTCGAATAATAAATGTAGAACTCTCTTATGAAAATTGACTATCGGAGAATAAATATTCCAAAGGAATATTCGAAACATTCCAAAACGAATATTGTAAATATTTTATTAGAATATTCTAAACATTCTGTAGGAATATTTCAGTTATTCTAAATATTCCGTAGGAATATTTTTGATTTTCTAAATATTCCCTAGAATATATAAAATGTTCTAAATATTCTTTCGGAATATTTTAAACATTCTAAACATTCCGTGCAAAAATTTTGAATATTTTAAATATTCTAAATATTTAGTAGGAATATTTTATATATTCTAAATAATTCATCAAAATATTCAAAATATTCCAAAATACCCCTAAAAATTTCTTAAATATTAGGTTCGATTAATCTTACGAAAAAAAAATTTAAATATAGGCATTCCAAATTATTTTCTAGATATCCAAAAAAATATTTTAAAAACTCCAAATTTGAATATTGGTCGCATTCTTTATAAATTCCAATAGAAATATTATTAATTTTCTAAAGAAATATTCAAAATATTATAAACAAATACTGTAAATACTTTATAAGAATATTTTAAACACTCCGTAGGAATATTTTAATATTGGAAATATTTCAACGATTTCAAACAATATTTACAATATTTCATAGGAATATTTTAAACATTCCAACTATTTCATCGGAATATTCTATATATTGCATAATAGTATGTTAAATATTCCGTATGAATATTTCTTAATATTCCATTGGAATATTTCCTAATATTCCAATGCAACATTTTTAATATGGAATATTCTTAACATTCCATTGGAATATTTTTAATACATATTACGATGGAATATTCCAAACATTCCATTGGAATATTCTATATATTTCGTATAAATATTATAAATATTCCCTAAGAATATTCCAAATATTCCAAATATTTCCTAGGAATTTCTTAAATATTCCGAATATTTCAAATATTCGATAGAAATTTTCATCACAGAGAATGACGATCAGAGAATGATAAAATTGTATACAAATTAGTGTACATACAAAATATTTTGCATTGTATATATAGAGAGAGAGAGAGAATATAAAAAATTTTAATAGATAAACACGCAGTGATCTTTGGGTGGATACTCGCGACGATTCACATGAGAAAGTCTCGCTCCCCAGGGAGATTCACTGTTCGTTGACCATCAGGATAATTCTCGAGACATAATCACACTCGCCAGGAAATCCGTTTGCTCTAAAAGAATATAAGATCTTGATGAAGGATTTTTCAGTGACACTACCTATTTACGTATATATATATATACACAAGTACCAAAAGGAAACCTTTTTCTTATTCTTATCTTCAAGACTATTTACTTTTGCAAAATGTGCCTTTCTCGCTGGGTGAACATACAAAAATCTATTATTTAACTCTATAATATTTAAAAAAAACAACTAACAAAACTAACAGGAAATGTTTTCTGTCCTTTTTTTATACAAAAGGAGAAAAAAAATTTTTTTAGCTTTTTTTTATTGTTCGAGAAAAGGAAATCCATAAAAATTATCAGTGAAATATCAGTAACATTTCGATTGGAATATCCTTAAAAATTACCAGTGGAATATCTTTGTAATATTTTGGTTGAAGTATTTCTAGAAAGTACCATTGGAATATTTTTAAAATATTTCGATTGGAGTATTCCCAAAAAAAGTTCCATTGGAATATCTTTGGAATATTTCTATTGAATTATTCCTAAAAAGTACCAGTGGAATATCTTTGGAATATTTAAATTATAATATCCCTAATAAAATATTAGTAAAATATTGTTGGAATATTCCGATTGGAGTATCCCTGAAAAGTAGCAGGGAAATATTTCAATGGGAATATCTCTCAAAAATGTAACATTGGAATATTTTTAGAATAATAAAGTACCAGTGGAATATCTTTGGAATATTAAAATTATAATATCCCTTATAAAATATTAGTGGAATATTCTTGGAATATTCCAACTGAAGTATCCCTGCAAAGTGTCAGAGAAATATTTCAATTGGAATATCCCTCAAAAAAGTATCATTGGAATATTTTTACAATATTTCTATTATAATATCACTAAAAAAGTTCCAATGGAATATTTCTATTAGAATATCCCTTAAAAAGTACCAAAGAAATATTTCAATTGGAATATTTATACAAATTACCACTGGAATATTTCGATTAGAACTTTCCTAAAAAAGAACCAGTGGAATATTTCAGTTAGAATATCCCTAAAAAGTACCAAAGGAATATTTCAAGTGGAATATTTATAAAAATTACCACTGGAATATTTCGATTAGAACATTCCTTAAAAAAGTATCAGTGGAATTTTTTTTGGAATATTTCAATTAGAATATCCATAAAAAGTACCAAAGGAATATTTCAAGTGGAATATTTATAAAATTACCAATTGAATATTTTGATTAAAACATTCCAAAAAAGTAGCAGTGGAATATTTTGGAATATTTCTTTTAGAATATATCTAATAAAGTATTAGTGGAATATTATTGAAATATTCCGATTGGAGTATCACTGAAAAGTGACAGTGGAATATTTTTTAAATATTTCAAATAGAATATCCCTAAAAAAGTACCAGTGGTATATTGTTAGAATATTCTGTACAATTATTTTTCGCTAACATTTCAAAAATTCCAGTATAGAATATTCATGTATATAATTTTCTTGCCGATATTATAAAGGCTTGGAATATTTTGGTAAAAATATTATTTATGTGGATATTACAAATAATTCAAATCAATAATAATTTTCATAAACTTTACAAATATATACTATAGAAAAATAGTCCAATGGAATATTTCTACAATTTTTTATAGATATTACAAATATTCCAAGAGAATATTACAAATTCTCTAATGAAATGTCTCCGCATTTTCTAATGGATATTACGAATATTCCAAGGGAATATTATGAAAAGATTCTCTAAAGTATAGTATTACTTGCAACTTTAAACAGATAATACTAATATTCCAAGGCAATATCACAATTTCTCTAGAGAAATATTACTGAATTTTTATATACTAGTTTTCTAAAGGAATTTTAACTGATATTACAAATATTCCAAGGGAATATTACAATTTATATAAAGGAATATCATAGTATTTTTAGCAGATATTACAAAGATTCCAAGGGAATATTACAATTTATCTAAAGGAATATCATTGTATTTTTAACAGATATTACAAATATTCCAAGAGAATATTACAATTTTTCTAAAAGAATATCACTGCATTTTTAACAGATATTACAAATATTCCAAGCGAATACTACTAATATTCTAAAGGAATATCTCATTGAAATTATTAACAGATATTACAAATATTCCAAGGAAAAATTACTGCAATTTTTTTTAATAAATATTACAAAAATTACAAAGAAATATTATACTAATTTTCTAAAGGAATATCTCATTGCAATTTTTAACAGATATTACAAATATTCCAAAGGAAAATTTCTGCTAATTTTTTTTTCTGTAGATATTACAAATATTCCAATGGAATATTTTCTAATTATTTGACTACTTTTCTGGTCAAGATGTGAATATTATATTTTATTTCTCTAAGAGAATATCTTCTTAGTGGATTTTTTTTAAAAAAACATGAAAAAAAAATTTATTTTGATCTTTTTTGCTCAAAATTGTAACAATGTCAAATGAAACATTGGGGGGAGGGGGAATAATATCAAAAGGCAATTTATTGTGGTTTCTTTTATGAACGTCAAATCACTTTTTATTCTCAACTTCAATGGGGTAAACAGGTAAATAGACTGCTTATTATCGTCACGTAAACTTGACGCGTTCCAGGCACGCGCACATTGTAGCAAGTATTTTTTTTTAATAAAAAAAAATACATTTTCATTGTTTTATTTTTTTTATTAATATATCAATAATTATTAATTTTTTGCTAATTATTAATTATTTCATTTATTATTAAATAAAATAATAATTATTAATTCTTATAATAATAGGTAATAATTATTAAATTTCTTTCCTTTAATAACAATAATTATTATTAAGAGTAGAGATGATCACTATTTATTAATAATTATTATTATTGTTGTTTTTAATATTAATATTATTATAATAATTACTATTAACATTAATTATAATTATTATTATTTTTGGTTTAAATAAATATTGATAAATATTACTAAATAATAATTTTTAATGATGTTAAAAAATTTGTAATGTAAAAAAATATTTTTCCCCTTCAATTTCTCACCTTTACATTTGAATTTATTTTTCAGACATTGAAAATAAATGATTCAACAATTAAGGAGAATGCGACACCGAAAACGAAAGTGGAACAAAAGAAAAAAAAGATGTTAATTTTCTAGAGAAAAAAAATAAAAACCCAAAAGAAGAAAAAAAAAATTTATATCGAAATAAATTTAGAAAAAAAAAGAAACAAAAATGAGACTGAGCCCAATTATAATATCGGCAGCGACTATATGGTCATCAGGACACACGTCCTCATCAGGTTTTCAAGAACATTTCGAGGAGCGTCATCATTATCATCAAGTGCAACAAGAACAACGACAAAAAATGGCATATTTCTCTGGCTATCGTCCGGAATTATCGACAGAATTTTTTTTAGTACCAGTTAATATTGGTGGTGGTGGTGGTGAACGTGAACGTGGCGATGCGAGTGTTGCAAGTGTTGTCAGTGTGCCAGCACCAAATCATACAATATCCATATATCATCGCGGTGGTCCAGGTGGTCGTTCACCTTCACTAGAGGCACCGAAAATCGGCACCGTCACGAGACTGTGGCCCATGATAAGGCCCCATCCATGGGCCCTACCCCTCGTTGCATTCGGTGCCGTCACAATGCTACTAATGGCGTGTTTCGAAATATTTGTTCTCTGTAAGGTAAGGTTATTTATTTTAGAAGAGAAAAAAAATTTTTTTTCTCTTCACTTATTTTTAAATGGAAAATTTTATTTTTTATTAGATTTTTGTAAAATCGTATAATAATAATTCAAATATTTTGCTAGAAATATCTTAAATAATACATAAAGGAATATCATAAATATTACGGAGGAATATCCTTAATATTATAGAGGAATATCCTAAATATTACATGGAAATACCTTAAATATTACAGCGAAATATCCTAAATATTACTGTAGAATATCCTAAATATTACAACAAAATATCTTAAACATTACATGGGAATATCTTAATATTACTTTAGAATATCCTAAAAATCTTAAATATTACATGGGAATATCCTAAATATTACATAGGAATATCCTAAATGTTATATGGGAATATCCTAAATATTACTGTGGAATGTCACAAATATACTAAATATTACATGGAAATATCTTAAATATTACAGCAAAATATCCTAAACACTACTTTGTAATATCCTAAATATCCTAAATGTTATATGGGAATATCCTAAATATTACTGTGGAATGTCCCAAATATTATAAATATTACATGGAAATATCTTAAATATTACAGCGAAATATCCTAAACACTACTTTGTAATATCCTAAACATCCTAAATATTACATGAGAATATCCTAAATATTATTGTGGAATGTCCCAAATATTATAAATATTACATGGAAATATCTTAAATATTATTACAGCAAAATATCCTAAACACTAATTTGTAATATCAAAAAAATCCTAAATATTACATAAGGGGCCGTACACATAATACGTCACGCGATTTTTGACCATTTTTAACCCCTCCCTCCCCCTATGTCACACTTCGTCACAAACCTTGAACCCCCCCTCCCCCTATAACGTCACGTCACACACGTAAATTTTAATGTGAATTTTATACATTTGACATTATATATTATATATCCTACACTCAAAATTATTGAATCAGTTAAAAATATTTTTTTCTGACAATTAGTTAAAAATAACTGATGTTTCAATACAATTTTTTTTGATTGATTCATTTAGTCACGTTTAACTACCTACATATCACCGAAACTTTCCTAAAAATTTATTAAAGATTTACTCGCAAGCTTCGAAATATTTAAATGCAAAGTTTAGTGAAAATTGTGTAAAGATTTAAATATCCCACTTCAATAAATGTTTAACGCGAAACTTTCCTGAAAATATTCACGAAATTATAGTCGAAAATGTAATTAAAATGTTCAGGAATGTTTCAAGCTATATTTTTAAGAAAATTTGACGATAAACATTTATTGTAGTAAAAAATTTAAATCTTTACACAATTTTAACTAAACTTTGCAAGTAAATTTTTTGAAGTATGCAAGCAAATCTTTAATATACATATTTAGAAAAGTTTCGGTGTTTTGTGGATAATTTTTCAGTTATTTTTTTAACTGATTCAGAAGCAAAAAGTCAGTCACTGCTGATTGTCAGTTAAAACCAAGATTTTTAACTGATTCAAATTAAGAGAATATATTATTTATCATATTATATTATAAATAATAAATCAATAGATGTTAAATAGGTACATAATAGATATTAAATAGTTTAAAGCATTTTTAACTTGTTTTATTTAGAAAAAGTGACATTGTCACATATAATTTCTTATAATCTTTGAATTTAAAAGATTGTGACGTAACACATGAGTTCACCCCCCCCTCCCCCATGTCACACTTAGTCACAATTCTCAGACCCCCTCCCTCCCCCTAGCCGCGTGACGTATTATGTGTACGGCCCCTAAGAATATCCTAAACATTACTGTGAAATATCCCAAATCTCCTAAATATTACTATGGAATATTCTAAATATCCTAAAAATTACATGGGAATATCTTAATATTACTTTAGAATATCCTAAAATCTTAAATATTACATAGGAATATCCTAAATGTTATATGGGAATATCCTAAATATTACTGTGGAATGTCACAAATATCCTAAATATTACATGGAAATATCTTAAATATTACAGCGAAATATCCTAAACACTACTTTGTAATATCAAAAAATCCTAAATATGACTTGAGAATATCCTAAACATTACTGTGAAATATCCCAAATTTCCTAAATATTACTGTGGAATATTCTAAATATCCTAAATATTACATGGAAATATCCTTAATATTACATGAGAATATTCTAAATATTACATGGAAATATCTTAAATATTACTGTGGAATGTCCGAAATATCCTAAATATTACATGGAAATATCTTAAATATTACAGCGAAATATCCTAAATATTACAAATATTTCAGAAGAACTGCATAAATATTCCAAAGAAATATACAAAAACAATCAAATATTCCACAGAATCATCGAAAATGTCCTCAACATTCCATAGGGTTAAACATAATACTTCAAATATTCCGAAGAAATACCCAAAATCTTCAAAAGGAGTATGAGAAATACTATTATTAAATATTCCAGAGGAATGTCCCAATATCCTAAATATTTCAGAATATATCCCAAATAATCAAAAATTTTCCAACTATTTCGGAGGAATATCCAAAATATTAGAAATATATCAAAAGAATATCATAAATATTCCAAATATTCCAGGAGAATATAATAAATACTTCAAATATTACAGAGAACTGTACAAAATATCTCAAATAATTCAAATACTCTAAAGAAATAACATTGATATTCAAAATATTCCAGAGGAATACAAAAGCAATATTTTAAATATTTCAAAGGAATATCTGAACTTTTCTAAGATTAACAAAATTATCTAAATATTCCAAATAATCAAGACGAATATGATAAATATTTCAAATATTAAGATGCTAAAAATATTCCAAAAGAATATCATAAATACTATAAATATTCCAGACAATTATCCCACATATTCCAATATTCCAAAGGAATATCTTATTTTCTTTAAATATTACTAAGAAATATTCAGAATTTTCTAAATATTCCACAGGAGTATGAGAAATAATTTAAATATTCTAAAAGAATGTCCTAATGTTTCAAATAATTCATAAAAATATTCTGAATATCGCAAATATTCCAAAATTCACACATATTTCAAAAGATTATATGCTAAATATTCCAAAATATCCTAATTAATATTCGAAATATTATACTTGAGGAATATCCTACATTATGCTTTAAATATTCCGAAAAATATCCCGTGTATCAAAAATATTCCAGAGGGAAATGAACAATATATTTCAAATATTCCAGAGGAATATCTTAAGCTTTCTAATATTACCAAAAGAAAATTACCTCAATATCCCAAATAATCAAGATATAATAAATACTCCAAATATATTCATGACGAATATCGTTAATAATAAAACAATTCCATAAAAATATTCAAATGTCCCATATATTTCAGAGTAATGTTTAAAATATTACAAATATTTCAAAGAATATCAAAAATATTCTAAATATTCTGGAGGAGTATGATATATATTCCAAATATTAAACTATAGAATATTATAGAGGAATATCCAAAATATTACAAATATTTCAAAAGAATATCAAATATGTTCCAAATATTCCAAAGGAATGTACTAAATACATGAAATATTCCAGAGAATTATAAAAAAAATATTTCCAACATTCAAGAGGAATAGCCATAAAAATATATCAAATGATTGTATAGGTAAAATATTCCACAAGAATATGAGAAATATTTTAAATATTGCAAAGAAATGACCTATTATAAAAAATATTCCAGAAAAATATTCTAAATATCATAAATAATCTAAAATTTCAAAAATATTTCAGAGGAATATACAAAATATTACAAATATTTCACAGAATATTACAAATATTCCAAAATAATATCCTAAATATCTTAAATTCTCCAATATATTCCAGAGGAAATTCCAAATATTACAAATATTTCGAAAGAATATCAAAAATATTCTAAATATGTCAAATATTTCAGATAATATCATAAATATTTCCAATATTCCAACATTAATATTTAAATAGGAATATTTAATGAATATTTAAATATTAATTTTTGTAAATATTCTTGAATATTCTACATGAATATTTCCAATATTCTTATAAAATCATAGAAATATCAATAATATCTATTTCTTAAGAATATTCTATTATTTAAAATATTCCTTTGGAATATTGATAATTTTTCATATTTAACTTACAAAAAGGAATATTCATAGTATTTAGAAATATTTCTAATATTTCATATTAAAAATATTCCTATAGGAATATTTTGCATAAGAATATTCCGGATATTACAATTAATTCATTGGAATATTCATAATATTTCAAATATATATATTTTCAATATTCTAAATAATTCATAGAACTATTAAAATATTTAAAATATTCAATAGGAATGTTCCTAATCTTTTGATTATTTCGTAGGAATATTTTTAATATTTTATAGTAATATTTTGAGCATTCCAAATATTCTATAGGAATATTCAAAATGCTAAAAATTCCATAAAAACAATCTTATAATTCAATACTACAGATATTCCAAATTTTCTCCAGGAGTATTTTAATACTCTATAAATAGTCTATAGGAATATTCCAAATATTTTTTGTATAATTACAATGGTCCAAATATTGAAAGATAAATAAAAAATTTAAATTAAAATAATTCCCACCCCCTCTCTTTCTTTTTGCTCCTTCTCTTTTTCTCTTTCTCTCTCTGTCTCTCTAATTACGTCAATTAACTAATTCTGTAACCTGTTTTGTATAAAACTAATAAAGTAACTTTCGAATCTAAACGAAATTAAAATATCACGGAAATAGAAACGAATTTTCATTTTAGAGAAAAATTAAAAGCAAGCAGCTTTCATTTTAAATTTATATTTTAATTAAACGTCATCTTTAATAGACCGAATACAGGTTCCTTATTTTTTTTTCTTTTTTTTTGTAATGACAAATGACAAAATGAACTTTTTTTCTCTTTGTAAATATTAATAGTTTATCCGATTGTGTAACTAATATTTGTGGGATGCATAAAAAAATTTTAATATTCTGAGAAATATTTTTCATAATATTATTGAATAATATTATTATTTCTGAAATATTTTTGTAATAATTTTCAAATACTACGAAAATACTTTAGGAAGACTTTGAAATATTTTTGTAACATTTTATAAATATTCAAGAAATATTTTGTTATATTTTAGGAATACCTTGAAATATTTTTGTAATATTTTAGGAATATCATGAAATATTAAGTAATATTTTGGGAATACTTTGAAATAGTTTGTAATATTTCAGGAATATCTTGAAATGTTGTGTAATACCTATATTGGAATACTTAGAAATATTTTTGTAATATTTTAGGAATATCTCAAAATATTGGGTAATATTTTTGGAATACTTTGTAATATTTTAGGAATACTTTGAAATATTTTGTAATATTATAGGAGTATCTTGAAACATTGTGTAATATATTGGAATACTTTAAAATATTTTTGTAATATTTTAGGAATATCTCAAAATATTGGGTAATATTTTGAAATATTTTAGGAATATCTTGATATATTGTGTAATATTTTGGGAATACTTCAAAATATTTTGTAATATTTTAGGAATATCTTGATATATTGTGTAATATTTTGGGAATACTTTGAAATATTTTAGTAATATTTTAGGAATACTTTATAATGTTTTAGAAATACTTTGAAATATTTTTTAATATTTTAAACTGTTTAAAAAGTGTAATATTTTAGAAACATTTTGTAATATTTCAGAAATATTTTGAAATATTTTTCAAACTTTTTGTAAAATTTTAGGAATATTAAGAAATATTTAGTAATATTTTTAAAAATATAGTAATTTAGAGATACAGGAATATCTATGAAATATTAAAAAAAGCATTAAATGCATTGTCACAAAAAAATTTTTTTTAGTTATATTCCGCCAATATTTTAAAAATACTCCAATAATGTTAATGTTATTTATATTAACATTAGTTAATAATAATAATATTTATATTAATATTAGTTAATATTAGAATATTAATATAAGAAATAAATATAAATCTTTTAAACATTTTAATACAAATAATTTTTTTAAATTAATTAATTTTTTTCATAAATAAAGTAATTTTTTTAATATTAAAGATGAGGAGGATGGGGGGTAGTTGATTTTTATAAAAAGAAAGAAGGAAGTGACAAAATATTCGCCTAAATAAGAAAAAAAAAAGCGATTAACGCAAGTCACCGTGAGAGTAATTAGACAGTAATAGCAATTTAAAATACCAGCCTCGCACACTATACAGAGTCCACACGGGAATTAATAGAGCTAAAAGAAACGACGCGCGCAAATGATTATCTGCCCCAGTCTCAATGCAAAATTTATTTTCATTTCGTTTCTCGGTTAAGCTCCAATAATTTTTATATTTTGTATCGTGGCTCGGATCATTTCACGACTTCCCGATTATCTCATGTACTTTAGGGAAGAGAGCGAGAGAGAGAGAGAGAGAGAGAGAGAGAGAGAGAGAGAGAGAGAGAGAGAAGGCAGGCCTAGTTTCCGCTTCAATCACTCGTTAACTCATCCCTAATTGCGCAGTGTCTCAAATACAATAATAATGATAATAATCATTTTTCGCTTCATCAATTTCTCTATAGATATATTATTAAAAGAAAAAAAGTAAAGAAAAATAAATGTAATTTAAGAATTATATTTAAAAGGAATAAAAAAAAATTTTTTTAAAGACTTTTTTATTTAATTACATATAGTTTTAGAGCAATGAAATTTGATAATATGTATTATTATTGAATAAATGTATTAAGGTAGTAAAAAGTAAAAAAATTAATGTAGATGCTTTTTAAAATAATAATACCATTGTAAAATTACCCTAAATTAGTTAGAATTTGAGAGACCCGAACATTTTAAATGTCATTGGTTATTATCACTATTATTTTGGTAACACTAATTCAATTGTGAAACTATCCTAAATTAAATGACTTTTGGAAATATTTTCTCGTTGTGGAACCACCCTAAATGATATTAAATTAACTTTTGTCAATGTTAATCCCGTTGTGGAACCTCCCTAAATGATACTAAATTACTTTTGAAAATATTAATCCCGTTGTGAAACTACCCTAAATAACATTAAATTAGGTTTTGTCAATTTTAATACCGTTGTGGAACCACCCTAAGTGATACTAAATTACTTTTGGAACTATTAATTCCGTTGTGGAAACACCATAAATGATATTAAATTTATTATTGAAAATGTTAATCCCATTGTGAAACCACCCTAAATATAATTAAATTAACTTTTGTCAATTTTAATACCATTGTGGAACCACCCTAAATGATACTAAATTACTTTTGAAAATATGAATACGGTTGTGGAATAACCCAAAATGATACTAAATTACTTTTGGAACTATTAACCCCATTGTGGAATCACCCTAAATAATAATTTTAGGGTTACTTTCCCCTTCGCCGTTTGACAATATTAATTAATTAATTAATCACATTGTGGAACCACCCTGAATAATTATTTTATTAGGCAAATATCTAAATAAAAATTGTACTGATGTTTTCCTTATTAATTCATATTTTGAGGTTACGTTCGCTGTTGATAACATTAATTCCATTGTGGAACCACTGTAAATTATACAAATTTTGACGGTTACATTTATTTTTTTACCTGCAATTTAAAATTTTACCTTTTCATAAAATTAAGTTTATTGTGGAAGCACCATAAATGATTACGTTTAAGGTTAGGTTCGCTTTTGTTAATAGTAATTCCATTGTGGAACCACCATAAATTAAATAATATTTCCAGGATATGTTTCTTTTTTTCACTTACACTTTGAGATTAGTTTCGCCTTTTGACAAAAATTAATTCCATTGTGAAATCACCATAAATAAAAAATTTCTAGGCTATGTCCCTCTTTTTCATCTGCAATTTGAGATTAGTTTCGTCTTTTGACAAAAATTAATTCCATTGTGGAAACACCCTAAATTTTTAAGTTTGAGGTTACGTTCGCTTTTGATAACATAAATTCCATTGTGGAACCACCATGAGTTGAATTTTAAGGTTAAGTTTGTCTTTTATCAATAAAAATCCCATTGTGGAACCACCATAACTTGTATTTTGAGTTTAAGTTTGCCTTTCTTCAATAAAAATCCCATTGTGGAACCACCCTAAATAATCAAAACTTTAAGGTTATTTTTTGTTATGTATTTTTAGGTTATATAATTACTTTTTTTTAACATAAATATTCTACACTTGTGAAAACACCTTAAAATAACCACAGAAACTTTTTTTTTCATGTTTTTTCTATTAACAAAAAAATAAAAAATTTTGGAAAAAATATTACGAAATTATTTTTTATTTGAAGGCAAGGACCACAGCACCAAGCAGACGACATTTATTCTTAGGCCAAGCCCTTTTATTGGGTCTTTTTTTCTTGGCGGGCTTATCTGCTGCAGCATCCATCACACCGAATCTTTTATCCTGCACCGCATTCAGACTCGTTGGACTACCAGCAGCACTTGTTTTTGCTGCTCTTCTCGTCAAATGTGTTTTTTTACTTTCACTCAATAGCGGCGTTTATCTACCAGCACCTTATCAGGTAATTTTTTATTTTTCATTCTTTTTAAATTTTTATTTTTAAACAGAAAAAAGTAGAAAAAAAATTAATGTCCCAGGTATTGTTAAAAATAATATTAAAAAATTTTTTTTTATTTATTCAAAATAAAAAATAATTATTATATTTATTATTAATAATTTTACAAATTATTATATTTATTATTAAAAATGTTAATCCTGTTGTGAAACCACCCTAATTGATATTAAATTACTTATTGCAATATTAATCCAGTTGTGGAACCACCCAAAATAATTAAAATAATGTAAATTATTATTGAAAGTAATAAATAATTTTTGATTGATTCAAAATAATAAATAAAATTTTTTTATTAATTAAATCTAATAAATAAATAATTTTTTAATTATTTATTAAATTCTGCTATTTATTTTATGAAAAATAATAAATGATTATATTTATTTATTAAAAATAATAAACAAACATTTTTATTAATTAACAATTATAAACAAACATTTTTATTAATTAACAATAATAAATACACATTTTTATTAATTAAGAATAATAATAAATAAATTTGTTTATTAATTGAAAATAATAAATAAATATTTTTTTTTATCCATTAAAAATAATATATCAACTTTTTAATTAATCAAAAATAATAAATTTTTTTATTCATTGAAAATAAAAAAATTACTGTTCCTCATTTATTAGAAATAAAAAATAATTATTTTATTCATTAAGAACAATTAATAAAAATTATTTTTTTAATTATACCTGCATTATTTCTATGTAAACATTTTTTTTTCTTGTCAAAAGAGAAAACAATGAAAAAAAAATTATAATGAAAATCGAGAGTTCCTTTCATTCATTCTTTTTACAAATATAAATTTCCGTGGGTAATATTTGATATGAGATCTTAAATAATTCATTTCAACTTGTATATATTATTATTGTTTTGTTTTTTTTCAATTCTATTTATGAATTTTTCTCAAAAGTTTCTATGAGAGATGCTTTCACTATCATGGAGAAAAAAAAAATAAGAAAGAAACGCAACGTTGAGGTCAAAATTCTATTATAATAATAATTCTGTGAAAACAATTATTTCAAGCATCTCAATTTTAGCATAAAAATACAGGAATTCCTGTAAAGATTATCATCAGACACAGAAACATAGAAATATATATATGTAAACATGTATAAAGATATAATGTACTTTTATAATCGTATTTAGTAGAAATTTTATTTTTTTCTATATTTTTTTATTACCGATTGAAGGTAATTCAATGAATTATATTGTCTACAGTCGGTAAATTTTATTGGAAAAAAATATTTTATTGCAGCTACATTTATCATTTCTTTGAAGTTATTATATCGCACTGCGCTATTTTTACATTGTTTCATAATAAAGTTTTCTAATTGCATTTTGCCGAATGTCGGTAAAATAGTTTTCAAGTTTGCCTGCAGTCGGTAAAAACTAAATTTACTTTTAGCACTAATCTTATAGATACTTAGGTGCCTTTTCGTTTTTACCTAATTTTTTAATAAATCATTTTAAGATAATTTTGCCGACTGTAGGTAAAATAGTTTACAAGTTTACCCACAGTCAGTTTGAAGTAGCTTTTATTTTTGGCATTAATTTTAAACCTAATGGGCGGCGTTCGTTACGTTAAGTTTTTTTTAACTTGATTAGATCCTTTCAAATCAATTTAACGACTGAAGGTAAAGTGGTATACAACCTTACCTACAGTCAGTATAAAGTAGATTTAACATTTGGCATTTACTTTACAGATGCTTAAGGGCCGTTTCTTTTCATCTAATTTTATAATAAATCCTTTTAAAATGATTTTGCCGACTGTAGATAAAATAGTTTCCAAGTTTACCCACAAACGGCATGAAGTAGCTTGTAGCTTCTGTTTTTCACATTAATTTTGAAGTTGATTAGAAGCCGTCCATATGCCTTACATTTGCACTTGATTAGATAATAAAACCACTAAATGTATTTACCGACTGAAGGTAAAGTAGTATACAACTTTGCCTACAGTCGGTATAAGGTATATTTAACATTTGGCATTTATTTTCAGCCACTTTAGAGCTGTCTAACTTTTACATTACCGATTTTTAGCCGACTGAATAATAAAGTCTTTACAATACATTTTCCCGACTGCAGATTAAATAGTTTACTAGTTTACCTACAGTCTGTAATATTTCTTTTAAGCAACGAACCGATCACGAAATGCTGCACATTTTACTATTACTCCCCCTATGTTTCCAAGTCCTAAGTGCATCTTACCGACTGTAGATAAAATTGTTTACTAATCTACCTACAGTCGGTAAAAAAATACTTTAAAGAAAAAATACAATTTTTATACCATTTTCAATTATTTATGTTAAAACAACTTGTGAGAGAAACAAAATTTATTATTTCTACAGGCATTAGTGCTGATATTTGCGGTTCTGGTGCAAGTAGCAATAAATGCACAATGGTTCTATGGTGAACCACCAGCTGTTATTTCAAATCAAAGCGCAAATCGTGCCTCATTTGGAAGCGCGTGCAAGACTCCCGTCAGCCATACACTCGCCTCTCTTGGGTAAGTAATTCAATTCGCAGTCGTTAGTAAAAAAAATTTATTATTTGCAGTCGATAATACAGATAATTGCATTATTTACTGTTGGTAATACAGAAAATTACATTATCGAAGTTTTTTGTTTCCCTATTGTGGACATTAAAGAAAAGTGTATTATTAATAGTCGGAAATAGAGAAAACTGTACTATTAGTAGTCGGTAATACAGAAAAGTGTATTATCAACAGTCGAAAATGTAATAATCTAAAAAAAATCTAATAAAATGTAGTAATCTAGTCGTGGATAATACAGCCGATTGTATTACTATTGGTCGGTAATACGGGAAACTAGTCAATAATAGACTCTACAAAGTTAAACTTTTCAGTTCTATAATTCAATCTACGCATCATTCGAAGTCAACTGCATTACCGACTGCTGGCAAAGTCAAAATCTTTGTTACCTACTGTTGGTAATAAAGAAAACTGTATTATCTACAGTCGGTAATGTGACTTTTTTATCTATATTTTCTTCTTCTATTTTATGCAAAAAATTGAAATAATTCTAGATATCCAAGCACGTTACTCGTTGCCGTAACGTGTTTAGCGGTAAGAGCTCGAGGTGTACGCGATAATCATAGGGAGGCGGCGTTTATTGGCCTTGCGGTTGGACTCTCATTACCGACATGGATAGCAACAGCAATTGGTGCACTCACTGCCCCTGAGGACGTGAGAGAAGCATGGGTCGCATTTGGATTATTATCGACATCCTTCCTTGTCTTTTTGACAATGTTTCTGCCAAAGGGACGTCAATTAGCGGCACTTGGTAAAGAAAATTCCGCAGCTATCACTGCCGCAATGCGTGATCGTGAGGAACAATTGAGTTGCAGTTCACTGCCAGGCAGTGGATATTCGCCATCTTTTTTTCATTTTAAACCCGCTGATACGAGTTTAAAGCGAAAAGTTGATTATCACAGTACTGGTAAGTTTTTACTTCTTTTTTTTTATTTTTATCTCGATTTTTAGTAATTTTCTTTTTAGGATTTTTTAACTATAGTTAAAATCGTATCTACTTTGGCATCCCCCAACCGTGAAAAAACTCCCCTGTTACTCGGTTGGTAATAGTATGTTATCGACCATAGGGTCGATAAAGTAGAGCTCTTCACTTTAGGGTAAGAATTCCTGAAGTGGGCCCCTATTTTTCATTGGGTCATCGGTGGATTTTTCTCATTCTTATATGTTTCGATAGCCTATGATGGCATAATAAAAACTTGTAATTAGTTTTCCGAAATTCGAATATTTGCCAAAGTTATTCAAGGTCAAAGTTATTTGTAGCGTTTCAGTAAATAGCTAATTACTCGCGATCGGATGAACCGATTTTAATAAAAATTGGAGGAGAGTTTACCTAAAGAATTGTACTTTAGATAAATGATCAAAATTTTAATTAAAAAATATAATTTGTTTAAATAAATTAACTTTTTAATTTTTGGGGTTAAAAAAAATTGTTCTCCATCATTTTTTTGGATTTTTTTTTAATAATCAAATAGAGAATACTTTTAAGATTTTATTTCAACAATAAAAAAGTGGGATTCTCTATCACTTTAGAAAATATAATATTTTTAGTTACAAAATTTTTTGAAAAGTTAAAGAAATTTGAAGCAAAACAAATGAATGAACTAAACTTGGTTGGTTAAAATTGTCGAGTTTAGTTCATTCATTTGTTTTGCTTCAAATTTCTTTAACTTTTCAAAAAAATTTGTAACTAAAAATATTATATTTTCTAAAGTGATAGAGAATCCCACTTTTTTATTGTTAAAATAAAATCTTAAAAGTATTCTCTATTTGATTATTAAAAAAAAATCCAAAAAAAAGATGGAGAACAATTTTTTTTTAACCCCAAAAATTAAAAAGTTAATTTATTTAAACAAATTATATTTTTTAATTAAAATTTTGATCATTTATCTAAAGTACAATTCTTTAGGTAAACTCTCCTCCAATTTTTATTAAAATCGGTTCATCCGATCGCGAGTAATTAGCTATTTACTAAAACGCTACAAATAACTTTGACCTTGAATAACTTTGGCAAATATTCGAATTTCGGAAAACTATTTACAAGTTTTTATTATGCCATCATAGGCTATCGAAACATATAAGAATGAAAAAAATCCACCGACCCAATGAAAAATAGGGGCCCACTTCAGGAATTCTTACCGTTTATATTTTTTAATTTTGATAAAATCGGATAAAATTTTTCAATTTTCACTGTCAGGGTTGTCACAAAAAATAAATTTTGTTTTTTCCTGATTTTTCCCTGATTTCCAAACAAAATTTTGACTTTTTCCCGAACCCTAAAGAATATTTCAACTCACTCTAAAAATTATTAAATACTCAAAAAAATTGGCTACTACTTTTATTTATGAATTTCCTTAATTGTAAAATTATTCAAAAACACCAATAACTTTACTTTTAAATAAATATTTAAACATTATTTTTTCATGGGAACTAAGATTTTCAAAATTTCTAAAAATTGAAATTATTAGTAACATCTCCAAAATTCAATTATTATCTAAAATTTTAACTGAAATTAACTTTAAATCACTTTTTATTAGAAAATTATACGAGAATTCAATTATTTTAAATACAAACATAGATAATTAATTAAATAATTGAATTCTTACTAAGAATTAAAATAATTTTTAAAAATAATTTAATTCCTGTGAAAATTTTATTAATTTTTAAAAATAACTGAATTCCTTTAAAGAATTTTATTGTTTTTTTTAATTGAATTTCTGCAAAGGATTTTATTCATTTTTGCAAATAATTAAATTTCTGCGAAGACTTTAATTAAAAGTTATGAAAATAATTTAATTCTTAGGAAGAATTTTATTAATATTTGAAACTAATTGAATTCCTGTAAAAAATTTTATTATTTTTAAAAAATAATTGAATTCCTTGGAAGAAATTTTTGGAAAATAATTTAATTATATTGAAATAATTGGAGAAATAATTAAAGTTTTGAATATAATTTTAGTTAAAGATTCTGAAAAGTTAAATAAGAATTTTTCTAAAAATCCGGAAAGAAATTCGAATTTTAATAAAATTTTTAAGAACAATTACATTTCTCGAGGAATTTGATTAAAATTTTATTAAAAATAGTTGAAATTCTGCAATGAGTTTTTACTATTTATGAAAGTAATTGAATTATAGCGAAGAATTTTATAAAAAGTTTAAAGTTTTTAAAAAAAAACAATTGACTTTTTTCGAAAAAATTTATGCAAATTCTATTTCTAATATAATATTGAAATCCTGTAAAATTTTTTTTTTAAATAACTGAACAATTGAATTTTTTGGGAATATTTTATTAAAAATTTAGTAGAATATTAAAAATCATTGAATTAAGAAATATTTTTGAAAATAATTTAAATTTTGTCATGAATTTTATTCAAATTTTTGAAAATAATTGAATTTTTTTTAATTTTGAAAATAGTTGAATTTTTCTAATTTTGAAAATAATTGAATTTTCTTGATTTTGAAAATAATTGAATTTTTCTAATTTTGAAAATAATTGAATTTTCTTGATTTTGAAAATAATTGAATTTTTCTAATTTTGAAAATAATTGAATTTTCCTAATTTTGAAAATAATTGAATTTTCTTAAAATTTTCCTAATTTTGAAAATAATTGAATTCTTGTGATGAATACTTCATTAAATAATTAAATTAACGAAAATAATTGAATTTTGTCGAAGAATTTTGCTATTCATTTATAAAGATATATAATGAAATGTTGACGACAATTTTTTTTAGATTTTTTTTTTTGGTAAATAATTGAATTTCTGCGATAATTTTTATTTTATGAATTTTATTAATTTCGAAAATAATTGAATTCTTGTCTTCATTAAATGATTTATAAATAATAAGTTTATTGCAGTTCTTCAATAGAATTAAGTTATTTAAAATAAATTATTGTCAGAAATAGAAAAAAAATGTATGTTATTTTTAAAATTCGTGTTAATTTCATAGTTTATGAGGCAAATAAAAAGACACAATAATTCAGAATTTTCTTATAAATTCTAAACATTTAACTTTTTTCATAGTACTTTTAATTTTCGTATTAAAAAATTTTTTTTTGCGGTGAAATTTATTTACAAATAATTATTTAATGTTTATAAATAATTTGTTTTTCTATTTACGTCATTAATTTATGAATTGCACCTAGAAAGCTAATCGTAACAATTACAGACAATTAGAGAAGCGTTACTAATGAGTTACTCAATTCACTTACACGGAAAAAAAAAGTTCCCAGATATTTCAGGAATTATTTCCTAACTCTTGGATACGTGGTAACAGCTCTGAACTAGCGTCGAACATTCAATGGTAATCAATGAATGTTTGAAAGAAATTCGGGAACTGTATTAGAAAACGCTGTAAATAGTCCAATAATCTTTTTTTCATTTCTTTCTCATGTAAAGTCCATGGCACTGGCCGCAACTGTTTCTGAAATTTTCGGGAACTCGTCAAGGAATCTTGGTGCGCAGAAACTGTGCGCACCAGTCTCAACGTCAGTAAGACTTGCGTGCCTTATATATTTATTTTATGCTGAGGTATTTAACGCTCCTGTTTAGCTCACGTGGATAAGACGCCGGACTTCTATTCCTCGGGTACGCGAGTTCTGTTCCAGCCGCCGTCGATTTTTCTCTCATATGGTTTTTTCTATTTCAGAAACTTAATAAAAAATAAAAATTGTATGTGATCTTCAAGGATAAATGTGTGTGTGTGTGTGTGCGGAAGTGTCAAGGAGGGGAAGTGGGAGGGGGGAAGCAGAATCCATTTTTTCTTGCATTTGCCTAACTTTTCGATTTTCTTGAACAGTTCCCGACTTTTTCAAGAACAGTTTGCCGAGAAGTGGTGAAATAGTTATAATTTGTAGAGAAATAGTAAATGACATATTTAAACGAGGCAACCTTTAGTTCTCTGTGAACTACCCGCCGTATCCAAGAGTAAAGAACGAAGTTCCCGAATAATCTTCGAACTTTTTTTTTCCGTGTACGAAATTCTATAAAATTTGAAATTCTAACGAAAGCTCTCCTTCTAATTTAAATATAATATATTTATTTAAACTGTATAATATGTAAATTGAAGATTTAACATTTCAAGGTTGCTTTATTTTAAATAATATGGGAAACAAAAAAAAATATTTGGTATTTGACTCTAATTATTAATTTCCGCTTCTGCGAACATTTTAATGATTCAAAATAGTTCTGTTTCGTTTTTTTTCGTTATCTTCCTAATCAATCGGCGGCGATTAATCGCTTGTTAAAATTCACGCACAACTTAAAAGTTATATTATATTTTATTTAAAATATTTTTATTTTTTATTTATTATTTATTATTTATTATTTATTATTATAATTATAATTTTATATTATACCTATAATTATAATTTTATATAATAATTTTATTATTTATTTATTTTTAATCTTTATTATAACTATTATTTTGCTAATTAATATTTTTTGATGCTGCAATAATTATTATGAATATTATAATTATTATTATTTATTATTTAATCATTTATTTTATTAGTTTGAAAAATATAAATTTTGTTAAAATATAGTACGAAATATTTAAAGATGGTAATTATATATGAAATTATAATTGCAGTCGTATATTACTTGTGAGTTATTAGTGAAAAGTGGCACTCTTTAATCTTAGAGATTTTCTCTCGCAATTCACGCAAGGTCGACTCTCTTTGATTTTCTCTTCTAGCGGGAAAACACCGGAAATTCCGCCTTTATTCTTAAGCGCTAATTCATCAAAAATTATAATAATAATAATAAAAATTATAATAATAATTAAATAATTAACTTAATAATAATAATTAATTATTTAGCTAAACTAACACGAATTCTAATACAAAACCATCGAAAATTTTTTTTTAACCAAAATGAATTTTTTAATATCATATTTAATTATTTTAAAAGTTAGAATGCAATTATCTTGATAAATAACAAAATTCTCCACAAAGATTCAATTATTTTTAGGAATTTAAAAAAAAATCTTTGCAAAATTCAATTATTTTTTATATAGATAACAATATTCATCACAAGAATTCAATTATTTTCAAAAGTAATAAAATTTTTTAAAGAAATTCAATTATTTCTACAAATTTTAACGAATATCTCGTCAAGAATTCAAAATTGAGTGCTTGGATACAACAAGGGGACGTACGCTCGGCGAGCCGCTTTAAAGTCAGTCAAAGGTACCGTAAAGTGTAAAAAATGAAAATTCAAAATTTTGAATTTTGAAAACTGCCATCTTATAGGAAATAAAAATGCGCATCTTTTTTTTCTTTGAAATTTCTTTGAATAATTAATATTTTTATATGATAATGGAAAAAATGTGATTAATTTTCAATGTTAAATTTCATTGAATTTTAAAATATAAATCGTCGTATCTCCGACAAAAATGAATGAATTCTTTTGATTTTTGGTATACAAATGCATTTGGACCTATAGAAGACGACAATATCACGAAAATGTTAAAAGCAATTAATTGTTTATTGATTTTTAATTGTTAATACTGACCGGTCAAAAATAATTTTTTCTTATCTTTGGCTGCAAAAAGTATGCGGGGAACTTTAAAATTCAAACAACTTCCAGTGAGACATTTGTTTATTACGATGTGAAGAAGTTTTCTGTAAAATTGCAGAAAGATTAGTTTTATATTTACAGAAATACAATAGTTTTAAGAAAAATGCTCGCGCCGCCAACGATCCCTACCGCACAGATTTTAAGGTTAGTTGCACGGTAAAGTTTTATTTATGTATAAATATATGTGTGTAATATTTGCATTGAATTATTTATTAACTATTACATACTATACAACATAGGTATACACTTTTTTAATAATTTTGTAAAATATTATGTGTATGAATATAAATATTACAAATAATTCTAGCAGTATTTAATTAAATTAAGATTAATATATGTGTTAAAAGAAATGTTTTTATTTTAAACATTATTAAATTTATAAAACGTTTTTAGATGTTAATATTATTGTTTAAAAACTAGGAAAAATTTTTATTTTAAACAATTTTTGACAATTGTGATATTTTGAACTATTATATTTTAATAGATATTATTAGATTATACTAGATTCAACATAGTATGTAATTAAAAAGGACATTAAGTTTTGTTGCAGCATATTGAGTAATAGTTTTAATACATTATAGAGTCGATAAAAATTGAGTTGTAAATAAACGATATACTAACAAAAATAAATATCAGAAATAATCTTAATTTAATTAAATATTGCTAGAATTATTTGTAATATTTTTATTCATACACATAATATTTTACAAAATTATTAAAAAAGTGTATACCTATGTTGTATAGTATGTAATAGTTAATAAATAATTCAATGCAAATATTACACACATATATTTATACATAAATAAAACTTTACCGTGCAACTAACCTTAAAATCTGTGCGGTAGGGATCGTTGGCGGCGCGAGCATTTTTCTTAAAACTATTGTATTTCTGTAAATATAAAACTAATCTTTCTGCAATTTTACAGAAAACTTCTTCACATCGTAATAAACAAATGTCTCACTGGAAGTTGTTTGAATTTTAAAGTTCCCCGCATACTTTTTGCAGCCAAAG
Source organism: Leptopilina heterotoma (assembly GCF_015476425.1). Taxonomy (NCBI): domain Eukaryota; kingdom Metazoa; phylum Arthropoda; class Insecta; order Hymenoptera; family Figitidae; genus Leptopilina; species Leptopilina heterotoma. The sequence goes on along the minus strand of NW_025111081.1, from coordinate 1,026,496 downwards.
ATAAGAAAAAATTATTTTTGACCGGTCAGTATTAACAATTAAAAATCAATAAACAATTAATTGCTTTTAACATTTTCGTGATATTGTCGTCTTCTATAGGTCCAAATGCATTTGTATACCAAAAATCAAAAGAATTCATTCATTTTTGTCGGAGATACGACGATTTATATTTTAAAATTCAATGAAATTTAACATTGAAAATTAATCACATTTTTTCCATTATCATATAAAAATATTAATTATTCAAAGAAATTTCAAAGAAAAAAAAGATGCGCATTTTTATTTCCTATAAGATGGCAGTTTTCAAAATTCAAAATTTTGAATTTTCATTTTTTACACTTTACGGTACCTTTGACTGACTTTAAAGCGGCTCGCCGAGCGTACGTCCCCTTGTTGTATCCAAGCACTCAATTTTTCGTTAAAAATTTTCAAAAATTTAAATAAAATTCTTTGCAAAATTTCAATTATTTTCAAAAGTTTTTCATAGTTCAATGATTTTAAATATTTACTATTTTCATAAAATTTATCAAAAAATTTAATTATTGAAAACATTTTTTTAATAAAATTCCACGAAAACATTCAATTATTTTCATAAATAATAAAATTTCATTTAGGAGTTCAATTATTTTCATGGCAGAATTTTAAATATTTTTAATAATAAGTTCGTTCTGCAAAAGAATTTAATTATCTTGTTAAACAACAAAATTCTCCCCATAAAATCAATTATTTTAAGGAATTTTAATAAAATTCTTTTGCAAAATTCAATTATTTTCATAAAATATCAAAATTTATCACAAGAATTCAATTTTTTTGAATAATAATAAAATAAACTTTAAAATTCTTTTCAGAAATTCATTTAAGTTATTTCAAAAATTTATTAAAAAATTCTCGTCAACATTTCAATTATCTTTATAAACAGCAAAATTCTTCGACGAAATTCAATTATATTCAGGAATTTTTATAAAATTCAATTATTTTCAAAATTAATAAAATTCATAAAATAAAAATCATCGCAGAAATTCAATTATTTAAAAAAAAAATCTAAAAAAAATTGTCGTCAACATTTCAATGATATATCTTTATAAATGAATAGCAAAATTCTTCAAAAAAATTCAATTATTTTCAGGAATTTTAACAAAATTAATTGCAAAATTCAATTATTTTCAAAATTAAGAAAATTCAATTATTTTCAAAATTAGGAAAATTCAATTATTTTCAAAATTAAAAAAATTCAATTATTTTTAAAAATTTGAATAAAATTCATGACAAAATTTCAATTATTTTCAAAAATTATTCATTTATTTAAAAGAAAAAGAATTTCAATTACAATAGAAATAGAATTTGCATAAAGTTTTTCGAAAAAAAGTCAATTGTTTTAAACTTTTTATAAAATTCTTCGTAATAATTCAATTACTTTCATAAATAGTAAAACTCATTGCAGAATTTCAATTATTTTTAATAAAATTTTAATCAAATTCCTCGGAAAATGTAATTATTCTTAAAAATTTTATTAAAATTCGAATTTCTTTCCGGATTTTTAGAAAAATTCTAATTTAACTTTTTAGAATCTTTAACTAAAATTATATTCAAAACTTTAATTATTTCTCCAATTATTTAAATATAATTTAATTATTTTCCAAAAATAATAAAATTCTATTCGAAGGAATTCAATTATTTTTTAAAAATAATAAAATTTTTTACAGGAATTTAATTAGTTTCAAATATTAATAAAATTCTTCCCAAGAATTAAATTATTTTCGATTCTTTTAATTAAAGTCTTCGCAGAAATTCAATTATTTGCAAAAATGAATAAAATCTTTCGCAGAGATTCAATTATTTAAAAAAAAAAAACAAATAAAATTCTTTGCAAGAATTCAGTTATTTTTAAAAATTAATGAAATTTTCACAGGAATTCAATTATTTTCAAAAATTATTTTAATTCTTAGCAAGAATTCGATTATTTAAAAATTTGTTAATAAAATTCTTTGTAAAAAAAATTCAGTTTTAAGAAACATTCAATTATTGATTTTTGTATTCAAATAATTGAATTCTAGTAGAATTTTCTAATAAAAATTGATTTAAAAATTAATTTCAGTTAAAATTTTAGATAATTGAATATTAAAAGCATGATAAGTGAATTTTTAAAAATAATTGAATTTTGAAAATGTTTCAAATTCAAATCTTTGGAAATCTAAATTTTTCGTTCCTTTAAATAATAATTGATTTATAGAAGAATTGTAGTTAAAAATTCTAGAAAATAATAATGGAATTGAAATGATGAAAATAATTTTGATGAAGGGAAAAACAAAGTTAAATTTTCGTGTCAACTTTAAACTAAATGAACTGTAAATAATTTTATTAAAACTTTGAAATTATGATTTTAATTATTTAAATACTTTATGAAACATTAAATTAAATTATTTTACGTTTGTTTAAATGAAATGGAAAAATTTAATAGAATAAAATGTAATAAATAAATAATAAATGAATAGAATTGTGTAAGAGGAAAAAAAATATAAATACCAAATGAACTCCTCTTTTATTGCAGATCGTGTGGCATTGGTTTCTTCCGGTCTTCCTCGATGCAACGCGTGCAGACATGGAAGCAGTCCAATTTATTCTGACGGTGAATATTAAAAAAAAATTTTTTTCTCACAAACATTTTAATTCGAAAATTGTCACACTTTAAAAGAATTGAAAAAAACTTTTGCAACTTTCTACTAAAAAATTCATCAACTTTTTCTTTAAAAATTTCACAGCTTTGGCAAATTTTTTTAAAAAGATAAAAATTTTAAGCAGTTTTGAAAATTCATACTATTTTTTTCTATTTGATGTTTGAAAAAAAAATTTGTTTTTTTGTTTTTGGAATAAATAAATTTTTCAAAAACTTGAATAAATGAAAAAAATTGTTTTAAAATAAAAAATAAAATGTAAACTTGCATTTTATTTTTTCGGTGCTGAGAGAGAAACGAATTTAAATTGTAAATTTTATTCATCGCGCGTGTTCATCAAACCATAAACTCCTTTATACATTATAATCAAGATTTAGTTCTGAATTTATGGTTCTCTTTTTTTCCATACTTTGTTTTCGAATAATATAATTTAGTTTACACGATTTTTCATTTGTATTCGCCTTATTAAGTACAAAATTTTATAGGTCAAATTCTATTGTTTTTTTTCCTTCTCAAGGACGAGAAGGAAAAAAAAACTTTCACTACAAACATTAAGAAAAAAAGAAGAAATTGAAAATAATTTTTTTCTCACATGCTAATTGTTAATTTCTACTTTAATTACAAAGACGAAATTAGTGGAAAAAAATAATTTTTTAAAATAATTTATCAATGTCTCTAAAAAATAGAATAGAAAGTAAATATGGAAATAGTAGAATTTTTTATGAGTTTCCTGTCTATGTTCGGTCGGTAATGCAGAGGTAGATGCAGGGCTCGAAACAGTGAAAATATTTAAAAAATAAAAAATACAGACTTTACGGACCAAAAATGAAAAATTACGGATTTTTATCAATTACTGACAAAAATAAAACCATGTCCGAGTCAAATAAGAGAAAATTTTACTTAAAACTATAAATTAAATTTTTTCATAACCATAAAACATGAAGAAATCGACTCGGAGTGATCGTTTCTTCATATTTTATAATAATTAATAACCAAGTGATAAAATCATTATTTTATTATAAGAATATTGTATTTCTTTAAAATTATTTTCTTCATTTTAATGCAATTATTATTTTATAGAATTTTTCACTAAAATTCTTCTTTAAATCAATTATTTTTAATAATTTTCCCAACAGATGAAAAAAAATTTTTTTTTTGAAAATTTTCAAAATTCAATTATTTCTAAAAATTCAAGCTATATTGATTTTAATATTCAATTATTATCTAAAATTTTAACTGAAATTCATTTTTAAGTAGATTTTTATTAGAAAACTCTACGACAATTTATTCAATTATTTAAAAAAATATAAATCATTTTAAGAATTTAAAAAAACTTGAAAATTTTTTAAAAATTTGTCAAGAGAATTCAATTATTTAAAAATTTGTTGATAAAATTCTTTGTGATCATTCAATTTTAATTTATTTTTGTATTTGAATAATTGAATTCTATAGTAGAATTTTTTTAATTTTTGAAAATAATTGAATTTTGAAAAGGTTTAAAATTCAATTATTTTCTACAATTTAATTTTCTAATACAATTTTAATAAAATTTCTTGAAAAAATATTAATTAAATTCGAATATTTTCAAGAATTTTAATATAAATTCAATTATTTTTAACAATTTTATGAAATTTCTTTTAAAAAATCATTATTTTCAAAATTTTTAATAAAATTCCTTCAAAAAATTCAATTATTTTTAAAATTTCAGATAAAATTCTTCAAAACAATTCAATTATTTTTATGAATTGTAAAATCATTTGCAAGAATTTAATTATTTTTATTAATAAGAAAATTCTTTTTAAGAATTAAAATATTTTCATAAATAATAAAATTCTACAAATTAATTCAATTATTTTTATAAATAATAAAATCTTTCAGAAGAAATCAATTATTTGCAATAGAATTATATTAATTAAATTCGATTATTTTCAAGAATTTTAATATAAATTCAATTATTTTTAACAATTTTCATGAAATTTCTTTTAAAAAAATATTTCTATATAATATTTTATAAATTGTAAAATTCTCGTCAAGAATTCAATTATTTTTGTGAATATTAAAATTCTTCTGAGAAATTCTATTATTTTCAGATTCAATTTTAGTAAAATTTCTATAGAAAAAAATGCAATTATATTCAAGATAATTTTAATAAAATTTCTCTTACAGGTTCAATTATTTTCAAAAATTGTAATAAAATTTTTCTAAACCATTCAATTATTCTTAAAAGTTTTTAATAAAATTCTTTGTAAATTTCAATTATTTTCAAAATTTTCAATTAAAATTACTTTAAAAAATAACAGTATTTAAATGACAATTTTAAAAACTTAAAAGAAATTCTTCTTAAAATTCAATTATTTTCAATTTTCAAAGAAATCATTTAAAATTGTATTAAATTTATCAACTGACTTTTTGCAAAGAATTTTATTACAATTATTGAAATTAATTAAATTCTTGATAATTAAATTCTTGCGGATGATTTTATAATTCATAAAAATAATTGAATTGTTTCGAAGAATTTTATCTGAAATTTTAAAAATAATTTAATTTTTTGAAGGAATTTTATTAAAAATTTTGAAAATAATGATTTTTCAAAAGAAATTTCATAAAATTATTAAAAATAATTAAATTTATATCAAAATTCTTGAAAATAATCGAATTTAATTAATATTTTTAAAAATAATTGTATATTTTTTCAAGAAATTTTATTAAAATTGTATTAGAATATTAAATTGTAGAAAATAATTGAATTTTAAACCTTTTCAAAATTCAATTATTTCTAAAAATTAAAAAAATTCTACTATAGAATTCAATTATTCAAATACAAAAATAAATTAAAATTGAATGATCATCAAAGAATTTTATCAAGAAATTTTTAAATAATTGAATTCTTTTGACAAATTTAAAAAAAAATTTCAAGTAGGTATAATTATATTTTTCGAGGAATTCGATTAAAATTGAATTAAAAATAATTGAAATTCTGCAATGAGTTTTATTAATTATTAAAATAATTGAATTTCTAAAAAATTATTATTATTTACGAAAATAATTGAATCCTTGTAAAAATTGTATTATTTACGAAAATAATTGAATTATTGTGAAGAAATTTATAAAAAAAAAATTGTTACCTAAATAATTGAATTTCTATGAAATTTTAATTTTTTATGAAAATAATTAAATGTTTGCGTAGAAGTTTATTAGAATTGTTTTTAAATAATTGAATTTTTTTGGAAAAAATTATAAAATAGTAAATATAAAGAATCATTGAATTCAGGAAGATTTTTGAAAATAATTGAAATTTTGCCAAGAATTTTATTAAAATTCTTTAAAATAATTGAATTTCAGCGAAGAATTTTGATATTTATAAAGATAATTGATTTCTTTCTATAAGAATTGCGTTAAAATTTTGAAAAAATTAAACTGATTTCAACAGAATTGAAATTAAAATTTTATTAAAAATAATTGAAATTTCACAATGAGTTTTATTATTTATAAAAATAATCGAATCCAAGTAAAATATTTTATTTATGAAAATAATAGAATTATTGAGAAGAAATTTATAAAAAATTGTAAATATAATTAAATTCCTGTGAAATTTTAATTATTGAATTTCTGCGAAGAATTTTATAACTTTTGAAAATAATTGAATTTCTGCAATTATTATTTGTAATTTTATTCCAAATTTAAATAAAATTTTTTGTTTCAGATGTTCATAACGGAGATCCTTTTGTTATGTCGCACGGTGTTTATTTAAGGCCCGAGGACGTTGGTAATCTCTACACCACACTTTCCACCAATCCAAACGTCTTTTTCCAAAGGGCACATCCAGGAATGATGTATTGAAGAAGAAAAACTCATTCATTATTTTATAGACTGTACATAACGCATTTTTTATATTCTCAAAAAAAAAGTATTTCAAAATAAAATTTTAAAGAGTATTTTGTTTTTTCTTTTAGATCCCGAAAAAATATTGATTTCTACTTTATCCACTATCGGTAAAGTAGAACTAGATTTTTTTCAAAATTGTCTTTTTTAGAAAAATATTGCTTTCTACTTTATCCACTGTCGGTAAAGTAGAACTATATTTTTTTAAAATTAACCACTTTTCTAAGTAGTTAATTTTCTTATCTTTTCTACTTTCATAGCTAACGATCGTTATGGTCATGAAGTTAAATTTTTCACACGTTTGTTTCGAATCTATGAACAGTCGGTAAAGTAGATGCCAAATTTACCATTTTACCTTCTTTACCGATCGAACACAGATTGGAAACTTCTTCAGCTTTTTTTTGGGCTGAAAGAAACGGAGGAACCTTTTCTTTTGAAATGTAAAATAGGAGAGGATTTATTCAATCAGGATACAAATTGTTTGGCTCCGAGTTCCGCCGATTCCATGAGAAGGGAAGCGTATTCCTCAGAAAGAACTTTATCGTAATCCTTTAACTGCTTTTCAATATTAGAATTAACCATCTCCATTCTCTCCCTCAATTTCTTAATATTTCTCCCTGAACCTGAAAGAAAAACGATCTCGAGATTCACAAAATTGAACGCGTGAAAAATTATTCATCTCTCGAAATTCTTTCATTTTCCGTAAATTTTAACAATTTTCCTCAAAAAAATTACTGCTTTTTTTCCATAGAGGAAAATTAAAAGATAATTATTTGCCCTTTTTTATTCGTAGAGAAAAATAATTTTGAAAAAAAATATTTCAGGCGGAATTCCCCTTTTGAATAGGAAAAAAATAAAGGGGGAGGGAAAAGAAAATTATTCAGAAAATTAACTATATAAAGATCTCCACACTCTTATTACGAGAAAAATCTACATTTAACAATGAAATAAAGTTAAAGGAAAATAAAAGTCAATTGTTTGACTTTCTTTTTCTTTTGTTTTTTAACCATGAAATTGATTTTTTGTTTTTTATAGAAATAAATGCATTTTACGTTACACGATGAGTTTTTTTTATTTACTTCTTACTTTTGAGTTTCTCCGAAAGATCGTCAAACGCTGGATCCTGAATGTTCAACATCAATGAACTGCCATTGAGATAAACGCGATTCGCTGAATTCGAAACCTAAGAGAAGAATTTGTTTTTATTATTAATAATTTGTCTAGTTTACCCTAACAAAAATAAAAAAAAAATTAAATTTTGTTTCCGAAAAATAAAATTTAATTTTACTTTCTCTCCGAATTTTTAAAAATAAAATTTTCTCAGAATAAAATTAGGATTATATATAGTAATTTTTGTTTTATTACCGTGCGTGAAATTGTCTGCGCAGCGCGAAGTTTTCGCAATTTTAGGTATCCAGGATTTTGGCTGACTGCTAGACCCAAGTGCTGAGTGGTTAAGAAAAAATTTGTTGGATTTAATTTGCAAGCAAAAAAAAAAGGGAAAAGAAATTTGCCGTAAACTTAATATAAATTTATCATCACAATTGACAGTGAAACAAAAAATTACAACAATAAAAAACTGTTGACAAATTTTATCACTAATAGTTTTGTAACTCGATTTTCTTTCTATCTCTTATTCAATAACATTTAGTGAAAATATGTTTCCCTCCTCTTCCTATTTCTAGATAAATAACATAAATTTGTCTCTGTTTATAACGCAGAAAATCTGACGCATTCCCATCTTTCTTTTTATTAAATGAAAATGGCATAAAATTGTCCCTCTTCAGGTAACGGTATTGCTTTCTTCCTCTTTCGAAAATAAACAACATTAGAATGTCTTCCTTTATCTAATTTAAATATCTACTCTTTTCATAGAAGGATAAAAATTAACCCTCTGCTGATACTACCGAACGCTATTATCAAAAATCGTCAGATTAGACATTCGGTGGAGACTACAGAATTTATGATACATGGCGATAGATTGTGGATAAGTTAGCAACGGCAAAGATTTAAATACAAAAATGAAATAAAACCGTAGTATCGAATTTTATTTTTTTTAAATAAAGGGTGCCTAGCGAATGATGATTTTCAAATTCCCAGATTTACTTTTTAAAACATTAAAAACTATACTATTAAAATATTAATACTTTAATTAAAGAAATATTAAGAAAATCGGTTTCTAAAAGTCAGTCACTTAATGAAGTCTAAAAGTTATTAAGTCAGTGATAATTGTAAATCATTTAGTTGATTGTACACCAGTTTATCCATTCCATTTTTCCCAATAACCTTTTTTTCCACTAATTCTTTTTTCCAATAACCTTTTTTCCACTAATTTTTTTTCCAATAACCTTTTTTTCCACTAATATTTTATTCCACTAATTTTTTTTCCAATCACGATCTTTTTTACTAATTATTTTTTACATTTACCGGGCATCAAACATTAAAGTACATTTTTTTTGAGAAACAAATAACTTTTATCCATTTAGTTAAATTTCGGGTAATAATAATTGATTTTCTAACAATTTAAAGTGCAATATTAAAAAAAGAAAAATCCAAAATTTGCCCGAAAAAAAGTAAAAAAAAATTTTTATTTCATTTTTTCGAACATAAGCACCCCTTAGATTTTTTTGTAACTATTATATTTGGATTCCTTATCTTCTCCAGAATTTTTTTGCAAAAAAAAAATTCTTAGAAACTTTAAAACTAACCGAAATATCGAATTTTTTGTCCTGCAGCGCACATACTTTGCACTTACGCGAATGCGTCGCATCTGTTGCACGATCTTGTTTTACTTCTGTTTAGTTAATACTTCCTATTATTTTGATTATTAAGTTGTTTATATAATTGTTAATAAAATAAAAAATGAAATTAACCATTATTATTGTTGTAAACATTTTGTAAATAAATTTAACCCCCTTGTAATCATCATTGTGGAGAATAAACACTGAGTAACAAATAAATTATCTTATGGATAAAAGTTACTCGTTTTTTTAAAAAAATGTACTTTAATGTTTGATGCCCGGTAAAATCCACAATTTTCAAAATTTCTAAAAATCTTTTTTTCTAAAATCTTCTGTCATAAAACACTACATTTATACCAAGTTTCACAAGAATTGAAAGACCCATGACCGACTTTGATTTTTTTGAGAAAATTTGACCTATATATGTGTTTACCTCAATTTTGTTGAAAAATGGATTTATCAACTTTTGAAAACTTGCTCCTCATTTATTTATTTAGTTGCTTACTTAGTTATTCGGTCAGTGATAATTGTAAATCATTCAGTTACTTAATTTTGCAAAATGTTTCACTTTTTCATATCAATGGCGAAAAAATAGCGTATGCGTCTCGCACGTAGCAATTCTTCGCGGTCGACTTCTTTGCTTCCTTCTTTTTTCTATGTCAAATGTTCCTTTTATTTAATTTTAAATTGTTTATTGTGACTCACTTAAAATTACCTAAATTTTCATTTAATTTCTCTAAAGTTAAGTTAATTAAAATAAAAATTGCCACTTCATAATGATATTGAAAAGTGCGACTGTAGCTCCATTTTCTAACTATGTGTGAGTTTTTAAGGTACTATATTTCATTTGGATTTGGAAATATGAGTGTGCGTTCTATGTTTCATTTTCATTGCTATAACTGCGAGAGTACATTCGATTATTTCGATTTCAATTCGAGATTTCCCACTCATGCCTTTTTTTCTAAAGGACTAAAGGATTATTACCTTTGAGGTAAATAATTTTTTCCTTTTTGTTTTTATTATTTTTTACCGTAGGACAGTACCTAGAGGTATCACTCTTCAGTGCTGTTAAGCACTGCAGAGTGCTAACTCTAGAACTGTTCCTAATAATTCAGTTTCAATTGCTTCTGAAATTTTAAAATCTTCTTTCTTGAATTATAGAATTTGATATGGATATAATTCCGGTTTCTGCACTGCTAAGGGCCAATTTTACAAACTCTGAATCAAAGTTAATCAGCGATTAAATTCAATTTAACCGCTCACGATTCGCCGGCTTAAGATTTATTTCATTTGGTTAACTTTTAATCAACGTTGATGAAAACGGCCCTTAATAAACGTTCCAGAGTTATCAATCTTCAGAGCTAACTCTAGAACTGTCATTCTAATGCTTCAGTTTCAATTGCTTTGAAAATCTAAAAATCTTCTTTCTTGTATTACAGAATTTGAATGATACACGGAACAAAAATTTTACCTGGAACAGCGATAAGTTTCTCTAAAATAGCGAAAGTCTTAACAACTAAAAATTTGACTAATCTAGTGAAATTTGTAGCTGTTCCAGGTGAATATCTTTTTTCCGTGTATGGATATAATTCTGGTCTCTGCACTGCTAAATAAAAGGAAAATTGACTAAAAATGTTTATATAAAAAAGGATATCATTTTTGCTGCTTCGGCTTCACCCTCGGCTTGTACGATTTTCTGTTGTCGTTCTTGTTTTGCCCGTTCAACGACAAAAGCAGCACGTTGCGCCTCTTGTTGTGCGACTTGTTTCGCCTCAACTGCCGCCGTATATTCCTTGCCAAAACTAAGTTCAGTAATTGAAACATCGTCAAGAATAATATTAAAGTCACGTGCGCGTTCTGTTAATTCCTTACGAATTAAATTCGACACCTGCTGTCGTTGCGTTATCAATTGTGAGGCATTAAATTTGGCAACGACTGATTTTAAAACTTCATTGCAAATACTGGGCAATACCTATGGGAAAAAAAGGTTAAAACTTTCTATCTAACGTCTTATATATATATAAATATTAATGTTATATATTTATTAAAAAAACAAACGGAAAGTAAGGCAGTATTAATATATTTGAAGTAAAGAGATGAAAAAAAGTTTATTACCCTCTCGTCGTAATCGAGACCAAGTTGACGATACATTACGGGCAATGTGAGGGCGTCAGGTCGTGATAGAACTCGAAGTGAAATATTAACCATTTGCAAATCTTTTGAACCAGTTGGTGAGGAGATTTTCCTCGGTCTGCTTCTGATGTCGTAAATAATTGGATATTGGAACCAGGGAACACGGAAATGCAAACCCTCGGTGAATATATCTTTTTGAACTCCACTTACTCGTGAAAACATTATTCCACGATGTCCACCGTCAACTAAATTTATCCAGAAATGATGAAACGAAATGTTCTTTATTATTTCTTTATTAATATTTTGTTTTGTTATTAAAAAGTATATAAATACAAATAATAATAATCACCATAATTATTTTTATTATTATTACTTAAAATTATATATTTTTTAATAACAAGGCAAAGATCCTGGTGGCAAGTGGACTAACTAAAAATTACCATTAGTAAGAAAAGGATAGACATATCTCTGTCCTTCTCTTATTAATGAAATTTTTAGTTCGTCGACTTGTCATCAGGCAATTTTCATTAAAAAATATTAATTTTTATTTAAAAAAAAAACATTTTTTATTCAAACTTTGTATTTTTTAATAAAAAATACATCCCTAACTTGAAATAAAAATTAGTTTTTATTTTAAAAATACTAATTTTTTATTCAAATTTTGTATTTTTTAATAAAAAATAATATTTTTAGATAAAAATACCAACCTGTTTTTTGGTATTTTTTTATTAAAGACTAATTTTTATTCAAATTTTGAATTTTTTAAATAAAAAAATACAAATTTTTATTCATATTTTGCATTTTTTAATTAAAAAAATACTAATTTTTATTCAAATTTTACATTTTTTAATAAAAAGATTATTACTTTTAAATGAAAATTAGTTTTTATTAAAAGAAACCAATTTTTTATCCAAATTTTGTATTAGTCAATAAATTTTACTAATTTTAAATAAAAATTAATATTTTTAAATGAAAATACTAACTTGTTTTTTGAAATTTTTTATTAAAAAGTAATTTTTATTAAAAAAATACTAATTTTTATTCAAATTTTGCATTTTTTAATAAAAGATTACTAATTTTTATTCAATTCTTGCATCTTTTAATAAAAAAAACAAATTTTTATTCAAATTTTTCATTTTTTAATAAAAAAAAATATCAATTTTGAATAAAAACTAGTTTTTATTGATAAATTACAAATTTTTTTTTCAAATTTTGTATTTTTTAATAAAAAATACTAAATTTAAATAAAAATTAGTTTTAATAAAAAAAATACAAATTTTTTATTTAAATTTTGTATTTTTTAATAAAAAATACTAATTTTAAATAAAAATTTGCTTTTAATAAAAAAAATACCAATTTTTATCCAAATTTTGTATTTTTTAATAAAATTTACTAATTTTGAATAAAAATTCATATTTTTAAATCAAAATACCAACATGTTTTTCGGTATGTTTTTATTAAAAACTAATTTTTTATTAAAAAATACTAATTTTCATTCAAATTTTGCATTTCTCAATTAAAAAAATACTAATTTTGAATAAGAATTAATATTTTTAAATAAAAATACCAATTTATTAATTCAAATTTTGTATTTTTTAATAAAAATATACTAATTTTGAATTATATTATTATTTTTATATAATAATTAGTTTATTTAAAAAGTATTTATTAAAAAAAGTAATTTTTATTTAAGAGTATTCATTTTTATTCAAAATTAGTATTTTTTTTTTAAATACAATGCTCGAATAAAAAGTTGGTATTTTTATTTTAATATATTAATTTTTGTTCAAAATTAGTATTTTTTTTAATAAAAACTAATTCTCTTGCAAAATACTATTTTTTATTCAAATTTCGTAGGTATTATTTAATAAAAAAATATTAATTTTGAAAAAAAATTAATATTTTTCAAGAAAAAATACCAACTTTTTTAAAGTAGTTTTTTAATAAAAACATATTTTTATTTAAAAAATTTAAAAATACTAACCTTTTATTCAAATTTTGTATTTTTTAATAAAAAATATTAATTTTGAATACAAAATAATAGTTTTAAATACTTTTCTATTTAAAAATATTATTTTGTATTCGAAATATTAGTATTTTTTAATATTTTTAAATAAAAATTAGTTTTTATTAAAAAAATACCAACTTTTTATTTAAATGTTGTATTTTTTAATAAAAAATACAAATTTTTGATAAAACTCAATATTTTTAAATAATAATTAGTATTTTTTAAGTAAGTATTATTATATAAAAATTATTTTATAAAATTATTGAATTACTTTTTTAAAAAAATAATTGTATAAATGTTTATAATTCGCAAATAATTAAAATTCTTTATTAATTTAAAAGTCTATTAGGTAATAATACTTGAAAACAATATTTCAATAAAAGAATTGCATAAATTGTGTAATAAACCGAATGAAATTTTTTTTTAACTTAAACTTGTAAAATAGGTTTATAAATATTTTGTCATTTGCTGCAAAAAAAATTTATAATTTTCGTAAAAATAGATCTTCTCGTAATAATTATAACTACTTATGACCTATGAACTCAAGCGAATTCTTTCCTGTTTCATAAGACTCTAAATCCTAACCTCAAAAATGTTCGGTTAGAAAAAAAGAAAGAAAAAAACCTCGTGTAAAAAAAAAGTGATCATTATATTTAAAAAAACGAAATAAAGTTAATAGTCAGCGAAAAATAAAAAGTGAATAATTAATTAATAAGAGAGAAAAAAAGAAAAATACCTGTGAAAAATGATTGTGAAACTCCGTAGACAAGGGCACCGAGACCAATTAATGCCGATGCACCCAAATTTAATCCAGGCGGTAATTTACCAAGTTTCATTGCAAAATCCATTTTACTTTGTGCCATTTTTTAGGAAAACTAAATTTCTTTCTTTTTTATAAATGAATGATGAAATTTTTACAACCACGAGCGCGCAAGTAGAACCGGTATGGTAATAAATTTCTAGGTTAGATTCGCAGTTTGGCCAACGTAATATTTCAAACATTACCAATGAAAGGAAAAATCACTAGTGAATTTTTCGGGGAAAATGGGGGAATTTACACAACAGGATGTGAACGCACCTTTATGAATTTAAAAAACCTCACATTATCTCGCTACCCAACCTTGGATCTGTTTTTTGCGGCCGGAAAACTAAATGGTGAGTATAATTATGAATAGATAATAAATTAAAATAAATAAATATTAATGTAAATAAGAGGGAAAAATGTATATTTTTACCCTTCCAACTACTTAATCTATAGAAACTAACAAATTTTGTAAATATTTTTCATTCAAATGACTTATTACAACAAGAATAAAAAATTGTAAACAGTTTTGTTTATTTTACGCACTTTTTATGCTAAAAACGAAAGTATTCTTTTCTGGAAAAATATGTATTTAAAAAAGTGTAATAAAATCTAACTGATTAATATTGAACCTTAAAAATTTTACTTAGAATTTCTATTTTTTTTTGTTTTAAGTATTTATATCAAATTTTTCCACTTATACATTCTTTCAAGGTGAAACATAACCTCAAATTTAATTTTTCTTTATTTTGAAACTAATAAGAATAATAATATTCTTTTGAAACTAATAATTGCTAATAATTAAAGAAAGAATAAATAAAAATTTAATAAATTAAATCTTAGCAAATTCGTATAATTTATTTACGTAAATAAATATTAAATAGAAAGCAAAGTAAACGTAATAAAAATAATATTCGTCAGTTAATTTTATCTTCCATCAAAGAATTTACTTCTTTTTAAAAATTCTAGGCTATTTTATCATGGAGGTGACATTAAAACGTATAACTGATGATGGCGATTTTGCCAATGAAGTTTTATTTCTAAATCAACAAAAATCGGTAAGTTAAAACATTTTTTTTGTCCTATTAAATTTTTAAAAGAGTTGCGTTTAAAATTTCCATTAATAGATAAACTTCAAAAGGTTGTAATTTGAAATTTTGTAAAATTTCAATTTTAATTTTTTTTTATAAATTTTTTAAATTAAATAATAAAAATTTCACAAAAATTCTATTATTTACAAAATCTTTAAAAATCTCTTCGCAATAATTCAATTTTCCATAAATAATCAATTTTGTTTAAACAGATTCAACTACTTATAATAAATAATAAAACTCATCGTAGAGTTTCAATTATTTTTTATACAATTTTAAAGGAATTTCTCAAAAAATGTAGGTTTTCTTAAAAATTTTATTAAAATTCATCAAAGAAATTCAATTTCTTGAAAGAATTAAATTATTTTCAAAAAATTTGATCAAATTCTTTTTAATAATTCAATTTTTTTCAAATTAATTTCAATAAAATTCTACGTAGTTTAATTAATTTGAATTAATTTATCAAAATTCAATTTATTATTTTCAATATCTACTATTTCAATAAAATTTCATAAAAGATTTCAATAATTGTTTTAAAAAGATAAAATTTAAAAATTCGCCTCAAGAATTCAATTATTTTCAAAAGTAATAAAATTCTTCGCAGAAATTAAATTATGGTTAAAAGTTTAAAAAAAAATTCTCTTCAAAATTTCAATTATCTTTATAAAAAATAAAATTTTTCTCCAAAATTCAATTATTTTCAAAAATTTTAATAAAATTCTTGGCAAAATTTCAATTATTTTAAAAAACTTTTTTTAATTCAATCAAATTTTTTTTACAAAGATTCAATTATTTTTAATACAATTTTAATCTAATTTCTCGAAAATTAAAATTATTCGTCAAAAGATTTTTAATTACCTATTTAAAAATTTGTTGATAAAATTCTTTATGAGAGTTCAATTAAAAAAAAACATTCAATTCTTCAATAAATTAGTTATCTTTGTAATTAAATAATTGAATTCTTATAAAATTTCCTAATAAAAATTGATTTAAATATGAATATCAGTTAAAATTTTTGATAATATTTTAGAAATTTTTACTTTCTTTATGAGAGTTCAATTTCAAAAAAATATTCAATTTTTCAATAAATTATTTATTTTTGTAATCAAATAATTGAATTATTGTAAAATTTTCTAATAAAAATTGATTTAAATATGAATTTCAGTTAAAATTTTTGATAATAATTTTAGAAATTTTAATTTTGAGAAATAATTGAATTTTGAAAAGATTTCAAATTATAATTTTTGAATGTTTGAATTTTTCATACTTTTAACTAAAAATTGGGTAGATTTAATTTTTTTGAAAAAGTTTAATTGAATTTTTTTAAATTTATTTGAAGTTTTTATTTTCTAATATAGGGGAGACTGGGGCGAAAAGTTAAATTTTGCATAAATGATTTTTTTTAGACAATATAATCCGCTTAGATGCAAATATTTATACATCAATATTGTTGGGCAACTTGTCCCCTATAAATAGTAGATAAGTTAAAGTATACGTAAACAAGTAATTTAGTTAATAAAAGATCTTTGTTTACTTAACAAAAGCTTTAGAATAGTTATAAAGTTAATAAATTGAAATTTCAAAAAAAAAATTTTTTTTGGTTTATTTCACGTGAGCGGTCTTGTTTTTTGATAGAGTACTTGCCTAATGTCAAATAAATCATTTTTAAACAAACAAATAAGCCCAAAAAAACGAAAAATAAAAAAAAATTTAATAACATGTAAAAATACATTTAACTTTTCGCCCCAGGGTGCGTTTTTGGCTTTAACAACAAATATAAAAAATCTGACTAAATATATTTAGCAAATACCTTTAGGTATCTCTTCAGGGGACCCAAATAATGAAGTAAAAAAATCGCGGTGAGAATAAATGCAAAAAATATACTTAAAAGTTGATATTTTCTTTTACGAAAAAATTTTCAAAAGTAGGGTGAAAAAAAAAATTAAATATGGACACCACAAAAATTAGCAGAATGTCACATAACTCTGGACATTTATTCAGGGTTGCAATGCTCTAACTATTTCCGTTCAAAAGATAATGAATTTTAACTGTTTTCACAATTTAACTTTTCGCCCCAGTCTCCCCTATATTTGATTGAAAAATTTCCGAATAATCGATAGAATTTCCTAAAATTGAATTAAAAACAAAAAAAAAAAATAAAAATTTTCAAAGAAATTTTTCAAAAATTATTAAAAATAATAAATTTAAAGAAGAATCTTAGTTCAAAATTCTGGAAAACAATAAATGAATTGTAGTGATGAAAGTAATTTGTAATAAGTTACAGTAACAATATTCTTATAATATAAAATAATTTCTTCTTAAGAATTCAATTATTTTCACAAATAATACATTTTTTTATAGTAATTCAATTATTTAAAAGAATTTGAATAAAATTCTTCGCTAGAAATCAATTATTTTCTTTCTTGAGAATTCAATTATTTTAAAAAATTTTGATAAAATGCTTTATAAATTTGACAAATTATAATAAAATCAGTCATAGAATACAATTATAATTGTAAAATAATTATTTTCGTAAAATACAACATTTTTTCTAGAAATACAATTATTGTCAAAAATGTTTATAAAACTCTTCGAAACAATTCAATTATTTTCGTAAAAAATAAAATTCTTCTAATCAATTCAATTATTTAAGAAATTTTAATAAAATTCTTCCCAAGAATTCAATTTTTTCAAAAATAAACATTTTCACAGGAATTCAATTAGGATTTAAAAAAACTTATTTTAATTCTTTGTCAGATTTCAATTATTTTCAATTTTTTTATTGAAATTCCTAGATAAAATTTAATTATTTTTAAAAAGTTTTTAAAAATTCTGAAAAATTCAATTATTTAAAAAAATTTGAATAAAATTCTTCACAAGAAATTAATTATTTTCATAAATAATAATATTTTTCTATGGAATTCAATTATTTTTACAAATAAAATTATTCACAGGAATTCAATTCTTTAAAAATTTTTTTAATAAAATTCGTTACAAGAATTCAATTATTTTCATAAATAACAAAACTTATCGCAGAATTTCAATTATTTTTATAAAATTTTTAATAAAATGAGAGAAAATTGCATTTATTCTTACAATTTCTTTTTAAATTCGCCGAAAGAATTAAATTATTATTAAAAATTTTGACAAAAAATTCGTCATAAAAATTCAATTTTAAAAAACATGCAATTACTGAATAAAGTATTTATTTTTGTATTTAAATAATAATTGAATTCTCGGGAAAGTTTGAAGTTTCTAATAAAAATTGATTAAAAAATGAATTTCACTTAAAATTTTAAATTATAATTGAATATTAAAAACATTATAGCGTGAATTTTTAGAAATAATTGAATACTGAAAAGGGTTAAAATTAAAATCTTTAAAAATTTAAATTTTTAGTTAAAATATTCTTATGAAATAAAATAATGATTTTATTACTTTGTCATCTTAAATTTATTATAAAACATGAAGATATTGATTGCTCCGAGTTGAAGATTCGGAGTGATCGATATCTTCATGTTTTATAACAATTTTTTATAAGTTGTTTAATTTCAGTCTTTTGAAGAATTTTAATTTTTATGGAAAAATTAATAATTAAATATTTATTTAAAAAAGATAAATATAAGAATAAAATTAGAATATTTACAATATTTTAATACTTTATTAAAATTTTTTTATATTTAAATATTTATAAAAAATAAGTTCAAAAGAAATAAATAACAGAAATTGTTTTTAATATTTACAATATTTTAATATTGTAGTTGAATTGACAATATCTCTAGAAATAAATGTTAATATTTAATTTTATAATTGTTTTTTTTTCAGTATACATTTGGTCGTAAAGCGGAAAACGATGTTGTTCTATTTGCACCGACAGTATCGAAAAATCATTGTATTATTCATCATAATTCAGATGGATTGTTCGTTGAAGTTTTAGAGGTAAATTTTCAAAAAGTGAATTTATTTTGCTCAAATGAATAAAATTTGAAATTAATTGCAGAGAAAAAAAATTTGAAGGATATAGAAAAAAAAGAAAACAATATTGTTATTTAGGAACTAGACAAAAAAAAATGTTTGGTATGGAAAAAGATATTAATTTTAAAAAAATTGTTTTTTCTTTTTTGATGAAAAATATTAATGTTAATCTTTGGTAATTAATTAAATTAAAAATAATTTTTTTTCAGAGTTTGGCTGGCGTTGTTATTAACGGACAAAAATATACAACCGGCTCGAAGATTGAATTAGAAAATTACGATATCGTTTCTATTGGACCTTTAAATAAATACAAGGTCGAAATAAAGGTACATAATTTATATATTTTTCAAGAAAAATTATTTATAATGTTTTAATTTTATATCAAATTTTCCAAAATATGTAATAGATTGATCCTTCAATTATTTTTAAATTTATTAAAAATTTATTTTTTAAGAATCACAATTTTTCCAGCAAAAAACTGTAAGCAATGAGGAAGAAACAAATTTTGTGTCTGATTTTGAAACCGATTTTGAAAGCATCAAAGAAGAGGACACGGAATATGAAGACACGGAATTTGAACATGTAACGAGCTGTCTCGAGGACAACGACTGCGAAGAAATAGAAAGTAAATTTCTCAATTTTATCCTTTCTTCATTAAAAAGTAAACATTTTAAAGGAAATTAGGAAATTTATTTTAGTTACTATTTTTTCTTTTATTTATTACATTTTTTTTTATATAATTTAAGTAAAATAATGTAAAAAAAGAAAAATAATTTAGATAAATTAATTAATAATATTTACTTAGGTACTTTAATTTAATTTGAAATAATTATAAAAAAAAAATTGTCGCAGGTGAAGAAAAAGTCGATTTGGAAACAACAACCAGCGAAATAAAAACAGAAATAAATACAGAGAATGAAAGGGAAGAAATTACATCACAGGAAATTCATTCAGCAATGGAAATATCATTCGAAGAAGATGAAAAAAAACCACTCTTCTCAAATGAATTATTGGAAGAAAATGCATCTTCAATATTGTCCAATGAATCAACAAAATCTATTGAACAAACATTAGTCGATGATAATTTAATAAATTCCAAAGAAAATGAAATTTCTACTAATAATGAAACAAAATTAACTAAAAATAGTGAAATAGATGAAATTATTGTGCAAAAAACTACCAAAAGCGATGAGTTCTGCAAAAAAGGTCAAAATTCTGCAAAAACAGATTCCAATAAAAATCAAAGAAAAGCAAAAAAAATAGTTGTTGAATTTTCCAAAGAAATGGAAATTTTTGCTGATAAATATTCGGAGGAAAATCTAAATTTCGAAAGTGATTTTTACGAAGAAAATCGAATTAACGTGATAACTGATGAATTATCCGTTGAAAAACGAATTTCTGTCGACGAATGCGAATTTTCTGGGGAAAATCGTATTTTTGAGAATGAAAAATCTGGGGAAAGCCAAATTTCTAGGGAAAATGATGAATTTTCTGGACAAAATCGAATTTCGCCAGAAAAAGACGATGTTACTAACGAAAATCAAATTTCAACGAATGAAAATCGAAATTTAGGGGAAAAAGACGAATTTTCCAGAGAAAATCGATGTTCGACGGAGGAAAGGGAATTTTCCAAAGAAAATCAAAATACAATGACTAAAAATTCTAGTGAAAATCGAAATTCTACGGAAACCAGCGAATTTTCCAGAGAAAATCGAAATTCATCGGAAAAAGAGGAAATTTCCAGAGAAAATCGAAGTTCGACGGAAAAAAAGGAATTTTCCAGAGAAAATCAAAATTTAATGACTAAAAATTCTAATAAATATCGAAATTCTACGGAAAACAGCGAAATTTCTAGAGAAAATCGAAATTCAGCGGAAAAGGAGGAATTTTTCAGAGAAAATCGAGATTTAACGACTAAAAATTCTGATAAACATCGAAATTCTACGGAAAACAGTGAAATTTTTAGAGAAAATCGACATTTAGTGGAAAAAGAGGAATCTTCCAGAGAAAATCGAAATTCTACGGAAAACGACAAATTTTCCAAAGAAAATCAAATTTCAGCAAAAAAATTTTCCAAAGAAAATATAATTAACGATGAAAATGAAATCTCCGACGAAAATCGTGTAACTCTGGGGGTATCAACCAAAGAATTAGAAAACATCGAAAAAAATACGTCAACAAGTCCAATTTCCACAAGTAATAAAAAAATCGAATCAAACAAAGAGAACAATTTTTATTCTGAAAAAGAAGTCGAAAATTTTGTCTTACAATTTAATAAAACTCCCCCTCAAGCGGTAATTAATTCTAAAAAATACACTAATAAATCCAGCGAAACAATTGTAAATGAAAAATCACCAAAATTAACAAAACTAACGGAAAATCATTCGAAAATTGTAGCAAAAAGAATTTCCCCATTCAAAAGACGTTATAGTCAAAGAAGAGAAGATTCACAACAAAGTATTCGTAAATGGATGAGAAATCCTTTAGATCAAAATATTGTCAATAAAAATCATTTGCCCGAAGTGAAAATTGTTCTCGAACGTTTAGATTTTGAAAATTGGCAAAAATCACGTTTTGATTTAATAAAAACAACTGAAAATTCAAACGAAAATCGTGAAACATTGAGAAACATCGAGAAAATTAACTTGGAAAATCAAGAAAAAATCGCGTCATCAAATGAAAAATTTTATTTAGAAAAAGACGGAAAATCGAAAAACTTAGAAAATCGCAAGAAAATCAAGTTAAAAAAGAAATTTGACGGCAGAAAACGAAAAAAATTGTCACTCGAATTGGAAAAACTCCAAAACTTGCCAATCGAGTCGGAAAATCGAGAAAAAATTGAAACGGAAATAACGGAAAAGCGAAAAAAGTTGCCACTCGAATCGGAAAATCGAGAGAAAATCGAATCGGCAAAGAAATTAAGAACTGAAGATCGAAAAGAATCGGAAAATCCAGAGAAACTCGATTTTGAGTTAGAAAAATCGGAAAAATCTAAATTGGAATTAAAAATCGGTAAACGGCGAAAATCGCAAAACGAGGGAGAAAATCGAGAAAAAATTGTAACAAGAAAGAGATTGAAAATCGACAATCATCAACAATCGTCACTCGAGTCGGAAAATCGAGAAAAAATCGATTCCGAAAATAATTTTCAAGGAGAAAATTGTGAAAAAATCGATAACCGTCAAAAATCGCAAAACATTTTGGAAAATCGAGAGAAAATAGAATCAAAAAGAAAACTAAAAGTCGATAATCGTGAAAAATCGGAAAATCCTGAGAAAATCGAATCGGAAAATAATAAATTAGAAAATTCGAGAAAAAGAGTAAAAGTCGATAATCGAAAAAAATCGATAGACTCTGAAAATCGAGAGAAAATTGAATCGAGAACGAAACCTACCGTTGAAAATCGTCAAAAATCGGAAAATCGAGAGAAAATCGAATTGAGAACGAAATTAAGGGGTGAAAATCGTCAAAAATCACAAAACGAATTGAAAAAACAAGAGAAAATCGAATTGGAAACGAAAGCTAAAGTCGAGATGGTTCAAAAATTGCGAAATGAATCTGAAAATCGGATGGATAAAAATTTGGAATTCAATATTTGCAATAAACGTCTTTCTGTCACCTTAACGGATATTATGAAAATGAATTTTTCGAAGAAGAAAAGTGGCATCGATTGTTCATCACCTGAAAAATTTCTCTCTGATTATTTAAGAAGCAAACATTCATCTTTAAAATCTTCATCAAAAAAACTATCGCCAGGAACAAAATTGAAAAAACGTCGAGAAATTCCCGTCACTAGAAATTATGTGTTAACAAAATATTTTTCGTTGATGAAAAAAGATTCTTCAAATTTGCCGAAAAATTTTCTAAGATCAGGTAAAGCTTCTTCATCATTGTCTGATGATTACAAAGGTGGTGATGATGCTAAAAATAATGCTAAAGATGTCGATGCTAATTCTGATGATAATGATGAAGATGATACTGAGGAAGAAGAGGATAATGAGGACAAGGATGATAAGGATTACAATGCAAAAGATGATATTGAGAATAATGATGATGACATCGAAGAACTAATAAATAAAGCAAAAATATCTCCAGAAAGAAAGCTGATATGTCCAAAATGTTCAAGAGAATTTAAAGGACGAGCAGGATTACATCGACATTTGTACACACATGGCAGGAAGAGGTACATTTGTTCAATTTGCGATAAACGTTTATCATCTAAATATTATCTACGAATTCATGAAGAGAAACACGTAATTAAAGATCGACCATTCAAATGTAATAAATGCGACAAGAGTTACATTACAAACTATGAATTAAATAAGCATTTAGGTTCACACACTGTTGAACGTAAATTTATTTGTGATACTTGCCAGCATACGTTTAGAACAAAAAGTGATATTAAAGCACATATGAGAGTTCATCAATCAAATAAAGTTTCATGTAAAATATGTAACAAAGTAATGAATCGTAAACATTCACTTTATTATCATATGAAAACACATGAAAACAGTGAATATAAATGTACCGTTCAGGGTTGTATTCGAATTTTTAAGCTAAAACAAGCACTGGAACAGCATCTTATAACACATCAGAATCTTAAGGAGCACAAGTGTCCACATTGCGAGAGATGTTTTAATTTTACGAAAAGTAGAGATCGACATATTCAATTTGTACACAAGAGGAAGGGACAGCATGTTTGTCAATATTGTGCTAAGAAATTTGAATTAAAATCATTTCTGGTAGCGCACTTGAGGACACACACTGGTGAACGTCCATTTATTTGTAAGGTGAGTTTTGCCACTTTCTTTATCTAATTACATTTTTAGAATGAAAAGAATTTTTACACCATTTTATTAACTACCAGCGTAGAAATTTTTTGAAAGAATTCAACTATCTTAAATATTAAAATTCTTTTCAGAAATTTAATTTTCAAAAATTAAAAAGAAATTCTTGTCGAATTTTCATTTTTGAAAAAGCAAAAAAAAAATTGTATTCTTCTTTAAGACGCGGGACCTGAAAAATTCTTTTGGAAAATAATTTGATTTTAATTTTTTTTGAAAAATAGCCTTCATTTTGTTAAATTAAAATTTTTTTTAATGAAACCTGTGGGATTTCAAAGAATATTTAATCTGAACTTAGGTACAAAAAGAATCATTACATTATTGGTAGTTGCAAGAAGGATACAATAATTTTAATATTTTTTACCGTCATTTTCTTGAAATCAGACTTCGCAGTTTTAAAAATTGAAATGCGCCTAACTTTGTTAAGGGCATATGGCCAAGTTGTGAAATGTAAACAAACAAAAAGGTAAACCAACCAAGCACTAAAATCGCAATTTTGTGACAGCCTGTTCTCCCATAAAAATTAAAATTTTTACACTTTCTTTATGAAAATCGTAAATTAGAGTACTAGGAATAGACCATAAAATTGCATAAGCAAAAAGAAAATATCATTCAGGCTGAATATGAATTGGGGTAACCATAGGATTAGCTAAATTAAAATTTTCAGGGTCCCCTAAAACATAAGGATTTAAACAATTAATAAGTAATAGTCTAATAACCATAATTAGTAAAACTAATAAATCTTTAATAAGAAAATATTTATGAAAAGGAAGACAGAATGTTGTAACAACGATAAATATATAATTCCAATTAGTTAACACTTATTACATTAAATCACAGAGTCGTCAACTTAGCAATTCTACACGGAAAAAATTAATTTAGTACATTGTACGAAACTAATTTTGGAATAGCGGATACGGAGAGGAGTTTAGTATAAGATAAAACAGAATCAATAGTAATATATGATGACTGCGTTTCTCGAAAACTCAAAAAAAATTCTATGGAATTCACAAATGATCGGTTGGACGTTCTAATTCAAGAGTTTTGTAAAATGTTTAGCCTGAAGCGCATGCGCCACGGAAAAAAATATTCACGGAGAAAAAAACGAATAAAGCAGAAAAAAGAATTTCTTAATGTACCAATGAGCTCTCAAGACCATTTTTTCTCGTCTTCTATAGGAGATAGATGATTGGTTCGACACATGTGACTGCACTCTACAACGCAATGGTTCGCTTGGATTGGCTTACTTTATTCTGACACTAACTTAACGGAAATACGCATACATATAAACGAATTCTGACGCAACGCACATACAATATAACTCGCACTTGTAGATGAAAGAATTGAGTTTCTTTACATACTAACTGAAGAGATTAAAACTGCGCTTGTGAGAAATGTCAATATACTGAATATTAATTTTTAAAAAAATCATTTTTTTAAAAGTTATACAAAATATTTTATGGTTTTTAAAATAACATTTTTTGATTATAATTAGTTATAAAATCTCTATAAAATTTTTCAATTTTTAGAAAATAATTTTATTCTTAATTTTAAATTATAAATAAATTGACAAAAAATTTTCAAAATTAAATTCAAACTCAAAAAATGTTTATATTAAATTGTCTAAAATTTGAAGTAATAACAGTTAAAACTTGAGAAATTAATATATATATTGTCATCGGTAAATATTATGATAAACTATAAAATTTATTGGACTGTAAATTAAAAGAAATTAATAATAATTAAAAGTTTGGATTACAAAAGCACATAAAAAATGTTACGAATTTGGAACAATGAAATGTGAAATACGTAAAAGAAAACAATTATCCAAATGTTACCGGCAGGTAAAGCAGTTCTCTTTTTCCTTCCACATATTATATCTATATACAGCAGACAAGTTAATACCGACGCGACGAGACAAGCTTCAACATATCTATTTATAACGCGACTTTTGGTACACCCCGTATAGAATTTTACGAAACTTTGTGTTCGAGAATTCACGATAGACAGCGAAGTGGAAACTCAAACCACGCGTTTTTAGATTGCACGAAACATTTTTACCATTTTCTGATAAAATGTTCACCAGAAAATACGAAACATTTCTACATTCAAGCTTGTTTTATAAATTACAACACTGGTTGCAGTTTCTCGACAATTGTTCTGCTTAAAGTAGTGAAAGTTTCTGGGTTTTTGAAAAACTTCGTCTAGGAATCTTAAATATCCGCTAGTGCGAAATTAGTTTCGTAAAATCTGCTGAACTTATTTTTTCCGTGTATACACAACCAAACTGGGAGAAGATTTAACCTCTCCCGCTCATTCCATCCACGCTTACTCCGGCTTCTTCTTCTTCTTCTTTTTTTATGGCTTCGACACCCGAGTGTTCCAAGATTCCTCTCGAGGGAGACACGACTCACATCCTATATGCCGAAATGTGTTTTTCTTTTTATTATTATTTTTTTATGTTAAGTATTGTCTAAAAGTAATGCCCCTTCTCAAAATTGCGGGAATAAATTTTTTTTATAGGTTGATTTGTTTTATGAATATGAAGCGTGTCTTTCTCCCTATTACTTGCAGTGTTCGGTCTCGAGTTTATTTTACATTTGTTTGTCTCGACTGAGTCTCCTAGTTAGAATCTAACTTGCTTATCGCATCGTTCGTTTATATTTGTCAAGTTTCTATTATCTTTCTATTCTGTATTGATTTCGCGATTATCTAAGTTAGCTTTTTCTTTAATTTTAAAATTTAATCCTTCTAATGATTTGAGTTGTCGATTACATGTTTCGTTTCGTTGAACCGAGTTATTCGCATTGTCTAAGTTTATAGTTTGGTTGTTTTCGGGGTTTGAATCATAATTAAAAATGTTGTCTATGGGTAGATTTTCATATGTTGGGCTTATTTTTCTATCTAATTTAACATTGATTTCACGAGTATCGGTGTGTTCGTTACCTACATTTCGAATTTTTATACACTTTTTGCAAGGAGCAAAATGCGCTGGCTTAACATTTTCGATGAAAACATTTTTCATTTTTCTGTTGACATCAATTTTAAGCGTTCTGTCTGCGTTTCCTTCAATAACTCTATGTGGGCCAGTATATGGGCACTGCAAAGATCTGTTGTTGGATAGTGCGCGAAGGAATACGTGTAAACAGTCGTTCAATTCTTTGTGTATGAAAATATTATTTCTGATGTGACGTTCCACTGGTTTTGCACGTAGCTTATGCATATTGCGGCGGAATTAGGACTAAAAATTTCGCAGGTCAGTCGGTTCGTCCCCAGGAACGATTAGTTCTCCGGGGATTCTGAGGGTTAAACCGTACAGAAATTCGGAAGGGGATGACCCGTTATTCGATTGAGAGTGCCGTTAGATGCCGGGTGATATGGGGTGGTTCGCACCCTGATACATCCACTCACGCTTTACAATTCCGTGAACATTGTGGACTCGAATTGAGCACCTTGGCCAGAAGTTATTGTTTCGGGACTTCCAAAACTTGTAACCCATTGATCATTGATAAATAATATCGAAATCCGTCACATTCTGGGGGAGGTCCGAAAATATCTATGTGAACGTGTTTAAAACGTGCTGATGGGGAAGCAAATTGTGCCGGCTTCACATGAACATGCCGTCCCGCTTTAGCTCGCTGATTAAATGCATCCTCTGGCCCAGGTTTTTATGTCGCACTTCATCGACGTCCAAACGTATTTGACACTGATAAGTCGTTTCGTGGCTCTCGCGCTAGGGTGAAATGTCCCATGGAATAATTGAAAAATGGAACATCGTAAACTTCTTGATGCGAAAGGTCGCATTTTCTCTCCGGGAATGTCGCATCATATCTCGGTTCTTTCGTTGCCTAATGATATCCTGTTTAATTTAAGGGAAGACTTCGATTCGTAAATGTTTTTCACTCCTCGTCTTCCTGCTGTTCGTTGACCAATTATTGTCAAATGCTCGATAATCCGTACTTATTAGGGTTATGTTTGGATCGAATTTAAAATAGAATTATTATTTAAATTTTTAAATAAAAAAAGAAAAACTATGGAAAAAACTATTGTTAAAGAAAAATGAAATAAATTAATTTAAAATTTTTAAAAATTGAAAAAATGAAACGTTAAGAAAAAATTAAAAAATTCCTCTCCTTATTATTGATTCTTATCAATAGTGATAATAAGAATTAATGAGAAGGTCCCTTCTCCCCTTATTTAGTCATAAGGGGCCAGTACGCATGAAAGCTTGCATTCAAGTGAACTTGAACCCGGTATGCCGCCTCTAGGGCGCAGAACACAGTGTTCCCACTTCCTCGAGGGCTGCCAGGCGCGAATATAATTTTTTTTTAATCGTTGATTTGTTTATGAAGACGGTAAACAAACGAAATTGCGACGATAACAACAATAAAGAAGGCGTCGAATGATGAAAACGTCTAGAAAATTTAATCTGAAAATAAAAAAAAATTATATATATTACTTAGTATATTCTTGATTCAACTAATTACTACTTGATTTAAATATAATAATTTTAATACTTACTTTTCCTATACTGGAAAGTGGCTTCGTCAAATGGTGCTTCCTTGGGGATTATTCCCTCATCGATGAGTCCCACGTTCAGAATATTTCGTCCACCGTTAATGTCACGTTCCCAGGTAGTGCGGCATTTATTACACTGCAGAAATCTGTGCGGACTCTTGGATTTTATCACATCAAAGCAGCAATTGCTGCACAGCGCAGTCGTGTGATACTCATTTACTTTAACGAATTTCAAGCGTTTGTCACCAAGTTGTTTTGCTCGATTAACAAACGTTCTCTTCAATTGGTTCAACGCTGTACCAACGTAGCCACGTGTAAAGTTTGGTAATGATGCATTACCAAAAGCCACAAAACAAGGTTTTTGAAAAGTTTCTCCAATTAAGAAATTCACCAATTTTTCACATTCCCTCTGACACGAAACATTTGTCCATTTTTAATCGCACCACACATTTTTGCTCGTGCAACTCTTGAAATCTTTGGAATAGATGCAGCTTATACTCGATGATTCTCTTGTAATCTCGCGAGTTGGTTTTTGAAAAATTGGCAATTTTTTCTGGATTTTCAAGCACGTACTGTTTGTAATATTTTTGAAGATCTAGACCAAATTCCTTTTTCCTTTCCCTTCTTCTGAAATCATTCATCTGCCAACGAAAACTGCTGCTCTTTAAATAAATGTGATTATCCTTCAATTTGTCTTCCATTGACGGTTGTGCACCACGAACTCTTCTTACACCACCCAATGTCGCCTTCTTGCCGGGATCGAAACCATAAAAGACTTTAAAACGAGTTTCCGGAGCAGGGTCTTCCTTTTTTTCAACAGATTCCATTTTTGGAACATTAAATATTATTGAAGCATCGACGCCATTTGTTGTCATCACTTCAGCAAATGCACCAACTTTGCCCCTTTCCGCGCTGGAAATGTCAAAAATGTACTTCCATCTTTGAATTTTATTCTTGATTTGTAAAAATCGATTGATTTCTACATTCTTGCAAGTTTTGGCCTCTTTGATTTGGCGTTCCTTCTGTTTAAAGGGAATTGACTGCTGCCTTATCTGCAATTCTTTTCTCAAAAATACATCCTGCTCGGCACCCTTCTTTAAATCTTCCAGACCTGTATTGGAGTACAATACATGTGCAATGCCGAGTTGAGCTTGCGGTACAAGAACAAAATTGTGAATATTGTTATCGTGAAAGTATTGTTGAACACGTATCATGAATAGAATGAATTTTGTCCATTCAGAATTGCGATCATCGTCCTCACCATCATCGTTCACGTCTTGTTTCATGTTTTGAAAATTCAACCATTCTTGGGGATTCAGAAAATTATTATTAAATTCGGCAATGTCGCAAACATTCTTGTTGAGAAGCTTTTCAACAACTTGAATAGCTTCTTTTCTCGTGCTAAGAGTGTTGCGAATTCTACTTGCAGAGCTCGACCACCTATTCTTTAAGGCTATATCCTTTCTTTTCCCATGAGTTTTTGAATGTTTTTTTCTTTTTCGAGTTTTTCTCTTTGAAAAAACTTTCTCACGATGTGAATTGTCTTTGGCACGATTTTCTCTTCTTTCTTGAATTTTCAAATTTGGAATTTCTTTGGAAGTCCTACGATGATTTTCCTCTCTCGATGCTGCTGCTGTTGCTTCAATCTTTTTTAGCTTGCGACGTCTTGCTTTGAATTTTTTGCGATTCCTTCGCTTCTTTTTATTGTGTCTCTCTCGTCTTTCCATTTTTAAAATTCTCTCAGCTTCCGCATCATCATCAAGAGCATCCTTCACAATTTTCTCTTCTTCCTCGTCATCGGCAGCATCAGTGTTTGAAGCATTATCTTTAGATGATAAAAGATGTTGAACCAATTTCGACAATCTAGTTTCGAAATGTTTCAAGAAACTTGTTTTAAATTCCCGATTCATTTTACGAGCTTCTTCTTGAATAATGGATGAACGATATTCACAATCGTAAAGTGGCATATTGCCTCGTGTCACTTTATATTCTTCGATTAGCGCTACAAACTGAGGATCTCGAACAATTTGAGTATTTATTTTTCTTTTCAACGCAATAAAGAGTTCTAAATAATTGGGACCATCGTTCGTCCACTTTTCAAGCAAATAATGATTTGTGTCATGACAAAGAGACTGCAACGCCATCAAAGAAACTTCTATTCTCATTCTGGATACTATTTTCGCATCTTCAATTATTCTCTCCTTTACGTCATTTGATTTACATATGGTGCCCAAGAATATTTTGACAGTCGACTTTCGAGTTCCCAATCGTTTGAGTCGCTTCCTTTTTCTTTCATCCATAGGAGGTTCTTCATCTTCCTCTTTGTTTGCCGTTCTCTTTTTAGTAATTTTCTTTTTATTCTTTTCCAAAGAATCATCTTTCTTAGTCTTCTTTAAATTGGTATCATTCTTATCTTTATCGGCACGACGTCGTTTCGCATTTTCCTTATTTTTATTCGTGGTATTCCCACATGCGGCAGTAGCAGGACATTTTGAAGAATTTGAAGTATTATTTAAAGAAGTAGATGAAGAAGGTAGAAAATCTTTTAATGTTATTGACTGCCTCTTTCGCTTCATTTTTTTTGTCTCCTGGCAAATATTTCAGACCTAAAAGAAAATTTAAAAATTTTAATCTTATTTTGAAATTAAGAAATTTTAATTAATTAATTTTTTTAAATTACTATTTTCAACAATTTTTAACTAAAATTCTTCTTTAAATCAATTTTACGAAATTTCAATTATTCGTAAATTCTTCAATTAAATATATATTCGAAAATAAAAACTTTAATTTAAAAAAAATTCAATTAACATATTTCAAAAAAATTACAGGGTGGCTGCAAAATTTTATTTTCAAAATTCCCTGACTTTTCCCTGATTTTTCCCTGACTAATTTTTGATTTTCCCTGACTAAAAAATTTTTGAATTATTTAATATTCTACATTAAAATATCCGTAAGAAGGTCCAAACTTATAAAAAATGTGACAGCACCATTATAATGAGCTATATTACAAAAACGGCTAAATAAAAAAATTAATTGACATTAAAGTATCAAAGTTTTTTAATTTGTGGTTTCTTTCGATCAAAATTCCCTGACTTTTAAAGAATTTTTAAAAATTCCCTGACTTTTCCCTGATTTCCAGTTTTTCCCTGACTTGCGGCCACCCTGTAATTAATTTCAAAATTCAATTATTTATAAAAATTCACGCTATACGGCTTTTAATATTCAATTATTATCCAAAATTTTAACTGAAATTAATTTTTAAATAAATTTTTATTAGAATTCAATTATTTAAATACAAAAATAATTTATTGAATTATTGAATGTTTCTTAACATTTAATTCTCATAAAGAATTTTACCAACAAATTTTTTAATTGATGACGAATTTTAATAAATTTTTTAAGAATAATTACATTTTTCGAAGAATTCGATTAAAATTGTATTAGAAATAATTGAAATTCATTGATGATTTTTATTATTTCTGAAAATAATTGAATAGCTGTTAACAATTTTATAAAAAAAATTTAAAAATAATTAAAGTCCTGAGAAATTTATATTATTCCCGAAAAAATGGAATTCTTACGAAGATTTTTACAGAAATTTTTTAAATAATTGAATTCTGTTTGGAAATTTTGTAAAAATAGTAGATATTGAAAATCATTGAATTGCGAAAAGTTTTTAAAAATAATTCAATTTTACAAAGAATTCTATTGTAATTCTTATTATTTATGAAAATAATTGAATTCTTTCGAACGATTTAATAAGAATTTTTTTAAATAATTGAATTTCCAAGAAAAAATGCATTACTTTTAAAAATAATTGAATTATTGTAATGAATATTATTGTTATTTATGAAAATAATTGAATTTTGCAAAGAATTTTATTAAAATGTAAAAGAATAAATAAATTATTTCAGAAATATGTAATTAAAATTGTATTTAAAATAATTGATTTCTTTCGAACAATTTTATTAAAATATTTGAAAATAATTGAATTCCTGTGAAAAATTCTAATATTTTTGTAAATAATTGAATTCTTCCAAATAATTTTAAAAAAAATTTTTTTTAAGTAATTGATTTTCGCGAGGAATTAAAATTAAGTTTTTAACAATAATTATATTTTTTTACCAATTTCTGTAAAATTGTATTAAAAATAATTAAATTATTAAAATTTTCAAAAATATTTGAATTCCTGAGTTTACATTATTTATTTAAAATAATTGAATTATTGCGAAAATTTTATTAAAATGTTTAAAAAGAATTAAATTTGTGTGAAAAATTCTGTTATTTTAGAAAATAATTGAATTCTTCATACGAATTTTATTAAAAATTGTTTTAAATTATTAACTTTTTCGAAATATAATAAATATTGTGAAAATTTTATTTTAATTAATTGGATTCTTCTGGAAAACTTTATTTTTGAAAACTTTACTATTAATTTTTTATTAAAAATTTGTAAAACTAATAGTGGGCTTTAAAAAAATTGTTCAAGAGTATTTCAAGTCATAGTGAAAAAAATTCCCTGACTTTCGAAAAAATTCCCTGACATTTCCAGGTTTTCCAGGACATTTTTAATTTCCCTGACATTTCCCGGTTTTCCAGATTTTCCTGGTGTTGTTGACACCCTGTTAATTACCAATTTTTCTCTAATTTTTTTTATAAAATTTCTGCTACACTGTAAAAAATGCCAGAATATAAATGTTACCTGAAAAGGTAATATAACCTTCATTGGATTATTTTACACGGTGGCACAGTGTAATTTGCATAAATTTCACGACATTTGAAAAAATGTGTAAAATTACACTGTCCGAAGGTGGACAAAAGTGACCATCTGTTGGAAGGGTTTATTAATAACGTATTGTAAATTAACATAACCTCGATAAATTTAACAGTGGTGGGTTTTTTTTACTCCATGTTGTTGGTTTTATAGCGCAAAGAATTCTTATTTTTAGATTGGAACACAAATAAGAAGGATTGTCTCCAAAGTTTCCTACGCTTTTTGTTTTTATTTATTTATTTCTACTTTTAAATTTATATTTTTATTGAAATAATATAAAATTTTAAAGTCAATTTTATGTAAAAAAAAGTGTCGATTCTCCAAAGTTTAGTATGTTCAAATGAACTAATTGTGTTTATTTATTTCTATTTTCAAATTAGAATTTTATTTGAATAATGTAAAATTATAAAGTTAATTTTATATGTAAAAAAAAGTGTGTATTATTTTATTAACATAATATAAAATTAAATAAAAGTTAATTTTTTGTGTAAAAAATGAATTTCATTTTATTCATTAAAAAGAAAAAAAAATAGTATAATTGATAAAAACTATCAAAACAATATACAGCATTGATATAACATATAGAAATAGAAATTTGTTAAATTCAGGCTAATTCACACTCCGCATTGGTAATTTTACAACACTCGGGTTTTTTTACTTTGAGGTTGTAAAATAACACATAATTTAGGTTATATTAATACGTGGGACGGTATGGTCACTTTTTTCAACCGTCGGACGGTGTAAAATTACTCTGGCATTTTTTACAGTGTATAAAATTTTTGAGTTTGTTTAATTTGAAAAAAGCAAATTTTTGTCAATAATGTCTAAACAAATAAAATAAGTTGAAACTTACGTTTTAAAACAATCCTTGAGAGAAAAACGGTGGCGGGAAACGGTAGCGAGAAACGATGGCGAAGAAACGGTAGCGAGAAACGATGGCGAGAAATGGTGGCGAGAAACGGTGGCGACAAAGGGTAGCGAGAAACGGTGGCGATCGTATACGGTTGACGATGACCATAAGGAATTACAAACAAATTAATTTGACCCCAGAATCTGAAAAAAAATATGTTTGTTTTACTCTGAAAACGAATTGACAAACATAATATTTCACTGTGAATTAATTAATTAATAGAGTTTAATTTCCGAACATCTTTTTTTTGCAGCAATGTAACAACAGTGAAATAACTTTTATTTATATAGATTCTTCTCACTTGCGAAAAGAAAAAAAAATAATTTTTTTACAAATAAATTTTTGAACAGAAATATATTAATTCAAATATATTAGTTCAAATATTTTGCCAAAAATATATTAATTCAAATATATTAACAAAAATATACTAATTAAAATACATATAGTTATTAAAAGTAAATTAATTAAAAAATCCGATTTAATTTTAAATATATTAATAAAAAACAATTTGTAAATATTTATTCGAATTAATAATAAATAAAACATTTTAAATATTTCGGAAATTCAATCAGAAATTAAAAAACAAATTTGCAAATAAAATTTTTAATTGAACTAAAAAAATGGTAAAATCGGAAAGAAATAAGAAACTGATTGTTGTGCACACGCGCAGTACAAGCAATATGAAATTTGAAAATGGCTTATTTTTTTCCTGTTCTCGTTCGCTCGTAAAATCTACACTTTCTAATCATTTTATAAATTGTTCTATATTTATAATGAAAAAAAGACAATGATTTATTAATAATTTAATTATTCTCGGACGTAAAAATTCTACAGTAAGAAAAGCTATCCGTCAGTCATAGGAAAGTATGGGAATCGCATAAGTCTGTCTCACTCCCACTCATGGGATATGACTGACGGGGTAGGTTTTCGTACTGTATATAAAAAAAAGATTTATTATTTAATAAATACAACCTCAATTACCAATTTTTCTCTTATATTTTTATAAAATTTCTGATATAAAATTATTGAGTTTGTTTAATTTGAAAAAAGCAAATTTTTGTCAATAATGTCTAAACAAAGAAAATAAGTTGAAACTTACGTTTTAAAACAGTCCATGAGAGAAACGGTAGCGAGAAACGGTGGCGATTATATCAAGTGAAAGTACATAAATAATTTTTTTTAACTCTTGGACGGCGGAGAGGGAGAACTCGGTACGGGTAATTTTCGCCCGTCACAAACAGAATTCAACTGTTTAAAGCCGTAAAAATGGTCATAACTT
The DNA here is from genome assembly GCF_015476425.1 of Leptopilina heterotoma. Lineage (NCBI taxonomy): Eukaryota > Metazoa > Arthropoda > Insecta > Hymenoptera > Figitidae > Leptopilina > Leptopilina heterotoma. The sequence continues at coordinate 990,867 of NW_025111081.1, read as the reverse complement.
CGTTAATTATTGACTGATTTTAATCTTTTTTTCTTAATTTGCTGTACTTTTTTGTGCTAAATCCGAAAATAAGTTTATATTTTTTTAAAATGCAATTTTTATGTTAGTATTAAAAAAATTTTTGTAACAAAAAAATTTTACTTTTGATTATTAATTTTTACAAAAAATAATGTTTCATAAATTTTAAAATTATATTATAGCAAAGAAAAGAATGAAATAATTTATACATAAGCATTATATAATTTCCTTTTTTTGGAATAATATTATTTTAAAGTCAATGAAGTAATATGTATGGAATTTTTTTTGTAAAACTTAATAAACAATAGTAAAATTTTGTTGTTAATAGTATATTACGATACTAGGCCAGAAAGTTGGATTTCCTGGCCGGCGTGATATATAAGGCCGAGGCGAAGCCGAGGCTTTATATATCACGCTCGCTAGGTTATCCAAATTGCTGGCCGTGTGTCGTATACAATTTTTCTGTATCCCCAGCCGAAAGTACGTTAAATAATTATTGTTTGAATAATAAAATAGCTGAATAAGTTGCCCGCCCGACTTTTGCAAAGTCGAGGCGAAGCCGAGACTTAGCTGGTCGGGGCGGGCATGAAAAAAAATTATAAGTAAAAAATAATTGGAAGTAAAATTTAAAAAATAGTAAACAAGAAATTTTCTTTTACAAATAAATATTCAATAATATACAAAATATAATAATAATAAATAAAAGAAAATAAGAAATTTCATGCATTATTTTGATGACTGTCAGTTGTTTTCAAAACGTGAGCTCTGTAAGTAACGTGTTTGTGTGGTTGCTATGCTAACATGTACGTGTGTTGAAATTCTTGTAACCAATCAGAGCGCTCGTTGGGTCTGTCGAGCCGGCCACAAAAGTCGCTATTCCCGGAGCCAAATCAGACCGGGAAGACAGTACTTTCGGCAAAGGGATACAGAAAAAATTTTTTTTATTACTACAAAAAAATTGCATATTGAAAAAATATTTGGATTCAAAAATATTTTTAAATCGTTAAAAAGTACAGGAAATTAAGAAAAAAAGATTAAAATCGGTCATTAATTAACAAAGTTATGACCATTTTTGCGGCTTTGAACGGCTGAATTAAGTTTGTGGCGGGCGAAAATCACGTAAACTGAGTTCCTTTACTCCGCCGTCCAAGAGTTGAAAAAATTATTCATGTACTTTCACTTGATATAATTGCAAAATAAAAGCACAAAATCTTATGTTCAATTTTTTTTCATAGAATACATATATTTATTGAACTATAAGTGGTACAATTTTCAATTTAAAATATTAATTCTTAATTAGTCCGAAATATTTTTAAAAATAAAAACTAATAAATTGCCCCCCCCTTGTAGCTAGATCAGTATTTTTTGAAAAAATTTTGTGAAAACAAATTAAATTAAATGCCGTTTACACCAAATTGACAACGTGAAAATTGACTGAAATATTGCATTTGTTTATGTCAAAAAATATACCCTTTTTTAAAGTCCATTATTATGCACTTAAATAAAAAAGTGAAAATTTCAATGAAGTGCAATGAAAGTTTGACTCCTTAAGTGTACTTTAAATGAAAAAAAAACAAAATTCGCAGGTCCAAAAGAAGGGAAATTCCGTTTAAATATTACGTTTTTAGTTAACAAATAGAATGATGCATAAACTATTTAACCGATCAAGTTGATTTTTTTGGGGTTTATTTAGCCTCGCAAGGGGAATATTTCTGGGAAGTTATAAACAAATTCGATAATTATTAACAAAATTATTAAACAATTAAAAAAGTGCTATTATTAATGGTTTAAATTCACTTGCAACTAAATTAATGAACCTTTTTTAACGTATGACTTGTAATTTGAAAGGTACTTTCAAGCTTTACAACTTTCAATAACAACTTTTTCCCCTAACATGTAACCAGAAGCAACAGTTATCGGAAAACCACGTTTTCTAAACTTTGACGATTGATTATACCATTTTTCGCAACCGGAAATCGAGAAAAAACTATGAGGCTCTTATATGGAGCCCCCAAACTACCAGAAACCACTGAGACTTTGCTGTTTGTAATTTTGTGCACTTTTTGTATTTACCAACTGGCCTATGATAGAGATATCCGATCCTGTATCTATTAAAAATGATAATTTAGAATTTTAATCTTGAGTATGAAGACGCTTGGAGCTTTTTTTACATTAGTAGCGTCGGCGCGATGACGCTTATTTAGTATTGCGTTTTTTGTGATTTGTCCCAATTACAGGGTGTTGTGCACTTTGTTGCTTTATCGTTAAATTTCCTATGATTCCAGCATATATCGTTGCGCTTTTTCGATTTTGAATGATCGCGGGAATTATTTTGGCGCGAATACGATCGCGAGCGTCCGCGAAATTTCCCTCTGTGGTTGTCATGTTGTCGGCTACGGTCCCTGCTGTCTTGATTAAGATTTTCTCTTATTTCGCAAGTTTCGTTGCGATTGCCTCGGTTTTTAATTCAAGAGCAGTATTACTATGTGCTTCAATCGCCGCTACACTCGTTGCAGTTTGGGTGTTGTTGGAGGGTTGCATCTCCTCGGTGATTCTATCAGCGATCTCAGCTAGTTCCAAAATTATGTAAAATGCCTTATCGGATTTGAGTGAATCACGCATCGCACGCATGTTAGAACATCCAAGTTGATAGTTCCGATGAGTTCATCGGCTTTGTCCGCTTCTATTGTAAAATTATTGCGCGTAAAAAGTCTCTCGACTTGGTTAAACCAAAGGTCGGAGTCGTTTTTATTGAAAGGAGGAAGTCGTGTGTAGGCGTACGCGGGGTTAATATCGATTTACACGAGAACCTTCAAATTCTGATTCGAAATCTTCATCAGTGAGATCGAGATTCGTATTTCCAGTATTCGATGAACTAATCGATTGAGTGGGATTAATGCTCCGGTTTCTTGTATTTGAGGAGCTAATCGATTGATTCGGATTGGTTTTAGATCCTTGAAGATCTTTTTTTAATTGTTTTCTTGTGTTAACCATTGCTTATTACACGGAATTCAAAACCGATGAAACGCCACTACATATATACCGAAAATAAAATTAATTTAATAAAATGCGCGAAACAATTTTAAAAAAGAGAAATACAAATTTTACTTTATTCCTTTCCAAAAAGGGATCCTTGCAATGCCCAGTGTCTATATAAATATAATTTCTTTTAAGATAAAGAAAAATATTGCCGAACACCGCATGCGCGCAATGAATTTATTTCGATATTTTCGCTGACATGTTGTATAGACACACGCAATCATTTTGATCATGCTGTTATTATTAATATTTAGAAAAAAAATTTATAAATTCAAATGGAATACACAAATTTTAATTTCGTTGGTATTTGATGTTGACAGTGTTTATCTCGAGTACAGGATGTCGGTAAATGATGCTTCACTATTTAAAATTTTAATATATTTTTTTAAACAATTGTTATTGATATTTATTTGATAAAATCTCGAAATGATTTTCCTTATATATTAGTTCATCACTCGTATATATTTCGACATCTATGTCTCAGGATTGGTAAAATTATTATTTACGCTAACAAAAAACAATGAATGTTTAGTAAGTAAAATAATTAACAAATTTTTTTATTTTAAATGATTCGTTATTCAACTAAAATATAGTAATTAACTATGAAATTAACTAACTAGTTAACTATGAATTAACTAATTAACTCTGAAATATAGTAATTAACAAAACAAAATTCTCATAAAACTAACACTCACATCTTAGAACAAAAATATGGGGCGTTATTTCTCAAACGTCCCAGTCAAAAATTGAAAGTCTTGATATTGGCTTAATACTTTGGGAAATGATTGTCCTATATAAAAGTAATAAATTAGTAAAATATTATCTCTTTAAAAAAAATTGTAGAAAGTAGTAAGGGTTAAAGTTTTGACATTTTCAGCACCACTACCATTTTCAAAACCTTATAACTTTTATAAAACTTCATCGATTTTAATGTGCCTATAATGAATTTAAAGCATTTTTCATGTACTTTGTAAAAATTGTACAAATTTTTTTTTTAAATTTAACCCCCCTTCTTTAAAAAAATAAGGTATATTTTTTAATTTTGATCCTAATAAGTATTTAAAAAATTTTTTTTTGAAAAGCTGACATTTTTTTGAAAAAAACATGTGAGTTTCATAGTAGGATGGCCAGAAGTTTAGAAGAAAATTTAAAACAAAGCGATACCCCGCGTTACTGTACGTTACGACGGCGCTGTGTCGTTGGACGACACAAATATCACTGTTTTATCTGCGTCTGCTTCAGTAAAAGCTCTCTGCATTTTATAGAGTTAAGACTGTCATAAACATAATGCCTGCATTTCTGTTATTTAAAAAAAATTTAATGATTACACTGAGAAAAAAAAAGGGGGGGGGGGTTCCAGCACATTTTCGATTCATGTTGCGCGACTCAACCCTGTGTTCTGCTAGACACTTTTCTGGGGCGTGCAGCGGACCCCTGAGTCGAGGCGAGCTGTATTTGAAGCGTATTACACGCTCTTTGGGGCGTGCTGCACGCCCCAGAAAGTGTGTAGAAGAATTCAGGGTTGAGTCGCGCAACATGAATCGAAAATGTGCTGTAACGCGCCCTCTTTTTTCTCAGTGTAATTTTGAAAAAGAATATACGTCCTTTTTGTTTAAAAGTAACTTATTTAAATTGTTATAAACAATATTAATTAATAAACAGATAACTTTCATTCTTTTTAACTAAAAAGTGTTTTTTTACATTTTCTTTTTAATTTTATTAGTTTATTTACTCTCCCTACTCACTGATATAACCATACATTTTTGTTCAATTTATGCATAAACTTAATTAGTTAAAATTATTTTATTAATAGGGTTCAAAAATCTTTAATTAACAATAAAAAATATAAATAATTTTAATGTTTTTGAAATACTCCGTGAAGATATTACTAGATACTAGTACTTTTAAATACAAATACTTATTTCAAATTTTGCAACTTTGCGAAAATAAGGGGGCCACTTCAGGAATTTTTCCGACTTTTTAAGTTCAGACTTGATAATGCTCAAACTATATAAAGGACACTTTAATAATATGATTTTTTACCAGAAATAACACGCTTTAATTAAAAAAACATTATTCTGCTTGAGAATGTTATAATTTTCCTAATAGTAAAAAAAATACTCTATAAGTTTCTCAACAGAAAAAAGGGGTAAAAAATGATTTAAAATCTTGGAAATTAAATTTAAAACAACTCTTCTAAATCTAAACTTAGGTTAGTAATAGTAACGCAGGCTTTTTAAAATTACACAGATAAATTTTCATTTCGATTGTCTTAAAAAAATATTTTATTTTTAAGCTTTAACTATTCATTTTCAAAATTAATCGTTTAAAATTTTTTTCAGTAACAGTAATACATGCATTATTTTTATGACAGTCTAAACTCTATAAAATGCAGAGAGCTTTTGCTAAAGCAGACAAAGATAAAACAGTGATAATTGTTTCGTTTAATGACGAAGCGCCGGCGTTACGTACAGTAACGCTGGCGCACCGCTTAGTTTGTTTTTAATTTTCATCTAAATTTCTGGATATCCCACTATGAAACTTACATGTTTTTTCGAAAAACGACAGATTTCCAACAAAAATCGATAAAGTTCTATAAAAGTTATAGGGTTTTGAATATGGTAGTGTATCTTAGAATGGCAAAATTTTAAACCCCACTACTTTCTAAAATTTTTAAAAAAAAGAGATAATATTTTACTTTATTACTTTCATATAGGACAACAATTTTATTCAAAGTATAAAGCCATTTCTAAGACTTTGAATTTTTTGCTAGGACGTTTGAGAAATAAGGCATCATACACATATTTCCAAATTTTAATATTTTGAGACTAGTTCAAAGTTATTCATTTATTATTTCAATTTGACTGAAATTTTATTGAAATGTTATTAGTTTTAATATATCGTTTCACAAAGGTGAACGGTCTTATTAAAAAAAATTTATTCTTCTTGTTTACTGACTTACATAAAAGTTGAGATCTTTCTTGTTGTTTGTACCTTGAAATCGTTGAGCTGTCCCGGTGTCAATTGATTCTGAAATTGTGGGTGTATGATTCGAAGATCTTACCGAGCCTACTTGTATATGATGGTCGTCAATGGCGTGGGGGTGATGTGGCAAATATGGCCAAAACTGCCTCGTCTCGTGTTGAACTACGCTGTTCTGTCAATGGTGGGGATGAGGTGTTGAAAAATCACTGCAACCCTCGAGAACTAGAAAATAAATTGTACTTGATCGTAAGGTGTAAAATTAGTAAAGACAGAATGTTGGGAATAACGATAAATCTATAATTTCAATTAGTTAACACTTATTACATTAAATTATAGAGTCGTCAACTTAGCACGTGTATACACAACTAAACCGGAGATCTAACCCCTCTCCCGCTCATTCCAACCACGCTTCCTCCGGCTGGGAGCGCGCGGGAGAATCCTTATGGCGCCTTTCTATTATACTTTTCGGCGACCTAAAGGTGGACTCCCACACTCTTCATCGTCCCACAGTGGGACAGAATCTACTAAAAATGGCCAAAAGCCAATTTCTTTATTTTACTCAAATTATTTTTTTTCTTATTTTAAATATATGCAATTATATAAGGAACAATTTTCAGAAACATTTAAAGAGAAGTTTCAAAATGGTGGATCCGTAGATGTGTAAAATAGCGTAAAGGGAGATATTTACAAATAAAAATAGTTTGTTGAATATTTTACAATAATTGTGTAACGTTAAACCTTTATATAATACATGCATAAAAAGTCCCACTTCTGGTGCAAGGAAAATGTGTGGGATAGGGCGTTTTATAGCAAACGATCATATAAATATTTCCGCGCCTGCGTATATTGTTCCTAGTCCTAGTTCCTCCTGATAATTTTGAACCCAAAAAGAAAAAAATCGCTCCAGTCGTTTTTGAAAAAACTTATTTTTTCTTTTTTTTGCAAATATTAGTCAATTTATTTTTAAGAAAATAAAGCAAAGTAAGTATTTTATTAGCTTGAGTTTTTTAAATCAGTATAGGCCAGTCGGTGAGTGCAAAAAGTGCACAAAAATAGAAACAGCAAAGTCTCAGTTGTTTCTGGTAGTTTAGGGGCTCCATACTTCTTGGTGCGAAAGGTCGCATTTTCTCACCGGAAATATCGCACCATATCTCGGTTCTTTCGTTGCCTAATGATATCTTGTTTAATTTGAGGGATGACTTCGATTCGCGAATTTTTTTCACTCCTCGTCTTCCTGTTGTCCGTTGGCCAATTGTTAAAACGCTATGGATGTGGGTACGCTGATTGTTTCGATTCGAGATAGGGCGTCAGTGATGACATTGTCTTTCCCGGAGATGTGGACGATTTTATTTGTAAACTGTGAGATAAATTCTATTTGACTTTGTTGACTTTTTGATATTCAGTCGGATACCTGCGTTAATGCATATGTAATCGGTTTATGATCGGTTACAATCGTGAAACCACCAAACTCTAACGTGTATTTGAAATATTTGATTGATTCCATGACTGCTTTCAACTGGCGATCAGCGTTCCATTCTACTTTCCTTTTGTCATTCTTTCGTGCGTCTTGTAAATGGACATGCAGAGGAGCTTGTGATTAAGCCGCGGTTGGAATGCTTCTACGGTAAAAATTTACCAGACCTAACCAACGTCTCAGGTCATTTTTCGTATTTGGTTTCGGCCAGTTTGTAATTGTTTCGATTTTAGCGTGAGTTGGTTTGCAACTATGTTCGTTTACAATAAAACCAAGAAATTTCAGTTCGTCACGCCCAAATTGCCATTTTGAAATATTTATCCGTAGTCCGCATTCCTTTAAACGCTGAAATACCACTTGTAGATGCTTTTCGTGTTCCTCATTTGTCCTTGACGCGATTGATATATTATCGTCGATATATGCAAAAACGTACGGAAGATCACCCACCGCCTTAAAAATGTATCTTTAAAAATTAGATCCGGCTTTATGAAGCCCAAACGTCATATTAAACTGAAGTTACCAACGTTGATTCAACGAAAAAAATTTGTAAAAAGTTGAGGATACAAATTTTTCTAGTATATTTTTAACCCAAATAAACCCTCCAAACCCTAAAGTAAAAAAGAAAGGAAAACAGAAATGTCACGAGACCTTTAAAAAAATTCTAAACATTCCAAGTTGGGAGAAACAGTGATTTTGATTTTTTTGTCACAGATTTTCCGAAAACTCGAGAATTTCAAGTAAATTAATAATTCCTCGCCTCGATAGTAATTTTTTTCTTTTGATAATTGGTTATTTTAATATTAGACGCTATTTTAAAAAAATTTAATGATTCCAAGTCAGGGAAAGCAGTGATTTTGAATTTTTTTGTGTCACGAAATTTCCAAAATTTTGAAATTTTAACTTATTAATGATTCCTTGACTCGGTAGCATTTTTTTCCTTTTGATAATTATTTATTTAAATATTACAGGCCATTTAAAAAGAACTCCAAATCATTTCAAGTCCGGGAAAGCAGTAATTTAAAATTTTTCTTTTGTAGATGTTCCAAAAATTGCGGAATTTCATTAAAAAAATCAAAATCACTGCCTTCCTTCAAACAGAGCTTGTGAGTGATATTTTTACGGCTACACGTTGCATTAGCCTCTATTTTCTTTTCACGATGGCTGGATTCAAATCTCGCTGTACTCATATTAATAATTGGTCCCGATTCTTCTAAACATGTCCTATAGTGGACCCACAGATGTGCTTTAGGCTTCAAATTGTCATTTAAGAAAAGCTTGTTAAATAAAGAATGATGTTCTTTTATCAGATGTGACAATATGATACCACAACTCTTTTGAAGACGTCGTGAGAGTACAAGATCGACAATTTGTCTTAAAATGAGATAAAATTGCCATACCTCATCATGAAAAACGAGATCGCCAACAAGCATCCCAAAGATTGGTATGAAATTCTGCATTTCGCTTGCCGTCATTTTCAATTTCTTTTCCTGAATCTCAGATTGTAAAATTAGAGGAGGAACATTTTTTATTTCGTTATCTTTATAGTTAAAGCTACGCAATCGGTCGTTCAAAACGTTTAAGGAAAGTTTATTTTCAACATTTTTGTTCGTTACATAATGGTTTAAAATTAAGACCATATCGAAACCTGCCGTTCCCTTGGGTCCTTCGTGCAACCAATCAGTAAAAAATTTTTTGGAAGTTTTAAAATAGTCTACATTATTCCATACCAACTCTTCTTTTATACCCGATTCCTTGGAATTTAAATTACTAACATCACTGCCATAAGTAAACTCTCGAAAATTTTTCTCATCGAAGTCTATACGTGCTTGAAGCTTGCTTGCCTTGCAGAGACGGCAATAAAAGTTAGAATTAAAGCCTGCATTAAAGCCCAGAATATAGTTTAATCCGAGATTGTCTCCACAAATAAGACCTAAAGCAAAATATATTCTCTCTGTACCGTTTTCTGTTTCGATAAGCAGCCCTTCCCGTTGTAAAAAATTGAGCTCGTCAATTAATATTTTAAAAACATTAAAATTCCCGAATTCAATTCGATCTGATGCATGGAATAGAAGAGCAGTAAAAACATTTTCAACAAGAGAAGAAACATTAGGAGGAAAGCATGGAATCGAATAATAAACCGCTTCTAACTTTTGGATTCCGGCATGAGATACAAGGGGGTTATTCACTTCAAAATCATCAAAGTACACGAACAAAGGAATAACAAATTTCCCTTGAAAATGAGCCTTTACTTTTGAACGCCATAATTTTCCTTGAATAAAATTTTCTAAGATTTCTGTTTCTTGCTCTAATTCTTGCATATACAATTTGGTTTGATGGCCCTAAAAAGTTGTTTGGGATAGAATCAGAAATTTCTGCAAAAAGATCTACTATCAGAATAGAATCTACGATGGAGTCATCTCCAAACTCAAATTTAGGAACAAGCCCTTCATTTGCAAGAAGACGATGGCATAATCTTAATTGTTCTTTAATCGCAATAGTGTGACATTTTTTCTTGAAGTTGTCCTTGATATGATCGACTTTAACTCGTGGTGGTGGTTTCATGTTATGAAATTTAGGTTTCAAAGAATCGTTGAAAATTTTGATGTATAGAGCATGATGTTGATACACAAGTGAATCTAGAGCAGGCAGTATTTCTTCTTTAAAAGATTTGGCAAAACAAATGTTCATTATTTGCCTGAGTAACGAAAAAAATTGCCAAATCTCTTTATCCTTATCAATGCCACCTTTAATTATGTCATTAACAATAATTGGAAAGATTAAAATAAATGTTCTCATTTCACTTGCAAAATACGAAAATTTTTTTTCTTTACTTCGTTGTGTTTCAAAAGTGGAGGCCTGTTAGTGAAATCATTTTTATCATAATTAAATGATTTTAATTTTTCGTTTAATTCTTCCAGTTCTAAAGATGTTTCTACGATAATTAACACGTACAAAATGTGTTGCATGTCATACTTGCAAACCCCTTCAAGTAGGTTATGGGCAATATCAGCAAAAAAATTGTAAACAATGTGAAAATGAGATACCAAATTCCAAATCGTGTTTTTCTTTACTCCCGTTTCCTTTTTATTTTCAAAGCCCTCAGCTTCATATTGATCAGAAGTTCTTAAATGCTCTTTTTTAATAGGGAGATTTTTTTTACTTTCGCCCTTACTCATTTTACAAAGTCTACAGTAATAAGTTGCATTAGGACCTTCCATAAAACCACCAGCACTATTAAGAGCCTCATTGTCTCCAAATAATAGGCCTAATGCAAAATATATTATTATTTCTTTTCCGTTTACAATTACTGGAACTCTATTTCGTGTCATGAAATTTATTTCATCCACAACTATGCTGAAAATTGCATCGTTTGCTTCTGAATTCGATTTTCTATCATTAGAGTTGAAAAGCGCGGTGGTAAAAATATTCTCAACTCTTGCTCGAAATACTGGAGGTAGAAATGTCATCGAAAAATAGACTCCACCTATTTTGTTAACTCCAGCATGAGAACCAAGGGGATTGTTTATCTCAAAGTCATCGTAGTAAATCGTTATTGGTAAAACAAATTTATCACCAAATTTTTTTAATTTGCCTTCTCTCTAAATTTGAATCAGCGAAAAGTCGCTGATTCACCAGCCCAGAGTATGCAGCTGATGAAATAGCGTATATACACTGATGAAACAGCGTATATGCACTGATTTTCCAGCGTATATACGCTGTTTCATCAGCTGCATACTCTGGGCTGGTGAATCAGCGACTTTTCGCTGATTCAAATTTAGAGAGTTGCCAAAGTTCACACTGAATGAAGTTTGAATATATTCCGGCTGCCTTTTCTTGTTCAAGATAATTTAAGTACCCACAATTTCATCGAAGACTCCCGACATTGACATAAATTCTTTTAAAACTTCTCTAATGGGAATAAATTTTGCTGTGACAGCAGTTCGGTCTTGAATAATTCTTCCCTCATGTAGAATATTATCAAAACGATCACCAACAACATAATCGCGAGGCTTGATATACTTTTGCGTGTTCTTCATAACTCGCAGCGTGCGATGTTCTGGCGATAAAGTAATTCGAAAGGGTTTCATCACAGCATCTTTAATCTCATTAAATCGAATTTCGTATAATTTAGAATTTTCATACAAGTTTAAATGTGGCTTAATAGTTGTTAAAATATTTTCTAATAATCCACTTACATCTTCAACTGTTTGTTGGACATGACTGCGACTGAGCTTAGGGTTCGTGTATAGTTTAGATGTATAATCTAAAGCTAAAGATTCTACAAGCTTTTTAATTTCAAAAACATTTTTGTCTGTAAGTGTATTATTTGATTTTATTTCGACATCATTTTCATCCGTTACTGGTGTTGCATTAGAAGAACCTGAAACTCCTGCGTTTGAAGGTCCTGCGACGACTTTAATTAAATTCGTTTCGAGAGTATCCTCTGATAAACGATTAGAAGGCTTATGTGCTGTTATGAGATGTTTGCGAAATTCTTTCCAGCCTTTAAAAACCCGATGACAAGAATCCTTTTTACAATAAAATAAACCGTCGTAGTCTTTATGACACACTTTTAAATGTAACTTTAAAGAATCTACGGAATGTTTGGCTGCTTCACAAAGAGTACAACGAGGCATTTCTGATATTTAAATATTAACTTTAATATTTTATTAAACACTTTACACAAACTTTAGTTGAACTCAACAAATAAAACGCAACATTTTTTACGTATAAGTGAAAATAAAAATTTAAATCAAATGTTCAAATAAACTTTTACTAAAATTTAGAGTATTAAGCGAAATTTTCTTGTAATCGCTCAACAATGCTGCATTGGGCATCCCAAATTGTGTTCAAATCGTAGATTACTTTTTGGAGTAACAACCAAATAGAAACACTCTGTTGCGGATACGTAGCGTACAGAGCATGAATGCATTTAAAAACTTTATCAACAGCGTGTAGGGGGGAAGCTACTCGAAACTGAATTCCATCTACATATATGTAGCTGTCAGTTATATTTTGAATGTCAGATCCTACGATAAATGCCAATGGTGAAAGATGCAGTTTATGCTTCACGGCTCGATTAAGTAATCTTTCTATTTCGATTTAGCAGGATTCTGTATTCTGTATAAAAAATCCAATGATTAGTGTCAAGAATAACCCGAAAATATACATTTTTTAAGCTAGTACTATTTACCTTAACATGCAGAAGAAACCCTTCTTTTATTTCTTCTGTGTTTGACATCCAAGTTTTACAAACTCTTTTGGATTTTTGAATCGCTGTGACTAAAGTACAGAATTCCAAAAGAACAGCAGCGTCACTTAGATCTGCAAAAATTTTAAATTTTAGTTGTTTTGTTTAAATTAAGTCAAACTTATTTTTCTTATTTCTTAGAGAAAAATTACGTATTTTTTCTAGTGGACGACTGTTTTAAGTAATAATACTAACGAAAAATAAAAAATCAAAATTTTAAAAATTAATAACTTTAAATTTATTTAGTTTTAAAAAAATGTAAATTCTCTTTTTTAAGAAGTGAAAAATGTTTTTAACTAAATTTTAAGTGTTTTAAAGTTAAAAATTTACCGTGTAATCGATGTAAAAATAAAAAAGCAAAACTACCATTGGATTTTCCCGATAATTCAATCACTTTCGTTCTGAAAGACGGACATTTTTCGAAAAGCTTGTTTTCGCAGTCTGGATACACATCTACAAAGTCATCCTCTAACTAAAAGTAAAGAATAAAAATTTTTTAATACATACTAAGAATTTTAGAGAATTTTTTTTAAGTAGCACAAAGTATAAATATATACCAAATAATATCCTCCTGGCTGTCTTAGAAAAGGATACTTCAGAAAATAACTATTTAGTAAACATTTCCCAGATCTTCTGATCAATGTATTGCATTGATTTTGGTCGTTTAGTAAAGCTTTACGTCTACGTTTCGCAGTTTCCTTCCACTTTTGTTTCAAAGTTTCAGTAATTTCTAATTGTCCCTCTAACCAAAGAAGAAGCGGTGTCGTAGACTCAGGTACATCTAAGCAAAGCAAAGATATTTTTTATAACTAACAAAAATTAAAAAATGGATCATTGAGGATTTTTTGTTTTTGTCAATTTTTTTCAAGGATCTTTGATGATTTTTTAATCTTTTTTTCTCTTAGTTCGAAGTCCATCGGTCCTTAAAGTTTTGCAATAATTAATATACTTCCACCACAATTTTCCCGATGCGCTGTATTTCTTCACTACTTTACTGTTTATTCGAACTGATGAATATAGAATGTAGTATATACTCTGAAAAATTTAGAAAAGAAATTGTTAGTTTTGTTTTTATAATAACAAAGGCACAAAAATTTTTTTTTCACTAAAACACTACATTATTTTTCGCTGATTCTGGATCCAGAATCAGAATTGTCAGATTGGCTTATATTTTTCAGATATACTAAAAAGCGGCTAAAGGACACAAATTAAAAACAAAAAATAAATTTTTATTTCTTTGACACTACACTAGTGTATTCTCATGTATTTTTTCGGCGAATCTAAATTCGGAGTAAAAATTGCTTTATTGGCTTAAACTTTAAAAAACTAACAAAATGTTTTTTACATAGTTTCTTGAGTTTATTTTAAAATTTTGAGCTAATCTAGCGATTCTGACTTTAAATTCAGATTCGGGATAAAAAATTACAAGAGAATACACTAGTATACTGTCATAGGGACAGAATTTTTTTTATTTCTTTGTGTTTTTGAGCAATTTTTTTAGTTTATCTTAAAAATAAAAGCCAATTTGACAGTTTTAAATTCGGAGCCCAATTCAACAGGAAAAAATACATAAAAATATACAAGAGTAGTGTTTCGGCAAAAAAAATTGTGTGCTAGTGTAATGAGATGTGTCTTAGTAGAAATATTATTGTCAATTGACCAATTTCTTACCTGTTTTTTATTCGGAAAAATCTTGTGTATGTCTTCGGATAGCTTTAATAATCGAGAAGTGGTAATCCTGAACTCAATCAAATCAAAGCACATATCGTTATAAAAAAAGTAAAAAGAAAATAAAACTGCAAATATAAAAGGGATTAATTTACTCTGAATTTGGAATTTTTAAATCATTTTCAATAATTATATCTGCTAGTAAATTTTGATCAGTCACGTCGAGAAGACGATGTTCTTCTGGTTGACTTTTGCCCGGTTTCCCAAAATCCGATTTCAGATTTTAAATATTCAAAATGGCGGATCCAATATGGCGGACGACATTTTCAAAAATTCATCGGATTTACTTGAAACTTGTTACTGAGGGGTTTTCGGGGTCGCTTATTAAAAATTTGATATCAGATTTTGAAAATTCAAAATGGCGGACATTTTCTGAAATTCATCGGATTCACTTGATACTTTTCACTGGGGGGTTTTCAGGGTCGCTGATTACGAATCTGATTTCAGATTTAAAAAATTCAAAAAGGCGGATCCAATATAGCGGACGACATTTTCGAAAACTCGTCTGATTCATTTAAAACTCGTTACTCGGGGGTTTTCAGGGTCGCTGATTTCGAATCCGATTTCAGATTTTAAAAATTCAAAATGGCGGATCCAATATAGCAGACGATATTTTTACAAACTCGTCCTATTCATTTAAAACTTGTTACTTGGCGGTTTTCGGGGTCGCTGATTACAAATCTAGCTTAAGATTTTCAAAATACAATGTGGCGTCTCGAATATGGATGGCGCCATTTTAAAAAATTTATCAAATGAATCCGATAAATTTTAGAAAATTTCATTCGCCATATTCGATCCGCTATTTTTAATTTTCAAAATCTGAAATCGGATTCGTAAATCAGCGACCCCGAAAACCCCCAGGTAAAAAGTTTTAAGTGAATCCGATGACTTTTAGAAAATTTCGTCCGCTATATTGGATCAGCCATTTTGAATTTTTAGAATCTGAAATCGGTTTCGTAATCAGCGACCCTGAAAACCCTCGAGTAAAAAGTTTCAAGTGAATCCGATGAATTTTAGAAAATGTCCGCCATATTAACTAACAATTCTGTAGAATTAATTATTTTAAAAATGTTTAATTGAATTTTTTTCTGAAATTATTTGAAGTGTTATTTTTTAATTTGTATTTAATTGAAGAATTTCTGAATAATTTAAATTTCGTAAAATTGGTTTGTAAACAAATGGATTTTAAAATTCTTAAAGAACTTTTTTAAAAAAATTATTAAAAATAATTTATTCCTGTGGGGAAAAAATAATAATTAAAATTTTTTAAGAAAAGAAGTTATTGATGTTTTCAAAGAATTTTAGAATTAAAGAAATTCATAATTAAATGTAATATAACATTTTTTTAGTGTCTAATCATTTTTAGAGTGAATTAGAATATTCCTTAGGGTCAGGGAAAAAGTCAAAATTTTGTCAAGTAATTAAGTTTTTCATATTAAAAAAAGAAAATATTTAGCAGGATTTACATTTGTTAATTATCTAAAATGTTTGTTACAAAATGCTAATTTTTTAGAATCAAAGGAAATAATGAATAATAATTATAATAACTTTAATAATTTTTTTAGATTAATAAAAATATTTTTGAACTATTTGAGAAATAAAAATAATATTATTAAGTGAAAAAATAGTAAAAAAAGAATGAAGTATAGGGGAAGTGCGCCGGTTGTGGGCACCCCTACGTAAATTCAACGGCAAGCAGACTTTACTGATCTAAGTATTGCAAGCCGTGTTCGTTGACAATACGTACTTTTCGTATTGATAACGAAACAAATATAAGCATTTGTGTAATAACTGTGAGCATAATAAAGAAAATTTGCATTAAATAAATAAAAAAGTAATTTTGTATTGTTTTCGAAGAGCAACATATGGGTGCAGATTCATTTAGAAAAAAGGGTTTAATTTTTTTTTGCAGTGTTGTCATTATATTATGTGATTTACCTTCGTGTTTAACCAAAATCCAGCATTACAAAATTTTTTGGTATTTTTAAAAAATGACTGTCATTCCCGGTTGTGGGCACCTTTATGTTAAGGAGGGTTAAGGAGGCTCTACCATCTGACAATGATGTGGACTACTGTCTCATCTATCTAAACTTTCTGCCAAGAAAAGTGAAAGCCGCAAACTCCATTAAATGCGATGCATATAGTCGTTCAGTGCATTAGAAGTGCGTTATGGTTTGCGTACTAGCTACTTCACATGCAAGCATTATGCTTTTGTTAGCGATGAGCATAGTGTGAAAACGTGTCATCATTTTTGTTCTTTATCCCGGCAAAGTCTCTTAAAATAAAGAAACTTTCATTTCTTCTTTATTTGTGTTGGTTTCCTTTAATATTTTTCCATTTTTAGCGGATTTTTCAAGGGTGCCCACAACCGGGCACAAAAATTTTTTTGTCAAAAAATTTCTATTTCACTAAATTTCTAATAAAACTTTTTTATTTAAAGGAATTAATTTCATTCCCTCACTGACAGTCACCTTAGACCTCTAGCTTTAAATTCGTACACATATATTTGTATAATATGCACATGGAAAAATGTTATGAGGCAAAAACGAAAGGGTACCCACAACCGGAACACCTCTCTTAATATTATCTATCAGAACATATCAAAAATACAAAAGCATGCACAATAGTCTAACATCAAGTGTGGACAGACTGGACTGAATGGACAGAATACGACGATTATTATTAACAAAATTATTAAACAATTAAAAAAGTTCTATTTTTAATAGTTAAAATTCATTTGCAACTATACTAATTAACCTTTTTTAACGTCTGACCCGTCATTTGAAAGGTACTTTTGAGCTTTACAACTTTCATTAAAAAATTTTTCCCCTAACATGTAACCAGAAACAGCAGTCATCAGAAAACCACGTTTTCTAAACTTTGCCGATTATTTATACCATTTCTCATAACCGGGAATCGAGAGCAAACTATAGGGCTCTTATATGGAGCCCCCAAACTACCAGAAACGACTGAGACTTTGCTGTTTGTAATTTTGTGCACTTTTTGTATTTACCGACTGGCCTATGATAGAGATATCCGATCCTGTATCTATTAAAAATTATAATTTGGAATTTTTATCTTGAATATGAAGACGCTTTTTTTTCATCATCAGCGTCGACGCGTTGAGGATTATTTAGTGTCCCGTTTTTTGTGATTTGTTCCAATTACAGGGTGTTGTACACTTTGTTGCCTTATCGTTAAATTTCCTATGATTCCAGCATATATCGTTGGGCGTTTTCGATTTTGAACGATCGCGGGAATTATTTTGGCGCGAATACGATCGCGAGCGTCCGCGAAATTTCCCTCTGTGGTTGTTATATTCTCGGCTACGGTCCCTGCTGTCTTGATTAAGATTTTCTCTTATTTTGCAAGTTTCGTTGCGATTGCCTCGGTTTTTAATTCAAGAGCAGTATTACTATGTGCTTCAATCGTCGCTACACTCGTTACAGTTTGGGTGTTGTTGAAGGGTTGCATCTCCTCGGTGATTCTATCAGCGATCTCAGCTAGTTCCAAAATTATGTAAAATGCCTTATCGGATTTGAGTGAATCACGCATCGCACGCATGTTAGAACATCCAAGTTGATAGTTCCGATGAGTTCATCGGCTTTGTCCGCTTCTGTTGTAAAATTATTGCGCGTAAAAAGTCTCTCGACATGGTTAAACTAAAGGTCGGAGTCGTTTTTATTGAAAGGACGTTTGAGAAGTAAGGACTCATATACATATTTTCAAATTTTAATATTTTGAGACTAGTTCAAAGTTATTCATTTATTATTTCAATTTGACTGAAATGTTATTAAAATGTTATTAGTTTCAATATATCGTTTCACAAAGGTGAACGGTTTTATTAAAAAAAATTATTTTACTTGTTGACTGACTTACATTAAAGTTGAGATCTTTCTTGTTGTTTGTACCTTGAAATCGTTGAGCTGTCCCGGTATCAATTGATTCTGAGATTGTGGGTGTATGATTCGAAGATTTTACCGAGCCTGCTTGTACCTGATGGTCGTCAATGGCGTGGGGGTGATGTGGCAAACATGGCCAAAACTGCCTCGTCTCGTGTTGAACTACGCTGTTCGGTCAATGGTGGGGATGAGGTGTTGAAAAATCACTGCAACCCTCGAGAACTAGAAAATAAATTGTACTTGATCGTAAGGTGTAAAATTAGTAAAGACAGAATGTTGCGAATAACTATAAATCTATAATTTCAATTAGTTAACACTTATTACATTAAATTATAGAGTCGTCAACTTAGCACGTGTATACACAACTAAACCGGGAAAAGATCTAACCCCTGTCCCGCTCATTCCATTCACGCTTCCTCCGGCTGGGAGCGCGCGGGAGAATCCTTTGGCGCCCTAAAAGTGACTCCCACGCTCTTCATCGTCCCATAGTGGGACAGAATCTACTAAAAGTGTTCAAAAGCCAATTTCTTTATGTTACTCAAATTATTTTTTTTCTTATTTTAAATATATGCAATTATATAAGGAACAATTTTCAGAAACATTTAAAGAGAAGTTTCAGATTGGTAGATCCGTACACTGAAAGAAAAATATAGAAGGTTCAGGGATTATTTAGGTTATATTACCCATATAGTATTGCTGGAATAGAAACAGCCCAACAGTTACGATATTTGAACCACCCCGGTGTTACTTGTATGAAAATGAAGTTTGCTTAGTGATTATAGTTTAAGTAGTTTAAAGCTTTGACTACAGGTGGCGCTGCTGGCGTCCTGCTCTATGAACACATGCAGATTTCATACATATGTATTGGAATAAAATTCAAATTCAAACATTTTTAAGATGAAATATGTTTTTAAAACAAGAAACAATTGTTTTTTGAAAAATATTTTATATAAAAAAATTATTTTAACTCGTAAAGAATTACTTACCATCTATTATACACATAATATAATTATATTAAGCAACTTAAATACGCATAAACAATGAGATTAAGGAAAAAAATAAAATTACTCGTGTATGATAAATGATGTCTATTTATTCTGGAAACAAATTTTTATTTGTTATAAATATATAATATTTACGTAGGTAATTAAATATATTTTAAATAAATCAAATTGTTTTACTTTAAAAATATTAAATAATTAACAATCAAATTAAGAATTGAACAAGTTGATATTAATAATTTAATTTTTGAAATAAAATATAAACAAACAAACGAATTGTTTTATTTAATAAAAACTAATTTTAATAATAACTCAATTAATTTACTAAAGAAGAACAAAAATTTAAAAACAATTTAGATAGATTTATTAAAAATTAATTTTTTAACTGCTCTTTAATTTACTTTAGCTTCAAAGTTTACTTTAATAATAATTGACTTTATTAAGGGCATGTCCAAGGTGTGAAATGTAAACAAACCAAAAGGTAAACAAACTAAGCACAAAAATCGAACTTTTGTAACATTTATTTCTCCCACAAAAATTAATATTTTTACACTTTCTTTTAAAAAATGGAAAATTAGAGTGTCAAAGTGTCCAAAAAAATTATTTTTGGCTATGAGCAATAAAAAGCAATTAGTGAAATAACTAATTAAAATGACCTGTAAAATAGCATTTTTGACGCGTCGCGAAAAATAAACTGCTTGAGTATATCAACCGCACGGCTGATGAAGAAGTTCCATGTCAGCGATTGGACCTTCAACATGTGGAAGAGTAAATTTTTCCCTTTCCTCCTTGAAATTACAAGAGAAGGGGTAAAAACTTCTTCATCGTCCGTGCGGTTGATATAGTCAAACACTTTAATTTTTCGCGACGTGAACTCTGTTGCTCTCTGCGCGTGCGCAGACCATACTGAGAATGCATTGACAGCACCATGCAGAAGTGCACATTTTGTTTTGAATGAAACTTAGTTATTTTCTCATTTTTTTAGCTATGCTAGGTATAGTTACCAAATTCAATACTTTAGTTTACCATTTCCATAAAGAAAATGTGAATTTATGTTTATTTATGCAAATGAGATGGTCGAAAAAATGCTTCATTATAGACCGAATAGTAAAGCATGTTTTCGACCATCCCATTTGCATAAATAAATATTTATTTAAAAAAGAAGTTACTGTTGTTTTTGAATAATTTTACAGTTAAAGAAATTCATAAATAATTAAATTTAATAGAACCTTTTTTGAGTATCCAATAATTTTTAGAGTAAATCATAATATTTTTTTGGGTCAGGAAAAAAGTCAAAATTTTGTCTGGAAATCAAGGAAAAGTCAGGGAAAAACAAAATTAAAATTTTGTGTCAACCCTGATTTTGTATCAACTTGAAACTAAATTTAGTTTCTTATTCTAGTTTCGAGTTGACACAGAATTTAATTAAATTTTTACTTTAGTTTGGAGATGACACGAAACTAAAACAAAACTAAACTGTTATAGCAGTTTATGATACAAATTATTAAAAAATATAAATTTGATTAAAAAAATTATTTACCGGTGAATTGTTACTCTCGGAAGGCAAGGGCAATATTTTTCCCTCTCTTATCATCCTATAGGCTGCAGGTGACTTCATATGGAAAAGAAGACTAAGCATAATCCAGTCTTCTGAATATCGACGACCAGTTGCTGACTTATACTTGGCTGCTTTTAAAATTTCAGAAATCACAGTCTCCTCATTTTTTCCAATATTGTGTTCTTTTATTTTCGTTTGTAAGGATTTCTCGGTAATTAAACTAATTTTCTCCCGTGTGGTTTTTAACTGAGACTTTACTAGCTCCAGTTGACCACTAGTTCTAACTTTCTGCCTGACCGTTTGATTTAACTTTTTTGATAATAATTGCACCTTCCTTTCTTTTTTGGGCTCCATTTTAGAACAATTCGTTGCAAACTTTTTCTTTTCTGCAGCCTTATGGTTTTGTTTTTCTAATGTGATTTTTGCTTTTCTGCATTTCTCACAGTATTTTGTTTTCTTATTACTGCCACTCAAAATCAAAGATCAATCATTATGTCTCAAATTTCCTAAGGAGTCTCTAAATGCAAAAGATGTCTCGAAGTTTCTGACAGAATCAGGAGTGGCACATCCTTGACAAATTCCGGCCTTATTTAACGTGTCAATCAATATTTCAATTTCTTCTGCTGATAATATAAAATCGCCAGTGAATCCAATTTTTTCATTTTTGACTAACATGTCCAACACTGATATTTGAACGCTCATGTCGGAACATAAAACAATTTTCTTTTGCATAACTGTCTTCACAATACCATTTTCCATTCGTCCTGTGCAATGTGAAAATTGTATTGCTTTTAGTTGCCCTTCTTCAATATTGCACCGATGCCAAGCAGAATGAATTTTGAAAGATTTCTCCGACTCAAAAAGTGAATTGAATAAATTAATTCTTCTCAGTTCTTCTGATACGTCGGGAACACTTTTAGGAATATTAGCAGATTGTGAAGGTAATGTTAGTTCACCAGATGATGTCGGTAGAGAAGAATTAATTTGATCTGTCTCATTTGTGATTCCAGAAGAATTAATAGTCGATTGAGAACTGGTTAAAATAGACTCTTCTAGAACATCTATCGTACTAAAATCTTCAGTGTTAGATGTATTGAGAATTTTTCTTTTTTTTTGTTTTCTCAAAAGAGAATTCTCTTTTCGAAGGTGGCGGACGTTTCCTTTTTGTACACGATAAGTACTTTGGGCAATTTGGAAATATGGATGGCAATACGCCTTTTTTTAATCTGGGAAATTTGTAATTCTCCTAAAAAAATATATCAATTTTTATTACAAAAAATAATTACATTAATAGAATTGTATTTGTTATTTATTATTAGGGTGAAACAGAGATACTTTTGCTTTATAGGGTAAGCATACCAATATTTGCGCTATTTCCAGTCAAGACACCTTGTGAGGAGAAAATATGACATTTATGTTGAAAGAAATAAATGTACAATTTATGAAATTAGTAATAAGTGTTAAAAATGTTTACAAATTTTAAAAGACCTTAAAGATATATTATTTCAATAAATTAAAAATTATATTACATATTCTCTTGCTACGCACTTATCAACCTAAGCTCTAATTATTATTACAAAAATAACGTGTTTTGAGGTTATTTTGCTTGACAGTAACTGGACACATGTATTCGATGAAAAATCTGTCACTTGGTCTAAGAAGTAATATTAGATTTTAAATTTAATAACTAATTTAATAATAATCTAATCGAACATTTTTATGAACAATTATTGTATTAAGGAAGGTTTAAAATAATTCTTTTATTACAATTTTATCAATTATTATCACAAAAATGGCAATGAAAAACAAATAATAATAAAATAAAATAAATAGTAATCATAATAATAATAAATGAATAAATAAATTCTAATTCTATTTTGCTGACAGTAACTGGACACATGTATTCAATGAAAAATCTGTCAATTGGTCTACGAAACAATATTCGATTTTAATTGAGCATTTTTATAAACAATTATTGTAGGAAGATTTAAAATAATTTTTTCAAAAATGTTCTAACATATGACGTAGTAAATAATTAAATTGTTAAAAAACACAGCAACTAGAGCATATACGCAACAATTGGTACATTTACCCAATAAAATTTATAAAATTCAGCCCCTCATTTATAATATAATTTTTGCATATATTGTAGTAATGTTTTTATCGCAGTCATTACTTTGAGTTTTCATTTATTTAAATTCAATCACAAATAATGATGAAGAAGAACAAAGTTTTTTCCATTTTCTCTGATAATATAAGTTGGAAAAGTGTTACCTAAATTGTGTAATTTTATATGCTTTAAAACTGTAACCCTAAAAAATTATTTAGTAAATTAAATAAAAAGAAATTAATATATTTGAGGTTACACTGGCGTTGCAGAATAGAGGAGATTAAATCATTACAAATAAATGAAATTATTAATGTTGGGCGCTAGACTGAGTCAAAATATAAAAAATTAAATTAACCAAAATAATAAAAAAATTAATGCAACGACTTTTTAAACTGCACGACTATTCAGAATTTAACAGTAGAGAGGGGAGGTCTTTACCAAATAAAGACTAAAAAAATTAACAATTAGAAATCGGCATTAATTTAGACATTTTTTTAAAATCCGTTTTTTGGACTTCGGAGGTCAAAATACGTCGAAATTTTTTTTGATTTATTTAGAACATTTATACGAGCAGTGCCCATTTGTACATAAAGTACTAAAAAATTAGGTATAATGAAAAAAAATTTATAAATATGTCAAAAAATCACAATCGAAAATTTTGCTAATACAATCCTTTCTCTATGAGGAAGCAATAAGTTATTTGAAAAAAATTTATAAAAAACAAATTTTTCGAAAATAAAGATATTGATAAAAAAGATTTTTTTACATATTTTTGTTATAATGAAAATATTTTACTAGTACTTACTTTGAAATACAATTTTCCATTTCTCTGAAATTTATTAATTTTTTGTCACTATCATTTACACTTATGATAAGTAAAAAAAATTTTAAAAAAGGAGGATAATATCCTCCTTTTTTTAAATCTTCTCCTACTGTTTCTGCTAATCTTTTAGGTGGAGACATAATTAGAAGAACTCTCTTTTATAACTTCCAAATTTTAACTGAAAATTGTATAATTTTTCTCTATATATTTTCTCAAAATATAAATACATACATATAATAATATATAATATTACAAAGGAGAAATTCAAAATAAAATATGACTTATACTATACTATTAGTCATATATTAGTATTGTAACACAAATATTTATTCATTACGAAATTAAATTTAAAATTTTAATTAAACGACTACAAAGCTTTTTCACGAGGAGGCAAAATTAATTAAATTACCTAAAAAAATTAAGCATGGAACTTAAAAACTTAAATATAAAAAAATATTAATATACAAATTTTAATTTTTTAAGGAAAGAATTTTGCTTTTATTAAAAAATATTGTTTTTTTAATGACATAATTTTTCTTTAGAAAAAACAATTTTCTTTTTAAGAATTTCTCTTTTGCGGAGAATAATTTTTCTTAAATGTCAGTATTTTCCTTGAGATAAAAATTTTTTTTCATAGAAATAATTTTTCTTTAGTGAAAATATTGTCTATTTATTAGAAGTTATTTTTAGTTTCGTGAATGTGAAAAAATTGTTTCACTTAAATGAATCTCGTATTTACTAATAAAAATAATCATTATTTATTGCATGTAAACAGTAACTCACAAAAAACTTTAAAAAACCGCTGCCAAGTTGTACATTTTTATAATTTTGGTATTCATTTCATGAACACTTTGCTTCATCATAGAAATAATAATAATTGAAATATAAGAATTAATTTTTATAAAAGAGTTAAAAATCATTAAATCTTGGTCCAAAAAGTATGTTTTTATATATTCTATAAGATGGTTATAATAGTTTAATAATTACTCGTAAGTTAATAAACAAGAATGTTGAGAAAATGATATTTTCCACAATTTTTTATTTTTCAAATACCAATAATAAAATTTCTGTACCAATTCATTCACTGTTTTCCGTATTAAAGCTTTAAATTGATATTCATAAAAAAACAAATCATTAAAAAAACCAATAATATACATATAAATAAATATAAGTATAAATAAATAAATATAAATCAATAAACTAATAATAGGAATTAAAATCAGTTAAAAGAACATACGAATATAACATATTTCGCTACTTTGAAAATTAATTGATTTTTTAGCAATCAAAGCAGAAAATGATTTTGGTGAAGGCATATTATTTTCTGTTGATAAATTATTAGAACCAATCGATTCACTCATTGACAACTAATTCGATTCATCTACATCTATTTGAATTTTATTTGGATTTTCTTCATTTACATCCATTTTACTTTGCCATTCTGCAAAATTTCTTTTTGAATTTTTTTTTAAACCCGCACTCAGATTTTTCAAACAGATCATCTTAATAGATGATTCGTCGTCTAATAAATTACAAAAAATCTCCTTGTATATTCCAGCCCCTGTAAAAAATTGTTTACTAATATTTTTACCTTTAGGGAGCATCCATAAATAACGTTACACGATTAGGGGAGGGGGGGTGGTTGAAAAATGCAACTGATTGCAACAAGGGGGGAGGTGGGTGATTTTGAAATGTAACGTTGCAAAATGTTATATATTATTATAAATTATTCTTGTTGTGTAAATCATTATCAGAGTTAATTTTAATAAATAATAATAATATGAGAAATAAGAAAAATTACTTCATTAATCCAGAAAAATAATATAATTCTTATTTTTGGGGGTATAAGTCATTTTTGCAACGTTATATTTAGGGGGGGTGTTGGTAATTTGCAACCAAATGCAAGGAAGGGGGGGGGGGTGGGGGTCAAAAAACCCGAAAATCAGTGTAACGTTATTTATGGATGATCCCTTATCATAACTGTAATTTATTCTGATTTGTGTATATGTTTCAATTGTACTTTTAAACACTTTTAGGTTATAATGCATTGTAATATACTTACGACTGAAACGTTCTACAAAGCTTTCGAATTTCCAGTAAATTAATATATTTTCAACAAATTTGTGCATTTAAAAAAAATTAAATTATATTATGCAATTTTCTTTTCTGAAATTTATAGAAAATTCATACTTCTGTGTACACTATAAATGCACAATAACAAAACCGATGCGTGAATCACGTGTGACTGTGACGCCGATAGAGATTATAGAAACGCCACCTGATGGGTTAGAGTAACATTGCAGCAGTAAGTATATTCTACTGCTCTGTCAAGTTAAAACTACTTGGGTCTAGTGTAACGGCAACTTTAGCATTAGTTACGTATATTTACTTGAGAGTCTCAAGTAAGGGAAACTTGTTTTTTCTCTCCGTGTAGAAAAGGCATCATATACAACAAAAATATATTCCATTCCTGCAAAAAAACAGCGAGGACGTCTTTCTCGGTTGTTGAATAATTCATTTCAGCCGACTTTAAAGACCTACTGACCAACGCGATAATTCTGTGATCCCCCTCTTCAAGTCGGTTTTACAATGGGCACGTCGGACGTGGTCGTCTGACGTGCCCATTGTAGAACCGACTTCATCCACCTGATAAAGCACCCCACTCAACCGCGCGTCCGAAGAATCCGTCTGTAAACGATAAGGTACACCGGGAATATGATGGCATAATTTAACCGAATCTACGAACGCTTCTTTCATCGATTCGAAGGCTTGTTTATATTCCTCTCCCCACTCTCAAGGACTTTTTTCTTTAAAAATTTCACGGAAAGGGAAAATAAAATTAGCATGGCGAACTGTAAATTGTCTGTAGTATGTACAGATTCCAATAAATTTTTGTAATTCCTTTCTATTTTTAGGCGATTTAAATTGTAAAATTACATCGAGCTTACTATGCGGAGGACGAATTCCCGTTGTCATCAATTCAAACCCCAGAAATTCAATTTTCTTTTTACCAAAAATAGATTTTTTAAATTAAGAGTGAAATTTTTACTTTGCAATAATTCGAAAACAGAACACGTTTTTTCCACATATTCAATAAAAGAA
This sequence comes from Leptopilina heterotoma, assembly GCF_015476425.1. Lineage (NCBI taxonomy): Eukaryota > Metazoa > Arthropoda > Insecta > Hymenoptera > Figitidae > Leptopilina > Leptopilina heterotoma. Next base: position 963,876 of record NW_025111081.1, on the reverse strand, counting down.
CCTTTTGTCGAAATTAGTAAGTCGTCAATATATGTCGTTAAACAGACCTCAAACTGATGTCCCATCACGAGATTAAGAACCCGGATAAACGCCGATCCTGTCATTTTAATCCCAAATGGAACTCTACAGAAATGGTAAAGCTTCGAGTCAAAAAGATATGCAGTGTATTTCCTAGACTCTTTGTCTAGTGGGATCTGCCAATACCCTGACGCTAAATCTGTCATTGTCATTAACGTTATGCCATGATATTGCTGCATGATTTCCGAAATGATAGGTGGGACTTCGTGATCAGATTCTATTATCTCGTTAGTATATCGCGCGTCTGAACACACTCTGACGGTACCGTCACTCTTTCGTCACTCTCACGATTCTGAGAGGACTGCAGTAATCACTGCCCGACTTCTCAATAATCATTGCCTCTTTCATATCTTGGAGCGTGATTCTCGTTCGATCGCGGTAAGTCATGGGAACCGGATAAGATTTACGAATAAATTTTTTATGAGGTTTAATTTTCAATTTATTTTGCACATTCTTATCATCGCGAACCGTACACGTAAATATTTCTGAGTCACCGTCACAGTGAATATCAGCTGTTATTTTATTCTTACTATTATTATCCTCGTTACTATGAATTTCTCAAAAACTTACACTACCGGTCAAAATTAAGAGACCACCCATTTTCAGATGATTAAAAAACATTTTAAAACATAAGATGTATGGAAACTAAAATTTTTTCTGTTAATTTTTAAAAGATGTTAAAATTTTGAAAAAAACAAGATCTTTTAGAAGTCATTTGGCCAATATTTAATTTACATATTTTTAAAAAATCGACATTTTCAATGTTTTACAAAAATTTGAATAACTTCTAAAATAATGAACGCTTTTAAATGATCTTAGGCTTATTTAAAAGGTCATTTTTTACACTATAAGAATTACTTATAGGTATTAACGTGTATTTTTTTTTCTTAGAAAATGCAGGCCGTCAAACTTGGACCAAAAAAATTCAAAAAATTTGGAACATTCTTATTAACAGAAAAATAATTTTTTAAATTCAAACGTATTTTTTTCATAAAATTTTCTTAAAAAATCTACACCATATGGTGTTTTATGTATTTTCTAGAATCGTTTTTAGTACAGAAAAATTGTTCCAAATTTTTTGAATTTTTTTGGTCCTAGTTTGACAACTTGCATTTTATAAGAAAAAAAATTACACGTTAATGCCTATGAGTTATTCTTATAGTGTAACAATTGACCTTTAAAATAAGCCTAAGGTCATTAAAAAGCGTTAATTATTTTAGAAGTTATTCAAATTTTTGTAAAACTTTGAAAATGACGATTTTTTAAAAATATCTAAATGAATTATTGGCCAAACGAATTCTGAAATATCTTGTCCTTTTTAAAATTTTATTATCTATCAAAAAATGAACAGAAAACAATTTTAGTTTCAATAAATCTTATGTTTTAAAACGTTTTTCATTCGCCTGAAAATGGGTGGTCTCTCAATTTTGACCGGTAGTGTATCGAATCAGCAAACATTTCTTGAGCGCTAAATTCTCGAAATTTACTTAAATTATAGTCATTCACGGGATTCTGACCCCCTTTTTCGCGAATTTCACGGTCTCGCTGCAATTGCAATCCTTGTACATATTTAATATTTTCATTACCTTTCTGCATTAATCCTGAATCATCAACTAATTTTCCAAATGATATTAATGAAGAACACACACACTTTCCATCAACAACAATAACTTTTTTTCGTAATCCACGACAACTTTATTCTTTAGCAACCAATCGTTTCCTAATATCACGGAATTTAAAGGATTGGGCACTATTGAAAATGATGATTCACACGTAAACTCCCCGATCGACACCTTACACATGATTTGTTTCTTTATGTGAGTGACCTTTTTACCAATCGCAGTAAACAAAACAGTACTCGAAACCGGCATCTCGAGAACATCGTAATATTTTTTTAAATATGCATAGAATTTGTCCGATATCGCGGTAATCTGGCTTCCGGTATCCACCAGCGACGCCACGGGTAACGAATGAATGGAAATAATTATTCGCGGACAAGGACTATTTGACACGACATTCGCGCTTTTCAATATTTTTTAAAACGTCATCGATAATATTGTCAAAATCCTTGTATAAATGACGATTCATTTGACTGAGAACTCGTGCCCCCCATAATCATAACTTGATTCATAAAGTTACGACGATTTTCACGATTCCCTAAATTATGAACAGGCGGTGGGGGACGACTAACGTCTGGAAGGGGAATACAAGGTTCAACTGAACAGGACTGACAATTATATTTTGGTTTTTCAAAGCGAAAACTCTCTGCCTGTATTCTGGCATTTGTCACACGCAGTGTTGCCACGCAACCTGGAAAAGTCAGGGAGTTTTAATTGGAGTCGTGGAAAATTATTGTTTTCTAAAGTTATTCTGCTTATTCTTGAAATCTAATTTTTCTTTAATTCAATTTTCTTAATTCAATTTTAAAAGAGTTGCCTTCACAATTGAGGGGCTGGAACAAATAATAACCGCTGCGCTTGGTTGTAGGGGATAATACCAGCCAGGCAGCAGTGAGCGCCTCTAGGTCGTTCACTGCTACCTGAATCGTATACTATCCTCTACAACCAAGCGCAGCGGTTGTTATTGTTTCCAGCCCCTCAATTTTTCTTCGCAATAATTAAATTATTTTCATAAATAATCAAATGTTTTTTACAGAGATTCAATTATTTTGATAAATAATATAATTCATCGCAGAATTTCAATTATTTTTAATACCATTTTAATAGAATTTCTCGAAAAATGTAATTATTCGTAAAAATTTTATTAAAATTCATCAAAGAAATTCAATTATTTTAAAAAGTCTTCCTATAATTTATTTATTAGAATTTAAGTATTATTGTCAATACATTTTTAATTAAATTTCTTGAAAGAATTAAATTATTTTCAAAGATTTTAATGAAATTCTTTTTAACAATTTATATTTTCAAAATAATTTTAATAAAATTCTTTGTAGAAACTTTATTAATTTCTATAATTTATAAAAAATCAATTATTTTTAATATCTACTATTTCAATAAAATTTTACAAAAGAATTGAATTAGGTAAAATTTTTTATTATTAAAAAATTCGTCTGAAGAATTCAATTATTTTCAAAGTAATAAAATTCTTCGCAAAAATTTAATCATGCGGTCAAAAGTTTGAAAAAGTTATCGTCAAAATTTCAATTATCTTTATAAATATTAAAATTTTTCCCCAAACTTCAATTATTTTCAAAAATTTTAATGAAATTCTTTTTAACAAATTCAATTTTTTTCAAAAATTCTCCTCATTTCAATGATTTTCAACATCTACTACTATAATCAAATTTTCCAAAAGAAATGGATTATTTAAATTTTTTTTGATAAGATTCTAAGCAAATCTTTTATTATTTTTATAAATAACAAATATTTCACAGCAATTCAATTATTTCCAATTTTTTTAATAAATCTCTTTGCAATAATTCTATTATTTTCAAAAATTTTCAATTTATTTTCACAGAGATTCAATTATTTTCAGAAATATTAAAGAACTTTTTCAAAAATTATTGAAAATAATAAATTTATGGAAGATGTTTAGTTACAAACACGAAAAAAAATTCAATTTTGTAAAAGTTAGAAATTATTGCAAAAATTCAATTATTTTCAAGAGTAATAATATCCTTTGCAAAAATAAAATATCGTTGAAAAGGAATAAAATTCTTCTTAGGGATTAAATTATTTTCACAAATAATAAAACTCATTGCAGAATTTCAATTATTTTTAATACAATTTTAATCGAATTTCTCGAAAAATGTAATGATTCTTAAAAATATTATTAAAATTCGTTGATAGAATTCAATTATTTGAAAATTTGTTGATAACGATTCTTTATGGGAACTGAATTTTAAGAAACATTCATGTATTCAATAAATTACTTATTTTTGTATTTAAATAATTGAATTGTAGAATTTTCTAATTATAATTGATTCAAATATAAATTTCAGTTAGAATTGTAGACAATTTAATTTGGATCATTGAATGTTTGAATTTTTCTTACTTTTAACTGAAAGGTGTGTAGATTTAATTTTTTTGAAAAAGTTCAATTAATTTTTTTTTAAGTTATTTGAAGTTTATATTTTTTATTATTTGATTTAAAAATTTCCGAATAATTGATGAAATTTCGTAAAATTGAATTGTAAACAAAAGTATTTAAAAATGTTCAAGGAAATGTTTTAAAAATTATTAATAATAATTAATAATAATAATAATTAATTTGAAGAAGAATTTTAGTTCAAAATTTTGGAAAACAATAATTGAATTAAAATGATGAAAGTAATTTTGAATAAGTTACAGTAACAATATTCTTATAATATAAAATAATGATTTTATCAGTCGGTCATTTTTAATTATTATAAAACATGAAGATATCGATCCTTCCGATTCGAAGACTTGGAGTTATCGATATTTTCATGTTTTATAACAATTTTTTATAAGATGTTTAATTTCAAAAAGGTTTGAATTAAAAATTTTCTTAAATATAAATGTAGTTTTAAATACCTGGAAAAATTCCGTTTTTTAACCTGGTAAACCTGGAAAAGTCAGGGAATTTAAAATGAGAAAAAGCGTAGCAACCCTGACATGCGATGACTCATTCATGTTCTTTGTATTATCGAAATGATCTACCGTTTATCATTATTATTGTTAGAGGCTTGATTTCCAGGTTTTATATTTTGACTATAATTATTTACTTTTTCTTGAAAAGCAAAGTCAAGTTGAGAAAGAGATTGCGATATTCTATTATAATCGTTAAAATCCACCGTGGCTAAAATTTCTCGCACTGTCATCGGCAATTGCTGTATTATCGTAAAATGAAGCTTGTATGATTTAAGAAATAAGTCTGCAGAGTATCTCGCGAATTGTCAAAACGCCTAGCCAACCAATCAGATTTCAACAGCACACGAATGGGAATAGAAAAGAATTCCTTGAGAAATTTAGTTTTAAAATCATTAGAGTTAAATAAATTATTTCTTTGAGACTCGAACCAAGCACGTGCACGACCTTCAAAGCACCCATCAATAGCATTTAAACAAATTCCTTGAATATTTCTAATTATAAAATATTTTTCCAGTTTTTCAATAAATTGTTGTGAGTTTTCCGGTTCGCAAAATTTTGAAATTTTGGCGTCCACATTCAAACCTCTTAAACCATCGATTAACGTACGAACGAGTGGATTATTTGCATCACCAGCATTTTCCGCAGCACGATTTTGAAATTGTAACATTTGTGCATTTTGCGCATAATTTATCTGTCGAAGTCTAATAATTTTGGCACCCAATTCTTCAATCGACGCACTTTCGATTATTTCACTTCCCGCATTTTGATTAATTTGATTTTGCGGCAGAATAGACATTTTGTAAACACGATCACGACGTTTTGGACTCCAAACCTTTTAACAATATTCCTGGACGAGATCGCGAGTATACGTTTCATACGAAATCAAAAATATAAATAAAATTACACAAGACAATTAAAACAATTCACAAATACAAAAATTCATCGAATCAAAAAGTCGATTTTGTCGACTTTATTTTTATAAAATTAATTGTCATTAATAATAGTAAAATAATAGTAAAATGTATATAAACAGTGAAATTTTTGATATAATAAAATAATGACATTTAAATTTATTTGTATGGAGATTAAAATGATAAATATTTCATTGTTTTATAAACTTATAAGTGTAATTATTAATTACACATTATGCTTTTTATAACGTTGCTTATTTTCTTAAAAAAAATTATAGTTTAAATCAGCCTTTGTATTTAGTCTTCATTTAATCACATGTTATAGAAAAAATAATATTAACGTTTACATAACGCAATGTAAATTTGATAATTTTTAAAACGAAAAAACTTCATTTTCATCGAACCACATATCGGAATCAATGCTTCGAAGAAATACGAGTTGATCAAGATGTTTGCCAGATAATTTGTTCCGCAGTTGATTAGCTATAAGTCCCGCATGGGAAAATAATCGTTCACAAGGAACTGATGTTGCCGACCTACATTCAATTGAAAGTGGAAATTCAGAAGAACAAGAAGTTCAACTTAATGTTGCCGAATTAAATCCATGAGTTGCAAATCCTGGCGTTTCTGGGAATCTATCTGAAGAAAATAACCTACGTAAAATTGAAAGTGGAAATTCAGAACATGAAGAAGTTTTACTAAAAGTTGACAAATTAATTCCATGCGAAGAAAATCCTTGCGTTTCTGGGAATCAATATCAGGAAAACGAAGAAAACAATTTAGGCACTATTCAAAGTAATTTGAAAGGTTCAGAAATTTTATTTGATTTATCTCGAGAACGAATTTTCTTCTGATAATGTTGATAATAATTATGTAAATCAAGAGAAGCAAGTTAAAATTAATAACTTTAATGTTAATCGCATTAACAATGATTTGTGGGATAGTCATCTTCATTGGCCAAAAATTAAAGATAAAGAAAAGGAAATGTATCTAAACCAGAAAATATTTTTGCTGAAACATTACAAGAATGGATTGCAATTCAGGCACAAAAGGATGAAACGAAGAATCAGAAAAAAATTGAAGTCGAAAACAGAAAAAGAAAGAGAAAGGAAGCTAAATAACAGAAGTTAAAAGAATTAGAAGATAAACGGATGCTTGTTGAAATGAAGAAAAAATATAAATATGACAATGTTCATACGTATTTGACATTATTCTTTTACTGGGGACAAAAATACTTTTATTGGTTAATTTGTTCTTTTACTGTCAATATAGCTATGTCTTATTTAATTAATAAAATTGAAAGTAATATTTCATATTTATATTTAAATATGATATTCGCATTCTACAGTTCATAAACTATAAGAAAAATGCTTTTATATAATTTTTAATGCATATCTTAAAAAATAATTAATAATAAAAGTACACATTTTCTGAAATGTTCTTTCACTGGTGCCACTACTCTACACAGAATAAACCTAGACTCACATTTATTGCAACTCATTTAGAGATCAGTATCAAATTGAGTAAATGACAAGCTGCAAGTTACTCAAAATGAGTGTACCAGAAATTCGGATTTTTAGGTTAATATAATTTTCAAAGTTATTTGAAATTTTAATCATTATTTATAATAATTGAACGTGTTCTGCTCTTTCCTCTAGAGATTTTAGGCGCTGGTCGAACGCTATCAGACAATCAAAATTTGGTAAAAAAGATATTAAAAATTTATTTCTTCCAAATTTAATAATTCTAATCATCTACAAATCACCTGAGTTCCAGTAGGGATTGAGCTTTACACAATCCTAAAGAGTAGAGAATTTTTTTTTAATTTTGCTTCCTCGTGAGGAAGCTTTGTAGTTGTTTAATTTACAAAATTTTTAAAAATCCTTTCAACAAATTTTCTTCTATATAGGACTATGTTATAAAAGACCCTGAACAATTTTCCGAATGTATGTATGTGGATCCCGTTTTTTGTGAACACGATAACTCGAAGAGGTTTTAACGAATGTGGCTAAAATTTTCCAGGTATATTTATCATAAAAGTAGAGTAGATGGGGGTAATGTAGTGCACTTTTCTTTCGAAGACTCCTGTGGTCTCAATTTTCAACCAATTTTGATCAATAAGGACTCGTTGGAAAGACAATGCTTCTAGCTACATTTATGGTGTACATTATTTTTTTGTATACGTAGATGGAGCTTTTCTATATCCAAAAAACTAAAGGCACTTTTTTGACATTCTAAAAATTGTGGGGCAATGTAGTGCACCACTTTATTAGTGGAATAAAAAGCAGAGAATATATTATAAACGCTTTTATTTTATTAGATATAATATTAGGAACATAAGAAACTTAAAAAAATATAAGCTAGTAGTGATGCCCACGAGACGAGACATTGCATGTAAAAATCGAGACGAGATCGAGACTTTGCATGGTATCATCTCCTATCGTGGACAGCACTATAAACTAGAGATTTCTTTGGTCCTGTGTTGGATAAAACTGAAAGAAAACTGAAAAAATTTGCAAAAAGCAAACATGTTTAAATAATACATATTCACGGTACTCTGTATAATTGCACTACATTGCCCCCAACCCCGTGCACTAAAATGCCCCCAAGCACTTTCTTCACGTTGACGTCAATATCTTAATAAAAACAAAATTAAACTTTTTATGAATTCTGAATTAAATCAAGTTTGATGACCCAGATATTAATTGGAATTGTTCTAGTAATAGTTTGGAACCAGTAAACAATTTTCCTACTAACAATTGTTAGTAAACACAAGATATGGTTAGCGCAAAAAAATTTCATCTTCTGCTTTATCTGATGTGGTTACTTTTTTGAATTGTGAATTAAATCAATTTTGATGACCCTGATATTAATTTGAATTGTTCTAGTAATAGTTTGAGACCTGTTACCAATTTTTGTACTAATAATTGTTAGTAAACAGAAGATAAGGTTCGCGCAAAAGAAAAATTTTCCATCTTCTGCTGATTATCGGCTGTAGTTACTTTTTATGAATTAAATCAATTTTAATGACCCATATATTAATTGGAATTGTTTAAGTAATAGTTTGGGACCAGTAAACAAATTTCGTTTTAACAATTGTTAGTAAACAAACGATAAGGTTCGCGAAAAAAAATTTCCTTTCCTGCTTTATCTGCTGTGATTACTTTTTTAAATTCTGAATTAAATCAATTTTGACGACCCAGATATGTATTGGAATTGTTGTAGTATAAGTTTGGGACCAATAAACAATTTTTGTACTAACGATTGTTAGTAATCAGGAGATAAAGTTTGCGAAAAAAAATAAATTTTTCATCTTTGCTGATTATTGGCTGTGGTTACTTTTTATGAATTCTGAATGAAATCAATTTTGATGACCCTGATATTAATTGGAATTGTTTTAGTAATAGTTTCAGACCTGTTAACAATTTTTGTACAATTGTTAGTAAACAGAAAATAAAGTTCGCAGAAAAAAAATTATCATCTTCTGCTGATTATCGTCTGTGGTTACTTTTTTGAATTCTAAATTAAATCAATTTTGATGATCCTGATATTAATTGAAATTGATCTAGTAATAGTTTGGGACCAGTAAATAATTTTTTTACTAACAATTGTTAGTAACCGAAGATAAGAAAGCGAAAAAAAAATTTCATCTGCTGCTTTATCTGCTGTGATTACTTTTTTGAATTCTGAATTAAATCAATTTTGATGACCCAGATAATTATTGGAATTGTTCTAGTAATAGTTTGGGACCAGTAAATAATTTTTTTTACTAGCAATTGTTTGAGACTTGTAAAAAAATTTTGTGCTAACATTTGTTAGTAAACAGAAGATAAAGTTCGCAGAAAAATAAAAATATTCATAATATGAATAAAATTACAAAGTGAAAACTCTACAGATTTTTTTCATCAGTTTATTAATATAATTTAAAAAGTACTTTACATGTTTAAATGTTATTCGGATAAAGCTGAAATAAGAATTGAGTTTATTTTAAAAATAATAATGTTATAGTTGAAAAAAAAGAATATTTACCTTTAAAATTTAATTCTAAAAGTTACAGATGCTAAAACTGTAGTACAATTATTATAGCTCCTGTTTATTAACTTTCAGAGTTTAATTTTATACCTAAATATTATTTTTTTAAAGAAACAAAACAAATATTTTTAAAATAAAATCTTGGTGCTTGTTTAAGATTCATTACATAAATATTAAAACATGTAAAGTATTTCAGATATTATATAAATTTTATATTTTAATTAAACAAGGCAAACTCAAGAATTTTTTAACTAATTCTAGAAAGTAACTTAAATTTCTTTATTATAAGTTTAATTGATGAAAAAATAAATTATGTTTTAGTGACTTAGACGGGAAAGATGTTTATTTATTAATTGCAATTACTTACAAAAAGAAAAATTTATTTTTATCACTAAAAAGTAGTATTTTACATAATTTTTAAAAACTTACCTATATTCTTCTTATCCTTATTTTAATCACAAAACTTTTTTCGCTTCTGATCACTTGGAATGATACTTTTTATATATATTTCTATTGTTTTGTCACTTTTTATCATCACATATATTAAGGATATTATTAAAAATGACGAAGAATATAAAAAAAACACGTGTTCTTCACTTTGTAATCTGCAATATTCTGTAATTTTTATCATGTATAATACTCGCACTCGACCACGTGGAATAAATTAGAACCTCAAAACTGCTTGCGCACAAAAATTTGAAATTATTTTAGTCAATAGCGACCGTCATCATTGTATTTCAACCAATCGCGACCGTCATCATCGTATTTCAACCACTCGCGACCGTCATCATGTCATTTTCACAACCAATCACAATCAATTTTGATGACTCAGATATTAATTGGAATTGTTCTAGTAATAGTTTGGGAACAGTAAATAATTTTTTTTTACTAACAATTGTTAGTAATCAGAAGATAAGGTTCGCGCAAAAAAAATTTCATCTTCTGTTGATTATCGGCTGTGGTTACTTTTTATGAATTAAATCAATTTTGATCGACATTTTTATTAATAGATAAACTAATACAATAGAAAACTTACATTAGACAATGCTGTCGCGAGCAACCCAGGGGGTCGCTTAGAGGGGGTAATCCCCGTGTAGAAAGAGTTAAGCATGAACATAAAACTACATTATTACAACACAAAAAAAACTCGAACTTAAATAAACCACTAACAAAACGAAGAAGTAAATATATGATCCGCGCTAAGCGCGCATGATCGACCGACTCATGTGAGGTACGAGGGAAAACTAAGGTCACAGACCCTTAAATGGTTCCGAAGTACGCCAACAAACCGTCTTAATTCAATAACCGTCTTAGATCTTGGAAAATTCGCAACGACTTCCGTTTTGACTGGGTCCGGCCGTATTTCGTCTTTGTTAATCAAGTAACCTAGAAATGTAGTCTCCTCGAGACAGAATTCGAATTTTTTAATATTTATTCTTAGGCTTAAATTAAAAGAACCGGGGGACTGGTTGTTTCAATGTGGTAACAACTTCATCAGAAATCGATTGCTCGAATTGAGCGAGATCAGTTACTTTCGGAAAGACGCTTAAAATCTTTGCGAAAGGATATGAATTACTAACTGTGCTAATTCCCGCGACGAAAACTTCCTTGCTACTATTTGATTTGTTATCGATCAATTTTCGTTGTTTTAAGTTCACTGATAGATCATAAAACGAGAGCATATCTGCGCCTATTATCGGATAAGAAACATTTGTTACACAGAAATTCCACAAAAATTGTTTATTTAAGCCAAGATTTAAATCGAACCTTTTTTCTCCGTAGATAAAGATTTGTGAGTCGTTGGCAGCGAATTTTTTCCCCGAATTTCCTGTGTTTCCAGTAACTTGTTTTGCTGGGGTTGATTACTTGTTTACCTCTATTATTGTATCTTTGACCTGAATTACTCCTACTGCGCTGATTTCTCTTTAACGATTGTAACTCGCTTTCTATATTCGTAAGACGTTTAGATAATTCTCTAATTTTCACAATTAAATTCGCCTTTTCGGTCGAGTCCGTGTCGCTTGCCGAAATTTAATTTGCCGTGCTAGGTCATCAAGAGTGACATTTCGCATTGGTGCAAGAATGGAACGGCACCGAGAAGACAAATATTCGAAAAACACGGCTTTTGAGAATTCCTCAGGACAAAGATTATTATCGTTAAGTCTGCGTAGTTCAGCTAAGAGTTGCGATGGCTTATTTGGAAGTGTTAATTTGCCATTGAGAAAATTTATAAACATTATAAATTTGAGCAAATTTGTGTAAAGCAATTTTTGGCTGTGGCCGAGAAATTTGCATATTCATTAATATTAAATCTCTAACGCACGCGGACGCCTCTGAATCTAGTACCATGTTAATAGCATTAAATTTTGCTGATTCCGAGGTAATATTACTCTAATAGAATGCTCTTTCTACTTGAGCGAAACAAAGCGTAGGGTCAATTTTATTAAACGGGGGAAGTTTTGGAATTTTATGCGAAACTTGTCCATGTAAACGTGGTAGTTAGCAGTTGTAAGCGATTTAATTACAAAGCCATAGCTGCGCCCGGTGTCGCGTATTCTTAAATATTTGCCGATTCCCTACTATTTTTTCGCGGTTGAACCAAACGCATGTGTTGATCTTTAGATTGTTCCGATAATTGTATCGATTGCAATAGGTAAAGTGTATCGCTTGATGTTCCAGCTGTTGCCCTATCAGATGAGTCGCGTAATGTTGCTGAACAGTAGGCTGAATGTTCGCTGACTGATCAGTTGGCGGTGGAGTGTTCCCTGGATGAGCAATTGGTGGTTGAATATTTCCCGCCTGAATGGCTAAAGGTGGAATATTTCCCGACTGAACCCTTTGAAATGCACGATAAGGAAAATTTGTTTATCTATGTTACCGAATAAAGGCCTTAATAATGAGCAATTCACCGTACACTAGATGTATGCCTTTTTGATAATGGCTACTGGATGACGTCAATGGTACAGCAGTCAACAATAAACGACTGGATCCAAGAGTTGACGACTGCTAATCGTCAATTTTGACGACGACTCGTGACGTAGGCTCTCCTCTGCCGGGAGAACGAATAGCGCCTTCTGGATTTTTAGCTGTTTTTTTCTGTTTTCCCTCTCACGGGACAAATGAAAAATGGCTGCTACTTCCGCTTCTTGGACCATGTACTTCGTGGATCTTTCCTTTGGAATTTTTTACGGAGTTGAAAAGTCGCCTGGTTGACTATTGGAGAATTGTGTCAGAATTTATCTTCTGCTTGAGATTTTCAGCGTTTGCACTAGTTTTTTTTTGTATTGATGCTAACGATAATCTCTTAAATCGACATGTGCTGAGTTGAAGTTAGAAATGTTGGAGGCCACACGCCACACGTGTTCACTTAAAAAAATCGTACACCAATTTATAATATAATAAGTGTCTTTATTTGTTGCTTTCTACGAACTAATTAGTAACAATTACAATTAAGGTTATAATTAAAGTAAGCCCAGATTGGTCGGCTGATGACATGAGTACGTCCTAATACTAGATGTAGTAAACGCTGACTAAGTGTACCGTCTACTCAACCTTACCTGTCATATGAACCGCATGTCAGGGACGTAGAGCAAGGGGGAAAACCCTCAGTCGCCACAATCCCTCCATCTGATTTCAAGCTGTACGCTGACGAACTCATTCCCACTATACAATTTTCAGCACCGCACTTATATATATATCTCACAAATCGTCCTTTTACTGCATAGTACGAAACTTGCATTAAAACGAAAATACAGCGATTGCGCATGGAGAAAAAGATATAATCACCAAAAATAAAATCACAAAAAGAAAGAGATTTCTGCTTGATACTATGGATAATTTGTTTGAAAAATTCACTCGAACGAAATCAACGAAAATATGTCGAGCCACATTTTACAAATGTAAACCTTTTTGGATTCTCATGCGCAAATCTTCAGATCGAGATACTTGCATGTGCAAAATTCAAGCAAATATGAAGCTTCTTCTCAATCAATTAATGTACTTGAGGCTGACTGTCAATTCAAGTACATAACCTTTTATGACTTCTCATGTCTGTAATATCAACGATAAAGATTGTACGTATGGGGATTGTTCGGAATGCGCTAACAAAGCAATAGAGGTTATTGATAATGATGATCAAACATCTTATTTTAAATGGGTCCGTAAGAGTGAAGAGTAAGAAAAACATTTCTGCACTGTAAAATAACTAATTGTTGCAGCAAATTTGGAAATCTGTGATCAGGCTGTTGCTCATGGAAAAGATGTTTTGTCGGACAAAGATGGCATTAATGCTGTTACTTCCTCTCCGACAAGTTAAATAAGAATGTATTCCATAGATCGAAACTAAAGACTGAAAACTATAGTGAAGAACAAAAACGATCTCAAAGCTGCACCTCACTTCAATCAAATATTACAACTGACGTATTCAAACCAGCAAAATGAAATCTTGCGATTGAATGATTTATCGAATAGGTCGCTGACCAGACTAGCCAAGACAAGCTAATATATTATATCGTCGCTTCATTACCAACCGCTATGAGCAACTCGATGCGCGTTATCTCATTTTGGAGTAAAGACATACTAAACCCTTTTTTATTGTTAGACTTTGTAGCAAAAAAACGTGTAAACAATTTTTAAGATCCTTGTGGAAAAATATTCTCTTCTTGTGTCGATGTTCAACTGGGACTGCTTTAATTTTTCGCATTTGTTCGCGGAATTCATCAAGAATGAATTGTTTTTCGTTCAAATAATTTTCTGGCAAGGCAAATTCACGAGGAACTCCGTCGATAAAATACCCGAGAAACTCAATTTGTTCTTCTCCTAAAACGCATTTTTCGATATTCACACGCAATGTAAATTCTTTAATCGTTGGCAAACATGTCGAGATGACATTCATGCTCCTGAAAATTGTCGGACGCGATGAGTATGTCATTGAAATAGGCGAAAGTGAACGCGAGATCTCCAAGTGCACGATATACGTAACGCTGAAACGTCTATCCAGCGTTACGCACACCGAATGGCTTTTACCACGAATTCGAATAGGCCAAACGGAGTAATTACCGCCGTCTTGGGAATGTCCATCGGAAAGACTAGTATTTGATGAAACGCAGCGAGTAGATTGATTTTCGAAAAGATTTTTTTCCGCGTAAATATGACGCGAAATCTTAAAGATAGGGTACAGGAAATCTATCGGGTACTGTAACCTTATTTAGTTCGGACTAGTCTGCACATCCTCCACCCCCCATCTTTTTTGGGATTCATGTTTAACGGAGCTGCATATTCAGCCTTAGACGGGGGGAGGTACGTGCCGTCCTCACACATGGCTCGAAACATATCTTTAGCAACTTTATCGGGAAATAATCGTCGTGAGCGGAAAGCTACGGGTGGACCACGGGTTTTGATGTGGTGATATACGTCGTCGATAAGTTTGATCGGTTTCTGAGGTAAGCTCGTTATTTCGGGACATTTCGCGTAAATGTTAAAAGAATTTGACCCCTTATCAATTATGCAAAGATGAAAAAGCATTAATTGTAAGGAATAAAAAACAGAATTAAACGGCATTCAATAGTATTCGCATGATTTTGTTTAATGCCAACTAATGCCATTTATTTATAACTCTATGGCGTAAGAATTAAAGAGAATAATTAATTAATCAACATATAAAATAAAATAGTTTCCAAAGTCTGATATATTTTAAATTTATTTATTTTTTATTGTCAGGTACAAAGTACAAAATATTTTATAAATAATATAACAGATCTGTAAATGCAGAATTCTTATATTGTTTATCTACAATGAAAAATGTGCATTATTTTGCAATTGTAAGTATATAAAAGGCGCAAAATAATATTACAAGATCATCATTTGAGATCTTTTGTGGTATTACACAAAATTTATAACTATATCGTGATGATTCATTTTCGGTATAGTTATACGAAACATAAAACACAATAGATATAAAAACATTCAAAAGAAATAAATAACCATAAGAAATACTTAATTTGAACTTGTAACGTTCTTACTTTAGTTCATAATTAATTCTTAGCTTCTGAACTAGAATTTCCTGTTTTCATTTCTGATTGTTCAAAAGGAACGATTTCAAAATCTGTAATTTCTTCTATATTGACGTCGGCAGGAAGCAATTGTGCTTAGGCCTTTAAGGTACGGTCTTAGCTCGGCTGCCTACCTGCCTACAGGTTGTCATGGTAACACATAAGAGTAAGAGAGTCAGACAATTTAAATTATGTTTTCTCTCCGTTACTCTAGTTGCGGCACAGACAGACAGTCGAGCTGTGACCGTGCCATAACCCTAAAACGGTTTACAAAAAAATGACCCTATTCTAAATTATTTTAAAAATGTCATTAGAATAAAATTATTTTTTTCAGATCTGCAATAGAGGTTTCATCAGCAGTACACACTTAAATTATCACAAGAGATTCCATGCGGAAAAATTCACCTGCAACGAGTGCAATGAAAAGTTTACAAATAAATTTGAATTAATGCGTCACTTGAAAATACACTTTCCACCTATGAACAATGTGTGTTCATATTGCAAAAAAAATTTCAGGAAACCATCAGCTCTTGCTCATCACATGCGAGTGCACACTAACGAAAGGCCATTTCAATGTTATATTTGTGACAAGACATATAAAAGTAAAGGTGATTTAAGAACTCATATGTATAATCACACTGATGATTTTCCTCATAAATGCCACCTGTGCCCAAAAGGGTACAGTAAAAAGAAAGATTTAAAAAATCACATTGACATGCACACCGGTAAGAAAGAATTTGCTTGTGTAATTTGTGATTATCCATTTAAATATTTGTCATCATGCAATGCTCATTATCAGAAGCATAAAATGAATATCAATAAATGTGAAACTTGTGAATTATATTTTCGAGCGAAAATCACATTTAAGAGGCATTTAAAAATGCACAAGAGATTACGGGGAAAATTTAATTGTACCTCTTGTGAAAAGAGCTTTATATTACAAAAAAATCTTATTATACATTGTCAGAAACTTCTGGAAACAAAGGGGAAATGTCCGAAATAATGAATTCTATTCTCTTGTGTGTTTCAATATCAAGATTTATTGTTTTAATATTACATTAGATATTTGGAATATTCCAGGGATCTTAAAGTAATATTAAAATGTCCGCCTCAAAGGAATTTTCCAAGATAACATTGGCGGAATGTTCCCTGGTTCTATTAAAGAAATATTCCAAGATGATATTTTGGAATATTCCCAGGCAATAACCTGGGAATATCCCCTCAACATCACCCTGGAATATTCCATTAATATTAAGGTGGAACATTCCCTCAACATCATCCTGGAATATTCCTTTGATATTACCGTGGAACATTCCTTCAATGTTATCTTGGAATATTATTCTTTGAAGCGGACATTTTAATACTACTTTAAGATCTCTGGAATATTTCACTGGAATAAAATAGCCTTTATCTTAAGGTTATATTACGTGCTGCATGGTAAAATTTTATTTTGTCGACAAGAACATTAGGAAAGAAAAAATTTATTTTTTAATAGATTACGATTTATTTTGTACAACTGGAAAAACGATTATTTATTTTACATTAGAAAAAATTACTTATTTTTTTAGAAAGTTTTAGTTAGAAATTTAGTTTTTTCTAAGTTAGAAATTTTTTAATATATTCTTATAATAGAATATTTACAAATATATTTTTTTTATTTTGAAAACTATATTTAGTGTATAGAAAAAGAAACATAAATTTGACTTGTTGATCTGCGTAGGGAGAGATGAAAAATGAGAGATTTACTTATTTTTTATACAATGTAAAATATGTTTTTTAGTTTAATGTATAAATTGTAAAAAAAAATAAAATTGTTTTATTTTTGAGAAAGAAAGTATAATTTTTAATTAATTCAGAGTTGATTTTCTGCTTTTTTTATGAAAGCACCTTTAAGTATATGTGAAAGTGCGGTTACACCTCTGCAGGCAGGCAGACAGTTTGCAGGTTGTCATGGTAACATACAAGAGTAGGAGTGTCCGTGAATTAAAATTTAATGCACTTTCTCCCTCACTTTCGTTGCTCCTGCCTGCAGAGGTGTGACCGCAGCTTTAAAGATTTCACTATTTTTTTCTCGATGACTAGTCTAGTTGTATGAGTATGAAAACACCTTTGAGTTATTTAAAGCCCCTATCCTTTTTACCCTATTTACATTTTTTTATTCCCCTTTTAGTAAATATGTCTATTGCTATTCAAGTTGTATGATTATGAAAGCACCCTTAGACTAAAGCCCCTATCATTTCTTTTCCTGTCATGTCCATAAACTGTATGATCATGAAAGCACCTTTAGACTAAAGCCCCTATCATTTATTTTCCTGTCCTGTCCATAAACTGTATGATTATGAAAGCACCTTTAGACTAAACCCCCTCATTTCTTTTCCTGTCCTGTTCATAAACTCTTTTGTGTTTTGTCATTATGAAAGCACCTTTAGGTCCATACTAAAGCTCCTATCCACATTGAATTAAATTTTTCTTTAAGGCCAAAGTAGAATAGAAATGTGACCGCAATCTTAAAGGTCTTAAAGGAAGAATGAGTTGGAGAAGGATAGGTATATTGTTTATCCTTCTCTAACTCATTCTTTTGTTAACGATTACGGTTTATTACGACAGGCACGCAAAAAGTAATAGACTCATGTTCACTGATAACAGCGACAACCAACCTAATCTGTGACAGCTGATTGATACTTAAGGTTAGAAAAATGAGTGTTGTTTATATTGTAAAGTAAATTAACAGAATTAAATAATTTAATAGAGTTAAAAAAATTTAAAAATTTTAATAATATTTATTATTTAATTTACAAATTTTATAATATAAAGCGGCACATTTGAAGCGTCCATTTTACAGGCAGTGATTAAAAGTCAAACCATATTCTTTGTGAAATTTTTTAACTCTATTTACTAATTTGACTTTTATTTATTGTATTGTTAGTTGTTTATTTTTCATTTTTTAAGTTAAATTAAATTTTCAAGAAAACAATTTTATTATTTTTATTCCATTAATTAGATAAGTTTAATTAAATTTAGGAAATGAAAGTAAATTATTTATTATTATTGTTGTTATTGTTACTTTATAATAATTATTTTTTGTTAATTTTTATAATTATAAATGTTACTATAATTATTAATCAAAACTTTTATAATCAATTAATTAATACTTTTATTATTTATTATTTAATATTAATTATTATAATTAAAATTGTTGATATTATTATTATTACCTATTATTATTTAATAATTATTATAATTTTAAATACTAATATTTAATATTATTTTTATTTGCTGAGTTATATGAGTTTCTACTTCTAAAATTTTTTATATTTTGTTTTTAATAATAATTAAATAATAATAAATAATTGATAACAAATAAATAATAAATTTCATTAATTTATCAAAAAATTTTAAAACAGGAAAATTTTGTTGTAGATTGTTATTATTAGAAATTAAATTTTCATTTCAAAACATTTTTTAACTTTTTGAAAATTAATGTATATTTAATCAGTTCCTTAAAATTCAAAATGCCGGATCAAAAATGTCGGGAAAATTTACAAAAGTTTATTAAATTCCCTTAAAAAATTGTCACTCACGTGTTTTGTGGTTGTTGATTACGAATCTTAAGTCAGATTTTGAAAATTCAAAATCGCGAATCATAAATGTCGGGAAAATTTCGAAATATTTCTTATTTTGCAAATTATCACTAAAGAGTTTTTCGGGTCGTTGATTACGAATTTAAAGTCAGATTTTTAAAATTCAAAATGGTGGAAAATGAAAAAAAATTGACGAAATTCGCTTGAAATTTGTTACTCTCGGCAATTTTCGGGGTGGTTAAACATGAATTTGAGGCCAGATTTTTAAAATTCAAAATGGCGGGTCCAATATGGCGGCAGAATTATTAAAAAGTAGTTTTCTTGCTCGAATTTCGTCATTCAGGGGTTTTTTAACTCGCTGATAACGAATCGCAAGTCTGTTTTTAAAAATTCAAAATGGCGGCTCCAATATGGTGGGTAATTTTTAAAAATAGATCGAATTTGCTTAGAACTCGTCACTCGGGGGTTTTTGGGGTCTCTGATAACGAATCCAATGTTAATTTTCAATAACTCGAATCGTTGATTTGTTAAATAACAGAAATATTCTTATTATGTAATAATATTATTATTAATACTAATAATAATAATAACAATATTATTAATAATAATAAAAATATTATTAATAATCATTAAAAAATTTTTAAAGTATTTTTATAAAAATATTTTAAAAAATTTTGAATTATAGTTTTAAGACAAGAAAATTTGTTTTCTTTTAATTTCAGATATGAAGAATGCCAAGATGTCGACCTGGGCAATTAATATACTCGACGTAAAGGGAAAAGTTTTAATTTCAAGAAAACGTGCGAAGGAGGGTAATTTAACGCCAATAATACAAAATCAAGATGATAATAATAATAATATAAAATTGAAAGCGAAACCAAAAGTTGAAAATGATCAAAAATCGCAAAATAAGACGGAAAATCGAGTGGATAAAAAATTGGAATCCGAATTATGCAATAATAAACGTCTTTATGTCACCTTAACGGATATTATGAAAATGAAAAATAATTCGAAGGAGAAAAGTGGCACCGATTGCCCATCACTTGAAAAATTTCTCTCTGATAATTTAAGAAAGGCACATTCATCTTTAAGATCGGTTCGATTAAAAAAATCATCGCTAAGAACAAAATTGAAAAATCGTCAAGAAATCTCAGTCACTAGGAATAATTTGTTAACAAAAAATTTTTCGTTGATGAAAGAAGATTCTTCAATTTTGCCGAAAAATTCTCCAAAATCGGGTAAAGCTTCTTCATCATTGTCTGATAATTACAATGGTGGTGTTGATGCAAAAAATTATGACGCTAAAGTTGCTTATACTGATGATGACATCAAAAAACTAGTAAATAAAGCAAAAATATCTGAAGCAAAAAAGTTGATATGTCCAAAATGTTCAAAACAAATAAAAGGACGAACAGGATTACAACGACATTTGTACACACATGGCAAGAAGAGGTACATTTGTTCAATTTGCAATAAACGTTTATCATCTAAATATTATTTACGACTTCATGAAGAGAAGCACAGAATTAAAGATCGACCATTCAAGTGTAATAAATGCGAAAAGTGTTACATTACAAACGCTGAATTAAAAAAGCACTTAGGATCACACACTGTTGAACGTAAATTTGTTTGTTACACTTGCAAGCATACATTTAGAACAAAAAGTGATATTAGTTCACATATGACAGTACATCATCCAATTAAGGTGGCATGCAAGATATGTAGTAAAGTAATGAATAGTAAACATTCACTTTATTATCATATGAAAACACATGAAATAAGTGCATACAAATGTACCATTCTGGGTTGTGGTCGAACTTTTATGCTAAAACAAGCACTAGAACATCATCTTATAACACATCAGAATCTCAAGGAGCACAAGTGTCCATATTGCGAGAAACGTTTTAATTTCACGAAAAGTAGAGATCAACATGTTGCACTTATACACACGAAGGAGGGACTGCATATTTGTCAATATTGTGATAAGGAATTTCCATTAAAATCATTATTGGCAACGCACTTGAGGAGACACACTGGTGACCGTCCATTTATTTGTCAGGTGAGTTTTGCCATTTTTTTTTATCTAATTACATTTTTAGAATGAAATTTCTTTTTTACACTGACTTTTTATTATGATTATGAATCTGAAGTCACATTACAAAAATCCAATATGGTGGATTCAAAATGGTGGACTGATTTTTCAAAATTGCTCAAATTTGATTGAAAATTGTTACTCTGGGATTTTCGGGATCACTGATTACGAATCTGATATCAGTTTTTTAAATTTCAAAATGGCGAATCCAATATGGCGGCGGAATTTTTAGAAATTGATTGGATTTACTTGAAATTTGTCACTCGGTGGTTTTCGGGGTCGCTGATTTCAAATCTGATGTCAATTTTTTAAAATTCAAAATGATAAATCCAATATGACAAATAACATTTTTAAAAATCACTTGGATTTGCTTGCCTTTGGAGTCACGCATTTTTCTTTTTACTGAATACGAATCTGGGGTCCAGTTTTTAAAAATTCAAAATGGCGGATCCAATGTGGCGGACATGAAAATTAAAAATCGTCTGAATGCGCTTAAAAATAATTACTCGAAGGTTTTTAGGGTCGCTGAATACAAATCTGAGGTCAGTTTTCGAAAATTCAAAATGGTGGATCCAATATGTCGGACGTAAAAAAATTGACTAAATTCGGTTAAAATTCGTTACTTGGGAGTTTTTTGGGTTGCTGAATACAAATCTGTGCTTATTTTTAAAAAATTCAAAACGGCGGATCAAATTTGATGGACGTGAAAATTAAAAATGACTGAATTCACTTGAAAATATAACCACTCGGGTGTTTTTAAAGCTAATGAATACCAATCTGAAGTAATTATTTTAAAAATCAAAATGGCGGATATGAAAATATTTCCATGGCCGCCATATTGTATCCGCTATTGTGAATTTTTGAAAGCTGACCTCAGGTTTGTATTCAGCGACCCTAAAAAACCCCTAAGTAATGAATTTCAAGCGAATTCATTCGATTTTTAATTTTCATGTCCGCCATATTGGATCCGCCATTTTGAATTTTCGAAAAATGACCTCAGATTTGTATTCAGCGATCCCAAAACCCCCGAGTAACTTTTATTTTTAAATATAGAATATAATTTTCTCTAAAATCTCTTAAATTTAATCAATTATCAATTATTTTTAATAATTTCTGAAAAAGTTCTTTGAGAATTATCAAATTCATTTGTTCACAATTCAATTTGATGAAATTTTTATTATTTGGAAGTTCTTCAATTAAATATTATATCAGAAAATAAAAACTTTAAATAATTTCAAAAAAAATTTTATATATTCAAAAACATTAATTCTACAAGATTGTTAGTTAAAAGTATGATAAGTTCAAATTTTCAAAGATTTAAATTTGAAACCTTTTCAAAAATTCAATTATTCCTAAAAATTCATGCTATGTTTTTAATATGCAATTATTATCTAAAATTTTAACAAAAATTCATTCTTAAATCAATTTTTATTAGAAATTTCAATTATTTAAACACAAAAATAAATAATTTATTGAATAATTAAATGTTTCTCAAAATCAAATTCTCATAAAGAATTTTGTCAACAAATTTTTAAATAAATGAATTAGTTTGATGACTTTTAATGAAATTTTGAATAATAATTACATTCTTCAGGAATTCGATTAAAATTTTATTAAAAAGAATTGAAATTCTACAATGAGTTTTGATTTATGAAAATAATTGAATTTCTAAAAAGAATTTTATTATATTTGAAAATAATTGAATCCCTGTAAAAAAATTTTATTATTTATCAAAATAATTAAATGTTTACGAGAATTTTATTACAATTTTTTTTAAATAATCGAATTCTTTTGGGAAATTTTATTAAAATAGTACGTAAAAAAATTTTTATCTGGAACAGCGATAAGTTTCACTAAAATAATGAAAGTCTTAACTGAAACAATTAAAAATTTGGCTAATCTAGTGAAATTTGTAGTTGTTTCAGATGTAAATCATTAAATTGAGGAAAATTCTTGAAAATCATTGAAATTTTGACAAAGATTTTAATAAAATTTTTGAAAATAATTAAATTTCGGAGAATTTTATTATTTATAAAGTTATTTGAAATTTTAACAAGAACTTTTATAAATTTTGGGTAATAATTGAATTTTTGCGAAGAATTTTATTACTTTTGAAAATAATTGAATTTCTAAAATTATTTGTAACTTCTCCAAAATTCAATTTTTTTAAGTGTTTTTAACTAAAATTCTTCTATAAATTCATTATTTTTAATATAATTCATTAAATATTTATTAAAAAATTTAACTACGAATTTCAGAAGAATTTGAATTACTGCATTTTTTTCTTGTGGACAAATTTTCTCTTACACGTTTTGATTTTGATTAAATTTGGTAGGTGTATTACGGTCATGAATACCTAAAATCAGACAAAAATATTTTCAAAAATATCTAAAAAAAAAATTTTTTAGCAATTTTTTAATTTTTGAAAAAAATTTATTTTTGTAGTTTTTGAAATAACTTTTTTCTTTTTTAAATATTTTCATTAATTCTGGTCAAAATTACATTCCTGACATGAAAACAAATTGATTGATGTATATAAAGTATAAATTTTATCAATATTTATAAAATTAATCGATATTTTTATTTTTAGCAAATAATTCAAATTTTGTATTTTTTGAAATTTTATCTTAATACTTTAAAATAATTATTCTATAATAAAAAATAGGCATTTGGTATATATATTATATTAAGGAGGCTAAATGATCATGAAATGAACAACTTGTTTTTAATTATACGCCATATTGTATCCTCCATTTTGAATTTTGAAAACTAAGTGCGGATTCGTAGTTAATATAAAGTTTTAAACAAGTATGGTCATAATTTTTTAAAAATCTATTCCCACAATATGTTCCCCTATTTTGAATTTTGAATAAGGCTTCGAAAAATAATCAGCGATCCAAAAACTCCCAAATAACAATTTTTAATTAAATTTAAAAACTTTTTCAAAATCCTCCCGCCATTTGGAATTTTAAAAAATTTAAAAAAAAAATTTTTTTTTTATTAAAAAAACCTGTTCGAACGTAAAATGAATCTTACGGAATATGAGAAGGGTATTATTACGTATTCCGTAAGTTTAATTTTACAGTCATGGATAACGTAACCCTAAAACGGTTTTAAAAAAATGACCCTATTCTAAATTATTTTAAAAATTTTATTAGAATAAAATTATTTTTTCAGATTTGCAATAAAGGTTTCATCAGCATTACATACTTAAATTATCACATGAAATTGCATGAGGAAAAATTCACCTGTAACGAGTGCAATGGAAAGTTTATAAACAAATTTGCATTAAGGGGTCACTTGAAAATACACTTTCCACCTGTGAAAAATGTGTGTTCGTATTGTAAAAAGAGTTTTAAGAAACCATCAGCTCTTGCTCATCACATGCGAGTGCACACTAACGAAAGGCCATATCAATGTTATCTTTGCGACAAAACATACAAAGGCAAAACTGATCTCAAAACTCATATGTTTATTCACACCGATAACTTTCCTTTCAAATGCCACCTGTGCCCAAAAGGGTACTCTAAAAGAAGATCTTTAAAAGATCATATTAACACGCACACCGCTAAGAAACCATTTGCCTGTGTCATTTGTAATTTTACATTTCGATATTTGTCGTCATGCAAAAATCATTATCTGAGGCATAAAATTAATGTCAGAAAATGTGAAATTTGTGAATTATATTTTCGATCGAATGCCACATTTAAGAGGCATTTAAAAATGCACAAGAGATTACGGGGAAAATTTAATTGCACCACTTGTGAAAAGAGCTTTAGATTACAAAAAAAACTTATTGCACATTCTCAGCAACTGCTCGAAACAATGGGGAAATGTCCGAAAAAATGAATTCTATTTTTTTGTCTCCTATACAGCATCAAGATTTTTTCTTCATTTACTTTTTCTCCTCTCAAACTATTTGCAACTTATTTTTCAGTTTAAAAAAAACTTTAAAATTCCTCCAAAGTGAAAAAACCGGTTCTTTTCCTTTATTACACAAGAAAATAGTGTCATTTTATGTACCGACTGATGGTAAATTTTTATTTAGTTGACAAGAACATTATGAAACAAAAAGATTTATTTTTTAATAGATTATGATTTATTTTTTAGTTACTGAAACATCGATTATTTATTTTATATTAGAAAAAAATACTCATTTTATTTGAAAATTATTTTTTTTAGAAATTTTTAGTTAGCAATTTAGTTTTTATTTTAGTTAGAAAATTTAATATATTCTTATAATGGAATATTTATAAATATAATTATTTTTTTTATTCGAGTGAGGAAAAAGAAGCATAAATTTGATATGTTTATCTGCGTGGGGAGAGATGAAAAATGATATATATTTACTTATTTTTTCATACAAAGTGAAATTAATTTGTAAAAAAATAAAATTGTTCTATTTTTGAGAAAATTTTTTTTTTTTTCTTGGCTTCTAATCGAGTTGTATGAATATGAAAACACCTTTAGGTTAAAGTCCCTATCCTTTTTTATCCTATCTACATTCTTTTATTTAGTTTCCAGTAAATACACCCAATATCATATATGCTTTCCTTCCGGTTTGGACGCAGAATAGATCTGTAACCAGAACCGCAATCGTAAGCGTAACCGTAAGAATGAGTTAAAGAAGGATAGGTATATTGTTTATCCTTCTCTAACTCATTCTTACGCTTACGGTTACGATTGCGGTCCGTTTACAGATCTATTCTGCGTTGGCCTTTACGATTGCGGTTCCGGTTACAGATCTATTCTGCGTTGGCCTTTATCATACTCCATAGACTTAAAAAATTCTTATAGAAGGCACACCACTTTTCAAAAAGTTGTCCAAGCCGGAAGGAGAGCATATACATATGATATTGGGTGTAATGTCAATTCAAGTTATCAAGTAATCAATTATTCAAGTTGTTAGTTGTATGATTATGAAAGCACCTTTAGACTAAAGCTCGTGTTATTTATTTTTCTTTGCATAAACATCATATCTATTAACCCCTTCAGTGTGTAGCTAAAATATAACAAAATGGTCCCAAAATGTGTAAGACCTTCTTGTGAATAAATTTTCATGACACTAGGTACTAAGAGGTTTTTGGGGTCGCTGATTACGATTCCGGTGTTAATTTTCAAAAATTCAAAATGGCGAATTCAATATGGCGGACACGATTTTGAAAAATTCTTTGGATTCGCTTAAAATTCGTTACTCGTGGGTTTTCGTGGTCGCTGATTACGAATCTGACATTAGTTTTTTAAAATTCAAAAAGGCGGATCCAAAATAGCGGTCAAGATTTTGAAAAATTTATTGGATACGCTTAAAATTCGTTATTCGGGGGTTTTTGGGGTCGCTGATTACAAATCTGTTATTAGTTTTTCAAAGTTTAAATGGTAAGAATTTTTAAAAGAATTTATCCACTTTTGAAATTTTTCAAAATCTTTGGCGGCCATTTTGTATAAAAAATTATTTATTTTGAAAATCTTATTTCAGAATTGTGATTAGCGACCCCAAAAACTCCCGAGTAAGAATTTTTAAAAGAATGTATCCACTTTTAAAATTTTTCAAAATTTTTAGCGGCCATTTTGGATGAAAAATTATGTATTTTAAAAATATGACTGCAGAATCGTGATCAGCAACCCCAAATCCCTCAAGTAACAATTTTTAAAAGAATTTATCTACTTTTAAAATTTTTAAAATTTTGGCGGCCATTTTGGATGAAAAATTTTGTATTTTAAAAATATGACTTCAGAATCGTGATCAGCGACCCCAAAAACCCCCGAGTAAGAATTTTTAAAAGAATTTATCAACTTTTAAAATTTTTCAAAATTGT
The DNA here is from genome assembly GCF_015476425.1 of Leptopilina heterotoma. Classification (NCBI taxonomy): domain Eukaryota; kingdom Metazoa; phylum Arthropoda; class Insecta; order Hymenoptera; family Figitidae; genus Leptopilina; species Leptopilina heterotoma. The sequence continues at coordinate 936,745 of NW_025111081.1, read as the reverse complement.
TGGCGGCCATTTTGGCTGAAAAATTATTTATTTTGAAAATCTGACTTCAGAATCGTGATCAGCGACCCCAAAAACCCCCGAGTAAGAATTTTTGCGAATATACGTTAAGATGTTTTCTTGTTTGGGCCATGACGTGTATACACGTCATCCACTGTTTGGGCCAGTTTTTTTCATGACGTGTATACACGTCATCCACAGTCAAGGGGTTAAAATTTAGTTACTTCGTGACGTATGAACGAACTTATATGTCACGGACTAACAACATTTTTATAGATGTGTCACGACTTTTTAAAACGCCGTCAAAACCGGAAAGAAGGCATTAAAGCATCAGGCTGCGGTTACACCTCTGCAGGCTGCCTGCCTGCGCAGGCAGGAGCAACGAGAGTAAGGGAGAAGTTTGAAGTCACTGACTCTCATACTCTTGTACGTTACCATGACAACCTGCAGGCAGGCAGGCTGCCGAGGTGTAACCGCAGCCTCCTCAGGGTGTACCATAAGTTGTCCAGTGCGCCATTTTCTTATTTTTTCATCAACTGCCCAACCTTGCTGAAAGATTTTTTTTTTAAATTTTTTGCTAACTGCCCAACCTTGCTTATTGAAATTTCCGAAAATTTCAATAAGCAAGGTTGGGCAGTTAACAAAAAAGTGGCGCGCATTTGGCAACTTACCGACTCTCTTCGATTATGAACGCACCTTTAGTTTGACTGTTACGGTACGGTCCCATGTTAAGCAGAAAACACAATGCAAAGCAGAATTTCGTGAGAGTGGAAAGGATAGTGATATCTGACTTTCTCTCTTGCACTCACGAAATTCTGCTTCGCATTCTGTTTTCTGCTCAGCACCCTAAAGGCGCTTGCACACTTCCAAAATTTTGGGCGAGCAGCGAATTTTCATGGCCTTGAAACTCACATTACTAAATATGATTGGCTCTACAAAAAGCTGCGTGAAAATGTACTTTGTCAGAGCCAATCATATTTAGTAATGTGAGTTTCAAGGTTGTGAAAATTCGCTGCTCGCCTAAAAATTTGGAAGTGTGCAAGCGCCTTAAAGCCCCTTTCATTTTTGTTCCTTCTGCCGGTCACTTCCACAATTGTCACATTATGAATGAACCTTTACGACCATAATATCATGGAAATGTTTCCCAACCCTTATGCCACTGTGGCAATTTTTTCGTGTCACACTTTCGGATAAAATGGATAAAATCCAAGGATAAAATTCTATTATGAAAATCTTTATGAAATATATGTATATATATAGACAATAAAATACAAAAGAAAGACATAAATGAATTAATGGAATACTAATTTCTTTGGAAATTGTTTTTTATTCATCTAAAAAGACGCAGTAAGTAATTAATGAAAGTCAACAAACACTTTATATTTTTGTTTCCTTTTAAAAAAAAAAACATTTAAAATGTGTCATCAAAAGTAAAAATGGCTGACCTAGTGAATTTCTATGTTGTATTTTTTAAAGAATTTTTCTCTTGATTTACATTGTGCAGGGAAATATATTTTATGTAATAGTTTACTAAGGTTTATCAGAAATAGTGTTAAAAATTTTTAATAATATTTATTATTTAATTTACGAATTTTATAATATAAAGCTGCACGTGTGAAGCGTCCATTGTACTGTCAGTGATTAAAAGTCAAAACTTTCTTTGTGGAATTGTTTAATTCTTTATTTACTAATTTTACTTTGCTTTATTGTGTATTGTCAGTTGTTTCTTTTTAATTTTTTAAATTAAATTGAATTTCTAAAAAAACAATTTTATTATTTTTATTTCATTAAATTAAGAAATTGAAAGTAAATAATTTATTATTATTGTTAACCCCCAAATAATTATTATTTATTAGTAATAATTATAAATGTTAATATAAATGGGCAATTCCACGTGAAATTTTCCTATGATATTTTAAAATCGGTTAAACATATTGTTTTCTCGTTTATAAAGAAAAATATTAAATACGTATTTTTTTATTTTTGAATAAATAGGTCCAAATTTTCGAGTTATGAATTTTCGAAATTTGGGATTTTTAAAAGTTGACCTATTTTCAGTAGCTTATAATTTTGAAAGTATTGAGTTTAGAAAAAAGTTGTCAAAGAAAGAAAATTTTGGTTTTTCTTCATTAGTTAAAAAGTAATGTATAAAAAAAATTATTTAAAAAAATTTTTAATGTAAAAAAATTAATTATTTTTTAATTTGGACATGAATAATTTAAATTTTTCTTTATTTATTTATAACTGATAATATACAGAAAATTTTCCTAAAAGTCCCGAGATGAGCCAATTGAGTTTAAGGAATTTAAAAAAATTACTATTATTATTATTATTTTTAGTATAAAATGCAACTTATTTTCGAAATTTACAATTGAAAAGAGTTTCAAAAAAAATTGAAATTTTTGTAAAATTTAATTGAATTTTTTATATATTTTATATATTTCGAATAAATTCAATTATTTTCTAAAATCTTAATAAATCCTTGGAAACAATTCAATTATTTTTATAAATGGCAAAATTATTCGCAAGCATTCAATTATTTTTATAAATAGTAAAATTCTTTGCAGGAATTCAATTATTTTCAAAACATATTTAATTGAATTTCTCGTAAGAATTCAAATATTTCCATAAAATTCAATTATTATTTGCTAAAATTTTTAATAATTTCTTCAAAACAATTCAACTATTTTTAGAAATACTAAATAAAATTTTCAAAATTTACAATAAAAAAGAGTTTCAATAATTTAAATTTTGTAAAATTTAATTGAAAATAATTGATTTTTCCAAAGTTTTTTATAACAATTTTTAAAAATCAACTTTTAAAGAATTTTTATTGCAAATTTTTAAAAATAATTGATTTCTCAAAAATTCAATGCAAAATCTTCAAGTGTAAATTTAAAAATGTCAATTAATGAAAATTAACTGAACTAAAAATAATATTAAAAAATATTTTTAAAGAATAATTTTTTTTAAATTCTTAGAATTTTTGCATTCTAATTTTTTAAAATTGAATTATTTTCAATATTTTTAAGTACAAATTTCTAAAAATTCAAATACATACAAAAAATATAACATTAAAATTGTTTACAATTATTTTTAACATTTTAATAATATATAACAATCATGTTCAAAATTTTTAATCAAAATTCTTGGAAAAAAAATTTTTTTAATTATAGGTACAAAAGTTCATTGAAGAAATTTAATTCATTTCGAAAAAATTTAATTCCAATATTTAGAAAAAAACTTTTTCTTGTAATTTTTTTATCTTAATTTTTTAAGATTGAATTAACTTCGAACACAGTAAATTAAAATTTTTTTTAAATTTACTTTTTTAGATTAATCAAAATTTTTGAGATTTTTTTTTTACATTAATAATTAAAATTCTTTAAAAATTCAATTATTTTTTTGAATAGAATTTACCAAATTTTAATTGTTTTGGAAATTTTTCAATTGTATATAATATTTAAAAACTATTACATTTCATAAACTATTTTAAAAATATTTTTGAAAAATTAACTTTAAGAATTTCTTTATTATAAATTTTTGAAAATTAATTAATAACTTATTAAACATAGACAGTTACAATGATTATAAAAAAATTAATTTTTGTATTAAAATAATTGAATTCTCTAAGAACTTTTGGAAAATTATTAAAAATAATTGATTTCGAGAAGAAGTTTGATTAAAAATTGTAGAAAATAATTGAATTTTAAGAGAATTAAAGTTGTAATTTTTAGAAGTTATTAAATTTCAGAAAGTTTTAAAAATTTTTTCCCGTATAAAAACAAACAAGAAGTATTTTAATATTTATTTAACGAAATCATTCTAGTTTGGAATAATTAAATTTAGAAATCAGTGAAAGATCAGAAAAATAAAAAATAAAATTTTTTGTGACGACACTGAATTAAATGAACGACTTTTTCGACTTTTTTTCTATTTTAAATCGACTAAAGCGACTTTTTTTGCACCTTAAAGTCGATCCGAGGTCTGAATTTATTAGAAATTAAATTTCCACTTCAAAAGAATATTTTTGAATATTTAAAAATTTTTTAATTTCAGCTACGAAGAATGCCGAGATGTCGACCTCGGCAATTAATATTCTCGACGTAAAGGGAAAAGTATTAATTTCAAGAAATTATCGTGGCGACATTGAATCAGGTTTAATCGACAAATTCATGCCATTGGTATTGGAACGTGAGGAGGAGGGTAATTTAACGCCAATAATACAAACCGACGATTGCACATATTCCTATATAAAATACAATAATCTCTATATTGTCTCAACCACAAAAAAAAATGCCAACATATCATTGGTATTTGTATTCCTACACAAAATCGTTCAAGTAATGAGTGAATATTTCAAGGAACTCGAGGAGGAAAGTATACGCGATAATTTCATCGTTATCTACGAATTATTAGACGAATTACTCGATTTTGGTTATCCACAAACGACAGACAGTAAAATTCTCCAAGAATACATAACGCAAGAGGGTCATAAATTGGAGATACAACCACGTATTCCAATGGCAGTGACAAACGCCGTCTCATGGCGTTCAGAGGGCATAAAATATCGTAAAAATGAAGTATTCCTCGATGTTATTGAATCGGTGAATTTATTGGCGAACGCAAATGGTAATGTGTTGAGTTCGGAAATTGTTGGCGCTATTAAAATGCGTGTGTACTTATCGGGAATGCCTGAATTGAGGCTTGGATTGAATGATAAGGTACTTTTTGAATCGACCGGTAGGGGAAAATCAAAGTCCGTTGAACTTGAGGACGTGAAATTTCATCAATGCGTGCGTCTATCGAGATTTGAGAACGATAGGACAATATCGTTTATACCGCCTGATGGTGATTTTGAATTAATGTCCTATCGTTTGAATACACATGTGAAGCCATTGATTTGGATTGAATCGTTAATTGAGCGTCATGCGCATAGCCGCGTGGAATATATGATAAAGGCACGTTCACAATTCAAGCGGCGATCGACGGCTAATAATGTGGAAATTGTCATACCAGTGCCAAATGATGCTGATTCGCCGAAATTTAAGACAACAATTGGTAATGTTAAATATTCACCGGAGCAGAGTGCAATAACGTGGTCTATAAAATCATTTCCTGGTGGTAAGGAATTTTTAATGAGGGCACATTTTGGTTTACCATCGGTTGTTAGTGAGGATGTTGAGGGTAAACCGCCGATACAAGTGAAATTTGAAATACCATATTTTACGACCTCTGGTATTCAGGTGAGATATTTGAAAATTATTGAGAAGAGCGGCTATCAAGCGTTACCATGGGTTCGTTATATTACACAAAATGGTGACTATCAATTAAGGACTAATTAGAATTTAATTATCTTTTTGATAATATTTAATTATCTTTTGATAATTTTAGGACCAGTTTCACCAATATCGATTAAAAATTAATTATTAAATCCTCAATCAACTAATCATGAACCGTTAAAATGGCTTTAATCAATGATTAACTTTTAATTTAAGTCGATGGAATTAATCCTTAATTATCAAAAAATAAAATATTCCTAATTAGAAAGAATATATATATATATATTAAAACTGACGACGACGACGACGATTTTAACTTAATAAGTATTAAAAAAGTGGATATTTTTCTTGGCAATTTAGTAACAAAAAAAATTATTTGTAACAAACATTGTTTTAGGAATATGTCAAAAATAATTTATTCAGTATTACAATTTTTTTCTATTTCAAAATAAAACAGTAAAGAACAAAATTTTTTTATAACTACTATTTATTGAGATTGAGAAAAATATGAAAATTCTTCTTTTATTTTCCATTTTAGTTTGAAAGTAAAAGTTTTTATTTTTTTTTCAAAGTTTAAGTGTAAATTTACTGAAACAAATGGAAGTTTTACAGTAATTTTCAATTTTTAAAATAATATTTGTATTATCCAGTAAAATAAAAAATGAATTTTAAAGTAAATTTATAATTAATTAATTTTATTTATTTATAAAAAATTACGGACTAATTTTATAATTTCACTGACAAAATTGAAGTAAAATTAAGTAATTGTGAATTAAAATTTTACTGAAAAATTAAATTAAAAGAACTGGTAAATTTTATAGAAAAAAATTGTATTTTAATAAATTTTACTATAAGATTTGTAATTTTACAGTAAAATAGAAATTTTACTACTAAATGTCTGAATTAGAGTAAATTTTATTAAAAATTGCAATTTAAAAGGAAGATTAAAAAATAAAATTGAATAAAAGCTGATAATTTTACAATAAAAAATTTTATTTCTTATAAATTTTACTTTAAAATTCTAAGGAAACTTACGAAATAAAATTTTAGAATTAAATTACAAAATTTGACTATACAAAAGTAAAATGAAAGTTATTGAAAATTATAATTTTACTGTATAAAATTTTACAGTAAAATTTATTGACAATGAAACATTTTACAACAAATTAAAGTAAAATTCTATTGAAAAATTACGAGTAAAAATTATTAAAAGAACTGATATTTTACTGTAAAATTTGAAATTCTACAGTAAAATTAAAATTTTACTACTGAATTAGAGTAAAATTTATTCAAAATTAAAATTCTACTACTAAATTAGAGTAAAATTTATTCAAAAGTAAAATTTTACTACTAAAATAGAGTAAAATTTATTCAAAATTAAAATGTTACTACTAAATTAGAGTAAAATTTATTCAAAATTAAAATTCTACTACTAAATTAGAGTAAAATTTATTCAAAAGTAAAATTTTACTACTAAAATAGAGTAAAATTTATTCAAAATTAAAATTCTACTACTAAATTAGAGTAAAATTTATTCAAAAGTAAAATTTTACTACTAAAATAGAGTAAAATTTATTCAAAATTAAAATTTTACTACTGAATTAGAGTAAAATTTATTCAAAATTAAAATTTTACTACTAAATTAGAGTAAAATTTATTCAAAATTAAAATTTTACTACTAAATTAAAGTAAAATTTATTCAATATTAAAATTGAATATAAAAATTTGATTAAAAGCTGATTTGTACAATAAAAAATTTCATTTTTTAAAATGTTACTTTATACTTTACATTTATTTATTGACAATTAAAACTTTTACAACAAATAAAAGTAAAATTCATTGTGAATTAAATTTTTTTTGAAAAATTACGAGTAAAATTTATTAAAAGAACTAGTATTTTACAAAAACATTCTATTTTAATAAATTTTACTGTAAAATTTGTAATTCTAACGTAAAAAAAAATTTCACTACTAAATTACAGTAAAATTTATTCAAACTTAAAATTTAAAAGGTAAATTAAAAAATAAAATTGATTAAAAGTTGATAATTTTACAATAAAAGAATAGCATTTTTATAAAATTTGATTTTAAAATTTGTGATTTTACAGTCAAATTCTAAGGAAACTTATGGAATGAAATTTTAGAATTAAATTACAAAATTTGACTTCAAATGTAAAATGATATTTATTGAAAATTCAAATTTTTCTATATAAAATTACAGTAAAATTTATTAACAATTAAAAATTTTACAAGTTTTTGGTATAAAATTTATTAAAAATTAAAATTTTGCTACAAAATTTATAGTAAAGTTTATTAAAGATTACAAATTTTACTTGAAAATTTTCATTTTTAAAAGTAATTTTACGATGTAATTTTATATTTTGAATAAAATTTACTGTTATTTCACTGCGAAATTAAAATTATATTGTAAAGAGGAAATTTTATTTTCAAGAATTACAGTAAAATTTAAAAAATTTGAATAATTTAAAAATTTTATTCATTCTGTTTTAAATTTGCACTAAAATTGAAGTAAAATATTTATTTTTTAATGTATACTGTGATTTTAGAATGAAAAATTAAGTCTTAATAATTTCTACTGTAATTTTACAGTAAAATTTAAATTTGACTGTACAATTAAAATTTTACTGTAAAATTCCATTAAACTTTATTTAAAATAGTAATTTACAGTAAAATTACACTAAATTTTATTGAATATCAAAGATCTAGTGTGTAAAATCACAGTAAAATTTATAAAATCCGAATAATAAATAAATTAAATTTTAATATTTTTTAATTTACTTTACATTTTACTGTAAAATTTCAATAGAAATTTAAATTTATTTAATAAATTGTACTGTAATATTTAAAATTTAATAAATTTTTTTGAAAATTACAGCAAAAATTGTTTAAAAATTATAATTTTACTTTAAAAGTACCGTAAAATTTAAAAAAGTTTAATAATAAATAAATATCGAATTATTTGTTTTAATTTATTGTTAATTTTACACTTTAAAATTTTTACTTTCCAAAAAAATTTTATCTTTAGACTAAAATTTTTATTTTATAGAAAAAAAAATACTTTAAAAAATTTCACAACTTTCAAAATTTGAATATTTTATCTTCTAATAGTTGATTCTTAATTTTAAAAAATTGTAATTTGTTCGAAAAAATTTAATTGTTTTAACTGTATAATTAATATTTATCGTTTGAAGAAATTTCTTTTACAGAAAAATATTAATTTTTATTTTCAATGTACATATATTTTGTAAAAAAATTATTTTTATTATTATTATTATCAATTAATAAAAAGACTGCTGACTCTCGTCGAGAAATTCTTCGACTTTTATGTAATTACGAGTTTTATTGTAAAAAAAATCACTATTTATAGTAAATAATAGGAAAAATAAAGTTTTATTAAATTTTTAAACTTAAGCAACTTGTGTTTTTTTTTCTTTAAGGGGGAAAACCACAATTGGAGGCTGATTTTCAAGCGTTTTTCAGGAATTTTGTTTGAAATAGAAAAAATGATTTAAATTTATTTAAACTTGAGTATTATTTTAAGTCTATAATTAAGTAACATTTAACCATTTTTTTTTGTCATAAAATGTACAAGTTGTGAATTTTTTTGTACTTTGAAGAAAAATGGTCAAATTTTCGTCTTTTTCCGAAAAAAATGTTTTCTTTAAACATAGGTCATTTCGAAAAAAAGCGCGCCTGATAATAAAAGTTTTGAAAATGCGGTAAACAGAGGCAAAGTTTTTAATTTATTTTCATATTTTATTAAATATTTTTTTCCATGCTTTCTTTTTTTTTTATTTTACATAATGGAACAATAAATGTTTTTTTATTTTCATTACTATGACTATGTTAAACCAGAATATTAATTGTTTTCTTATCGTTTCTTTTTTCTTAAGCGAAGACTTCACGATACGGGTATGATGATTCTGGTAGTGGTGCGTCTTCCGATAAACCGGGAGTTGCGTCTGGAAATTTGAGTTTTGGGTCCTTTGGTGGCGGTGGTCTCTTTGTGTCCACAATTTTTGGCGCCGAATAGTATTCAATGTTTGGACGCTCGATATTAAAATTAGCCAACACACATTTGTCCAACACCTTTTGTGTTCTACGACATCTAAAATTATTTTTATAGGTATTTACATTGAGATGTAGAGAAATCGAGAAAAATATGATTATTGTTCAAAGGCTACTTTTTCGAAAGTAAGAGAAAAAATGTACATAAATTTTTGTTTAAAAAAAATGATAAATCTCGCTATTAAAAGTTATTAGAATTTTCCAGGAATTGAATTATTTTCAAAAAATAAATTCTTCCCAATAATTCAATTATTTTCATAAATAATAAAACTCATTGCAGAATTCGTCGAAAAAATTTAACTACCAATTTAAAAATTTGTTGATAAAATTATGTATAAGAATTAAATTTTAAGAAACATTCAATTATTCAATAAATTATTTATTTGCATTTTATTTGTATTTAAATAATTGAATTCTCGTAGAAATTTCTAATAAAAATGTACTTAAACATTAATTTCAGTTAATGTTTTAGATAATAATTGAATTTTAGAGAAGTTATTAATAATTGAAATTTTTAGAAATAATTGAATTTTGTAAAGGTTTCAAAAATTAAAATCTTTGAAAACCTGAATTTTTCATACTTTTAATTAAAAATCCTATATAACTAATTATATAAAATTTCAATTTTGAATGAATTTAGTTAGAAATCGTCTTAAAGAACGTAGATTTTTGAGAAATTTTAATTATTCCAATTCTTCTGAAATGAGTTAAATTTTTTAATATATATTTTTAATTGATTATTAAAAATAATGGTTTTATAGAAGAATTTTAATTAAAAACACTAAAAGAAATTGAATTTTGAAGCAATTACAAATGATTGCAGAAATTCAATTATTTTCAAAAGTAGTAAAATTCTTCTTAGAAATTCAATTATTTCCAACAATTTTAATAAAATTCATGGCAAAATTTCAATTATTTTCAAAAACTTTTATCAATACAATGATTTTTAATAAATCTACTACTTTTATAGAATTTTCCAAAAATTATTAAAAAATTTTTTTTTTCCAAAATTTATTAAAGAAATTCAATTATTTAAAAAGACATTTTAACAAAATTCGTCTCAAGAATTCAATTTCAATCAAATTTCAATAATCTTTATAAATTTTTCTCCGAAATTCAAATATTTTCAAAATTTTTAATAAAATTCTTGGCAAAATTTCAATTATTTTCAAAAACTCTTATAAAAAAAAAAGTTTCAAAAACTCTTTTCTCTTTGGAGAAATTCATTTATTTTTAATAAAATTTTAATCAAATTTCCGAAGAATATTTACGAAGAATTTTATCATTTTTGAAAATAATTGAATTCTTGCGGAGAATTTAGAATTAATTTTTCTCAAAAAGTTTAATGGAATTTTTTTAATTATTTGAAGTTTTTAATTTCTAATTTATTTAATTGAAGAATTTCCGAATAATTGAAATTTCACGTATAATTGAATTGTAAACAAATGGATTTAAAAATTCTCAAAGAAGAACTTTTTCAAAAATTATTAAAAATAATTGATTTAAAGAAGAATTTTATTTAAAAATTGTAGAAAATAATAATTGAATTAAAATAATGAAAATAATTTTTGAAGAAGTTAGAGTAACAATATTCTTGTATTATAATATAAAATAGTGATTTTATCATTAATCTAATTATTTTCAGAGTGAATCAGAATATTCTTTAGGGTTCCGGGAAAAAGCCAAAATTTTGTCTGAAAATCAGATCAGGGAAAAACAAAATTAAATTTTTGTGGCAACCCTGTAATTAGTTACTTTATTTATTTACTTAGTTATTTTGTTAATCAGCCAGTAAGTTATTAATTTATTTATTTTATTTTTTTTATTTATTTCCTCAGTTTTATCAATCAAACAATGAAGACTGAAAGTCAGTTTTTGTCCTTCAACAAAAATTTATGTACCTTTGTCGCTGTCTGCCAGACCTTTATTGCCTTCAAAAAAATATTTTGCCAAAATTTGATGTGTTTTTTAACAACAATTACTTCCATTTTTTTTTAAATAATTCATTTTCTCTTCTACTTACGGATGAAATTGATAATCCCCACTGGATCTTTCAATACATCTCACATACGTTGTAAATTCATTTAAGCATGTCTTCTTTAATTTCCTAAAAAATTCTAATGTACAAGAAGTAACCTCCTTGCCATAATCTATACATTGTCGGCAATCGTTTGGATACTCTGCACGACATAACATAAATTCCTAAAGAAAATTAAAAAAATTGTCCATTATTCTTATTTTTAAAAACGTTAAAAACAAAAAATTTGTCAAATTTTTAGGTTATGTGAAGATAGAGGAATTATTATGTAATCGAGAATTTTAATTCTATTCTTTTTTTCTTAAAAACAAAATTAATGCCAAAAAAACAAAAAAAATAAGAACGAGAAAATATTATTTTAAAAATCGAAATTTTTAACACTTACATTATTTTGTGGCTGACAATATTTTCCGAGATGAAAAGCTCCTGCTTGAAGAGTCGGAAAACTTAATTTAACTTCTTCAACGGTTAATTCCTCTTCCGTTGGAAGATGATGTTTATCAGTTATAACCATTATTTTTTATTTTCTAAATTCAAAAACTAATTTTTATCTCTTTATAAATAATAATTGTGTTTAGAAAATTTTGTTATTCTTTTTAATCTCCAGACATACACATCGATGTCAGATCTGATCGATGTCTGGGATTTAATCTGTCATAACCTATTTTTGATGAAAAAAAAATCCCACAAATTCCTAGATTTCACCAGATTTAACGCGGTTAGTGATTTTATTATTGTCACTAGATTCTTATCAGGGTTGGGTAGTTATGCAAGTTTTCAAAAATACGGGTGCGTTCTTAACAGTTCGCACACTAAAACCCCTGTTGTTTCAATACTAAAGGTGCATTCACATGTCACCGTTCTGCGTTGTTTTTTGTTACTAGGCCATGAGAGCAAATATTATATCTCCATCTCTTTCACACTCATGGCCTAGTTACAAAACGCACCCTAGACCTTAACGGTAGTTTTCTGGCGGGAAATTTAAATTTCAAATTTCACTAATTCGACTTTTTCGTAAAGAAAAATCGTTTTTTTTACAATGAAAATAAGTAACTTTTTAAGAATAATTATAAAAATAAAAAACCATCAGGCCTTGGATCGACTTTAACGAACAAAAAAAGTCGCTTTAGTCGATTAAAAAATAGAAATTTAAAAAATTTAATAAAATTTCTAAAAATTAAAACTGTAACCTTTCGAAAAATTCAATTATTTTCTACAATTTTTAACTAAACTTCATCTCTAAATCAATTATTTATATCAATTTTTAATAATTTTTCGAAATTTCTTAGTTAAAGAAATAATCAATTATTTAAATACAAAAATTAAATTTCTTTTAATAATTGAAAACGTCCACTTTTCTTTTTAAAGATATTAATGGTATAGAATATTTTCAAAAATTTCGATAGAGAAATTCGTAAAATTAACTTTTTAAAAATATTTCTAAATAATTTTTGAAAGACAATAGTTTTACAATTACATTCATAATTAAAAAATGTCCAAAAAATTGGTAGAATCTTTTAAAAAATAATTTAAATTTAGTAAAATCTAAAAAATAATTGAAATTTGATAAAACCTTTTTAAAAATAATTGAGTTTTTTTAAAAATATAAAAAAATAATCAAATTTTGGACGAATTTTAATTATAAATGATTTCTCAAAAATTCCAAAATAGTAAATTTTAAAGAATTTTAATTTACTTTGTTCGAAGGTATAATTGAATCTTAAAAAATTATGAAAATAATTGAATAATTTTTGTACAATTTAAATTAAAAAATTTTTTTGAAGAATTTTAATTAAAAATTTTTAATATGATTATTTTCTCCAAAATGTTAAAAATAATTTTAAAAATTTTGAATGTTATGAATTTTTGGAAATATTTGAAAATATTGAATATCGAAAATATTGAAAATAAGTGAAATTTAAAAAAATTATGAATGAAATAATTCAGAGAATTACTTTATTCAAAACTATTTTAATATTATTTTTAGAACCTAATTTTCGTTAATTTTCATTTTTATTCAATTTACACTTGAAGATTATTCATTAAAATTTTTGAGAATTCAATTATTTCAAAAATATTTTCAATTAAAATTCTTTAAAATTTAATTTTTAAAAATTGTATTAAAATATTTGAAATAATGATTTATCTTCAATTTAAATTTTACAAAATTACTACAATTATTTCAAAATCTTTTTAATTGTTTATTTCAAAAATTTAATTAGAAAAATTATTCAAAAATAAATTTTCAAAGTTTTTAATAAAGAAATTCGTAAAATTCACTTTTTAAAAATATTTCTAAATAATTTTTGAAAAACAATAGTTTTACAAATATTACGTATACAATTAAAAAATGTCCAAAAAATTGAAATTGGGTAAAATCTTTTCAAAAATAATTTAAATTTAGTAAAATTTTTGAAGAATAATTGAAATATGATAAAATCTTTTAAAAATAATTAAGTTTTTAAAAAATATTTAAAAAATAATCAAATATTCGAAGAATTTTAATTATGAATAATTTCTCAAAAATTCCAAAATAGTAAATTTTACAAAATTTCAATTATTCAAAATCTTTTTAATTGTATTTTAAAAAATTTAATTAGAAAAATTATTCAAAAATAAATTTTTTAATATTTGTCTATAGTTATGCTATAAAAATAAAAAAAAATCGAAATAAGTTGCATTTTATACCAAAAATAAGGCATTTTGTCGCAAAATTTGGAGGAAAAGTCGAAAAAGTCGTAATTTTTTAAAATAAGGAGGAAAAAAGTCGAAAAGGTCATAATATCCGAGACGTGAACCATTTAAGGAAAAACAATTAAAAAATATAAAAATAATTTAAATTTTTAAATGAAAAAATTGAATAATTACAATTTTCTTTTGTAATAAAACAATTTGCATTCTATATTTTTAATTTATCGTAATTTTCTCATAACATTTCGACACAAATATATATATATATGTAAAGCTATGCTCTATAAATTGAACATAAAGCGTTTAAATAATTTTTTTTTGCACTAAATTTTTATATACAGTGTTTATTTATTTACTTAGCTAGCGGAGGGAATATTTTTAAAAATGGAGAAAATTTCAAATATTTGAATATTAGCGGAAAAATAAAATTTGTACGGAAGACGCGAATTTTTTTTTATCGAACGAAACACTAGTCTAAATATTTTTTTTTATTATATTTTATGTTCATAGAGAGAGAAAAAGTGCTTTATAGCAAATATTCATTAATGGAAAGTCACTTCTAACATTATTCGATAAATTCTTTCTTTTTCAAAGATGTAATTACTATTTTAATTTTCTTTTTTCTTACTAACGATAAATTTTACGTTTTACATTATTTACAAGAATTATTTACATTCACAGGAACTCGTGTTTGAAAAAAATTTTTAAAAAACAGAAAAACAAAAAAAAAAGAAGAAAAAATAATTTATATTTTAAATATTGTAAAAACAAAATATGTGAAAAATTAAAGAAGGATTTAAAATAGATGCAATGGAAGAGAGAAAAAATAAAAAAAAGCAAAAAGTTAGAAAAATAAAAAAAACTGACAAAAAAATTCAAAAATAAGTGAAAAAAACATTAAAAGAGAAAAGAGAGAAAAATTTTAAAAATAAATCACAGGGATTAGATATAAAAAATTAATAAAAAGCTAAAATTTCTATTTACAGCAGAAATCGAAAGATCGTTGCAGGCACTCATTGTATTATTCAATAACAATTACTTCTTTTTTTAAAAAAAGAAAATTAAAAAATAATGGAATTATCATTTCAGTCAAAATACGAGATTAAAAATTGTAAAGAAAAATCCTTTAAAAAAAATTTTTTCACGAGTCATTTTGCCACGATTTTCACGGTATTTAATATTTACTTGAATTAAAAAAAATCTTTGGTTTTTCTGTCTCTAAAACTGTACTTCAATAAAAAATTATCTTCTTCTTCTTCTATTTTTTACTCTTTTTATAAAGAAAAAAAATTACAAAAAAAATTAATAATAAAAGAGAGAAAAAAATGGAAAGTAGTTGATAAAAATATTTTTCGAAAAAATTGCGGCAAGTTTGTTTGTCTTACATCTCTCTTTGCATTGTTTTTTTTTGTTTTTTTTGTTTTTTTTTTTTTTTTTGTTGAGAAATAAAGAAAGAAAAATGTGATTTTAAAAATCAAATGGAAGAAAATAAATAAAATTATAGTTCGCGAGCATAACGACGAATTATGTGTTAGCTCCAAGCGATGTCGTAGCCATTCCATTTGTAACCAGGTGCCAAATATACTCGTAATTTATTATAGAAAAATGTCACAATTCCCCTATAACCGGTTCTCGGTACTCCGCTCTAAAAATTAAATTTATTTTTGTTTTTTAATTCAATTTTTGTGGAGAAAATAAATTTAAGGTTCAGATTATTTAAATGTAAAATTCTTAATTTTACAATTTAAAATTCATGTTTTTACATAAAATTCAAAATTGTTTAATAAAAACTTCATTAATTAATTTCATTTATGTAAAATTTTTACATAATTTTTAGGTACATTTAAACGAAATTATGAATTTTACGAATTAACATTCATTTGGTTTTTTATTTAAATTCTGCATTACGAATTAAATTTTTTTTTCATTAAATTTTGAATTTTATGAAATATTTGTTTACACAAATTAAAATTCGCTTTTTTATTTAACATTCTAAATTTAAAGAATTAAAATTCATTTTTTAAATGAAATGCTTAAGTTTTCTTAATCAAAATTTATTTAGTTTTTTATTTCAATTCTTAATTTCATGAATCAAAAATTTTTTTTTCATATAATATTGAATTTTTAGAATTAAAATTCCATTTTTTTATATAATTTTTTAATACAAAATTCTGAATTTTACGGTTCAAAATTCATTTTTCTAGAATTCAAAATAAATTCTAAATTTTTTTAATTAAAGTTCATTTTATTCTGAATTTTGAATTTTTTAAATAAAAACTCATTTTGTTTTTTATTTAGAATTCAGAATTTTTTGACTTAAATTTAATTCCTAAAATTTTCAATTTTTAGAATAAAAATTAATTTTTTTATATAATTTTTTAATACAAAAATCTGAATTTTTTTAATCAAAATTCATTTTGTTTTTATTTCAATTCTGAATTTTACGATTTTAATTTTTTTTCACTAAATTTTGAATATTACGAATTAAAATTAATTTTTTTACTTAAAATTCAGAATTTTTTAAATTAAAATTCATTTTGTTTTCTATTTAGAATTCAAAATTTTATGATTTAAATTTATTTCATAAAATTTTGAATAATTTTAAAATTAAAATTCATTTTTTTATACAATTTTTTAATTGAAAATTTTAAATATTGCGATTTTAATTTCTTTTTAACGAAATTTTGAATGTTACGAATTAAAAGTAATTTTTTAATTAGAATTCAGGATTTTTTAAATAAAAATTCATTTCGTTTTCTATTTAGAATTCAAAATTTTATGATTTTAAATTTATTTCATAAAATTTTGAATAATTTTAGAATTAAAATTCATTTCTTTATACAATTTTTTAATTGAAATTTCTGAATTTTACGATTCAAAATTCATTTTTCTAGAATTTTGTATAAATTCTAAATCTTTTAATCAAAATTCACAATATTTTTCATATAAAATTGTGAACTTTATAAATTCAATTCTTTTTGATCAATAAAATTTTTAATTTTGTGATTTAAAATTTGTTCCTTTTAAAGAATGAATTCTGAATTTTTCGAATAAAAATTAATTTTTTAAAATAAATTTCCGAATGTTTAGAATTAAAATTCATTTTTTTTTTATAAAATTATAAACTTTGAAATCAAAATTCATGTTTTTTATTTAAAATTGTGACCTCTTTCGAGTAAAGATTTGCAATTTTTACTCGAAAAATTTAATTTTTTTTTTTTAATCAAAACTCATTTTTTTTAAATTTAAATTCTTGATTTTACAACAAAAATTTTTTTTTTTTATAAAATTTTGAATGTTACTAATTAAAATTAATTTTTTAACAAAAAATTCATTTCGCTTTTTATTTCAAATTCAAAATTTTATTATTTAAATGTATTTCATAAAATTTTGAATTTTTAGAAATTAAATTCATTCTTTTATATAATTTTTTAATACAAAATTCTAAATTTTATGATAAAAAATTCATTTTTCTAGAATTTTGTATAAATTCTAAATTTTTTATTCAAAATTCTTTTTTTTTGTATGAATTTGTGAACTTTATAAATTCAATTCTTTTATATCATAAAATTTAATCCTTAAAGAAAGAATTCAGAGTTTTTCGTATAAAAATTAATTTTTTTTAAATAAATTTCTGAACGTTTAGAATAAAAATTCATTTGTTTCTTTATAAAATTATAAACTCTTGAAATCAAAATTCATGTTTTTATTTAAAATTCTGACCTTTTTTGAGTAAAAATTTGAAAATTAAATTTGTTCTTAAAGAAAAAATTTGTTTCTTTTTGCTATAAATTAAAAAAATAGAAAAATTATCATTCACAGTGAATAATAATATTTAAAAAGAAAAATGTATTAAGTTTTACCTTAAAGTCGTCCATTAGACCGAGTTTTTTCGCCGTCATTTTATATTCGATGGGATTATTATAACGAATCCTTATGGGACTCGGTGGAATGATTTTTCCACTCTTCAATACTGAACTATTCACCACTCTCGATTGAAATACTTCCTTCACGAAGTTGATGTCATAATTGTCCTTTTCGAAAAAAAAAAATTTTTTAAAAGAGGAAAAAATGAAAATCAATGTTCTAATTTTCTTTTATTCGAAATTTACTTTTTAGTAACAGAAAAAAGGGCATTAAAAAATTTAATTTGTATTTTTTAATTTGAAAGTAAAAAATTCGGATATTACTCACTTTTAGCAAATAAGTTAAATTCATTTTCGTGAAAGGCACAAATTTCTTGTTAAGCATGATAAACTTTAGATGTTTCTCATAGAAAAGTCCACTGAAAAAAAATAATTAGAAAAGTTTTAAAAAATTAATTTTAATGAAAAAGAAGTTAAATTATAATTATATTTTTTTTTTAAAATTAAAATTAAATTTTCCATACTTGCTAACGCCAATTTTGCCGAAAGTTCTTGTCCTCGACAATTCAGGTCGAATGCAAGCTCGATTTTTTCTCTGCTCTGGATGTCGAATCCAATCGTCCCAATAACTTTAAAAAAAATAATAATTTCATTATTCAAGTGAAATAATTAATTTTTTCATTCTTTTTATATTTTTTTAAAAGAAAGTAATAAATTAAAATGAATAAAGGAAAGATTAGTTTATTTAATTTTCCTTTTTTTTGTTACTTACGCTCGTGGCCATTTGGGACCAAGTTCGAGCCAAAGATCACGCGTCAACATCCAACCGAGACCAGGGAAAAAGTCAGTTCTATAAAGTAAATGAGGCGCTTGCTCATCGACTAATGTTTCTTTTCCATTATCATTCCAAGCGGAAACGCACCACAGCGATTTATCATTCACTAAAAGTTGATAAGTGCCCAAGAAATATTCAAAAAAGTCCGAAGAAATATCGAGATCATCTGCAAAAATTAAATTAAATTTTTTTTTCGAAAAACTTAACATATTTTCTTTTGATAAATATTTAATAATTAATTACAAAAAAAACGAATAAGAAAAGGAAATAAAAGAAAAAGAAAAGAATAATTAGAGAATAAAAAAAAGAATAAATGTTAATTAATAAGTTATTAATTAATATAAATAAAATATAAAACAAATAAACTAATTAGGAAATGAAAAAGTTTTAAAAAAATGATTCAAAATTTTAAAAAACCGTTAAAAATACCTAAAAATACTTGAAAATAGTTTAAAATTTTTTAAAATAGAATTTCAAAAATACTAATAAAAAGTTTAAAATAATACAAAATAATTCAAAATACTTAAGAATAGTAAAAAATAGTTTCGAAAAACTTAAAAATACTTTAAATATTTTAAAAATAGAAAAAAATAGTTTCGAGAAACCTTAAAATACTTCAAAGTAGTTTAAAATAATTAAAAAATACTTTAAAATATTTCAAAAATATTAAATAAAAGTGTAAAATAATTAAAAATATTTCAAAATAATAGAAAAATTTTTAAAATAGTTCAAAATACTTTAAAATACTTTTAAATATTTCAAAATAGTTAAAAATATTTCAAAAATAGTAAGAAATTGTTTAAATGACTTTAAACCAAGATAGTTCAAAATAATTCAAAATACTAAAAAATAGTTAAAACCCCAAAAAATACCTACTTTAAAATATTTTAAAATAGTAAAAAATAGTTTCGAAAAAACTAAAAATATTTTTAAATAGTTTAAAATAATTTTAAAAAAATTAAAAATAGTCCATAATACCCTAAAAATACTTTAAAATATTTCAAAGTAGTTGAAAATACTTCAAAAATACTAAAAAGTAGTTTAAAATTATTAAAAGTAATTCTAAATATTTAAAAATACTAAAAAAATATTTAAAAACACATAAAAAGTACTTTAAAATACAAAAAACAAATATTTCGAAAGACCCTAAAAATACTTCAAAGTAGTTCAAAATACATACTAGAAAATACTGGAAAAGAGCTAAAAACACAGAAAAAATACTTAATATTTTAAAATAGTAAAAAATAGTTGAAAATAACTAAAAATATTTTTAAATAGTTTTAAATAATTTAAAATAGTTGAAAAACTTTAAAACACTTCAAAGTAGTTAAAAATATTTGAAAAATACTAAAAAATAGTTTAAAATAATTAACCTAATTCAAAATATTTGAAAAAATTTGAAAATAGTTGAAAACCCAAAAAATACCTACTTTACAATATTTTAAAAATAGTAAAAACTAATTTCGAAAAATCTAAAAATACTTTAAAATATTTCAAAAATATTAAAAAGTAGTTTAAAATAATTAAAAGTAATTCTAAACATTCCAAAGTAATAAGAAGTAATTCTAAGTATTGCAAAATTATAAAAAATATTTAAAAACACAGTAAAATACTTAAAAATACAAAAAAGTATTTCGAGAAACCTAAACATAATATTACAGGTACCTAATATTTTCAACTACATAAAAATATAAGAAAATAGTTCAAAATACAATAAACTACTAAAAAAACATTTATAAATACTTGAGAATACTTATGAATAGTTAAAAGTACAATATAATGAAAAAATGCAATTAAAATAATATTTCAATTTTCAATCAATCTAATAAATTAAATAAAAATGAATATTATTTCGTTTTCTTTTCTTCGCCTGTTTTTGTTTGAAAAATTATTTTCTTTTTTTACCTTCAACAACAATGGCTGTTTGATATCCAAATTCAATAAATACTTGATTCAATGCCCAGCCATAATGTCGTGCTATTTTAAAATAGCCCTTAAATTTCTTCTCCCTCAATGGTATTTCAATGTCCGATTGATCCGGTTGTTTAATATGAAGCAATTGATCCTTATAACTTTTAATGACATTTGCCGTTGGCTGATCGTCACAATCTTGTGAGACAATTATTGGAAATTGCTCGGCACTCGGTCTCAAACTAATTAATTGATCGAGACAACGTTTCACGCTTACACGATTACATGAAAATACTAAAATCGCTATTATTGGCGAGCCATCGTTCAATGTCTTTTTACCAAGTGAAATACCCTGAAAAAAATTCAATTTTTCTTCTTACTTTTCAAGAAAGAACATTAAATAAATAAATATTTTTTTTTATTACAAAATAATTAAAAACATTTCCTCTATTATATTTCTTTTAATATTTAGTAGTAAAAATATTATAAATATTCATTAGTAAAAATGCTTTTAATATTTATTTGTAAAAATATTGGTTAGTAAAAATACTTTTAATATTTAATTGTAAAAATACTTGTTAGTAAAAATATTTTTAATATTTAATACTAAAAATATTAAAAATATTAATTAGTAAAATTAAATTTAGTATTTAATAGTAAAAGATATTTTTCATATCTAATACTAAAAATATGTAATTAATAGTATTTAATAGTAAAAGTATTTATTACTAAAAATATTAGAAATATTTATTCGTAGAAACATTGAAAATAGTGATTAGCAAAAATATTTAAAATATTAATTACTGAAAATATTTTAAAAATTTTTTTTTGAAAATTCATTAATAATAAATTAAAATATTTACGTGTCGAAATTTATTGTCATTTTGTTTTTCTTCCTGTATTGGCTGTTCTACATGCTTTTGTTCCTCAATAACTTCCTCTTGTTCTAAAAATTTAATGCGAATTTAAAAATTAATTTTTCGGTGAATTTAAAAAAAAAACAGAAAAATTTTTTTTCTTTACTTACTTTTATGTAAACGTTGCTCCTTAAGTCGTGTCAGTAATTCATTATTAAGAGCAATTTCAGTTTCCACTGCTCTCTCTAATTTAATCATCTGATTAACAAAATTTTCCTTAAAAAAGAAAAAAAAACAATCAAATAAAAATGATGTATTAAAAATTTTACTAAAACTTAATTTATTAATTTGGTGACAATTTTATGTATTTAAAAGAATTATGAATTCTTGTTTTAAATTATGAATGTAAAAATTTGTTTAATATAATTTAAATAATAATTTAATTAAGAAAAAAATTGTTTACCTTGCGAACCTCATTGCCGATTGGTCGATCAAGAAATAGAAAATAAATGACAATACTCCATACAATTAGTAAAATGAGTACAAAAGGTATTGATTTGTTTCGCATGGCAGAACCAAACGTCACCTCGTCTAAAAAGGAAAGAAATAATTAATATTAATAATTAATGTACCTAAATTAATTTATTTAAGAAAAAATATCAATTTTAATAGCAACGAAAATTGTAATTTTTAAAAAATTTTTTTCAACCTAAAAAAATAATTGTTTCAATATTTAACGTATTTCAATATTTTCTTTTATTTAAATTTTATTTTCAATATTTAGAAAATAATTTTAAAATTAAAATTTTTATAAAAAACTCAAAATTTAACGTAATAGTATTTTATAATTTTTACTAATAAAATAAACTAATAAAGAAATTACTAATAAAAATAAAAATTATTTACAAAGAAGAGAAATACAAAATTTTTTAATTAATAATTGAAAAAATCGATTAAAAAACAATGAAAATTAAATTTAAATTCAAATAAAATCGACTATTTCATCGTTTAATAAAAATAAAATTGTTTATTTCTCGTTATCTTTAAATTTAACGTAATTGTATTTTATAATTTTTACTAATAAATAAATAATAAAAAAAACTAATAAATAAAATTACTAATTAAAATAAAAATTATTTACAAAGAAGAGAAATAAAAAATTTTTAATTAATAATTGAAAAAATCGATTAAAAAAACAATGAAAATTAAAATAAAATTAAAATAAAATTGACTGTTTCATCGTTTAATAAAATAAAAATGGTTTATTTCTTATCTTTAAATTTAACGTGATTGTATTTTATATTTTTACTAATAAAAAAAACTAATTAAAAAAAATATTATTTACAAAGAAATAAAAAATTTTAATTAATAATTGAAAAAATCGATTAAAAAAACAATGGAAATTAAAATAAAATTTTTTTATAGAACAAAAAACTTACTTAATATTTCCAAAGAAATTCAGGTTCTATATACAATAAAGGAATATTTGTGGAAAAAATAAAGCATTGAAAAGAAAATCGAAAAATAAAAGTGAAAACGTGGCAAAAAAAGTATATTTTACCACGTATTCGTTAAAACAAATATAAAAATGTTTACCATTGGTTGAAGTTAAACATTAACAGGAAAACAATGCAGTTTTTATTCAGAAAAAAATTTTTTTTTTTATAATTTATTTAATTTTATACGAAAATTAATTATATTTAATTTAAAGAGAAGAGTAAAATAATTTTAAGATATTATACTAAAATTTGTATTTTTAAAATAAATGTTTTTTAATTATTATTATCATTATCATTATTTATTTTTATTTATTTACTGTAGACTTTTTTTACAAATTTTACTATATATTATTTCCCGCAGAATTTTCAATAATAATAATTTTAACATTATTATTTATTTACTTATTTATTTATTAGGTAAATCATTTTATAAAAAATTTAAATTATTTTTATTATTGTCATTATAATTATTATTTATTTAGTATTTTTACTATTATTATCATTTTCATTATTATTATTTTTATATTGTCATTAATATTATTATAACCATCATCATCATCACCATCATCATCATTATCATCATCATCTCATTATCACCATCATTATCATTATCAACATTATCATCATTATTATTATTTGTTTCAATAACGAATTTTATTAATAAAACAATCAAAAAACAATTTTAATAAAGTTTCACACTTTTAAAACCTTTTCCCTTTAAAAATCGTAGATTTGTCAAATTTTTACTTTGAAACAATTATTATAAAAAAATGAAAGGATTTAACAGATGGACAAAATTTATTATTCATAAAATATTTTTTTCCTCCACAAAAAAAGATAAAAAATTGACAATTATTTCGATTTATAAAGAGATAATTATTTCACAAAGAAAAAAAAAATGAAAAATAAGAAAATTTACGTTCATTTTTACACTTTTTTACAATTATTTCTAAAATGGTTTTATTATTTTCTATAAAATGATTTTTTTTTGTATAAAGTGGAGAAAAAAATTGTTTGTTCGTTAAAAAAATTAATAGGTTATAATTGTATACTTACCATTCTGTCATATTCGAAATCTCTCAACATCTATGTATGTTTATTGTGTGTGAAAGCACCAAAAAAAGGAGAAAAAAATGTCGATCGACAATCAAAATGTTGTTTGTTTTTTTATCATCAATTCACCACTATTTGTTTTTTAAACACTGAACATTAAATGGGAGAAAAAAATTCAAGTCTTACAACTAACAATGTTTTATGTTACTTTTCATTTAAATAAAATTTTTGTTGTGTATAAAACGTATAAAATGAAGCACGAAATAGTTATATAGAAAGACAAACGGTGGAAAAACGTGTGAAGTCAGTCACTTATCTTGCGTGTATGAAGAATGATAAACTTTAGGAAAATGAAATTCAGTGCTACCAACCAGGTTTCAACCTAAGAGCGAGAAATGTTCCTTGGTTTTCAAATTTCAATCTTGGGACAAATGCAAAATTAATTTTACGGGTATTTTAGAAATAATTATTTTTGCTATTGAATGTTAATTGAAAAACATTTTATTTAAAAAATAGTTTTTATTTCGTCAATTATTAATTTTGTTAATTAATATTTTGTAAGAATTTCAAATACAGTCTATTTTCCCGCTCGAATTTGATCATCGAATATTGGAAAATTAACGTAAAGAAAAAAAGGACAATGTTATTTTTTCCATCTCGGGTAAATTTTATTAGGTAGTATTTTTAATAATTACCTCATTTTTATAAATCCCTAATTTATAAAACTATAAAATAAAATTATAAAATATAGTAATTTTTACAGTAGAAACTAGAAAGTCAGCAATGTGAAGTTGGCTCTGGAAGTCTGGAAGAATATTACCAGAGACAACCCTCCATTTTGAATTTTACGATCATTTTATCATTGGCTGTCAAACTGTCATAAACTGACAGTTAATGAAAATAGTCGCACGCGTATTTTCTCACTATGTGAATTTTATAATTAAAAAGAAATAAATAACGACACAAAATTATTTTCCCTATTTATTTTATTTGTAAATTTTACTGTCGAAATGTAGAGACAAAGAGTTTGGAAAATTTTTATCTATAAGCAAGTGTTGTAAAAGAGGTTAAATTTTACGATATTGCAATTTTGTAAGAACGTTTATTGATTTTGCGTCGTCATTTATAATAAAACAATTGACACTGTAGTATAAACAGTTTAATTGTCAAACAAGTGATTAAAATTGTAACGTTATTCCTTTATTTCCCACACAAGAACAATGATGCCAGGAGCGGAGTTAATAAGGTTAGAAAATTAATATTATTTGTTTACGAATTTCAATTTTTTTGTTTTATCATTTATTTAAAGTTTATATTTTTGTACTGTTTATATAGTAAAAATATTACGTAACGTGCAAACAAAGTTCGATTTTTTTTACCAAAAAGAAGAAAATAATTTAAAATATGTAAAAAAATTTTTTTCTAAAATGTAAATAATGTGTTAATTTTCTGAAATGAAGGTTAATTATGTCCATGACCTTGAAATATACTTTTTCCTAGTAAGAATTATAAATTTCTTGTGTGGAAGTGTTTTTATAGTACATACTTTCCAATTTCTGTGAATTCTTTATTAACTTTCTACGTTCTACTTTATTAATATTATTATAATATTTATGAAATTCATATTTTACATTTAATTTACATTCAATTTAAATATTAATTTATGAAAATAAGATCAGATTTTGAATTTCAATGTCTAAAAAGAAAAAATTGTTTTGTTAATTTTTATTATAAAAAAAAAAATGTAGAGAAATTACGTTGCAAATAATAAAATTTTATTGTTTAATATTATTACTTGGAATTTAACGGTTCATTTGCAAAATTCAAAATAGCGGATCCAATATGGCGTTCGTTTTGAAAAATTTTATATTTTCACTTGTAATTCGTTACTCGGGGGTTTTTGGGGTCGCTGAACACGAATTTGACGGTAAATTTATAAACTACAAAATGGCGGATCCAATATGGCGACTTATTTTTTTAAAAAAGAATTATTTTCCCTCCAAATTCGTTACTTGGGGGTTTTTGGGGTTGATAAACACGAATTTGACGGTAAAATTATAAAATACAAAATGGCGGATCCAAAATGGTGAATTATTTAAAAAAAAGAATATTTTCCCTCCAAATTTGTTACTTGGGGGTTTTTGAGGTCGATAAACACGAATTTGACGGTAAAATTATAAAATACAAAATGGCGGATCCAAAATGGTGAATTATTTAAAAAAAAGAATATTTTCCCTCCAAATTTGTTACTTGGGGGTTTTTTGGGTCGATAAACACGAATTTGGCGGTAAAATTATAAAATACAAAATGACGGTTCCAAAATAGAGACTTTTTAAAATTTATTATTTTTGCCCTTAGAATTCGTTGTTTCGTGTTTTTTGACCTCATTGAACACGATTTTGACGGTAAAATGACAAAATTCAAAATTTCGGAACGATAATAACGACTTCTGTTTAGAATGTTGAATATATTCGTCTAAAATTTGTCCCTCGGGAATTTTTTGGGAGGCTCAATTTAAAAATTTTAAATAGAGGATTTAAAATGATGAAAATTTAAAAAAAAATCAATTACTTTTGTATATTTTGGATTTTTTGGATTTCTAGGATCAATAATTAATATTAATTTGAGGTTTTATTTGTTTAAAATAATTCAATTTTTTTGCAGATTATATTTTTTAACATACAATGTAGCGACAAAAAATCCCGATGAGGATCTTCACGATTTGCTCAAAATGAAGGATTCAGTTGAACATAAGCCGCCGGATTTTTATGTAATTGGGTACGTATCGTAAAATTTAATATACTTTTATAAAAAAGAATTAATAGACAAATTATATTGTTTCAGATTACAGGAAGTGAAATCACAACCTCAAGATTTATTTTACGATGTATTTTTTGATGACCCATGGACCAAAGTTTTTAGGTATTTATTACTATTATTATTATTAGTAAGTAATATTTAATTACTATTTTTATTATTACCTTTTTTATTTTTTTTTATTATTATTATCTTTTTTACTACATTATTTTTATTGTTATTATTATATAATTTTTTGTATTATCTTCTTGACAATCTTATTATGTTGCCTTGAGACGATTAATAAGCAACTTTTAAAAATTTTTTTAGGGATATTTTAAAGACACAGGATTATGTAAAAATAAAAACGCAACGATTGCAGGGTCTAGTGTTAAATATATTTTGCCTACGAAAGCATATTAATCAATTAAGATCAATTGAGGCTCGATATACAAAGACTGGTTTTGGAGGTTTATGGGTAAGAAAAAGAATAATTCTTTGACACGAAAAATAATTTAACACTTTTCTTTACTACAGTTTCGTTGTAAAGACAAATGAAAACAAATGATTTAGCTGAATCTTTGAAAATTTGACTTGCAAAGAGAAGAAATTATCACCGACAGTTGATAAGACAGACATTTAAAATATATATTTTTTCCTTCTTAATTTTCAACTAGAAATGAAGATTTATAGAAGGCACAGTTACTATTATCGACAGTTGATGAAACAGACATTTGAAAAAAAAATTGTTGTGTGCAATTATTTATTGCTACCAGTAAAAAGTTATTCAGAGTCATAGAAATTAAATTTACCAGTTTTGGTAATAATTGAAGTTCTGGTTTGCTTGAATTAGTTCTAGAATTATCACAGTTATCCAAGTAAATATTAACACACGATTTGATGAAACAACATTGAGTTCTGAAACTCTGGTTTGCTTGAATTAGCTCAAGAATTATGACAGTTATCCAAGTAAACGTTGGTACGATCTACAGGGTTGCCACAGGTCAGGGAATTCAGGGAAAAGTCAGGGAAAGTAGAATTAGTCAGGAAACTCAGGGAAAATTCAGGGATTTTTATTAAAAGTACTGGAAATAATTCAATGTTTAGAATTTATAAGAAAGTTCTAGATTTTTGTTTCTTTTTCTTTGCCTCAAACAATAAAATTACCACGAATTCTAAAAAAACCTTAAATTTTTTCTAAATTTCTGACAATAATTTATTTTAAATAAATGAATTCTATTGTAAAACTGCCACAAAGTTATTACATATAAATCATTTAATGAAGTATTTTTTTGAAAACTTTCAATTTCAATTCTGTTGAAATTAGTTTCAATTTAAAGAATTTAACGCAATATTTGGAAAGAATTCAACTATCTTAATAAATATTAAAATTCATTCCAGAAATTCAATTATTTTCAAAAATTTACAAAGAATTCAATTATTTTTAAAAGTAATAAACAAAATTCAATTATTTTAAAATGTTTTAATAAAATTCATTGCAAAATTCTAATTATTTTCAAAAAATTTTCTTAATTCAATAATTTGTATATCTATTACTTAAATACAATTTCCCAAAAGAATTCAATTATTTAAAAACAATTTTGACAAAGTTGTACACGAATATTCAATTATTTTCTTAAATAATGAAAATTTCACAGGAATTCAATTACTAAAAATAAAATTTGCATACATTTTTTCGAAAAAAATCAATACCTAGTTCAAAACTTTTTTATAAAATTTTTCGCAGGAATTCAATTTTTATAAAATTTTTGAAATGAATTTTAATTATTTAAAAAAAGTTTAATTTTTATAAAAATATTTAAATGAATTTAATAATTTAAAATAATTTTAATAATATTAATAATATTTAATAATATATTTTAATAAGAAATCAATTACTTTGAATACAATTTTAACTGATTTCGTAGCTACGCTCGAGCCGCAAACTTCACTCTCGAAAAATCACACTTTCGCCACTAGTTGTACAATGTACTATTTTTCAAAAAGCTTAATCGAAATTTTTTAAAATTATTTAATGTTTTTATTTTCTAATGTATATTTAGTTAAATAATTTTCGAATAATTGAAATTTCACGTTAAATTGAATTGTAAGCAAATGGATTTAAAAATTCTCAAAGAAGAACTTTTCAATCCTTAATATGAAACGAGCAGATATGCAAATTAGGTAAAGAGAGACGTTCTTATTTATATTGCCTTTAGAGAAAGAGACCCAAGTAACCTGTAAGTTTGCAGCAAACTTACACCACAAGATTTGCAATCTTACAAGTAAGCTTGCTGCAAGTTTGCTGCAAGTACTAAAATGTCCTACTTGCTGCAGGATTGCACAGCAAGCTTAGGACAAGCCAACACTGCAAGTTTATTAAAAATTCCCAAATATTTAATTATATAATATTAAGCAAATTATTTAATATTTAATTTTTATTTAATTTTAATATATTTAATATTTATTTAAAATAATATAATGGTAACAACGTTATAATAAAAATGTTATTAATTTCTCCAAACCACAGAATTGTAGTTGTGTACTATTATCCGTGATCAGTGGATAATAGTAAAAAATTGTAAACGTCGTGGTAGACATTAATTATTATTGATATTATGATCTAAGATACTATTGTAAAGCACCTGTTTAGGGGACTGATACTTATACTCTCCGCGAGACAAGTCGTGCGCGAGAGAGGTATTTCTCGCCATCTATCAGGGAATTGGAAAAGAAATAGAAGTTTCTCTTATAATTCTCTAACTCTAATTGGATAAAAGGCAAAATTGGAAATTGGTTCTATTAGATAAAAACAAAGCTAGAAATTGGTTAAATTGGATGAAAGAAAAAATTGAAAAATGATTATATTGGATAAAAACAAAGCTGGAAATTGGTTAAATTTGATAAAAGGAAATATTGGAAATTGGTTATATTGGATAAAAACATAGCTAGAAATTGTTTAAATTGGATAAAAAGCTGGAAATTGGTTAAATTGGATAAAAGACAAAATTAGAAATTGGTTATATTGGATAAAAACAAAGCTGGAAATTGTTTTAATTGGATAAAAAAGCTGGAAATCGGTTAAATTGGATAAAAGGCAAAATTAGAAATTGATTATATTGGATCAAATGCAAAATTAGAAGTTGGTTATATTGGATAAAAGGCAAAATTGGTAATTGGTTCTATTGGATAAGAACAAAGCTGGAAATTGGTTAAATTGGATAAAAGGAAATATTGGAAATTGGTTATATTGGATAAAAACAAAGCTGGAAATTGGTTAAATTGGATAAAAGGCAAAATTGGAAATTGGTTATATTGGATAAAAACAAAGCTGGAAATTGGTTAAATTGGATGTAAGGAAAAATTGTGAATTATTTAAATTGGATAAAAACAAAGCTGGAAGTTGGTTAAATTGTAAAAAAGGAAAAATTGTAAATTGGTTAAATATTAGATAAGATACAAAATTGGAAATTAGTTCAATTGGATGAAAGACAAAATTGGACATTGATTATATTTGATAGAAGGAAAAATTTGAAAGTTTTGAATAAAGAGGGAATTGTATATTTGTTGTTATTTTCTATAAGAGGCAAAATTTGGTAACATTGGATAACAGGAAATTATAAAATTTATAATCAAATGTATAAAACTTGATATTAAAATTCTAATGTAATATTACTATTTTTAAAATTATAATTCCTTGATATAAGTAAATTTTATAAAATAAAAGAACAATGTCTAACAAAGGAGAAACTGTTAATTCGACTACTTATGATTTAAGTATTGTTGTCACTGTAGGAGCAATGCTAAATAATGATCATAAGTATGAATTTCAAAAGCTATTGGGAAGACAATCAAATTTTTTTATAATATGCAAAATACTTTTTGTTTGCAAACAATTGATTTGATAGTTCCAATCGAGCAAAGTAAGCAGTACATTCAAATACTTTTCAGTGGATCTTATTAATCTGGTCATTGGATTTGTACTTATTATGATGGAATAAGCCTTTACATTTTTGATAGTCTTAATAAAAAATGTTTAAATCATGATGAAAAAGATTATTTAATTAGATTATATCCTTTTGAACCACCAGTAGTGTTCACAACTGTTGATCAACAATCAGAATACAGTCTTTCTTATGGAGTATATGCAATAGCATTTGCAACATCGTTGTTTTTTAATATTCTGCCTCACTCTGTCAATTACTATTATTGTAATTTTAGAAATCATTTAATGTTAATGTTCGAAAACAATAGTTTATGTAAATTTCCCTCTGTACAACTTTCTAATAGTAGATCTTGCATAGTTGTGTATGACTGAAATTGCCTTTTAAATGAAAAAGATATTCAACTTCAGTATGGAGAATCAAACTTTTCTAAAAACTCTATTAAGAAAGAAATTTCTTTCTCGAGAATAATAAATGAAATAAATGAAGGAAATATTGCATTAACAACACTTAAACAAAGTAGGGCTGAAATTTAAAAAAGTTATCGTGAGAGGCAAAAATTAAAACGTAAAATTGATCATGAAAATTATTCAGAGGAACCATACACATCCATTTCTTTCCCAAAAATTATAAATGAAATAAAGAAAGAAATATTGCATCAAAAACACTTAAAGAAAGTAGGGCTGAAATTCAAAAAAATTATCGTGAGAGGCAAAAATTAAAACGTACAATTGATAACGTAAATTATTAAGTGAAAAACACACTTCAACTAAGAAAAAACTTCAAGTCGAATCCAAAATAGAATATGCTGAGAATCTTAAATTAAAAAATAAAAATAGTGATACAAGTTCTTTGTCAAAAACAAAAAACACTCGATGTCAAAGAAATTATTGTGAAGGAGTATTAAAGCATCAAATTCAAAATGAGTTGAATGTAGAAAATTATCTAGGTTTGATAAATAATTACTGCACACATTGTCAAGCTAACCATTTTAAAGATGAAAAAGTTACTGGTAAAAAAGTTAGTTTTAATGACTGTTGTAAACATGGAGGTGTTGTGTTAACTTCAATACAATATCCAGATGAATTAAGGCTTTTGTTAGAAGGGTTTAATAAAAAATCAGGTCATTTTAAAAAGAATATAAGGCTGTATAATAATTCTTTTTTTTGCATCTTTAAATGCTAATGTAATTAATTTTAATGGCAGAAGAAGAGGACCATTCTGTTACAAAATTCAAGGTCAAATTTACTATCAAATTAATAGTGCTTTATATCCGGATAAAGGTGAGGATCCATGTTTTGGTCAATTATTTATTTATGACCCTGAGGAATCAATCAGATACAGATTAAAAAGTAACGAAAATTTGGATGAAGACGGTTTAAAATCTATAGAAAATATGTATTATGAGAAATTCTAATGCATACACAAAATCTCACATGATGATGTCAGAGGTAATTCAAATAGAAGATGAATTAGCAAGACAAATAATAAAGAAATTCCTGAGTTACAATTATTGTTCACGTTGAAAAAAAGCTTTGATAAGAATAGATACAATTCTCAAAGTTTTAATGAAGTTGCTGCAATTTTTAATACAAACTCTGAAGGAGAAATGCCAGAATCTTATAAAACGGTTTATAATAAATCTACAAAGAAATTAAAATTGGTTAGTAATTTAGATCCGAATGTTGAACCATGGATTTATCTTATATTTTATCCACTTGGAAATAAAGGTTATAATATTAATATGATTCGTAGTGATAGTGATTACAGAATTCGAAATCATACTATTTCTAGGTCTGCCTATATTAAATACAAAATTGCTGTAAGAGATAAAGAATTTAATCAATTTTTATATGGAGGTAGATTGTTTCAACAATGGGTGGTTGAAAATGATGTAAAAATAGAAAAAGATAGATTGAGATTTTGTACAAATAATCAAGCTCAAGTGAGAAGTGAAAGATATAAAGAACTGATAGATTATTTACACAACCATGTGTTGGAAAATGATGTACACGTGTGAAAGACGCTTATATTGCCTTCTACTTTTATAGGATCACCTCGCAATATGATGCAACAATATCAGGATTCGATTGCTATTGTTGCTTTTCATGGTAGACCAGATTTATTTATCACAATGACGTGTAATCCAAATTGGAAAGAGATACAGGAAAAATTATTCCCCTATCAAACTGCTGCTGATAGACCTGATATAGTAACTAGGGTTTTCGCATTAAAAGTTAAACATCTACTTAAACCTATTGTTGATAATAAATTATTTGGAGAAGTCAAATCTTATGTTTATGTTATTGAATTTCAAAAGCGAGGATTGACACACATTCATTTGTTAGCTATATTGAAAGAAAATTCTAAAATATTAACAGTTGAAAGCGTTGATCGTTATATTTCTGCAGAAATTCCTGATGAAAATATCAATGCTATTTTACATAAAATAATAATGCAAAATAATATTCACGGACCTTGCGGAGATTGGTGTTTAATTGATGGGAAATATTCAAAAAAATTTCCAAAAAGTTACCAAGAAGAAACTACAATTGAAGAAAATTGCTATGTTTATTGTCGTCGAAGAAATAATAATAAAACGTATAAACGACCAAATGGATTTATTGTTGATAATTCTAATGTTGTTCCGTATTGCCCTAAACTTTCAGAAATATTTAATTGCCATATTAATGTAGAAATAGTTTAGAGTATCAAGTCTGTTAAATATTTATATAAATATATTCTCAAAGGGCATGATGATGATTTTTAAGTAAACCTTTAGAGAAAAAGAGTCATAGCGTTAATCGCTTACCCATACATTTGCCAAATGAACAGAATGTTATTATTTGAGAAGAAAAAGATAGTAACTTCATTTCTTTCGATTTAAATACAAAACTTTTGGATTATTTTAAACTCAACCAACGAGATAGTAATGCTCAAAAGTATTATTATTCAGATATACCAGAGCATTATACATGGGTAACAAAATCTCTTGAATGGAAACAAAGAATTCGTAAAGTAAAAGTATAGTGAAGAATGTATTCAGTTAATCCACTTTAGTTGGAGTTATTTCATCTTAGATTATTGTTGCTTACAGTAAAAGGAGCAATTTCTTTTGAAAGTTTGAGAACTATTAATGGAGTTGTTCAAGAATCTTTTACAACTGCTTGTTTAGCATTAGGACTTGTAGAAGATGATAGTGAGTAGATTAGGACAATCGAAGAAGCTGCATTATGGATAATGCCTCATTCACTTGGCCAATTATTCACAAGAATTTTAATTCAATGTCATCCGGTACATCCGGATAAACTATATATGGGAACAATTTAAGGGTCAAATTTTAGAAGATTATCAAAAAATAAACGACATTGAAGCTGAACAAAGGGCTTGTAGAAATATTAAAACAATGTTATTTAACGAAGGATATAATTTAACTGACTTTTAGGGGTTATTAGATATACAAAATAAAATTTTTACTGATATAGCTGCGACTCTGCTTCCTAATGGAAAAACTGTTCATAAAGTTTTAGGCTTACCCGTTCCATTGTACAGTGATTCATCTTCAAACATTAAAGTTCAATCTTTAGAAGGCCTCTTTTTAAAAAATATAGATGTTTTTATTTGGGATGAAGCACCAATGGCTCCAAAATATGATTTAGAAATTATGGATTATCTATTCCAACGAACCTTTTGGTGGTAAAATTGTAATTCTAGGCGGAGATTTTCGACAAACTTTACCAATTATAGAACGGGGTACTAAATCAGAAATAGTAAATTTATCAATAAAAAATAGTAAACTATAGAAATATTTCAAAAAATACACATTAACAGATAATATGAGAGCTTTACCACAAGAAACGGAATTTGTAGATTTGTTACTTAAAATTCTCAATGGTGTATTAAATGATGCAGATGATAATTTTATATTACCAGAACATATTATTCAAAAAGGGAATAGGTACACAAAATTTAAAATAAAATTTAATCCTTTGAAGATAAAATGTTTTTAATAACTATGTGTGTATCTTTAGAGTAATATTAGAAACTTTTCGGTGTAAAAACATTTCCATTTTTAATAGCAGAAAGAAAAAGGGCGTGCGTAGCGCGCAAAAATAGTGACTAGTAATTATTAAAAATAATTGATTTAAAGAAGAATGTTGATTGTACACCAGTTTATCCATTCCCTTTTTTCTAATAACCTTTTTTTCACTAATTCTTTTTTCCAATAACCTTTTTTTCCACTAATTTTTTTTCCAATAACCTTTTTTCCACTAATTCTTTTTTCCAATCACTATTTTTTTTACTAATTATTCTTTACATTTTTCAAATTGTTGAATGGTAAACTAAAGTCAACTTCATTCATTTGTTATTCAATTTGTTTAATGTCAAAATCGTGCCGCGTTTGAGTTTTTGTTTTTCAGTCAACTTCAATTGGTTTAATGTCAAAATCGTGCAGTATCTACTATCTTTAGATCTTTTTAAAAATTCTAAATTTTGAGTAAAATGGTTGTGGAACTTGTGTAAAGCGGAACAAAAAATCCTTTTCTACACATAGATGGATTTCTTTTTACAAAAAGTGAAGAAAAAAAGGGATAATGGCGAAATTGAGGAGTATCTTCGAGCCATCGGACATAATATAAAATTTTGAAAAATTGTTACATTATTTAATTACTTTTTGGAAAAAAAAGTAAAAATTTTGTCTGTAAATCAGGGAAAAGTTATAGGAATAAACAAAATTTAATTTTTGTGTCAACCCTGGATCTAATATAACAAAATTGTGTTCTAAAACTCTGGTTTGTTTGAATTAGCTTTAGAATTATCAAAGTAAATATTAATACACGATCTGATATAACAAAATTGAGTTGTAAAACGTTTACATATTACATTAAATGTGCGGTCATAGACATAACTTAAACATGAGACGAAGTTTTCAAGCGTTAGACATAAACCGTAAGATGCACACTTAGGGCCAGTTTCACAAACTCTGATTAAAAGTTAATCAATGATTAAAGACAATTTAACGACTCATGATTGGTCGTTTAAGGATTTAATCATTGATATAAGAAATTAACCACAAGACTCAAAAAGTATATACAGGTGAAAAAAACATTTGCCATTATTATTTTAGGGTAACAAGGGTGCGGTGAGCGTGAGGCTGAACATCTACGGTGTCAGTTTATGCCTAATAAACGCGCATCTGACCGCACACGATAATCTTCTAGCCACACGGATCTCAGAGTACAATACGATTCTTCGCGAGCATATCTACGATACTCCGGAGACATCAAGCATCTTTTACCATGAGTCTGTATGAAACATACATATGGCATTAAAAATCCCAAAAAAAAAAAATTATAAAAATCAGTTTCACAGCAGCATAAAAATTTTTCGTTACCTGTTGTCTCTGCAGTTATGTATTCTGGATTGGCGATTTGAATTTTCGACTGATGGAGGGCCTCACAGCGAACGATATCGATCTACTCGTTAAGCAAAATCAATTGAACGTTCTTCTCGAGAAAGATCAACTTAAAACAGTCATGGCCAATGGTGAAGCATTCGCTGAACTCATTGAGAATAAAATTTCATTCCCGCCAACTTATAAATATGAATTTGGCTCTCAGAATTATGATCTCAAGTACGTTGATATTATATACTTTAGTCAATTATAGAAAACTTTTCTAAAAGGGCATAGGGGGTTAAGTATATAAAAATTAACCCCGCACTTATTAATCTCATATTGATGCCATATACTGCTACCAATAGAGTATAAAATCCTGAAAATTTCAACCTCTTATCTGTCTTTCTTTAGGAGTTATGGAAAAAAAAATTCTTAAAAACTCATTTTTTTCGGAAAGTACTTAACCGATTTGAATAGAATTTAAATATGTTATAAATATAGATAAATAGATAACACAATTTTAAAACAAAAATTTCAAAATTAAAAAAAAAATTGCCGAAAAATTAATTTTGAAATTAAAAAAAAATGTTTTTTAATGTTTTTTAAAGATACACCTCCAATTTTTCTTTTAAAAAATACCTTAGAATGTCCGCTGTAATATATATTTGTTTCGAATTTTTAAAAAATGTAGTTTTTTCTAAAAACGGCTTTTTTGAAAAAAAGACTTTAAAAATTTATGTTTTTCGGAAACTAATTAACCGATTTAAATTTGTTATAAATATATATAAGACAGTTTAAAAAAAATCTTTCAAAATATTATTTTTAAAATTCTAAAGTAATTAATTTTAAAATCTTCAAAAAAAAAATTTTTAAGTACCTAGTTCCCGTAAAAAAATGTTTCTTTTGGGGTTTTTTTTCAAAAAAGTCATTTTTTGAAAAAACTACATTTTTCAAAAATATGGAAAAAATTTATATTAAACAGGAAACTTTAAGGAATTTTTAAAAACAAGAATTGGAAATGTAACTTTAAAGAAAAGTGAAAAAGAAATTTTTTGAAAATTTTAAAATTAATTTTTTTTTAATTTTTTAAAATAAAATTTTGAAATTTTTTTTTACTGTTTTATTTATGTTTATAACATATTTCAATTTCATTAAAATCGGTCAAATAGTTTCCGAAAAGAAATGATTTTTTAAAAGTTTTTTTCAAAAAAGTCGTTTTTTGAAAAAACTAGTTCTAAAAAGACTGGAAAAAAATATATATATTAAAGCGTACATTCTAAGGTATTTTTTGAAAGAAAAATTTGATGTATGTATTTAAAAAAACTAAAAAAGTTTTTTTTTAAATTTTAAAAATAATTTTTTAGAAATTTTTTTTGATAATTTTTTAAAATATTTTTTTGAAATTGTCTTACTTATGTTTATAACATATATTTAAATTTCATTTTAATCGGTTAAGTATAGTTTCCGAAAAAAATGAGTTTCTGGTTTTTTTTCTAAAAAGTATCGTTTTTTGAAAAAACTACATTTTTTAAAAATTTGTAAAAAATATATATTAAAGCAAACATTATAAGGTATGTTTTAAAAGAGAAATTAGATTTGTATCTTTAAAAAAATCAAAAAAAAATTTTTTTTAACCCATTGACTGTCGTTGACGCATATATGCGCAATTTAAAAAAGGTGAT
This sequence comes from Leptopilina heterotoma, assembly GCF_015476425.1. NCBI lineage: Eukaryota > Metazoa > Arthropoda > Insecta > Hymenoptera > Figitidae > Leptopilina > Leptopilina heterotoma. Next base: position 898,808 of record NW_025111081.1, on the reverse strand, counting down.
TAAAAACTTCTTAAATGTTCCTAAAACCGGTTACCCGGGGGTTTTCGAGGTCGCTGATTACGAATATGACATTCGTTTTCCAATATTCAAAATGGCGGATCCAATATGGCGGACAACGAAATAAAAAATTGATCAGATTGACTTGAAACGTAGTACTCGGGGGTTTTCGGGGTCGCTGATTACGAATCTGACATCAGTTTTTCGAAATTCAAAATGGCGGATCCAAGATAGCGAAATTTTTTTCAAAATTTGTCGAATTTGCTTGAAACTTGTTATTCGGGGGTTTTAAGGGATTACGAATCTAACATTAGTTTTCCAAAATTCAAAATGGCGGATCCAATATGGATAAAAAAATACGACAAAATAAAAAATTAATTATAATGGCTTGAAACTGAATATTCGGAGGTTTTTAGGGTCGCTGATTACAAATCTGTCATTATTTTTTCAGGGCATTTATCGAAATTTGATTTCACCAAGAATTATCATACTGATGTCAGATTAACCAGTTTCAAACAAATTCAATAAATTTTTAAAAAATTTCCGCCATATTGAACCAGATATTTTGAATTTTGGAAAACTGATTTCAGATTCGTAATCAGCGACCCTGAAAATCCCCAAGTATTCAGTTTCAAGCCAATCTGATCAATTTTTTATTTCGTTGTCCGCCATATTGGATCCCCCATTTTGAATTTTGGAAAACTAATGTTAGATTCGTAATCAGTGACCCTTAAAACCCCTGAGTAACAAGTTTCAAGCAAATTGGACGAATTTTGAAAAAATTTCCGCCATCTTGGATCCGCCATTTTGAATTTCGAAAAACTGATGTCAGATTCGTAATCAGCGACCCCAGAAACCTTAGGGTACCAAGTTTCATAAAAATCCATTAAAAATTTTTTCAACACACTTTTGGCCCAAACAGTGGAAATCTCGTTGACAGCCAAGGGGTTAAATTTCAAAATTAATTTTTTGGTAATTTTTTTAAACCAAATTTTAAACATTTTTTTAAAAATTATGTTATCTATATTTATAACATATTTAAATTACATTCAAATCTGTTAAGTAGTTTCAGAAAAAATGAGTTTTTTTATTTTTCTTTCCCCCTCCATAACTTGTAAAGAAAGACAGATGGGGGGTTAAATTTTTTAGGATTTTATACTCATAACGGTAGCAGTATATGGCATCAATATGAGATTACTAAGTGCGGGGGAAATTTTTGCATACTTAACCCCGTATGCCCTTTCTTTTTTTTGTAAAAATCTATTTTTTATTCTCCACTATAGACGTCGACCATCCTGGACGGATCGAATTTTATATAAAGTTAATGAAAATGTTTATGAAAACATAACACTCAAGGCTGTGCAAAATAGTTACAAGAGTCATTCTAGTTATGTTCTATCGGATCATAGACCGGTGACGAGTGAATTTGACATTGTGGTAAAGTAAAATGTTTTACGCCTTATTTTTTTAGAAGAAAAAATATGTAAAATTTAGCACAAAAAAAAATTTAATTAACAATTTCTATTATGTTAAAAGATTCGTTCAGATATGGGAAATCCAGAAGTAGAATTTCTTCCAATTAATGAATGGTTCATTGATGAGACAAATGTTGTTAGTTACAAATTTACCGGTAATCGAAAATCTGGATTTAGAGATTGGATTGGCCTTTATAAGGATGGTTTCTCAAGTGTCGATGATTATATTATTTATGAATATGTCAACACAGACGCAGGTAAAATTTATCTTTTTTTATGATTATTAGCGATTTATGGTACTTCTACAAATATATTTTTTTCATTTGTTTGGCTCGATAAAAAAAGATTTATTGTAGAAGCACTTTAAATTTTTAACACTACACAGAAAGCACTTTTAAATATTTTTATTTCATTGACAAATTTTTACAATATGCGATTCTTAATGAAAGTTACAAATCTGTTCGGTAAATTATCAAATTACGGTATATTTTACAATACATTCTTGCAATCTTTCGGTTTTTGGTAATTTTTACCATACAATTATTAAATCTTACAGATTATTCAATAGAGTTAACAATACAAATGTAGAACTTTACAGGTAGGTCGGTAACTTTTTACAATACATTCAGCAACTTTTACTACACAAGCGTTGAAGATTACAATACTTTTAATAACTTTTACAATCCATAACTTAAAGTTTGCAGTTCAGTAAGTTTTACACTGCAAAAATGTTAAAGTTTGTAATACGTTTAGTAATTTTTACAATACAAACTTTAAGAATTGTAATGCGTTCAGTAACTTTTACAACAAAAATGTTAAAGTTTGCAATACGTTCAGTAATTTCACACTATACAAACTTTAAGGTTTTCAATGCGTTTTGTAATTTTTACAATACAAACGTTAAAGTTTGTAAGGCGTATAGTAATTTTTACCATACAAACACCAAAGCTTTTGAGGCGTTTAGTAATTTTTACATTCCAAACGTTAAAGTTTGCGAAGGTATATAGTAATTTTTTCCATACAAACGTTAAAGTTTGCAATTCTTATAGTAATTTTTACAATGCAAACGTTAAAGTTTTGCAAGGCTTATAGTAATTTTTACAAAACAAACATAAAAGTTTACAATGCGTTTAGTAATTTTTACGATACAAATGAAAAAATGTACAATACAATTTATTCGATTAATTTTTACACTATGTACATTATACTTAAAATAATCTAAAATTATGAGATACACGTGAAAAAATAAATACTGATAAAATGAGGGTCTTTAAATACATTTCTTTTGTTCAATTATAGGGAAGAGATTTAATTGAATATAATTTTCAGAAAAATCTGACGCACCCAGACAAATGTCAGAGGCGACATCTGGCGTTGAACGTCTGTCATTTGTAGTGACGGCCATTAAAGCACCCGGAATGTATCGTCTAATTTATTTTACGCAAAATGCCTCAATTGTTGGTATTCTTGGCATGAGTCAAGCATTTCCGGGACATCATAGATAGAGCAACATTAAAATAACAATTTATGAGCAGATCAACATGACTCAAAAAAAAAAAACAGAAAAAAAATTGTTGCGAAAAATGTAAAGCTTTCAAAGAAGGGGGGAGAACAAATTTTCCCTTCCCCCCTCCAATGATATGCACCTATTTTTTTTCAAAATGAGATTTACAAATCACGCTTTAATCTCCATTTTGAATTTTTGGAATTTTTTTGGAATTTTCATCTGAAAAAAAATTCTCCAGGGTACAAAAGTATATAATTACAGAAAATAAAAAACAAGAAAATTTTAGAATATATTTTTTGTTTTTAACTTAAAAAATTATTTTTTTGATAAAGATTTTGCAAAAAAAAAAATGAATTCCGAAAAATATTCTAATATGGAGACATTTAGTACCTGGTTTTTTCACGTTTTTGCAACGTGTGTTGTGCAATACTGTTGAGTGCGAGTTTTCCTTTTCCAAAGAGAAAAAAAACGCATTTGTTACTTTATTTTTTCTAAGTATAGAATATCGCCTTTAGGAAAGAAAAACAAAAAAAAAGAATAAAAATATATCACGGTAAGAGGGTAAGAATTTGTTTTTATTTATCACTTTCCTCTTTTTGTTCTGTAGACTAGTTGTTTTTAACAAAAAAAAAAACAGTTTTTATTTTAGAACATTTATGAAAAAAATGGCTCTTCGGGAGAAAAGGAAAAAGGGATCTACTTTACCGACTATTTGACTATTTTTGGCGCGTTGTCTACGAAAGAGGCCGGCAGCGCTCCTAGTGGCGAAAGAGCGGAATTAAATAGTCAACTTAAGTTTGCCCCTCTAGTAGTTATATAAAACTATCTCTCCTTTTCTTTCTCCCGTCCAGCGTTGCGTCGTTTCAGTTTATTATTTATTCAAAGTTTTTTAGAACTAAAATAAAAACTAAAAAAAATAATTCAACATTGCTCAGCAGTTTGATTATTATCAGTCTCATCAATGTCACTCAATGGCAGCATTCGCAGGTCAATATTGAGAATTTCCGGCTCATCGACAGGCACACCACGAAGATATTGAATTCGATACCAGACAATATCCTGAATTGGCCTTCGAAGAACAAATAGACCAAATATAATGATACCCTGAAGTGCATTAACCATATCGAATGCGGACCACGCCAGTGGATCACCACCCGACCACCACGATATCATTTCCATCGCCCAATTCATTCCCATTATGAAGAATAGTCCAATTGATACGAATAGTGTTTTCTTTGTTCGTCTTATCATTTTTTGTTCGCGGCGATCTGATTCTTGATTACGGGCAAGAAGACGTAAATCCAATTCACGTTGATAACTATTAACGTCCCTGGCAGTTAAGGCAAAAAATATTAGGTTCATTACAATGAGAACACCAACTGGAATGTAGAAGTAGGGCATTGCTTCTTTATCCGCTAAAAGAAGAAAAAAGTGATTAAATTTTCATTCATTTTTTATTTATTATCGACAGTCGATAAAACAGGCATTTGAAAAAAGAAGTTGATTAAAAATCCGTAAGTCATAAATCGGAAAAAATTTGCCATCGTTCTTTCGATCTAATAACTAATTTTTCTGATCGGTAAGTAGTTCTCGACAGTTGGTAGAACAGACATTTGAAAGTAACAAAAAAAACGCCAAAAACCAGATTAGAAAAATCAGCGTCAGCGCCACAAATTTCAATAAAATTTATATTTTTTACACTTTAATAAATGTACAATAAAGTCCTCAGATCATAATTGTGATTGCCTTCGTAGTTTGCTATAAAGAAATTCTCAAAAACACCTATTTTTTCGACCTCTAGAATGTCATAACACCTTAATCTAATAAAAAAATTATGTTCATCGTTAAGTAGTTATCGACAGTTGGTAAAACAGACATTTGAAAGAAATATGGTAATTAAGATTAGTAAAAAGAGTAAAAAAATCATCAGCGATTAATTTTGACCTAATAGAAAATATTTTCTGACAATCTACAAAAAAATTATTATCAACAGTTGGTAAAACAGACATTTGAAAAAACAGTGGTTATTACGATCAGTAAAGTATATTTACAGTCACAAAAAAACTAGTCATCGGTTGGTTATAAAATCATAAAAAATATTTTTTATCGGTAACAAGTTATTATCGGCAGTTGGTAAAACAGACATTTAAAAGAAAAACTACTTATTGCATGCGATCAGTCAAAAGTTATTCAGAGTTAAAAATGTAGTCGATTTTGATATAATATAAATAATTCTCTCGTGTTCTGCAAAAAAGTATTATCGACAGTTGGTTAAACAGGCAATTGAATGAAAAATAATTTTTACTATCCGTACAAAGTTATTCAGAGTCAAAAAAATAGGTCAGCGATTTATTTTGCCCTAATAGAAAATATTTTCCGTCAATCTGCTAAAAAATTATCGACAGTCGGTAAGACAGACATTTGAAGATTTTGATCTAATAAAAAATATTATTGTGATTGTTAAGTAGTTATCGACAGTTGGTAAAACAGACATTTGAAAAAAACGGTGCTTGATACGGTAAAAGTTATTTAGAGTAAAAAAATCGTCAGCGGTTAATTTTGACCTAATAGAAACTATTTTTTGACAATTTGCAAAAAAAATTATTATCGACAGTTTGTAAAACAGACATTTGAAAGAAAAACTACTTCTAGCGATCAGTAAAAAGTTTTTCACAGTTAAAAAACTATTCGATTTTGAAATAATAAATTTTTTCTCGCGTTTTGCTAAAAGTTATTATCGACAGACGGTAAAACAGACATTTGAACGAAAAACACTTGTAATGATCAGTATAACTCATAGTCAAGAGTAGTCACTGTTTGGTTTTGATTTGATTAAAATTATTCTCTGCAAAAAATTCGTTATCGACAGTTGATAAAACAGATATTTGAAACAAAATTCCCCTAAATGACAATCTGTAAAAAATTATTCAGAGTTAAAAAATCGTGCCATCGATTATTTTTGATCTTATAAAAATAGACTTTAATAACTCTGCGGTTTTCCATGCACTAACTCTAGAATATTATCACAATTATCCGTAAGTAAATCTGGCCACGAACAATAATTGTCTTATATAATTCCAAAGACTCGTTATCGCAATTTCATTTCTTTGAAAAATCATCTTTATTTAAGATATTTTATCGTAAAATAATCATCGCATTCATGCGGAAATTCCTCAACACGAAAAAAGGAGAGAAAAATCTATATTTTCTTTTTTTTTTTGCCGACTGAAAATTTATTACTGAAAATTTCTGCATGCAACTTGTGGATTTACGATATTTCTTCTTTAAAAAAAATGAGAGTCTAATTTTAGTTTGGCTTTAAAAGTGGGGCGACCGGAAATTATAATTATGACCTTGTGTCCAAGAGACCCGTTCATGTTTACACGATAAATGCCCTATTGTGTTTTTTATTCAATTACATTATTGAGGATTGATTTTTTAATAGAATTAATAATTAATTACCATTTTTTTAAAATGTCTTTTTCGTTTTAAAATAAGGAATAAGTGATTTAATATTATTTCCCCCACTTTATTAATTTGTATTTGGAATACAAATTTTTATTTACATTGTAATTTCGAACTGTTGTGAATTGTGATCTTTGAATAGCAAAAATAGTGACTAACAAGTAATTTTTTCGTTTTTTTTAAATTGTAATTTTTACATAATTTTCATTAGTTCTATTTGTTTATAAAAAATTTTAATTGAATTAAAAATATTTTTAAAAAAAGTATTTCTAAACAGTAATAATTCAAAGTCGTACCTACATTTGAACCAACAGCTTTGAGATCCAAAATTGGGTTTAACGTATGTACTGGGAACTGTTGGATTAAGATCCATTATCATTGAAATTAGAATGAGTGTTGCCGGTGGAACCCAGCCCCAAATAGAATAGTAAAAAAAGAGCTTCTTAGGTTCCCAGTAGCATTGATCACGATGTACTCGTCGATGAATCAATAGCCACGTCTCGATACACATGACATTCAGCCAAAAGAAGCAGGCCACAAACGAAAATTGTATGATGAATGCTGTTAATTAGAAAAAAATAATATTAATCGCAGAGAAAATTAACAAGTATGGTAAAAATCCCTAACGTTTTTAAATTTATTATTTCCTTTATTAATAATAAAAAAATCGGTTTCATTGAGACGCAGTGTTAAGAAATATCCTACTAAAAAATAGAAAAGCTCCATCATCAGTTCAAGACTATGATGGTAGAGCTTTTCTTTAGAAAGTCTCAAGATAATAAACTGTAAAATTTATCTTAATTCCAAAAATGAAATTACCTATTGAAACGCAGACTTCATTGCTGATGTGCTCACTGGCAAGTTGAGCAAGCGCCAGAGTTGAAAAGGCAACAATTAGACAACCGCAGTAATTACAAAGTGCCTTTCCATGTGCGTCTTTCAATATTGGCGTAATACAATAAGCGACAATTGTCAGAAACAAAAATGGCACTGATATTAATAATCCACAAGCGTAAATTATTAGTCGATAATCAGGTGTGTCCTCAAGTTCATCTGAAACATAGTTGCAATGTTAGAATATCCAGACAGTATATCAAAAATACCACAAATGCCACGAAATAAATTCAATTTAAGATCTATTTTCAGAATGAAATAATTTCGTATTAGATTACATTCATTTTTCATCCTTAGATTACAAATTTCAAATAATTAATTTGTATTCTTAGATTTAATTAATTTCACATCCATAGATTTAATTAATTTCGTTAAGCAAAAATTGCTTATATTCTAATCCTAAGATTTAATTAATAACATATTCTTCGTTTTAATTAATTTCATATCCTTAGATCCAGGTAATCCAACTTTCAGTTAACTTTTACTGTCAGCAGTATTAGAAATAACTAGTTATTAATTTATCAGACACTTATCGGAAAGTGGATCAAGTGGAGCTTAAATATTTTTTTAAATTGCATAACAAACCTTTTTTCGAACAAACAATTGTCTTGAGTCCCACATTCTCCAGTATATCCATACAATAATTAACACCAGGTGATAATAGTGCTGGCTTTTCATAGGGGGCAAAAATTGAACCATTTCGCAATAAATAATGTTCGTCTTCCAATGATTCTTTTGGCTCTAACATATATCTGGAAACAACAAATTTTTGTCTCATCACATTCGGAAATATACATTTGTAAAGTTTCATTCATTCGAAGAAATAATACCCCCACAGCATCTAAACTTACAGCAACATTGATAATATTGCTGCAAGATTCACAATACTGAGGCAACGTTGCTGCAAGTTTAGATGCTGTGGGGTTATATTTAATAGATTAATATAATTATATAGATTATAGATTAATATTTTTTATAGAAATGAATATTAATATTTTTCGTAGAAATCAATACTTTTGTAAAAGATTTCCTATTTGCGATTCTCACCTGTTATAGTAGCAAGGATCACCTATGTAGGCTGCAAATATTGTTTGTCGATCGCCTGGTGCTTCGAAGCCAGTTGCATTAAATTCACTAAAAAGTGGTGAAAATACATTGTTCTTTGATAGAAATCCTGTTGAATTGATTGCTGAACAGGAAGCTTTGTGATTATCGTTTAAAGTCAAAATTTCACCCAATGGACAACACTTTCCCACAAGTGGTAATTTTTTGTATACCTCCGGCACTGACGAATTCTGAAACGAAAGATAGATGGTCTACAATTAGTAATGATGGTAGTAGTGATATATTATAATTGTTAATTTATCAAATTTTAAACAAGTCAACAAATAATAACACGTGTAATTTCGGACCTAATTATAGAATACCCTAGATTTAAGCGCGAGTGCTACGCCGAAATTTTCTTTACAACTATTGAATCCCCTTTAAACAGAAAATTCAGACCTGTCGACACATCTAAAATACAAAAGAGGGTTTCCGCTTTTTTTATTATATGAATACAATAAAAATCGATGGGAATTTACTATTTATTGTATTTTATAAGTTCGTTATTGTGCATAATAAGACAGTGATTATGTGGAAGGTAGTCAGAAATAAACAAGTTCGAAATCATTCAATTTAATTCATTTACATTTGTGAAAATGAATTTCAAAGGTTTTTTTCTTACATATTCTTATTACACAAAAGATTCAATTAGAATTCCTTGTTACGACACCAAAATCATTCCAGTCTATTTCTATCATTTGTACAAATCGGTTGTTAAGGATGAAAGTTATTAACATATTTTTGGTTACGTTTATTTTTTTGAGAGAAATTCAAGATACCTCTTCAACAAATATTTACTTCGATGGACTGCTAAAGTATTTAAAAGAATCAAAAATACATCAAGTTTTATTCATTGTTGACGATGTCCAAAATATTACGGACCCAATACTACATTCAACCATAACGACTGTCGTCAATTCGCACTTTCCATCTGTAATCTATAGTTATAATGAAGTGAAAAAGATTTCCGACTTTAATCTAATGTCTTACTGGAAGCGAAAGACACTTAACAAACATTATGGACCTACACTGTTTGTTTGCGAAAAGTCAAAATTGGACTTTGATTTCTCTGTTTTGATAGAATTTAGTAACCTTTGTAATTTTTCAAATCTATTAAAAATTTCACAGACATTACTTATTCTCAATTCTGCATCTTCAAATTATACGATTATTGAAAGTGTTTTATCTACAGCCTGGGAAGGGAACTATTTAGACTTTACTTTATTGACATACAGCTATGAACAACCGCATACAATAATCAAATCAAGTTCCTTAATATCACCATTTTTAAGTCACCTAAATCCTTTTACTCAAATTTTTACCCACGAATTGGTAACATCTAAAAGTGTATGGTTTCCAAAAAAATTGCAGAATCTCAATGGATATAGACTAGAAGTAGACTGTAAGTCCGTTAATGATTCATCTATAAACGAATACAAAAGTTCAATGAAACTTCTAGACATTCTTGAAAAGACAATGAATTTTAAATCAAATGTGACACAGTTTATACATCCTCAGACTCAGTAGAACAAAGATATTTATGGTTTAATGATTTTATGTGGAAAAAAACTGATTTGACGTTAAGTTTGCAAGAAAAATTTAATCCGTTCTTTGGAATGCATCGCAATACAGTAGTTCTGAATATTGTTAGAACAAATGTTGTTATTCCAAAAGGCCTAAAATCAGACGAAAGCATTGAAGTGTCGAAAGAATTTTGGTACATGATCTTAGCAACGATTTGTATGCTTAGCATAATACGACTCACAGTATTTTTATTAAAATTCAAGAAGAGCACTTGGCAAACGTTAAGCATCAGTCAAATGATAATCGGAATGGCAACATTCGAGGAACCACATAGTTTACCTGAAAGAATAATTTTCGGCTCACTGTTAATTACATGCATTGTCTACGCAAGTTATTTTTACTCCGTCATTCTTGACGTCAGTTTACATTCAACTCCTGAAATTTCAACTCTCGCAGAACTTGTGAAATCGAATATATCTGTAATTAATGTAGTTGATGATGTAGACCAAAATCGTGATAGTTTAATTGACATGGATATTAAAATGTGGATAGAAAAAGGTATAAGTTATCCATCTGGAGAAGAGGAAACATGTTTAAGGCAATTGTCAAATTACCGGAATATTTGCTGTGTTCTTACCGACGCTACATATCATGTTAAGAAATATGAAGTTAAATACGGTGAACTAAATGGAAAAATATTGCTGGAGACAATTGAAAGTGGATACAGTGCATTCACGACAAAATTAGATTCACCTTATCTCGATCGTCTGAGAGAAGTAATTCTAAAAGCATCAGAATTTGGATTGCTTAAAGATTTCTATAAGACTATTCCACATACACTGAGTGATATACCAGAACCAGAAGAAATGAAGAAGGATAAACTGTTACCCATATTGCTTTCTGTACTAGTCATTGGATTCTCTCTTGCCATCATTGTTTTTCTTCTTGAAGTAACAACAGCGAAAATTAGAAGCAGATATTCAAGAAAAAAGCCTCTTTATCGATTTGTAAATTAAAAAGATACAACAGAACTTTTTTGACGCGAAAAGATCTTCAAATAGGTAAGACAATTTGAATTTTTAATATTCTTATCAATCTTTAAAGAAAAAAGTATAATTAATAATATGTTTAATCTTAGATACTCGCCAAAGAAGAGCAGGGGAATTATGGACAGTTTTGGCAGTAGAATGTTATCAACAATTTGATTAAAACTGTACAAAAGTAAAAAACACTGAAGAAACTAAGACTTCAACTCTCTATTTCTTAAAAATATAGGTACATTACCGAATGATTTGTATTCTATTAGCCTCACATCTTTTTTTTGTAGTACTATAGATAAAACGAACGATTGGAAAAATTCCATGTTTGTTGCACATGTTTGAAAGCATCATATTATTTAACGAATATATAAATTATTATATATAATTGATTTAGGGTAGTATGGCACTACTGAAAGAACATTTAAGCGAATGTATAAAAATTTTATAAATGTAACGTAGTATTCAAGATTTTAGTCAAATATTGAAAAATGTCTATAAAAATGATGTGACCAGTAAAAGAACAGATGTATTTTCCAGTGAAAGAACTTAAAAAATTTATATATTATTACAGTGCCTAAAAATAAAAAAGATTGTTACGATCGACTTTGTATTTAAATATCCCTTCGTGATAAAAATATACATACACACAAAATAAAAAAGATTTTTCAAAAATAGTATTTGTCCCTCTTTAGCACTTTTGCCTTATTTTCAGAAGGATATATGCCTCAAACATATGTTCATACAACAGTGGTTTTCAAAAAATACAATTTTCGTCCATCGTTTTGAATATAAAGGGAAAACCTGCTTCGGCTAAATCCCTCACTGGTCCCGATCGTCAAGCGCCTGGCCAGTGGCCCAAAAATGCAGGAGGGCAACAGCGCGTTAGGAGTACCACAGATCATAGTGAGACAAGGTGGAGAGACGAGGGAGTACGAGCAGTGTAACAAGTCAAGCCAGCTGCATTTCTGTCTTTAGTAATGCTTCTGCGATTGACATTTGTAGTTGTAATGAAGATCGAGATGAATGCATTTAGCTGCGGGAGGAAGAGGCAGCGAACATTCTGAAAATGGAAGAAGAGGTCAGCAAGATGCTGAAGTCCTATGAAGTCCAGAAGAATGTCAGTATGGCAATCAAGGATGTACTCAAAAGCTTAACATCTCTCATACAGGATATCAAGGAGAATCACGCAGCAGCAACCAAAAAAGATGAGAAGTTCTACCAGGGATTAAATTGGTCGGAAGAAGCATTCCAAGACCGAAGGCTATGAGACGTGATCGTTTTAACGCGGCAATGCTAAAAATCGTTGCCTTGGAGGGTCAGAAGTGGAAGAGTAGCGATTCTAAGTTCGCGATGGACACGAAGAGGAGGAAGGACCTCCTAAAAGAAAGAATGGAAGACAGCCACAACAATGATAATTAAAGTGCTTGAGGGAACTACATTCGCCAAAGTGTTGAAGAAAGTTCGTGAAAAGACAGACCTGCAGGTCAGTCAGAAAAGTGTTATGAGAGCAAGACCGACTAAAAAGGGAGACCTTCTTATTAAAATTGAAGAGACTTCAAATAAAGCGTCGTTCACCGAGAAGTGACAAAGGTAATTGGAACTTTAGGTAAGGTGCAGATGGCGGATCTGCAAATTGCTCTTGAAATCCACGATTTCTATGTTCTTACGGAAAAGAAAGACGTCCAGGATTGGTTAAGATTGGTTTCGTGTACTGCAAGGTTAGAAGAAGAGTTATGGTCACAAGGTGTCATAAGATAAGAGTCTTGACTACAGCCATATAGGTCAAAATTACACGGAAAAGTCACGTCAGCGACTAAGTGGGACCATTCATCTGCAAAGTCTGAAGCCGAAAGGTAGTTCCGTAGGTGGATATAAGGTTCGAAACCCAGGGGATCAAGAAGAGGTTTTTAGTTGGTATTGATGACTTCCTTAAAGCAGGTATGCAAGGTTTATTTTTTTTCTTGCAATTTGTGCTCAGTCTGACATAACCCAGCGAAATGGGAGTTTCCTGGGCATGCGTTAAAAGGATTTTTCACTTCTCCCCCCCCCCTGAATAAAAAAATTAATTCCTAATAAAATCCTAATAGAAAAACAGCTACTTTTTTTGTTAGTTTCATGAAGATGACAGTCGTAATTGGTTGAATATTCAATGATGACGGTCGAAATTGGTTGAAATTTTGTGATGCCGGTCACAATTGGTTGAAATACCTTGATAGCGTTTGTCATTGGTTAAAAATATAATGATGACGGTTGCGATTGGTTGAAATACAATGATGACGGTCGCAATTGGCTGAAATACCATGATGACGGTCGCTATTGGTCAAGAGTGTCAAAAAAGCTCAGAAAAATATGAAAAGTAAAAAAATGACAAACACGAGGTGATTAAAACAAATTAGGAAAAAAGTATTCTAGTAATGTTAAAAATAAAATTATATTTCATAGAATATTAGCTTAATGATTAATTTTTAGTTTTGTACTTTATTCTAAAAAGATAAGTTGTTCCCACCGAGCACGTCTCAACTCGTAAAAGAATAATTTAACCTTCAAATTAAATATTTGTTGAACACTATTTTTCCTTTATTCTATTCCATATGCTCATCAAATAATAATAATAATAATACTAATGGCAATAGTAATAATGATAAAAAATAATAGCAAATAATAATTTGATGATTAAGGTCAAGAAACAATAAGCGAGGTTATGTCATTTTTTTTCTGAAAATTGAAATTTTCTTTTATTTCTTGCAAATATTCATACCTAGATGCTTTAGTCTGTGTGTTTGTGCGTAAAGTCACACTGAATGTAAATTTTCTAAACATATTCCAATAATGCCTCTCTTGGGCTTAGACAAATCAATAATGGGGGTAGCTCTAAAAATAATTTCACTGCAATAAGGACTGGCTGACTGACGCGATTGTTTTCCAACACACATATATATAGATATATAAATTACAATTGAAAAAAGCAAATATTTTCCATGGAAAATTTTTTAATTAATGTCCCAGTTATTTTTGTTTGTTGTTTTCCTTCATCTAGCTATAATTAAAAAATAGGATGGTAAAGAAAAAAAAATTTCTATCCTGGGAATTTTTAGATATTTTTTTATGTCCTGAGAATTTTAATCCTAAAACATTTTTTAAAATTTTTTCTCCTGTCCTCTTTAGAGTTTTTTTATCGCAAAAATATATCTTTTTTCCTTTTTATGTCCTCTTAGAATTTTGTGTCGTAAAACATATTTTTAAATTTTCCTCTTCTTTTACATTTTTATCGCAAAAATTTATTTTTTCTACTTTTCTTTTTATGTCCTCTAATAATTTTTTAGAAAGTTCTAATTTATACATTTTTATCCTCGAAATAATTTTTTAAGTTTTTCTTTTCTGTCCTAAAATTTTTTTATTAATTCAGTATTACTTTATTATTTGCAATTATTGTTAATTTATGATTTATTATTAGATATTTTTATTATTATTATTATTATTATTATTAATTAACTATTATTTTTATTATTACCATTAATTTAGTTTTCAACAAAATAGATACTAATTTTTAACTTTCTCCAAATATTTTTTGGTTTAATTTTTCAACTTGAAAATTGAGAAAGAATTTTTCCCCAATAAACTCTGTGATATAATTTTTATGAAAAATTTTTTTTCTATTAATTTTTTTACTAAATTTAAAAAAATGAAATATTTATTTTGTTATATGAAGAATAATAATAGAAAATTTTTTTTCTAGTACTATTGCTATAGCGGGATATTATAAACAATTTGAAAAGTTGTATTTACTTGTTGAGTTAAAAGACTATTTCCTCTTACGTAAAAGATCTATTGAGAATCTAATGTCATTTATAATCTGAGATTAACAATAAATAATGAACTTTGATAATGATGTCTTTCAAAATCGATAAAAATTATTTATTTACTATACACACTCTTTTTAAAACAAAAGGAAATAGTTGTTAATAAAAAAAAATTTAGGGTTGTAAATATTGCAAATAAAAAAACTTTTTTTCAATAAATCATATCTTTGTGAAAAGAAAAAAAATTTTAATAAAAGAAATTTTTTTAATAATAATTATAATAAAAGTGGTTTTTTCATAAAAATAATTTTTAATAAAAAAGAATTTTTTCATTTTAATGAAGGAGAGAATATTTTACTTTTGAAATATTTTATTAACAAAAAAAACTTTTTTGTAATTATAAAAGAGAATTTTTTAATTCAAAAAAATATTTTAATAATAAAATAAGACTTTTTTATAAAAGAGAATATTTTACTTTAGAAATATTTTATTAACAAAAAAGGCTTTTTTTAATGATAAAAAAGAATTTTTTAATTTGGAAATATTTTGTTAATAAAAAAGACTTTTTATAAAAGAGATTATTTTACTTTAAAAATATTTTATTACCAAAAAAATATTTTATTTTTAATAAAAGAGAATTTTTTAATTTAAAAATATTTTATTACCAAGAAAATGTATTTTTCAATAAAAGAGAATTTTTCAATTTTAAAATATTTTATTAATAAAAAAATTTGTTAAGGCCTCGATTGTTTTTTTTTAATAAAAGAGAATTTTTTACATTGAAATATTTTATTAACAAAACAGACTTTTTTAATAAAAGAGAATTTTTTACTTTCCAATTATTTTATAATTAAAAAAAATTTTCCTTCAATAAAAAATATTTTTTCAATAAACGAACAATAATAATTTATAATAAAATTCTATTATTTTTTGTTTACAAAGAAAATTTAGAATAAAATAAGGAAAAAACTCTTCGCACTAGTTTCTACTACAAGGTATATTTTTCTTCCATACTAGTAGAATAAGGAAAAATAGGAAATTTATATGAAAATCAAAACTATTTATTAAAAAACAAATTTTATTTATTATTCAGTAAAATAATTATTTTTTCATTTTTTTTTTTTGTGAACGAAAAGAAAATAATTTTTCCTTTTTTGACAATTATTTTTAGTATATTAATAGTGGGCGTGAAATGTTATGCGATTGGAATTTATATATGACAACAATGTACAAAGTTGATATCATTTTTCCTGATAAGAATGGGCACGCCAATTATTACACATCAACTCTTTTAACCTACTTGATTCCTAATTACTAAATACACATATAAAGGAAATTTAATAACATAAAAATTTATAGGAAGATGATAATCTTTTTTTTTATTTTCAATATTATCACTAAATTTTTCATTCTTCCTCTTAGTATAGAAAGTCAAATCATAAAAAATTTTTGTTAATATTTAATTTATTACTAATATTCTTGTTATTATTTTAATACCACTAATAGTACTACTATTAGTATTGCTACTAGCACTACTACTATTACTAATAGTACTACCACTAGTATTACTACTAGCACTACTACTATTACTAATAGTACTACCACTAGTATTACCACTAGTATTATTACTAGTAGTTTCTACTACTGGTATTACTACTACTATTACAAATAGTTCTACTAATAGCACTACTACTATTACTGCTAGTAATACTAATAGCACTACTACTATTACTACTAGTAATCCTAATAGTAGTAGTACTATTATTAATAGTACTGCTAAAATAGTATTAATAGTACTGCTAATAGTAGTACTACTATTACTAATAGTAGCAGTACTATTACTAGTATTATAAGTACTACTAGTACTACTATTAGTACTAATAATATTAATAATATTACCAGAAGTACTAATAGTACTAGTAGTATTAATAGTACTAGGAATGATACTAGTAGTATTAATAGTACTAGTATTAATGGTAGTATGACTACTAGTACTATTAATACTAATAGTATTACTACTAGTATTAATTAATAGTATTAGTAATAATGTTAGTACTACTAGTACTAATAGTATCAATAGTACTATTAATACTACTAGTACTAATAGTATTAATAGTACTATTGATACTACTAGTACTAATAGTATTAATAGTACTATTGATACTACTAGTACTAATAGTATTAATAGTACTATTGATACTACTAGTACTAATAGTATTAATAGTACTATTGATACTACTAGTACTAGTAGTATTAATAGTACTATTGATACTAGTAATATTATTACTAGTAGTACTAGTATTAATAGTACTATTGATACTAGTACTATTAATACTAGTAGTACTACTAGTACTATTAATACTAATAGTATTTATACTACTAGTACTGTTAGTATAGCTGATGCTAGTAGTATTACTATCAGTACTATAAATAGTACTGATAATCATATTAGTACAAATGGTAGTGCTATGAGTACTTTTAATACTATTAGTACTATTTATAGTACTGCTTCTAGTACTACTAATATTTCTACTAAAAGTACTACTAATAATACTATTAACAATAAAACTAATAGTACTACTAATTTACTACTACTTATATTAGTATCTTATATTACTTTTTACTTGTGCTACTACTATTACTACCTATTATAATTATGACTACTATAGTATTGACACTGGTTTGTTTTTTATTTTAATTGTCTGTATTTTTTATTAATTTATATAAAAAAATATTACTAGTAGTGTTTCTAGTCCTGTTAATAATATAAAAACATTAATAGATATTAAAAATGATAGTAAATATAATTTTAAAGAAAAAAAAGAAAAGAAATCGATTTTAAAACAGAAAATATTTTAAAAAAACAATATTTTTTTTCTCTCAAAACCCTCCTGATTAGTGATGCGAATCGATAAATGAAAATAAATAATTTTTTTTTTTTGAAGGGATTTATTTTGGGCATTTTTATGCTTGTGGGAATTTCCGAACCTAAAACTTTTTTTATTGCTTCCTTTATGTATCGCGCGCGAAAGTTGATGAGGAAGAAAAAAAGGAATAAGAAACAAAATTGAAATAAAAAAAACCTATTAGACCTTCACTCTGCCAGGATTAGGCAGAGTTCGTAGAATTCTTGGGATTATGAGAGAGAGAGAGAGAGAGAGAGAGAAAATAATTTTTTTAAAATAAATTATTATATAAATTTAAAAAAAAGAACTAGATTGTAATTAGTTGAAAGAGAAAAAATTAACAAACAAAAATAAAAAAATGTCCAATAATAATTGAGTAAAATGAATTCAAAAATATTTCTCAATAATTATAATATATTACAAAAAAATATTCAAGGGAAATATAATAATAATTATATAATTTTAATAAATATGTATATTAAAATTTCTAAATTTCCTTACATATTTTTTTTTCTTCTTTTCGACTTTTCAAAATATATTTATTATTTGATGTGGAAATAAAATAGTTTTAGTTTCATGAGAAATGTACATTATAATTTTAAATACCAATTTTGTAATTTCGTGAGATCCAGATAATTTTTGTAAAACTAGGTTCAAAGATAAGAGATTTTATTAGTACAATATTATTATATTCTACAATAATTTTTTTTATACTTTTAATATTGATATTTCATTTTACTTTTTTTTCAATTATTCAGTTTAAATTTAGTTTGAGATTTTTTAATTTAATATTGTTTTTATTATTTTATTTCTAAAGTATGCGTTGTTTATTATTTATTTATTATTTTTTTTATTATTTATTTATTATTACTATATATTGTTATTAGTATTTTCTTTTTGTTATTAATATTTTAATATTATTATTACTTTCTTTTATCTTTTCGTTTTTTTATCGTTTATTTGTTTATTTATTTACTATTATTATTTTCTCATTTTTCGTTCATTGTTTATTTATTTTTTTATTGTTATATTACTTTATTATTAATAATCACAAGTTTTACAACCGTTTATGATTAAGTTAATAAATAAATATTACTGTGAAATAAATAAATTAATTAAATAAATTAATTGAATAAATTAATTAATAAATAAATTGAAATAAATAAATAAAATAAATATTAGTATTATTTTGTTCGTTTATTGTTTCCAATTATTTATTTATTATTACTATTTTTATACTTTTATTCCATTATTTAATTAATATTTTTTCTTATTTATTATTAATTATTATTATTATTAGTATTTCATTTTATTATTTTAATAAACAATAGTTTATTTATTATTGTTTTCATACTTTTTGTCTACTATTTATTTCCCTATTATTATTATTATTATTATTATTATTATTATTATTATTATTATTATTATTATTATTATTATTATTATTATTATTATTATTATTGTTATTATTATTATTATTATTATTATTATTATTATTATTATTATTATTATTATTATTATTATTATTATTATTTCGTACTGTAAGCCCCTAAATTGTTTAAATAAAAATAAATTATTATTATTATTAATGATTGATTATATATTACCTTATTTATTTATTATTACTATTTTTGTTCTTTTTTATTATTGTTATTTTATTTATTGTTACTATTATTTATTATTGTTACTATTATTTATTTATTTACATGACAACGATCATATAAAAAAGAAGGAAAAGAAATAATATAAATAAAATAATAAATTAATGTTTAATTTCTCTAAAATTCAGTGAATCTAAAAATAATATAATTTAAAATTAAAGAATTAAACTAAATTCAAAAATATTTTTTTTTGCTATAAAAATTAAAAAATTTGAAAATAAAAAATAATAATTGAATTTTTTTAAATTTTATTTTTTATTGAATGTGTTTAAGAAAAGAATAAGAGACTTACCAGTGAAATTGGATGTATCGTTGGGGCGACTACATCCCCATGAATTAATGATTCAGACTGATTGATAACGAAGACAATAAGAAAGATTTCAAATAAAAATTTACGAGACATGGCAAAATTTTTTATTCACTTTTTCTTTCTTTCTTTCTTTCTTTCTTTTTTATTTATTTCACTTTACTATTTTTTATCGAAAATATAATTAAAAAAAATTTTTTTTTGTTATTTCAGTCACGAATAATTAATATTTATAATTATATTTAAATCACAGCAAATATTAAAGAATATTTATATAAAAACTAACGAAACAAAAATTATTTCTATTTATTTGAATTTGTTTTTTTAAATTTGTATTCTTGAAAATTGAATGTTTCAGAGTGTTGACAATTTTCGATTGAAAAAACTTTTTTTTTTAAAGATTGTTTTGTGACAAATTGTTTTCGAGAATTCTTTTAATATATTTATTATTGTTGTTATTGTTATTATTTATCAACATATATACGTAGAAAATAATATAAACTTTATCTGGAGGAAAAAAAATATTTGTAATTTTCTCTTGTTAAATATTTTATTTTTCTCTTTCATTTATCAAGTTGAAATTTTTCGAATTTTTTTTCTCTTTTTTTATCAACAAAATATATACACGTGAAAACTTTTATTTATAAAAATAATTTATATTTATTTGTAGTATAAAATTTATATGAAAAAGTAAATTTCACTTGTGAGGAAACAATATCTTTTTTATTTATTAATTAAATTTTTTTTTTTTTATTAATATATTATTTTGTTCCTTAACAATATTATTAATTTAGAATTTAGTTTTAATTTAGAATTTATTTTTAATTTTTCTATTAAAAAAAATGTTTTTTTTTTATTCAAAGTAATGTTTTCTTTATTAAAAAAAAGTTTTTTCTATTAAAAAATGTTCCTTTCATTTAAAAATCATGCTTTTTTAAAATTCAAAAATGTTTTTTTTAAATGTTTTTATTTGAAATTTTTTTTCTATTAAAAACTATTTTTTTTTTATTAAAAAAATGTTATTAAAAAAATATTTTTTTTTGTTTAAAAAAAAAGTTTTGTTTTTAAAAGTATTTTTTTAATCAAAAAATGTTAAATTTCATTAACTAAATATTCTTTTTCTTATAAAAAAGTAATTTTTTATTAAAATAAAATTCGTATTAAAAAATACTCTCTTAAAAAATTTTTTTTACTTTTTAGAAATACTCGCATATTTTGAAATACAATTTCCCGCAAAAAATATTTTCGATTCCTTTTTTCTTCCGTTTGCCCTTAAATCGTCCTTTTTGACAAATTTGTCCTCTTTTTTTTCATTGTGCTCGTTTATAAACACTCGGAATAAACACAATTCACGTAATTTCGAAAATTACAATTTTTTTCACATTCATTGTTATACAGAGAGGATAAAAAAAAATTTTTTATAACAAAATTTTTACATTCACTATTATTATTTTTTTTTAATAGAAACAATTAACAATTAAAATAATAAATATTTATTTCCTTCTTTTTTTTGCGAGGAAAAATAATTAAGAGTGGAGAGTGGGGGGGGGGGGGGGGAAGAAGCACGTGGGATTTTGAAAATTAACTGCACGAAAAATATGACATCCGCGTGGAAAAGAAAGTTTTGCACTGACCAACTCTGAGGTTCTAAACACAACTGCGAGTGTTGCCTCCTCCACTCCAGGTAAATTCCGTCGTGACTGCTAAGAATTTATCGGCAAAGCGCCTCATGAGAAAAGAAATAAAAAAAATAAAAAAAAAAAAAATTGAGAGAAAAATAAATGTGGAACCGATGAATGAATACTCATTAGTACTTGTAACTTCTCAATTTCTTTCTCTTTTTTTTCTCCCTCTCTCTCACTCCCTCAGTCTCGAAATTCAAATTAATCTAAATTATTTTTTAATTAACTAACATTTTTAACTGTAAATTCTAAATTTAGAAAAAGAACTAAAAAAGCACTTATTGAATGTGAATTTATATAATTTTTTGAAAAAAAATGAATTTTAGTATTTTAAAAAAGTGAATTATTTTTTAAAGTATTATTATTATATTACTTATGTTATAATAATTAATAATAATAAATAATATTGGTAATTTCTAGTATTAATATATGTACTATAATTCTGAAAAATTTTAAAACTAATACTAGTAGTTAATAATAATAGTAATTACTAACAATAATAATAATAAATAATAATAATAATAATAATTACTAATATTAATATTTAGTAATACTAGTAAAGATTAACAGCAGTAAATACTAGTAATTACTAACTACAATTACTCGTAATCAGCAATATTAGTAAATACAATTAAATAAAAATAATTATGATGCTAGAAATGAGTAATACTAGTAATTAGTAGTACTAGTATTTAATAATAATAGTAATCATTATTACTAGTAATTAGTGACAATAGTAATTAATAACTGTTTCTACTCATAGTTTCTAGTATTATTAAATACTAGTATTGATAATTACTAGTATGACTAATTAATAGTATTATTAAATACTAGTATTACTAAGTACTAGTATTATTAAACACTATTATGACTAGTGATTAGTACAGTATAAGTAGTATTAGTATATTAGTTATTAAGTATTAGTATAGTATTAGTAGTTATATTAGTAATTAGTATTATTATTAGTATTAGTATTAGTAGTTAGTCTTTAGTATTAGTATTAGTATTAGGATTAAGTAATTAGTATTTAGTAATTAGTATTAGTATTAGTTTATTAGTAATTAGTTTAGTATTATTATTAAGTATTAGTATTTAATAGTATTAGTATATTATTAGTATGTATTAGTATTATTAATTAAGTAGTACTAGTATTAAGTAATTAGTATTATTATTAGTATTAGTATGATATTAGTATTGTAATTAGTATTAGTATTAGTATTAGTATTAGTATTAGTATTAGTATTAGTATTAGTATTAGTATTAGTATTAGTATTAGTATTAGTATTAGTATTAGTATTAGTAGTTAGTATTAGTATTAGTATTAGTATTAGTATTAGTATTAGTATTAGTATTAGTATTAGTATTAGTATTAGTATTAGTATTAGTATTAGTATTAGTATTAGTATTAGTATTAGTATTAGTATTAGTATTAGTATTAGTATTAGTATTAGTATTAGTATTAGTATTAGTATTAGTATTAGTATTAGTATTAGTATTAGTATTAGTATTAGTATTAGTATTAGTATTAGTATTAGTATTAGTATTAGTATTAGTATTAGTATTAGTATTAGTAGTACTAGTACTAGTATTAGTATTAGTATTAGTATTAGTATTAGTATTAGTATTAGTATTAGTATTAGTATTAGTATTAGTATTAGTATTAGTATTAGTATTAGTATTAGTATTAGTATTAGTATTAGTATTAGTATTAGTATTAGTATTATTTAGTATTAGTATTAGTATTAGTATTAGTATTAGTATTAGTATTAGTATTTAGTATTAGTATTAGTATTAGTATTAGTATTAGTATTAGTATTAGTATTAGTATTAGTATTAGTATTAGTATTAGATTAGTATTATTATTAGTATTAGTCTTAGTATTAGGTATTAGTATTAGTATTAGTACTTAGTATTAGTATTAGTAGTATAGTATTAGTATTAGTATTAGTATTAGTATTAGTATTAGTATTAGTATTAGTATTAGTATTAGTATTAGTATTAGTATTAGTACTAGTATTAGTATTAGTATTAGTATTAGTATTAGTATCAGTATAGTTAGTATTAGTATTAGTATTAGTATTAGTATAGTATAGTATTAGTATTAGTATTAGTATTAGTATTAGTTATTAGTATTTAGTATTAGTATTCGTATTAGTATTATTATTAGTATTAGTATTAGTATTAGTATTAGTATTAGTATTAGTATTAGTATTAGTATTTAGTAATACTAGTATTTAGTAATACTAGTATTTAGTAATACTAGTATTTAATAAAACTGTTTAATAATTCTATTAATTATTAGCATTACTAATTACCAGTATTAATTAATAGTATTACTAATTACTAGTGCTACTTATTACTAGTACTAGTATTTAATAACGTTAGTAATTAGAAATACTAGTATTGAAAAATACTAGTAATTAGTTATACTAGTATTTAATAATGTTATTAATTAGTAATATTATTATTGAACAATACTATTAATTTATCATACCAGTATTTAATAACACTGGAAATTAAAAATAGATCAATTATTAATTACTAATACTAGTAATTACATATAGAAACAATTATTAATTACCAATACTAGTAATTACAAATAGAAACAATTATTAATTTCCAATACTAGTAATTACAAATAGAAACAATTATTAATTACTAATACTGGTAATTACAAATGGAAACAATATTATTAATTACCAATACTAGTAATTACAAGTAATTAGTGATTAATTACTAATAAATTACTAATCAGAATAATTATATTAATTATTAATAGTAGGAAATAACTTATTAATAACTGATTAATTAATGTAATAACTAATTGGGTTAATTAAAAATAATCACCAAGACTAGTAATTACTAATTACTAATTAGTAATTACTGATTAGTATTTACTGATTTTATTTACTAATTTTATTTAATAATTATTAGTAACAATAACAATTATATTAAATAATTCTTTAAAGATAAATTGAGATTATTTATTAACAAGACTTTAATTAAATTGAGTATGTAATTTTTTTCACAAGATGAAAGAAATGAATAGCAGGTAATTAATTAATAATGCTACTAAATTGACAGAAAGTTAATTATTTCATATTATTACAAGAATGTAATAATTATTTTAAATTTTAAAATATAAAAATAGTTTAATTAACTAATTTTTCTAATTAATTTTAATATTTATCAAGTATAATTATAATTTATTATAATTATTAATTATTTGGTAACTTTGAATTATAAACTAAATTAATAATTTAATTTATAATTGAATTAAAGTGGAAAAAATTAAAAAAATTAATTAATTTGTTTATATGTTTAACAAACTTGGTGACATTGGCTATTAGTTAATAAGTTAATTATAAACATTTTAATAAGTTTTGTAATCTTGTATATTAAGAAACTTTTCTTAATTATTAATTATTGTAATAAATGCCTACAAATTATTTTAAATTCCTTACATTATACTTATTATCTAATAAAATTATTGATCGATTAATTCAGCAATTACTTAATGTATTTTATAATCTAAAGTGAGTTTCTTAATTAGTTCATTTGATTATTAATCAGAAACCTTAATTTTCCTTAATTAATCGAATTATTTTTTTTAATTATCATTTTTTTTATACTACTAATTTTATTATTACAATACCAATACTAATCACTGTAATAAGTACAGTAACAAAATACAGTCAATAAATTATTTTTTATTTACTAATTAGTTACAAAATAATTGATAAATTGTTTTTTTAATTTTATTTATTTTTAATGATAATTAAATAAAAATTTAATTTAATTTTAAAAAAAAATTGAAATAAATTTATAATGATAATTAAATGAAAAGAAGTAATAATAGTAATAATAGTAATAATAGTAATAATTAAATAAAAATTTAATTTAATTTAAAAAAAAATTAAAATAAATTTATAATGATAATTAAATGAAAAGAAGTAATAATAGTAATGTGTGAAAATTTCTTTTTTAAAATAAAATTGAATTAAATTGATTTATTTATTATTAGATAACAAATCAATAGAATCAAAATTTAAATGTACTGTAAAATATAGTAATTTTTCTTTTTTGACGTTTTATGATTTAAAAAATTGAAGAAAAGGTCAAACTTCGTATACAGAAATAACTTTGTGCCAAGGAAATTCAACATGTAGATACATATGTATACATATATACATATAGCTCGAAATTATCGAGCGTTTAGGAGCTCTAAAACCTTTCACAGATTAAATTTCTGGGTCTCATTTGCTTATTTCCGTAATATTTTCTTTGCCATTTAAAAAAAAAAGAGAGAAAAAAATGTCAATATTGTACATTAACTTATTCCTTTACTATCAATTATAACATGAAAGGCTTGAAAGCTTTTAATTCTCTTTAGGTCTAAAAGTGTATAAATGTATAAGATTTATAGTTTTTTTTTATATGTAAATAGTAATGGCAAACAATGGTAATTATGCAGAAAAAAGTCCTCGGACTGAATTTAGAAATTAAAAATACTATCAAAAGCGTTATAAATGTGCTAATGTGCACTTAAAGGATAAATTAAATTATTTTTATAATAACATTTTTCTAATTATAAAACAGTTTTCGAGCGATAATAAAATGGTTTAATTTCTCCACTTGAGAATGCCAGGGTCGCCACTAGGTGGCGAGGAATCTAATTTTAATCACCGAACTGCCTTCTAGCGGTGACCTTGGCGTTCGCAGGTGGAGAGTAGCGTCTCCATATTGAATCCCAAGATTTTCGTTAACATTCATAATTTTCTAATTATTTATAATCAAATTTAGAATGTTTGGCAATTAATACACAAGGATT
Organism: Leptopilina heterotoma; assembly: GCF_015476425.1. NCBI lineage: Eukaryota > Metazoa > Arthropoda > Insecta > Hymenoptera > Figitidae > Leptopilina > Leptopilina heterotoma. The sequence goes on along the minus strand of NW_025111081.1, from coordinate 872,615 downwards.
TCGATTTTTAATTTACTTTCATTTTAGATATTTTTATCGCCTTCAATTTTTTTAGATTCTTAGAATTAATGTCTTCACTAAGTAAATTGATAATTAAATTCTCGTTTTAAGAAATAATTCCATTATAGTGTTTTTTAACGAAATAAGTGTCATTCCTAATACTTATAAAAATGATAAAAAAAAATAAATGAAGATAAAAGAAATAAAACGGTATAAAAAAATAAATAGAAAAAATAAAAAATAATATACAAAAAGTAAATAAATAAAAATAAAAAAAATAGTAGCTTTAAATAGTTGTCTGAGGTGAAAATTGTGTAAAAAAGTATTAATAACAGGCTTCACACCCATCTTTTTTTAGATTTCAGCCATTAAAGGCTACTACTTCTGTTTTTTTTTCTTTTGAGAATTTCCACTATGTACTTTAAATTTGCTAATAGAAATCAAAAAACTATTCTCAAAAATTATTATCAAATTCTTTAAAACGATTCAACTCTTTTCAAAAAATATTTGTAATTCAATTATTTTCAATATCTAGTATTTTCATAAAATTTCGTAAAAGAATTCAATTAATTAAAAATAAATTGGAAAAATTTATCCAAAATTCAATTTTTTTTATAAATAATTAAATTTTCACATAAATTCAAGTAATTTAGAATAGCATTTTCAAAAAAAAAAAAAAAATAATTCGAAAAAATTAATTATTTAACAAAATTTTTATACAATTCTTCGCACAATAATTCAATAACTTTCACCAATAATAACATTTTTCATGGAAATTCAATTATTTAACAAAATTTTTGATAAAATTTTAAGCAAGAATTCAATTATTTTCATAAATAATATAACTCATCGAATAATTTCAATTATTTTTAACCTACTATTTTAAATTAATTAATCGAAAAATTCAATTATTTTCATAAATAAAATTTAATTAATTAGAATTCAATTAATATTGAAAATAAAACTTTCATATTTATTATATTTCAAAAAAATTAATTATTTAAAACAATGTTTATAAAATTCTTATGAAGAATTCAATTATTTTCAAAAATAATCAAATTTTTCACAGAAATTCAGTTATTTTTTAACATTTTAATATTTTTGACAATAATAATTAAATTATTTTCATAAATAATAAAATTGTTCTCAGGAATTTATTTATTTTTTTTTGATAATTTTAATAAAATTCTTAGCAACTATTCAATTATTTTAATATATTTCAATTTATTTAATACAATTTTACAGGAATTGCTCAAAAAATGTAAATATTCTTAAAAATTTTAATTTGAGTCCTCGGAAAAAATCGATTATTTAAAAAAATGTTTTTTCAAAATTCTTTCAAAGAATTTAATTATTTACAAAAATATTAACATTCTTTACAGGAATTCAATTATTTTTAAATATTTTAATAAAATTGATCAAAGGAAATAATTTATTTTAAATACAATTTCAATTAAATTTTTATGAAATAATTCAATTACTCTTTTAGATTTCAATTAAATTCTTCCCAAGAATTCAATTATTAAAAATAAATAACAAAATTATTCCCGAAAATTCAATTATTTTAATAAAATTCTTTGCAAAATTCAATTATTCTCATAAATAACAATATTCATCACAAGAATTCAATTATTGTTAAAACTAATAAATTTCTTCTTGGAAATTCAATTACTTTTGAAAATTCTAATAAAATCTTTCGCAAGAATTCAATTATTTTCATAAATAATAAAATGCTTTTTAGAAATTCAATTATTTTAAAAAATAACAAAATTTTTCACAGAAATTCAATTCTTTATAAACATTTAAATAAAAATTTTCGCAATTATTCAATTATTTTTATAAATATCCAAATTCTTCTCAGGTATTCAATTATTTTTAAAAGTAATAAAATTCTTCTCAGGATTTCAATTATTTTTCATATATAATTTTACAGGAATTTATTGCTTAGAAAATGTAATTATTCTTAAAAATTCAATTATTTACAAAAGTACTAGAATTAATAAAATTTCTCTTGTTAAGAACTTTTTTGTCCGTCCAAAGTTTAAATTAATAAATAAAAATAAAAAATTGTTCGAAAGAAATCAATTATTTTAAATACAATTTTGATTAAATTTTTTTAAAATAATTCAATTACTCTTTTAGATTTTAATAAAATTGTTCTCAAGAATTCAATTATTTACATAAATAATTCTCCTAAAGAATTCAATTATTAAAAATTAATAACAAAATTATTCCCGAAAATTCAATTATTTTGAGGCATTTTATGAAAATTCTTTGCAAAATTCAATTGCTTTTCATAAATAACAATATTCATTACAAGAATTCAATTATTTTGAAAACTAATAAATTTCTTCTTGGAAATTCAATTATTGTAGAAAATTCTAATAAAATCGTTTGCAAGAATTCAATTGTTTTCATAAATAATAAAATGTTTTTTAGGAATTCAATTATTTTCGAAAAAAATTTAGTAAAATGCCACACAGACATTCAATTATTGTCAAAAATTGTAATAGAATTTTTTGTAAAATTTAATTATATTTAAAAACTTTACGAAATTTAATGATTTTCAATATTTACTATTTTTATAAAATTACCAAACAGAATTCAATTATTTAAACATTTTTTGTAAAAATCTTCGTGAGAATTCAATTATTTTCATGAATAATAAAAATTTCTCATGAATTCAATTATTTAAATTAGAATTTGCATAAAATTAGTCGAAGAAAATGAATTATTAAAAATATTTTATAAAATTCTTTGCAAGAATTAAATTATTTTTATAAATATTTAAATTCTTTGATGAATAATAAAATTCGTTGCAGGAATTCAATAAATTTATTAGCAGTAGGATAAGTAAGAAGTAAATATTTTTGATGAAAATTAGAAGAAAGTAAGGGAAATAAAAAATATGTAATGGAATTTTTGTCAGTTTTGTGAAGTGTCTAAAACAAGTTTTTTTGGTCGTTAAGTTTAATTTTTCGATAGCTACTTTTTTACTAATTTTTTTAATTTGAAAACTACTTTTTGCTATTTTTTTAAAAATTTATTATCAAGAGTGCAAAGTCCGCAATAGTCACGATTATTTATTATTTATTTCCGATTTGTATTATATTTTTATTTATTTATACATTATAATGTTTATAATTTTAATATGTATATATACATTATAACGTTTCATACGTACAAGTGAACGTGGAAATATTTATAAACATTATTATAAATACCTTTTCTCTTTTCTTTTTTTATTTTTGACGACAATTTATATTAATAATACGTATTAAGATTGGAATTTGACTGACAAAATTGAAAAAGAAAATAAATTCGTTCGTAAATTTTTCTTTCCACGTATTAATACGTGAGACAACTGAACGAATTATTGACTTACGGTGAGATTCATCATAAGGAATTTCTACTTTACACGCAACAACATATATTATCGATAGTTGCGTTAGAGGAAATTTTTATCTTACTCTACATTACGCACGTTTAATTTAAAAATAAACATCATCATCATCTGATTCACCCGCGCTTATCGCAATTTTCAATTTTTTTTCTTCTCTTTTCTGTTTTTTTGAAAAAACTTAAAAAAAAAATTTTTAATGAAACTTTTTTTTTCAACTTTTATTGAGACCATCCAGACTACTGTAAATATGATTTTTAAGCGTTAATGAATAAATAATTATCTAGAAATATAAAAAAAAAAAATAAAACGGGATTATTTATTTTTTCCAAAAAGTAGAAAAAGAAAAAAAATATTTATTATTAATTTATTATGTTAAGTAAATGTCAAGGTTCTTATATTAAATTATTATGCATAGGGGGATTAGAAAAATAATTTTAAATTACAATTCTCTCTCTCTCTCTCTCTCTCTCTCTCTCTCTCGAAATGAAAGAGAAGGATTCATGTAGATGAAAATATTACATATGTATATGCTAATTTTTCATGTATTATGAATAATTTTGGACTAAATATGTATCAAAGGGAAAAGTGTTTAATTATTTTACGTATATATTTATTTATGCATACGCACTACTGAATATACTATTGTATCATTGACGCATTTCTGTGTTGAAAGTTAAAACGACAAAATTTTACAAATTCTCTGAAGATTAAATAAAATAATCTTTTCCGTGTAACTATAAATATTTTATATGAAAATTTCTGACTCACATTATTTTTTACCATCAAAGTTTGTTGTCTACCAATTTTTGCAAATAACAAATTTTCTTACAAACTAATGATTTTGTTACTAAGATTTTTGACCTTTTTTTTAACCGTTTTTAAACCTTTTTTAACAATTTTTTCCACCTACTTTTGACTGACAAATTTTTTTACCACTAGTGATTTTGACTACCAACGCTTTTGATAATCACTGTTTTTTTACTACTAAATTTTATGGCCACTAAGTGTTTCTGACTATTAACTTATTTTATGACCAATATTTTTGAATACTAAATTTATTGAAAACTAGTATTGTTGACCACCAAATTTATTGAAAACTAGTATTGTTGACCATCAGAGTTTCTAAATAATCAATATTTTTACTACCAAAGATCTTAACTACCAATAGTTATGATAAGCAACAATTCTTGACTACCAACGTCGTTTACCACTAGTGTTTTTTTGGCTATTAAATTTTTTGACCAGCAATGTATTTGACTACTATCGTATTTTATGACCAGTGTTTATTAATTACCAACCTTTTTTAAAACCAGTGTTTTTTTATTACCAACGTATTTTATGACCATTGTTTTTGACTAACAACTTATTTTATGACCAGTGTTTATTAATTACCAACCTTTTATCACCAGAATTTTTTGACTACAAACGTATTTTATGACCAATGTTTATTAATTGCCAACGTTTTTACCACGAGTGTTTTTGACCACCAACTTATTTTATGATCAATGTCTTAATTATCATTTTTACCACCAGTGTTTTTGACTACTAATATATTTTATGACCTGTGTTTTTTGACTGCCAACTTATTTTATGACCAAATATTATTAATTACCAACCGTGTTTTATTACTACCAACTTATTTTATGGCCAGTCCTTTGACTACCAATTTTTTTTACCTACAGTGTTTTTCACTACCAACGTATTTTATGATGAGTATTTAATAATTACCAACGGCTTTACCATTGTTTTTGACTAACAACTTATTTTATGACCAGTGTTTATTAATTACCAATCTTTTTTAAAACCAGTGTTTTTTACTACCAACGTATTTTATGACCTGCGTTTTTGACCAACAACTTATTTTATGACCAGTGTTTATTAATTACTAACCTTTTATCACCAGAATTTTTTGACTACCAACGTATTTTATGACCAATGTTTATTAATTACCAACGTTTTTACCACCAGTGTTTTTGACCACCAACTCATTTTATGACCAATGTCTTAATTATCATTTTTACCACCAGTGTTTTTTACTACTAATGTATTTTATGACCCGTGTTTTGACTGTCAACTTATTTTATGACCGAATATTATTAATTACCAACAGTGTTTTTTTACTATCAACTTATTTTATGATTAGTTTTTTGACTATTATTATTTTTGACCTACAGTGTTTTTCACTACTAACGTATTTTATGATGAGTATTTAATAATTACCAACGGTTTTACCATTGTTTTTAAATAAAAACTTATTTTATCACCAGTGTTTATTAATTACTAACCTTTTTTAACACCAATGTTTTTCGACTATTAACGTATTTTGTGACCATTGTTTTTGACTAACAACTTATTTCATGACCATTGTTTATTAAATACCAACCTTTTTAACACCAGCGTTTTTCGAATATTAACGTATTTTATGACCATTGCTTTTGACTATCAACTTATTTGTATGACCGGTGTCTTTTAATTACCAACGTTTTACCACCAGTGTTTGTCACTACTAACTTATTTTATGACCCGCGGTTTTGACTATCAACTTATTTTGTGACCGTTGTTTTTGACTATCAACTTATTTTTATGACCAGTGTCTTTTAATTATCAACGTTTTACCACCAGTGTTGGTTACTACTAACTTATTTTATGACCCGCGTTTTTACTATCATCTTATTTTGTGACCAGTGTCTTTTAATTATCAACGTTTTTACCACCAGTGTTTTTACTATTAACGTATTTTATGACCCGAGTTTTTGGCTACCAACTTATTTTATGACCAGTGTTAATTAATTATCAACGTTTTTACCAAGAGTGTTTTTTACTAGCAACGTATTTTATGACCAGTGTTTTTTGATTATCAAGCTTTCAGTACAAGTGTTTTGAACCATAAGAGTTTGACTACTAAATTTTTTTACCACCCCTTTTTTTGACTAGCATCGTATTTTACGACCAGTGTTTTTTAGTACCACTGTTTTAAACCATAAGAGTTTTTGACTACAAAATTTTTTCACCACCATTGTTTTTGACCATCATATTTTTTGACTAATAAACTTTATGGGAACCAAATCTTGTGAATACTAAAGTTTATAATAACCAGTATTTTTGACTAAAAATGTTTTCAACTGTAAAAATTTAATACTATAAAAATTTATGACTAACTGTGTTTTCGACTACTAATTTTTCTGATTACAAACTATTATGATTTCCAATAGTTCTGACTAAAAATATTTGCAAATTATTTATTTATTTTTTTTAATTATATTATTAATTATTATTAGTAGTAAATGTGATAACTTTAGAAATAAATGAAGAAAACAAAGTAACAAAAATATGTTACGTGTCAATAGGATGACAATTTTTTTTTACACGAAATTAAAATTAGATAGAATCTAAAATTACACGGCAAGAAAAAATTCTCCTACATTTAATAGGTAGTGAACTAAAAATGACTACAGACATTTTGCAATTATCAGCATTTTATCATCTATAATGAATGGAAAAGAAGGTCAGGACTCTAAAACAAAGAAAATAAAAAAGGTATTGTTACTCCATTCGATTTATTTGCTTTTGAATAAATTTCAGACAATTGTAAATTATTATTTGTAGTTATAAAATACGTTGTAGTCATAAATTAAAAAAATTTATTAATCAAAAACTCTGGTGGTAAAAAAAGCAACGTTTTTTAATACCAATTTCTTTGCTACAATATTTTTCAACACCAGTATTTTTTATCTATATACAATTTTTTGACCACCAGTATTTTTGACCACCAACTTTTTTATCATCAGTGTTTTTATATCTTTAAATTTTTTGACCACCAACTTTTTTTTAACCAATAAATTTTTTGACCACCGACAGTTTTTACTAACAGTGATTTTTGACGACTTTTATTCTTGACCATCAAGATTTTTTTGACTAATATACTTTATGGCTATAAACCTTTATTACCACTTATATTTTTTGTCCAAAAACTTTGTGTTTTTTGTCTATCAAATTTTTTAACCTCAAATGTTTTTGACCATCAACGTTTTTTTACTATGAGTGTATTTTCCCAAAGAACGATTTTTACCGCCACTGTTCTTGACCAAACCTAAAAAATGTTAGTGATCAAAAACACTATGAGGTCAAAAAACTTTGGTACCAACGGTTTTTACCATCAGTGTTTTTTGTTTAGAATACTTTTTACCAACAGTATTTTTTGTATATTAAATACTTTGACCATCAATATTTTTAAGTCACCAGTGTTTTTTTACTACTAAATTTTTTGACCACTAACGTTTTTTACCATCAGTGTTTTTTGACCACCAGCATTCTTGACCATCAGTTTTTTACCACCAGTGTTTTTTGCCTACCAACGTATTTTATGACTAGTGTTTTTGACTACCAACGTATTTTATGACCAGTGTTATTGAATATTAAATTTTTTTACCACCAGTGTTTTTAACCATCAAACTTATTGAAAACTAGTATTTGTGACCATCAGAGTTTCTAAATAATCAATTTTTGTACTACCAAAGATCTTAACTACCAATATTTGTGACCACCAGTAATTTTTGACTACCAACTTCTTTTACCACTAGTGTTTTTTGTCTATCAAATTTTTCGATCACGAGTGTTTTTTGATTACCAACGTATTTTATGACGAGTGTTTTTTACTACTAACTTATTTTATGACCAGTCTTTTGACTACTAATTTTGTTGACCACCAGTGTTTTTGACTACCAACGTATTTTATGACCAGTATTTATCAATTACCAACAGTGTTTTGTACTACCAACGTATTTTATGACCAGCGTTTTTTACTACCAGTTTATTTTATGAGCCATTGTTCATTAATTGCCAACGTTTTTTTACCACCAACGTGTTTTACGACCAGTGTTTTTTGACTATCAAGTTTTTCAGTACAAGTGTTTTGAACCATAAGAATTTTTGACTAATCAGAAAACACTGATGGTAAAAAAAGTTGGTTGTCAAAAAATTTGGTAGTAAAGAACAGTGGTGGTAAAAAAACTCTGATGGTCAAGAATGCTGGTCAGAAACCCTGGTGGTCAAGAAATTTGGTAAAAGCATTAACGTTCAAAAAATTTGAAAGTCAAAAAACATTGGTGGTAAAAATCTTTGGTGGTCAACAACCTGTTAGTAAACAAAATTTAGTAGTAAAATTTGAATAACATATTTACTTGACCGCACCAACGTTTTTTATATTTCGTCAAAAACATTGGTGGTCAACAAATTTAGTAGTAAGAAAAATCGGGTGGTAAAAAATGATAGTAGTCAAAAACATTGTCGGTGAAAAAAGTAGGTTGTTAATAATCACTGGTGGTAAAAAACTTTGGTGGTCACATGAATACTGGTGGTCAAAAAAATTTGGTAGTAAATAAGCACTGGTGATAAAAAACGTTGTTGGTCATGAATACGGGTTGTCAACAAACTTTAGTAGTAACATTTAACTACTATATTTTTTTGACCACCAACGTTTTTTTAAATTTGGTCAAAAACCCTGGTGGTGAAAAATTATAGTAATCATAAACACTGTGAGTAAAAAACTCTTGTGGTCAAGATTGCTGGTGGTCAAAAAACACTGATGGTAAAAAATGTTTGTGGTCAGAAACACTGGTGGTCAACAAAATTAGTATAGGTAGTAAAAAAATTCGGGGGGTAAAAAACGATGTTAGTCAGAAGCATTGTGGGTCAAAAAATTTGATTGTCCAAAAACATTAGTGGTCAAAAACGTTGGTAGGCATAAATAATAGTGGTCAGAAAATTTCTTAGTCAATACACAGTGGTGGTAATAGATTTTGATGGTTAAGAATGCTAGTGGTCAAAAAACACTGGGGTCAAAAAGGTTGGCGGTGAAAAACCTTAGTAGGAAAAAACCCCGGTTCGAATAATTTCGGCAGAGTCAGAAAATTTGGTACTATCAAAAATCGATAGTTAAATATATGTAGGTATGTATATGTGTATATGTGAAGATAAAAAAGTGAATAAAGTGCAGAAAACATAGAGGACGAATTGACACGACGGTGAATAATTGTCGATATTGTCAAAGAATGAATAATTGAAATTGATCCAATGGATATATAGTAGTATAACGCGTATATAACAGTAGACGGGTTTATTCCCAGAGTTGCATAAATCAATAGACGGCAGTTTCCTGTTGAAAACGACGACCGGACAGGATGAAAAGGGGTGATATAGATAGAGAGTGCGAGAGAAGGTTGTCGAGAATCAGGAGGTGGAGGAAGGGCTCTTTCACTGATAGAGAGAAAGAGTTGAAAAACGTTAAATTGCCATCGAGAGTGAAAGAGAGAAAGGGCCTATCGCAGATTGCCAAGCAAACGCTCTCGCATTAATGTTTTAGCCAACGATCAATTAAGCCAAGAGTGTGGGACGTATTTTCAAAGTATGTATATGTATATAGCTTTTATTATTACATGCCTCGTTCACAGGGACAGACGTCCATCTTCTCTCTTGAGGCGAGAGAGAAAGAGAAATAAACCATATTGTAGAGCGTTTATTCAGTAAGGATACTAATTAATGTGATACCAATATAAATGGAAACCGTTTTTATCATTAATAATAATATGCCTTTCATGCCAATTACAATGCGCTCAGTGTTATTGTACTATTGCAATATACTCGAGTGTATCATTTATAATCGAATAAAACACTAAGGAGACTGTTTTAAAATGAACAGAAAATTATAAACCAAAATCGTAATCAAATAAAAAGATTTTTAAAATATTGGAAAAATTATTTAGAAATTTCTTATATTATACTATAAATAATTAGAATTTTAAATTCTCGTCAAAAATAAAAAAAAAGAAAGAGAAAAGGTATTTATAATAATGGTTATAAATATTTTATTATGTTTATTATATTATTACCAAAAGGTAAATAAACCAAACACAAGAATCGTACTTAGTTACCAAATTCGATACTTTAGTTCACCATTTCCATTAAGAAAATGTGAATTTATATTTATTTACGCAAATAGGAACCGCGAAAAAATGCTTCACTATTCGGTCTTTCATTCAATTCTGTCAAGCTATTCAAATTGTCCTGTCGACACATCTAAAATACAAAAGAGGGTAACCGCTTTATTTATTATATGAATACAATAGAAATCGATAGCAATTTACTATTTATTGTATTTTATAAGTTCGTTATAGTGCATTATAAGTCAGTGATTATGTGGAAGGTAATCAGAAATGAAAAATTTCGAACTCATTCAATTTAATTAATTTACATGTGTGAAAATGAAATTCAAAGGTTTTTTCTAACATTCTCATCACACCAAAGATTCAATTAGAATTTCTTGTTACGACACCAAAATCATTCCAGTCTATTTCTATCATTTGTGGAAATCGGTTGTTAAGGATGAAAGTTTATAACATATTTTTGGTTACGTTCATTTTTTTGAGAGAAATTCAAGATACCTCATCAACAAACATTTACTTCGATGGACTGCTAAAATATTTAAAAGAAGAATCAAAAATATATCAAGTTATATTCATTGTTGACGATGCACAAAATATTACGGACCCAATACTACATTCAACCATAACGACTGTCAATTCGTACTTTCCATCTGTAATTTTTAGTTATAAGGAACTGGAAAACATTTTCGACTTAAATCAAATGCCTTTATGGATGCAAAAGACACTTCTCAAAAATTATGGCCCTACACTGTTCGTTTGTGAAATATCAAAAATGGACTTTGATTTCTCTGTTATAACAAGTTTTAGTGACCTTCATGATTTTGTTAATTTAGTAAAAATTTCACAGACAATACTAATTCTCAATTCTGCATCTTCAAATTATACGATTATTGAAAGTGTATTATCTACAGCCTGGGAAGGAAACTATTTAGACTTTACTTTATTGACATACAGCTATGAACAACCGCATACAATAATCAAATCAAGTTCTTTAATATCACCATTTTTAAGTCACCTAAATCCTTTTACTCAACATTTTACCCACGAATTGGTAACATCTAAAAGTGTATGGTTTCCAAAAAAATTGCAGAATCTCAATGGATATAGACTAGAAGTAGACTGTAAGTCCGTTAATGATTCATCTATAAACGAATACAAGAGTTCAATGAAACTTCTAGATATTTTTCAAAAGACAATGAATTTTAAATCAAATGTGACACAATTTATAAATCCTACAGGCAAGACATTTTTTAAAACAGACCCAGAAAAACAAAAAGATTTATTGATGGATGATTTCCTTAAAAATTCTGATTTGACATTAAGTTTGCAAGAGAAATTTGATCCGTACTATGGAATTCGTCATGATACAGTAGTTCTGAATATTGTTAGAACAAATGTTGTTATTCCAAAAGGCCTAAAATCAAACGAAAGCATTGAAGTGTCGAAAGAATTTTGGTACATGATCTTAGCAACGATTTGTATGCTTAGCATAATACGACTCACAGTATTTTTACCCAATGGGAAATGGCCATTAGTCTACCATTGGTGTATTAATGGCCCAATATTGGGAGCCATTGGTTTTCTCTAGGTTTATTATTGGCTCCCAATAATGGACCACTAATGGGAAAATCGTGGGATGTCCACGCCGATGCCAATAATTGGCAACCATTATTGGCACATTATTGGCTGCCATTAAAAAACCAATAATAAAAAAAAATTTTTTATTAAATTTTATTAAATAATAAATTTATTTATTTAATAATTATTTTATTTATTATTATTTATTATTATTTATTATTTATTATTAAAAATATTAATTTTTTAAATTAATTATTTTATAGAAATGGTTATTATTTTCTATCACATCGAAATGTGAATAACCCTTTCGTTCAGAGTCTAAAAATTATTTACCTCACATCCATCAGTGCAAAAATAGGAGAGGACGGGCAGAATAAAATTCTACAAATATCCGTGAGAATGCTGCCTCCTTATATACTTTTCAAGTTTCATGTTAGTTGCGAGAGAGTTTGAAACAACACCTCCTACGGAGCGTTGAGCGAACTACATACTTACTACATGATAATTTCTGCAGCGTCGGTAAGTAATTGTATGTAGTTCGCTCAACGCTCCGTAGGAGGTGTTGTTTCAAACTCTCTCGCAACTAACATGAAACTTGAAAAGTATATAAGGAGGCAGCATTCTCACGGATATTTGTAGAATTTTATTCTGCCCGTCCTCTCCTATTTTTGCACTGATGGATGTGAGGTAAATAATTTTTAGACTCTGAACGAAAAGGTTATTCACATTTCGATGTGATAGAAAATAATAACCATTTCCATAAAATAATTAATTAAAAAAATTAATATTTTTAATAATAATAAATAATAATAATAATAATAATAAAAAATGAAATAATTATTAAATAAATAAATTTATTATTTAATAAAAGTTAATAAAATTTTTTTTTTGATTAATGGTTTTTTAATGGCTTAATGGTTTTTTAATTATTGGCCCAATAATGGGCCAATAATGGTTGCTAATTATTGGCATCGGCGTGGACATCCCACGATTTTACCATGAGTAGTCCATTATTGGGTGCCAATAATGGGACAATAATGGAATGATGGCTCCCATTATTGGGCCATTAATGCACCAATGGTTTTTTTCCCATTGGGTATTAAAATTCAAGAAGAGCACTTGGCAAACGTTAAGCATCAGTCAAATGATAATCGGAATGGCAACATTCGAGGAACCACATAGTTTACCTGAAAGAATAATTTTCGGCTCACTGTTAATTACATGCATTGTCTACACAAGTTATTTTTACTCCGTCATTCTTGACGTCAGTTTACATTCAACTCCTGAGATTTCAACTCTCGCAGAACTTGTGAAATCGAATATATCTGTAATTAATGTAGTTGATGATGTAGACCAAAATCGTGATAGTTTAATTGACATGGATATTAAAATGTGGATAGAAAAAGGTATAAGTTATCCATCTGGAGAAGAGGAAACATGTTTAAGGCAATTGTCAAATTACCGGAATATTTAAATTAAGGAAGATTTCGACTATATCAGCAATTAGTGACATCTATTAGACGTCAATTGAACTCTTTGGTTTAGAGTCAGGTGTTATTCTTAAGATAATTATTCCGATATGGTTGTCGGTAAATAATTATATTTTTGAATTTAATTTTTGATCTGAAAAAATAAGCTGCGTGAACGACTGCACTGTGCATCTGTGAGGACTCGAACCCCAGTTAATAGCTGCCTTTCGCGGGACTAACGCCTACCAATGCACCATGCCAACACAGCCTGGACGTTCACGTTTCTTATAATCTCAGATCAAGCCCATACACTAGTCGAAGAGCTGTATAGTTAATGTAGGAAATTATTTGCTGATGAAGAATTTTAATTAAGGAAGATTTCGACTATATCAGCAATTAGTGACATCTATTAGACGTCAATTGAACTCTTTGGTTTAGAGTCAGGTGTTATTCTTAAGATAATTATTCCGATATGGTTGTCGGTAAATAATTATATTTTTGAATTTAATTTTTGATCTGAAAAAATAAGCTGCGTGAACGACTGCACTGTGCATCTGTGAGGACTCGAACCCCAGTTAATAGCTGCCTTTCGCGGGACTAACGCCTACCAATGCACCATGCCAACACAGCCTGGACGTTCACGTTTCTTATAATCTCAGATCAAGCCCATACACTAGTCGAAGAGCTGTATAGTTAATGTAGGAAATTATTTGCTGATGAAGAATTTTAATTAAGGAAGATTTCGACTATATCAGCAATTAGTGACATCTATTAGACGTCAATTGAACTCTTTGGTTTAGAGTCAGGTGTTATTCTTAAGATAATTATTCCGATATGGTTGTCGGTAAATAATTATATTTTTGAATTTAATTTTTGATCTGAAAAAATAAGCTGCGTGAACGACTGCACTGTGCATCTGTGAGGACTCGAACCCCAGTTAATAGCTGCCTTTCGCGGGACTAACGCCTACCAATGCACCATGCCAACACAGCCTGGACGTTCACGTTTCTTATAATCTCAGATCAAGCCCATACACTAGTCGAAGAGCTGTATAGTTAATGTAGGAAATTATTTGCTGATGAAGAATTTTAATTAAGGAAGATTTCGACTATATCAGCAATTAGTGACATCTATTAGACGTCAATTGAACTCTTTGGTTTAGAGTCAGGTGTTATTCTTAAGATAATTATTCCGATATGGTTGTCGGTAAATAATTATATTTTTGAATTTAATTTTTGATCTGAAAAAATAAGCTGCGTGAACGACTGCACTGTGCATCTGTGAGGACTCGAACCCCAGTTAATAGCTGCCTTTCGCGGGACTAACGCCTACCAATGCACCATGCCATTACCGGAATATTTGCTGTGTTCTTAGCAACGCTATATATCATGTTAAGAAATATGAAGTTAAATACGGTGAACTAAATGGAAAAATATTGCTGGAGACAATTGAAAGTGCATACAGTGCATTCACGACAAAATTAGATTCACCTTATCTCGATCGTCTGAGAGAAGTAATTCTAAAAGCATCAGAATTTGGATTGCTTAAAGATTTCTATAAGACTATTCCACATACACTGAGTGATATACCAGAACCAGAAGAAATGAAGAAGGATAAACTGTTACCCATATTGCTTTCTGTGCTAGTCATTGGATTCTCTCTTGCCATCATTGTTTTTCTTCTTGAAGTAATAACAGCGAAAATTAAAAGCAGATATTCAAGAAAAAAGCCTCTTTATCGATTTGTAAATTAAAAAGATACAACAGAACTTTTTTGACGCGAAAAGATCTTCAAATAGGTAAGACAATTTGAATTTTTAATATTCTTATCAATCTTTAAAGAAAAAAGTATAATTAATAGTATGTTTAATCTTAGATACTCGCCAAAGAAGAGCAGGGGAATTATGGACAGTTTTGGCAGTAAAATGTTATCAACAATTTGATTAAAACTGTACAAAAGTAAAAAACACTGAAGAAACTAAGACTTCAACTCTCTATTTCTTAAAAATATAGGTACATTACCGAATGATTTGTATTCTATTTAGTCTCACATCTTTTATTGTAATACTAGATATAACAAACGAGCAGAAAATTTCCATGTTTGTTGCACATGTCTGAAAGCAGCATATTATTGTAATGTTGTATTGTATTGTATTGTTTTGTTTTTAATATATTATTAATGAGTAAACGAAATTTTAAATAAAATATACCGTTCGAAAAGTAACAAATTTTATTCAAAGAAAGTATAGTGTTCAGATGGACTAAAAAAAATTATGATCAATTCTTCGAGCACATTGCTTTTATCAAAAAATTGAAATAACCGTCAGTAAAATTTTTGTTAGAAATTACTAATTAGTGGGAAGCAATTCTAATTTTTAAATTTAAGTCAGAAATAAAATTATTGTATACATAATTTGTAACAAAAATGGAAATTTCACAAATTTTATAAGTCAAAATTATAAAGCAATACACCCCAGGACAACAGGAAAAACAAAATATTAAAAATTTATAGGTCAATTTTAATACTAGACGAGTATAATTTAAAAAAAATGTATGACTGAAATTACTAATCAGTAGAGAGTAATCATAATTTTTTCCTTATTGTGTGGAATATAATTTTTAAAAAATTATATATATAAGAAAGTGCATTATGCTTCTTTTCTAAATAATATATAAATAAATATAATATATTGGACTTTGTCCCGAATTATATGTAATTCTAGTAAGATATATAGTAATCGAAGACTGTAAATGATCGTACTTATGCGACATTTACGTGACAATAGCAGTGTTTTATGGAAGTAGAAGGGCGGGTAGGGGAGGGGGGATAGGTCCCTACTATGTAATTTGAGAGAGTTACGTTTCAGAGATCGACATCTGAGTCACGTGTCTGTCTTTTTCTTTCCGCATATTATAAAATCTATTTTTTTCCAATCACACATCAACACTGAATTTATTTTACGAAAGTAAAATTTTTTTTTTATCTACCTGTAACACGGGGCTGCATTTTCTCTTTTTCAAGACTAAAAAAGACCGTTCCCGGACGATTTTCCTAATTTTAAATTCCTAATTTCATAAATTCCTAAAAACGTTTTTCCTATAGTCTAAATTCCTAATATCCTATATTCCTAATCTTTTTTTCCCAATAGCATTAATTTTCCTAATTTTCCAAAAAGTTTATTTAATTTATTTAATAATGAAATAATAAATAAAATAATATAAATTAAAATATAAATTAATATAAATAATAAATTTAATAATTCTTCAACAATACGAAGAATTCTTTTTTAGTTAAGTGTAACCCTTTTAAATTTTGCGTAAAGACGTACCTATATCAAACTAAAATGTATTTTTACTCTCTGTTAAATAAATAAAAATATCATTTTTTCAATTATTTATTTAATTCTTAATTTTCCCGTCACATAAAATAATTTAAAAAAGAAAATTACCTCTTTTTAATTTTGACCTAAATTTTAATGTTATATTAAAATCAAATTTTGCTAATTTTTCTTCCCAATATTTCCTTCCGAACTGTAATTTATAATCATGTCGTTTCAGTTGACCTAAAATTTAAATTATATCTTTATTTCGGTCAAAACTTAAAAATGTGAATGTGGACATTAGGCTGGTCAACATTAATAAAAACAGTTGAAAATTTTGGTCTAAAATTAACAAAGATGAATTAATGCAAATAATTTTAAAAGGCAAACAAGTGAATAAATAATGAATATAATAAAAAAAATTTAGGTCAAAAAGTAAACGTGACGTGAGTAGAATAATTTTAAATTTTTAGGTCAAAATTAATAAAAGACTGAAACAAAATATATAAACTGAAACTTAAATTTCAGGTCATCAAACGAATCGCAAAATATAACAGTCTAGCTTGAAATTTGTTTCGATCAAAAGGGAAACATTGCGATAAATATTTTTAGGTCAATAAACAAAAAAAAACCTAGAATTTCAAATCGAAAATAATAAATATTTGTCAAGAAACAAATATGGATTAAAAATTTTTCGTAACAGTTTTTAATGAATTGAAGAAGTGAACGTATTTTGAATTTTTAGGTCAAGAAGTAAAAATAGTCTTAAATAATTAGTTAGAAAACTGTAGGTCTATACACGGAGAAACTTTGTATACTAGTTTCTGTTAAACTCACCATGTGTTCTTAGTAAATTGACTACTAAAATGGGGAAAAACTGCGACGGTATCAATATTTCGTAGTCTGACTATTAAACACAGAAAAAGAGTTTGAAAATTTAGTAGTCAGTTGATCAACATTAAAAATTCACGATTTCGCTAAAAAAACAATGTCGAATGTCAGTGACAGTTATACAGAATGTCGCCACTTATAATTATTGAGTAAGGAAGAAATCTATTTTACCTAATGTCGATTGATAACTTAATTTTAATGCAACCTAATCTAATTCCCTAACATACAGATAAAGTAACGCACACTGTAATCGACGGAACGCATATACAATTCATATAGAGAAAATAAGTCAGTGTTCTTATATACTAATCCAACAATTGTATTTCCACTTGGGAGAAAATTTGTATGCATATGTTGAATGCCGTTTTAAATAATATTTGTTTGTTATACAAAATTGATAAAATCAATTAATTACTTAAAATTAATAAGGTCTATTTTTGAAATGAACAGAATTAATTTTCATCAAACAGGATTCTTGTAATAAATTATAAAAATGTTTGACATATAGAAAAATAAAATATAATGTCATTATTATTTCGTAAAATTGTTTATTTAATTATTTAATTTAATTAAAAAAATAATTACACTGAGAAAAATATTAAAGCAGGTCAATAATATCTGTGACAATGAAATATATAAACATTTTGTTCAAATTTAAAAGACTTGTTCAAACATAACCTCACATTTACTGATAAAAGAGAACCAGGTGGAATGACGGCGGCCATTTAACTCGAACACATGTATATGAGTTAAGGTGGTTATGTGTGACTACACGAACAGCGGTACTCGTTTGTATGCGTGCAGTTCTGATAGTTTGACTACTAAATTGTAAACGCAGCGCGAAGAAAATATCATTCTTACGAATATAGAAAATAAAATTTCGACATTCACTTTTTCAATAACTTTTTTTTCTCGTACATCATAAACGAGTTTCTCTTAACTTGACTACTAAATATTGAAAAAAAAGAGAACATGTATTATTATCGAAACTTCTATTAAATAAGAAATTTCGTCTTTTGGTCACTTTTTCCCCACTTTAGTAGTCAATCTACTAACAATACATTGTGAGTTTAACAGCAATTGGTATTCAAAGTTTTTCCGTGTATGCGCATGAATAGAATTTTAATTTTTATAATCGAAGGAAATTGGAAATTTTAATTTTAGGTCAAAAAAAAAAAAAGATTAATGTAAACTTGAAATTTTAGGGCAATTAAAATGCAATTAAAAATTTTAGGTCAAAATTAATAGCAGACTACTAGAGGTTATATTATAGTCATTGAACCTAAATTTACTGAACTAATGATCGCTCAGAAATAAATTAGAACTTTAGACCTAAATTTTAAGATTATTTTCGATTCTTGACCTGTAAATTTTCAGGTTATGTTTGTTTCTTGACTTGAAAATTTTAAGGTTATTTTAGGTCCGTGATCTGTAAATTGTAATGCTATATTAGCTTCTTAACTTGTAAATTTTAAAGTTATATTAGTTCTTTGACCTGTAAATTTTAAGGTTAATGTTAGTTTCTTGACCTAAAAAATTTTTAAGGTTATATTTACCGTAATGATTATTTAACATAGAGTGCTTTTTTTTATGTTTTTAAATGATTTATTCATTTCTTTATTTGTTGATTCACTTTTTAATTTATTTATTTACTTATTCATTTATTAATTATTTTTTACTTATTTGTTTACTTATTTCTTTACTTATTTACTTATTTATTTACTTACGTGTTTGCCTTTTTATTTTTACTTATATTTTTATTTATTTATTTACTTATTTGTTTTCTTATTTATTTATATGTTTACTTATTTATTTATATACTTGCTTACTTATTTACATATTTATTTATTTACTTTTTTACTCACGTATTTATATATTCGTTTACTTATTTACTTACTTATTAGTTTACTTATTTGTTTATTAATTATTTATTTACTTATTTGTTTTATTATTTATTTATATGTTTACTTACTTATTTATTTACTTACTTATTTAATTATTAATTTACTTATTTATTTACTTAATTATTTACTTATTTATTTGTTTATTTAAATGGAGAGAGAGAAAGAGCTTCTTTTGTACTGCTCTCTTTTTGTTTTAATGCCGCCGTAACGCCGCGAGAGTCATTTGTATTTTTCTTTATATTCCTTCTTCTTCTTCTTCCTTTTTTAACCTCTTAAAAGCTCTCTTTTATAAAGACATGGCCATTTGTTTCTTATTCCCTCTTTGAATTCTTTTATATTTGATTACGTCTCATTTTATTTTCATTTGTTCTCGTTAATTCTCCTCAATATTTCTTTCCTGATTTCTGATTTCATAAAGTGTCTTTTTATCATATTATTATTTTGGCATGTGTTGGAATTCTGCGCCGGCGCCATCGATTCTTCATAAATATTATTATTATCATTCAACCCCCCTCCCACCCATGCCCTGCTACCCTCGTAATGAGACGGTTCACAAAGAGAAAGAGAGAGAGAGAGAAAATGACGTAACACAATCCAATTATAATATATATAATTGTATTACGCAAAATTACGTCTGCAGTATGAATGGCATCTTTCATCAGTCATTCGTTTTGTGTCAATTATGCTCTTTTAATATAATATGCGCCAATATTAAATGGTCATTTTATTTATTCATTGAATTCAAAGATAGTCAATGTAATTTATGATATTAGCGGCTGATAGATATTTTATTATTATACTATGTGTCAGATTCCATTGCAATTTGTCATTTTATGCTCAAATGTTACTTTCTGTAACAATTTGTTACTTTTCATGAACTATATGTTACTTTCTGTAACAAAATGTTACTTTCTGACACAATATGTAACTTTCTGAAACAATATGTTACTTTCTGAAACAGTATGTTACTTTCTGAAACAATGTGTTACTTTCTGCAACAAATGTCACTTTATCAAACAATATGTTACTTTCTGTATCAATATGTTACTTTTGATGAAGCATATGTTACTTTCTGCTATACAAATTGTCACTTTCTGTAACAATATGTTACTTTCTTTTCTTACATGTTACTTTCTGTAACAAAATGTCACGTTCTGTAACAAAATGTTACTTTCTGTAACGAAATGTAACTTTCTGAAACAAAATGTTACTTTCTGTAACAATATGTTACTTTTGATGAAGCATATGTTACTTTTGATGAAGCATATGTTACTTTCTGCTATACAAAATGTTAGTTTCTGTATCAATATGTTTGCTTTTGATGAAGCATATGTTACTTTTTGCTATACAAAATGTTACTTTCTGTAACAATATGTTACTTTTGATGAAGCAAATGATACTTTCTGTTACAAAATGTTACTTTTTGTAAGAATATTTTATTTTTTGCAGCAATAGATTACTTATATATTTAATAACACGTTACTTTCTGCAACAAAATGTTACTTTATACATATATATATATATATATATATATATATATATATATATATATATATATATATATATATATATATATATATATATATATATATAAAACGTTATTTCTGCTGTAAAATTTTCATTAATGAAACAATGTGTTAATTTTGATGCAGTATGTTACTTTCTGCTACAAAACATTACTTTCTGTAACGTTTATGTTAATTTCTGCTAGAAAATAATTTTCTGTAAAAAAATTTACTTTCTGTTACATATTTTTTGCTTACTGTAACAATAAGTTACTTTTCGCAATAAACTGATCCTATAATAATATTTTATTTTATGCTATAAAATATTACTGTAATAATATTTTTCTTTTTCAGCAATATGTTACATTATGTCAAAATATGTTACTTTATAATACGTTACTTTTTGCTGCTATATGTTAATTTCTGTAACAGTATTTTACTTTCTGCAGCAATTGATTAAATTGCATTTAATAACACGTTACATTCTGCTGTAAAATGTTACTTTCTGCTTACGAATTGTCACTTTTTTAAGAATAATTTACTTATTCAGTAATATATGTTACTTCATGCAACAATAGGTTACTTTGTATACGTTACTTTATAATAAAAAATTTTACTTAATATATAATAATACGTTACTTTCAGCTATAAAATGTTGCTCACTCTTACAATATGTTACTTTTCATGCAGCATGTTACTTTTTGCAGCAAAATGTGACTTTTAGCAGCAATATAAATATAAAGTAACATATGTTGCATAATGTAATAGTACGTTACTTTCTGCTACAAAATGTTATTTTCTGTAACACTAACAATAAGTTACTTTCTGCAACTTTATGCTACTTTCTGTAATAATATGTCACTTTATATATAATATGTTACTTTCGGTTACTTCGAGGGTTACTTACTGTTAACAATGGTATTTTCTGCTACAAAATTTTACTTTATGCTGTTTCTTTTTCAAACCTTGAATGTATAATAAAATACAATAATCTTTTTTTACGTTATTTATACATATTCCACTATATAGTGATTACACAATATAAATATGTTTAGTCACAAGCTGTTAATATATGTATTCAAATCTGTGGTATTTATATTCTTTTAATCCCTCCCTCGAATGGTTAATTTACATTTTATAAATATACGAATAGAACGGTAATATAGAAAAAGGAAAAAAAATGTTGTCAAACCAAGTTGATGACTGTTAATTGTCTGATTCAATTTGCGGTGTCTGTTTTTAAATGAGCTATATATAAATATAATTGACTACTCGAGAATAAATAGCAGAACAAAAAAAAGAGGAGGAAAATTTTCACGCACTTGAAAAAAAGTCAGGGTCACACTTGATTGTTTCGCGTCCCTTTCGCGACCCCATCATCATTTCGCATCCCAACTAATGAGCAACTGTTATATGTATTGTCACATTTATATCCACACATACAATACAATATAATATAATATAATATAATATATTATATTTTATTTTATTATATTATATTATATTATATATTATATTATATATTATATTATATTATATTATATTATATTATATTATATTATATTATATTATATTATATTATATTATATTATATTATATTATATTATATTATATTATATTATATTATATTATATTATATTATATTATATTATATTATATTATATTATATTATATTATATTATATTATATTAATAAAATGTTTTATAATATAAAATTGTATTTTAAGGGGGTGGGTGTGTATCAGAGAGGAGGGGGGGGGGTTGAAATTCAGCAAAAATATATAAACATATACATTTAGCTGGTTGAGACGTATAGGTATTTCTCCACCCTCCCCACAACAAACCTTCAACACTTCCCTTCCCTTTATTTCATTGTTAAATCTCCTGCGCTTGCGTCAATGTCATATATATGATATAGTGTGTAATGTGCCCTGCGCGTTGCAATGACGCAATACAATTCGTTAATTCTCAACACATACACACGTCTCTCAATTTTATGGCAAAAAAAAACAACACCCCCTCATTAATCCTAATTTATTAGCGCATTCTATGGTTTTTAAAAACTTTCCATTCTCCCCTCTATTCATTCATTCAGCAAATTACGCGTAAATAATAAATTGATAGGGAACAAAAAAAAGCGAATATAGATATGGTTTTCACGGATTTAATGAAATACAAAATTTTAATTTAGAACAATTTACAATTTTCCAACAATTTACTATTTTACAACAATTTAAAATTTACAACAATTTTCAATTTACAACCATTAACCATTTTACAACAATTTTCAATTTACAAAAATTAACAATTTTACAACAATTTACAACAATTTTCAATTTACAACAATTAACAATTTCACAACAATTTTCATTTTACAACCATTAACAATTTTACAACAATTTTCAATTTACAACCATTAACAATTTTACAACAATTTACAACAATTTTACAACAATTTACAACAATTTTCAATTTACAACAATTAACAATTTCACAACAATTTTCATTTTACAACCATTAACAATTTTACAACAATTTTCAATTTACAACCATTAACAATTTTACAACAATTTACAACAATTTTACAACAATTTACAACAATTTTCAATTTACAACAATTAACAATTTCACAACAATTTTCATTTTACAACCATTAACAATTTTACAACAATTTTCAATTTACAACCATTAACAATTTTACAACAATTTTCAATTTACAACCATTAACAATTTTACAACAATTTTCAATTTACAACAATTTTCAATTTATAATTTTACAACAAAACTACCAATTTTTGCACCTATCAAAATTTCTGACTATCATTGTTTCGGACTGTAAATGTTTCTGACTACCAGTGTTTGTCAATACAAATTTTTCTGACCGACAATGTTTGCATTAAAAAAAAAGTTAAAATTACAAGCATTTGTATTAGTAAAAAACATTTGATAGCTCCAAATATTGGCAGTCAGAAATATTGATAGTCAAAACCTTGATAGTCTGAAACTTTAGTAGTTAAAAATATTGGTAGTCAGAAACTTTAGTAGTTTGTCCGTCAAACTTTAGTAATTTGATAGTCAAAATCGTTTATAGCTTCAAATATAGGTAGTCAGAAATATTGTTAGTCAAAAACCTTGATAGTCTGAAACTTTCGTATAGTTTGATAGTCAAAAACGTTAATAGTTTCAAATATTGGTAGTCGGAAATATTGACAATCAAAAATTTTAGTAGTTTGATAGTCAAAAACGCTGATAGTTCCAAATATTGGTAGTCAGAAATATTGATAGTCAAAACTTTAATAGTTGAAAATATTTGTAGTCAGAAATATTTATAGTAAAAAATTTTAGTAGTTTGAAAGTCAAAAACGCTGATAGTTCCAAATATTGTTAGTCAGAAATGTTGATAGTCAAAACTTTAATAGTTGAAAATATTGGTAGTCAGAAACTTTAGTATTTTGTCTGTCGAACTTTAGTAATTTGAAAGTAAAAAACGCTGATAGTTCCAGATATTGGTATTCAGAAATATTGTTAGTCAAAAACCTTGATAGTCTAAAACTTTAGTATAGTTTGACAGTCAAAAACGTTAATAGTTTCAAATATTAGTAGTCGGAAATATTGATAGTAAAAAACTTTATTATAGTTTAAAAGTCAAAACGCTGATAGTTCCAGATATTGGTATTCAGAAATATTGATAGTCAAAAACTTTGATAGGCTGAAACATTAGTATAGTTTGATAGTCAAAAACGTCAATAGTTTCAAATAT
The DNA here is from genome assembly GCF_015476425.1 of Leptopilina heterotoma. Taxonomy (NCBI): domain Eukaryota; kingdom Metazoa; phylum Arthropoda; class Insecta; order Hymenoptera; family Figitidae; genus Leptopilina; species Leptopilina heterotoma. The sequence continues at coordinate 847,846 of NW_025111081.1, read as the reverse complement.
TAGTAGTCGGAAATATTGATAGTCAAAAACGTTGATAGTTAAAAAATATTGCTAGTCAGAAATATTGATAGTCAAAAATCTTGGCGTTGAGAAATTTTAATAGTTGCTAAAAAATATTAAATATACGCACATTATTGTGCTAGTTGCAAATATTAATAGAAATGTGAATGATTTAAAGTCAAAAAAAAGTTCATCTAAATAAGCCAAAGTCCAAACTATAGTGACATTTATACCCATTTATATATACGCACATATAATGCATATAATTATATGTATGGTAGTTATAATGAAAAAAAGAGTAAACTTCTTAAGTGCGAAACAGTTTATTAAAACAGTTTATGATATTAAGTACTTTTTAAGTTTTATTGGCGACTGTAAATGACTTTTGTTTGCAAGCTAGGTAAAGTTCACATATTATTATTATATACATAACTAAAACGATTAAAACATTTTTTTTCTTCTTTTTTCTCCCTCTGACAAAATTAAACACTTTTATATCTTATAAATATTATAGAGTTTTCCATTGACACTATATATGCGCCCATACAATGTATACGCAAAGTTTCTCTTTATTGTACTATTATTACTGTTACTCACACTCAGTTTGTATAATTTTTTTCTTTTTATCAGGTTCGCCGACTTTTGTAAAATTTTTACGAAAAAAAAAATTTCAATTTTTAAATCTCCTGAAGATGTACCTAAAGATTTTTGCTAAATATTTGTAGTCAGATTTTGTATATTTGTTGTTAAAGCTAAAAAAAAACCCTGGGGCGAAATGTTGAATGTATTTTTACATGTTGTTAAAAAAGTTTTTTTATATTTTTCGTTTTTTGGGTTTATTTGTTTAAAAATTATTTATTTGACATTAGGCAAGTACTCTGTCAAAAAACAAGAGCGTTCACGTAAAATAAACCAAAAAAAATTTTTTTTTTGGAATTTTAATTTATTAACTTTATAACTGTTCTAAAACTTTTGTTAAATAAACGTAGATGTTTTATTAACTAAATTACTTGTTTACGTATAATTTAATTTATCTAATACTTAACACCTATTAGAAAATATTTTTAGTAGGCTGGAAATAGAATTTAACATTTAGCCCCAGCATGGGGCTAAAACAAAATTTTTCCAAAAGGGAATTTTTTTCGTAAAACATGTATTTTACGTGAAATTTAAATTTTTCGTGTCAGTAGGAGGTATAAACTAACATATATCACAGTCAGTTTCCCAAAATCTCCGGGGGAGATGGCCAGTTCAAATATTCATATTTAAAAATTTTTTTTTTTAATTTCACGAAAGAATTCAATTATTTTCTAAAAATTTTAATAAATCCTTCTAAACAATTAAATTATTTTTTTAAATAGTAAAATCTTTACAAAAATTCAATGATTTTCAAAACAATTTTAATTGAATTTCTCCGATGAATTCAAATATTTTTCAATATTTCCATAAATTTTCAATTATTTTCTAAAATTTTTAATAATTTCTTCGAAACTATAACTATTTTTATAAATACAAAAATTCTTTGCAGAAATTAAATTATTTTTAATGAAATTTAAATAAAATTACATGAAAGAATTTAAATATGTATTTTCAAAAATTTTCCTAAAATACAATTTCAACAAGAATTTAAAATTCTCTAAAATATAATTCAATTATTCTCAAAATATTTTTAAAAATTCTATATAAAAATTAAATTACTTTCAATGCAATTTTTAAATATATTCGTTAAAATATTGAGAGAATTCAATTATTTTGAATAGGTATATGTATATACTTAATTTTAATAAAATTCTTTAAAGAAATTCAATTATTTTCGAAACAACTTTAATTGAATTTCTCGAAAAAATTTCATTATTTTCAAATATTTCTTTAAAATTCTTCATAACAATTTAATCATTTTTAAAAATTTTAATAAATTCTTCGAAACATTTCAAATTATTTTTATAAATAGTAAAATTTTTCGCAATAATTCAATTATTTTTATAAATAGTAAAATCCTTTGCAGAAATTCAATTATTTTCAAAACAATTTTAATAGAATTCCTCCAAAGAATTTAAATTTTCAAATATATTAACGTAAAATTCATTTATTTTCTAAAATTGGAATAAATTCTTCAGAAAAATTAAATTATTTTTAATAATTAGTAAAATTATTCGCAAGAATTGAATTATTTTCAAATACAATTTTCAATAAAATTCTTCTTCATAAAATTCAATTGCTTTCAAAATTTTCAATTAAAATTATTAATGAAACTCCATTAGTTTAAAAACAAATTTAAAGAAATTTTACAAAAGAATTCAATTAGGATTTTTAAAAATTTTAATAAAATTCTTTGCGAGAATTCAGTTATTTTCCTAAATAATCCAAAATTCTTTGAAGGAATTCTATTATCATCAAATTTTTTGATAAAATTCTTTGCAACAATTCGATGATTTTCAATACATTAATAATTTTAAAATTGAAAATATTTGAAAAGAAAAATTATAAAAAAGTTAAGAAACAAAGAAGCCTAGAATTTTTTTCACTTCTTTTCATTAATGTAACTAATTAAATTAATTTAATTAACAAATAGAAACTAAAAATAATATTAAAAAAACTCAATTAAACTTTTAAAAAAATTAATTACAAAATTCAATTATTTTTTAAAATTCACGCTCTATTGCATTTAATATTCAATAAATTATTATCTAAAATTTTAACATTAATTCATTTTTATGAAATGAAAATCAATTTTTATTAGAAAATTCTACTAGAATTCAATTATTTAAATACAAATTTAAATGTAAGAATGCAAATAAATAATTTATTGAATAATTGAACGTTTCTTAAAATTTTAATTCCTATGAAAAATCATTATCAACAAATTTTCAATAAATAATAATTGAATTCTATCAACGAATTTTAATTAAAATTTTTAAGAATAATTACATTTTTCGAGAAATTCAATTAAAATATTAAAAATAATTGAAATTCTGCATTGAATTTTATTATTTATGAAAATAATTGAATTTTTGCGAAGAATTTTATTAAAATTTTCAAAAATAATTAAATTCTTGTAAAAAATTAGCAGGAATTAAATTATTTTAAAAAAATTTTAATAAAATTTCTTGGCATAAATTAATAATAACAAAATTTCTTGTGAAATTTTTATAATATTTATGAAAATAATTAAATGTTTGCATTTAATTTTATTAAAATTTTTTTTTTGAAAATAATTGAATTCTTTTTGTGAAATTTTATTAAAATAGTAGATATCTAAAATCATTGAAATTAGTAGAAAAATGCATTTTATTTTTGATAATAATTGAAATTATAGGACAAGAATTTTTTTGTGACATTTATGAAAATAATTGAACTTTGGAGGGAGAATTTTGTTATTTATAAATATAATTGGGTTTTTTTAAGAGAATTTTTCTTTAAATCTTGAACATAGTTGAATTTTATTAGAAGAATTTGATTTTTTTTCTTGAAAATAATTAAATTTCTGCAAATAATTATTTGTAATTTCTCCAAAAATTGAATTTTTTCTAATGTTTTCAACAAAAATTTAAATTAGAAAATTTTTATATTCGATTAATTTTAATATTGCTAATTTTATTGAAAAATGGTAGTAAGAAGTTAGCTAGTTTTTATTATTACTCTAATATTATTGTTGTTATCACCATTTTTTTTTCTCACTTTCCTATTATTAATATAAAAATTTATTTATACTTATAAATACAGATACGAATATATAGAGGGGAAAAAAAATATCGCACAAGTGTGAGTAAAAAAAAAAAGTGCAAAAAAGAAGTGACACTCGTGGTAACCAATACATTCTTGCATTATTATATGAGCAAATATTTAAACATGAATGGGCATCTCCACCTATTTCCAGATGCATTTCTCTTCGATGGCATTTTTAACATGTGTTTTCAATATATATAGCGTCTCCTGCGAAGAAATATATATATATATATATATATATATATATATATATATATATATATATATAGAAAAAAAGAAAACTGCACTTGTGCACACTTCCATCATTCCTATACATGCACACACTCAGTGCGTCATCTTTCTCTCTTTTACTTCTCTTTTCCTTCTAGATCCTTCTCTCTTTCCCCTCCCTCACTCCCCACCATCATTGTTTCTCTCTCACTCTTCCCACTGTTTCAGTGAATTCCCTCCCTCTCTCTCTTGCCCACTCTTGTACTGGTCTCACTAGATTCTCTCTCTCTCTCTCTCTCTCTGCTTCTGCCTTTTTCTCTCTTTCTCTCTCTCTACTTCTGCCTTTCTCTCTCTCTCTCTCTACTTGTGCCTCTTTATCTCTTTCTCTCTTTACTTTTATTTCTTTCTCTCTTGGTCTCTTTTCCTCCCTCTCTCTCTTTTTATCACTCTCTCTCTCTCTCTTTTTCTCTCTCTACTCTGCCTCTTTCTCTCCCTCTCTCTCTACTTCTGCTTCTTTCTCTCTTGTTCTCTTTCCCTCCTCTCTCTTTCTCATATTCACTCTCCTCTCTCATGCTATAGAATGAAAGAGAGAGAGAGAGAGAGAGAGAGAGAGACATAGCGAACTTAGAAGAAAAGAGAGAAAAAATCAGAGAGAGAGAGCATAAAATAGTAAGCTTAGAAGGAAAGAGAGAAAGAATAAAAGAGCGAGAGAGAAAAAATGAAGGAGAACGAAAGAGAAGGAGAGAGAGAGAGAGAAAGAGAGACCGCCAGAAGTCCAGAAAGAGACAAAACACTTTCGCACAGTCATGTCCACACTCTCGCTCCCAAGTATATTCCTGTACGCGTCCGCGCACTTGCAACTAACGTCCGCCCCTCTCGTCCCACGATCCCTTTCCACCCCCAGGGGGGTACTCTCCACCGCCCCCCCCACCTGAATCTCTTCCCCCTTTTGCGCATTGCTCCTCTCATAACGCGGCACGTTGGCCGCAGGTTGGACGCTCGCCGATTCAGCGGGATGATCACAAGTGGAGAATAGAGAGAGAGAGAGAGAGAGAGAGAAAGAGCAAGAGAGTGGAAATCGCTAGGTGGGGAGGAGGGATGAGTGAGAGACTCGAGTGAACGAGCGGGGGCGGCAAAAGCGGAGAATTTTCAGGCAGTACCTATCAAGCTCGTGTGACGGTGACTCTATATCGACAAAACTAATTCTCTTTCTCATTTTCTTTACCTTCTCTCTCTCTCTCACACACTCATTCTCTCTTACTCTGTTTATAAATATAATCAAAAAACAAGAGTCAAAGAATTTTTCTCGACTTGTTAACTTTACGTAATATGACAATGTCATCCTTGTTATTATACCGGCAAGACGCCGTCGCACATTACGCGCCGGCTCATAATCAAACATTCGAGTGCATCGACCCCAAAGTTTCAATATAATTCCCCCCTTCCCCCCCGAGTAGTCAAATTTCGGATTCTAAGACCTAGACCCATTGTGATTATTTCCCGCTCGCAATATGTAGTTGTGTCCCCCCTTTAACAAAAAAAAAATGTGAAATAGTGAATTAAACTAGTGATTTTTGCAAAAGTACTTCTGGTTTGTTCCAGAAATGATTCGGGGGAACCAGAAGAAAAATTCGGAAAGAAGCAAAAAAAAAAGTGATGGTGATTTTTGGTGATTTTTAATGGAGCAATGAGTGCAGTGTCTAGTAGGGGTTTTGTGCCCCATCGGCATAGGCATCGTGGTTTAAAAAATTATCAATTGACAACAACAACAACGACGTCGTCATCTTCATCAACGACAACATGTGACGATGAACCGGAACAAAAAAGACCAAAGGTTAATCCAATTTTTCTGTGGGCGTCGCAGCATGATCAGAAAATAGTGGAGGTACGTTGTGAGGATTACGATAAACGTAATCGTATTAAATTGACGAAAACACCCCAGGGATGGCGATCAATTCCCAGAACTGCGAGCAATACATACGCTGGTAGGAGTTGTTTTGATACTAAGGATTCGTCATCGGAGAAGGAGAATGGCGATAAGGATGATCAATTGAGATTAGCTAATGGTGATTTAGAGGAATTTGGAATTAAGGACAGACTAAGTGATAACTGGATTATCGACAATGAGAAGAGGGAGAAATTGGTTCGATTGCATTCCGAGAAGATTCGAATACATCCGGAGGTGATACGAATACGTCCGAAGGAGATGCGAATACATTCGGAGGAGATACTTGCGGAGGAGAAGATCCGAATGCTGCAGGAGAAGATTCAGCTCCAGCAGAAGGAAGAGAGAATACAGCATGAGGAGGAGGTTCGAAAGCGGCAAGAGCAGGTGCGAATGCTCCAGGAAAAAGTTCGAATACAGCAAGAGGAGATGGAGAAGTTGGAGAATTTGCGAAAGTTAGAGGAGATTATGTTTAATGGAAAAGCGGAGGGTCAAGTGGAATTGAAGAATAGGAATGCGATCCGTAAGAGGAGTGAGATTAGGAGAAATGATGAACTGAGGAAAAAGGAAAAACAAATCGCCGAGGAGGAGCAGAGGAGAAAGAGGCAGGAGATCCAGAAGAAGATGCAGAGGAGGAAACTCGAGGAGCTAGAAAAGAAATTGGAATTGCAGAAAAAAGTTAGACATCGTAAGCGAAAGAAGGAACACGTAGTTCTTGGTTACTCCACAACAGATGGTATTAATGCCTGGAAGATGCGGAAACGACGGAATCCGAAGCAGAAGCGGAAAAGACGGAGTGTTAGCGGTGTTTGTACCACTAATACCATCAATAGCATCAGTACCCTCAATGGCATTAATATGGTCAATGATGTCAATACCGATAATGCTGTTAATACCGCTAATAAGGTCCATACCGTCAATACCGACAGTGACGTCCATACCATCAATTCTGACAGTAAAGTCCACAGCATCAATGTGGCCGATAAGGTCCAGATCATCAATACCGTCAATGATGTCAATACCACCAATAATGACGATACCGTCAATACCACTAATAACTTCTATAGCATCAATAAGGTCAAAACCACCAGTAGAAGTGCCACCACTGATAGAAATTCCAGTAATAATGGAAGTACGATTAGTAACAGAATTAGCATCCTCAATAGGAGTACCACCAGTAATAGAAATACGATCAGTAGCACCAATAACAGAAGTACCATCAGTAGCAATCGGGGTATTAACACCATCAGCGAGGAGGTTGGCACCAAGAAGCCAAAGACCCAAAAGGGTGACAATGCCCCAAAGCGGATTGATTTCGACCACCTGATGCAGCCCCGAGTTGTGCTGGAACAGCTCCAATTGACCGAAATGGAAGACGGGCAGCACTACAAAAATACGTCGAAAAACCTCCAGGAGGATAGTTACATCCCCTCTGATGACGATCTACAAGATAGTGAAAGTGTCGATCGTGATAGCGTAGAGCGCGAAATCGTTGATAATGAATTCGAAGATGGTGAAATCTTAAATCGTCAAATCGAAGATCGACAAAGTCTGCAAAAGTCGCCAAATCCAGACATTATGGAGATGGCTCTAGAAAAGGTAGACTACGAAGAGGACCAAGTGCAGCAGGAGATTACGAACCTAGAAGACCAGGAGACCCTTCATGAAAGGGAAAAAGCGGATCATAACGAAGAATCCCAAACGGACATGGATCATTCCAGTGATGACGATTTTCAGGACATATTGAAAATGCTCGACTCCACATCGTTTGGTAACTCAAAACTGGTGCTGAGTCTAAAATCCGCGAAACTACTCGAGGAACTTGAATTATCCCTCACTGGTATTGAAGACGACGTCGAAAAAAGCGACGAACAAGTCGAAGAACCCCAAAACTATTCTCCTAGTCCGCTGCAAAAAACCCCATTAGCCGAGTACCCCAACAAGTGCCTAAAGGATGTCGAAATTGTCGAAGTAATCGAAAGCAACAGCAATCCAAAACCAACCGAAACGGACAGTTCCCGAATTCTAAAAGCTCTGCGAAATACTCCTGGACTGTCCGTATCGGTCACCAAGAAAAACCGATCTCCCGACTCCCAAATGCAGGAAATAGCAATAGCAATTCCAAATTGGAGATTGGGAACAAAATCCGAAAGAGGTTTTAGCGAAAGTCCAGAGAGTACGGTTAGAATCGACTCTGATGAGAGGGAACGAACTGATCCAAAGAAAGCGGAAGTCCCAAAGAAATCCCTCCTGCAAGTCGTGTCATCAAACGAGGCACAAGCGAAACAGGTTTCAAGATTTGAAATCGAAGATCCAAAGACCCGAAGTGTTGTGTCGCCGCAACCAAGCGGAATTCCCTGCTCGCCAATACTGCCAAGATCCTCCTCCGCCTATTTGGAACGTCTACTTCCAAGTCCTCCGTGCTCGGTGTCCTGCTCCGAAGACGCGAAAAACGATCTCACCCTAAAGGGGATACTCTCAACCCCATGTCTGGAGCCAGAAACAACCCAAAAACCAAATCATCAAGATGAGGAACGTCCAAACATGTGGAAAACCCCCGAAGTTCACCCAACATATCAGAATCGTCTGACCAATTCCCAAAACGACTTTCTCCTCGCCCAACAAAGACACTACCTTCGCTATCAACACTTTCGCAACACAAATCAACAATGGGAGACATTTGTCGACGCGACATCGACAATTTCCGACATTCCCCAAAGTCCCGCCACGCAACTTCGTCAATTGCTAAAAACAGTGGGTCATTTAATTCCCGATCCACTCCTTGTTCCTAGACACTGTCTCCCCGGTCTAGCAGCGGCGCCATCAATAGAAATACCCAAGTTATTAACCTCCCGTCCTGAATTACGACTACCCGAGGCACTCAACAGGCCGGAATTGTTAAGAGATCCGGATTTATTGGTGATATCGATAGCGCATCTTCAGTATGTTCTGGATCAGGGACATGATTCGTTTGGTGGTAGTGGTGGTGGTGGTATTGGTAGAATGGGACAACAGGATTATGGTGGTGCTACAATGGATTGTGTGAATACAATGGCAAAGAAGACAACGAATAGTGGTAATATTAGAGTGAGACCAAAATTAAGTTGTAAACCAATTGGTACATTGATGCCGGCGCCAATTGATTTATCGAGGAGTCGAAAGAATGGTTCATCATATTCGTCTTTACTTCGAGTGCGTACGGGTTTATTGAAACAGGAGCCTGAAGTCAGTTCCACTGGGAGTAATCTTGAGGAGCATCAATTGTGGCATCCGTTATTTAGTCGGTGAGTTTTGAATGAATAGTTTTTTTTATTTTTACTATTGACATTTATTTTTACTACTGAAATCCCCTTCATCAGAAAAAATCCACAGGATAACCTAAGGAAATCCTAGGTAATTATAATGAAAACATTTATTACAATAAAGCAAAATTGGAATCAAAATTAGAGTCAGTGGCTGAATCAGAAATAAAATCAGAATTAGAATCAGAGGCTGAAACAAAATCAGAATCAAAATTAGGGTTAGAGGCTGAATTAGAACTGGAATCAAAATTAGAGTCAGATGCTGAATCAGGTATAGAGTCAGGGACTGATTCAGAATCAAAATTACAATCACAGTCGATGACTGAATCAGAACAAGAATCGAAAATAGGGTCAGAGGCTGAATCACAATTAGAATCAAAATTAGGGCCAGAGGCTAAATCAGAATCAAAATCAAAATTAGAATTAGAGTCAGAGGCTAAATCTGAATTAAAAACAAAATCAAAATTGGAGTCAGAATCAAAATCGGAATCATAGTCAGAGGCTAAATCAGAATCAGAATTAATATAAAAATTAAAATCAGAATTAAAATCAGAATTAGAGACGGAGTCTGAATAAAAATCGGAATTAGAGTCATAAACAGAATCAAAATCGGAATTAGAGTCAAAAACCGAATCATTATCGGAATTAGAGTCAAAATCAGAATTAGAGGCAGAATCTGAATCAAAATCTAAATAAGAGTCAAAGGCTAAATCAGAATCAATATAAAAATTAGAGTCATAAACAGAATCAAAATCGGAATTAGAGTCAAAATCAGAATCAAAATCGGAATTAGAGTCAAAAACCGAATCATAATCGGAATTAGAGTCAAAATCAGAATTAGATTCAGAATCTGAATCAAAATCTAACTTAGAGTCAAAGGCTAAATCAGAATCAATATAAAAATTAGAGTCACAAACAGAATCAAAATCGGAATTAGAGTCAAAAACCGAATCAAAATTGGAATTAGAGTCAAAATCTAAATAAGAGTCAAAAGCTAAATCAGAATCAAAATCGGAATTAGAGTCAAAATCAGAATCAAAATCGGAATTAGAGTCAAAATCTGAATCAAAATCGGAATTAGAGTCAAAAACCGAATTAAAATTGGAATTAGAGTCAATATCAGAATTAGAGGCAGTATCTGAATCAAAATCTAAATTAGAGTCAAAGGCTAAATCAGAATCAATATAAAAATTAGAGTCATAAACAGAATTAAAATTAGAATTAGAGTCGGAGTCTGAATAAAAATCGGAATTAGAGTCAAAAACCGAATCAAAATCGGAATTAGAGTCAAAATCAGAATTAGAGTCAAAAGGTGAATCAAAATCTAAATTAGAGTCAAAGGCTAAATCAGAATTAATATAAAAATTAGAGTCATAAACAGAATCAAAATCGGAATTAGAGTCCAAATCAGAATCAAAATCAGTATTAGAGTCAAAGTTAGAATCAAAATTAGAGTTAGAGTCTGAATCAGAATCAAAATCAGAGTCTGAGTTTGAATTAGGTTCAGAGTATCAAAATCGGAATTAGAGTCAGAAGCTGAATCTGAATCAAAAACAAAATCAAAATTAGAGTCAGAATCAGGATCAAAATCGGAATTAGAGTCAGAATCAAAATCTGAATTACAGTCAAAATCACAATTAGAATCAGAATCAGAATCAAAATCAGAATTAGTCAGAGGTTGATTCAGAACCAGAATCAAAATTAATATAAAAATATGAGTTAGAATAATATAAGAATCAAAAACAGAATTAGAGTCAGAAGCAGAATTAGAGTCAGAATCAAAATCAGAATTAGAGTCAGAGTCTGGATAAAAATTAGAATTAGAGTCAAAGGCTAAATCAGAATTTATTTAAAATTATAGTCAGAATCAGAAACAAAATCGTATTTAGAGTCAAAATCAGAATCGGAATCATATTCAGAATCAGAATTATTATAAAAATTAGAGTCAAAATCAGAATTTGAGTCAGAGTCTGAATCAGAATCAGGATCAAAATTAAAATAGGATCCTGAATTTGAATTTAAGTCAGTTAATGAATCAGAATCAAAAACAAAATCAAAATTAAAGTCTGAATCAGAATCAAAATCGGAATTAGATTCAGAATCAGAATCAGAATTAATATAAAAATTAGAGTCAGAATGAAAATCAAAATTAGAGTCAGATTCAAAATCAAAATGAGAGTCAAAGTCAAAATCAGATTTTGATTCAGAAGCTGAATCAGAATCAAAATTACAATTACAGTCTATGGCTGAATCAGAATTAAAGTCAGGGTTTACATCAGAATCAGTATCAAGATCAGGATTAGAGTCGGAGCTTGTATCAGAACCAGAATCAAAATTATTACAAAAATTGATGTGAGAATCTGAATCAAAATCAAAATTAGTTTCAGAATCAGAATCAAATTCAGAATTAGAGTCAGAGGCTGAATCAGAATGAAAATTAAGGTCAGACACTGAGTCAGAACTAGAATCAGAATTAATATAAAAATTAGAGTCAGAATCAGAATCAAAATCAGAATTGGAGTCAAAATCAAAATCAGAATTAAAGTTAGAGGTTAAATCAGAATTAGAGTCAGAGGTTGAATCCGAGTCAGAAGCAGGAACAGAATCAATATCTAAATCTGAATCAGAATAAGAATCAGAAAACAAATAAAATTTACATGAAACAAATAAAAATTTTATTCAACCCAAATAACATTTTTATTTGAATCAAAATAAAAATTTATCCGAAACAAATAAAAAGTTTATTCAACACAAATAAAAAATTTTATTTGAACCAAATAAAATTTAATTTGATCGAAATAAAAAAGTTTATTAGCCTCTGACTCTAATATTGATGATTGTAGACTCTGCGAGAAATAAACTTTAATTTTACTTAAATAAATTACAATTTAGTTCATATAAAATTCTTCTCTATGCGTATATAATATCAACAGTTGTGCGAAGTAATTAATACTCTTTTTAATTTTATTTATGTCGCAGTGTTAACTTTTCTTTTTTTTCCTTTTTTCCCGCAAGTTTATGTATTGCTAACTTTATGTACAATTATATATTCAAATTACACGAGAGACTCTAGTTTTATTTTTTTTGTAACTTAGTTCGAGAAAATAAAAATAAGCTCACATTAGGGAATAACTTTTTTTAAGTACAAGGTTTTATTTATTATTGGCTCTATTTCTAACTGGGTCGACATTCTGCATTAGAAACTTACTAACTGCCCTCGCGTATTATCTGCCTATGATTGTATTATTGGGATTGGCGCTTTCGTGCGACCCTGAGGGTGATGGGTTAAGTGACAAAATATTACTTCAAGAATAACTCGTCTCTCTCACGTTCATACAATATTTATTTTAATGTCACATTCTTACGTTCCATTCTTCAATCCTTTTTTTACAACTTTTTTTTTTATTTTTATTCTATTCTTTCTTTTGTATGCGAAATAGAATATAATCTACTGAACGAGTCGTTGAATTAATTTTTCGTAAAATTTTCAAAGAATATTTTTTATTCTCATTCTATTTTTTACATTTTTTTCTTTTTTGAAAATTCGAACAATTGTTGTACGTTTTTTTGCATAAACTACACGTGAAAATAATCGCAAGTTATAAATTTTAGGTCAAAAAGTAAAAAATTTAAGGAAAAAAGACTATTTTTCTAAAAATTTTAAGCTTCTTTGATAAAAAAAATTCTAATTATATCAATTCCAATAAAAATTTCTACATTTTCTTTTGCTATTTAGTATTTACAAGTAAAAATTTAAATATTCAGAAAATTTTAGGTCAATAGGATTAAAAGTGTGAAAATTAAGAAGGGGGAAACTTTCTTTTTCTAGAATTTTAAGCTTTTTTAATAAAAAATTCTATTTATATCAACTCCAAAAAAATGTCTACATTTCTTCTGCAATTTTCACGTAAAAAATTAAAAATCTACAAAATTTTAGGTCAATAGGTTAAAAAGTGTCAAAGTTATAGAGATAAAAATTTCGTCCTTCCAGCATTTTGAGCTTTTTTTGATAAAAAAATACTATTTATATCAATTCCAAAATTTTTTCTTACATTTTTTCTACAATTTATACGTAAAAAATTAAATATTCAAGAAGTTTTAGGTCAATAGGACAAAAAGTGTTAAACTTATAGAGGGGGAAACTTTCTCCTTTGAGAATTTTGAGCTTTTTTGATAAAAAAATACTATTTATATCAATTCCAAAAAAATTTTCTACATTTCTTCTACAATTTATATGTAAAAAATTAAATATCCAAAAAGTTTTAGGTCAATAGGTCAAAAAGTGTACAAGTTAAGAAGGGGGAAACACTTTTTCGAAGAATTTTGAGCTTTTATAATCAAAAATACTTATAATTTTAAATCCAAAAATATATTTTACATTCCTCCTACAGTTTACACGTAAAAATAGAAGTAAACAAAAAATTTTAGGTCAATAGGTCACATAGTGTAAATAATACGTAGGGATAAACTTGTTTCTCAAAGAATTTTGGGTTTTTTTTATAGTTAAAAACATATTTTAAATTTAGTCCAAAAGTAGTTTTTGTATTTTTCTACAAATTTCATGTAAAAATGTTATTACGTTTTAAATTGTAGGTCAATAGGTCAAAAAGTGTTAAAGTCATGGATGAAGAAACTGTTCCCTTCGAGAAAATTGACTTTTTGATAAAAAAATACTGTTTACTACATTTTTTGTAGTTTTTTTCTACATTCTTTCTGTAATGTATACGTAATAATAAAAGTTAACAGAAAATTTTAGGTCAATAGGTCAAAAATGATAAAATATAGGGAGGAGAAAACTTTGTTTTCAAAGCATTTTCAGTTATTTTGAATTAAAGACATATTTTAAATTCATTCTAAAAAAAGTTTTTTATTTTTCTGCAAATTTCATGCAAAAATGTAAGTTGGTTTCAAATTTTAGGTCAATTGGTCAAAAAGTGTAAAAGTTAAGGAGGAGGAAAATTTTTTTTTTGCAGAATTTTGAGCTTTTGGAATAAAAAATACTAATTATATCAAAACGAAAATATTTTCTACATTTTTTCTGCAATTTACATGTAAAAATTTAAATATTTAAAAAATTTTAGGTCAATAGGACAAATAGCGTAAATGTTAAGGAGAGAAAAAGTTGTTTGTCAAAGAGTTTTTGAGATTCTTTTAGTTAAAAACATATTTTAAATTTTGTTTAATTTTTCTATCTATTTTTCTTACATACGTAAAAGTTAATACTATTACCAAATTTTAGGTCTTTAGGTCAAAAAGTGGTAAAAGTTATAAAATGAATAATTTTTTTTGGAAAATTTTTAGTTTATTTACAAAAAAGTCCTTTTCAATTAATTCAAAGTTTGATTTGTGTAATTTTTCTATAACTCACACTTAAAAATGATGATTATTACCAAATTTTAGGTCAATAGGTCAATAACGGTAAAATTCACTAAAAAGAGATTTTTTTTTTAAATTTTTGATTCATTTCTCTAAAATCTTCTCTTGAATAAATTTAAATTTTCTTCCGCCTAATTTTTCTACAATTTACACCGAAAAATGAATTCTATTACCAATCTTTAGGTCTTTAGGTCAAAAATGGTAAAACTTATGAGAAAGGAACTTTTTTTTCGAAAATTTGGATATTTATTCACTAAAAACTCCTCTTAAATAAATTAAAAGTTTTATTTAATTTTTCTACAATTTATAAACGTAGAAACGAGGACTTTCACCAAATTTTAAGTCTTCAGGTCAAAAATTCTAAAAATTAAAAATGGAGAATCTTTTTTTTTTTTACAACACTTTTGATCTATTCACTCTAAAAAACGTTAATTTTAATTAAAAAAAATGTTTATTTTTAAAAATTTACACGCAGGAATATCAAAAAAAGCCTTTAGGTCTTTAGGTCAAAAAATTGTAATTAATTTCCAAACGAAAAAAATTCAAAAATTGTCCTCTTTATATTTTTAAAAACTATTAAATATTAAAATTAAAATATTCAAATCAATTTCAATTCGTTTCGATATATTTTTTTATTTTTTGCTGAAATATTTTGAATTTAGAATAAATTTAGAATTTAGACCAAATTTCAGTCCCTTGGGTCAAAATATCCGGCGATTGAAAAAAAACTAGAGAGAAATATTTTTAATACCAAATTTTCACCTTGGGTCAAAATTTCCATGGAGATTGAATAAAAAAACGAGAGAGAGAAATATTTTTATACCAAATTTTAGTCCCCTGGGTCAAAATAGCCGGAAATTGAATAAAAAACCGAGAGAGGGGGAGAGAGAAAAATTTCGTGGTCGAAAAAAGTTGCTTTTTTCCTGCGATTATTTAGCGAACGAAAAATCCTTTTGAAAAGAAAATGCCTCTCATATATTTTAGTTTTAGATTTTACTATATATATATATATATGTATATAAATATATATAGAATAATGGTGAATCGATGTGCACGGGTGGTCAAGAGAAATTACCACGAAACAAAACTTGCGGTCAATGGTCTTCGCATTTACGGCGATTACAGTTCTTCTCTCTTTCTCCCTCTTATTTTTTTTTCTTTTTCTTTACTCAAAACACGTGGGAAACGTGAAATTATTTTTCAGAAATACATATTTTTTTTTATTTATATTTAATAGACAATCACAGACGATATTCGTCAATTATTCATCTATATAGCCACATTAATGTAGAAAAAAGTTCCTTGTTAATGTATAATTTACGATATTCGTGAACATTTGGTTCGAATTCATTTCTTTTGTAAGACACGAAATTGTTTTTATTTTCTTATTACAATTTTAGTTTTAGTTTTTTTTTTTGAGTTACTTCTTTTGCAGAGTTTTTTTCTTTTTTGCTTTCTTATTGTTCTTTTTGTTACTTCTGTTAGAGTAATTCTTTTGCTTTTATTCTATATTGTTATTTTTTGCATTTGTTATTCTTTGTTAATTTTAGTTATTTAGTTACGATTTTATTTTTTATTTTTTTTTTTTTTATTATTTTCAAAATTTCACTCTTTTTTCAATTAAAATTTTTTTTTATATTTGTTCATTTTTATTGTTTATTTAATTATTTATTTATTTCTATTTACTTTTTATTCATTTGATTTTCTTACTTTTGTTAAGATTATTTTTGTTGTACTTTTCTGACATTGTTCTTGATATTGATTCTCTCACTGTAATTATTATTTCTCTTCCAATTTTTATTTTTTTATTATAATTATTGTTTGCTTTGTTAGAATTATTGATTATCTCGCTGTAAATATTGTTTTTTATTTCAATATCTTGCATTTTGTTCAAATTATTGTTTTTTTTAATGATTATTAATTTTATTTTTTTGACTTAAATATTATCTTCATTTTTGTATTTATTGTTTTTTGTTTTAATTCTTATTTTTTTGCTAAAAGTAGTGTTTTTTTGTTACTATTATCAATTTTTTCTTGCTGTTATTTTTTGTTATAATTATTAATTTTTTTGTTACTATTGTTGCTTGTTATTATTTGTTATAATTATTAATTTTTTTGTTCTTGTTGTTTTTTATTATTATTATCGATTTTGTTTTTTTTTATTTTTTTTTTTTTTGTTTTTTTTTGTTATAATTATTAATTTTTTTTGCTATTGTTGTTTTTTGTCATAAAATTATTGTTTTTGTTACTATTATTGTTTTACTACTATTATTATATTACTACTATTATGTTTTAGTTATTATTTTTTTGCTATTTGTATTATTTATTATTATTGTTAATTTTTTTTTGCTGTTGTTTTTTGTTATAATTATTGTTTTTTTGTTATAACTATTGTTTTTTTTCTTGTACTTGTTCTCATTGCTTTCTATTATAATTATTACTGTCTTTTCTTATAATTATAATTCATTATCTTGTTTTTTTATTATCTATTAGAATTATTGTTTTTGTTATAATTATTATTGTTTTCTTGTTTTCTTTGTCTCTTGTTATAATCATTTATTTAAAATTATTTACAATTTTCTAATTTATTTTGCATTTTTTAGAATAATTGTTTTCGTTATAATTATAGTCTTTTGCTTCGAAAATATTGTTTTCTTTTAATTATTGTTGTTTTTGTTATATTTATTTTATAATTTTCATGTTACTATTGTTATTTGTTCATATTTTTATGTCATATTTATTTTTATTTATTTTTATTTTTTTCTTATACAATTATTATTTTTATCATTTTTTGGTATTTTTAATCCTTGTTATTTGTATTTGTTATTTCTTGTTAATGTTATTTTTTGTTTTCGTTAAAAGATTTTTATTTTGTAAATACTATTTCTTTATTATTATTTCTGTTGTAATTTTTATTATTTTTAATTTAGTTATTATTTTTTTAGTTATTTTTATATTTGTTAATATTATTATTTTTTTAGTTATTTTTATATTTGTTAATATTATTTTTTTTTAATTATTATTTTTATTTTCATTGTTATTTATATTTTTGACATTATTATTTTCGTTATTTTTAGTTTAATTAATTTTTTATTTTAATTTTAGTTTCATTATTATTACTATTATCCGTTATTCTTACTGAACAGAAATATTGTACTTTCTGGTACATGTAATATATGTAATCGTGTTGGTTTAGTTGAACAAAAAATGATAAGCATTTATTTTCACTGATAAGCTATGCCCAACGAAATTATCGTATAGATGTTGCGACTGTTGTTATTTTTTATGCTTCCTGTATGTCTGAAGAAACGTAAAGATAAGGAGACGAAAAAATCTACTGATTTCATTTTTCACTTGGCATAGTAAAAAAGTGGAAGATTTTCTTTCTCTGTGTTTTTTTTGTTACTTTTGTTACTCTTGCTATATTGATGTTACTTTTTTGCTTATTTTCCTTTTTTTATTTTTTCAAAATTTCTATCGTTATTTTTCAATGTTACTTTCGTTATTTTTCTAGTTTGTTACTTTTGTTATTATTTTAGTCTGTTACTCTTTTATTATTTTATTTTATTACTTCTGTTGCTATTTTAGTTTGTTACTTTTGTTATTATTCTATTTAGTTACTTTTGTCATTATTTTATTTTATTAGTTCTGTTACTATTTTAGTTTGTTACTTTTGTTATTATTTTAGTCTGTTACTTTT
This sequence comes from Leptopilina heterotoma, assembly GCF_015476425.1. Taxonomy (NCBI): domain Eukaryota; kingdom Metazoa; phylum Arthropoda; class Insecta; order Hymenoptera; family Figitidae; genus Leptopilina; species Leptopilina heterotoma. Next base: position 829,587 of record NW_025111081.1, on the reverse strand, counting down.
TTATTATTTTATTTTATGACTTCTGTTACTATTTCAGTTCGTTACTTTTGTTATTGTTTTATTTTGTTACTTCTGTTATTATTTTAGTTTGTTACTCTTATTAGTTACTTTTGCTCCTTTTCTTATTGCTGTGAATTTTTTTTTCTATTTTTCTTTCTTGTTACTTTGTAAAAATTTCTTTCGTTGTTTTCCTAATTTTTTTTCTGCTTAGTTACTTTTGTTACTTTTGCTATTGCTGGTACTTTTTTACTTATTTTTATTTCTTATTTTTGTAAATTATTATAATTTTTTACTATTGTTACTTTTTAAATCCTGTTAACATTTTGCTTATTTTCCCTTTTTTGTTAGGTTTTCTATGGTTTTTTTTTGTTATTTTTCTAGTTTGTTACTTTTGTTATTATTTTGGTTCGTTACTTTTGTTACTTTTTGTTACATTTATTTATGCTTTCTTCCCACGTTAAATTATTATAATAAAGAAATTAAATTTTAAAATAGTCAAAGCTTTCAAAAATTAAAAAGAAATCTAATCAATTTGTCATTTTTTGACTTAAAGAAGAATAATATTATAATAATATTATTTCATCAAAGAGTTTTCTCGTTTTCTCCGCCTTGGTTTTCGAGTCTCTTGTGCGCGCTCTATTAAATTTAAATCCAGTTTGCTGATGGACGATGCAATATATATGCAATACATATATGTATGAACAAAAAAATTGATAAATATTAATATAATAAATAAATAATAATTTTGCAATTAAGAGTATTGCGTAAAAATTCATTACAACAGTTTCTTTTTAAATTTTATAGCAAAAGTAACAAAACATAACTTGTAATGAAACAAAATATTACTAAATTTTAATTAAAATTCAGGACAAAATAAAAAAAAAAATTTTAACAAAATTTTAGGTCAAAATCACAGGTCAGAAAAAATTTAGTTTTTTAAGAATTTAGGTCAAGCGCATAGGTCAAAAAATAGATTTTTAAAAATCCAGGTAATTTTTTTTAATATTTAGGTCAAACTCACAGGTCAAAAAAAGTATTTAAAAATTCTAGGTCAAACTTATTGGTCAAAAAAGAAATAAACTTTTTAGAAAATGTAGGTCAAAAATAGAATATTACTGGTTTCATTTATAACCTTTACTTTTAGGTCAAACTCACAGGTCACAAGAGGATTAAAAATCTTAAAATTTAAGTAAAAAAAATAACAGTGATGTTCAATTAACATTTTTATTTAGACCAATGGAATAGGTTATTAAAAAGAAATAAAAAATTAAAAATTTATGTAGGTCACCGAGTTAACTGAATTTTATGATAATTATAGATCAAGGATGATACACTTCAATAAAGAGAAGCAAAAAAAGACTTTATATTATTAAATTTAGGCATACTTTTTTTTAAATTTGTGTTTCTGAAAATTGAAGATTGAGTTTGACCTAAATATTCAAAAAACTTTTTCTTTTTTGACCAGAATTTTTTTCAAACTATATTTTTACCTGTGAGTTTTACCGAAATTCTTACAAAACTTAATCTTTCCTGACTTGTGAGTTTGACCTAAATATTATTTATTTAAATTTATCTGTAAAAAAGGAACACTTCGTTTATTTAATTTCATGGCGTTCAGGTCAATGCCACAGGTCAAAATATCAGAGTGACCTAAAAATTTCGGTAAAATTAATAGAAAATAAGGTGACAAAGTTTAGTTAACATTTAACAATCAGGTCAAGGACATAGGTCAATATTCGTTAACATAGGTCAAACTTCGAAATTTAGGTCAAAAATTGAAAATTACAAGGAGGATGATTATCGTAGGTCAAAATAGAAATAAAATTTCTTTTTTAGAGTTAGTTTTTAAAAACATTTTTTGCGACAAAATTTTTTTATTTTAAATTAAATTGTAAAAGGGATTGTATAGGTACTGTAATTTTGGTTAAATTTGACGTGGCGAATTTAATATGTATATATAACATAAGTTTAAGTTTTGCGCAGGTGCAGAAAGTAGAAATACCTCGATCGATCCTGGTCCTAATCCCAGTTGCGCTGTCCTCTCTCTCTCTCTCTTTCTCTCTCTCTTACTCTCTACAATTTCCGTATATTAATAGTTCTTGTATTAACATAAGATTATAATTACGATCTTACTTTTGTTTTCTCAATTGAAATTATTAATACCTATATCTATATGTAAGTAGAAAAGCAAAAAAAGATGTCAGGGATTAAAAATAATTGATATGCTTTTTTTGGAACTTAACTTCTGTTTCAGATACACGAAATTTTATCTAAAAAACAATCATTTTTAAAAATAATAATAAAAATATTAAATAAAGAAATAAAACTTAATAATAATATAATAATAAAAAATATATAATAATGTAATATTTTTTTGTTAACCCGTTAATATTAAATAAATAAATAAATATTATTATTATAATATTACTATTACACTATTATAGTATTATTATTACTATTATTGTTATTATTATAAGAATTATTATAAATTTAAATTCTGTGTAACTTTATTTATTTTGTAATATTTTGTTCGTTCATTTGAACTGTAAAATATTGACCTAAAATTTAATAATAGCTTTAATGTCAGTTTAACTCTTTAACCTAATGACTTAGTGGCTACTTGACCTTATTTGACCTAAATTTTCAATTTGCCCGGTTTTAAACTTTTGACTTGTAGGCAAAATAGGTTAAAGTTGACCTAGAATTTAACGAAAAAAAATTTCTTAATGCCCTCCTGACCTTCATTGACCTAAATTTTCAATTTTATCGTTTTTTTAAAACTTTTTATCTGTAGGTAAAATAGGCCAAATTTGACCTAAATTTTAAACTATCATATTGACTTAGTTTCCTTTTTACCTTCATTGACCTAAATTTTCAATTTATTAATCGTTTTTCAACTTTTTACACATTGGTAAAATAGGTCAAATTGACCTAAATTGTAAATTTTACTTGTAGGTAAAGCAGGTCAAATTGACCTAATTTTTAACCTAACTTAATGAGTTAGTGTCCTCTTCACCTTTATTGACCTGAATTTTTAATTTCAAAAGTTTTAAACTTTTGACATGTAGACAAAATCGGTCACAGTTGACCTAAAATTTGACGTAAAAAAATGACCTTATGTCCTCTAGACCTTTATTGGCTTCAATTTTTAATTTGAACGTTTTTCATCTTTTGACCTACAGGTAAAATATATTGAATTTGACATTAATATTTTAACTTGTAGGCAAAATAGGTCAAAGTAGACCTAAAATGTACCTTAAAATAATTACTTAATGTCCTCTCGAAATTTATTGACCTAAATTTATAATTTCCTCGTTTTTCAACTTTTCATCTGCAGGTAAAATGGGTCAAATTTGACCTAAATTTTAACCTAAAGAAATGACTTAGTAAGCTCTTGATCTTCATTGAGCTACATTTTTTATTTGACCATTTTTCAATTTTTGACCAGTATAAATTTTAAGATTTGAAAAAGCCCGGGTTATAATTAATTGCTAGAGGGCTCAAGTTTTCGACGCTGAAAGTCAACGCTAATTTCAAAGATATTAAAAATAATAATAATAATAATAGCGGGGATCCTACCTTGACTAAGGTCCAACCCTGACTATGGGGTCGTCCATAAAGCATACACAGTAAATTGTGAGCGTTGCAGAGTAAATTAACACCAAAAAGGATTAAAATAATCCATTTTTGTGTTATTTTTTACAATGACTGAAATTTTACTTCAAATTAAAAACAAGTCAACTATTACTAACTAACAAAAAACTAATTAACTTAGTTACGCACTAACTAACTGACTAACTAGTTAACTTAGTTGCGAACTAACTAACTTAAATACTTATTAAGTTAGTTAGTAACTAAGTTTGTAATATAATAACTTAGTAAGTTAGTAAGTTAGTAAGTTAGTAAGTTAGTATGTTAGTAAGTTAGTAAGTTAGTATGTTAGTAAGTTAGTAAGTTAGTAAGTTAGTAAGTTAGTAAGTTAGTAAGTTAGTAAGTTAGTAAGTTAGTAAGTTAGTAAGTTGGAAAGTTAGTAAGTTAATAAGTCAGTAAGTTAATTAAGTTTATTAGTAAGGTAGTTAGTAAACTAGTTAGTAAGTTAGTTAGTAAGTTAATTAGTAATTAAGTTTGTAAGTTAGTAAGCTACTTAGTTAGTAAGTTAAAAAGTTAATTAGTAATTAAGTTTGTAATCTAGTAAGCTACTTAGTTAGTAAGATAGAAAGTTAGTTTGTAAATTATAAATAATTAAAAATTAATTAATTAATTTAAATTTTTATTTATGTTAGTAAGTTAGTTAATAAGTTAGTCAGTAAGTAAGTTAGTTAGTAAATAAGTAAGTTAGTTAGTCAGTTAGTTAGTTAGTCAGTAATTAAGTTTGTAAATTAGTTAGTAAGTCAGGGACGCATGATTATTCCCCAAATCTCATTTTTCCGAAATGTCATTTTACCGAACTGCACTTTTGCGAATAGTCATTTTTGCGAAAAGCCATTTTTGCGAAATGTCATTTTTACGAATAGTCATTTTTGCGAAAAGCCATTTTTGCGAATAGTAATTTTTGCGAAAAATCATTTTTACGAATTTTTATTTTTGCGAATTGTCATTTTTGCGAATCGCCATTTTTACGAATTGTCACTTTTGCGAAATTTCATTTTTGAGAAATGTCATTTATGCGAATTGTCACTTTTGCGAATCGCCATTTTTACGAATTGTCACTTTTCCGAAAAGTCATTTTTGCGAATTGTCATTTATGCGAATTGTCACTTTTGCGAATCGCCATTTTTACGAATTGTCACTTTTCCGAAAAGTCATTTTTGCGAATTGTCATTTTTGCGAAAAATACAATAGTGAATCTATATATACCTACAAGTTTACTATTATATTTTTCCCAAAAATGACAATTCGCAAAAATGACTTTTCGGAAAAGTGACAATTCGTAAAAATGGCGATTCGCAAAAGTGACAATTCGCAAAAGTGACAATTCGCAAAAATGACAATTCGCAAAAATGAAAATTCGTAAAAATGACTTTTCGCAAAAATTACTATTCGCAAAAATGACATTTCGCAAAAATGACTATTCGCAAAAGTGCAGTTCGGTAAAATGACATTTCGGAAAAATGACATTTGGGGAATAATCATGCGTCCCAGTAAGTCAGTTAGTTAGTAAGCTTGTAAGCTACTTAGTTAGTAAGATAGAAAGTTAGTTAGTTAGTAAGATAGTAAGTTAATTAGTAATTAATAAGTTTTGAAAGTTAGTTAGGAAGTTAGTTAGTAAGTTAAAATTAAGTATCACATGCTTTATGGATGACCCCTATGTTCCCTAATAATAATTTTTAATAATAAACAAAGTTGAATTAATTTACTAGAAACGAAAAATAAATTTTAATATTTAAAAAAGCCCGCGTTTGAATTAGTTGCTAGAGGGCGCCACTGACTTTCTCGCAAGTGGTAATATTTTACGTCAAATGATGGTAATAATAATAAAAATAAACTAATAATAGTAATAGCGGTAGTAAAATAAATATAATAATTATAGTAATAACAGTAGAAAAGAACATAGTCAAGGTTGGGCCACCTTTTGAAGTTTGTTTTATAACTTTCAAAAAAAATGAATTTAGGCTTGAATTTAGGCAATATTGAGTTATATGTTCCCCTGCTAATAATAATTAATATATTGTATTTTATAATAATTATTATAGTTTTATTATTACTATTATTTTTATTTTTTTTTTATTTTGGTGTATTAGTGTCAACAATGTTTTATTGAATCATCAAAAGCAAGTCAGCAAGTCACCTACAAGAAATAAATAATTTTCAAGTAGGTCCCGTAGCACAGTGGTAAAGCGTTTGTCTGGTGGTCCGTAGGTCGTAGGTTTTATACCCGCGTGCGTCAGATTTTTTTTTTTTGGTCACGATTTAATTAAAAAAAGTAAAAATCGTTAAATAACAATGTTATTTATTAATAGGTGAACTTGTTTATTATTAATAAATAATGAATTTATTAACTTAATTTTGAAAAATAAAGTCGAGGGTAAGTCGAGGGCAAAGATGAGGGCAAACGCGAGGGCAACGCAGGGGGCCGACGAGGGCGCCCTCATCGATCAGCATGTCGTTTCCATGAGGGGCCTCGCCTGGATCACCCATGTGGGCGATCCATGCGGGCCCCCGGCGTGGGTCAACACCACTTTTCCACACGGGTTCTTACTAGAATTATTTCGAATATAAAATAATTGCGTCTATTTATTGAAATTGATGGGAAAAAAAGACATTTGTATATTTTTTTTTTTTCATTGGAAAATTTTAAACGATTTTGATGGGGGAAAAAATAAAGAATTACTGGTATAAGACACAATTTATAGTGAATTGTAAATGTGATATGAGGTGAGTTTCTCGAATGGATTTTAAAGAGAAAGAGTGAAGCCATATTCACTTCGATCGCTAATTCATATTTCATATTGCTTCGTATAGTGGTGTATACTAGTTGTCTATATAATATAAAGTCATACACCTTCTTCTGTCCCACTGTATATATATATAGAATAGATACATATTATATATTGAGAAAAGAAGCGACAAATGCATTGTCTACTCAATTCTGTATTTGAAAATGAGATGGACTTGTATTTTCACATAGATTATCGCAGCATTGACTACCATATGCACTCGCACTCACTCATATTTATAATATATATGTATATAAAAGTCTACTGCGAAATAATCGACTCTTCAATGCATTTACCTTCAATGTCAATTCTGATGAATGCAAAAAATAATTCTTTAGCTTTAACGTTTTAAATTTAGACGTCTCATGGTCTATCGTGTGTATTGTATATATTGTATTATTAACCTTGAAGTAATTTCACGAAAAACAAAAACAATTTTTTTTGTATTTTTGTTTTTTGTTTTCTGTCTTTTTGTTTTTGCTTTCATTTTAAATACATTTGAAAATATGGTACTTTTTTTAATAAAACTCTTGTTTTGTTTGTAACGTTAATTTATTGTTTCTTTTATTCTTATTACTAAATAAATATACTGTTAGTTTTTTTGTTACTTTTTGATACATAATTATTTACTAAAAACAAAAAAAAATTTAACAATAATTATTATTATTAAAAAATATAACAACAAAAAATTGTAACAGAAAATAATTAATAAGTAACATAAAAAGTAACAAAAAATAAGAAATAATATAATTAAGAAAATAGTACTAAAATTGACCAGATAGTATTATGATAAAAAGTAGCGCAAAAGTAACAGAAAAATAAGAAAATTATCAAATATGCAATACAGAAGTAACAAAAATTAACATAGTAGTAATAAAAAATAATAAAATTTACCAGAAAATGCAAAAGTAACAAAATTAATTAAACAGTAATGTAACAAGAGTAACACAGAAGTAACAAAAGAAACAAAATTAACAAAGTAAACAAAAACAAAAAAAATATGCGAAAAAATTCAGAAGTAACAAAATTAATTAAATAGCAAATATAACAAAAGTAACATAGAAGAAACAAAAAAAATTGACAAAAGTAAAAAAACAATAAATTTAATGTAAGTAGCAATGTAACAAGAGTAACATAGAAGTAAAAAAAGAAACAAACGTAAACAAAAAACAATAAAATTAACAAAAAAATGCAAAAGTAACAAAACTATAAGGAAACTGAACAAAAAAAGTAATGCTTTTTGTTGATTTTTTTTAAATTTAAATAAATGCAGAAGTATCAAAATTAACTGAATAGTAATAGAGCAAGAGTAACAAAAAAGAAACAAAATTAACAAACGTAAACAAAAGAATTCAATAAATTTAATTTAAATAAGGGGCCGTTCAAAAAATACGTAACGCTATTTTTCGGAAATTTGGACCCCCCCCCCTCCCCATGTAACGCAGTGTTGTATACATTAGCGCCATTTTTTCTGCTGACCGTAACAAATAGCTTGAGCCCCCCTCCCCCCAAAAAGCGTTACGTATTTTTTGAACGGCCTTTAATATTTGCAACAAGAGTAACACAGAAGTAACACAAGAAACAAAAGTGAACAAAAAAACAATAAAATTTATTAAAAAATACAGAAGTAACAAAAGAAATAAAATTAACGAAAGTAAACAAAAAAAAAATTAAGAATTAACAAAATTAATTAAATAGCAAATTATAACAAAAGTAACACAAAAGAGACAAAAAAAATTACCAAAAATTAAAAAAAAACAATAAATTTAATATAAATAGTAATGTGACAAGAGTAACACAGAAGTAAAAAAAAAACGTAAACAAAAAAAAATAAAATAAAAATAAAAATGCTAAAGTAACAGAACTGAACAAAAAAGTATTATTTTTGTTGATTTTTTTTCAATTTAAATAAATTCAGAAGTATCTAAATTAACTAAATAGTAATAGAACAAGAGTAACACAAAAGAAACAAAATTAACAAACGTAAACAAAAGGAAACAATAAATTTAATTTAAATAATAATGCAACAAGAGTAACACAAAAGTAACACAAGAAACAAAAGTGAACAAAAAAACAATATAATTTATTAAAAAATACAGAAGTAACAAAAGAAACAAAAGTAAACCACAAAAATTAAATTGACAAAAAATACAAAAGTAACAAAATTAACTAAATAGTAATGTAACAAGAGTAACACAGAAGTAACAAAAGAAACAAAATTAACAAAAGTAAACGAAAACAAAAAAATATGCGAAAAAATTCAGAAGTAACAAAATTAATTAAATAGCAAATATAACAAAAGTAACACAAAAGAAACAAAAAAAATTAACAAAAGTAAAAAAAAACAATAAAGTAATGTAACAAAAGTAACATTAAAGTAAAAAAATAGAAACAAACGTAAACAAAAATCAATAAAATTAACAAAAAAATGCAAAAGTAACAAAACTAAGAAAACTGAACATAAAGTAATGTTTTTTATTGATTTTTTTTAAATTAAAAAAATTCAGAAGTAACAAAATTAACTAAACAGTAATATAATCAGAGTAACACAAAAGTCACAAAATTAACAGAAAGTAAATAAAAAAAAGAATGAATTTAATGTAAATAGTAATGCAACAAGAGTAACACAGAAGTAACACAAGAAACAAAAGTGAACAATAAAATTTATTAAAAAATACAAAAGTAACAAAAGAAACAAAAGTAAACAAAAAAATAAAATTTACAAAAAAATTCAAAAGTAATAAAATTAATTAACTAAAATTAATGTATCAAGAGTAACACAGAAGTAATTAAAAAACAGTAAAGTAACAAAATTCCCAAATGGAAAAATAGAAGTAACAAATAGTGTTTATTTACACTCCCTACTATACTATGTAGGGTTCGAGGCTGAAAAATAGAAGTAACAAAATTAACGAAGTAGTAATGTAACGATAAGCAACACAGAAGTAACAAAATAAACTAAATAGTAATCTAACGAAATATGACAGAACAGAAACTAAAAAATAATAAAATTTACAAAAAGAATGCAGAAATAACAAAATTAACTAAATAGTAATATAACAAGAATAACACAAAAGAAACAAAAATTAAGAAATTAAACAAAAGAACAATAAATTTAATATTTAAAATAGTAATGCAACAATAAGAGTAACACAGGACTTAATAAAAAAATAAAATAACGAATGTGAACGAAAACATTAAAATTCACAAAAAATGCAAAAGTAACAAAATTAATTAAATCGTAAGTTAACAAGGGTAACACAGAAGTATCAAAAAAAGCAAAATTAACAAAAAGTTACACAAAAGTAGCAATATTAATTGAATAGTAATGTATCAAAATTAACAAAAATTAACACAAAATTTTACAAAAAATAACAAAATTAACAAACTTAACCAAACTAACAAAAAAAAATAAAAAAATAAGAAAATTATTATTATAAATATTATTATTTACTTTTTTGGTAATTTTGTTACTTTTTTGTTAACTCTGTTATTGTTACTTGTTATTTTTTGTTACATCTGTGTTACTGTTTGTTACTATTTGGTTAATTTTGTTACTTCTCTGCAAAATGTTCGTTACTTTTTCTTACAATTCGCTTAACTTTTTATTTGTATTATTTTTTTTATTAGTTTTTAATACATTTGTGTTACTTTTCTGTTTATAGCATTTGCTTACTTTTGTTACTTTTCTTATTAATTTAGGTGAATATTTCTTATTATACTTACACATTTTTTTGTTATCATAATTATAACAAAAATTGTATTTTTCTTACTTTTTTGTAACTTTTTGTTAATTCTATAATTTTTTTTTTATTTATTTTTAATTATTTTAGTTGTTATTTTTATTACTTTTTCTTTGGTGAAAATATTTCTTTTCTCTTTCTTGCTAATTGTTTAGATTTTGGTAATTTTTAATTTTTTCTATGATTAAATTTTCATTCCTTTTTTATTATTTATTTTTTCAAATTTTTCCTTATGATATTTTTTCATTTTTCGTTTTGTTATTTTCAAAAGTTTATTGTTACTTTTACTTACTATTTTGTTACTGTTTTTTTATTGTTATTGTAGATGTGTTGTTAACTATATTTTCTTATTTTTCGTTTGTTTTTTAATTTTTTTTTTGTTTACTTTTTTTTAACATTTTTTAACTTTTCTTTTTATGTTATTTTCGTTACTTTTTCTCACTATTTGCTTAAAAGATTTTGTTATTTTTTTCTAACTTTGTAATTTTACATTTATTAAACTTTTTAACTTATATTTTTTCTCTCTACAATTTACTAAAATAATAGCTTCCTCTAATTTTTTTATCACTTTTTTGTTATTTTTTTTATAATTTTTTGTTACTATCCACTTACATTTTGTTAATTTTTTTTATTCTTTCTGGAAGAAGGGGGGGATTTATTTATTTATATTATTTCTCTAATTTTTTTTTAACTTTTTGTTTTTTTTTATAATTTCTTGTTACTATACTTTTACATTTTGTTACTTTTTGTTTTTCTAGGGTAGGGGGGGGGATTTATTTATTTATTTATTTATTTATATATAGATATATAGGAATACATTGTGTAGATTAGGTGGAAAATAAAATAATAATATACACTCGTAATTAATTGTTATTATTATAAATTATGTTATTATGAATAAAAAAGTAACAATTTCCTTTTTTGTTTTTTTTCAGACAAAGAAGACCGCAACAACAAAAGCAACAAAATTATCAAGCAACATGGCATACGACAACATTTGCCTCTTGACCGTTGCGATTTTGACCCGGATCTTTTGACTCCAACCTTTCATGTAACTTCAATAATAATCTAAGTAGTATTCCAAACGACCAACAACAAATCACCTTTAAATCAACATCATTAAGAAGATAACCTTACGATTTTCATTGAAATTTTTAACAAATTTTTCTGTTTTTAAGCAATTTTTCCTTTTTTTTTGGCTTTATGTTCTTTATATAGCGTTTTTTTCCTTTTTTTTGATATTTTTCTCCTTTTTTTCATTTCTTCTGAAATATCTTTTCAACAAAAATTAAAATAAAATATTCAAAAGAAAAAAAATTCCATATTTTAAAATTTAATAAAATGAATTAAAAATATTATATAAAATCAAAAAAAAAGAGAGAAAAAAAAGCCGAATCGAATAGTATCAAAAATAAATTTTTTTTTCTTTAAAATATTAAGATCGGAAAGATATTAATGTATAGACAAAAATAAAAAAAAAATTCCATCACTCGTTTAAAATAAAAAATATTAAATTTATTCGTTAATTCTGCGTTTTAAAAATAAAGTCTCAAGAGGCTTTTAAATGTTTAAAATTACGTGCAATATTAAAAGTGAGTGGCATTAATCGTCACGTGCGAAAATGAAGTGTCGTGTGGTTTATATATACATATATGTATATAAATCTATATAAATGTATATATACATGTATACATATATATATATATATAAATCTATATATATGTATATATATTCTGTATTTATAATTTATTCATATAGCGTGTTCTATAGAAGCGCTGTTATTATATCGACTGATTGTAAGTTTTCTCTAAAGACTATATATATGTGTATGCATATATATATTTTTTATAATATAATATAATAATACATTTTTTTCGCCTTTTGTACAGAAAGAAACAAAAATAAAGTATACGTCCTGCGTGGAAACAGAAAAATGTCAAATTCTAGCAAAACCATGGTCAAAGGCAAAAATAATTTAGGAGCAAAGAATGCGGCTACAGTCAAAATATATAAAAATTTTAAGGTTTTTAAACTATATTTTTGTCGTTGATCATGGTTTGCTAGATTTTCGCCATGGTCAAAAATATATAAATTTCCAGATTTCAACTAGAATTCCCGTTGACCATGGTTTTCTAGATTTTCGCCATGGTCAAAATATGGATATTTTGAGAGTTTAAAATATTTTTCTTGTTGGGGATGGTTCACTAGATTTTGACCATTGTCAAATTATAAAAATTTTAAGATTTTAAAATATTTTTGTCATTCGTCATAATTTGCTAGATTTTGTCCATGGTCAAAATATGAATATTTTGAGAGTTTAAAATATTTTTCTTGTTGGGCATGGTTCACTAGATTTTGACCATAATCAAATTATGAAAATTTTAAGATTTTAAAATATTTTTGTCATTTGTCATAATTTGCTAGATTTTGTCCATGGTCAAAATATAGATATATTTTTAAGGTTTAAAATATTTTTGTTGTTACTCATGGTTCACTAGATTTTGAACATTATGTCACAATATAAATATTTTAAGATTTTAAACATTTTTTATCGTTGGGCATGGTTTGCTAGTTTTTGACCATAAATGTAAAATCTAAACTATATATAAATTTGGAGGGTTTTAAATATTTTTATCATTGGCCACAGATTTTTACCACAGTCAAAATAAAAAAAAATAAAATTTTCAGATTTTTAAATATTTTTATTATATTAGCCATGGTTCGCTAAATTCTAACCTTATGTTTAAAATCTTTTTTAAAATTAAATTAATTTTTTCAGGTTTTCAAATATTTTTGTCGTTAGCCATGGTTTTCTAAGATGTGACCATAGTCAAAATATATAAATTTTCAGATTGTATCTAGTTTTCTCGTTACCCGTGTAGAAATCACCATGCTATGCCTAAAATGATTATTGGCCCTAGCTTGGACCTAACTTGGCAACCCCTTTTTATATATCCTGGGCTGGTCCTAACTTGGTCCTAGCTAGGAGATCCAGTTATGACTTAGAAAAATTTTTAGGAAAATAAAGTGTCAAAATTGATACATGAAAAACATGTAAAAATTGATAAATATTCTCAATTAATATTTATAAAATTAATTGATAATCATATTTATTTAAACAATTTATTGTTTGACATAAATCAGAAAATTATACAAATACTATAAAATAAAGTTAATTTATTAATTTATTAATTCAGCAATTGTTCAAACAAATAATTGTTATTTACTAACTTTTTACACAATCAACCTAGAAACTAGCAGTTTTTTCTAATTTTGCAATAAGTAAATACTCAGATTAGTTAATTGCAAAATTTTAAAAGACTACAAGTGTCTAGACGCTTTATTGTCTTAAGAATTAATAAATAACAACAATTTTTTGTTTAAACAAATGCTGAATTGTTAAAATTATAAATTATCTTCATATTTCACTACTCAAGTGTAATAATCGCGAAGTTAGATAAAAAACTGCAAGTTTTTAAGTAATTTGTTACAAAAGTTAATAAAACAGCAAAATTTATTTATTTATTTAAACAGATACAGACTGCAATATAATTATCATTAGGAAAATATATTTCTAATTTCCATCGCTGATTTTAAGTTTCGTTTAAGTTGGTGTTAAACACTAAGAGATATTGCAATTCGAATGTGGGCTGACCCACCCAGGTCCAACCCAGGACCTACCTGGGCTTCCTAGTTTCATTAGCAAAAATTTCTAAGTCCAAGTCTAAAAAATTTTTTGCAACAAAAAATTAATGCTTAAAATAATTTAGAATAATGAAAAACGTGTTTTTAACATAAATTTTTTTGACATTTTTTTAAAAAGTGGATCACCCGCTTAATTAATTAGGAAAAATTTCCAAGTCCAAAAGACGAATATTTTTTTTAGACCAAGAAATTAATGTTAAAAATGATTGAGAACAATGAAAAACCTGTTTTTAACGAAAATGTATAGATATTTTTTTTCTTGATATAATATAAAAATATTAATTTTTGAATTTTTATATTTCGATATTATTTTATTATTATTGTTGCTGCTAAACTATTTTTTTATTTATTATCGTGTATTAGTGTCAATAATTACTATATTGAATCATCAAAAGCAAGTCCACAAGTCACTGATAATAAAAATTTTGATCTCAACTAGTTTCATTAGCATAGTGGTTAGGGCGTTAGTCTCGTAGTCCGTAGGTCGTAGGTTCGATTCCCGCGTGCGTTAGATTTTATTTACTTCTTAGGTTTGCGTTTATTCCGATTTTTCTGCGTTGTATTCGTATAAGTATGCAATTTAATGATTATATATACTGTAAAATAATTTAATTAACAAATTTCTAATTTTTTTCTAATTTTTAATGTATATATTAGAGGAATATATATTAATCTCTACATATACTAACATTATTTATGAATTCGCCTTTGGTCATCATTTAATAATTGAAAAAAATAATAATTAATTAAAACTAATACTTATTATTAATAATTTAGGTTATTTCTTTAGCAAATATTATAAACTAATCGAAATTATAATAAAGTATATAAATAAACTGGTCATAACTAGGCTCCCAAGTTAGGACCAGGCTAGAATCGCATCACCAGCCATTGTTGGTCCAACCTACACTGCCAACCTAGGACCAAGCTATTAACAGGGCAAAATAGGTAGGACCTGGCTAGGACCAATTTTCATTTTCCACACGGGTAATCATGGTTTGCCATTTTTCCGTTTCCACTCAGGTATCAGTCGATAATTTATTTTATTACTAAAAAACGATATTTCATTATTTTGACGACGCAAAAAAAAAGAAAAAAAAATAAGAAACACATTTTACATATGTTTTGAATTTATTGTTATTTATTATTATTATCTATTATTATTATCATTAAAAATGAATAATAAATATAATTTTATGTAAATTATAATTTTTTTTACATTTTATTATTGAAAATTATTATTTTTAAAATTTTATTCTGAAAATTTTTCTTTCAAACTGTTATTAACCACTTTTTTTTATTGAAAATATTGCATTAAAAATATTATTAAAAATATTTTTAAAATAGTTTAAAAATATTACTTTTAAATTATTTAAAATAGTTTAAAAATATTACTTTTAAATTATTTAAAATAGTTTAAAAATATTATTTTTAAATTATTTAAAATCCTAATAATTGTAAAACTATTATTGTAAAAATTATATTAAAAACACGATTGAAAATTAATTAAATAATTTAATATTAATAATATTAGGTAATAATATTGTTAATAATATTAATTATTTGCGTCTATTAATTAACGATGTTATAATTAAATAAAAAAGTGTCAATTTTGTTAATTAACTATAAATAAATTATTATTATTTATTATTGTTATTATTATTATTTTTATTAGTTTTATTAGATATTATTATTATTATTAATATTTTTTTTCTTTTTTCAATAATTTTATTATTATTATTTTCGAAAATAAAAATGAAAATCTCGCTTAGGAATGAAATAAAAAATTATAAAAGAAAAAATTAAAATGCTTTGTATTATTATTTTCGAAAATAAAATGAAAATCTCGCTAGGAATGAAGTAAAAAATTATAAATATAAACAATAAATGAAAAAATTAAAATGCTTTGTGTATTATTATTTTCGAAAATAAAATGAAAATCTCGCTTAGGAATGAAATAAAAAATTATAAATATAAACAATAAAAGAAAAAAATTAAAATGCTTTGTAAGTTTTGTAGATAAATTTTAGTTTATAATATAAATTTCTAGTTTATAATATTCCACCTAGTCTTATAACTTCGAGTCATATATTATAAATATACACTGTGTATAATTATAAATTATAAATGTAAGACTGCGTTAATAATTTCGAGAATGTGCGTCTGACCAAAAAGGAAAAAATGACTTTACCTACTTTTAATATGTATCGTTCCTGCGAATAAGTGTTTTTTTTTCGTTTAAAGGTAAAAAAGAACCTTTTTCTCCAAAAACTTTATATAAAATCATTTTTTTAAAAATATATTTCAAAGACAAAGGAATTAATAACTTTTCATTTCAATTATTAATTAATTATTTTTAATTGTTAATCTGTAATTATTAATTATTAGAGAATATGATAAATAAATTATTATTTAATAATTGTTTTGACAACCATTTTTATTATTTTTAATTTTGTTTTCTTTTTTCTTTTTTTTCTTTTTAAAAATTTTTTTTTTACATGGAGATTTTTGGGAAATCCAAAAATTATTATTTTTTTTATCATAATTAATTATTACCGTTATTATTAATTTTTTTTATTAGCAATTTCAAATTTGTAACTCAATGTTTTTATTTTCGATTGTTAATAATTGTGAATTTATTGTAAATAAGGAGAAAAGGGATTGAAATTTTCATAATAAGGAAAAAGCTCGTGATAGGCTAATTATTTTTAAGAGACAAAAAAAAATTAGTCTAGATTTAAAAATTAAAAAATTTAAAAAATGAAGGAATCATTGACAGGTGCTACTTTAATATATAGTTTAAGAGTGAAATTTTTTTCTAATTATATAGGAGATAATATTGTGGAAATATAGGCGATATAAGGCAAAAAGCACAATGTGTAGATAATAAAAAAAATAATAATGAAAAAAAATGTTTGTGTGTTTGTATGTGCGAGGAAGGAAAAAAAATTGAGTGAGAACACAAAATTAATAAAGAAAAGAAAAAGACTCTTTTTTTAGTAGTTGAAAAATATTTTACACTTATATATGTAATAATGTATAAATGTATTTTAAAAATATAGAAAATGAAAATTTCATTTTTCAAAATCAAATTATTCCTATTGCTACGAAATCAAAAAAGAAAATAACTGAAAAAACAATTATAATAATAATAATTCAAGTGTGAGATTTTTTTTTAATAAATATTTTTTTTTCAACGCGACTTCAATTTTCAAATTTTGTTCAAATTTGCTTTTTACAAAATTCCACTGCTTCAATTATTTTTGCGCAAAAAAAAGAATTATTTCAAATTTTATTAGAAAGAAAAATTTTCAAATCCTTTTTAATTCAAAAATTTTTCTGAAATATTATTTAATCCTAAATTTTATTTCCAAAGTAAAAAAAAAGGAATTAAAAAATTTTTTAAATATATCGAAATCTATTTTTGGAATTAAAATTTTTCTCGAAAATATTATAAATTTTAATTCCAAAAGGAAAAAAAAATGATTTAAAAAAATTTCAAATATTTTTTTTTGTAATTAAAATTTTATCGTTTTTAAATGACTACTATTAAATAAAGTTAAGAACAAAAAGAAGTATTAAAAAGGAAATAAAAAAAAACTTTTCAAAAGAAAAAAAAATAGAGAAAAAAACTAGGTTTGAGGCAAAACAAAAAATGAGCGAAAAAAAGAAGATATATGGGAAAATGAATATTTAAAAAAAAAAATAATAGTTAGAAGAAAAAAAAATTTCGTAAACAAAAAAAAAATGTTATATAACGCAAAATATAAAATTAAATTCGATATCTCCACAACTATATAGTAATAAAAAAATATACAATAATAGTGATGAAAATGTTGTAAATCTCACACATGAGATATAATACTACATGTGAAATAAATAATGTTTTATTTGTTGAATGTGCAAAAAAAACGAAGAAAGAATAATATTTTTCTTCTTTTGACTGCAAAAAGCAAAATATGTATTTTGTATACTATTTTCAAGGTTTATTAATTGTTTTCTTTTTTATTATTATTATTATTATTATTATTATTATTATTATTATTATTATTATTATAAATCATTATTATTATATTGTTACTATTATTTGTAATTGTAATTATATTATTATTATTTTTTTTATTATATAATAGAAAAAAATTAAACTTTTCCATAAATTTCAACTAAAACAAAATTTTGTAAAACAATTCGTTTCTATTTCTATGTAAATGTATAAAATAATGGAAATTTTTCATTCACTGAAAGAAAAAAAGACAATAGTAGCAATAATTTTAAATCAAAATTTTTTATGGTTTCAATAAAAAATTTGACCTCTTGACCTTTGTTATTACTACTGCGACCTGATTTTAATTCTTATTAGTAAACACAGTACAAAAAAACATTTTTTTTTTTAAAGTAAAAAAATAGAACTCTCATATAAATTCAAAATCAATTAATTTTAATTAATTTTAAATTAAAAATTTTTAATTCCAAATTTAGTAATTTAAATGAATTTTAATGAATTGAAATCAATTTAAATGAATTCATAAATGTTAAAGAAATATAACTTTTAAACTTTTAGAATTGCGGTAAAAAAGAAAATTTGTTGTAGAAATACCTTAAAGATGAATAAAGAAAAATGGCGGGCTTCTTTGACCAATCAGTGCACTATCGATGAGTACGCATGCGCGTCTATTATTTGCTACAATTGTTTTTTTTTCACCAAACTTTGTAGATGTGATGTTTTTATTACCACCTGAAAATAAATTATAATATCCATCAATATTTTATTTATAATAAAATTTACATTTCCTGTTTAATTAATAATATATAAGAAATTTTCGCCTGTTGTTTTATAATATTATATTATATAAATAATATGCAATATTGCGAAAACTGTGCAATAAATATAAAACTAATATGTCAAGTTTTAAGTTATTTTTGCTCCATTATTATTATTGTCATTATTTGTTTATACTATTATTATTATTATTATTATTATCCGTCGTCGTAAATATGTGCAATTAAGACGCAAAAGAATTTTGTAGGTTATGTCGAAAGGAAGAGGAATGAGAAAAATTTATAAACTAAATCGAGAGAAAAACTGACTTTTTGATCGAAGTTATGACTGTTTCAATCTGTAGATAATATTTATACATTTTAGAAAGTTATGCGATGTCGTTTTTGGAACTAGTTTGTTAATAACATTGTATATACTTTGGTATTATTATTAGGTACTATTATTATTATTATTATTATTAATATTATTATTTTCATTATTATTATTATTATTATATTATTAACATTATTATTATTATTGAATAAATTAATAATGACTATTGAAAACACAAGTATTCTACGAATATAAAATAGAAAATAATTACTGCAATGTGAATAAGTTGTTTTTATTTACACATAACTTCCATCCAAATATCCATGTAAAATTTTTTTTTATTTAAATAATTCCTCATATTATTAGTGTTTTTTAATGTAAATATACACTCAATAACATATATATGCTTTCCTTCCGGTTTGGACAACTTTTTGAAAAGTGCCCCAATAGGTTTGAGTTTTTTTTCATCGGTTCGTTATATAGAGAAATCCAGGACTAAATTCACACCAAAAAAGATTAAAATAGTCAATTTTGGTGTAATTTTTTTACTATGAATGAAATTTTACTTTAAATCAAACACCAAGTCAACGATTTGTCAAAATTCGACGAATTTAACTTCACCAAGGACAATAGATAGTTAGTAACTAAAAAACATACTAACTAACGAGCTAACTAACTAACTTACTAATTTACTAGCTAACTTAGTAACTACCTTACTACGTAACATACTGACTAACTTATTAACTACCTTACTAACTAATTTACTAACTACCTTACTAACTAGCTAACTAATTTTTAAACTAAATTACTAATTAACTTACTAACTTTCTAACTTACTAACTAACTAACTAACAAACTTACTAACTTTGTTCCTAACTAACTTACTAATTAACTCATTAACTAACTTACAACCTAACTTTGTTACTAACTAACTTACTAACTAGCTAACTAACATACAAACCTAATGACTAATTAACTTATTAACTAACTTACAAATTGACTAACTAACTTACTAACTTACTAACTAGTTAACTAACTTACAAACTTACTTACTAACTTACTTAGTTACTAACTAACTTAATTAGTTTATTAACTAACATACTAACTTAATTACTAATTAACTTACTAACTAGCTCATTAACTAACTTACTAACTTACTTAGTTACTAACTAACTTACTAATTAACTGATTAACTAACTTTATTACTAATGAACTAATTAACTAACTTAATTACTAATTAACTTATTAAATAATTTACTAATTAACTTATTAAATAACTTACTAACTAATTAACTAACTAACTTACAAATTTAATTACTTATTAACTTACTAAGT
This sequence comes from Leptopilina heterotoma, assembly GCF_015476425.1. NCBI lineage: Eukaryota > Metazoa > Arthropoda > Insecta > Hymenoptera > Figitidae > Leptopilina > Leptopilina heterotoma. The sequence goes on along the minus strand of NW_025111081.1, from coordinate 809,275 downwards.
AGCTTACTAACTTACTTACTTACTAACTAACTAACCAATTAACTTATTAACTAACTTAGCAAATAAATAACTAACTAACTTACGAACTACCTCACTAAGAAACTTACTGACATTAATTTGTTACTAACTTACAAACTATCTTTCTAACTAACTCACTAACTTACTAACATTCTAACTTACTATGTAGCTTACAAACTTACTAATTAACTGTCTAACTAGCTTACAATCTTAATTACTAGATAATTTATTACTAACTAACTTAGTTGCTAACTAACTTACTCATTAACTTATTAACTAACTTTTTAACTAACTTACAAACTTATTTACTAATTAACTAAGTAGCTTACTATTTTTCTAACTAACTTACCAATTAACAGTCTAACTAACTTACAATCTTAATTACAAATTAACTTATTAACTAACTTACTAATTAATTAACTTACTAATTAACTAACTAACTTACTAAGTTACTTACTGACTAACTTATTAACTAAATTACTAATTAATTTACTAACTTACTTACTAACTAGCTAAATAACTTACAAATTTAATTACTAATTAACTTACTAACTTTGGTAACTAACTTTTTAACTAACTTACTAATTTACTAACTAGTTTACAAACTTAATTACTAATAACTTAATTAACTTACTAACTTATTAACTATGTAACTAACTTACCAAAGTTGCTAAATAACTTAATTATTAAATAACTAACTTAGGGTCAGTTTCACGAATACCGATTAAAAGCTAATCAATGATTAAATCTTCAATCAACCAATCAGGAGCCGCTAAACTGGCTTTAATCATTGATTAACTTTTAATTGAGGTTGGTGGAATTAGCCCTTAGTATGGTAGTAAGTAACTAAGTTAGTTCGTAACTATGTTAACTAATTAGTTAGTAACTAAGTTAGCTCGTAACTATGTTAACTAGTTAGTTAGTTAGTTAGTAACTAAGTTATGTAAGTAAGTTAGGTAATTAATAAGTTAGTTAGTAATTAAGTTTGTAAGTTAGTTAGCTAGTTAATTAGTAAGTTAGTAAATTAGTTAGTAAGTTAGTCAGTAAATTAGTTAGCAAGGTAGTTAGGAAGTTAGTAAGATTGTTATTAACTAAGTTAATTAGTTAGTTTTTAGTAATGGTTGGACTTGTTTTTGATTTGAAGTAGAATTTCAGTCGTAGTAAAAAATAACACCAAAATGGGTTATTTTAATCCTTTTTGGTGTTAATTTAATCTGGCAACGCTTTTTAATAACTCACTAGTTACTGTGGGTTGAAATTTACAAAATAAAACTGAATTTGTTACAAGTGAAGCATTTGAAAAGATACTTTTCTTTAATTAAAGGGGTGTTCACACTCTGCTCCGGAATAAAAACCACAAAGAAAATACCCTAAAATTTTATTTGTTTTTTCACAATAGGACGCAAACGATTACAAAAACTTTATTTATTGTTTCAGACTAGAAAGTACTTGATTGTAGTTTAAATTTAATTTTTCTGCAAATATAAGAAGACTATTTATCGATTTTACCCCATATAACTAGATACGAACTGGAAAGTGTTCCCACTGCCACCTAGTGACTCATAGTGTCACTACTGATCAACCACGAATCTACGAGTATTTACCGACCGATGGAAATTTGGAAAAAAAATTATTATTATTCTCATTATTTATTATTATATTGTTATTTTTTATTTATTTCTTTTACTTTTCACCGTTTATTAAACTTTTTTACGCTTGGTGGCCAAAAGACTAAATTGCCATTTCGCTAAATTAAAATTTTACACAGTAAGAGGTTAGGTTCGAAACACTCAGTCGGTAAAACAGTTTTGCTGTGCGTGGTTTAGCAAAATAACAATTTAGCCTTTTGGCCACCAAGCAGTCTATTTTCAATTTTTGTTCTTAAAAAAAACTTGTTGTTAAGAGAGAAATCTGCCTTATCACAATGAGAATATTATCGAAGTTCCAAAAAATCCGCCAAGATGTCACTCTCATCCACTGTACCCGAAGGGTGTCGAGAAATAATTCCATTCACTTCGTCATGTCTCGTGGTAACTCGGTCCGACGACCCGAGGTCGTACAAAAGAATTGAGAGCGATCGGATGTCACAAGTGAATGTCATCAACAACACCGTCAAAAAAAAAGAATAATAATAATAACAATAAATACTCTCATCTCACTCTTTTTCTTTCTTTTTCTCTCAATTCGTCATTTTTTCCCCCGTGAAACGTCATCGCATTTCAATAAAAGTATTAACGTGTAAATTCATCGATTTATCCCCCAAGAATGTCAAATTCCCCAACAAATGTCGCGATTATTGCGAATTAATACAATAATTATACGTGTGTCGTGCAAAAAGTCGGCCATTTTGTTGCCGGCCATAACTGGAACATCGTGTTGTGAATGATTGTGTGTGTGTGACTTTTTAGGGGGTGGAGGAGGGCAGAATTTTACTAAAACGACGAAAACAAAATTTACAAACAAAACGCAAGTTAAACTTTTACAACTATTTATACTTGAATATCTAGTGAAAAAAAGGAAAATTCTCGAGAATTTGTGTCTTTACTAGTGTCAATATAGTGCGAGAAGGGTGGGGGGAGGGAAGTCAGCCGGTACGCGTGTGCTGTTTTGCTCTCTTTCTTTTTTTTTTGAATAGTGTGAAGAAAAATCATTGGGTCACACCTCTGATTGGTGGATATGAAAAAATCCACAAAAACCCATGTGTTAAAAAGAATAACAATAAAATACCGGCGTGTATTGTGCGTTAAATTCCGAAAGTGAATTTTCTAATGACCTTCTCATCTCTGTTGGTTGCATATACGCAGCATATATACATTGTAGAATTTACAAATGTGTGCATGCAACTGTGAATTTCTCAGAAAATCTTGCGCGCGACGTCTATAATGAGAATTTGTCTTTTAATATATAGTTACACGGGGGAACAAAAAAAAATTGTTAATTTTCTCCCGTTTAACCTATAGTCTCTCGTCGCGTGGTGGAAAAAAATGGCGACAGTGACAGATGTCAATTTTGTGCAAATGCAGTGATGATCTATTGTTGGGAAAAAATTGTGAAAACGACAAAAATTATTTTTTTTTCTATCTAAATAGAGACTATTTTCTTTTTGTGTATAGTCAAGGACGGTGTAAGAGCCAGTCTCTCAGGCAGCGGTTATCATATGTGTATTTGCGCTCTAAGATTGATCGAGGAGGTAAGCAGTTCATAATGATTTTTTTATGATAGTAATTTTAATTATAATAAAAATGATGATGGTGGTGATGATAATGATGATGATAGTGATAATGATAATAGTGATAATATGATGATGATGGTGATGATGATTCTGATAATATAATGCTGACAATGCTGCTGTACAAATTAAAAAAGTTTGTAAGTCTCATTTTCTTTAAGGGTGATTTTAGCTTGCACAGCTACGGGAAAAACTACCTTAAAGCAAATGCTACTTATAAACTTTTTTTACTTTACACGGCAGAGTGATGCTGATGATGTTGATGATAGTAATGATGACAATGATGATCATGAAAGTGATGATGATAATAATGATGATAGTAATGACGATAATGATAATGGTTATCTTTGCAGTGATAATGATAATAATAATGATGACAATGATAATGATGGTCTTGATAGATAATGAAAATGATAATAATGATGATATATAGTAATGACGATAATGATCATGGTTATCTTGGCAGTGACAATGATAATGATAATGATGGTCATGATAGAAAATAATGATGATAGTAATAACGATAATGATAATGATTATTTTGGCAGTGTAAATGATAATAATAATAATGACAATGATTACAATGATATTGATGACAATACTATTAATAATAGTAATGATGACAATGATAATGATGGTCTTGATAGATAATGATAATAATTATAGTAATGGAGATAATAATAATGGTTATCTCGGCAGTGACGATGATAATAATAATGATTACAATGATAATAATGACAATAATGTTAATAATAGTAATGATGACAATGATAATGATGGTCTTGATAGATAATGATAATAATGCGATGATAGTAATGACGATTACGATAATGGTGATCTTGACAGTGACGATGATAATAATAATGATTACAATGATAATGATGACAATAATGTTAATAATAGTAATATGATGACAATGATAATGTTGGTCTTGATAGATAATGATAATAATGATAGTAATGACGATAATAATAATGGTTATCTGGGCAGTGACGATGATAATAATAATGATTACAATGATAATAATGACAATAATGTTAATAATAGTAATGATGACAATGATAATGATTGTCTTGATAGATAATGATAATAATGCTGATAGTAATGACGATTACGATAATGGTGATCTTGGCAGTGACGATGATAATAATAATGATTACAATGATAATGATGACAATAATGTTAATAATAGTAATGATGACAATGATAATGATGGTCTTGATAGATAATGATAATGATAATAATGATGAGTAATGACGATAATGATAATGATTATCTTGACAGTGCAATGCTGAAAATAATAATGACAGTGATAATGATTGAAATAATAATTACATTAATTATTATAATAATGATCATTATGACACTAATGACGATGATAATAGTGGTGACAATGATATTGATGACAGTGATGATGCTGAATGATTATAATTATTATGATGACAATGATCATGACAGTCACAATGATGATGCTGTTGATAATAATTATGATGCTGATAATGATAATAATGTTAATGGTAATGATGATGTTGATTAAGATGATTATAATAATGATAATAGAGATAATAATGATCAACATATCGGTAAAAATGATGATTCTAATAATAATAGTAATAATGATAATGATGATGATACTGATAATGATAATAATGACAATAATGATAATGATGATTGCCATACAGAATTCTATTTTTGAGGTTATGAATCTAAAATCATCATGTTTCCAAAATCTGTTTTCGAAATTTTTTTTAAAAAATTAAAGTAATTGCTAATTAAATATGATAGTACCAATAAGACCTTGTTAAAGTTGATTAACGTCAAACACATTTATGTGGGCCAGGACTGTATTCAATTATTACAGTGATCAATAATCAACTTGATTATACGAATAACTATATATATATATGTATACGTAGATATATGTATATATACACAATATAAATTCATGTGTGTATTCTTCTTTGTTCATGTACTATTTAACCTTGGAATCCTGTGCTTTCTAAATTGCAATATTTATCATTATTTATTTTCCAATTTTTTTTTTTAATTTTGTCATTACTATTATTAACATTGGTTTGTTGGTTGTAGAGTAGGTAGAAGGGGGGCGGGGATTTGCTAAAATATAAAATTTATTAAGTAGTTTAAAGAACCCCCTTTTAGAGTTTTGCAAACTAAAAATATAATTTAGTAATCAGAAAGTAAAAAAAAGCTTAAGGTTATGTGAGTTTCTTAAGGAATTTAAAATTATTGTGATAACGATAGAAAAGAGTCCTTTGTAGAGTAACGGTTGAGTAACAGACGATGTGAGGTTGAGAATTTAGGAACAAATATACTAATTTGTCAAAAAAAAAGATCAAAGTGTAAAAAAGCCGTTGTGAAAGCACCCTAAGGTCGACTGTCTCTCTTACTCCTGAGCGTTACCATGGTAACCTGAAAGCAAACTCCCTAGCTTAAAGGTCCATTCACAAATGTTGAAAAACAAATATCTCAAAATTGTCCTAATTTTGTGCTAATATTTATAAATTATCTACTTAATTTTCACTATATTAAGACAATAACACTGAAAAGAATATTTTATTTTTGTTTCAGAATCCGATCGAAGGTGTAAGGTGAAAAAAAATAAAATTAGTGCCAAGAAGCAGATTCAACAAAAAGAGAAATGAAGAATTATTAAGTCAACAAAAATTTTTATCTAAATCCACAACAATGACAAAGGATCAAAGTGAGAGTACAGCACTCGAAACGGAAATGGAGAAGGGGGTGAAAAAATCGCTGGTCGATTGTTCGCATCATAAAACTGCAAATGGTAATGATTCACAAGCACTGAGTCCTGATAGTAATAAGGAATCACAAAAGTCTTCCACAATTGTTGAACTGGTTCAGGAGAATCAGAAAACTGCGGAAACGGAACAGGAGAGTCCGAAAAATACGGAAACGGAACAGGAGAGTCGAAAAATTACGGAAACTGTTCAGGAGATTCGAAAAAATACGGAATCGGTTCAGGAGAGTCGAAAAAATATGGAAACGGTTCAGGAGAGTCGAAAAAATACAGAAACGGTTCAGGAGAGTCAAAAAAATACGGAGACGGTTTCTGAGAATGAAAAAGGAGATAAACTGGAGGGGGAAAGAAAAGTAGAAAAGAGGAAAGACGAAAAAATGGTACTTGAGGTTGAAGTGGAAAAAAATCAGGCAGGGGAAATGGAAAATAATCGAGAAACTGAACAGGAAGTGAAGGAGAAGGAAACTATTGATCAGGAGGTTAAGAAAACGGATTTTGTGCCTCAGGAGGAGGAAAATAACGAAAAGTTGACTATTCAGAAGGAAAATATTCACCAGGAGGAGAAATCTGATGAAAATTGGAAAGAGAAGACTAAAAATAATGGAGATGAGAACAGCGCACCAATCACAGACGTTTCTGAAGAAAGCGCACCAATCACAAGCGATCCCGCCAAAAATGAACCAATACCAAGCTTTTTAATCAATTTACCCATAGAATCACCGGAAAAAACTCTTCCACAAAATCCAGAGTGTCAAATTTCCCCCCAAAATTCTCCAAAACCGGAAATTTCACCTCCTGAAATATTGGAAACTTCGAAAAAAATAAATATAGAGTCAAAAATGGTAAATAATTTACAGGAGGAAGAAAATGAATCTTCATTAGTATTGGAGGAAGAATTAACGGAAAACACTCCAATTAACGATGAACCAGAAATAATTGCTGAAATAATAACAGAAATAAATAAAAAAGAAATGAAGCAAAATTTACAAGTTAATAATTTGAATTGTGAGGAGAATTTAAAAGGTCATGGGGTAAAATGTGAATCACCTATAATGATGATGACGACAACGGCGAAACGAAAAGAAATTGAGGAGGAGGAGGAAGAATTCAAGGCTATTGAGGATGAACCGAAATTTATTGTTGGTATTGTAGGAGAACCAACGGCAGTCACTGAATTGATAAATGACGACGAACTTGGTACAGAATCTACATTACCAACAGACGATCATGTTGCCCGTTGGGTCGAGAATACAGCGAATGTTGATAATGCAAATTTCTCCGATGGCGAGAGGGAGAATCATGAGGACGAACAGGAGGAGGAGGTGTTGGAAATTATTAATGAGAGAAAAATAAAGCGGAACGATACCATTGAATTGTCATCGTCACGAAAGAGGCGGAAAATTGTTAATCATATTATTAAACGCAGCATCAAATGGTGAGTTTTTGAAAAAAATTAATTTCTTATTTATTTACTGACTTAACATTTTTTTTGTTTCATAAACACATAATTTTTGTACTATTAAGCAATGAAATACGTTATAAATTTTTGAATATTATAATTTTTTTGAATTTCCCGCGCTTTTCACAATAGTAAGAAAAATAATGTGGAAAAAATAATTTTATTCAAAAAAAGGCGGGAAATTTAAAAAGAACGTTCCATTTTACTAACTTTCGGTTTTTGTTTAAAAAAAAATTGAAAAATGTTAATAAAAAATGTTTTAACAGAGGGCGGGAAAATTAAAAATATGAACGAATTTTAGTAGTTGTGTTTCTTATAGAAAAATACTACGAAAAATTAATTGTATCAAAATAATGAGGGAAATTTAAAAACATTAACGCATTTCTAGTAATTCCCGTCTTTTTTATAAAAGCGGGAAAAATACGTTAAAAAATTAATTTTATGAAAAAAATGGCGGGAAATTTAAACAATAAATTAACGCATTTCTAGTATAATTCATGCCTTTTTTATAAAAGCGGGAAAAATACGTTAAAAAATTGATTTTATGAAAAAAAATGGCGGGAAATTTAAACAAATTAACACATTTCTAGTAATTCCCGACTTTTTAAAATAATTTTTAATAAAATCGACAAAAATACCTTAAAAAATTAATTTTATTAAAAAAATGGCGGGAAATTTAAATAAATTAACGCATTTCTAGTAATTTTCGACTTTTTTAAAATAATTTTTAATAAAAGCGGGAAAAAAACGATAAAAAATTAATTACAAAAAAAAATGTCGGGATATTTAAAAAAAATTAACAAACTTTTTGTTTTTTTTTATAACAGCGAGAAAAATGTTATAAAAAATTAATTCCATCATCAATAAAAGGCGTTAAATTTAACGAAATTGTAATTTCCGTTTTTTTAAAAGAACGGTAAAAATACTATAAAAATAATTTGTTTTACTGTAAAGAATAATAAAACAATTTATAAAAATAATATTATAAATAATTGTTCCTTTATCCTACGAGAGGGTAAAGTATAAAAAAAAAGTTTTAGAAAAGGCGGGAAATTTAAAAAGAAAGGAATGCATTTTTACGAATTCTCACTTTTTGTTTTAAAAATGTGAAAACTACAAAAGAAAAATTAATTTTTTTCAAAAAGTCGGGAAATTAGAAAATAAACGCCAAATTTATAATGTACAAAATTATAATCAAATTTTTTTCTAAAAAAGGCGGAAATTACTTAAAAAATGTTTATTTCTTTAAATTTCCCGCCTTTTTTGATAAAATTAGTTTAAAACAAATTTTGTTGAATTTCTCTCACTTTTTGTTAAAATTCCCAATGCTTCTCACAAGAGCAAAGAAAACACTATGAAAAACTTATTTTTCCAAAAATGCTGAAACTTTAAGAAAAAAGAACCAGAATTTTTGTTCATCCCCTGCCTTTTTCTTTTGAGAGTTGGAAAAATACTATAAAAAAATTGATTTAAAAAAAGAGGGAAATTTGAAATGAATAAGAAAAAAAAAATTTATTACTTTAATTATTAGGGATGTTTCAATTGACAAAACTTTATAAAGTAATGCAAAAAATATAAATTTATGTTTGAAAATTTGGGAAAAGTTTAAAACAAAAAAAGCGAAATATCAAAGATGCGCTTAATTATAAACAATCTGTTTTGAAGTTCCCGCGCTAATCATAATTTTTTTTGCATTATTTTTTAATTATAAGCGATAAAGATAACATAGAAAATTAATTTTTTCAAAATGGTGGAAAATTTAAATAATCAAGACTCCTTTTGTAATAAAAGCAGAAAAAATACCTACTAAAAAAAATTTTTTTTAACAAAAAAGGCGGGAAATTTAAAATATAAAAAAATGAAAATTTTTAAACAATCTGATTGATTAGCTAAAAAAAAATTTATTAAATACTAAAAAATTGCTTAATTTTTAAATTTCGTGTTCAAATTCGATTCTTAAAATATATGGTGGTAAATTTTTAAAGAAAAGGCGCGAAATTCAAAAAGTGCAAAAATTGTTGGAGAACTGGAATCGCTGCATAAAATAATTTTTTGAAAGGTGATAAAAAATTTCATTTGGCCTTAGGGGTCGTCCATATACCACGTGGACAGTTTTTCAAAGATTTTTACCCCCCCCCCTCCCCCCTTGTGAACACAAAAATACATGGGATCGTGGACATTTTCAAACTTTTTTTAACCCCCCCCTCCAAAAAAAAGTGTCCACGTGGTATATGGACGACCCCTTATTAATTCGTGAAGGGAAAATTTATTTTCTGAAAATTAAAGAAGCAAAAATAAACAAAAATTATTTTTAAATAATAAGAGATCATTTTTTTAATATAGAAAACAGTTTTTTTAAACTGCAAACAATTCTTGTAACTTAAAATGAATTCTACACTGAAAATCACTTTTTTCTTTTAACCGAAGAAAATTATTTAAACTTTAAAAAAATTTTTGTTAACTTAAGAAACCTTTTTAAATAAAATTAAATTTTTTTCAACTGGATACAATTTTTTTTTAAACCGAAAAACAATTCTTTTTGACTACAAACAGTTTTTGTTAACTTACAACAATTATTTTTAATTGAATAGAATTTTTTTCATTGAAACCAATTTTTTTTTTAATTGAAAACAATTTTTTTTTTACTACTAACAATTCTTTTAAACCGAAAGCCATTTTTTTTTACTACAAACAGTTTTTTTAATTGAAAACAATATTTTTAATTGAAAACAAATTTTTTAAATTAAAAAATTTTTATTTGAAAACAAATTTTTTAAATTAAAAAATTTTTATTTGAAAACAAATTTTTTAAATTAAAACCTTTTTTTACTGCAAACAGTTTTTTAAACTGAAAACAACGTTTTTAAACCAAAAACAAGTTTTTTTTACTGTAAACAGTTTTTCTTTAACTGAAAATAATTTTTTTTTGAACCAAAAACAATTTTTTTTTACTACAAACAGAAAACTATTAACTATAAACTAACAGAAAACTATTAACTATTATTTTTAACTGAAAACTATTTTTTTTTAATTGAGAACAATTTTTTTAATTGAAAACAATTTTTTTAATTGAAAACAATTTTTTTGACTGCAAACAGTTTTTTTAAACCTAAAAAAATTCTGTTTGACTGCAAACAGAATTTTTTTAAAGTGAAAATAATTTTGTTTTTAGCTAAAAACAATTTTTTGACTGCAAAAAAAAATTTTTTTTTCACAAAATTGAAAAAGAAGTTTTTCTTTCGATTTCCCTCCCAACGGGAAATGATAAAAATGTCACGATGGCTTTTAAAGTAATCATACGACTTTTTTTTCTTGTGCTTTCACAATCAACGATCAAAGTACAAGGTCTCACTTTATACAGTTGGTGTCTCATGTTAAAACATTGAATGCCACTGCGTTGGTTCACTTTGTGGCGCGTTGCGTTGGAGATAACGCACTTGAGACTTAGGAACAAGAGAGAAAGAGAGACTGAATGAACAAAAGAGAGAGAGAGAGAGAGAGAAAAAAAATCGTCGAGGTTTCAAGGACAAAAAAAGGTCAAATTTCAATCCTAAGTTTTTCCAAGAAAAGAACTACGCGACATGACATTGACGCAAAGATTTTTTTAATTTTCCCTATAACTAATCGAATGAGTTAATAAAAAAAAAGAAAAAAAAAAAGAATTTCAACATATTTTCACAATGTTTAAAAAAAAAAAATTTTTTTGTGGGAGTGAATCCCTCCCTCTCTCTTTCTCACTCTTTCTAGAAGATGCTCGTATCGAGGTCGAGGTAACATGCTTTAAGTCAAGTATACAATAGCGCAGCTGGTTACAACTGCGTGATGATGATGATGATGATCATGATGATTCCAAATACGCCAAAAGCACGCACAACTTCTTTATATATATATATTCAATAAACTAAAATAATTTCAAGGTATTATAATTTATAATTATATATACGCAAAATGTTAATATACTGCAGTTACCAAGGTGATAATTTCTCTGCTAATCTGAAACTTGTAAATTTTATTCAAAAATACACATTTCAGGGCCTTATGTGGTCATAAAATAAAAGAAAATAGCAAATTTAAAGAAAAAAATTTGTAAACAAAGGTCATAAAATAATTAAAATAAGAATCAATCGTAAAATTAATTGAAGAACCCGAAGGGAAAGTGCGGGTCGTAAAATAACTACAGAGGTCATAAAGTAAATATTCATCGAAAAATAATCATCAAAATAGGCAAACAATAATATTTAAGAGGCGTCAAACGAAAATAGGTCGTAAAATAAATAGAGGGCCATAAAATAAATTTAAGTCATAAAATAAATTTAAAAATCGGTCGAAAAATAAACAAAAATGGTAAATAATAATAATAATATTCAGAGGCGTCAAACGAAAATTGGTCGTAAAATAAATAGAGGGCCATAAAATAAATTTAAGTCATAAAATAAATTTAAAAATTGGTTGAAAAATAAACAAAAATGGTCAATAATAATATTCAGAGGCGTCAAACGAAAATTGGTCGTAAAATAAATAGAGGGACATAAAATTAATTTTACGACCCAAATTTTATAGTCATAAAATAAATTTTAGTCGTAAAGTAAATGTTTCGACCCAAATTTATTTTATGATTCTCTCACATTATAAATTCTAAGTAAAGAAATATTGGTCGTAAGATTCATTTTACGACCTAAATTAAGTTTGTGACTCTCTATTTACAAATTCTAAGTAAAGGATCAATGGTCGTAAGATTCATTTCACGACCTAAATTTATTTTGTGATTATTCATGAATTCTAAGTAAAGGAACAATGTTCGTAAGATTCATTTTACGACTAAAATTTATTTTGTGACTCTTTATATAATTATAAATTCCAGGTAAATGAACATTGGTGAGAAAAAGTGAAACTATAAGTAAACCGTAAAATAAATGTAAGGACATAAAACGAAGAGGTGGTTGTAAATAAAACAAAGGGCTAAAAAATTTACAAAAGTGAATAAATTGTTAAAGAAGAAAAAGGTCATAAAATAAACAAAGCAACTTTAAAGAAAAAAGCAGTAAACAAAGACCATAAAATAAATAAAATAAGAATCAATCGTAAAATTAATTAAAAAACACGAAGCACAAGTGTGGGTCGTAAAATGACTACAGAGGTCATAAAGTAAACATTAATCGAAAAATCATCATAAAAATAGGTAAATAATAATATTAAGAGGCGTCAAACTGAAATTGGTCGTAAAATAAATAGAGGGACATAAAATAAATTTAAGTAAAATTTCGTAAAATAAATAGAAAAATCGGTCAAAAATGAACAAAAATAGTAAATAATATTCCGAGGCGTCATAAGAATATTGGTCGTAAAATAAATAGAGGACTATAAAATAAATTTCAGTCGTAAAATAAATTTTACGACCCAAATTTATTTTGTTATTCTCTATTACATTATAAATTCTAAATAAAGGAACATTGGTCGTAAGATTTATTTTACGACCTAAGTTAAGTTTGTGACTCTCTATTTACAAATTCTAAGAAAAGGACCAATGGTTGTAAGATTTACGTAACGACCTAAATTTATTTTGTGACTATTAATGAATTCTAAGTAAAGGAACAATGGTCGTAAGATTCATTTTACGACCAAATTTATTTTGTGACTCTTTATTTAATTCTAAATTCTAGATAAACGAACATTGTTGAGAAAATAATGAAACTATAAAAGGAAACCGTAAAGTAAATGTAAGGACATAAAACGAAAGTGGGTCGTAAATAAAACAAAGGGCCACAAAATTTACCAAAGTGAATAATTTGTTAAAGAAAAGAAAAAATTAAAATAAAAGTTTATTATAAAGTAATTAAAGGACACAATTTGAAAATAGGGTCATAAAATGAATAGAAGTCGTAAAATAAATATTCATCTAAAAATATACAAAAATAGTCATTATTATTAAGAAGCGTCAAATGGAAAATGGGTCGTAAAATAAATAGAGGGTCACAAAATAAATTTCGGTCGTAAAATTCATTTTAGGGTTTATTTACTTTAAATTTATTTTGTGACTCTATTATTTTATAAATTTGAGGTAAAGGATGGTTGGTCGTAATACCATTAAATAAATAAAACGAAAGTGGGTCATAAATAAAACAAAGTCATAAAATAGATAGATTGTTACAAAATTTATAATTAATTATCGATTGATCAAATTTGGTATAAAATTGGGATAAAATTGGTACCAAATTCTATTAAATTGGTACCAAATTTTTACCAAGTTGTATATGTACCAAGTTGTACTAAATTGGTAACAAATTGTACTAAATATTCGTTACGAATTTAGTGAAATTTGTAACCAATTAAGTACAATTCGATGAAAAATTGGTACCAATTTAGTAGAATTTGGTACTAAGTTAGTAAAACTCTGTGTCAATTGGGTACCATAATTTCGTACAACTTTGTCTCTATTTAGTACAAATTATTAAATTTGGAACCAATTAAGTTTAACTCGTTGAAAAATTGGTACCAATGTAGTACAATTTAGTACCAATTAAGTACAATTTGGTAGCAATTTGGTATAAATTTGATACAATTCGCTAACAAGTTGGTATCATTTTTAATGTCTCAAAGAAAACAATACTTCCAAGAATAATTTCCTGTTCTTAACTTATTTTTTTAAATATTCATAAAATAAAATTTCTAGTCACAAACCCTAAACGTTATAAACGAAAAAAAAAATTGCAAATCTCTACAAACTTAAAAAGTTTGTAACTTCAACTAACTTTATATTCCACTTAGCTTCGAGTCTTTATTTTCTAAAACTAACCAAAAAAAAAATCCATTTTTACAACAAATGTCATAAAGTACCTACTTAAAGTCACTTTTCCGTTTTTCTCCCAACAAAAATTCGTACTGAAAAGGAATATTTAATTTACTTCGTACTTGGTACCAATATTTCTCAGTTATTGGATAGGAAGCAGCTACTTTGGGTTTTGGTCTCCCTCGAAGAAGCGAAGAAGAAGAAGAAGAAGAAGAAGTGGATGGGGAAACGGCCTTTGTGGTTCTTTCCCTTGAAAAAAAAGTCGATAGAGGTAGCTTTCTCGACCAGATGTCGGTCCTCTAAGATATAGGAGAGCGGAGGGGGTGGGGGAGAGAAGAGGGGGATCTTTCGGGTTGTAAAGTTTATTTGTATATGAGGCATGTCCATGTGGACTGTGTTATTCGGCATGAAGGCACATTTTTCATATATATATATATATGCGTGTTGTGCGCTTGAAGGGGGACCAAAATGCCATTTCGTTAGTGGTATCAGCAAATTCTGTCTGGTTGCATATGCGATGAAGTAGTATGATTAGTATAGTAGTTCAATGAATTCTGTATTTTAATATTTTTTTTTACTCACTCTGCATTTGACATATTTTCTTGGTTTTTCTTTTTCGATTGTACTTCGATTTTTCTTCTAAATTTTCTAATGTTTTTTCTTTGTTTTTCTTCTTTTAATTTTTTACCCTATGCTTCTTTCAAAAACCAAAAAGGCAAAAATTTTGAATCACCTCACAGTTTTTCTAAGGGTAACAAATTGAGACGAAAAACGTATCAAAATTAGAATTGCAAAGCAACAGTTTTGATACTTTTTTCGTCTCAATTTGATACCAAAATTGTTTCAAAGCAATTAAAAAAAAAAATTTTTATTTAAAATTTTAAAATTTTTTAATTTTACAGCAAAATTTCTTTTACTTTAGCAATTTTTCTAAATGTTATAAAAATTGCCAAACATCAAAAACTCTCGATAAATCCGCTTGCCACATTTTTTCATGGTTTCACGATGACCTGTGGTGTCCACATTTCGTTAGAAATTCTTAGAATCAAAAATAAACTTTTACTTCTTTCTTATAATAGTGGTAGCTATATATAATATATATATATATATACTCAGCTAACCGATCAACGCCTCAATTTTTCCCCTTTTTCAAAAACCAAGAATTTTAATCACCTATCAAAAAAAAAAAAAAAAAAATCAATATATTATTTTACGAAATTTTCAACTGCTTCAATTCTTCTACTGGTTTATTTCTTCTTTTCAAAATATATGCAAATTGTTATCAGAGAAATTTTAACCAATTGAATAAAACTGATGATAATAAATTGACTCAGGTTGTATCAAATTTTTAAGGATTTTAATTGAATTTATTTCAAATTGTATTAAAATTTAAGGAATTAAATGAAATTTATGTGACAAATTGCCTTCAATTGGGTCATATTGACTGGATTATTTTAAATTGATACCAATTTTGTCCAAATTGTATAAAATTGTCACCCAATTGAATCAAACTGTGAACGAATTGAATCAAATTAATATCCAATATTGTTCAATTCTATCAAAGTTTAACGAAATTGAATTCAATTGTATCAATCATTTTGTATTTTGCTAATTGCATTCAAATATAATATATTATAAAATTGTTATCCGATTTGTGTAAAAATTTTACCCAATTGTATACAATTGGTAGCCAATTGAATGAAACTATTAGCAAATTGAATCAAATTGATATCAAATTGTCCAACTACATCAAAATTCAACGAAATTGAATTTAATTGTATCAATTGTTATTATCAATTTGTATTGATTGATATGAAATGGTATTCAATTGATATCAAATTATATTAAATTATTATTTTATTAATTACCAAATTGTTTTAAATTGTTGTAACCAATTGAATCAAACTTTTAACTAATTAAATCAAATTGATGCCAAATTGTCCAAAATGTTATCGAATTTTGACTGAATTAAATTAAATTGATGATAATTGTCAAAAATTCTATCAAATTTTTAAAAAATTGAATCCATTTGATGGCGAATTGTCAAAAATTCTATCAAATTTTTTCCGAATTAAATCAAATTGATGCCAAATTGTCCAAAATTCTATCAAATTTTTAACGAATTGAATTAAATTTTCACTGAATTAAATTAAATTTTTAACGAATTGAATAAAATATTTTTACCGAATTGAATTAAATTTTTAACGAATTAAATCAAATTGATGACAAATTGTTCAAAATTTTATCAAATTTTGTTTGAATTAAATTAAATTTTTAACGAATTGAAGCAAATTGATGCAAATTGTTAAAAATTCTATCAAATTTTTACCGAATTGAATCAAGTTGATGACACATTGTCAAACATTCTATTAAATATTTGACGAATTGAATCTAATTGATGCCAAATTGGCCAAAATTCAATCAAATTTTTACCGATTTAAATCAAATTATTACCGATTATTACCGAACTGAATTTAATTTTTAACGAATTGAATCAAATAAATTGATGACAAATTGTTAAAAATTCTATAAAATTCTTACTGAATTGAATTAAATTTGTAACAAATTGAATCAAATTTTTATCGAATTGAATCAAACTAATGCTAAATTGTCCAAAATTTGATAAAATTTTGACTGAATTAAATTATATTGTTAACGAATTGAATCGAAATAGTGTACGTAATGAGTCTCGAATTGTATCAGAAAGTTGATACCAAATCATATCAATTGGTACCATATCGTGTCCATTGGTATCAAATTGTATATATCATCAGTTACTACCAAATCTTATCAATTAATATTCAATGCAACAGTCAACCTCTTCCTTAATTTTTCTTTTTAGTTTTCCATTTTTCTATTACGCTCAAAATAATGTGACAACAAATCTTTTTCCATAGAAATATTATTAAAAAAAAACCATTTGCCAAATTGCGTAGAATTAAAATTTTTCGAGAAATAGAGAAGAAGAAAGAGAGAAATAAAGAGAAACAGAGGTGAAAAAGGAAAAAAGACAGGAATAGTGCAAAAAATATTTTTCGCCTCTAATACTTTATATATATAGAATGAGAACCTAATCTCAACCTTGACGCGCGAACATACCTGCTTCTCTACCCGAGAATAATATCATTGCTAATCCGCCCTTTTCACAGTCGACATAAGAGAGGGAGAGAGAAAGAGAGAGTGTGAGTGTGAGAGAAAATGGAGGGAAAAAGAGAGAGAAAAATTGAAGAGGAAAAAGAAAATTTGGTCGCCAGATGTGTTAAGCGCGCGGTTGCAAAGTTTCAAAAATGCCTTGGATTGTGTGAGAAAAAGAGAGAAAGAGAGAGAGAGAGAGAGGTCATTTCTACACTTAAGAAAATAAAATTCTGAGAAATAACTTTTCCAAGCGAAATCCGAGACCACTGAAATTGGTACGTGTATTATACATAGGACTTGGTTGCCGAACTATTCCAAAAATAAAACGACCTTGGAAATGGGTACCAACTGGAAAGGGGCCAGAGGACGCTCTTGTGAACCGTTTCATCTGCTCTGTACTCACACATGCACAAACATATAGATACGAGAAAACAGAAATATAATCGATGTACACTTTGATTAAATTTTCAATCTTCAATTTATGTTTTCGAAAAATTCATAAATTTTTACCCTCTTTTTACTAGTAAAAAGAGGTATTAGACTAGTAGTAGTAGTACCCTCCTTTTACTAGTATTAGTAGCATGAGGCTACAACTAGTATTTGTAGAATTAGACTACTACTAGTAGTAATAGTATTAGACTAGTAGTAGTACTACCCTCCTTTATTAAACTACTAACTACTTTATAAAACTACTAGTAGTAATAATAGTATTAGACTAGTAGTAATATACTATAGCTAGTAGTAAAAGTTTTAGACAACTACTAGTAGTATTAAACTAGACTAGTATTAGACTACTACTAGTAATGATAGAATTAGACTACTACTAGTAGTGGTAGCAATAGACTACTATTGGTAATAATAGTATTAGACTAGCAGTAGTACTACCCTTCTTTTACTAGTAGTATTAAACAACTAGTAGTAATAATATTATTAGACTAGTACTAGGAATAAGTATTAAACTAGACTAGTATTAGACTACTACTTGTAGTAATAGAGTTAGACAACTACTAGTAGTGGTAGTATTAGACTGCTATTAGTAATAATAGTATAGACTAGTAGTAGTAGTATTATCCTTCTTTTACTAGTAGTATTAAACTACTAGTAGTAATAAAAGTATTAGACTAGTACTAGGAATAGACTACTGCTAGTAGTAAAAGTTTTAGACCACTACTAGTATTAGATTACTACTAGTAGTAATAGTATTAGACTAGTAGTAATAGTATTAGACTAGTAGTAATACTACTACTAGTAGTAATAGTATTAGACTAGTAGTAATACTACCCTCCTTTTACTAGTAATTAGACTAGTAGTAATAGACTACAGCTAGTAGTAAAAGTTACTACTAGTAAACTACTACTAGTGTATTAGACTGCTACTAGTAGTGATAGAATTAGACTACTACTAGTAGTGGTAGTATTAGACTACTATTAGTAATAATAGTATTAGACTAGCAGTAGTACTACCCTTCTTTTACTAGTAGTATTAAACTACTAGTAGTAATAATAGTATTAGACTAGTACTAGGAATAAGTATTAAACTAGACTAGTATTAGGAATAAGTATTAAACTAGACTAGTATTAGACTACTACTTGTAGTAATAGAGTTAGACAACTACTAGTAGTGATAGTATTAGACTGCTATTAGTAATAATAGTATAGACTAGTAGTAGTAGTATTATCCTTCTTTTACTAATAGTATTAAACTACTAGTAGTAATAAAAGTATTAGACTTGTACTAGGAATAGACTACTGCTAGTAGTAAAAGTTTTAGACCACTACTAGTATTAGATTACTACTAGTAGTAATAGTATTAGACTAGTAGTAATACTACTACTAGTAGTAATAGTATTAGACTAGTAGTAATACTACCCTCCTTTTACTAGTAATTAGACTAGTAGTAATAGACTACAGCTAGTAGTAAAAGTTACTACTAGTAAACTACTACTACTAGTGTATTAGACTGCTACTAGTAGTGATAGAATTAGACTACTACTAGTAGTGGTAGTATTAGACTACTATTAGTAATAATAGTATTATACTAGTAGTATTACCACCCTTCTTTTACTAGTAATATTAAACTACTAGTAGTAGTAATAGTATCAGACTAGTAGTAGGAATAGACTACTGCCAGTAGTAAAAATATTAGACTGCTACTACTAGTATTATACAAGACTATTATTAGACTAGACTAGTATTAGACTACTACTAGTAGTGATAGTATTAGACTAGTAGTATTACTACATTCTTTTACTAGTAGTATCAAACTACTAGTAGTAATAATAGTATTAGACTAGTAGTAGGAATAGACTACTGCCAGTAGTAAAAATTTTAGACTGCTACTACTAGTATTAGACAAGACTATTATTAGACTAGACTAGTATTAGACTACTACTAGTAGTGATAGTATTAGACTAGTAGTAATACTACTATCCTATTTTTACTAGTATTATTGAACTACTAGCAGTAATAATAGTAGTAGACTAGTAGTAAAAGTTTTAGACTAATACTACTACTAGTAGTTTTAGACTAGACTAGTAGACTAGTAATAGACTAGTACTAGTAGTAAAAGTTTTAAACTACTACTACTAGGATTGGTGCAACAGAATCAAACTTGAGATTAATGTGACAAAATGAACTTTAGGATTTGTGTGACAAAATTAATTTTAGGATCAGTGTAATGAAATCAACTTTAGGATTAGTCTAAAAAAATCAGAGTTAATAGTTGTGCAACAGAATTGAAAATTGAAATTAATACAACAGAATCAAAAATACGATTAGTTCGATAGAATCAAAATTAATATTGCTGCAACTGTTCTCAAATTGGAATTAGAGCAACACTAACACAATCCTTTTATATTAAAATTAGTGCTACAAAGTTAAAAATAATAGTTGTGCAGCCGAATTGATTTCAAAAGGACATCATTAAAATAAGTTAGAATTAGTGCAACAAAGTTTTAATTAATATTAGTGCAACGGACATGAACTTGAAATTAAAATTACTGAATTAAAGTAAAAACAACAAAATAAAATTTGGATTAGGGTAACAGAATTGATATTAGAATTTATGCAACAGAATCAAAATAAATGTTGGTGCAAAGAATGAAAATTAGAAATGATGATTAAGATTAGTGCAACAGATCAAAATTAATCTTTTGGTGCAACAAAATTAGAATTGGAATTAGTAAAAGAGAATCTGCTTTAGAAATGATGCAACCTAATCAGCAATAATGTTGATGCAACAGAATAAGAATCAAAAATTGAACAAAAATCAAAATTAAGATGAGTGTAACAAAATCAAATTGAAGTTTAGTGCAATCGAATCATTATTAATTTTAAATCTATTGGGCGAATTTTAATTTTGAATCTGTTAGGCAGATGCCTAACAGATTCAAAATTAAAATTCGCCCAACAGATTTAAAATTAAGGATTCATTATTTTTTGGAACAAAAATAGTGGAACAGGGTATAAATTCGAATCTGAATAAAAATAAATCAGAATCAGCATTATTGCTAGTATTATAGAATACTTGAAGTGTAGCAATTAATAAATAATCAAAATTACTTAAAGGATTTGGAAAAATCCACTCGGAAATGGTTTGACACTAACGCAATGACCTGTAACAGGAAAGATTTTGCATTTTCGCCTTCTCTGACCCATTTAAAGAACAATTTCCGTCATTACTGTATATATACTGTGAGAGAGGGTCTTAGCCTTCTACCTGGCGTCCAGTTTCTCTCTCCCTCATCACTCTTTCTTCATCTCTCTCTCTCTCTCCTCTCTCATCAGGGAAATGAGCCAAGCACAACGGGGAACAAATGTCCAACAAGTAATTTACACGTCTTTACAAATCGAAAAGGTACTCGCAGTGGCATCATCAAAAATCCTCTCCAGATAATATTTTCTTTCTCTCCTTCCTCTCTTTTCACCCTTTTTTCTCATATTTTTCATATTTTAAAAATTCTCCCATTACTATTTTAGCGAAATTAAAACTAACTATTAACTTAATAACAATATTAACTTAATAACAACCCGAGTCGAAATTTAAGCCCTACTTTCACCCTGAATTTTCAGGGGCTATTGAGTGTTAGGAGTAGTAAAGTAGGGTCTAATTCTAATACGATTAGACCCTACTTTGACTCCCAAAATAGGCGGAAATTTGCCAATCTTCCATTTGGAGAAGCAAAGGAGGGTCTACTTCTAAGAAACCTATACCGTACTTTTAAACCTCGTAGACCCTACTTTCATACTCCTAGACCCTACATTCTAAAAGAAAATTTTGAATTATTTTTTAATGCATTACTTGAAACACTGCAAATGCAAAAAGTACTCCAAATTCATAAATACTGATGTGTTTTATAGCGTCTATATACACTTCGTGTATATAGACGCTATAAAACACATAAAATTCCACTTTTACTCATCCCAAGTGCTTCAATTGAATCTGAGCAAATCTTCAAATTTTTCTTTTTCTAATTGTAGGGTCTAGGAGTATGAAAGTAGGGTCTACGAGGTATAAAAGTACGGTATAGGTTTCTTAGAAGTAGACCCTCCTTTGCTTCTCCAAATGGAAGATTGGCAAATTTCAGCCTGTTTTGGGAGTCAAAGGAGGGTCTAGTTTTTAAAAATTGTATTGAAATCAGACCCTACTTTACGACTGCTAAACCTGAATAAGCCCTACATTTTTAGAGGCTAAGTAGGGTCTAAATTTCGACTCGGGAATATTAACTTAATAAACCTAATATTAACTTAACAAACTATATAACTAAAAAAACTCTTTTTTTTTCTAAATAAAAATTGCAATCAGAAAGAATTAGTAAAGTCATTTTTAGAATTTCGCATTCCGGCTTTTTTTTCAGCGACCAGAAATAAACGTTTTATAATGAGGAAGAGAGTGATAAAGCAAATCGGAAATTCATTTATCGGTGTCTGACCGTGATAAAAATAGGCATTCGCGAGTCGATCGATACTTCATCTTTCATTGCGTTTTGTTCCCTTTTTCTTCATTTTTTCGAAAATAGGAACAATTTTCAATTTACCCTAATTAACAATTTTTTTTAAAAAAAAGTCGCCAAAAAAAAAACTATTATTAAAAGCATATAGAGAAAAAGTGAAAAAATATTCTTCATCATCAAATAGAAGTTATAAATTTCTAATTCGTACTTTTTGAAATTGAAAAACGAAATTAATTTAATGAGAAAATAGGAGAAGAAAAATTTAGAATGACGTCATATTTATTGCCGGAGAATAAGGTCGATGGAGAGGAGGATTTTGAAGACAAAATGGCGGATGCGATGGTTACCAGTTGGCGCTACCAAAACCCGACGTCGAGTTCTCCTTTTCCCCTTTTTCGTCGTCGTTGTCGTTCGTCTATATTCTCTTTCTGCATCAACATTTTCAAACACCCCCCTCGTACATTTGCCGCACTGCTCTTCAGTCACCCTTGGTATCCGGCAGAATTCCAGTCACTTTTCTGACCTATGTGACCTCCCTGTGTCATCCAAGAGAGAGATAGAGAGGCTCAGTAACGGAGACGTGAACCTAGGGTACCCCAAAAAAATTTTCTTTCCCTTTTTGACAAAATTTTTTGCACTAAGAAGACTTTTTTGCTTTTTGGAAAAATTCATTCTCTATGTCGACGGTATTACGCAATACTATGTGTTATTACGTATTATAATGTATTATTACGTATTATTATGTATTATATCGTATTATTAAGTATTATTACTTATTACGTATTATTCTTATATATTCTTATATCTCAATGGGGCCGTTCAAAAAATACGTAACGCTATTTTTCGGAAATTTGGACCCCCCCCCCTCCCCCCATGTAACGCAATGTTGTATACATTAGCGCCATTTTTTCTGCTGACCGTAACAAATAGCTTGACCCCCCCTCCCCCTAAAGCGTTACGTATTTTTTGAACGGCCCCAATTTTTAAAAATCGTTATTACGTATTATTATGTATTATAACGTATTATTACGTATTATTCTTATATATTCTTATATCTCAATTTTTAAAAATCGTTATTACGTATTATTATGTATTATAACGTATTATTACGTATTATTACTTATTACGTATTATTCTTATATATTCTTATATCTCAATTTTTAAAAATCGTTATTACGTATTATTATGTATTATAACGTATTATTACGTATTATTCTTATATATTCTTATATCTCAATTTTTAAAAATCGTTATTACGTATTATTATGTATTATAACGTATTATTACGTATTATTACTTATTACGTATTATTCTTATATATTCTTATATCTCAATTTTTAAAAATCGTTATTACGTATTATTATGTATTATAACGTATTATTACGTATTATTCTTATATATTCTTATATCTCAATTTTTAAAAATCGTTATTACGTATTATTATGTATTATAACGTATTATTACGTATTATTACTTATTACGTATTATTCTTATATATTCTTATATCTCAATTTTTAAAAATCGTTATTACGTATTATTATGTATTATAACGTATTATTACGTATTATTCTTATATATTCTTATATCTCAATTTTTAAAAATCGAAAATTTGGTTTTGGCTTATCAGGGTTGCCACAAATATTTAATTTTATTTTTCCCTGACTTTTTCCTGATTTCCATAAAAAATTCTCAGTTTTTCCCTGACCCTAAAAAATATTCTGATTCACTCTAAAAATTATTAGATACTCAAAAAAATGTTCTATTACATTTTATTTACAAATTTCCTTAATTGAAAAATTCTTCAAAAACGCATCAATAACTTTTTTTTAAATAAATATTTAATTATTGGGTAAGACTCCGTCAGAAAAAAAGCGATTTGCAAGTGGTCTTCCGATTTCTTCGAAACCTTGGGAAATAGAAGTCTTATATGAATTAAATTTAACCCTAAAAGTATTTTGAAACATTTTCAAAATGGCGGCCGCTACGCCATATTGAAAATGAGTGTTGCGTTTTTTTCAAAAATTAATAACTCTGAAACTTTTTGATCGATTTTAATAAAATTTACAGGCGATATAGTTAAAAATACGTAGTTTAATTTGATATTATGAACAAAAAAAAATTTCCAAAATTTGTCAAAAAAAAAGTCAAAAAAATTTTTTGAATTAATTTTTAGTTCAGTTGGCCTAATTTTTGAATTTTCTAATAAGTAAATATCGATTCCTTGTAATTTCACCTTTCATTTCATAAAAAAAAATTTATGGAGACTCTAATAGTTCTCGAGATATTGCGACTTTAGTGGAAGCGCGTACCGCGGAATTAAACTCCGTAGCGAGGCGGAATATGAAGCGAGCGTACAAACGTGCACAATAGGGTGTCCGTAACAATGCGACTTTCGAATTTTGTTTACGCCACCCCCCAGTTTAGTTCCAATAAAATAAAAAAAAATTTCCCAAAATTTGAAGCCGATTGATTAATATTAACACGTGCCAGAGATCCATCGAAATTTCCCATTAAAAATACATAGGAAAAATGCACTTTTTAAAAAAAAATTCATAACTTTTTTAATTTTCATGCAAAAAATCTCCAGGTCACATTTGCCTTTATTTTTAGCTGCACTATAAGATAGCACTTTGCCAAAAATTTAATTTTGAAAAATTTTTAAAATGGCGGATGATTAAAGTGGGTCATAAAAATGAACCACAATATATCCAAGGTTTTAACACATAAGTGTTGTCAAAAATTCAAAAAAATTTCTTACTCGGGGCTATTTTCGATCGTTTATCATGAATCTGATATTAGAAATTAATTTTCAAAATTTTGGATCCAATATGGCAGGTTCAAAATTTTGATTATCTACATTTTCGAAGTAAACATTCTAAAACAACGTCAAGGGCGATATTTGGAAGCGCTATTTACGAATCTAATCTTAAAAATTTATTTTTTAAATTACCGAATCTAATATGGCATGGCGGATTCAAAATTTTTTTTAAAATATTCCTTTAATAATCGATTTTTAAGAGCAGAGGTATAAAAAGTTAAATTTCTATAAAAGAGTTTCTAAAACATCCCAATAATTATTTTTTGTAAATATTAATCTATAAATTAATATTTAGACTATTTACTTAAAAATGTAGAAAATCATAATTTTAAATCCGTCATAGTGGATCGAATAATTTGAAAAATAAAATTTTAACATTAGATTCGTACACTCAGAAAAAAATTTGTTCGAATCAACCAAATTTTGGTTAAATCAACCAAATAAATGCATTGCTATACAGTCAACCAAACGTTTGTTTGATTCAACCAAAAAATTTCTTCCAATACGTTTATTTGTATTAACCAAATGCTTATTACACTTAACCAAAAAATTTTATTTAATATAACTAAAAAATTTGTTTATTTCAAGAGAAAAGATTTGTTTGATTCAAATAAATAGTTTTAGTAAACGTATTTGGTTCATTTAAATAAATATTTTTGTTTACTTAATTTTGTTATTTATTTTCCTCTAATAATATTTGAATTTCCTAATTTAATATTTTCTAGTACGTATTATTGGTTAATTTATAATTTATTATATAATTATTGATATTTTAAAATTATACATATAATAAATTATAAATTAACCAATAATATGTATACTAGAAAATATTAAATTAGGAAACTCAAACATTATTAGAGGAAAATAAATAACAATTAAGTAAAATATTATATATGTATTTCTTCATATAAACAAAATTACTTAATTATAAAAAACATTTGAAATATTACATTAAACATATTATAATTATGATTTTTATACGTGCACTCAGGAAAAAGTTTTTTCGAAACAACAAACTGAAAACTTCACAAAACCTTTTTGTAAATATTCTTCTCACTGGTACAAATTAAATATGCAGTAAGTCAATGAACACAATGTATTTAATATTTATTTAACCGACACTTATAATTTTTTTTCTTTGATTTACCGATTTAACAAATAAATTTGACGCGAACGCGGACTGTAGACAAGTGAGATCGCCATTTTTAAATTCACACATGTACTTTTTAAGACAAGCAAATATGTTTGTTTGACTCAAATAAAATGATTTGGTTGAATCAAACAAATTTTAGAATTTTTACTTTAAAAATGTAGAAAATCAAAATTTTGAACCCGCCATATTGGATCGAAAATTTGGAAAAATTAATTTCAGATATCAGATTCATGATGAACGATCGAAAATAGCCCCGAGTAAGAAATTTTTTTGAATTTTTGACAACACTTATGTGTTAAAACCTTGGATATATTGTGGTGCATTTTTATGACCCACTTTAATCATCCGCCATTTTAAAAATTTTTCAAAATTAAATTTTTGGCAAAGTGCTATCTTATAGTGCAGCTAAAAATGAAGGCAAATGTGACCTGGAGAATTTTTTGCATGAATATTAAAAAAGTTATGAATTTTTTTTTAAAAAGTGCATTTTTCCTATGTATTTTTAATGGGAAATTTCGATGGATCTCTGGCACGTGTTAATATTAATCAATCGGCTTCAAATTTTAGAAAATTTTTTTTTATTTTATTGGAACTAAACTGGGGGGTGGCGTAAACAAAATTCGAAAGTCGCATTGTTACGGACACCCTATTGTGCACGTTTGTACGCTCGCTTCATATTCCGCCTCGCTACGAAGTTTAATTCCGCGGTACGCGCTCCCACTAAAGTCGCAATATCTCGAGAACTATTGGAGTCTCCATAAATTTTTTTTTATGAAATGAAAGGTGAAATTACAAGGAATCGATATTTACTTATTAGAAAATACAAAAATTAGGCCAACTGAACTAAAAATTAATTCAAAAAATTTTTTTGACTTTTTTTTTGACAAATTTTGGAAATTTTTTTTTGTTCATAATATCAAATTAAACTACGTATTTTTAACTATATCGCCTGTAAATTTTATTAAAATCGATCAAAAAGTTTCAGAGTTATTAATTTTTGAAAAAAACGCAACACTCATTTTCAATATGGCGTAGCGGCCGCCATTTTGAAAATTTTTTAAAATCCTTTTAGGGTTAAATTTAATTCATATAAGACTTCTATTTCCCAAGGTTTCGAAGAAATCGGAAGACCACTTGCAAATCGCTTTTTTTCTGACGGAGTCTTACCCTATTATTATTTTTTCGTAGGAATTAAAATTCTTCAAAAACATTCAAATTCAAACCTTTTTGAAATTCAACAATTTATAAGAATATTATGAAATTAAAAAAAAAATTTAATTATTTACAAAAATCCTAATAAAATCCTTCGCAAGAATTCAATTATTTTTAAAATTAGTAAATTTTCTCAAAAAATTCAATTATTTGAAAAAAATTGTAAATAAAATTCGTTTGCAATAATTCAATTATTTTCATAAATAATAAATCGATTATTCGTTAAATCATTTTTTTTTCATCAATTTTTATTAGAAATTTCTAGAAAAATTCAATTATTTAAATAATAAATAATTTATTAAATAACTGAATGTTTGTTAAAATTGAATTCTCATTTAGAATTTTATCAACAAATTTTTAAATAAAATTCAATTCATTTGAAAAATTTTCATAAAATTTTTAAGAATAATTAATTTTTTCGAGGAATTTGATTAAAATATTGTATCAAAAATTAATTAAAATCCTCCGATGAGTTTTATTATTTATGAAAATAATTAAAATTTTTCCCAAAAATGTTATTAAATTTTTTCTAAAATAATTGAATTTCGTTGAAGAATTTTATTATTTTATAAAAATAATTGAATTCTTGAAAAGAACTTTGTTAAATGTTTTTTTAAATAATTGAATTCATGCGACGAATTTTATAAAAATCTTTTTAAATAATTGATATTTATCGAAAAATTTTATAAAATTTTGTATATTAAATAATTGAACTCATGTGAAAATTTTATTATTTATGAAAATAATTGAATTATTTCAAAGAAATTTATTAAAAAATTTTATAAATTATTGAATTCCTGGGAAATTTTAACAAGAATTTTATTCAAGTTTTTAAAAATAATTGAATTTTGAAGAACAATTTTATTATTTATAACAATAATTGAAATTTCGAAGAAGAATATTATTATTTATAACAATAATCGAAATTTTGACGAGAATTTAAAAAAAAAAATTTTAATAATTAAATATTGAAGAATTTTATTATTTATAAAGATAATTGAAATTTTGACAAGAATTTTTTTTTTTTAATTTTTGAACATAATTGAATTTCTGCAAAAAATTTTATTACTTTCGAAAATAATTTAATTCTTCCAACGAATTTTATTCAAGTTTATAAAAATAATTGAAGAATTTTACTATTTCTGAAAATAATTGAATTCTTGGAAAGAACTTTGTTAAATTTTTTTTAAATAATTGAATTCATGCGACGAATATTATAAAGTTCTTTTTTTAAATAATTGATATTTTTCGAAAAATTTTCTGAAATTTTTTTTTTATTAAATAATTTAATTCCTGTGAAATATTATTTATGAAAATAATTGATTTATCTCGATGAAATTTTGAAAAAGAATTTTGGTTTTAAAAATAATTGAATTTCGAAGAAGAATATTGTATTATTTATAAAGATAATTGAAATTTTGACAAGAATTTTTAAAAAATTTTTGAACATAATTGAATTTTAGAGAAGAATTTTATTATTTTTAAAGATAAATTGAAATGACCAGAATTTTTTAAAATTTTTTTGAATATAATTGAATTTCTGCGAAAAATTTTATTAATTTTGAAAATAATTGAATTTCTGGAATTATTTGTAACTTTTTCAAAATTCAATTTTTTTTAGTATTTTTTAACTAAAATTCTTTTGTCAATCTAGTATTTATGAAAATTGTAAAAATTATTCATTAAATAATTTGTAAGTCATAATTTTATGATAGTTCTTGTAAAATTAAGTTATTTAAAAAGAAATAATTGTTTGAAATAGAAAAAAATTCAAGGTTTTGTATTGAAATTCGTGGTAATTTCATAGTTTACGAGGCAAACAAAAAAAAACATCAAAATTCAAAGTTTTCTCATGAATTTTTAAAATTCAATTTTTTCCAGTACTTTTACTAAAAATCCCTGACTTTTCCCTGATTTTCCTGACCAATTTTACTTTCCCTGACTTTTCCCTGAATTCCCTGACCTGTGGCAAACTGGCTACCCTGCTTATCCATTTGAATTTGTGGTTTATTTTTAAATTTTATTGTCAAAATGGGTTGTAGGGTTGCATCAAAGTAACAACAAATAACAACTTTGCATTTTTTTGAAAAAAGAGAGAAAGAGAGGGAAAAAATGAGAGAAGTAGAGAGATAGAGTGAAATAAATAGAGACAGAGAAAGAAATAGAAAAAAAGAGAGAGAAATAGAGAAAGAGAGAGAGAAAGAGTGAAAGAGAGGAAAAGAGTGAAAGAGAGGAAAAGAGTGAAAAAGAGAGAAAGAGAGAAATATAGAGAGATAGAGAGTAATAAAGAAAAATATAGAGAGAGTGATAGAGAATAATAGAGAGAAAGAGAGAGAGAGAGAGAGAAAGAGAGAGTAATTATTACTATCTTGTACCTCTCTCTATATTGGTCTTTATATGGAAGACCCTTCGGTGTCTGATGGGAACTCCGCCCCTGACTCGGGGGATAACAATCCAATATGTTTCGCTCTGGGGTATCCATCACTTGTGAGTCGAGGCACATTCAAAATAAATAGCAAGACAGTCAACTATATACATGTCCAAGGAGATTAGCCTCTGTCTCGTTATTCTCAACATCATTGTTCT
The DNA here is from genome assembly GCF_015476425.1 of Leptopilina heterotoma. Taxonomy (NCBI): domain Eukaryota; kingdom Metazoa; phylum Arthropoda; class Insecta; order Hymenoptera; family Figitidae; genus Leptopilina; species Leptopilina heterotoma. The sequence goes on along the minus strand of NW_025111081.1, from coordinate 779,148 downwards.
CATTGTTCTCATCATTGATTCGTTTAAGGAGAATTTTCCCAATTTTTAACCAACACTCGCATGGCCAAAATTCGATAGACAGGAATTTGTCTAAATTAGCGATTTAACACCGTACAGCCCCTGACACTGTTGCACTAATTCTAATTCTAATTCAGTTACAATAATTCCAATAGAAATACAGCAGTACTTATTCTGCTATAATAATCCTAATTTTAACTTTGTAGCAATGATCCTAATTTTAACATTTGTAGCAATGATCCTAATTTTTAATTCTGTTGCCCAAATTTTAATTTTGTGTTTGTTGGACAAATATTAATACTGATTCGATTGTACTAATCCACAATTTAATTTTGTTCCACTGATCCTAACTTTAACTATGTTGCACCAATATTAATTCTAACTTGGTAGCAGTTATCTCAAAGTTGATTCTTTTGTACTATTTGATTTTTATTATTTTGTACCATGTGCTGATTCTATTGCGCACCAACATTAATTCGTATTCTTTTGCATCAACGTTAACTCTGATTTTATTCCACTAATCCCTAATCTTCATTTGCAATAATGCTAGCTTTGATTCTGTTACACCATAATTTTAATTTTGAACCACTTGCACAAATATTAATTCCGTTTTTGTTTAATTAATCTTAAGGCTAGTCTGTTGCACTAATTGTAATTTTTACTCTATTGTAAAAATACAAATTCAAACTTTGGTGTTTTAATATTTTAAGGCTTCTTTCGTTGTTACCATTCTATTTCTGCTTCAATTGCAGGAATTTTGATTCTTCTTCTGTTGCACCAACATTAATACTGATTCAGCTGTACGCATCCTAAAGTTTATTTTTCTCCACTAATTTTAATTTAAACTATACTGCATCAATTTTAATTGTCACTTTGTTGCAGTTAACCCAATGCTGATCCTTTTGTACTAATCCTAATGCTAATTATGTTGAACCAAAATTAATTCTTATTTTTTTACACTAATCCAAATTTTCATTTGGCTGCACTAATTCTATTTTTGACTCTGTTGTTCAAATATTAATTTTGACTTTGTTCCATTAGTCTTAATGTTTATTTATACAAAATTGATGATGAAACCATCATAAACACCATATTTTTGCGTAGATACTATATACTTAACCATACACTACAATAGTGTACTATATTGTAGTAAACTGTACTATACTACACTGCACTATTCTTCACTGTACATACAAAAGAATATTATTGAGACTCATTAAAAAGTTGCAGTCATTAACCGACGTAAATCCTTTCAAGAATTTCTATTATTCAATATAATACACGAGATCCTAAATACTAATTATACCTTGTCCCTAATATATATTTGATACGAAAATAAAAATTATTTGGAAAATGCTACTAAATGGAAGATTTGCATCATTATGATGGTTTTTATAATACCTACACTTTTGCCAAAAGCTGCTTCACTTCTATCCTTTCTAAATCCCCCTCCCCCATCCCCTTTGGCCCCTCATCTTTTTCACATTATTCGTTGTGCGTTGTACCTGAAATAATATAAATACGAAAGGTTCTCCAATTCTCTCACTCTATATACCTGCGGCACACAAACTGGATAGAAAATGTTCTCCAATATTCTTAACCAGAATGATGATGTACTAACGCAAATATTTTCAGGAAGCTTTTAAAAATTGTTTTCCGATGTAAAAATAATATTTTATTTTCTGTTCAAGAAAAATTTTTAATAAAAATATCTTTTTTATTACAAGAAAATTTTGTTCTTTTAGCTGAAAATTTTCTTGTTTCAAACAAAACATACTTTTTTCAAATCGAATAAAATTTTACTTGATTCAATCTAAATTTTTGTAGTTTTCAAGAAAGAATTTTGTTGACCAAACAAAAATTTGGTGGTTACAAACAAAATTTACTTCCTTCAGCGCAGAATTTGTTGTTTCGTCCAAAATTTGGTAGTTTTCACAAAAGTTGTTGTTCCTTCGACTAAAAATTTGTTTTTTGAACCAAAAATTTTTGTGGTTTACACAAGGAATTTTTTTTTATTAACTAAAATTTTTTGCTTCAACCAAAAATAGGTTATTTGAACTAAAATTTGTGTATTTTACCACAAAATAACTATTATTTTAACAAAAATTTGGTGGTTCCAAACAACATTTATTTCTTTCAGCACAAAATTATAGTTGATTCATCCAAAATTTGGTGGTTTCTACAAAAATTGTTGCTTCTTTGATTAAAATTTTATTTGTTACAACAAAAATTAAGTTGCTCTAAACAAAATTTTCTTTTTTCAAAACAAAATTAGTTATGACAACCAAAATTTGTTGGTCCAAAACAAAATTTACTTCTTCCAGTGCAAAATTAATTTTTTCAACCAAAAATTTGTAGTTATTTTACTTCTTTTATCACAAAATAAGTAAAAAAAAGTTTCAAACAAAATTTGGTAGTTTCCGAAAATTATATTGTTTCTTTGATTAAAATTTTCTTTGTTATGCAAATAAAAATTGAGTTGTTACAAACAAAATTTATTCTTCTCAACACAAAATCAGTTGTTTCAACCAAAATTTGATGGTTACAAACAAAATTTACTTCTTACGGCACAAAATTATAGTTGTTTCAAAAGAAGTTTGGTTGTTTTGTTATTCCTTCGATTAAAATTTTGTTTGTGAACCAAAAATTGTTGTGATTTTAGCAAGAAATTTTGTTGTTTTAACCAAAAGTTGGTTATTTGATCAAAAATTTACTTCTTTTACAAACTATTATGGTTTCAACCAAAGTCTGGTAATTTCCACAAATAATGTTGTTTCTTTGATTAAATTTTTTTTTTTGCAACAAAAATTGAGTTGTTCCAAATAAAATTTACTTTTCTCAGGACAAAATTAGTTGTTTCAACAAAAGTTGTTGTTCTTTCGACTAAAATTTAGTTTTTTGAACCAAAAATTTTGTGTGGTATCCACACGAAATTTTATTCTTTTAACTAAAATTTTGTTGTTTCAACCATAAAAATAGCGATTATTCCAATGAAAATTTCTTCTTTTACTAAAAATAACTATTGCTTTAACAAAAATTTGCTGGTTCCTATAACAAAATTTACTTCTTTCAGCATAAAATTAGTTGCTTTATCCAAAAGTTGGTGGGTTCTATACACAAGTTGTTGTTCCTTCGACTAAAATTTTATTTGTTACAACAAAAATTCAGTTGTTCCAAATAAAATTTACTTTTTTCATCACAAAATTAGTATTGTTTCAACCAAAATTTGGTAGTTTCCCCAAAAGTTGTTGTTCCTACGACAAAACTTTTGTTTCTAAACCAAAAAATTTCTGTTGTCTCCACACGAAGCTTTATTATTTAAACTAAAATTTTGTTGTTGCAACCAAACAAAGGTTGAATGTACAAAAATTGTTGTTTTCAATTAAAATTTTCCTCTTTGAACCAAAATTTTTCATGGTTTCTAATATTAAAACGATGCTATACTATTGTGCTAGTATGATGCTCGGTATGATGCTTGTACGTGCTAGTATACAATATGCTAGAAATGATAACAAGTTTATAAAAACTGTCTGGAGAACCAATACGACACGTTTTATACGTTGATTCTTTGTTCCATTGTGTATTTATACATATATATATGTATATAAAAGTTGAGTGTGTACAAAGGTTGGTTTCTATTTTGAGGATCCTTTGTTTGGCAATATCGGGTGTGTGTATTTCTTTCCTCTTCTTTTTTTTTAACACGGGAGGAGAAAATTTCTTCGGGTTGGTATCTTTGGTTCCATGGAGTCTATATAGGTGATTCACCCCTTTTGCTCCTAAAGGGCAACTATCCACTTGCTTTTTTCCCCTCTTTTTTTTTATTTTGAGACATGTACCCTCCACATGTACACCTTCCAATTCCATCTCCTGTTGCGATCTTCTCTCTTCTCATACTATCCCCCTGGCGATATGAAGGACAGGCTGAAGGGAAGGCTCTCTCTCTCTCTCTCTCTCTCTCTCTTGCTCTCTATCACTCTCCTCTCTCTCTTACTCTCCTTCTGTCTCTCTCTTTCTCTCTCAATCCGATAGAGAAAGAGAGAGATTGACTATGAGAGGGAAAGAAAGAGAATGAGTGTAAGAGAGAGAGAGGGACGTAGAAATTGAGAGAGAGAGAGTAAGTGAGACAGAAAATGAGAATTAGAGAGACAGAGAGAGTAAAAGAGTTAGAGCAACAGAGAAAGAGAGAGAGAGACCCGGAGGGACAGAAAGAGAATCGGCCGGAGAAGGGAGGCTCCCTTCATCCTTGAGGTGGGGTTCGGTTCCAGCTACCCCGCTACGTTCGCTAGGATCAATACCCGCCATCCGTACCCAAGTCCAGGCTGTGCTACCCTGCCTGCATGCTGCCTGCCTGCCTGTGAGTCTGCCTACCACCAGCCTATCCGCCTGACTGCTTACCACCATCTATATACCATTCCAGACAGTGGCATCTCAAAAAGCTCCCAAAACCCATGTCTTCGAGTCAATAATTCAACCAGCAATGCTGAATATTCCAAGTAGTTCGGTACAAACCCAATTGGAGAATGATGTCATGTTCAATTAGCACCTAATAGAACCAGTAAATTGATGATATTATCAGGTTTTATTACTAGTGGTATACATAATGTACTATGGTTATTACCAGTATATTAGAATACTGGTTGAAAATTTAACGTTAGTGGTAAAATTTAGGGGATAATTCTTCTGGTGCAGTAGGACCCCCAATTGGGTATAGTTTCATTGGTACCGAAATTTTTGATAGTATATGAGAAGTAAAAATTATTTTGGTAGCATTAGTAACAAACAAAATTTGCTGGTACCATAACTGCAATATAGCAATAGCTTAAAATTAGTTTGGTATCAGTATAGTAATAGTAGAAATACTAACCAAAATCTGTTAGAAACAGTATAGTAGAAATACAACCAAAATCTGCTAGAAACAGTATAGTAGAAATACAACCAAATCTGCTAGAAACAGTAGCAAAAATAATACCCTAATTTGCTAGCAGCATTAGTAGAAATAGTATACCATATTTCACTAGTACAGCAGTAGTAGCAACATTTTCTTACTATACAATAATTTTCTGAAAGCAGTAGTACCCTAACTGGAATATAGCAGTACAACGTCCGTTATTTGCTAGTAGCATAGTAATACCACGAAATTCCTTCTACATTCGGTACCATTTCTGTTAAGAAAACTATAAACATGATGTTACTTTTAGAAACCTTTTCAATGAACCAGACAATGCAGCTAATATTTGGTATCTACATTGGACCACAAAAGCAACTATACTATAATGCATTAAAAATGGAAAAATTTGCACCGCAAAACTACGATTTGAAGACTGATATTTTTATAGGAACATATTTAGAATCATTAGAATTAGTACAACATGATCTGAATTAGAATTATTCGTAGCAGATCAGATTTGGAATTAGCGGAACAAGGTCAAAATTGAAATTAGTGGAACAAGATCAAAATTGGAATTAGAATAACAAGAACAGAATTGGAATTAGAGGAATAAGATCAGAATTTTGCCTAGTGGAACCAAATCAGAATTCGAATTAGTCAAACAAAATTAGCATTATCAATTAGTGGATCAAGATCAAAATTAGAATTCGTACAACTGATCAGAAAGAGAATTAAGTTACAACAAAAATTGAGTTGTTCCAAACAAAATTTATTTCTCTCAGCACAAAATTAGTTGTTCCAAACAAAATTTATTTTTCTCAACACAAAATTAGTTGTTTTAACCAAAATTTGGTGGTTCGAAAAAAAAATTTATTTCTTTTAGTACAGAATTAGTTGTTTCAACCAAAATTTCGTAGTATCCGCACAAAAATTGTTATTCTTTCGACTAAAATTTTGTTTTTTGAACAAAAAATTTTTGTGGTTTCCACACGAAAATTGTTTAAACTAAAATTTTTTTTGGTTCAACCCAAAAATAGGTTATTCGAACTAAAATTTACTTCTTCTATCAAAAAATATCTATTGTCTCAACCAAAATCTAATAATTTTTAATAAAAAATGTTTCTTCGATTAAAAGTTTTGTTATTACAACAAACATTGAGTTGTTCCAAACAAAATTTACTTTTCCCAGCACAAAATTAGTATATATAGTTTCAACAAAAATTTGGTAAATTCCACAAAAGTTGTTGTGCCTTCGACAAAAATTTTGTTCATTAATACTTTTGTACTAATAAAATTAATACTTTTGTATTAATGAAAAAAACTGTTTGTATTTGATAATATTAGCAACAGAGTCAAAATTAGGATTGGTGATGTAACAATATCAACTTTTGGATTAGAGTGACAAAATCGAAATTAGGATTAGTGCAACAAAATCGAAAATTAGGATTGGGTCAATAGAATCAACATTAATATTGGTGCAATATTTTTAAAATTTGAATTAATGTAACACAATTCGTACATTAAAATTAGTGTGACAAAGTTAAAATTAATATATTTCGTGCAGTCGAAGTAGTACAAAGGAATCAGCATTAAAATAATTGTATAGTAATGTGAGAATTAATAGTCGTGCAAACTAGTAAAAATTCAAAGTGTATAACAAAATCAGCTTTAGAAGTTAGTGCAACCTACACTGAGAGAAATGGATAGTCAGATTTTGATGTTAAAAAGATGATGTTACACGATACTATCATTATGCTACTGCCAACCATCACAGATGCTAAAAAAAATATAGTTATGCTACCCCGTACTACCAAGATGTTACTCCTGATGATATTGATGGTAACGGTGACTATCTAGATAGCTGTCTGTATACGTAGCATTAAAGATGGTCACCCTAACCACAATTATGTTACCCACTACTATAAATTTCTCTCCGTGTAATCATTATTACTGTTTGTGCAACAGACTTAAAATTAAAATGGGTGCAACAGAACCACAATCAGAATTATTGTTACAAGAGAATCGAAATTTATGTGATGGGTACAATTAGAATTAGAAGATGTGCAACCGTACATTAAGATTAATGTTAGAAAATTATAATGAAAAATGGTAGAGCAAAATCAGAAGTAGTACTATGCTGAAACACATTCATAATTATGATTAATGCTAAATATTCCAAATGCTGATGAAGAAGAATTTAAAGAAACAACTTTCTGGTAGCAAATGCTGCACTAAAATTTCTAAAATTCAACACTATTAGTATGTTATACTTGTACTGCTGTTAAAAGTATTAGTGCTATATTACTACTACTAAGAACAAGAAACTTTAGAGAAACTTATCGCTGGTCTAGGTAAAGCTTTTTCTCCGTGTATCCTTCCTAAAAAAAATCATCTTACGAACATATGTTTCTTACGGATTTTACTGTTCTTAAAACAGTAATTCTTAAAACATACTTCAAAAATAACTCGGAAAATTATCTCCGTTAATATACGAACCAAGAGATAAATATTCTCCACAATCAAAAATACGAGCTAGCGAGGACAACGACGCTATATAGTTACTGTATTAATAATTTAATACCAAAGAAAAAGAAATTCTAACCATTTTTTGTGTGGTACCAACAGTGTATGATGGAGTGAAAAATAAAAACGCGTATTTTTCCTGTTGATTAATGATGAAAATACGAGTAGGAGTGGACGACGCTCTATAGAAACAGAAAGAGAGAGAAGATACTTTTTTTTGGACGTTCTCCACTATATGCGTATGTGCTTTAAAGAAGATCGAAGTAGCACGTGGTCATATGCTCTCATCCTAATGCCTTGGCAGCTGTGCAAGCTGCTGCTCTCCTCAGTGCTGTCTCCCAGTTAACCAGGGTAGCTTTAGAGAGTGGAGAAAGGAAGAAGTATATTAGTAAAGGGACCTGGCAAATTGAGGAGGACAGAAAGGGAAAAGATGATGGTCTCAGAATATAGGAGGGGAGGGGGCAGAGAAAGAGGGGGATTTCAGTGACATCAGAGAGAAAAAGAGAGAAGGAGAGACTGAGCAAAAATCAAGAGACCACATAGGAAAGGGAAAGATGAATCTGTTAAATAATGACAGAGAGAAGGAGAGAGAGAGAGTGAGTGCATGTGTACTAAAGAGAGAGGGGGGGTTCGTAAAGAGTGTAGAAATGGTAGAAGAAAAGAAGAAGCGAGTGCGTGACAGACAAGAGAAAAGAAAGGAGACGAGGGATAAAAGACAGAGAAGGAAGGAAGCAGAAATCACCGGAAATCGGTCGGTTCTTATTTCGAAGGCCACGTACATACTGTGGATAAACAAGATCCTCAAAAATTGATCATCGCCAAACGCATATTTCATTATTATTAATTATTATTTCACTACAAAAAGTAGTACTATAATAATTTTTTTCTAAAAATAATAATAATAATAATATTAATTATATTTGTAATAATAATTGAATCTTTTTCGAAAATGTCTCACCTCTAAAATCCGTACGAGTCACTTTCACATAACAAATGACAGTGAAAATAACTCTTACGGTTTTTGAGAGTTGAGCCCTTTTCGAAATTTACGATTCCATTAGTATTATAAAAATAATAATTAAATTATTATTAATTAAATTATTTTCATAGTAGGTAATAATTATTATTATTCTTCTTTTAATAATAGTAATTATTATTATTATCATCATCATTATAAACGTAATGGTAGTGAAAAAAGTAGTAAAATAAAAAATTGTAAATAATGAATATTATTGTTTTTTAATAATATTTTTCTTATAAAATGTGTTATTTGGGTAAATATTTTTTCGCGAATGAATTTGGACAATATTTTTATTTTCAATTTTACTTTTCGATTATTTTTCTTCTTAAATTCTGAAGAAGAAGAAAAAGAAGAAGAGGAAGGAAAAGAAGATAAAATACATTGCCCATAAGGTTCATTATACCTCAGCTCTTGAAAATCTATTTATCTATATAATATAATATAAAGATGGTTTCCAATGTGTACCTATGTTATATTATTCTATAGTGTATATTATTTGTTCAGCACACCCGCATCTTTGTGTGACACTTCTTTTTTTTTAAAAAAAAAGATCTGAAGAGACGCGATATATATTGAAGAGAATAAAGCTCATTTCTTCATCGTTACCAACTGTCTTCAATAAAATATTAATTTAAATAAAGTAATTTTTTATACGTTAGAACAATATAATATAATAAAAATTTCAATAATAAAAAAAATATTATAATTATTATAGTTTAGTATATTATTACACTGCATAATATAATATTATATATACCAAATATTTAATTATTATTTTCATTACTAAATTAATACTAACATTAATCATCTCCCTAAATTTGAATAATTAGTGACTGAAGTTCTGCTCTGGATTTAGTAAATTTTACTAATGTAGAAATTTCTATTTGTTAGTAAAGTTTACTAATAAAGTGTAAATTACTATTTTTTTGTAAAATTTACTAATAAAGTGGAAATTACTTTATTAGTAATAACTAATTATTAATTAACTAACTAATCATTAATAAAGTGGAATTATTTGTTAGTAAAATTTACTAATGAAGTACAAATTATTATTTGTTAGTAAAACTTACTAATAAATTTATAAAAATTACTATTAGTAAAATTTACCACTTCAAAAGTAAAAAATCAGTCACTTATTAAAATTAGTAAAGATTTTTGTTAATTCAAATTTAAAGAGATTATAATAGCTAAAAAAAAGGTGGGGGTAGGTTCTATCTATTACTAATATACTATTAATTATAGTAGCGAAAAGAAATGGAAAGGGGGGGGGGTGCAAATTTAATGCAAAAGCGAAAAATAACAAATTTTAACTTATATTAAATTAATAAAATTTGTTTTAAAAATTAAAAATCTAAAAAAGCCTATAAAGAAAAGGCGCATCTCTCTTTCTCTTTACTTATACACTATTTTCATCGTGTGACCTCGCCCGCTTCTGCTGTCGAGACTATATAGACGTAACACTCCCGCGTCGCGGCAGCAACATGCGTTCGGTTCACCAAACGTCGCCATTTTGAATGACGACGATAAGAGGAAATATTTCTTCTCTACAACACCACAGATATAATATAATAAAAAATTAAAGCATTCAATTATCTATACTAGTATAAAAAGTACTAGTAGAATTAAAATTATAGGTATTATAATTAACTTATTAGAATTATTAGATTTATGATGGTATAATATAATTTTCTAGTGATAAATAATAAATACTAGGATTATACTGCAGTGAAAATGTAATACACAATATATTTACTAAATTAGCCCTACTAGTAGTTAATATATGCACAACTAGTAGCTATTAAAAATATTACTTTCTAGTAGCAATCAACAACTAGTAATGGTACATAATGGCTACTAGAGTGGCTACTATTTAGAAATAGTACTAGTAGGGGAAATATTAAATTTCAATAGGTACTATAAAAACTTATATTAATAATGTTATATATAGTAAACTAGTAGTGAACAATTACTACAGCTTATATAGTATGTTAGTAGTAAATAACTATTAGTGTACATTATAGTAAAGTAGTAGTAACTATTACTACTATTTACTATTACTAATAATACTATTACTAATAATACTATTACTAATAATACTATTACTAATAATACTATTACTAATAATACTATTACTAATAATACTATTACTATTACAAGAATTTACTGTTACTAGGCATAACTAGTGTATATTATTACTATTTCTAGTATCTACTATTACTATTAATACTGTTACCAATACTATTACTAGTATTTACTATTACTATTAATACTATTACCATTATTATTACTAGTATTTACTATTACTAGTATATGCTATTACTAGAATTTACTATTACTATTAATGCTGTTACCAATACTATTACTAGTATTTACTATTACTATTAATACTATTACCATTATTATTACTAGTATTTACTATTACTATTAATACTGTTACTAATATTACTACTAGTATTCACTATTAATACTACTACCATTATTATTACTAGTATTTACTATTACTAATATTAGTATGACTATCACTAAAATTTACTATTACTGAATAATACTATTACTAGTATTTATTGTTACTAATAATACTATTACTACTAATACTTCTATTTACTACTAATACTACTATTACTACTGATAGTACTATTAATACTATACTACTGTTAGTACTGAATTACTAATTGTAGCTATTATTAAAATTGATAGTAATATTACTATTTTATGAACTATTTACTATTTATTTTGTATTTACTATTTGCATTGCTATTACTAGTATTTAGTATTACTAGAATTTACTATTATTAATTATACTATTACTAGAATTTACCACTACTAATAATACAATTACCAGGGTTTACTATTACTATTACTAGTATTTACCAATACTAATAATAGTATTAGTATTACTAGGATTTACTATTATTAATAATACTACTAATATTACTAGAATTTACCTCTACTAATAATGCTATTATACTAGTACTTACTATTACTATTCCTAGAATTTAATATTACTGAATAATACTATTACTAATGTTTGCTAATACTAATAATACTATTATTATTACTAGTATTCACTATTACTATAACTAGAATGTACTATTACTAAATAATACTGTTACTATAGTATTTTCTGTTGCTAATAATACTATTTCTGTTGATACAACAACTATACTATATTGATATTACAACTATTATTAATATTTTTATTACTACTATTACTACCGATAGTTCTATTACTATTGATACCACTGTTAGTACTGAATTACTAATTGTACTGTTACTATACTATTAAAATTTACAGTAATATTACTACTTGTATTACTGTTACTCTTATTACTATCACTGTACTATAGCATTAATTTAAATAGTAATAGACTACTATCAATAATATTATTACTATTTCTATTAATATACTGTGAATTTCAATTAATAGCAGTAATGATATAATGATTTTTAACAGTTAATAGTAGCATTACTACAAGTTTAGCTTTATTATTTAGTAACTACTAGTATTACTACTAGTTTAGATATAGTATTTCATAACTACTAGCATTACTACTAGTTTAGATATAGTATTTATTAAATACTAGTACTACTAGTAATGTATTAAATACTAATCTTACTAGTAATTTATTAAATACTAGTATTACTAGTGATTAAATAAATATTAGTATTACTAGCAATGTATTACATACTAGTATTATTAGTAATTTTAAAAATGTAGATTGTAACTACTAGTATAGTCAGTAATACTAGTATTTTGAAAAACTTCTGCGCTACGAGTTATTTTCTATATTTTTATATTAATAATGATAAATGAAGGAAATAAAAATATATTTCTTGTCTTGCCTTGGTGAACGGAAGAATAAAATATGATATATTGTAAATAGTAAAGAAATGAAAGAGAATAGATAGAGAGAGGGTTATTCGGTAGCAATTGCGCGCTGAAATATAAGCGATCGAGCGAGTGCGCGCGGGTAAACGTGGTGACGACGACGACGACAACGAGGAATCGCATTGGGGTGGCGAACCCCAAAAGGACCCTCAGCCGCTGGCACTAATGACCCCTTCTCCTCCCTTCTGTTCTCTTGGTCTCATCCGCTTCTCTCTCTTACTCACTGTCTTTCTCTCTCTCACTCTCACTCACTGTTTTTCTCTCTCACTCTTACTCACTGTCTTTCTCTCTCTCTCTCGCTCACTCTCTTTCAACCTCTCTCTGTCTCTCTCTCTAGAGTCAGACCGTCCGCCAACCACCACCCCCCTCTCCCACCGCCTCACAACCGCCCCTCTTCTTCCACTCTTCAGTGCGTGGTACACCCAGCAGCAGCAGCAGCAGTCTGAGTAGCGTGGCACGCTGCTGCATCCATCGCCACCACCATTGGTTCCACCGGTCCACGCAGCTGCTGCTTTTGCTTCTGCCGATGGTGTGCTACCGCCGTCACCGTCGCCCTCCGTCTTCCTGCGCGCTTTAATCGTCAGTTCGCTGTTTGTTCGCCGCGCGTCAACACAACACATTCCTTTTTTCCCTCCCCCGCCACCCACTCAAGTATAATTATTAAATCGAAAATTAATTCGAAAAACCATTAACTCGTGTTAAATTTCATAATTTTTTTGCCACAACAAGAATTTTCCACCATTGTAAACGGTACCCTTAAGGAAATATTTTCCAAATATACACCATTGTAGACGGTACCATTAAAGACGATTTTTTAAATATATACCATTGTAGACGGTACCCTTAAAGATTTTTCAATTCTTTAATTCCGTCTACTATTGTAGACGGTACCCTTAAAGAATTATCAACTATACACCATTGTAAACGGTACCCTTAAAGAATTTTTCAATATAAACTATTGTAGACGGTACTATTAAATATTTTTAAATATACGCCATTGTAAACAGTACCCTTAAGGGAAAATTTTTCAAATATACACCATTGTAAATGGTCCCCTTAACGAAGAGTTTTTCACAATTGTTTTCTACGCCATTGTAGACGCTACCCTTATGAAAGAGTTTTTCAAATGTACACCATTGTAGACGGTACCATTAAGAAAGAATTTTAGCAAAAAAATACCACTGTAGATGGTACCCGTTAAGAAAAAGTTACTAAAAAACAGACCATTGTAAACAGTGCCCTTAATCGGAAGAATTATTCAAAAAGTACACCATTGTAGACAGTACCCTTAATCGGAAGAAATTTTCGCCTAAAAGAAATATACAAATTGGAGAACGTGATATTTTCTTGTATATTGGAGGAAAAGCAGAAAAAAAGGGGGGGAGAGGAGGGCGTACGAAAAAGGGAGACAGTGAGAGGGGGGATAGGGTAGGAGGGGCCAATAATCCAGAATGAAAAGCAGTTGAAGCGGGGGGAATCACGATCGGATTCGAGGACTGGGGTACCAATCCATCCCCACTACCAAGGACTCGAGTTTTCTCTCTCTCTCACACACACACACACATTCGGCTTGTCTGTCTGTCTGTCTCCCCACCAGAATATAGAGAGACTTAGGTATTAAAGCCACCCCACAGTCTCTCTCTTTCTATCTCTCACATCGATGACTCGTAGGGAGGTACCGGTGGCGCGCCTCTGCCCTTTCGACCTCTGACGGTCAAGAACCGTTCCTGTTGCCGCGTGAATGCCGTGCCGTGCGTTACAATTATTTTTCTTCACCCTCCGCAAAGACAAAAAACAAAATGCAAACTTTTTTGCGGAATAATTAAGTGCTTCTCTTAACCCCCAAAGAATTAAAAAAGTGTTCCCCCTTGTTTTTCACTCTGGAAATATCTAGTCCCTTTATCCCTAGTGTAATTACCAAAGAAGAAATAAAAACCATCTCATCTTTGTTACCAGTGTGTGATTTTTTTTTTTTCAATTTTTGCACCAAAGGAAGAAAAGCTTCAGTGTCAACGGAAAATAGCAACGTGTATATCAAGAAGGAGAAACAGTGACAACAGTGACCTTGAAATATACAAAAAAAAGGAGAATAGAAATTTCATTGGATTATTATCATCAGCATCGTCATCGTTCAATCAAATGAAAACAAAAACAAATGAGGAATCGTCTTCCGTGAACCAAATGTCAGGTTACCAAGAAGAAGTAAGTAATAAACATTTGCGAATCTAGAAAAAAAGAATTTGTCATTTTTTTTTCTCTCTTTTGATTAAAAAATATTTTTGCAAAATTTAGAAAAAAGAAAAATAAAATAAGGCATTTAGTATAATATATTTTGGGGAAAAGTATATAAAGAGAGGAAAAAATGTTTTTCTATTTACATGAGGCACATGCCACATGCCTTTTGCGAAATGTTAAAACGCCATTTTGTGTTCTCAACTCAATACACCAAGTTATATACGTGGAGAAAATAGGGTGCAGCCAAAGCGTGTTTACGTGTGCCGGGTTTGGGGATGAAGTCAATCGCTAGGTGGCATTTGCAATAAGGTGCGAGTTTCATTATTTCCCTTTTAAATACGGTTTTGGTGCAAAAAAATATTATTAGAAAAATAATATAAACAAAAATTTTTCATTTTATAAATTCATTAAAATTTTACAAAGAATCAAACTTTTATTTCTTTTTAAATAAATTAGTGTACAGTGGCGGATCCAGAATTTACTCCAGGGGGGGGTCATTTATAGATTCGGCGAGCAACGACCATAATTAGCTGACCTTTTTTTTTTTTTTATGTAAATTTTTCGCCCCAGGGGGGGGTCATGACCCCTATGACCCCCCCCCTGGATCCGCCACTGTTAGTGTAAATTAAAAAAAATTTATAAAAATAAAAAAGTTTAGTTTATTTTCAACGTGGTATAGTTTGCATATTATATGATACACACTGCATATTATACTTTATGTTTAGTATGCTAAATTACGCTAGTTTTAATTCTTTCTGCTAAATAAAATTTTCTTCTGCTTAGAATATTGCAGTTTATGCTCGTAGTATATGATACTTTACGCTTAGTATAAAACTCTATTCAGATATTCCAGTATTCTTAGTATGATACTTTATGCTAAATACAATACTTTATGTTTACATAGTATGAAAATTTATGCTTAGTATGATTCTTTATGCTATGTATGATACTATACAATTCATATGATACTTTTTGCTACGTATAATACTATATGCTTAGTATGATACTTTATGATAAGTATATAATATAAATCATAAAGCATCATACTTAGCATAAAGTATCATACTAAACAAATGGTATCATACCTATCATAAAGTATCATTCTAAGCATACGATTCGTATGATACTTTATAATTAATATGATACTATGTGATGTATATGAATTGATACCATATGCTTAGTATGATACTATACGATTCGTATGATACTTTATGATTAGTATAATATTATATGATTTATGATACTCCATGCTTAGTACAATACAAGCCGTATAGTATCATATTAAGCATATGGTATCATACTTATCATAAGGTATCATATCGAATATTTGTATCACACTATATGATGCTTAGTATCATATAAAGTAAACTGAGTATTCAAATACATGCTTTGTATGATACTTTATATATTTAGTAACATTTATATTATACTGTGTGATACTTATGGTACCATATAAAGTATACAAAGTATCATAATTCTTTATTAGTATGATACTTCATATTCATAGAAATATTTGCATCATACCATGGTGTATTTTATATGCATATAAAATACACTAAATATTATACTTTATGTTTAGTATGATAAATTATGTTTAGTAACATACAATGCTATATAATTCTTGATAAATTCTATAATACAGTATGATACTTAATTTACTTTACATGGTACTAAGTATCATATAGTATGATATAAATTATAAATGTTTCTAAATATAAATAAATATAAATGTAAACATAAATATAAAGTATCATACTAAGCATACAGTATGATACTTAGTTGACTTTATATAGTACCAAATATCATTTAGTATATGATATAAATATTGCTAAATATAAAATATCATCCTAGGCATTTATTATTATACTTGACATAAAAAATTAAATTTAGCACAAAGTATCATACAAAGCATATAATATAATGCTTATATATATGATACCAAGTATCATATAGTATGATATAAATGTTACTATGTATAAAGTATGATATTAAGCATATAGTACCATATATGGTATGGTATCATATATTTATGGTACCAAGTATCATACAGTATGATATAAATGTTACTATATTATTTAATTGTGATACTTTATCGGAGTGTGATACATTATGATTATCATAATATGATACCTTGACATGGTATCACAATTTATGTTACTATATGATACGTTATTGTAGTATAATACTTACTATATGATACAGTATAATACTACTAAGTATGATGTACAAAGTGAGATTCTTTATTGCTGTATAATATATTAAAGTATTATGATACTTTTTCTGAGTATGATACTTGGTTTTTTATGGTACTTAATGCTTATTTTAATACTAAACACATGGTATCATACGCGATGGTTAATAATAATTAATACTAACGTTACTTAATTTTTTTAAGTTCATTTTTTATATATTTAATATGATGCAGTGTATTTAATGTGCTTTTTTGTTTCATATGATACGCTTTGTTTAAACTTCGTTTTTTTTAAAAATACATTTTGTTTGATAAAGATTTAGGAATTTTTGGGGGGATAAGAAAAGATTTCTCAGATAAAATACAAATATCGTGTTTTTTGAATGGGTACCAACATGACGAATATATATATAGTTTCGAAGAAATGTTATATTTACACTTTTTATGAATGACCCCGTATATTTTAAGCTTCAATAGAAACTATTAAAGAGTTTACTGTAATTTTTCTTTTTGATGCTTTTTTTTAAAATAAAAACTATTTTTAATTGTTATTATTATTTTAAGTTTTTTTTATTATTTTAACTTTTTTATATTAAATTACAGATTATATAATTATTATAATGTGTAATTTAACTATTGTTTTATATATTTCTGATTTGTCTTTGTTGTTACCAAACAAATGTCATATTTTTGAACCAAAAAATTATTTTTACTCTTACGCAATATTTTTTTTTTCATATCAATCTTAGATATCAGTTTTTTTCCTGATGAATAATGATATTCAATTTATTTCGTTAATTAGCTACAACTACCTATATGTATGTATGTATAAACGCAATATTTATATTTTTTTTCTTAAATACAAAAAAAAAACATCTTTGGCACAATTTTTCTGCACCCTATTTGAAATTTAGAGAAGAAAAAAAAATTGGTACCAAAATAATTTTAAAAAAATAGTGATTTTTTCAATTCCTTTTAGAAAATTATATAATTCAATAAAAATTATTATTTAAAATAAATTATATTAATAATATTTAGGGGTCGTTCACATGTCATGCTATTTTGGACTAATTTTTAACTCCCCCCTCCTTCTTTCGTAAAATTTTTCTCTTAAGTTTATCACACACTCCTTAACCTTTGAAGGGGGGACGTACTTTGTGAACGACCCTATGTATTTATTTTATTAATATTTATAAGTATATTTTAAAAAAATTGAAAAAAAAATTATTTGTTTCAAATAACCGTCTACTGGCTTATTAGTAAATAAATATTTACTTGAATCAAATAAATTTTTTTCAGTGTACAGTATTTTATGAATATAATATAATTAATATAAACATAATATTTATAATATACATAATATTTATATAATATATTGTTTTTAATATTATTATATGCATGTAAATAATAATATTTAATTATTATACAAACATTATTTATTTGAATAATAAATATAATAAATAATAAATAAATTAATTAAATTAAAAAATAGATTTTTATAAAATTTATGTATTATATAATTATAATATTTAAAGAAAAAAATTCACTTTAATTAATTATAAACTTAATACAATGAAAACTTTTGGAATTAATATTTTGAAATAAAATCTTGTTTTGAAATCAAATGACCTTCCCGCGGTGTATTTTTGTAAATGAAAATATAAAGGAGTAAAGAACACAAAATGGTGTCAAAGAGACAAAAATTCTTACTTTTTCTCATCATATAAAATCTAATTATTATAGAGAGAGACTGAAATCGGGACCAAGACGAAGTCGATATAGTGACTCAAAAGCCTGCCTCTAATCATAAAACCGAGAGAGTGAATCAACCTTAAACAACGTTTTACGTAGAAGAGAAAGATAAGGAATATCTGTCAACTTTTTTATTTCAAGTTCTAAAGAGAGATAAACTTTTAAAATTGTGAATTAAAAAAAAAGAAAAAAAAAGAATTTCAATTGAAGAGATAATATAAAAGAAAAAGAAATGCCACAGTGTGCGGTAGCAACATGCAGAAATAGTCATCGACGTACAAGGGGTCGACGTATACGGTACCATCGATTCCCTCAAATACCGGAAGTACGTTCACGTTGGGTATGCGCCTGTGGTCGTGTACCATTGCCAAACGGTGAGATTCCATTCAACATCCAAACGGCGCGCATCTG
The DNA here is from genome assembly GCF_015476425.1 of Leptopilina heterotoma. Classification (NCBI taxonomy): domain Eukaryota; kingdom Metazoa; phylum Arthropoda; class Insecta; order Hymenoptera; family Figitidae; genus Leptopilina; species Leptopilina heterotoma. Next base: position 760,217 of record NW_025111081.1, on the reverse strand, counting down.
CTCCCTCCATTTTACAAATGAATCATACGAGAAGGACATGGAGCATCTTGTACTTGGACTTCCGGTGCGCAGTAGGTTGCGTCGTGGCGCAGTACCAACAGTTGGTGTACCGGTTAGTGTTGAGCCCGTAACAAGAATGCTTGTCGAGGACGCTAAACGTTCATTGCTTAAGGTTGCGCATGCGAAAATACTCAACGGACAGAAAGTCGTCACCAATACAGAGACAACAACTTCCACAACCACAAGCAATGGAAGCGATGGAACCAAAATGCCTAAAGTTCGTTTGAAACAACAAGCACGCGCTGGTGGTTCACAATCACGTGCTAATAATTCACAACAACAACCAAAACCAAGTGGTTCTCAACAACCAAAAGCAAGTGGTTCACAATCACGTGCTGGAAATTCACAACAAAAACTAACAAATCGACAGGTTCAACAACAACAAAAGAGAATTCAAACCCAACGACAAATTCAGATACAACAACGGATACAACAGCAGCAGCAACAACAACAGCAAGCTAATAATCACCTGAAGGGGCAAAAGCAAAATTCTTTTATTCTTGAGGAGGAGAATAATCTTAATCACGAGGTCAATGTTCTATTGGCCCTTGGCCTACAACCCCGGTGAGTCATCATTAATCGTCATCATCTGATAAGTTTTGTCAATACTTGTAACTTTTTCAAATTAGGGATTCCATATGGTCTTCTTTTTTTGGTATTTTCAACCCCCCAGCCGAGTCGTCTAGACTTATTCAGTTTATAAACTGTTGGATATAAGGCTATTTTTTCGGTAGGGTGTTACGATTTGGTAGACCCCCCCTTCCCCCGACCCTGGCCTTGGAAATGTGATACAATATGTGGAGAGACCTTTTTTAACCCTCTGCTATTGCTAAATGGAAAACTAAATTTTTTTTTAAAGATTACTAGAATTAAGAGATTCTAGAAAAATTAAATTCCTTGATTACTAGATTCTAAATCTCCTAGATTATTAGATTTTAAATATTCTAGAATGCTAGAATCTGAATCGAGAAAATCAAGAGAATCTAAGGAAACTAACTAAACTTCTACCTTCCTAGAATCTAAATCAATAACTTGCTTAAATTATAGATTTTAAAGAGACTAAACATCCAGATTACTAGATTCTAAATTTTCTAGATTACTAGATTTTGAATGTTCTATATTAGTAGATTTTAAATGTTCTAGATTACTAGAATCTAAATGTTCTAGATTACTAGAATCTAAACGGTAAAAATCAAGAGATTCTATAATTTAAATCTTGAGAATCTAGAGATTTTAGATTCTCGGGAAATTAAAATTGTAAATCCTTAAAATTTAAATCAAGAGCACCTAAAAATTATAGAATTTAATGAAACAAGACTTCTAGAATACTTAAAGTCTAAAAAAATTTAGAGATTCACCAATGAAACGAAAATTTATTTTATTCAAATAAATGATTGTCTGCAGGGTGGCCACATGTCAGTAAAGTCAGGTAAATGTCAAGAAAAAATTTTTTGTTTAGGGAAATTAAAAAAATTAAGACTTTTTTCGACTTATTTTCAAAAATTGCGATTTTTTCGATTTCTCTTCCAAACGCATTGAAACAAAATACCACAATTTTTTTGAAGAATAAAAATCTTTAAATGTAAATTTAAAAATGAAAATTAATGAATGAATTATTGAATTAATTAATTAGCTTCTACTTTTTTAAAATTCAATATTTTCATAGTATTTTCAAAAATTCAAATACATACATACAAAATCAATAACATTTTGGAGAAAACAATCATATTCAAATGTTTAATTAAATTGCATCTAAAAATTAATTAGTTTTTTTAAATTATACAAAATTTTTTTTACAAAATTCACTTATTTCGAAAAATTTTATTAAAATATTTTGAAAAACTAATTAGAATTGTTTTATAATAATTTTTTAAGATTCAATTATTTTCGAACAATGAAAAATAAAAATTTATGAAAATTTACTTTTTGGACTCATTATACAATTTTTGAGAAATCGTGGTCCTGTTTATAATTAAAATTCATCAAAAGTTTAATCATTTTTATTTATATTTTTCAAAAATTCAATTATTTTTAAAAGATTTTACCAAATTTTAATTACTTGAAAATTTTTCAAAATTGAAAAACTATTATCATTCAAAAATTATTTAAAAATATAATTAAATTCTAGAAGAACTTTTGGAAAATTATTTAAATTAATTGATTTAGAGATGAAGTTTAGATTGAAAATTGTAGAAAAGAATTGAATTCAGGAAGGGTGATAATTGTAATTTTTGGATATTATATTAAAATTCATAAATTTTACTAATTTTCCGTAAACATTCATATTTTCTTGTAAAAAGAATTTTGTCAGGGAAAGTAATTTTATCAGTATAAATTGCCAGGGAAATGTCAGGGAAATTGATAAACCACCTACTTATAAATTCTTAGAATCGAAATCTAGAGCATTTGGAGAATAGAAATTAGATTATAAATTTTCTAGATTACGAGAATCTATATAATTTAGAGATTCTAGATTCTTGGGAGTAAACTTCTAGATTAAATCTTCTAGATTACTGAAATTACTAAATTACTAAAATCTAAACGAATATAATCTAGATATTCTAAAATCAAAATATAGAAAATTTGGAGTTGGTACTAGACTGAGGATGAGTTAACAATGGAAAAGGGTTAAATGCACGTCAAAATAGTATACTTAACACCAAAAAGAATCATAATCAAAATAAATAATTCCAAACAGAGTACATCCTAACCGCAAAAAAAGAATTCAATCTTTCGAGGTTGAAGATCCTTATTCTTCTTTAAGATTCAGTTTATCAAACAGTACCCGCATTGCCGCCTGAATAAAATACCTTTAACCCCTATGCAAGCTTTGAATTTCAGAATTTTTAACCAGTGAGTCAGTGTCGACTTGTATATTTTCTCGTCTCTACAACTAATGGAGAACAAAAAAAAGCACCTCACACGTTTTAATACAGCCTTTTTTTTTTAATTTCCGAAATTATTTTTGGTTTTTTCCCTTGAATAATATTCTAAAAATATATTAACCCCCTTACTTTTTATAAATTAGGGTGAGTTCATAAACTACGTTGCACTCTAAGGGAATGGGGATCAAGTTACTTGCTAATAAGGAAAGAAAATTACACTGAAAGTAAACAAGTGTTATCTAACGAGAGGGGATAATAGGGAGGACAGGGGGGGGAGGTTAAAACTAATTAATATTAGTCTTATTAAAAATACTATGCAATTTATAGAAGAACCCTTACGACGTTTCTGATTCATTTGGCAAAAAAAAATGCCTCAAACAGGAATTTAAATAATCACATCCGGTTTGAAATCGTTTCTCTCTTCTCCCTTCTTGCTCGAGGGTCATTGAATGTCAATGAGCAAGGTCATATAGAGGCCCAATCGTTTGAAAAAAATTCTTCTTCCCTCTATTTGAAAAAATCAAAAAATTTTTCCTGCTGGGAATAATAATAATAAAAGAGAGCAATATTCAAATAAAATTGAAATGTCAGGTCGTGACTGAAATAACAGAAAAGAGAACAATAACCGAACGTGGAAATCTTGTGTGTCGAACTATTGAGGTCATTAAAGAGGTCAAATGTATATTTGAATTTTCTTATATTATAAATTGAATTTCCATTTTTGATCCGCTTTAATCGATGAATATGAACATTTTCATATTTCTAGAGATTTTACAGAAATTAAACTTCTAGATTACCAGATTTTCTAAATATTCTAGAATTCTAGAATCCAAACAGATCAAATCTAGAGATTCTAAAATCTGATTTTAGAAAATTTAGAGATTCCTGATTTTAAGGAAACTAAACTTCTTGATTACTGGATTATAAATCTAGATTATTATAATCTAAACCTAAAAAATTATAGGTTAGGAATTAGAGAATTTGAAATAACCTAGAAATTCTAGGTTCTAGTGAAACTAAATTTCAAGATTACTAGAATCTAAATCTAGAAAATTTGATGATTTTATATTCTAGGGGAAGTAAACTTCTAGATTACTAATATCTAAATCTAGAGCATCTAAAGGTTATAGATTTTAAAGAATATAAATTTTTAGATATGAATCGAAATTTAAATTTTTTCTTTCTTAGGGTAAAAAAAAATAGGAGAAATAAAATGCTTTGTAGGGGAAAAAGAGAAAGATAGAGAGGGGGGGATAACGAATAAAGACGAGGGGGAGGGGGGAGATGAGGCACGCGCCGTCACGCACGTGGTGAACGAAATCGAAAGCAAAACTTGCTCCTTTCTCTCCTCTAAGACTTTATAAACTCGGTGAATACACAGTTTTGACTCCGTCGATAAAAGTCGTCCTACTTGTTGTCTGCCATGAAAAAAAAAATACCCCGTTGAGAAAAACTACTCAACGCGTCGCGTAGAGAGTATATGACCTAAACAAAAGCCCCCAAGGTGTTTATAATCGCGGAGTTAGTAAGTTCGGCCTTGGATATCAGGGACAGCTTAGGCGATTCAACCGTTCCTCTATATACTACATCAAGAGAGCGAGAGAGTGAGTGAGAGAAAGAGAGAGAGAGAGAGACAGAGAGCGCTACTGCCACCGAATTAGGTCGCGCCATCGACAATTTTAATAACACACACTTGATAATAAACCTAAGAGAAAGAGAACCGTACGTCTACTACTATCGTTGCCTGTTTTATTTTCAAGGACCTATACCGATAACCGTGAGTTAACACCCTACTTTGATAATACCTGACAAACACAAAAAAAAATCCAAACCTAGGTTTTTTTCAAGGGGGGAAAAATCCAAAATCCGTTCCTGAACGTTCTTTTACGTTTTAGATCAAAGTTCAGTAAAATCAGACTCATCATTACGACAGAAGCGCGTAACGCGGGTCATTGAACTCTAAAGAGCCACGTTCTGCAATTTAAGACAATTAAAGCTGGTATTTTCTCTTTTTTTTTGTAGTGTAACAAGAAAGAAAATTATCCACTATTACATTTTTTTTCTCAAAAGGTATTTTTAGTAGCTACGTTGGTAACAAGGAAGAGGAATTTTTAGAAGTTATAAAAGAATTTAGATTAAAATTTAGAAGAACTGATACCCACAAGAACTTAAATCAGAAATTTAGAATTCTTGAGAAATTAATGAAAGGGTGAATTTTCTAAAAATTACTATTTAGAAGAATATTTTTAGATTTAGATTTAAGCTTTATAAAATTTAGAACAAAATTCCAAAAGAATTTTAGAGAAAATTTCCAGGGGAATTAGAATATAGAAGAAATTTCCAAGGGGATTTTAAAGAAATTAGTATATTTACAAGTTGTTTCCAGGAGAATTTTAGAAAAAATTCTAAGGGAAGTTTATTGTACTCCAAGAAATTACAAGTGACTTTTACTATTTAGAAGAAATTCTATCTGAATTTTAGGAAAATTACCTAGAACAAAAAAAAATGTGGATAGAAAGTAAAATCTCCCCTCTCACTACTTTTTTAAATTGCCTATTACGAAAAAAGAAAACGAATTGGAATATTGTTTTTTTTCGCATTTCTCGCCGTCGTCGTCGTCGTGTATGCCCTCGCGAAGAAGTAGGACGCGACGACAAGGTCCTCGGGCAACCTAACGTAACTTTACCTAACCTCCCTCGCACACCACTCACCTAGTCCAATACTAGTGGAGCCCTAGCTTCTCCCCCCCACCATTATATATATATATATACATATATATAACAATCTCGTGTAGACGAGGCAACCCCACCTCCTTATGCAAACCCAATGCACTCGCGTTTAAGCTGTTACAATCGACGGGTACTCTCGGATCACGGAGACGCGATTTCTACACCAAACGAGTTGTCTATCTTCTTTTTCATTTAATTTATAAACTTTTCTTTTTCGAACTTTCTGGATATTTTGTTTGTGAAATGTAAATTTTTTTTTGGGGCGAAGGGTAGAAAGAAGGTTTATGTGAGTGTGTGTTTTTGTTTTTATGTGAATGTGTATTTACGTATTACGTGCGATGGTGCATCAAGTGGAGGTCGTGGTTCTCCAAATGCTCTTCATTTGAAGAGTCAAAAAAATCTTTTTTTTGACTGTGTGGTATTATTTTTCGACCACATGGATTTATTACGATTTGGTTTTCTAACGAAACCCCGTTATACTTACCAATGTCCACCGAGTTAAATGATGATGAGACTGTTGTATCCATTTTTGCCGATGCATTGCTGTCCAAATTGTAAGTTAAGCGTCTTTTCATCCATCCAATCGAGTTGTAAATCTGCAAAAAAAAGAAAATTAGAAAATTAAAAATATATTCCTTCATTGATCATTTATCTAATATTGTTGTTGCACCTAACATTACTTTTGCAATTTTTTTCGCATTTTTTGTTTCAAGTTTTCTGAATCTAACATTCCTGAAAAATGTCCCAAAAAATATCAACTATGAAATTTAAGTGCAAACACTTTTTTTCATAGTTGATATTTTTTTGTGCCATTTTTTGCAATTTTTTTGGAATCTAATAATTTTTTTTTGGTACGTCTCTATTTTGTTTACAAGTTGAGATAGAGAGTTGAAATTTATTTAACTTTGATGATTTTCTTTCTTTTTATCAAACAAAGATTTCTATTTGTGATATGATTTATCTGATAAGTGATATGAGATGCGGGAAAAAAAATCTTCTTGTTGGAGAGAAAGAGAGATAAAGGAAACTAATCATTTGTTTACTGTTTTTCAATCTTGTATCCTGTGTTCGATTTTCCTCTCTTTTTTTTTGTCTTCTTATTGCAGAAACCTATATTTGCTCTATGTGTAAACGGACAAAACATAGTCGCGACGATTATTCTTTGTGGAGGAGTAAAAAAAAAAGTTTCTCTATAGTTTACAGTTGAAATGCTGCTTTTACTTGAAGAAAGAAAGTGAAAGGAAGAAGCAATAACTGAACGATTACCGTTTAGTTGCATTATTTTTTAAAATTATTAACTCCTTTTTTCAATTTTTTAACCACACTAAACAAAGTAATTAAAAAATTAAAAATGTAAATGAAAAATTAAATATTTAAATTACATTTTTAATTTTTTAATTACTTTGTTTAGTTTTTTAATTTAAATTCGTATTTCTTCTTTTTCTATTTATTTTTATTCATTATTAATTTATTCTTTTGTTATTTTAATTTTTAATTATTTTTATATTCATTATTTATTTTTGCCTACTTAGTATTTACTTATTTTTGTTTATTTATTAATTTTCTATTTTATTCTTCAATTTTCCAAAGTTATGACAAAAATCTTAAATGGGAAACAAAATTTTTTTCTTAGAAAAAAGTGCGACTATTTTGTCATTTTTGCCTAATTAATAGAAAATGTCTTTGAACTTAAAAGTTCATTATCCCTATCAATTTTTCACTGCTCTTATTCTCCTTTAAAGTAAAACAAATTTTTTATCATTACTTTCACTTTGTAGACAAAAGTTTCCGTAAACTTGTGTCAAAATTTCAAATTGTCTCAAACATAACCTCAAAATTGATTTTATTTTCTGATTTTAAGTTTTTTTTTATTGAAATTGAAAGTGTTTATACAAATATAACCTCTAAGTTTTTTATTTAACTTTTCTATATTTATTTAATTAGCTTTAAATTTACAATAAATATAACCTCAAAATTTGTTTTCTTTCTAACTTATAGTTTTAAGGTTATAAAATCGAAAATATTTCCACATAACCTGAAAACTATTTTTCCTGGAAATTTTTACCCCTAAAAGCAGAAATAAATGTCATTCTAACCTAAAAATATGAAAATATGATAATTCACGAAACAAAGAAATTTGGTTAGGTTAGAGAGGGGGGTAAAAGTCGTTGAGAATTGAATTAGAGGACGCCAAGTGTTAGAAACTAATAAATTTGAACGACTAGTCTGGGTATAAACTATATACACATATATATAAATATATACACATCATCAACGATATATAAAGTGCAGTGAACGCGAGTGGGTGCAACGAACCTATCTCCTTGCCCCCTCGTCATCTAGTTCATCTCACTTTGTCATTCTCTTTTTCTGTCTCACTCACTTCTGATCTGAAACTCTCCCTTCACGAACACGAGGCAAACTCTAATCGGAGATGTAAGCTTGTATTTGTATTATTTTTTTTTTCACTGTTAGAAGCGCGCGCAAACGTATATACATATATATATATAGCAGATCATGTATGTTAACCCCACTGCGGTCACCTTCTATTCTAGAGCGCCAGCCACCTACCGTGAGCATTTTGAGCCATGGGCTTTTAATTAAACTGTGGAGAACACTGACAATGAATTTTTTCCTATTTTTTATTAGAGAAAAAAAATCTATTATTACTATAATTTTTTATTTCTCGTTAAGTTAAAATAAATGTGATAATAAATCATTGTTTATTAATTTTCAATTGATTTTTAATAAATTTGTAATTGGTTAATAATTTTTATTGTAGTGGTAGTGATTGTATATTCTTTTGGATTCATAACCTAAAAATAAACGGAGGAATCGATTCGAAATGAGATAGAAAAGAAGAGAGATATAGTTGTTTTGTTTTCTAACTCATTCTTTGCGTTTGGCGAACGAAATTTTCTCGAATATTTTCTACCGTGACCTTTAAGCTTTATGTGAACTTTCTTTTTTGTATTTATTTATACTATATTATACTATTATATTTTAATATATTATATATACTTAGGGTCATCCATAAACTACGTTACCAATGTAGGGGGAGGAGGGGGGTTCAAAAATCTATAAAAATGTATTTAACACAATGGTAACGAGGAGGGGGGGTTCAAAAATCTATAAAAATGCATTTAACACAATGGTAACGAGGGGGGGGGGGTCCAAAAAGTATTAAGAATTGGTAACGTAGTTTATGGAGACCACTTATTATATTATTTTGAACGCAGAATTTCAAATTACAAGTCTGATATGGTTGCCACTGAACCGTCTCACGTGATACTATATAATATTATACTATTTATTATATTATTATTTTTAATTACCATCTTTGTTTTTACCATTTTTACTCGCACGGTTTTTACCTCCACTAGAGACAGACAATATTTTTCACCACAAGATAGATTGGAAACTCGGTAATTTTTTTTAGTCAACTAAGAGTTTATACCCTATGCGACCTCCGAAATGTGACACTTGAGTTGAGTGAAGTCTTTCGGAGAAAGGATCTTCGGCGAAAATCACTTTGACTCCTTCTGCAAGTGTCGGATTTCAGATGTTCTACTCAGGCCCTCCAAGCTCTAATGCATTTCGTTACGCCAAAGTTTCAGAAGCTATTTAGGGTAACTAACCGCCGGGGGCAGCACTTGTGGTCACCACTACATACAATTGTCCTGTCGGTGACATCCCTATTGCAATTGCGTACGTGCGCTAATGTGCTACTAGACAGCAGTTTTAATAAATATTAAAAAGAATTCTTTTATTTATTGAATAAAAAGTGCCCTTTTTAACACCACAACTAACAGCACATTTCCTACCAATTTCAAACTGTATTTGTACTGCAAAAACAATAACTTAGATTCTTTTTAATAATAATTTAAATTTGAGGTTAGGTTTCAGAATGTTTATTTATATGAGGGTTATTATTACTTAAAATATTACAAAATATAGAGAACACTATTAGTGTTCACTGTATTTTATTATTACTATAAATCATCAAATTTTAATAACAAAAAAATATAAAATAATGTGTATTATATACACAAAACAGCTGTATATTTATTACAAATTTTAGTAATGATGCAATTTATTATATATACCTAAAAGAAGTTAAACAAAAACATTTAAAACTTATTAAATATACAATTTTTTATTTTTGAATAAATAAAACAAGTATTTTTCTATAATATTTATTAAAATAATTGTTGGTTACTATTTAGCGCACGTACACAATTGCAAAAGGGATGTCACCGACAGGACATTTGTATGTAGTGGTGACCACAAGTGCTGCCACCGGCGGTTAGTTACCCTAAATAGATTCTGAAACTTTGGCGTATAGTAAAACGAAATGCATTAGAGCTTGGAGGGCCTGGTTCTACTCCATAAAGGCCAACGCACAATAAATTCTACTTTCACAAATTCATAATTAATAAATAAACAAATTGATAAATATACTAATTAATTATTAATAAATTAAGTAAATAAATAATTATAAAAAAAAATTTATTGGATTTAATTAACTACAAATATAATTAGTTAACTCATTGTTAACAATTAATTTTTTAATTTATTACCTATAATTAGTTAAATAATTAAATACATAAAATTTGCTAATTATTTATTTGCAATTATAGTTTATTTATTAATTAGAATTAACTTGTTAATTAATAATTTTTACAAATATTTTATTACTTAACTAAATATTTGTTAATTATTTATTTACAAATATTTTGTTATTCAACTAAATATTTGTTAATATTATTTATTTACAAATATTTTGTTGATACGTACCATTAATAATTTGTTAAATGATTACTTACCGAAAATAATTAGTCAATTAAATCATTTTTTGATTAGTCAATTAAGTAATTTGTGAATGAAATAATATTACAGTTAATTTGTTAATTCATTAATAATAATTAATTTGTTAATGAAATAAATACAATTCATTTGTTAAATAATTATTTATAATTAGTTTATTTATTATTTAGAATTAACTTGTTCATTAATTATTTGTAATTATTTAGTTAATTAACTAATTATTCGTTTCTTAACTAAATATTCGTTAATTGTTTATTTACAAATAATTTGTCAATTAACTAAATATTTGTTAATTATTTATTTACAAATATTTTGTTGATAAGTACCATTAATTTGTTAATTGATTTTTTACAAATAATTAGTCAATTAATCTTAATTAATGAGAATTAATTTGTTAATGAAAAATTCCAATGAATTTGTTAATTAATTAATGAGAATTAATTTGTAATAGAAAAAATTACAATGAATTTGTTAATTAAATTAATTAAATTCATTTTAATTTAAAATTATAATTTGTTAATTAATTAATGAGAATTAATTTGTTAATTAATTAATAAGAATTAATTTTTTAATGGAAAAATTACAATGAATTTGTTAATTAAATTAATAAATTAATTCTCATTAATTAATTAACAAATTATAATTTTAAATTAATTAATGAAAATTAATTTGTTAATTAATTAATGACAAATAGTTTGTTAATTAATTATTTAGAATTAATTTGTTAATGAATTAATGAGAATTAAATAATTGTTAATTAATTAATAAAAATTAATTGGTTAATTAATAAATGAGAATTAATTTTTTTTAATTAATTAATAAGAATTAATTTGTTAATTAATTACAATTAATTTGTTAATTAATTAATTACAATTAATTTGTTAATTAATTAATTACAATTAATTTGTTAATTAATTAATTACAATTAATTTGCAAAAAATAATTGTTTTTTATTGTCATTCATAAAAATAATGTTTGAAAACCACGAAATTTTCGCACTTCATTTGTTTTCTCTTCAAAACAACAAAACCAAAAATAAACATTGACAATTTGTGAACAATTCTATTTGCTGAAGAAATTGAAGTCAATTTACAAGTAATAAGAACAATTAGCTTTACTATTTTGGTAATTATTCATAATTATTATTTTTTTATTTTTAATGTTTACTTTTATATTTATAATTTATTGTTTTTATTATTATTTATTTACACTTTTTGCATGTCTAGATATTATTATTTTTATTAATATCATTAATACTATTATTTTATTATTATCATCATTAGTGTTATTTTTATTATTGTTATTAATATTATTAATAATAAAGTTGAAATTATCGATCACCCCGAGTCAGGTTGAGATAAAATATATCAATTTTGTATTTCTAAACGTTTCAACGGTACAGTCGTCCTCATGAGAAACTAAAATTTTATTAAACAATTATTTTAAAAAATACATTTCGCACATAAATAAATAATTTTGAAAAATTTTTTACTTGAAGATTATTATTATTATTATTATTATTATTATTATTATTATTATTATTATTATTATTATATTCTTACTAATATTAAAATTATTATAAGTAAAAAAAAATATGCAGCGAAATGTGAATTGTCTAACCTTAATTTTTTTTCTGCTTTCAGCTTGAACAAGATGCATGCAATGGACGAGAATTCGAGTGTTGTTGCAAATACAAAAAATATGAAAGCTACAGAGAAAAAGGAGGATGATGATTTTTCGAGGCAATCACCACAAGTGCCTCAAAATCAACAAAATGGCGCTGCACTGCCGGAGGAAACTGTCACTGCTGCCACTGAGCGTCTACATTCCTCAACCGTCAAGGAAGAACCACTTCAAGATACAATAACTGATCTCAGCAAAAAATCATCATCAGATTTATCGTCATTAACAAAACACGTCGAGGATACAAAAATAATTCGCTCCGATGAACGTGCAAGTAGAAAGCGTCGTTCAACGGACGAAATACCATCAGCCAATGGTAATGCAAATACAAAAAGAATTTGTCTCGAGCAACGTGAACAATTAGTCTCATCATTAATAACTGGCTATGAAAATGCATCAGCCGATGAATTAGCAACAAGAGCCGATTGTTTACGCGCCGAATTACAAGCACTCGACGAATTGGCACGAGCCGCCGAAATGGAATGGAATCGTGTTTTGACAATGAGAAAATTAAAGGAGGAGGCTTATTTGCGAGTTGAGAGGAGACGACAGGTTGTTAATTTTATGGAGGGTCACGATAGACTTAATGATTTATTGCCATCGATGAATTCAGCGCACGATTCACACGATTGGGAGGCGAAGAAATTGGGTAATATTAAGGAGAAATGTGCATTTCCAACAGTACGTGGAGGTGGTGGTGTCGGTGATGATGAGCAAAATATTTTATATAAAAATAATTCTGATAAAATATCAAAATCATTGCAACAGACTGCACAGAATTTGTCGAATAGACTATCGGCTGATGCAAGAAAGCAGGCGGCTGATTTATTGGGTGACAATCGTCAGATTGGCGAGGGACGTCAGGGACCAACTGTTGATGTGAGATCAATTATTGCTGACTATAGATTACGACATCCTGAGAGTGTACCAAGACGTGGACGTCGAATGAGAAATTCGGTGAATGTTAATTTGGGAGCTGGTGGCGCTGTTATGGAGAATAATCAAAATACTGATTCACGGCCATCAAGCACTGATTCATGCAAGAGTAATTCCAATATTGAGGGGAATAATTCTCTTAATTTCAAGGATGTTTTGGTGCATTTTGCAAAACTCAGTCAACAGCAAGGTAATTATTTAAGTGAGTCGAAAATTTTTCAAATTTTAACTGCCTAACCTTGCAAGGCGACAAATTTTAATCTTTCTTCATCGAGATCTACCTTGAAATACGCAATTCTTAACATTTTTTCTACTGCCCAACTAAAAATTTTTAACTACCCAACCTTGTGAAACGAAATTTTTAACATTTTCACACCTTCTCAATCTTGCAAGACAAAATTTTCATTATTGCTTTAACTAACCAACCCTTCTAGTCAAAAATTTCAAAATTTGTTTTGCACTAAAACTTACAGAAGCTAATTTATAACAATTTTGTAACTAACAAACCTTGCAAATCGAAATTTTCGATATATTTCAAACTACCAAACCTTGCAAAGACGCAATTTTCATTATTTTTTTTAACTAACTAACCTTGCAAAACGAAATTTACATTTTTCCAACTACCCAACCTTGCAAGATGATATTTTCATCATTTTAAGTATCGAACATTGCAAAATGTAATGTTCAACATTTCTTCAACTATCCAACCTCGCAAGACGAGATTTTCAAGATTTTTTCAGCTGCCAATCCTTGCAAGTCATAATTTACATCAGTTTTTCAGCTAACCAACCTTAAAAGATTCAATTTTTTTTTCTTTTTTAACTACCCAACCTTGCAAGTCATAATTAAATCACTATTTCAGCTACCCAACTTTGAAGGTTGCAATTTTTGTCATTTTTCAACTACCCAACCTTGCAAAACAAGATTGTTGTCATTTTTTAACTACCTAACCTTGCAAAACGAAATTTTCAACATTTCTTCAACTATCCAACCTCGCAAGATGAAATTTTCAAGATTTTTTCAGCTGCCCAACCTTGCTGAACAAAATTATTGAGACTTTGTGGCTACCTCAACTTGCAAGACGAAATGACAATGGTAAATTTTTTGCAAGTGCCCCATCTTGCTGGATGAAGTTTTCGCAAATTTTTTCACGCAAGGTTAGGTAAAGGTGCTTCTGCAATACGACCAAAAGGCAAATCTAAATTTTTTTCCTATAGTTTAACCTGTAAGAAAAAAATTTAGACTTACCTTTTGGACGTATTGTAGAAGGTCCTTTATTGACAAACTAGTTGAAAATTTCATCTAGCAAGGTTGGGTAGTTGACTCAATAGTTAAAAATGGTAAGTTGCCAAATGCGCCACTTTTTTGTTAACTGTCCAACCTTGCTTATTAAAATCCGAAAATTTCATCCACAACGGTTAGGCAGTTAGCAAAAAATTTAAAAAATCTTTCAATAGGGTTGGGTGGTTGATGAAAAAAATAAGAAAATGGCACATTTGGCAACTACCAATTTCCTTACCAAGGTTAGGTATTTGACAAAAAAAAAAATTAAAAAATTTCTTAACCAAGGTTGGGTAGTTGGCTCAATATTTCTTCTACCAAGGTTGGGTAGTTGATAAAAAAAACTAAAAGTTTCATCTTCCAAGATTGGGTAGTTGATTCAATAGTTAAGAATTTCTTCTACTAAGGTTGGGTAGTTGATAAATAATATCATATACCAAGGTTGGGCAATTGACAAAAAAAATGTAAATTTGACCACTGGCACATTGGAACCTTTATATACTAATATTTTTAAAAAAAACTAATATTTCAAAGTTTAAACTAATATTTCAACATAAAAAATGCAGAAAACTAACATTTGACATAATATTTAACAGGGGAACCGGTGAAGACGCCACAAAATTATCCGGACGTTACGCTACATCCAGTGGCGCCATCGCCGCCAACAACGCAAAATTCAACGCCACAACCAAGTGGATCTCTATTACATGGAATTCTAACCAAAGCACAATCGCCAAGACCAACAACATTCTCGCCGACATTAGCACGATTGCTCACTGCACCCGAACGAGATCGCAGTGCCCCGGTAACGACCGTCACGCCACATTCAAATTCGGCGAGTCAACGAATGATTCAGGCTTATCAGGAGGCGAATCCCGTTTCTATTAGTGAACTATTATCCTCGTCAAAGGTTCGTTAACATATACTTAAGTTTTGTTCTGCCTAGAACTATTCATTTAACATTGATTTAAAATTGATTTAACACTGGCTTAACGTTGCCTAACGCTGATTTAATACCCACTTAACGTTGATTTAACACTGACTTAACGTTAACTTAATATTGATTTAACACTGACATAACTTTGATTTAACTCATTCAGCATAGACTTAACGTTTATTTAACTTCAATTTAACATTCATTTAATATTAATTTAACACTGACTTAACTTTGATTAAATATTTATTGACTGAACGTTGATTTAACTCATTCAGCATAAACCTAACGTTGATTTAACTTCAATTTAACATTGATGTAATATATATTTAACGCTGACTTAACTTATTTAATATTGACTAAATGTTGATTTAACATTAACTTAACTTTGATTTAACTGTGATTAAATATTTATTTAACACTAACTTAACTTTCATTTAACTTATTTAACATTGACTAAACGTTAATTTAGCAGTGGCTTAACTTTAATTTAACATTGATATAACTTGAGTGAAATATTTATTTAACACTGACTTAACTTTGATTTAACTTATTTAATATTGACTAAATGTTGATTTAACATTGACTTAACTTTGATTTAACATTGATTAAATATTTATTAAACACTGGCTTAATATTGATTTAACATTGACTTAGCTTTGATTTAACTTATTTAACATTGGCTAATTTAAAAATTTGGTTTTTGACTTTTCTCTTTCTTTTAGGGCCGAACGGAAATAACGATCACACCGGTAGTTAATGCTCTAGTACCACCGCACGCTAACAACATGATGCAAGTGGTAAGTTTGTAAAGAAATACAAATTTTTACTCTACGTTCATACTTCCACTGGCAAGTTTCCATGGTAACGTGTTGGAGTAAGTGAGACAGACATAACGTTTGTCTCTCTCTTACTCGCGCTTGGCAACGGCAGGAGTTTAAAGGGGCGTTCATAACACCTGAATCTTGCAAAGAAGGACGGACACTGCTTTCACTAACTTTTCTTTTCTAACTCAACGCTTCTATTCTGCTTTAAAAATCGTGTAATTTTTTATTTTATGTATTTTTAAACGAGCTGGAAACGGAGAAGGAAAAAATGATCTTTTGTTCAAATAGTACCTAAGTTCAAAATAATTTACTAATTTCGACGATTTACAAACTTGACTACTTTCTACAATATTAAGAGGGTGTTCACAGTCGATACGATTTTTACACAGAGTTTTCCTTTAATATAAAAAAAATGGAATCTACTTGGACATCCCCCCTAAATAGAATTATAGTTAGTAATTTTAAATATGATAAAAATGATGTTAGTAATAAAAAATAAATATAATAGTAATAATAATAGTAATAGTAGCTATAATAAAAATAGTATTGATAATAAAAGTAACAATAGTAATATTAAAAATAATAATAATAATAATAGCAATAATAAAAATATAATAAAATTATAAAATATTATTTTCCAATTTTCCCGGAATTATTCCGGTTGTTGTTAGTCCCCCTTTTTCATAGTATTAATTTTTAAAAATAAAATATTAATTAGAAAAAAAACTTGAAATTTAAGATTATTATAAGACTTAAATTACGAATTTGTATTGAAACTAAAAAAAATCAAAATAGTGGACAAAATTTTCATTTGTCTAAAATTTTTTATTTAGATCCGCAGAATTTAAAAAAATAATTCAAATTAACGGACAAATTAAAAAATTTTAACTACTAAAAAAAAGAAAAAAAAATTACAATTTCTTATCCAGCGGTTTTCCAGGTCGCCGATGACAAATTTGAGGTTAGTTTTTTTGTTTTCTTTTTTTTAATTGCAAATTCAAAATTTCGGAGTAAATGAAAAAATAGTTTCTTTTTTGTTGTTAATTTCGGGGAAAGAGTAGAGAAAATTACTAATGAATTTCTCGCCTATTTTTTTAGGACGACGAGGAGGAATCGTCAATAATGGAGGAAAGAGAGTCGAGGATTTCTGGCGGGAGTCGTGACGACAGAGATATTTCGCCACGCTGTCAGGGTTGTCACGAACGTGCCGCACAATATGTGTGCGCCGGATGCGGAAATCAATGGTACTGCAGTCCCGAGTGTCAGGTAAAAGAAGAATTTTTTTTGTTTCTCTAAACTTTTTTATTTTGGTTTTAAATTATTTGTTGAATTTGAAAAATGAGAAAACAACTTTTAAAAAATGAAAATTAATAAATTTTTGTGAAAAAAATTGTTTAAATGAAAATTTAAATAATTAAACTGTTCATTATAAATGTTTTTTCTAATTATAAATTTTAAATTATTATTTATAATTTTTGCAAATTTTTATATATAAATAAAGTAAAAAAATTGAGAATTTTTTCAATTCTTAAAAATATTATTTTCATTTAAATTTTTTAATAATTTTGTTCGTTTCGATTTTTTTAGGCTGCCGCTTGGGACGAACATTCGGAGGTGTGTTCAGGCTAGGAAAAAGCTCGGCCTCGTTCGAATCGCGCAAAACCGAAAAATAAATCTAGTCAGGGTACGAAAGGCAAGCGCGAATTGCTGAGCAAAGCATGAGAACGAGTCCGGCGATAAGTTTATAAACAATTTTCAAAAAAGAAGAAAAAATGTCCGTCAGTGAAAATTTTTCACTTGAAAAAGAAAAATTACGGATACAATAATTGTTTTCTTTTTCAAAAAAAAAAAAAAATAACTTCGAACCCCATTTTTTTAAAAACCGAAAAAGAATTCTTCGTATTATTGAATTTTTGTTCTGAATCGACGAAAATTTTATTTTTCTGAGTAACGTTGCAACTGACAGTATTGACTAGAAAAAAGTTTTTTTAAAAATAAAAAAATCTAGTTCAATAATACAAGAAAAAAAAATATTCTTAATAAAAAGAGTCGAGAGGACTTTTCAAAGAATTTTTTTCGCTTCTAAAAATAAAAATTAGAAGAAAATAGCGCTTATTTACCAAAAAAGTGTTTGGTAAATTTTTTTAAAAACATAAAATTTGTGCTCCGATTAAAACCAAAGAGTATTGCAATCGAGGCTCAAAATTCATTATTCTTTTTTTTAATCGCAAGTTCAGAAGACTTTCTACATATTCGTTTTTTTAAATTGTTCATTTTTCAAAATGTTCAAAATGTGTTAACTTTAGTTTTTAAAAATATTTAAAACTATAAATGAAATTTGAATTTGTTTTCAATTCAATGCATTAAAAAGTGATAATCGTTGTATTTATTAATTCCGTGTTTATTAAAAAAAATGTTTTGTTTATTCGCAAGGAGAAAAAAATATGTTCGCGAGCGTATGTAACTACTGTAAGTTGCAACATTTGTAAATAATTTTTATATATAAAAAAAGAAAATCAGTGAGAGATGTGTTTTAACAACGCAAAAAGACTTAGTGACTCTTTTTCATAAAATGCTATTTGCATAATATCAATTTTTTTTTTATTTTCATCACATAAACAGCGATACTTATTTTCCCGCCCTAGAATTGAAATTTTCGATTATAAAAAAATCTTAATTTTCTTCAATTTGCCAATTTTTCTGTTACCGATTTGATATATACATATAGAGCCGAATATAATATAAATAAATATATTATTAATGAAAAAAATAGATAATTAAGAAAGAGAGATGAGAATTTAGTCGGTAAAAATTTAAAGAAGAAAATTTTTCAATTTAAGGAAAATTGAAATAGGACGTGCAAGAAAGAAGTTAAAAAAGAATGAATTAAAAAAAGAAATCTTAATTACCATTTATTAATTTGATACCATATTTGTTACCAATGTGTATAAATTAAAAATGATAAATTATTAAATAAGAATTTAAGCGTAATATTTACTTGGTAGATTGTAATAATTAGTTTTGTTAAGGAATTTTTTGTACGCGACGTTGCGATCATCAGCCACGAGACACGTGTTCTTTGCTAATTCACATACATATTATTATAAATATAAATATATATACATATAAAAATGCCGGTAGATTACCTCAGACAATTTCTTCGGAATCTGTAGTCCAAAGTTCCTACAGGCACACGCGATATATATATTTTTCCCATTTACAAAAAAAACCAAGTGAACCAAAATAAAAGTTTTTAATTGCAATTTAAGTTTTGAAAATTTATTGAAATCCTCGAAATAAGTTATTGTATTTAATTTTTATTTAATAGAAGTTTTTTTTTGCAAAAATTATCAAAGCCGCGGAAATTAAAGGAACGAATAGAAAGAGTTTCATGAGTAATTGATTTAACATTGAAATAATATTAACTTAACTTTAATTTAATAATGATTGAACACTGACTTAACTTTGATATAATATTGATTTAATACTGACTTAACATTGATTTAACATTGAGTAGTTTTTACTTATATATTTATATTTATTATTTTTCTCATTCTTTATTGAAACGAAAATAAATTTACTTTAAGAAAAGATAAATCGGCGAAAGCGTGTTTTGAACGAATCGAAAATAACCTTCTTGTTCGTTGTAATGTTTTTTTTCTTTTTTGAAAATAACTACCCTATGAGTTATTTTGTTGATTTTTCCTAATTAAAGGAATCGAAGGTTTTGAAGTTATCTGAATAATAAGAATAATTTTTTTCACACTGAGTGATAATGTTCACTTTCCTAATTAAAGGAATCGAAGTTTTTGAAGTTATCTGAATAATAAGAAACTTTTTTTTCAAACTGAGTCATATGGTTGACTTTTCCTAATTAAAGGAATCGAAGGTTTTGAAGTTATCTGAATAATAAGAAAATTTTTATATAATTACCTCAACTATTCTGCCTTTCTGCCGGTCCAGTTTAAGGATAATGCACAGGGAACATTTTCTCCATCCTCCTCCTCTCCTCGAAATTAATCTGAAACATAAAAAGAAAAAATATATTAATATACATAAAAAAAATTTTATTTTTTACCAACAGAAAAAAGCACAAAGTATTTATTTCGTATTGTTGCTGTTCGAACCTCAACACACTTCTATACCAATTCCGATGGATCCTCTTCAAATGAAACTAAACTCGACTTCTGATTGGTTCAGGAAATATTGACCATCAAGAAGATCGATTGAGAAGTAAACAACCCAACCCTGAGAATGTTATTATTCTTTCGGGAAAAAAAATAAATCTCAAAAGTCAAAAATAAACAAATGTTTAAAAACTGATTTTAAAATTAGTGTAAAATTGTTGCATTCAAATAATGACACAGTCGAATGATAATTTGACTGACTTGATCGCCCTCGCAGAATCTGCTGGAATTCAAACATCGCCGGAAATATTTCGGTAAATGAAATTTTTATTTTTCATCTAATAATTTGAAAGTAATGAACGAAAGTTAATAACATTATTTTAGACACCTTATATTAAGTTTAAAACAAATAGTTTTATACTCTTCTTTAATAACCGAATTTCGCCGCAAGTTTATAAAAACATAACCTCAAAAAATTATATTCTCGTATGTAATCCTTTCTATGTTTTGATTTTGATGGCATGTTTTCAAAAACGGAAAAATATAATATAGGTAGTTAATTCATTGCGACCTTTAATAACGAAGTTACAAATTATTATTTAATTCAAACGTTATATATAAAATATTATATTATATATAAAATATTATATTATATATATTATATATAAAATAATATATATAAAATATTATATAAAAAAATATTAATCGTTTTTCGGTATTTAATAATAATATGTAGAAACAAAAAATATAAAATCAATTAACAATAGTATAAATTATGTGTATAAAAAATGTGAATAAATAATTTTTTTATATTTTTCAGGGTCCTAATGGAACTATTGTCCCTTCAAGTATGTCCGGAAGATATTTATACACTTCTTCGACAAATCAGTAGAGTTTCGCTACAAAAGAGAAAATCTGCACCACGATCAAGTGCAATGTAAATTATTAAGTTTAGAATAAAATGAAAAAAATTTTGTTTTAATAAAAAAAATTATATTTTTATAACAATAATAATAATAAAAAAAATTCATTCCACGGACATGTCGATTCCCCGTTTTGCCAATATATTTGCCATTTCATTGCCATGAATTCCGGAGTGACTCGGCACGTGAACCTGAATGTCAAATAATTAACTTTTGTTAATATAATTATAAATTACTGCTATTATTATTAATATTATTAATAATAATTTTGTTATTTAACATTGACTTAATTTTGATTCAACTTTGATTTGACATTGATTTAGTATTGATTTAACACTAATTCAACATTAACTTATTTTTTAGCGTTAATGTTTACGTTAAAATCTTTAATTAATATACGTATGATACAATCCACGTTAAACCAACATATCGTCAAAATTCACATTTTTGATTTGGCTCAAACATTTTTTATGTTTTAGTACTAATTGAAAAAGAGCTTCATGATTTTTTTCAAATTTTTTTATCCAACCGTTTACAAGATACGAATTTTTCAAAATTTTACGTTTTGAAAGAAACATTTTTTTGAATGCTTATAAAACTTCTACAAATGTGGATCAATTTTTGAATTTTCTTATATGAAAATTGTGTGTTTTTTGATGAACTTTTCAAAATTTTTATGAAAATTTCAAATTTATACCAATATAAAATAATTAGTTTAAATTGTTAATTAATTACCCAAGAGACTTCTATCGATGATAACATTTCGTCTAATTTCATTAATTCATCTTTATTAATAACTGGTTTTTTTGTCGCACTCTTCCATCCGTTTGTCTTCCATTTTGGCATCCAGGCGGTCACCGATTGTACAACATAATTTGAGTCTGAGTGGAGTTTTAATTTTTTTATACCGGCTTCTTTTGCCGCTTTCACTGCTTTTGTCGCCGCGACAATTTCCGCAACATTGCATGTCGATCGACCCACAATTGGCGCCGAAATATTACTGTAAATTAAAATTCGATTATTTTCCGATTTCATATTTTTTATACATTCACCAACTGTTCCTTTTTTAAAAATTATTTTGTAACGAAAGGCGTAAGCCTTTTGTTACAAATTAATTTTAAAAAAAGGCTTATTACGCTTTTTGTTACAAAATAATTTTAAAAACAACGATTTTAACAAAAGAAAGCCTTTTGTTACAATAATAATTTAAAAAAAAAACCACAATTTTAACAAAAGATAATTTATCTTTTGTTAAAATTGTTGTTTTTTTTTTATTTTGTTTGTTTAAATAAAAAAAAACATACAGTGGATGATTGTCGCCAAACCAGACACCAATTCCAGCTCTCGCCTTTTCTTCGTGACCATTAAATGTACATGAACCGTCAGTATAAACAGTGACAAATCCATCCTCGTCAATTATGAAATTTTGTTTCTTTTCTACTTCAGTCTAAAATAGAGAAAAAATTTTTGTTATTCATTTATACGCGAAAGAAATTGAAACTATTTGCGATTTTTTATTTTGAGGTGTCATAACCTCAAAATAAAACACCGCAATTTTGGCAAAATTGAAAGAAAATCTCACCTTGTTGAATTGAGGTATATCATTTTCTTTAAGTCTCTCATTTTTTAAATTTGACGAACAATTCTCAAAATTAACAACACTCGAAAAATATTTCTGACAAGAATTATTCAATTGTTGAAAAATCCGATTTTGTATTCTAAAAATAAAGAAATTAACAATTAGAGGAAAAAAATAAGAGTAAAATAGATTTGAAATTTTTTACCTGGAAATCATGATGAAAATTATTTTCTAATTAATAACTATTTAAAAAACGTTTTTAAAAACAAATATTTCGAGGAAAAATAAAATAATAATTCCTGTATATAGTTACTTCAGGACAATTTTTCTTGGTAACTTTCCGTTTAGCGGGAATTTAGCAAAAATACCAGAAACTCTAGAATTAACGGAAAAAATATATTTTTAGGAAAATAAATATCAAATTACCAATTCGTTATAAAAGAATAGAAAAAAGAATAGTAAATAGACAATTTAAAAAATAGATATTTGAATTTGAAAAAAAACTAAAAATATAATTTAAAAATTACCGGAGTAAAGAAGTGAAAATAGCAGAATAACCAAAACACCGGATCAGCTGTTATTCAAAGAGACGTTACGAGAGATTAAAAAGAAACTTTCACGGCACTTAAAATTTAGTCTGCATCGAATTGAATGGTATATATTTTTTCCCACTTGGTTCTAACTGCACGTGTAAAAATGGCGTCGCTAACGAGTGTACGATTTATCGTGCGAAATACCGGCATTTTAAGAAATTCCCGTCGTTGCTTAAACATTCTTCAAAATGAAATGACACACAAAATTCAAGAGAGATTCATTCACAATGCTACAAGGTGTTCACTGTCAATTCAAAAGGTAACCTCTCCTCTAAGACTATATCGTCTATTTTCTTTCACTCCTTCACGTTATTTATTGATTTCTATCATTTTGCCCAAAAGAAAACAAATTTCTACACTTAGAGGACTAAATTTATCGAAAATTTTTATAAACCCTGTATTTTATATGTCCGTTCATTTTCTATTTAGGTCAAAAGAATAAAATTTGCAAACAATGTTTTATCAATTTCTTTTAATCTACACATATTACATAACTCGAAAGAATTTTCGTTTATTTGTCCGAAAAGAGGGAAATTTTGCTTTGTCTCGTTAAAATAGTGTTTTCTAATAATTATTCCTAAAAGGACATTGTTCGGTCATATTTCTTAGAATTTTTTCTTTGGATTTCTTTGGTTATAAGGGAAAAAAGTTATTTTTTACGATTTGACTAACGTCACGGAAGGTGAATTATTTTCATTAATAACAATATTCATTACAAGAATTCAATTATTTTCAAAATTAATGTAATTTTTAGCAAAAATTCAATTACTTTCAAAAAATCTAAAAAAAAATTGTCAACATTTCAATTATCTTTATAGATAAATAGTAAAATTCTTCTACAAAATTCAATTATTTTCAGGAATTTTAATAAAATTAATTGCAGATATCAATTATTTCCATAAATAATAGTATTTATCCCAAGAATTCAATTATTTAAAAAAATTTTAATAAAATTCAATTATTTTCAAAAATTTTAATTCTAATTCATTGCAAAATTATAATTATTTTCAAAAATTTTAATATAATTCATTGCAAAATTTCAATTATATTATTTTCAAAATTTTTTTCTTAATTCATTAATTTGTATAATCTATTATTTTAATAAAATTTCAAAAAAAATTCAATTATTTAAAAACAATTTTGACAAAGTTCAACACGAATATAATTCAAGTATTTTCTAAAAATAATGAAAATTTCACTGGAATTCAATTGTTAAAAATAGAATTTGCATAAATTTTTTCGAAAAAAATCAATTGTTTGAAACTTTTTTTTATAAAATTTTATTTTTGTCCGCAAGAATTAAATTATTTTCAAAACTTTTAATAAAATAATTTTTCGCAGAAATTCAATTATTTGGAAAAATTAATAAAATTATTCATAGCAATTCAATTATTTTCCAAAAATAATAAAATTCTTCACAGAAATTCAATTATTTTTGAAAATTAATAATATCTTCACATGAATTTAATTATTTTGAAAAATTATCAAAATTCTTAGCAGGAATTCAATTATTTAAAAACGTTTCATAAAATTCATCACTGGAATTAAATTATTTAGCAGAAGTAATTAAATTCTTTACAGGAATTGAATTATTTTTAAAAAGTAAATTCTTGCATAAATTCCACGAAAAATGTAATTATTTTAAAAAATGTTATTAAAATTCGTCGAAAGAATTCAATTATTTAAAAATTTGTTGATCAAATTATGTATAAGAATTCAATTTTAAGAAACATTCAATTATTCAATAAATTATCTATGTTTTTATTTAAATAATTTAATTCTCGTGGAATTTTCTAAAAAAAATTGGTTTAAAAATTAATTTCAGTTAAAATTTTATATAATAATTGAATTTTGGAGATGTTACTAATAATTGCAATTTTTAGAAATAATTGAATTGTGTAAAGGTTTCAAATTAAAATCTATGAAAATCGTATTTTTCATACTTTTAATTAAAAATTCTATGTAACTAATTTTTTTCAAAACTTAATTGAAATTTTTTAAAATTATTTCAAGTTTTTATTTTCTAATGTATATTTAATTGAAGAATTTCCGAATAATTGAAATTTCACGTAAAATTGAATTGTAAACAAATGGATTTAAAAATTCTCAAAGAACTTTTTCAATTATTATTAAACTTGATGTAAAGATAAATTGTAGGTTATGTTTAGAAAAGTTTTTTGCTTCGGTTCATTTTCAATTACCAAAAGTCAAAAACTTTTTATTAACCATTTTATATACTAAATAGTTAATAAAAATAGTTTTTGACTCTAGATAATTAAAAATAAATCTTAAATGAAGCAAAAAACTTTCCTAAACATAACCTCTTCTTTGTCAAAAGAAAGGAAAGCGGCAAATTTGAGAAAATTTATTTATTTTAAAACTGTAAAATACAAAAATAAACCTTCTTTTATAGAATCTACCTACCCAGGTAATTAGTAATCAAATGCGAAATTGTTCGACAGTCGAGAAATCATCACCAAAGGAAATTGAGGAGCGAGTTATGAAAGTTGTAGCGACGTACGATAAAGTTACAGCTGATAAGGTAAAAAATGGTTGAAAAAATACATTACTTTAAAAAGTTTTTTTCATTTATTTTCTAGGACTTAACGGATTTACGAGTCAAGCAGGTGCGTCACTACAGTGCGCCGGAACCGAGAAGTTTAAAAATAATCACCGATCGTGTCCTCTTGTGTCTCAAATTGTTTGACAAAATTGATCCAGAAAAGGTATTTCTTTTTCAGACTTATACCCATTTTTAATGAGAAAAAAAATAAAAAAAAAAAAAAAAAAAAAAAAAATGAGGAACTTAAGTCTAAAAATGATCTTTTCGACAATTTTCACTCTTTTTTCTTTTTCTTTAAGGGAATGTGAAAGTCGATGCGATTTTACCACTGAAACTTCAATGTAAAAATCGCATCGACTTGAACGAACCATTTAATTATTATTTTTTACTGAGAGAAAAAAATTAAAATGCAAAAGAAAAAATGTAAATTAAATAAAGGAAAGAAGAAAAAGAGAGAGAAAAACAACAATTTTGTCAAACTGAAAAAATCATTTTTAGAAATATTTTTTTGCTTATAAAAAAATGGAGAAAACTTGCTTGATTCGATTATCTGGTATTCAATGTGTCTGTTTTGAATTTTGAATTAAAATTTTTTTTTGTTGCAGTCTGAATGACTTATTATGAAAGAATTCAACATTTATTTAACATTGGTTTAATATTGATTTAATATTGATTTAACATTGATTTAATATTGATTTAACATTGATTTAACATTGATTTAACACTGATTTAACACTGATTCAACATTGATTTAAAATTGAATTAACATTGATTCAACCTTGATTTAATACTTATTTAACATTCGATTTAATGTTCAATTAACGTTTATTAAATGTAGATTTAACAATGTTTTAATATTGATTTAACATTGGTGTAACATTGATTTAATATTGATTTAACATTGATTTAACACTGATTCAACATTGATTTAATATTGAATTAACATTGATTCAACCTTGATTTAACACCTATCAACATTAATTTACAATAATGTTATTTAACATTAATTTAACATTCAATTTAATATTAAATTAACATTTATTAAATGTATTTTTAACAATAATTTAATATTGATTTAACATTGGTTTAACATTGATTTAATATTTATTTAACATTAACTTAACGTAAACCTAAAGTTGATTTAACTTTTTTAAATTTTAACTAACAATTTAACATTGGTTTAACTTTGCTTTAGTGTTGACTTAACATTGATTTAACTTTTATCTAATATTGTCTTAACGTTGATTTAACTTTGGTATAAATTTAACGTAGATTTGAGTTAGATTTAACGTTAATTTAATTTTCTACGAATATTGACTTAATATTGTTTAACGTTGATTTAAAACTGATTTAACATTGATTTTACGCTGACCTAACGTTGATTTATCTTATTTAACATTACCTTAACATGAGTTTAACTTACATTTAAGATTTAACTTTGATTTAATATTTATTTAACTTTGTTTTAAACTTCTCCTAACTTAGATTTAACGTTTACTTAGCGTTGACCTAATGTTGATTTGACTTATTTAACGTTAACTTATCTTGCATTTAACATTGATTTAACATTGACTTAACGTAGATTTATTTTTTATTTAACATTGACTTTAAGTCCATTTAACGTTACTTTTAACACTCAGTTAACGTAGATTTAACGTTAATTTAACTTCAAATTTTACAAAAAAAAGTATATAATTCAGAAGACACATTGAATACATAGAAAATAGTCCTCTTGTTTATTATTAACAATAATAACTAATTTCTTTCTTTTCTCCGCTTTTCTAAATTTAATCTAAATTATTTCTCTTTCCCTTTTCCAGTTGCGCACCGAGTCGCATTTCATCACTGACTTGGGTCTCGATTCATTGGATCACGTTGAAATTATAATGGCGATAGAGGACGAATTTGGTTTTGAAATACCAGATATGGATGCGGAAAGATTAATGAGACCAGCCGATATAATTCGCTATATAGGAGATAAACAAGACGTTTATGAATAAAAATTATTCATCACTCACTATTTTTATTCTATAATATTCTTAATGATAAACATTAGTCAAAAAAGTTCTCTAAACAATTTTTAATTGCCAACGGAAAGGAGACGTCTGTCGTTAAACAAAAAAAAAAAGAAGAAAAACGTCACTGCGAATATATATTTTTTTTCTTTCCTACATTTCTTTTTCATGTATATAGGCAAATCATTCTTGTACTATCGAAAATGCCACAAAATGTTAGAAAAATAAAAAGAAATCTAAAAGAAAAAAAAATTGTTAAAGGAAATTTTTATTTTATTGGGTATACCTAAATTATCATTCAAGTGAAGAAAAGAATTATGAAAAATGAAAAAGACATTGATTTGATATTGATTCAACATTTATTTAACCTTAATTTAACATTGATTCAACATTGATTCAACATTGATTTAATATTGACTTAAAATTAGAACAATATTGACTTAACTCAAATTTAAAATTGTTTCAACGTTGATTTAACATTGATTTAACTGTTAGTTAATATTATATCTTTGTTATATGACCATTAATTCAGTATTGACTTAATTTTGATTTAACATTCTGTTAATATTGATTTAACTTTATTTATTTTAACTTTGGTTTAACATTGATTCTAAATTTATCATTGATTCAACATTGATTTAATACCACTTTGGCACAATTAGACTTAGACCCCTCAAGGGAAAAAATTTCCGAACTCACAAAGATTCGAAGTTAAAAATGCCAAAAGATTACATTATTTACAGAAAAACTAGTTTATAAAGTTCAATTCTATCATTAGTTTCCAAGTTAATCGAAAAATAAAAAAGATTATTAGTTGTTTTAATTACCATTAAGTTATCATATGAAACGTATAATATGTAACATCCCAATCAGAAATTACATAGTATTATGTCAGAGTAAACTACTGGCACAATACAGCGCCTGTAGGATTGCCAAGGCTTGAGTATCCACTAATGAACCAGTACTGGTATACTAATAGTTTGTTAAATAAAAATGTAACTTTAAATAGTTAATATCAATAAACATCATAAAAAAAAATTAGTTAATAATATTAATATATAACTTGCTCTGTTACTAATTACACTAGAAAATATTAAAAACATTTTTTTTAAATTTGTTCAATAAAAGTAATTTGAATGATTATTAATATTAATAATAGGGAAGAGTGGGGCAAACCGGACCCCCTGACGGTTTTTTGACTTTTGAGACTAAACGAATCAACCGATTTCATTTTTCGATGGCTTGTTTGAAAGATCATTTAATTGCGCAACTTTTTCCCAGAGACACCTACACTTTATCTTCTATTGTTTAGTTGCTGTGTTAACTTTAAAAAATTTTGCAAACGATCCGGTTTGCCCCACCCCCTGGGGTAAACCGGACCCCCCCATGGTCAAACCGTTCCGTTTGGTCCCCGATTAAAGGGTCCAATTCTCATTGGAAAACAATTATTTTTCATTGTAAGTAAATATTTTAATGAAAGAAACATTTTATTTAAAAATAATTTTTATGAAACTTTAATTCAATTGGAAATATCCTATAGCCGGTTTGCCCCACAGGCCCATTTTGAGAATAAATGTTTGTCAAAAAGAAACGCTTTGCAAATTCATGAAAGTTTTTAGTGGTAAATATTCCTGAGGTGTGTACCTTCAAAACCTATGACCTAATATTTGGAAACATTACACGATTTCCTCAGAATTTCCTTAAGAAAAAATTCGTAAAAGTGTAGAAAAAAACTAAAAAAAAACTTTTGCTCCCTTCGTCGCACAAACGCAAGCTAAAACTGTCAGATTGAAAAAATAAGGTATACTAAACATGGTTGTTTTAAATTTGTAAACAACACTTTTTCCAATTTCGCCATTTCGGAAATATTGAGACTGGTCCGGTTTGCCCCACTCTCCCCTAATATTTATTTTTTATTATTAAGGTATTAGTCGCGCAGCTGGCTCTGGCCAAAAGTTTACCGGGCCGCTTACAAGAGTGGGGCAGTGACAGTTAGAGAGACAGTTTAACTCCCCACTCTATTCGTTCGTATAGAAGTTCATATAATTTAACTATTTTTTTACCTTTCTGTCAATATATTTAGTTTGGTGCAATCAAAAAATGTCATATTTTTTTTATTCATTTGTTTCATCTAATTGAATACTTTGGTAGTTTTATTTTAAAATCTGACGATTAGTTATCATATAAATAATTATTAAACAAATTCAATACATGCATTGTGTGCTCCCTCCATGCAAAACGTATGAACTTTGAATTAATTCTTTGAAGCTTTGAAACGGTCAAAATTAATGAAATTGGTCTCATTATGTAGATAAATACTTCAGGAATAAGTATGCAAAATTTGAAAAAAATCTGACGAAAACCATTTTACGCGACTAATGTTGTCGAACATACATACAGTCCTAATAACTATAAAAAAAAGTTTTAAATTTGTAATATGTAAGCATATTGAACATAAAAATTCAAACGTATAAAGAAATTTGTGGCCCTGAAAAGGGCCGATTGTTTGATGGAAAGTGGGTAGAAAGTTTAAGCTTTCTTTTCGGTCTTCTTGGGCAAGAGAACAGCTTGAATGTTGGGGAGAACACCACCCTGAGCGATGGTGACTCCAGAAAGAAGCTTGTTCAATTCCTCGTCATTCCTGATGGCGAGTTGGAGATGACGGGGGATGATTCTCGACTTCTTGTTGTCACGAGCTGCGTTTCCGGCCAACTCCAAGACTTCGGCAGCCAAGTATTCCATCACAGCTGCGAGGTACACTGGAGCACCTGCACCAACTCGCTCGGCGTAGTTTCCTTTGCGCAAAAGCCGATGGATACGACCGACTGGGAACTGGAGTCCAGCCCGGTTGGAGCGGGTCTTTGACTTGCCCTTCGCCTTGCCTCCTTTGCCACGTCCTGACATTTTCGATTTAGTTTTAGGTTAACGAAGTAAACACAACGAAGTATTCAAAGCGAATGATGTTATGCGCCAGAAATCCGCCTATTTACGCTCTCCCCACAGGTCACCCCCTCCACTGCGCTCCCCTCTCTTTTTCGTGAGTGGCAGATGGTTGCAGTGAGTCCCCGCACCAATCAAAATGCCGCAGGCGGACATAAATACGGTGCCGCCAGTGTGCAAAATATCAATTCACCCTGAATTGCCTTTGTGTTCAGACGTATTTTCTCTGAAAACAACCATGCCTCCTAAAGCAAGTGGCAAAGCCGTGAAGAAAGCCGGCAAGGCTCAAAAGAACATTACCAAGACCGACAAGAAAAAGAAGCGCAAGAGGAAGGAGAGCTATGCCATCTACATCTACAAAGTGTTGAAGCAAGTGCACCCCGACACTGGAGTCTCCAGCAAGGCCATGAGCATCATGAATTCGTTCGTGAACGACATCTTCGAGCGCATCGCTGCCGAATCTTCCCGCTTGGCCCACTACAACAAGAGGTCCACCATCACCTCCCGGGAGATCCAAACTGCCGTCAGGCTTCTCCTTCCTGGTGAACTCGCCAAGCACGCCGTCTCTGAAGGCACCAAGGCTGTCACCAAGTACACCAGCTCCAAGTAAATTCTGTCCATCCTCACGAAAACAATCGGCCCTTTTCAGGGCCACAAAATCTTTTTACGAGAGAATTATTTAGTTCTAACATTATTTATTAAATTAATTTTTTTGAAAAGTGTTATTCTTCTTTTTATCGTTTTATAATAAGTTTGTACTTACACTAAAAAAAATTTCTAGTAGGTTTGACTACTTTTTAACTACTCTGCGTAATTCAATAGGTCCTCAACTGAATTGAAAAAGCTATATTGACTACCGAAAAATAGTAAAAGGAACTAAGAATGTAGTTAGTGTAATCAGATTTTGCAGTTGTTCTTCTTTATTCTTATTTTATGGTATAGTAACAAAATCGTTATAATATTATATGATATAGTAACGCTTAGCCTGATTATCTTGTCAAATTATCTTTTATCTAATACATAATTTTTTGTAGCAGATGCGTATCGTTAAAATTATTAAATTTTTTTTTTGAATTCGTGTTCTTTGATTGTTTGCAATTTACAAAGAAGTTATTCTTTACCATAAGTTCTATAATTCGATGTGCAGAAAAATTTCTATGTTTCGCTATATAGACAGTATATTTAACAAAAGTCACATCTGTTGTATTGATTGAAACAAAGTTTCTAATTCATAAGAAAAGAATAACTGTATATTTTAAAGTTAATGAAATGAATTATCTGAAATCTTATGGATAATATCTGCAATTTAATTTGTATTGGTGTATTTAATGATTCAACTTTTAAAGTATAATATTAGTCAGTATTTTGCTTTAAATTATTTAAAATTAAAAATTGTTCTAAAGAGAAATAATTATTCGTCTCTTCTAAACAGAAAATATTTATTTTAGGCTATATAAATTAAAAACGTAATATTAGGATGTTGCGACATCATTTCATTTTTTAGAATACGAAATAATGTGTTCGTTATTTTATTTTTGGAGCCGTTGTTATTACATACAGAATAACTGAACACGCAATATAAATGTATACAAGGTAATTATCTATTAAAAATTTTTTGATTAAAAGTATAAACATTATACAATATTAAATTTAATACGGTTAAACTGCATACGATAAAACTGTGTTAATAATATTTTATTAAAAAAATATTGCTTAGAATTAAATTGCATGCGAGAAAACTGTAAACGAATTAATTTAGAAATAAATTCAAATTTCAATACCTTTAAACTGCATACACATCAAATGTATGCAACCAAATTCTCAGTATATTGAGTATTACATTATTGTTTCTATAAGGTTAGCAAATAAATTTCATTAGAATTACGCTGACATCAATCTTTATAAAAATAAAATTACAAGTACCTAAATCAAGAATTTTAAAATTAATAAAAATGTCAGCGTCATAAATAAAAATTTCGACAAATTAAACCAACCATTTCAATAAATAGAAAGTTTTAATTCTGTATTTATGCTAAAAAAAGTAAACTTTTAACTTGACTAAGTAAATAGCCGCATAATTAATAATTTATCTCAGTGTAAAATTTTACAGCAATAATGCCTGTAATTTTCAAGTGCAGTGCTTCATGGTTTGAATTTTTAACATGAAGTTCTGAAATTAACTAAATAATAAGAAAAATAAAAAGTATCATTTCATGTATGTTTATAGGATCCACTAGTGGATCCTAAATCTTTTCACTAATGAAATTTGAGTTATCTGAATAACAAGACACATTTAATTTATTCGTAATCTTATGCCTATTCTCAAATTATAGTAAGAGTGCTCTGAAGTTATCTAAATAATAAGAAAAATAAAGCTGTATTATAGTCTTTAGGCTCAATAACAAGTAAATTCTAAAATGTCTGCTCCAAATATACGCCCACGTAATAAAATGTGTTGGCCCTGAAAAGGGCCGATTGAGTTTTGAGAGTGGTAGGGAAATTTAAGCACGTTCTCCTCGGATGCGACGAGCCAACTGGATGTCCTTTGGCATGATGGTGACTCTCTTGGCGTGGATGGCGCACAAGTTGGTGTCTTCGAAGAGACCGACGAGGTAGGCCTCGCTGGCCTCCTGGAGGGCCATCACGGCGGAGCTCTGGAAGCGCAGGTCGGTCTTGAAGTCCTGAGCGATTTCACGGACCAAGCGTTGGAAGGGCAGTTTGCGGATGAGGAGCTCGGTGCTCTTCTGGTAGCGACGGATCTCACGGAGAGCGACGGTTCCGGGCCTGTAGCGATGGGGCTTCTTCACTCCACCGGTTGCAGGCGCACTCTTACGAGCGGCCTTGGTGGCGAGTTGCTTCCTTGGTGCTTTACCACCGGTAGATTTGCGCGCGGTTTGTTTAGTACGAGCCATTGCTTACAAGTTCAGAGTACGAGTGACGACTGAAAATAACCGTTAGCGCGGTAAAAACGCACATATTTATAGCTCTCAGAAGCACTTGCACCGTTGGTCAAGAGGAAGGGGAAAATGACATCCTGATTGGTCGGTCAGATTGTGGAGGGGAGCAGTGGAACTCTAGAGGGAATAAAACAGTGCACTTTCCACTGCTTAGCATCATTCCGAGTTTGTTTTCTGTTCTGTTCGAACGTAAACTTTATTCTCTGTGAAAATGACTGGTCGCGGTAAGGGAGGAAAGGGATTGGGAAAAGGAGGAGCAAAGCGCCATCGCAAAGTGTTGCGTGATAACATCCAAGGTATCACCAAGCCCGCCATTCGTCGTCTGGCTCGTCGAGGTGGAGTGAAACGTATCTCAGGATTGATTTACGAAGAGACCCGTGGTGTCTTGAAAGTGTTCCTTGAGAACGTGATCCGTGACGCAGTCACTTACACCGAACACGCCAAGAGGAAGACCGTCACCGCCATGGACGTCGTCTATGCTCTCAAGCGTCAAGGCCGCACCCTTTACGGTTTCGGCGGATAAATTCACTCACTATCATCCAAAAAACAATCGGCCCTTTTCAGGGCCACCAAATTTTTTTACGTTTGAATACTTTTTTTCAATAACATAATTGAATGATAAAAGCATTACAGTGCAATCGATCAGTGAGTTATAGGTACATTATTAAATATAATAATCGTCGTATTCCTTCCTTTTACATTCTGTCCGCAGTGAGAGAGAAAGAGAGGAAGGTTTCAGTATTTTTTAATTATTTTAAAATTATTTTTAACATTTTAGAGAAAACATAACAATTGTTTTGTAATAATTATTTAATATTCAATTATTTTCGAACAATGTAAATATAAATTTATGAAAATTTACTTTTTAGACTTATTGAAATTTTTGAGAAATCATGGTCCTGTTTATAATTAAAATTCTACAAAAATTTGATCATTATTATGTTACATCCGAAGATATAACATAGTTTAAAAAAAATGTTAATAAATAATTTATTAGCTAGTTATTTGAACCTAGACTAAAAGTCCAATAGTTTTGGAAACTATTACTAGAAACTTTAATTAATTAAATTGTCTTTGGTTGTGTAAAAAAAAAGAGAAAAGTTTTAAAGAAGGAAGAAAAGAAGCTATCGAAAGAGAATTGAAATATATATAGTCTACGCGCTTAATAAAATAATGTTAGCAATTGTATATATATATTCAAAACCACACTTTTTCCTTAAATAATCGTAGTAATGTCGTCATAAAACTCAATTTAACAAGTTTCTATTTCTGACGAAAAAAATAAAGATTAGAAGGAAGTAAAAGAATTTGTGAATTAAATGTGAAACAATGAGTAAAATGTACAATTTTTATTTATTTAACTTACTTTTTAGTAGTAATTTGATTTAAACCAGCGAAATAAATATAAGGCAGCAGAAGTAAATCTTCGTCAAATCCTTGATAAATCTCTAATCAAGATTGTTGTAGTTGTAGACTTTGAACCTTTTAACTTTGAAAATTTGTTTAAACTTTAAAACAACTTTAAAAACTTGTTAGAAACTTTAAACTTTGTTAAAACAACATGTTCAATATAAATGTTTTAACCAAAATGTTAAAAATAATAGTAAAATATTATTTTTGTATGTATTTGGATTTTTGGAAATATGTAATTGAAATACATATTATATATGTATACTGAAAATATTGAATACTGAAAATATTGAATTAGAAAAAAAAATTTGTTTCCCTGACACTTCCCTGACAATGGTTTTTACATATAATACTATCTAAAAAACTGGCGCTGTATAGTTTCTCGTTCTTGTGTCTATATATAATTAACAATGCCTAGTAACAATAAAAATGAGTGCACATGTGTAATGATAAAAAAAATATTTTTAAAAAACTGAAAATTTTGTGCAAAAATTATCATGGTTGACACAAAATGCTAAATATAAGATTCCAGGCTTTTTCCAGGATTTTCCAGGCCAATACTTTTCAAATTCCAGTCAAAAATTTAAAAAATTCTGGGCCAATTATCTACAGCTCTAAAAATTTTTTATTATTTATTTATTTTTATTTCATTTTAAGTTATGGTGGGAATTATTTAATTTTGTATTAATTTTTGAATAAAAAATGTACAAATTAGTAAAAATTGTTATAAATTATTATTATTATTCATTTATTTCTTATTATTTATTTATTTTATTTAATTTTAAATTAATAGAGACACATATTTCATGCAAGTCGCATAATCGCATAATGTTCTCAAACTGAGCATATCTTCTGTATTTTGTGAATTATTACGAATTCATACAAAATAAATGTGATTTGTGATCGCATCCAATTGCATAATTATACTTTCAGTGCATAATTTTTTTTCATTGCATAATTTAACACTATTTGCATAATCATCGCATAATTGTTAATTTTTTGTTTAAAAATACTATAAAGTATCTTTTTGATGATTTTAATAAATTTTTAAACGTTGTTACTTCCCGGTCAATGCAGAGACTATGCTAAGTTTATATTTTTCAGACGATTTAAACCAATGTCTAGACTGATCTCGTTACTTTACTTATTTCTATAAAGAAAATTTTACATTTTAAAAAGATTAAAAGTTTTTAATAAAAAAATCAGGGACCGTTACGAAAGTTTAGTTTTGTTTAGTTTCGTTTTAGATTCGGGGTTGATACAAAACTAAATTAATAAACTGAGTTTAGTTTTGTGTCGACTCGAAACCGTACTGAATTTATTTCAGTGCAGATCGAAGACAAGTGTCTGAGAAACTCAATTATTTAGTTTTAATTAAAAAATCACAGCAAAAAACAAAATATTTAAAGAAATAATATTATTCTTTAATACTAGATATAAAGCAGTATAAAGAGACTTCAATAGAAAATAAAGTGGAAAAAGTAAATCTACCCGTGCAGAAATCGCCACTTTTGTTCCCGATTACCGCCCTGGCCCCGGTCGGGTTTTCATGATCTGGCCCCGACTTCGTGGCCCCGACCAGGACCAGGCCGGGCTTGCCCAAGGATCTACAAACAGCGCACAATGGGATTTTTTTTAAAATTTACTTTTCAAAACTGTCTACAGCCTACAATTTTTAACCAGTTTCAGTATTCTTTATTTTAAATTAAAGGCGAATAAATTCTTAAGACATCCCTCAAGGCCAATTTTTTAGTTCTTAATTGTTTATAATTTTTATTTTCAATCAAAGTTAACAAATTAATACAATTTTTCAAAAAAGGAGGCTTATTTTCTTATTCCGTTGCTGCATATGATCTGAATCAGTTCAAATTAATACAATATGACCACCGAGATCTCTGACCACCACATCACAATCAATAAAATAGAAATCAATTTATATCAATTGTTATAAACAATATTAATTAACAAATAGTTAACTTTGATTTCTCTCCACTAAAAAATGTTTTTTTTTCACCTTTTCTTTTTAATTTAAGTTCATTTAAAGAATATTTGTCCTTTTTGATTATTAAATAAGTTATTTAAATTGTTATAAACAATATTAAATAACAAATAATTATGTAACTTATGTTCCTGTCCACAAAAAAAATTTTTTTTCACGTCTACTTTTTAATTTAAGTTAATTTTAAAAATATGTGTCCTTTTTGTTTAAAAAATAACTTATTTAAATTGTTACAAATAATATTAATTAACAAATAGTTCATTTTTGTTCCTTTCCACAAAAAATTTTTTTTTCACGTTTACTTTTTTATTTAGATAATGTTAAAAGACCACGGATATATAATATTAAATATTTAAATATAAGTTATATTATAAGCAAAAATTTAAATGAACCTAAGTAAAAAAGAAAATTTGTAACAAAAATTTTTTGTTGGACAGGATCATAAGTTAACTATTTGTTAATTAATATTGTTTATAACAATTTAAATAAGTTATTTTTTAATCATAAAGGAAAAATATTATACAAATAAACTAAAATTAAAAAGAAAATGTGAAAAAAAATTTTTTTATTGGAGAGGAATCAAAGTTAACTATTTGTTAATTAATGTTGTTTATAATAATTGAAATATATTACTTTATGGATTTTTAATTGTCTGCTGGTAATATTGGATTAATTTGAACTGATTTAGAGCATGTGCAGTAACGGAATAAGAAAATAAACGTCCGTTTTTAAAAAATTGTGTTAATTTGTTAACTTTGATTGAAATTTGAAAATAAAAATTTTAAACAATTAAAAACTCAAAAATTGGCATCGAGGGATGTCTTAAGAATTTATTCTCCTTTAATTTAAAACAATAGGACAAACGCACCAATTGTCGAGGGTGAACCATTTGTCGATGTTATCATGAAGATAACCAAAAATATTGCCTAAAATGTTTAATTTATTTGTGGTTATAATATTAACATATTATTTTTGACATTTATAACTCTTAAAAACTCTTATTTATTTTTCACCCTTAAATTGAAATTCCATGTTTAAGGCAAAAAAATAAATTACTATTAATTAATAATTTTTAGTATTATTGTGAATTATTAATAATAAAAAATTTTTTATTATTTTAAAAAATAGTTAAATTATAAATAATAGAGAATAAATAATTAAATTAATAATTTTTACCATATTTTTATGATAAACATATTAATTATATATATATATATATATATATATATATATATATATATATATATATATATATATATATATATATATATATATATATATATATATATATATATATATATATATATAACATACATTTTTAATAATTTTTCTATAAATAAATATGATACAGTCAATTTATTATGATAACACTGTATATAACGGTCCCATGATTCAAAAGGAAGTTTAAGCGAGGTCGCTTCCAAGCTTGCGTGGCTATGCGGTATGTCTATTCGACTTGCGTCCTCGAGGTCTAGGGTTCGATCCCCCGTGCGTGCGATATTTTTCCGTCTTAGTTTTAAGTGTTTTGTGTATAATTCTTAATAATGTTACATAAAGTATAGGTTTAAATAATTATTAACAATAATAATAATAATAAATTAGGCATTAATTTAAATAAGGATAGTCTGTCTAAATTAATGAAAGAAAATAAGAAAAATATTTTTTTTAAAACTTAGTTCAATAAAAGCAATTGTAATAATTATTTACATTTTTAATGACACTCATAAAATTTTATTTACTACAAAAATATTAATAATAATTATTAATATTGAAGTAAATACTCCCCATGCTTTAATAATCAAATAACGAGCTTTAATATAATAAAATGCAGTCAGTATTAGATTTCTACCTAGGTAGCGAAAAGATCGGGGGAAATTCCATGGCCCCGACAGGGCGGCCAGATCGGGCAAAGTGCCATGGCCCCGGTCGGTTTTAGTGTTTCAACCAGGCCGGGGCCAGGTCGGGTTGTCAGATCGGGGCCCGGTTTGTCCCGATCTGGCCCCGACCTGGCCCCGGTCAAAATTTCTGCACGGGTAACTTTCATCAATATTAAATATTGAAATATTTTGTTTTTTTAGTAATTTTTTACTGACACTAAATATTTAAGATTATCGGACTTTAGTTTCGAGTTGACACGAAACTAAATTAAATTGAACGTTTTACTTAATTATAAAAATAACTTTATGCACGGGAAAAAAAATTTTACTTGGAGCAACTACAATTTTCATTATATTAGTGAATTTTTTATTCATTTCAGTTAAAACTTTCGCTATTCTAGAGAAACTTATCGCTGTTCCAAATGAAATTTTCTTAACTAAGAATGTAACAATTTTCCAAAATACACGATTGATGCCAAAGTTAAACTTCTATTATTGTTCATTTAATTGTTTTAAGGTTAAAAAATTATTTATTAACTATATTAAAACCATTTAAAAATTATTATATACAAATTAAACCTAATCATGCGTCATTGCATAATTTTATTTTCATCACATAATTATTGCATAATATTTAGGTTTTCAAAATTTTCATTGCAACAAAATGGTGTCTCTATAAATTAATATATATGAATTATTTATTTCAAAAAGTAAAAATTTATGAAAATGTTATAAAATGTTATTGTTATTATTCTTGTTTATTCATGTAAAATTTTTATATTATTTATTTATTGAATAAATCCTACAGTCATAAGACCAATTACAGGATTATCGCTAGTGTAATTATAATTACTATGATAATACAAAAATAATTGTTCGATTTCAAACACTATATGCATAACTGTGTCAATGAATTAACTCCTCTTTAAAATATCGAATAACGTTGTCCAAAAAAGCATTTAATGATTGATCATAAATATCAAAATGGCCGATGTTTTCACAATATAACTTATTATAAGTATCACATATTTTTATCATTGGTATAAAGACTTGAAAAGGCTTCCAGTATAAAATTGTTTCAATTCTTAAGAGTAATATTGAGGAACAGAAATAGGAATCAAACACGGAAAAAAATAGTCGCAGAAATTTTCAGCGACTAATCGAAGACTCTCGGATATGAACGAATCTTTTATAGACTTTTAGAAATGTTCTACGATTTTAGCAGAAATTCTCCAAAAAAAGTCGAGGACTTTCTAGAAACCTAGTAGCGGAAAACAGTCTCGGAATTATTCTAACACTTCATAGAAGGTTTCGTCGACAAGTCGCGGAAAATGGTGCGCATAAAAGTTGCGCGCGTTAAAACCAATAAACACTGTTTTTTTAACATTTTTTTTTAACAATTTATGACAATTGATTGTCAAGATTATTATTATTTTTATTGTTCAATGTGTCGATATTAATATATACATTAAAAAATTCTAAATAATTTCCGCGACTGTCAATTAAAAATTAGAACGCTGTAGAGTAAATTCAGGTTTGTAATTTTCCGCGACTGTGGCGGAATCGGTTACATGCGCGTGGAGTCTTCATTTTCTTCGACAGTCGCGGAAAGTTTCTTCAAATGAGGCCTTGGATCTAATAACTCGCCCGACGCTCGAAGGCACGCGCTAATACCAGTCGGGTAGCAGTGAGTGGCCCAGAGGCGCTCACTGCTCACTGACTGGCAGTTGCGCGTTCCTCCGAGCGTCGGGCGAGTTATTGGATCCAAGGCCTCAAATGTAGTCTATTTCTTCAAAAACTGTGAATATGATTTTTAAAACACTTTCCACTAAATCCGAGAGTCTTCAACAAAGTCAAGGAAAATTTCCGCGACTTATTTTTTCCGTGAAGATAGCAAATATTGACTAGAAATTTTAAAAAGAAATCTTATACCATCAATGGTTCTTTGATTTTCCAAGGAAAGTTCATTAAATCTTTGACACAATTGGGAGTACTCAGAACCCTGGGGTAAAAAAACACCGTATTTTTTATAGTATAAAAACTTTAAAAATCGTTTTTGACATTTTTCAATTGCATCTGATAAATATGCTGTTTCATTTTTCCACACAATTGAACAATAACTGAATAGTACTTGACATTCAACTTATATTAACGAACTTTCGTTTAGTTTCATGAATTCAACATAGAATCAGAGACGATCAAATGTTTTTAGAGGTGTCAGAAAAAAAAAGTATTTTGGATTTTTAAGTTTTTCGATCATTATTTTTGAGTCTTAATTTATCTGGCAAATTTTTTTTGTTGCTATTGGATGTCCTTCTTCGAAGTACATATATAGTTTTGTCTTATTTTAAAAAGATTTAATTAAATTTATTCTGAAATGTGAGGAATACACTCGGGGTAAAGTCGCTCACTTAGTTTTAAATTTAAAATTTAGAATAAAATAATTTCACGTATTATATTTCAACAATAACACAATTTATGACTTATTAAAACCAAAATTGTAACTACATTTCACTTTCTCTTAATAAAATATAACACTATTTAAATCCATAGTTGTAATTCATGAAATCTATGTTT
This sequence comes from Leptopilina heterotoma, assembly GCF_015476425.1. Taxonomy (NCBI): domain Eukaryota; kingdom Metazoa; phylum Arthropoda; class Insecta; order Hymenoptera; family Figitidae; genus Leptopilina; species Leptopilina heterotoma. The sequence continues at coordinate 718,495 of NW_025111081.1, read as the reverse complement.
ATTATTTATTAAACCAATTTGTTGTTTATAGAATTGTTTATAAAACTCATAAATTATCAATAATAATTCATACTTAAGACGGGAATAAGACGAACTTTAATATTTAAAAAATAAAACTCTTCCGTCTTGAAAAGATAAGGTGAGCGGGTTTACCCTGGAAAATTGTGATTTTGAAATTTGGTATACGTTTATTAAAAAGTTTCTCTAAGTAAAACTAAAAAATATAAATCAAAAACTCTTTTTAATTTTTTTAGTAGAAATCATAAGCTTTTAAATGATATAAATTAACTTGGATTTAGAGAATAATTTCCTAGATTTTAGCCGATCTGAAAAAAAGTGAGCGGGTTTACCCCAGTCTCCCCTACTCTTTGCATTTAACAATTTACGACGACTGATTTGCCAAGAATTATTAATTATCCAAACAAAACTATTCTTATATATTTATTAATTCATGACGGCTGATTTACCCAAAAATAATTATTCAAACAAACTTGGTAAATGATCAAGAAATAATTTTATTTGAAATAACTGTGTATTTAAAATGAACGAAATATAGAAAAGATGAAAATGATGCACGCGTTTTCTAATTTGTGAGTCTAGTGGTAATTTTACCTTGGAACAACGGAGGTCCTTCTTAGGTTGCGTCGTCCAAATACAATAGGCTTTTCACAGTCAAATTAGTGAAGGTTGATAATTATGATGTATGATCCTCGTAAATTTTCCTTGTGTTAATTATTATGAAGTCACAAATTCGAATAAGACTTCACGTGCACGAGACTAGTTCTTGATGATGAAAAATTTAGATTGACTTGTACGGAGCAATTTGAGACTTATAATACTGACGACTACATTTTCTGCGCTGACTTGCTATTGATAGTCTGGCCCTTCTTATACCAAATTTGAAGTTATCTAAATAATAAGGAAAATAATGTTATACTGCATTTATGTTCATAAGATGAACTTGTTAAAAAAGAGATATATTTTATAAAAAACTAAAGTAAAATATAACTGACATAGAACAGCAATAGTACAATATCGTATAACACTATAAAATATTAGAATTTGAAAAAAATAATTCTAACGTAAAAAGATTTGGTGGCCCTGAAAAGGGCCGATTGTTGTTTGATGATGATGGAAAAATTAACCGCCGAAACCGTAGAGAGTACGGCCTTGACGCTTGAGAGCGTAGACGACGTCCATGGCAGTGACGGTCTTCCTCTTGGCGTGTTCGGTGTAAGTGACGGCGTCACGGATCACGTTCTCAAGGAACACTTTCAAGACACCACGGGTCTCTTCGTAAATCAATCCTGAGATACGTTTCACTCCACCACGACGAGCCAAACGACGGATGGCGGGCTTGGTGATACCTTGGATGTTATCACGCAACACTTTGCGATGGCGCTTTGCTCCTCCTTTTCCCAATCCCTTTCCTCCCTTACCGCGACCAGTCATTTTTGCAGAGAATAAGGTTTACGTTCAAAACAGAACAGAGAACAAACTCGGAATGATGCTAGGCCGGTGAAAGTGCGCTGTTTTATTCCCTCTGGAGTTCCACTGCTCCCCTCCACGATCTGACCGACCAATCAGGATGTCAGTGTCCCCTTCCTCTTGACTAACCAGTGCAAGAGCTTTTGAAGGGTATAAATATGTGTGTTTTTGCCGCCGAAAGCATTATTTTTCAGTTGTCACTCGAACTCTCAACTTCGTAGCAATGGCTCGTACCAAGCAAACCGCGCGTAAATCCACCGGTGGAAAGGCACCGAGGAAACAACTCGCCACCAAGGCCGCGAGAAAGAGCGCGCCTGCAACCGGTGGAGTGAAGAAGCCCCATCGCTATAGGCCCGGAACCGTCGCTCTCCGTGAGATCCGTCGCTACCAGAAGAGCACCGAGCTCCTCATCCGCAAACTGCCCTTCCAACGTTTGGTCCGTGAAATCGCTCAGGACTTCAAGACCGACCTGCGCTTCCAGAGCTCCGCCGTGATGGCCCTCCAGGAGGCCAGCGAGGCCTACCTCGTCGGTCTCTTCGAAGACACCAACTTGTGCGCCATCCACGCCAAGAGAGTCACCATCATGCCAAAGGACATCCAGTTGGCCCGTCGCATCCGAGGAGAACGTGCTTAATTTTTTCCACCAAACAAAACAATCGGCCCTTTTCAGGGCCACCATATTTTATTACGTGGGCGTATATTTTGAGCAGACGATTTAAAAGTTTACTTATTCTGAACAAGTTCAAGTTTCAAATGAACCTTATTTTCTTATTTAGATAAAGAACTTTTAGAATTGTCATTTGAGAAGAGCCATAAAATATATAGATGTAGTATAATAAGATTCATATTATTAATAAATTGCGCAATTTTTTATTTCCTTGTCCTAACAAGATTTTAAAAAACGTTGGTTTATTTTGTATTATTGGTCCTCATAAGAAGGAATACTAGAAATTTCAAACTCGATTTTTTGACATAAATTTATGTCATTGGACCTCAGGAATTCAAGAATCATATTTTTGAAAAATGTAATTTCGTATGTGTGCGTGTGTGTAAACATTACATTTTAAAACTATCTCGAGATTATGAATAGTTTTAGCTTTAATTTTTGTTTATGTATATATTTATACATTTTGTTATTGTTAATTTTATGTTACAAGTACTTCTACTTTCGTACACGAAAGGAAACACAAAGTGTTCATGAAAAGAACACAATAAATTCATCTTTTAACTTGGCAAGGGTTTTTTATTTATGACTATGACATATTTTTATTACTCTTTCAATTCTTAATTTATTATTAAAGTTAATATTAATTTATTATTTCTAATATTTTAGAGTATAAAGCTTATCCTGTTATAAATTAGAAACTTTGTTCAATCAATGCAACAGGTGACTTTTTTTTAAATATACTTTCTATAACTATAAACAATGAAATTTCTTTACACATCAATTTATAAAGAAAGTAGTGAAAAATAACTTCCCTGTAAATTACAAAGAAAAACATGAATTCAAAAAATAATTTAAAAATTATGACCACATAGTGAAACGCATCTGGAAGACAAAATTATCTACTGGGGCTGAAATCTTTACTTATCACAGAAAAAAGCTGAACTTATTTTTGTTGCAACTCATTATGAGTTCGGTATCAAAATCAAATATCACAGGAAATGAAAAGTGTTGTTTTAACCTGAATTTGTGTTAAAATAACACGCAACAAATTTTACCCTCGTAGGGTAAAATTTGTTGTATTTTAAAATATATTTATCTATATGTGACCTGGACAGTGAAAAGGGACCTTACGTGCGAAAACAAGTTTTCGAGAAAATAGCAGTTAAAGATTAACTTAGAAAAACCCTTGTAACTTTTTTGAATACCTATTAATATTTTTTAATCAGGTTAGGCTTAATTTCTTCACCGTGGATCACAGTATCAAAATAAAAAACATACAAGTAATGAAAAAATTTTTAATAATTGTTTATATAAATTAATAACAAACTCCCCAAACATAGAAAAAATAATCTAAGTTTTCTAAATAGCTACAATAAGTATAAATAAGTGACACATGTTTGTAAGGGTTTTCGAGGCCGCTGATTACGAATATAATGTTAAATTGACAATTTGACAGCTGTCAACTTTTTTAAAAAGTGATCATTTTTTGTAAAAAAGACAGTAATAAGGTTTTTGAGGTCGCTGATTACGAATATGATATCAAATTTGAATTTTAACTGTTGACAGTTGTCAAAGAAACTGTCAACTTTTCTAAATAATAAAAAATTATCGTCTTCGTTATTTTAATTTGTATAATAACAAAAAATCAGTTTTTCGTATTTTTACTCATGTGTCTTTTGACTTTAAACATTTTTTCTAAAAACTTGCAATCAACTTATGACTTTTTGGTTTTCACCATCTTAAAGAGCGTTTCAAACCCTATCCGAATCAACAAAAAAGTAAAAAATGATTTTTTGACACGTAAGGTCCCTTTTCATAGACCAGGTCACATATAGAGTTTCATTAGCTGACATACTTTATAACAAATACTTATTATAGTGTTCATATTACAGAATTTTAAATAGTTTTAATTTTAAATATGGCGTCATTATCTTTGGTTTCTAGGCAGTATTAAAATCTTTGTATTTTATTTTGCATGGTTGGTATTGATACTTATAAATTTACAAGTTCTAACCTAAAAAAAAAATCTTTTCAATTTTCCAAAAATACAATGAATCGGATTTTAGAAACAAAGTTTTTCCCGGTCCAATCTGTTTGTTTACACAGTTTTTTCTGTGTTCTTGTATTGCAATTAAAATAATTTTAACATATATTAATAAGTAGAAGACTATTTAACAAGAAAATCAGGCTTCTCGTTACTATTTCAAATACTATTATAATGGTTTTGTTATTATACCACAAAGTAATTCTTAAAAAAAATAAATACAATTTAACTAAAACTATAAGAGAAGGAGATATATAATATATCTTGAATGCTGCTCGAAAATATAAATATTTAATATATTTAGGTCTATAGTACAAAAAAATGTCTGCGAAAAAGAAAAATATTGTTTTAAAAGTATATTAAACCACATAATAATGATAATCATAAATTGTTATAAATTTTCTATTATTCAACTACACATTTAGCCACGCGCCACCAAACTACATTGAGAGTTAGAACTCAAACCTAAATTAAACTGCTTTTCACGCCTTCAGTTTATATTTACTAATGAAATAATTTAAATACTTCACAAGAGTGATAATTGAAGCGTTGATATTGAAACTCAAATCTTTAAAAAGTCAATTTGTTAATATGTTTTTAACAACTTTCAGAACTTGTACCCTTCGTTCACTTACATCAGAGGTCCGGAAAGTGTTGATTCTTGCAGGAAACTACCACAAAAATAAATAATATTTTCAAAGAACCAAGGAAGACAATATTCGTGCAAGTGAAATTCAATATATTATCAAAACGATAAGTATAATTTAATAATTAAAAAATATAAAATATTTTGAATGTGGTTCGCAAGTTAGCGAAAATTCAAAAGGTAGACGCCCAACGAGCGTCGGGGTCTTTCTTCAACGTTCGTGCGCTTTACTAACACCCGACTCTCTTCGAAAAATGGTCACTTCAGTCTCACAAGTCACGTTGAGAGCATCACTGAGTTTACTTGAACTTTTTTGAAAACTATCTCCACGAAATGGCAGACAAAGTAGAATCCCCAGCCGCACCTGCAGTGGCGACTCCGAAGAAAGCAGCCAAGGCGCAGAAGCCCCGCGCCAAGGCCAGTCACCCGCCAGCGTCGGAGATGGTGAACGCGGCCATCGCCACTTTGAAGGAGAGAGGCGGCTCTTCGCTCCAAGCCATCAAGAAGTACATCGCCGCCACCTACAAAGTCGACGTCGAGAAGCAGGCTCCCTTCATCAGAAAGTACCTGAAGGCTGCAGTCGCCAGCAAGGCTCTGATCCAGACCAAGGGCAAGGGCGCTGCAGGGTCCTTCAAGTTGAACGTCGCCAAGGCCGAGGGCAAGGCCAAAGCCAAGCCCAAGACCAAGACTGCCGCCAAACCCAAAGCTGCTGCAGCACCAAAGGCCAAGAAAGCAGCTTCTCCGAAGAAGGCCGTGGCAGTTAAGACCAAGAAAGCCGTCGCCGAGAAGAAGAAGACCCCGAAGGTTGCGGCCAAGCCACCGAAGGCCAAGTCCACCACCGCCAAACCCAAGGTGACCAAGGCTGCTCCCAAGAAGGCGGCCAAAGCTTCGCCCAAGAAGGCTGCAGCGCCCAAGGCGAAGAAGCCCGCGGCAAAGAGGGTTGCCAAGAAGTAAAGTGGAAAGAAATTGATAACGGATGATTGAAAACAAACGGCCCTTTTCAGGGCCACCAATTGCTTTTTACGAAAGAATTTCCTTTGTCCCAAACATAAGTATTTTAGAATGATATATTAGAATTATCTAATATGGAAATAATTTTTATTTTAAATTTTTTCTAATTTTAAATTTCGTTGTTCATAAATTCTGTACAGATGTAGGGTTACCACAGGTCAGGGAATTCAGGGAAAATAGAGTTGGTCAAAGAAAAATTAGGTATTTTTATTAAAAGTACTGGAAAAAATTAAATTTTTAGAATTCATAGGAATATTTTCAATTTTTGCGTTTTTTTTGTTTGACTTATAAACTATGAAATCAAAACGATACCTTCAATTTTTTCTATTATTATTATTTATTATTTATTTAACATAGTTCATGCCTTTCGGCTTTGAACGACTTTCCGGTTCACTCCATTACATATTTCTATTATTATTGTTATTATAAGTAATATAACATAACACTCGACATTTTTACATTTGTTAATTTAAATGTTAAATAAGTAATTCATTCCAAACTTCAGGAACAGACAAAATTATCAAATAACATAATATAAAATAAAGATATAAAATCTAAAATAAAATTTCGAAATTATAAATTATAAATGTATACAAATTGTAAAACACAAAGTTTAAAGGTGAAATCATCTAAGACTCTTGACGAATCCGCTGGCTCTCTTTTTCTTTTAATTCTCTCTGCCTCTCAATGTTTTTTAAAATCTCCAGACCTTGTCCTTCCGCTCCCAAAATTTTCTGCAGTTCCTCTTCAGTCCTTGTCCATTCACATTCTCTAATTATATGCGTTATACTTTCTTCCGTTTCTTTACAAATTCTGCAAATTCTTTCTTTTTCTTCCCTCCAATAATATTTCGCTTTAGCCTCATTACCGCATCTGTATCTCGCTATTAAGTTTCTATCCCTCCTCTTCATTTTCGTTTTTAAATATTTAGGCATTTCCTCTGTCTTTATTAATCCGTATACGGTATTATATCTGGATTCTTCTATTTTTTGTCTTCTTTTTTCCGTCTCTTTTTCTCTCAATTTTTTCATTACCACCTTCTCGAAATTCTCCTGCTCTTCTATGTCTCTTTCTGTTTTTCCCATTATTTCTTTCAATGTATTCCTCCTGTCCTTTGCCCATTTTCCTGCACTGCTTCTTCTGCCCTCACTTTCTCTTTCCTTCAAACACTCCTTTACCAGTTCTTTTTTGGAATTTCGCGCTTTTTCTTCATACCTAATTGCTCTTCTTATTGCTTTTACCTTCATCTCTTCTACCTTGCACTCCTCCATCAGTATATAATTCGGTGTCGTTGTATCCAGCCCTAAAATCCATTTTAAGTATTTTCTCGTGATCGCGTCCAAACTTTCCTCTTTTTTCCACCCCCACACCTCTGCTCCGAAGAGACCCACGCTTTCTACTAATGCTACAAACATTTTCATCCTTCTTTTAAAATCTTCCTTGAATATTCTCTCTCCTATACTCCATGTGCTTTTCATTGCTACAATCGCCTTTCTTCTTCTTTCCTCGATTTGCTTCAATGCCCCTCCATTTTTTTGCATTATGTAGCCTAAGTATCGCATTTCTTTTACTTCTTCTAAAGTCTCCACTTCCCATTTCCATTCTCTCTTCTTCTTCCTCTTTCCATTTTCGAATACTAAAATTTTCGTTTTTTCTGGACTAAGTGGCATTTCCTTTTTCTGCAAATATTTTCTAAATCTTTTTAGCATAAACTTTAATTCTTCTTCTCCATATGCTAATAGAACTATATCATCCGCATATGTTATGGTCCATATTTTCTTGTTTCCAATCATTACTCCTCCTTCCTTTCCATTTCTCATATCTTCTTCTAAGTCGTTCATATAAACATTATACAATGTTGGACTCATTGGGCACCCTTGTCTAACTCCTCTTGTTGTCCAAAATTCCTTTGACACTTCCTTTCCCACTTTTACCACGTTAATCGTTTCCTTGTACGTTTCCATTATTCTTGTCCTGAGTCTTTCGCTAACTTCGAATTTCTTTAAACATTCTCTTAACTTTCCTCGATTTACTCTATCAAAAGCCTCTTTCAAGTCCGCAAAACATGCAAAAACCTTTCCTTTGTTTCCTACTTCTTTATCTACTATATGATTTAACACATATACCGCATCCATCACTCCTCTTTTTCTTCTAAATCCAAATTGATTTTCTTCCAGTTTTTCATCTATCTCATTGATTAATCTTTCATTTAATATACTTGCGTACACTTTATATGCCGTATCCATGAGCGTTACTCCTCTATAATTTTTCACTTTGTTTTTATCTCCTTTCTTATATATTGTGCTTATTACTCCGACCTTCCACTGTTCCGGTATGCCACCCTCTTTCCATAACTTACTAATCATTTTCCAAAAGGCATTCCCAATTGGTGATGGCATATTTTTCCAAAATTCATTCTCTAATGAGTCTTCTCCCGGTGCTTTTTTATTTTTAAGTCTTTTTATCTGCTTTATAACTTCTTCAACGTTTAATTCATCTTGATCATTCGTCTCATTTTGTTCCTCGACTTTTTCTCCTTCTTCGACTTCTTCTTCCTCCTCCAAAATTTCCCTGTTTTCTTTACCTTGGAACCTTTGCATAAAATGTTCTCTCCATTCTTCTATCACTATCTCCGTATCTATTGCTTCTCTTTTATTCCTTAATTTATTTATATATTTCCATACGTCCTGTTCTGTTTTAATATTTTTTATTTTGTCTTCTTCTTCTTTTTCAAAATCTGTTTTCTTCTTTTTACACCATTTCTTATATTCCTTCCTCTCATCTATATACTCTTCTTTGTTACAGTTACCTTTCCTCCATTTCCTCAAAATTCTTCTTACATTTCTCTTTTTTTCTTTCCAATCCTGATCATGCCATGGCTTCTTTCCCATTCTCCATTTATATCTTTTTCTTTGTACCTTTGGTACTGCTTCCTGTATTTTTTCTTTAATTTCTAGCCATATTTTTTCTGTACTTTCTTCCTTGCTTTCCCAATCCCAGCAATATTCCTGATAACTCCTAATATTTTCCTCTGTCCATTCTCTCTTTTCTATAGTTTCATATTCTTTCCTTATTTCATTTTTCTTATTACTCTTAATCTTCCCATATATTTCCAACTCTAAAGGCCAATGATCTGATTCCACTCTCTGTCCTATTGTCAATCCTTTTATTTCATCTATTGCTTCTTGATTGGCGACTATATAATCAATGACTGATGCTCCTTTTGAACCTAAATAGGTATATTCTCCTTTCTCTCCTTTATTTCCATTGATTATTGACCAACCTCTCTCTTCTAGTTCCTTTATCAGAATCCTTCCTTCTCTATTTACTACCTTATATTTTGATTCTGTATATTCTTCATTCTCTTCTTCTTCTATTATAATTCTTCCTTCATTTCCTGTCCGAGCGTTCCAATCTCCTCCCAGTATCAATGTTTCCTCTTCCTTCTCGTCTATTCCCTCTCTTAATATTTTTATCGTTTCTTTTATACTTTGACTATACACTATTATTATTCTAAATTTCCTTTGGTTAATTTCAATTTTTCTTTCCACGACGTTGTTACTCCACTCTTTATATTCGATTTCTGTAATATTTTTACTTATTCCTGTTATTATTCCTCCCTTTGCTCTTCCCTTCTTATTTGTTTTTTCCGCATATCTACATTTCCAATTAAACTTTTTCGGTAATTTTCCTTCTATTTTCTTCCAATTATCTCTATCAATCCATGTTTCCGTTAATCCCACTATATCAAAAGTATTCAAATATTTCCACGTCTCATTATCTTTATTTAGTACCCCCGCAATGTTCCATATACCCAGGTGCGAATTTTGGTCGGCCGCCAGAGTTGCAAGGTCGGGCGCAGGTCGGCCCATCTATGGCTGCCAATAGGTCGGCAGCCAAAGTCGGGCCGACTTTGGTTACTGTTTCCACCCAAGTTTGGGCCGACTATGGGTGCCAAAGTTTAGAGAACCTAATTTTAGTTGGTCGGGCCGACTCTGGCCTCAGTCGGGCCGATGGTCGGTAAAACTATGGCAGCCAGAGTTTAGAGAACCTAATTTTAGTTGGTCGGGCCGACTCTGGCCTGAGTCGGGCCGATGGTCGGTAAAACTATGGCAGCCAGAGTTTAAAAAACCTAATTTCAATTGGTCGGGCCGACTCTGGCCTGAGTCGGGCCGACGGTCGGTAAAACTATGGCAGCCAGAGTTTAAAAAACCTAATTTCAATTGGTCGGGCCGACTCTGGCCTGAGTCGGGCCGATGGTCGGTAAAACTATGGCAGCCAGAGTTTAAAAAACCTAATTTCAATTGGTCGGGCCGACTCTGGCCTGAGTCGGGCCGACGGTCGGTAAAACTATGGCAGCCAGAGTGCAAAAAACCTAATTTCACTTGGTCGGGCCGACTCTGGCCTGAGTCGGGCCGACGGTCGGTAAAACTATGGCAGCCAGAGTTTAAAAAGGTTAATTTCTGTTGGTCGGGCCGACTTTGGCCTGAGTCGGGCCGATGGTGGGTTAAACTATGGCAGCCAGAGTTGAAAAAACCTAATTTCACTTGGTCGGGCCGACTCTGGCCTGAGTCGGGCCGATGGTCGGTAAAACTATGGCAGCCAGAGTTTAAAAAGGTTAATTTCTGTTGGTCGGGCCGACTTTGGCCAGAGTCGGGCCGACGGTCGGTAAAACTATGGCAGCCAGAGTGCAAAAAACCTAATTTCACTTGGTCGGGCCGACTTTGGCCAGAGTCGGGCCGATGGTCAGTTTGAAGTTGCAGCTTATAAAATCATTTTTGTTCTTAGGCTTTCATGTAAGCGTAGCGTAATGGTTAGCGTGTTAGACTTCGGTGCGTTAGGTTGCGAGTTCGATTCCTGCGAGCGTTAGAAATTTTAATTTGTATTTATGTGTAAGATTGCGTTTAGTGTTAAGATGTATACAATAAACAAATAAATAATGAATAATAATAATTAATAATAATAATAAATAATTAATAATTTTTTGCAATCGGTCGGCCGACTTTTGGCTGCCAAGGTCGGCACGACCAAGGTTGCCAAAGTGAATCCGACCTTCTTTCTCATGGTCGGCAAAGCTTTGGCACCCCTGGTCGGCCCGACTTTGGCAACCATAGTCGGCACGACCATGTCAGCCACTGGACGGCGGGTGTTACAATTCGCTAGTTCGGCCGACCTTTGGCTGCCAAGGTCGGCACGACCATGGTTGCCAAAGTCAAGCCGACATTCTTTCACATGGTTGGCAAAACTTTGGCACCCCTGGTCGGTCCGACTTTGGCAGCCATAGTCGGCCCGACCATGTCAGCCACTGGACGGCGGGTGTTACAATTCGCTAGTTCGGCCGACCTTTGGTTGCCAAGGTCGGCACGACTATCCACTTGGTCGGCGCGACCATGGCCCGACCAACTTTTCGCACCTGGGTACAAGCTTTCACTCCGCAAATATTTTCTCCATTTACTTCCCTTCTTCCCTATTCTCTTGTTTTTCTGTTAGATCCTTCTTCTATGAAACATTCTTCCCAATCGTTCCATCTTAACCATTTACCCTCGATTTGAACACTCATGTAACCAATTTTTGTATTTTTTCCTTTATCTCTTTCTTCTCTTGCCCTTCTTCTCACTTCTTGTTGTATTGATCTTTCTTTTTCTGTTAAATCATCATCGATGTAGATTCCTCTTTGCAATTCTTTTTTCTTTTTCATTATTTGCTTTTTCATGTCCCAACTGTGTAGCTTTGCCACGACCATTTTTCCTTTTTTGTCATCCTTATTTTTTCTTACTACGTATGCATTCACTACATTTATTTTCACATTTAAACTCTTTTCAATAAATTCTTCCACTTTCTCCTCTATTTTTTCTTCTGAAAATTCCACACCCTTTAATACTATATTTAATTTTCTGTTTTCCCTTTCCTTTTTTTCTTTGTCACTTTCTAATCTTCTTATTCTTTGAAACAGTTCTTCCTTTTCCTTTTTCCAATTCTCTTTTTCCTTTCTCCATTCTTTTTCCCTTGCTTCTAATCTTTCTGACCATTCTTTTATCAAGTCCTCTTTCTGATCCTTCAGTTGCACTTTCAAATCCTCCTTTATTTCTGATCCTATACTCTTCAGCATTTTCTCCATGCTTTTTTGAAACTCAACTTTCTCTTTATTGTTCGCAAACATCTCTAATGTTGAATCTTTTGACTTGTTCGTGGTATTTTTGCTTCCTAGTGGTCTTCCCATCTATCTATATCGAATTATAATTTGTAAATACAAACACTACGATCACTAGTGACCTCTCGTGACACACAATTCATTTAGTCAAAAACCACTTTAGTCAAGATCACGCCTATTTCTTCCTACGCTCTCTACCACCTTTTCACTTCGTACCTAACCTTCAAATCCTTTTCCACACTTTGGTCTCACTTTTTTACTTTCTCAGTTCCAATATCCAAATTTTAGTTACTTCTAACTTTTTATCGTCCTCTTTTAATTCTTTTCTATCACTTCTACAACCATCACACTTTTTTTTTCTTCAATATTTTCTAATAATTCGAGAGCTCACGGACACGCGTCTAACTTTGCTCACACATCAACCGGAAGTCCCTTCAATTTTTTCTATTTCTAACAATAATTTCTAATTAAATAATCTTATTCATAAAGAGATGAACTTCAAAGGGTATTAATTTGTAATTTTACAAAACTTCAATTTGCAATGAATTTAATTAGAAATTTTAAAGAACTTAGATTTTTTAAAGGTTGTAATATTTCAAATTTTTCTGAAATTAGTTACATTTTTATATACATCTAATTGATTATTAAAAATAATGGATTTATAGTAGAATTTTAGTTAAAAACACTAATTTGCATTTTGCAGAAGTTAAATTAAATTTTTTAAACCAATTCCTTGTACTCTGAAGAAATTTTTACAAGAATTAAAATTACATTTTACGAAAGAATTTTCTTTGTCTCAAACATAAGAAAATTCAATAGAATTATAATAGAAAAATAATAGAAAAATAATTTGTGTTTGAAGGTTTAAATTTTTCCAATCTCAAATTCCGTCTTTATTTTTTACTATACTCTATTGCACTGTAAATTTTGTCATTTGTACAATCCTTATTTTAACAATTACATACCTTCAATGCTACATAAATGTGGAAAGGATTTATAAATATTAAATAATATACCATAATATAAATTTATGAAAGACCATATGTAACTATACACTCAATAAAAGTTACTACATTCTCTGTGTATAACAAATTTTTGGTTCTGATTTTATATATAAATGTAAAGAACATAGAATTCAAACGTAAAAAACTCTTGTTGGCCCTGAAAAGGGCCGATTGTTTGTTGGAAGATAGGTAGAAAATTTAAGCTTTCTTTTCGGTTTTCTTGGGCAAGAGAACAGCTTGGATGTTGGGGAGAACACCACCTTGGGCGATGGTTACTCCAGAAAGAAGTTTGTTCAATTCTTCGTCATTCCTGATGGCGAGTTGAAGGTGACGGGGGATGATTCTGCTCTTCTTGTTGTCACGAGCTGCGTTTCCGGCCAACTCCAAAACTTCAGCAGCCAAGTATTCCATTACTGCGGCTAGGTACACTGGAGCACCTGCACCAACACGCTCGGCGTAATTTCCTTTGCGCAAAAGACGATGAATACGACCCACTGGGAACTGGAGTCCGGCCCGGTTGGAGCGGGTCTTTGACTTGCCCTTCGCCTTCCCTCCTTTGCCACGTCCTGACATTTTTGATTTAGTTTTAGGTTAACGAAGTACAAACAACGAAGTATTCAAAGAGAATGATGTTAATGCCTCAAAAATCCGTCTATTTATGCTCTCTACATAGGGTCCCCCTCCACTGCGCTCCCCTCTCTGTGCCGTGAGTGGCAGATGGTCGCAGTGAGTGCCCGCACCAATCAAAAGGCTACACTGCCACTGCAGGCGGACATAAATACGTTGCCGTTACCTGCCAAAAGCATCAATTCACCCTGAATTGCTTTTGTGTTCAGACGTACTTTTCTCTGAAAACTAACTATGCCTCCTAAAGCAAGTGGTAAAGCCGTGAAGAAAGCCGGCAAGGCTCAAAAGAATATTACCAAGACCGACAAGAAGAAGAAGCGCAAGAGGAAGGAGAGCTATGCCATCTACATCTACAAAGTGTTGAAGCAAGTGCACCCCGACACTGGAGTCTCCAGCAAGGCCATGAGCATCATGAATTCGTTCGTGAACGACATCTTCGAGCGCATCGCTGCCGAATCTTCCCGCTTGGCCCACTACAACAAGAGGTCCACCATCACTTCCCGGGAGATCCAAACTGCCGTCAGGCTTCTCCTTCCTGGTGAACTCGCCAAGCACGCCGTCTCTGAAGGCACCAAGGCTGTCACCAAGTACACCAGCTCCAAGTAAATCTTGACCACCATTCTCAAAAAACAATCGGCCCTTTTCAGGGCCAACAAATATTTTTACGAAAGAATTATTTGGTTCCAAATGTGTTGTAGTATTAGGGCTACCTTTCTGATAAGTCACATGTTGAAATTAAAAATTTGATAGTATCCTATTTGAAAATCTTCTTTATATTATTCAGGGTGGCCACTTAACCGGGAAACCGGGAATTGAAAAATTGACCGGGAAATTTGATACTAAACCGGGAATTTATTTTTTATTTTATTTTTGAACTGACCCAAAGAAAATTTTTTTTTTAATTTTTACTCGAGAAGTATATTGTACATAAGTAGGTATAGTAGAGAATACATAAATTAACAGACTTTTGTTAGGGATGAAGAGGGGTTACTAAGAAAATAATATACTTATTTAAATTTAAAGAAATCCTTTTATTTTAAGCGGATTTTTCTTTTAATATTTATTCCACAGGATTTTGCTCATAATTTCTATTATTTTTCATACGTTTATTTCAGTTTTAAAGAATCAATCATAAAGTTCATTATGAAAAATTTTAGTTCATTTAAAAAATGAGAAATTTGTAAAATAGTAAAAATTTATTATTTTTTTACAATTTTCATATTATTGTCAGTTCGGAAAAATGTTATAAAACATTTAAAAATTTCACTTTGTTCATTTATCTAGGAAGTAAAAATTTTTTAAAGCAAAACGACGCCCGACAATGTAATAAAGAAATTTATGTTTATCACAGTCTAAGTCTTAGTCAAGTCTATGTCAAGTCTAAGACTTTGTAAATGATAAGTTTAAGTCAAAGTCAAGGCCTTAGTTTTAGTTAAAGTCTAAGGTCTTAGTCTTAGTCTAAGTCTTAGTCAAAGTCCTAAGTCTTAGTTAAAGTCTAAGTCTTAGTCTACGTCCTAGTAAAAGTCAAATTCTTAGTCTAAGTCTAAGTCTTTGTCAAAGTCTTAGTCTTAGTCAAAGTCTAAGTCTTAGTCAAAGTGAAAGTCCAACTCTTAGTCTAAGTCTTTCTCTAAGTCTTAATCAAAGTCTAAGCCTTAGTTAAAGTCTAAGTCTCAGTATAAGTATTAGTCAAAGTCTAAGTCATAGTCTTAATCTAAGTCTTAGTCAAAGTCTAAGTCATAGAGAAAGTCCAATTCTTAGTCTAAGTCTAATTCTTAGTCTAAGTAAAAGGCTTAGTCAAGGTATAAGTCAAAGTCTTAGTCTTAGTCTAAGACTTAGTCTAAGTCTTAGTCCTAATCTTAGTATTTGTCTAAGTCTTAGTCTTAGTCTTAGTCTAAGTCTTAGTGAATGTCCAATTCTTAGTCTAAGTCTAAGTCATAGTGAAAGTCCAATTCTTAGTCTAAGTCTAATTCTTAGTCTAAGTCTAAGTCTTAGTCAAAGTCTTAGTCTAAGTCTACGTCTCAGTCTTAGTATAAATCTTAGCCATAGTCATAGTCATAGTCATAGTCATAGTCATAGTCATAGTCATAGTCATAGTCATAGTCATAGTCATAGTCATAGTCATAGTCATAGTCTTAGTCTTAGTCTTAGTCTTAGTCTCAGTCTTAGTATAAGTCTTAGTCAAAGTATAAGTCAAAGTTTTAGTCTTAGTCTAAGTCTTAGTCAATGTCAAGGTCTTAATAATAGTCTTAGTCAGAGTTTAAGTCAAAGTCTTAGTCTTAGTCATAGTCTAAGTCTTAGTCTTAGTCAAAGTATAAGTCAAAGGCTTAGTCTAATTCTTAGTCTTTGTCTAAGTCTTAGTCTTAGTTAAATTCTAAGTTTTAGTCCAAGTCTTAGTCTTAGTCTAAATTTTAGCATAAGTCTTATTCCATGTCTTAGTCTAAGTCTTAGTCTTAGTCTTAGTCCAAGTCTTAGTCTTAGTCTAAGTCTTAGTCTTAGTCTAAGTCTTTGTCTAAGTCTTTGTCTAACTCGTAGTCTAAATCTTAGTCAAAGTATAAGTCAAAGTCTTAGTCTTAGTCATAGTCTAAGTCTTAGTCAATGTCAATGTCAAGGTCTTAATAAAAGTCTTAGTCAGAGTTTAAGTCAAAGTCTTAGTCTTAGTCATAGTCTTAGTCTTAGTCTAAGTCTTATTCTAAGTCTAAGTCTTAGTCAATGCCAAGGTCTTAATAAAAGTCTTAGTCAGAGTTTAAGTCAAAGTCTTAGTCATAGTCCAAGTCATTGTCAAGTCACTGTACATATCTTAGTCAAATGCTAATCTTTGTCTTAGTTAATGTCTAAGTTATAGTCAAGTCTAAGTCAAGTCTAAATAAAGTCTTAGTAGAGTCACGTGCCCTGGAATATCATGGTAGTACGGCGAAGTCGGCGGCTCACAGTGGTACGAATCGCAAATCTAGCTGGACAAAAGTCAAAATAAAAGTGTCTTTGAAAAATATAGATTCTTTATGAATAGCATGTTTAGTTGTTGTGTTTTAACGTATGAATGTTAGTTTTTTTGAAAAAATAGTATTTTTTATTTAATAACAATTTAAAAATTGGCATCCAATGAAACTTATTTTTCGTAAAAAGTTGTACTTAAAATGTATCTTATAAATTATTCAATTATTCAATTCCTTTGCAACTAATGGAATTAAGAACTTTTGTAGAGTAAATTGGAGGCAAAATCCTCTATGTTAAAAATATTTTTAACATTTTTACTTAATATTATCTGTCTCTATGATGGCTATATAGGACTAACTTATATAATTACGTTTCATTTTATTCATTTTGGAAGGCTATAACTTTTAATGGCTGGATTTGACTGTTGTAAAACTATTTTTTACTTATAAAGTACTCACTTTTGTATTAGATCATGCTTTATTTGTAACCGTCTATTGTCGTCCATCTTTAAAATTTAATTTTGAAATCCTGGATAACTGATATGGCTTAAAAGGTAAATATAATTTTGGTGAATCTACTCACCCAAATGTTCTGCTACTTGGTACCCATAAGTAATTTTGATCGTTAATTACGAATCTGAAGTCAGTTTTCAAAAATTCAAAATGTCGGATCCAACATGGAGGACAACTTTTTCTAAAAATCGATCCATTTTTACTGAAACTCGTTAATTAGTTGTATTTAGGGTCGCTGATTACGAACCTGAAGTCAGTTTTGAAACATTCAAAATGGAGGATCCAATATGGCGAATAAATGTTTTTAAGAATTATTTAATTTTTATGAAATATGATATTTAGGGATTTTTGAGGTCACTGATTACGAATCTGAGGTCCGATTTTGCGTTCAACATGTTACTCAGAAATTTTTCAAGTCACTGATTTTTTTATCACGTTTTTTATATGCTGAACGTGTTATGCATAACATTTATTTTAAAAAATAAAATATTAATTATATATATTATCTGCTATTATTCTCAAATATTTGAAGAATGATTCCATTATTTACATTAGCTCCAATAGAAATTATCGAATACTGCTGAAACTTTCGTATCCCAGTAAACGAAAACTAATTGAAATGAATTAAAAGAATTCACAAAGAGCTTTCGTGAATCCCGCTTTGTGACAAATATGAATATTTATAAACAAATTAAATTTAGTAAACAAAGTTATTAGCTATATAATAAATAAACAAATAACAAAAATAAATACTTACGAGAAACCAAACATTTTAGGTCCGAACAATAATTTAGAAATCAATAATAATATCTTTAAAAAAAAATTTTAGTTAAACCAAAGTGTTGAGCGCCAGTCCTTTCTTGGGACAGATTCAAAAATGCCGATACTAAATATCCAAGATAAACAAAATAATTGGTACTAAATACGCAAAACAAAAGCAAAAGTAATAGAACTAAATTCAATGAAAAGACACAAAAAAATTATTAAAATTCCTTCAATTAAAATTTCGATTCCGGTCGACTAGCAAAAGACGAAGGAGGGAGGATTCGAGAAAATCATATTCAGAAATTTTACAATTAAATAACAATTTATTTTAACATTCAAATTATCGAAAAATCTTACAATTAATATGCAATTACAAAACAACCTTCTCAGTATCGCTAGGTCAATGAATAAATCGCGGTCAGCCAAAATTATTATCGCAAAATTACAACTTATATCTAAAATTATTATACATAAAATTGGGGAAAACGGGTCAAAACAGTTTGTCAAAATTATTAAGTTTCTCAAAATAAGGGACAAATCATTATTTAGGGGACAAACACATAAATAACGAGATTTTACGAATTAATTAAAAGGGACAACATTTATATTGTCACAATAAAATAATTATAAATGGGACAACTCCATAAAACAAAATAATTATTAATGGGACATATTTAACCATAAAATTAGGAATTTCTCAACAAATAAATGGGATCATATAATTATTATTGAAAGAAATAATTTCAAATGGGACAATTCCATTTAATCACAAGGGTAAATTCTATAAAATGGGGCGAAGTAATTCTAAATGAGGCAACTTCGTTTACAATTTTCACAAAATTAATACTATTTAAACAATTAATTGAAATTTAATTAAATAATATAATATTCTTACTTGGCCATGAGGCCGGCTGAACCACTTTTCACATTATAAGAGAAAAGTTGAGAAGAAAATTATATTTCACAAAAGAAAAGAAAAATAGAGAATGTTGCAGCTAGACTTACATTTCGAAGACAAGAAATATCGAAGATCGAAGCTGGAATTGGTGAAATCGAGAAGTCCAAGAAGAACACTTATAGTACTTAAAAAAAGTAACTTAGAAAATTAAATTTTTGGAACGATAGCGAAGAATAGAATAGCGAACTGCTGTCCAGGTAGGCTGCTAAATCCAAAGAGAGCGATACGAATTTTCCTGATGAGCATGCTGTCTTGATTCCTCCCCTCCGTTCACCCCGCCGGTTACCATGGTCCAAAACTAGTGTTACTCCGCCGAAAACAGGAGCGTAATTACTGTCAAAAATAGTGACACCGGGGTATATTTAAATTTGTAATTTCTCGCTTCCTGAGATTTTTACTTTTCAATTCGTATTTTCCTTGTCGTCAACCTCCAAAATTCTCTGATTGTCACTCGTAAAGGGAAATGTAATTAGTCAAAATTTATCAAAAATCAAAAGGGGAAAAGTTGAGATTAGTGACATGAGAATTCGGGCCTGGGCAAAAGGTGTCTCTTTACAGTATAGAGAAATGACAGGGACCATCCTGTTCAATAGTCACTTAACATTTTGAGGTTTTATTAGAATTTGGTAAATATAGAAAATAATTCTAATTTACTCAAAGGGTTATTTGTGAGATGACTTTTGGGTAAGTTGAATTTAAAAAGTGACAGATATATCTAGTCAATTAGATTTTCCTTTGGTTGACGTAGTTTTCTGCTGTGAGTGAACGGAAAGTCGAATCTGCGCTAGTGTGATAATCATTATTTTCAGCTCGTAAGGCGATAACCGGGAAACGTCTTCATTTTAAATTTGCACAATAATATTTTCATGAAAGAAAATACAATAATATAAATAAATAAATTGGATAAACAAACATTTGACTAAAACTGAGAAATTACTACAGCCAATGTTGATCGGCGCGAGGAAATTTGTTTTTTTATAATTTTATAAATAAATTTTGTTTATAAAGTTTCTCTAAACTTTTTGCCACGTCACAACATATTATTATTATTGAAAATGGGTTACGGTGACGTTAGAATAGCGATTTTTTTATTAACAATCTATTTATATCTCTATAAATCTGATTCCTTTTATTAAAAATGTTTGTTCCTCAGCTGAAAAAGTTCTATAGAGTTTTAGTAGAATTATTCTATACGAATTCTAGTGAATATTCTATAGAATTTTTCTAGAATGATCCTATTAAATTTCTACACGAATTCTAGTAAATTTTAGCAAATTCTATAGAATATTTACTAGAATTTATAGAGAATGACTGTAGTGAAATTCTATAGAACTGTTTCAGCTGCGCTAAAGCGTAATTAAATAATTTTTGAGGTTTCAAATTTTCGATGTTAAAAATATAGGAAACATCGATGTTAAATTTTTTCGATGTCGAGCAACATCGATGATTTGTTGTCGATGTTCCATCTCTACTTTTCATAAAATTCCCCTTACTTTGTTTTGATTTCCGTGACCTTCGGCAACACTAATTTATTTGTTACATTTAGAATCCATTTTTTGGGAATGTAATATAAAATTAAAAGTTTAATGTTAGCAACAAACATATTCCAACGAATAAATATTTGTTGGCCCTGAAAAGGGCCGATTGTTTGTTCTTGAAGGTGTAAAAAATTAAGCACGTTCTCCTCGGATGCGACGGGCCAACTGGATGTCCTTTGGCATGATGGTGACTCTCTTGGCGTGGATGGCGCACAAGTTGGTGTCTTCGAAGAGACCGACGAGGTAGGCCTCGCTGGCCTCCTGGAGGGCCATCACGGCGGAGCTCTGGAAGCGCAGGTCGGTCTTGAAGTCCTGAGCGATTTCACGGACCAAGCGTTGGAAGGGCAGTTTGCGGATGAGGAGCTCGGTGCTCTTCTGGTAGCGACGGATCTCACGGAGAGCGACGGTTCCGGGCCTGTAGCGATGGGGCTTCTTCACTCCACCGGTTGCAGGCGCGCTCTTCCTCGCGGCCTTGGTGGCGAGTTGTTTCCTTGGTGCTTTACCACCGGTGGATTTTCGCGCGGTTTGCTTGGTACGAGCCATTGCTTAGAAGTTCAGAGTACGAGGGACGACTGGAAAATAATGCTTCCGGCGGCAAAAACACACATATTTATACCCTTCAAAAGCTCTTGCACCGGTTAGTCAAGAGGAAGGGGACACTGACATCCTGATTGGTAGATCGAATCGTGGAGGGGAGCAGTGGAACTCCAGAGGGAATAAAACAGCGTACTTTCACCCGCTTAGCATCATTCCAAGTTTGTTCTCTGTTCTGTTTTGAACGTAAACCTTATTCTCTGCAAAAATGACTGGTCGCGGTAAGGGAGGAAAGGGATTGGGAAAAGGAGGAGCCAAGCGCCATCGTAAAGTGTTGCGTGATAACATCCAAGGTATCACCAAGCCCGCCATCCGTCGTCTGGCTCGTCGAGGTGGAGTGAAACGTATCTCAGGATTGATTTACGAAGAGACCCGTGGTGTCTTGAAAGTGTTCCTTGAGAACGTGATCCGTGACGCCGTCACTTACACCGAGCACGCCAAGAGGAAGACCGTCACCGCCATGGACGTCGTCTATGCTCTCAAACGTCAAGGCCGTACTCTCTATGGTTTCGGCGGTTAAATTCACTCACCATCTTCCAAAAACCAATCGGCCCTTTTCAGGGCCACCAAATATTTTTTACGTTTGAATAATTTTTCATCAATAACATAGTTTTATGATAAAAGAATTACAGTGCAATCCATCAGTAAGTAATATAATGAGTCACGTATACCTACATTCTAGGCATTATTTAATGCGTAATGCTCTTGTTTTCGAAATTCACGAATATTGTTTGTGCTAAGTGCAGTTGAGAATTTGTATAAATAATTGATTCTATGAAGTATGAAAATCGACATCACTATAACGTGTGAAAAACGAGAAAGACGTTATTTATAAGAAGCAGTATCTAGACAGTTTGCTCATGTATTAATGTGAAACTTTTACAACACTTGAGTTCACAGGCAACGGCCACACCACGATGAAAAAACCAGTTCTCGTCCGATCACTGAAGTTAAGCATCTTTGGGCGCGGTTAGTACTTGGATGGGTGACCGCTTGGGAATACCGCGTGCTGTTGGCTTTTTTTTTAAATAAAATAATTGTAATAAATAATTTCATCTCTGAAGCTTTTTTAACATGTCTCCAATAGGGCTTCTGTAAGAAAACAAAATTTTTGTGTTTTTTTCAAACTCTTGGAAATTTTTCAATCGGCCCTTTTCAGGGCCACCAAATGTTTTTACGTTAAAATTGTTTTTTTTTAATTATAATATATTTATATTGCTATACGATATTGTACTATTATTGTTTTTTATCTCAGTAATATTTTACCTTAGTTTTTGTAAGTTTTATCGCTTTTATTATCAAGTTCTTCTTATGAAGTCTTTATAGTTTTCTTATATATTATTTAGATAACTTCAAAGCACTGTTATATTTGTTATTTGAGAATAAACATGAAATGTAAAGGTATAGATAAATTAGAAGATTCTTAAATTACTTAGATAATTTCAATTTCTTTGATTAATGTTATTTGAATTCTGACTTCATCATTAGGGTGTAATAAATGTTAGTAGTTAGAAATCAAACTTAAAAGGTTGATGACTTTCCATAATTGAAGGACTAATTCAACCTAAAGTTAGGTTTTTAGAGGATACACTGAGAGAAATGGACCCAAGTTAATACAACCAGAAAAAAGTGGTTAATGAAATGCAGTTACTGGACCAACTTAAAATTGTCTTTGTAACATGTTTTCTGGTTACAGTAACCAGAAATTTAGTTATGTTAACTAAAATTGCCAAAAAAAACAATCCTAGTTGTGACAACCATGATCTGTGGTGAAATTTGTCTTCAACTACGAATACATGTTATAGCACAACTTTAGTGAAAAGTTGTAGGAAAATGAAACCTGGTTGTAGTAACCAGTCAATTTGTTAGATTTCAGTAGTCGGGAGCAAGCGCAGTACGTCTTTATACTTTCTGCTATAGTTTGACTTTTAACACAACGTAGAATGCACTCATCAAGTTTTTATTTTAAAGTATTTTATGGTTTTCCATCTTTCTTCTTATTAACAAAAGTGTGTAAAGTAAAAGTGAATATGATGCTGCTGATGTAAATCTTTTTACTTATTTCAGTGACAGTATTGTTGACAATTAATTAGATAAATGCAATTAATGATTTCATATAACCTATATGTTTTTAACGATTTTTAAAATTATTTTTATGAAAACAAAGGATGGACTACATTATTTATAAGAATTGTGAAAATAAATTCTAAAATAAGAAGATGAAAAAATATATAATTTTAACCTCTTAATCATAGATAACATATTGTTTCCTGTTATAGCTTTACATTCCCATCCACAATTTCAGTGTCAACCATGATCCTGGTTACTATAACCAGGAATTAAATTTATATTAACCATGTTTTATCGTCAAGACAACTATGTTCAGTCATGTTCGAACAACTTGAATCGTAGTCAAAGACTTTTTTCACCACGAAAATTTGGTTGTATGAACCAGGAATTTCTCTCAGTGTATAAGAAAGAAATGAAAATTGTATAAAAAATTGAAATTTGAATTCTTTTCACAATTTAGGATTCAAGTAAGGAATTTATTAAATATTTAATTTCGGAAATTTTATCATAATGTAATTTTACATCGTCAATAATGTTAGAAACTATATAAACAGCGTAAATTCATGAATGGAGTGAAATATTACTGGTCCGTCGCCATAATTATATTAAATATAAATTTTATTCTTTTACAATCTATTATCGAATATTCAAATAATGAATATTATTTGAATATATTCAAAGTAAATTTCTATGATACAATAAAATATTCTAAACTTATATTAAATTACATATAAATGATGTTGAAAAATTATTAAAATTTTTTTATTATTGATCTACACAATGCACACTATGCGTCTCCATTCTGTGTCGAAAGTAAGAACTCATACCCAAACTGAAGCAACCGAATTTCCTTCAATTTAGATTTCAAACTAAAATAAGTTTTCTATCCAGAAAGGGAGATAAATAGAGCATTAAATTTAAAAGGTAATTTTTTAACAATCCAATTTGTTTACTTGTTTTTTATAATTTTCAGAACTTGTTAAGTTTGAGTACTAAAAGCAGAGTCTTGAAAATTGCTCATTTTTACCGAAAAACACAATGACAGTATAATGCTTTTTCCTAATATTAGACAACTAGAATAATCGTATAATAGAAATCAAATCTATTTGCAAGTGCAGAAAAACAATTAAAGATCAAAAAGGTGAATAAAGTTTTGAATGGTGTACCCAAGTTACCGAGAATTAAAACGGTAGAAAGCCAACGAGCGCTGAGGTCTTTCTTCACCGTCCGTGCGTTTTACTATGTCGACGAGCGCAGGGAAATGTGTTTATTACTGTTTGAACGCTTGAGTTGAAAGCATCTTCAAGTTATTGAACACTTTTTGTCGTTTTCCCAAAAAAAACTTTACTAAAATGGCAGACAAAGTAGAATCCCCAGCTGTACCTGCAGTGGCAACTCCGAAGAAAGCTGCCAAGGTACAGAAGCCCCGCGCCAAGGCCAGTCACCCGCCAGCGTCGGAGATGGTGAACGCGGCCATCGCCACTTTGAAGGAGAGAGGCGGCTCTTCGCTCCAAGCCATCAAGAAGTACATCGCCGCCACCTACAAAGTCGACGTCGAGAAGCAGGCTCCCTTCATCAGAAAGTACCTGAAGGCTGCAGTCGCCAGCAAGGCTCTGATCCAGACCAAGGGCAAGGGCGCTGCAGGGTCCTTCAAGTTGAACGTCGCCAAGGCCGAGGGCAAGGCCAAAGCCAAGCCCAAGACCAAGACTGCCGCCAAACCCAAAGCTGCTGCAGCACCAAAGGCCAAGAAAGCAGCTTCTCCGAAGAAGGCCGTGGCAGCCAAGACCAAGAAAGCCGTCGCCGAGAAGAAGAAAACCCCGAAGGTTGCGGCCAAGCCACCGAAGGCCAAGTCCACCACCGCCAAACCCAAGGTGACCAAAGCTGCTCCCACGAAGGCCAAAGCTTCGCCCAAGAAGGCTGCAGCGCCCAAGGCGAAGAAGCCCGCGGCAAAGAGGGTTGCCAAGAAGTAAAGTGGAAAGAAATTGATAACGGATGATTGTGAACAAACGGCCCTTTTCAGGGCCACCAATTGCTTTTTACAAAAGAATTTTCTTTGTCTCAAACATAAGTATTTTAGAATGATATATTAGAATTAGCCAATATGGAAATAATTTGTGTTTGAAGTTTTTAATTTTTCCAATCTAAAATTCCGTCTATATTTTTTACTATACTCTATTGCACTGTAAATTTTGTCATTTGTACAATTCTTATTTTAACAATTACATACCTTCAATACTCAGGGTGGCCACTTTTTTGTAAAAAAAAATTCACGGTCATTTCCCGGTCATAAATTATTTTTCCCTGTCATAAATAATAACTCTGAAAATTAATTATTCCATGAAAGATTGAAAGAATTTCCCGAATTTCCTGATTTTTAGACAAAACTTTGACTTTTTCCCAAACCCTAAAAATATTTTAGTTTACTCTAAAAATAATTTTGAACTTAAATAAATTTTTTGAAATAAATATTTAATTATTATCCATTATTTTTCCATATAGTAGGTATTCAAATTTCAAAAAAAAACTTCAAATTTCAAATTCTTTAAATTTGATTAATTTATAAGAATTGCTACTGTAACTTATTAAAAATTATTTTCAAAATTTCAATTCAATTATATTCTAGAAATAACTAAAATATTTCCAAAATCCACTTGTTTACAAGAAAATATCATGAAATTTTGAATAATTTGAAAATTTTTCAATTAAATATTACATATTTAAAAACATAACTAATTTGTAAAAATGTGAATAAAAATATTTTTAAAAACTAACTTATTCAGAATTTTTAATTAAAATCAATTCAACTTTTCTAAAACTTCAATTTGAAATTTTTTAAAATTCAATCTATAATAATACTAGTAATATTAATTTAACATTCTAAAATATTGAAAAATTTGCTTATGAATAATTGTAAAAAAACTAATTGATATTAATGAAAAATAAGATTTTTTAAAATTTATTTTCTAAAAAAAGAAATTTTATTTATTTTTATTTACTTTATTTATCATTCAAAAATTAATTTTTATAAATTTCGTATCACTTTTGTTCTAATTAGTTCAAATTTTTAATAATTCTTATTTGTTTTGTTATAATATTATATTGCAAAAAAATTTTTTAATTGATTTATTTCTCACTATTTTATAGGATGTGAAATTTTTTCTCTTTGAAATTTTTTTGACAAATTTAATTAAAATTATATTTTGTTTAATTATTGTTGGAAATAGAAAGAATTTAAAATTAAATTTAATATTTTCTTTTTCTAAGTCTGTTACGTTGGACAACAAAATTCATCATTTTCTTATAAATTGTAGAAATTGAATATTTTTATAGTACTTTTTATAAAATTCTATGACAAGATATAAATAGATTTTATAGAAAATCATTCAATCTTTTTTAATGAAATATAGTTAATACCTATAAGTCTTAAAATAAATATTTCTATTTTTTCTCACAAAGTAATGTGTGTTTTTAAAAAAAAATTCCAAAATCCCGGTCAAGATCAAAATTCACTGTCATTTCCCGATCCAGTGGCTACCCTGATGCTACATAAATGTGGAAAGGATTTATAAATATTAAATAATATACCATAATATAAATTCATGAAAGATCATAATATGTAACTATACACTCAATAAATGTTACTACATTCTCTGTGTATGTATAAACAATTTTTGGTTCTGATTTTATATATAAATGTAAAGAACATAGAATTCCAACGTAAAAAACTCTTGTTGGCCCTGAAAAGGGCCGATTGTTTGATGGAAGATAGGTAGAAAATTTAAGCTTTCTTTTCGGTTTTCTTGGGCAAGAGAACAGCTTGGATGTTGGGGAGAACACCACCCTGAGCGATGGTTACTCCAGAAAGAAGCTTGTTCAATTCCTCGTCATTCCTGATGGCAAGTTGGAGATGACGGGGGATGATTCTGCTCTTCTTGTTGTCACGAGCTGCGTTTCCGGCCAACTCCAAAACTTCAGCAGCCAAGTATTCCATTACTGCGGCTAGGTAAACTGGTGCACCAGCACCAACTCGCTCGGCGTAGTTTCCTTTGCGCAACAGACGATGGATACGACCGACTGGGAACTGGAGTCCGGCCCGGTTGGAGCGGGTCTTTGACTTTCCCTTGGTTTTGCCACCTTTGCCACGTCCTGACATTTTCAATTTAGTTTTGAATTAACGAAGTAAACACAACGAAGAATACAAAGCGAATGATGTTCTGCGGTTTACGGTTTACGGTTTAAAGCAGTATTTATTGTTCTTCAAGATAGTTTTGTACATAGTAATGTTACAATAAGTTTTTAAAGTAATGAGGTAACCATTTCTAGAAGAAGAAATATAATCCTATAAAATAATATTTTTGTAATAAAATAATATTTTTGTATAAAATAATATTTTTGTATGATGTTCTGCGCCAGAAATCCGCCTATTTACGCTCTCCCCACAGGTCACCCCCTCCACTGCGCTCCCCTCTCTTTTTCGTGAGTGGCAGATGGTTGCAGTGAGTGCCCGCACCAATCAAAATGTCGCAGGCGGACATAAATACGGTGCCGCCAGTGTGCAAAATATCAATTCACCTTGAATTGCCTTTGTGTTCAGACGTATTTTCTCTGAAAACAACCATGCCTCCTAAAGCAAGTGGCAAAGCTGTCAAGAAAGCCGGCAAGGCTCAAAAGAACATTACCAAGACCGACAAGAAGAAGAAGCGCAAGAGGAAGGAGAGCTATGCCATCTACATCTACAAAGTGTTGAAGCAAGTGCACCCCGACACTGGAGTCTCCAGCAAGGCCATGAGCATCATGAATTCGTTCGTGAACGACATCTTCGAGCGCATCGCTGCCGAATCTTCCCGCTTGGCCCACTACAACAAGAGGTCCACCATCACCTCCCGGGAAATCCAAACTGCTGTCAGGCTTCTCCTTCCTGGTGAACTCGCCAAGCACGCCGTCTCCGAAGGCACCAAGGCTGTCACCAAGTACACTAGCTCCAAGTAAATCTTGACCACCATTCTCAAAAAACAATCGGCCCTTTTCAGGGCCAACAAATATTTTTACGAAAGAATTATTTGGTTCCAAATGTGTTGCAGTATTAGGGCTACCTTTCTGATAAGCCACATGTTGAAATTGAAAATTTGATAGTATCCTATTTGAAAATCTTCTTTATATTATTGAAACAGTTTATGGATATATATATTTCTACTAACAGCTGAACGCGTTTTTACATTAGGTAAAATTTTAGTTTTAATATCAAGTGTTAAACTTTAAAAAAAATTATGTAATATTTACTAAGTTATATCAATTATTAAACTTTTGCAAATTTTAATATAATTTTACTAAATTTTATAAGTTTTTTTAAGTTTAGTATTTCTGATATTATATCAAAAAATACCTGTGTCACATTGTGTCCTACTCTTGTGATATACTTTTATAAAATATCATAGTAACTTTTTTCTGTATATAACTCAAGTTGTCATTGACGCTCAGCATTAAAATAGTTGTTTTCTTATTTTTAGTGATAACATATTTAAAAGTTTCACTTCTTTTATTCATTTAATAAGTCAAAGTCATAATCTTAGTCAAAGTCATAATCTAAGTCTTAGTCTTAACCAAAGTCTTAGTGTAGGTCAAAATCTGAATCATTCCTAAGTCAAGTCTTATTCAAAGTCTTAGTCTAACTCGAATCTTAGTCAAAGTCTTATTCTAAGTCTAAGTCGAAGTCTGAGTCTTAGTCTATGTCGAAGTCAAAGTCTTAGTCCTAGTCTAAGTCGTAGTTTTAGTCAAAGTCTAAGTGAAGTTTTAATCAATTCTTAATCAAATCTTAGTCAAGTCTTAGTCATGCCTATGTTATGTCTCAGAAATGAAACTAAACTTACCCACACTGAAAAAATGTTGAGTACCATGCAATCCCCATCGTCAGAAAGTGGAGGAACTCTAGTTTGGTTGTGCTACGATCTCAATTCGGAAAATCTATGTTCCTATGTCGGTGTCGCTGAACACTCAAGATTTGAGACTCAAAACCTTGAGACTGCAATAGCCGCATCTGGGCGCTCATCAGCACACCCAAGTTAGAAATGCAGCTCCTCCAAACTAAAGTCGTATCGCATTCGTAAATTTTCGGTCTACTTGGAACGGCTCGTCGCCCAAAACATTTTCCGTGCATAATTTATACATTTAATTTGCCCGGCATCGGTGATTCATACCTGATTTATTCACAGAGTCGAACACTCTGATTTTATGGGACAGGTTTTAAGAACGAGTAACTGTTTAATTGAAGTTATATTACTAAAGTTTTTATTTGAATCCTTTACAATTGGAATGATAGAGAAAGAGTAGATCCAAATGTCATGTCTTCAGGGATACTTAAACAAATACGGACTTTGTAGAATCAATCGAGAATTTAGATGGGGACTAATTTTAAAAGTATTAGTTACTTGTCTATAAAAATGATTACTAGAGACGTAGACCCAACGGGCGATACCTCCTTCAGTGTGAGATCGAAGAAGTAACGTTGTCTAACGTATACAGAGAAGGCAATAGATTTTCTTTGAAATGTTTTCGGGCCAGCCAAAGTGAAAGGTCCGGAGTCCAGGTGTCGAATTATTGATTTGACGTTGAAGTCGAAATAATGCAGTCATCGGAAAATTAGAAATGTGTCTTGCAGTAGAAATTATCTTGTTGAATGAACTTAACTTAGACGAGAGTTGAAGGAATACACTTGGTACTTGAAGAGATTTTTAGAACTGGAGACGAAGTATAAACTCGTTTTACACCATTATACTCCTTTTATACTATTCCTTTGCAAAGGGAATTGACGTCACACAAGGGATAGCAAAAATTTTACGAGCGTATACGCTCATTATGGTAATTGCATCCGCTAATTATCAATATTTTAAAATGGCTTCTTATAAGCATCTGTTTTTATAACTGGTATCAATATAATTGTTTATCTTTAGGTTATTTTAAATAAATAAAATTTTGACAAATCAGTACTAACTCATTAATGTAAAAAATTATTATTCTTATTCGACGCAAAATTAATATTTTACAAATAATAAACACACTTTTAAGAAAGGTTAAAAATAATAATCTTTAATAATTAAAATAAAACATTTTTTTATGTTCTTCTTTACTACAATGTTCAATGATGATGTTTTATGATTATTATAATAATTAATATTAATTATTAATGAAAATAATTTATAATAATAAAAATTATCAATTCAATTATTATTTTAAGAATTTTTATCTAAAATTCTTCTTTATAAATATCGATTATTTTTAATAATTTTCGAAAAAGTTCTTTGACAATTTTCAAATTCATTTCTTTACAATATTCAATTTTACGAAATTTCAAATATTAGAAAATAGAAACTAAAAATAATATTAAAAAAACTCAATTAAACTTTTTCAAAAAAATTAATTACAAAATTAAATTATTTTTTAAAATTCACGCTCTATTGCATTTAATATTCAATTATTATCTGAAACTTTAACTGAAATTCATTTTTATGAAATGAAAATCAATTTTTATTAGAAAATTCTACTAGAAATCAATTATTTAAATACAAATTTAAATGTAAAAATGCAAATAAATAATTTATTGAATAATTGAACGTTTCTTAAAATTCAATTCCCATAAAAAATCGTTATCAACAAATTTTCAAATAATTGAATTCTATGAACGAATTTTATTCAAATTTTTAAGAATAATTAAGTACATTTTTCGAGAAATTCGATTAAAATTGTATTAAAAATAAATAAAATATTTGAAATTCTGCATTGAATTTTATTATTTATGAAAATAATTGAAATTCTTGTGAAAAATTTTATTAAAATTTTCCAAAATAATTAAATTCTTGTAAAAAATTAACAGGAATTCAATTATTTTTAAAAATTATAATAAAATTCTTGGCATAAATTAAAAATAACAAAATTCTTAGCAGGTCTTCAATTGCTTTCAGAAGTTTTAATAAAATTTTTCTCAAGAATTTAAATATTTTCGTAAAATAATAAAAATCTTTGCAGAGATTTAATTATTTTTCAATAGTCTTAATAAAATTCTTCGCAAGAATTCAATTATTTTCAAAAATATCAGAATTTTAGCAGAAATTCAAACATTTTAAAAAGTTTTGATAAAACTTTTTTTGGTAGAAATTCAGTTATTTTTAGGACAATTTTAAAAAAAAGTCTCGATAAAATTCAATTATTTTAAAAATTTTAATGAAATTCTTCGAAAGAATTCAATTATTACATAATCTAAGATTTTAACTGAAATATATTTTTAAATCAATGTTTATGAGAAAATTCTACCAGAATTCAATTATTTAAATACAAATAGAATGCAAATAAATAATTTATTGAATAATTGAATGTTTCTTGGAATTCAATTCCTATTAAAAATTTTATCAACAAATTTTTAAATAATTAAATTCTTGGGACGAATTTTAATAAAATACTTAAGAATTTTTTCGAGGAATTCGATTAAAATTATTGTATTGAAAATAATTGAATTCCTAAAAAGAATTTTATTATTTACGAAAATAATTGAATCCCCGTAAAATTTGTATTATTTATGAAAATAGTTGAATGATTGCGAAAAAATTTATAAAAAAAATTTGTTATTAATTAAAATCTTGTGAAATTTTTATTATTTTTTGAAAATAATTAAAAGTTTTTGTAGAATTTTATTAATTTTTTTTTGTAAATAATTAAGTTCTTTTGGTAAATTTTATGAAAATAGTAGTTATTGAACAATATTTAATTTTTGCGAAGAATATTATTACTTTTGAAAATAATTGAAATTTTGTAATGGATTTTATTAAAATTTTTGAAAATGATTGAATTTTGTCGAAGAATTTTGCAATTTATTTAGAAAGATAATTGAGATGTTGACAATTTTTTTTTAGATTTTTTGAAAATAATAGGATTTCGGAGAAGAATTTTAATACTTCTAAAGATAATTGAAATTTTGACGAGAATTGTTAAAAATTTTTGAACATAATTGAATTTATGCGAAGAATTTTATTACTTTTGAAAATAATTGAAATTTTGCAATGAATTTTATTAAAATTTTTGAAAATAATTGAATTTTATTACTTTAGAAAATAATTCAATTCGTGTGATAAATATTGTTAATTATGAAAATCATTGAAATTTTGTAATGAATTTTAATAAAATTTTTGAAAATAATTGAATTTCTGAGAATAATTTTAATATTTCTAAGGATAATTCAAATTTTGACGAGAATTTTTTTTATTTTTTGAACATAATTGAATTTTTGCAAAGAATTATATTACTTTTAAAAATATTTGAATTTCTGCAATCATTTGTAATTTCTCTAAAATTCTCAAAATTATATCGTACAATTTACGAACTTTTCATCCTTTTTGAATGAAATTACGGACTTTACGGACCTTTTTTCAAAAAAACGGACTTTTACGGACTTGAAGCAAAGTTACGGACTTTTTCAGGATTTACGGACCTACTTCGAGCCCTGCATAGACTTGACTTAGACTTGACTAAGATTTGACAAAGACTTGACTTAGACTCGACTTAGACTTGACACAGTTTTGAGTTAGACTTGAGTTAGACACGACTAAGACTCGACTAAGACTCTACTTAGAATTGACTAAGACTTTGACTATGACTAAGACCTTGACTTTGACAAAACTTAGACTTTGATAAAACTTAGACTTCGACTAAGACTTAGACTTTGACTATAACTTAGGCTATGACTAAGACTTGATTAAAACTTAGACTTTGACTAAGACTTAGACTTAGGTTATGACTTTGACAAAGAATTAGATTTTGACTAAAACTTAAAATAAAACTTTGACTATGACTTAGACTAAGACTAAGACGTTGACTTTGACTAAGACTTAGACTTTGACTATGACTTAGACTTTGACTAAGACTTTGACTTAGACTAAGACTAAGACCTTGACTTTGATAAAACTTAGACTAAGACTTAGACTTTGACTATAACTTAGGCTATGACCTAGGCTAAGGGTTAGTTTCACCAACACCGATTAAAAGTTAATCAATGATTAAATCCTTAATTATCTAATCAGAAGCCGTCAAACTGGTTTTAATCATTAATTCAACTTTTAATCGGCCTTTATGAAACTGGCCCTAAGATTTAGACTAAAACTTTGACTTAAACCTAGACTATGACTTAGACTAAGACCTAGAATTTGACTAAACTTTAAAAAACTTATATAAAATTTAGTAAAATTATATTACGAAAAATCAAAAGGTATAAAATGTTTACGAGATCGTAAATTTAACCTTAATTTGACACACATTACAATGACAATTTTATAGAGAAATTCAAACCTTTTTTACTTTTTATAATAATTAGCTGGAATTTAAACCATGTCCTCTATTCATGTATTAACTCCTAAAAAATCGCGCTTTTGTTTAATTACCCCAGATGTAATATAAAAGCAGGGTATAAAACTAAACATTGAAATGTTTAATAGATCAAAAAGAATGAGTACACTGCGAGAGCTATAATTCGTTTCTAAAAGTACGATTCACAGTTAACGCTCACATCATGTTGTAAAGCACTGGTTCTCGTCCGATCACCAAAGTTAAGCGACATTGAGCGCGGTTAGTACTTGGATGGGTGACCGCTTGGGAATACCGCGTAGTGTTGACTTTTTTTTAAATTGAACTTTATCCATAAAATTATATTTACCTATATAGTTTATTGCAATTCGTTTACTCACATTGTTTTATTATAGTGTTTTTTTTAAACATTGTCTTCTATAGTACTACATCAAATTAGCATTCACTTTTTAGCCAAAACTAAGGTTTTAATCAACGTAAAAAAGCTCTTTATTATCAGCAGATATATATCCATAAATCAGGGTTCCTATAGAAATGCGAATTTAAAATTCCATACCTTTTCCATGATTTCCAGGTCAAGTTTTTAGGAAATTCCAGTGGAATTTTAAACTTAATTTCCACGTCTTATAATATATATTATATCTTAAAATTTCTAATTGAATTTCTAGAGATTTCCAGAAGCTTTTCAAAAATTTCATACCATTTCCATGATTTCCAGATTCTGTAAGAACCCTGAATAAATACACTGTTCCTATATTAATATAAAAAAGTATCTTCAACTAAATACTATTAAATACTCAATTTCTACATGTGACTTCATGAAAGTTAGTTCTTATACTACACACAAATATCTAAATTTCAGCAGTAAAAAAAAGTAAAGTAATAATTATTTAGAACCAAATAATTCTTTCGTAAAAAGCAATTGGTGGCCCTGAAAAGGGCCGTTTGTTTTCAATCATCCGTTATCAATTTCTTTCCACTTTACTTCTTGGCAACCCTCTTTGCCGCGGGCTTCTTCGCTTTGGGCGCTGCAGCCTTCTTGGGCGAAGCTTTGGCCGCCTTCTTGGGAGCAGCCTTGGTCACCTTGGGTTTGGCGGTGGTGGACTTGGCCTTCGGTGGCTTGGCCGCAACCTTCGGGGTCTTCTTCTTCTCGGCGACGGCTTTCTTGGTCTTGGCTGCCACGGCCTTCTTCGGAGAAGCTGCTTTCTTGGCCTTTGGTGCTGCAGCAGCTTTGGGTTTGGCGGCAGTCTTGGTCTTGGGCTTGGCTTTGGCCTTGCCCTCGGCCTTGGCGACGTTCAACTTGAAGGACCCTGCAGCGCCCTTGCCCTTGGTCTGGATCAGAGCCTTGCTGGCGACTGCAGCCTTCAGGTACTTTCTGATGAAGGGAGCCTGCTTCTCGACATCGACTTTGTAGGTGGCGGCGATGTACTTCTTGATGGCTTGGAGCGAAGAGCCGCCTCTCTCCTTCAAAGTGGCGATGGCCGCGTTCACCATCTCCGACGATGGCGGGTGACTGGTCTTGCCCTTGGTCTTGTTCCGCCACATTCTGGCGACTGCAGCCTTCACGCTCCTTCTGATTAAGGAAGAACAATCCGAGACGTCGATATTTTTGGCGGCGGCGATGTCACTGAAGGAAGGAATGATCCTGCAGCGCGTGGTTCCCTTAGTACGAGGCATTGCTTCGAAGTTAAGAGTACGAGTGACGACTGAAAATAACGGTTAGCGCGGTAAAACCGCACATATTTATAGCTTTCTGAAGCTCTTGCACCGGTTAGTCAAGGGGAAGGGGAAACTGACATCCTGTTCATTAAGGTATAATAAATATTTTTGCCAAGCAGTTTTACTCTAGGATTAACCGTTTAGTAAATATTATTAAAAAACTATTTTCTGACAAATGCGCGCGAGTCAGGAGTCTAGCGTATGTGTTGAGTTGACAATGCTAAGTCTCAAGATTGTTTGTTTTAGCCGCGCGCATTTGTCAGAAAATAGTTTTTTAATAATATTTATTAAACGGTCCAAAGTTTGTTGTCTTAAGGATAGTTTAAACTATACTCCCTGTAAATATAAAAAGAAAATATTCATAACTTTATGTTTTAGAGCGAGTTAAAGTCAAAAATTTAATTAAAAATGTGTTTTCAGAGAATCCAGTTTTTTGCATTTTTCTCGAAGTTATCAATTTTTTTTATAGAAGAAAAAATATGGGGAATCGAATTTCCAATAAGGAAGTGATTTCAAAAATTTTTTTTATGACCATCGATTTTTCAACCATCAGACGCCTGAGGAAATTTTATGCGTGGTTTTACTATCCGGCGGCTCATATATTTCGTCAAAAAGAACAAATGTGTAAATTTATTTATTTCTCTGCAACTACTTAGTAAAAAAAAGTTGTTTTAACTACATTACTACATAAATGTAACAACTTTCAGAGGTTGAATTTACCATATAAAAAAAAAGTAAATTTCATATTGTTTGCAACTAATACAAAATACTTATAATTACTAGCCCAGTAGTTAAAATGCTACTGAATATTGTAGTTAACTACTTTTTTCTAACTACACATATGTGGTTGTTTTCATCATTCGCATTTTTCCTGTGTACATATCACAAACAATATTCGTGAATTTCGAAAACAAGTGCATTATGCATCAAATAAGGCTAGAATGTAGGTGTAAACATGATTTACTATATTATATACACACTGATGGATTGCACTATAATGCTTTTATCATAAAACTATGTTAATGAAAAAAATTATTCAAACGTAAAAAAGATTTGGTGGCCCTGAAAAGGGCCGATTGTTTTGAATGATGACGATGATGATGGAAAAATTAACCGCCGAAACCGTAGAGAGTACGGCCTTGACGTTTGAGAGCATAGACGACGTCCATGGCGGTGACGGTCTTCCTCTTGGCGTGTTCTGTGTAAGTGACGGCGTCACGGATCACGTTCTCAAGGAACACTTTTAAGACACCACGGGTCTCTTCGTAAATCAATCCTGAGATACGTTTCACTCCACCTCGACGAGCCAAACGACGGATGGCGGGCTTGGTGATACCTTGGATGTTATCACGCAACACTTTACGATGGCGCTTGGCTCCTCCTTTTCCCAATCCCTTTCCTCCCTTTCCACGACCAGTCATTTTCACAGAGAATAAGGTTCGTACGTTCAAGCAGAACAGAGAACAAACTCGGAATGATGCTAAGGCCGTGAAAGGGCGCTGTTTTATTCCCTCTGGAGTTCCACTGCTCCCCTCCACGATTCGATCTACCAATCAGGATGTCAGTGTCCCCTTCCCGTTGACTAACTGGTGCAAGAGCTTCTGAAAGCTATAAATATGTGCGTTCATATCGCCGAAACCATTTTTCAGTTGTCCCTCGTACTGTGAACTTCTAAGCAATGGCTCGTACCAAGCAAACCGCGCGTAAATCCACCGGTGGAAAGGCACCGAGGAAACAACTCGCCACCAAGGCCGCTCGTAAGAGTGCGCCTGCAACCGGTGGAGTGAAGAAGCCCCATCGCTACAGGCCCGGAACCGTCGCTCTCCGTGAGATCCGTCGCTACCAGAAGAGCACCGAGCTCCTCATCCGCAAACTGCCCTTCCAACGCTTGGTCCGTGAAATCGCTCAGGACTTCAAGACCGACCTGCGCTTCCAGAGCTCCGCCGTGATGGCCCTCCAGGAGGCCAGCGAGGCCTACCTCGTCGGTCTCTTCGAAGACACCAACTTGTGCGCCATCCACGCCAAGAGAGTCACCATCATGCCAAAGGACATCCAGTTGGCCCGTCGTATCCGAGGAGAACGCGCTTAATTCTTTCCACCAAACAAAACAATCGGCCCTTTTCAGGGCCAACAAATTTTCTTACGTTGAAATATTTTTAATTCTTATACAAACATGCCTTAATATTCTATAAACAACCTTTTTTCGTATCGATTAAAAATACCTTTTAGTAGCAAAAAATCATACTGGATCTGGTAATTTTTTAATATTACATTCTCCAATTGCTCATCGAAAGAGTTTGTTATTTTGACGAAACCTACAAGTGAATGTAACTGATAAATAGTTATTCACTATTTTAATATTAAAAGTATTACTATATTTGAATAACTGACTTTCTACTATGAGATTAATTATTTTTATAGCTAGTACAAATATAGAAATTATAGACTATGCAAGAAATAGTCAGAGAATTTTATGAAAAGAACAAATTATTAGAAATTTTATGAAATTGTTTGTCTTGCAAATAAGGACAGTATTTTATGACGCTGAAAATTACTGGATTATGCCCTGAAAAACTGATTATTATGCGTTGAAAAATCAAAAAGTGCAAAATTGATGCTTTTGAAAGAAAAACGGGACCAAAATAAAGCTTTTAACATAAGGTTAATTAAAAGATGCATTTTAAACTAATATATATGGCTAGAATAATATAATATATACCTATTAAATTAAATATAAATAATAATAATAAAATAAGTTGTAGGCTACAAAAATTGATCATTTGCATGAATTTTTTTTAAGAAAAACCACCAACATTTTTAAATAAAGCAACTTATTCTCTATATTCATAAGAAGTAATAAAAAAAATTCTTTTTTGACAAAATGACAACCACTGAAATTTAACATATCGATTTTTTCTAAAAAAAAACTGTGGGTTCTTAGCTGTAAAAAGATATTTTTGCAGAATTTTCACTAAACTTTGCAAGTGAATAATTCCAAGTTTGCAAGTAAGTTTTTAGTAAATATTTAGGAAATTTTCGGTGCTGTGTGGGTAAACTTAAAAAAAATACAAGAAAAAAAAACCCATTTTTTGAAAATTACAACTAGGGTTGCCCTTTTAATTATGGATGATTAATTTTATTCATAAATTTATGATAAAATGTATTTATAAATAGATATTTCGTTAATTCAGATTTAGACGGTGGAATATTTTTATATTTCTTGCACAAAAAATAAAATTATGCAAGAATTAAAAAATTGTGCGATGAAAAAAAATTATGCGTTTTGATGACACGTTAAATTTATTTTATTTTATTCATAAACATGATAAAACGTAAAACTTTCTTTCAATTTTTGAAATTTATGCGATTATGCGCTTCGCACAAAGTGTAGGTCTCTACTTGCAAACAAGTGATTTCCTCTTCAGGGAGTCTATAAAAACAATATATAAAAAATATAAAAATAATAAACGAGTTTACAAAATATAAATACAAAATTATGAAATTATAATAAACACAAAATAAATACAAAATAAAGAGAGTTTAAAATTTCTTACCGAAATAAATCAGTGATATAGTTTACATCATCTTTTTCAAATCGTCATAAAAATAAAAATAAAAATTGTCAATTTTTACGTTAAACCCATAAACGTTGGAAAACGTTGGAGTCAATAACAAAAATAAGAAAATAGTAAAGTGAAAATAATAATAAAATAAATAATAGATGTAAACTACTAATATCATGTCGAGTCATGAGTGACCCTGACAAAATTCAGTGAATTTTTTAATTTTGCCAGACATGTGATATACCCGTTATATTTTTTATTATAGCTGAAATGTTGAAAAAGAGAAAAACAAAATAAATTCCTTCGTAAAAACGTTTGGTGGCCCTGAAAAGGGCCGATTGATATAGACGAGCAGCGAAAATGTCTTTGAAGTAACATTATCTACTGCTTTGCGACTTTCTTAACTGCAGTCTTCCTGGGCTTCGGAGAAGCTTTCTTGGTAGCTGCAGGTGCCTTGGATTTCTTGGGAGAAGCCTTCGTAACTTTGGGTTTGGCAGCGGTAGATTTGGCCTTTGGCGGTTTGGCCGCGACCTTTGCTGGCTTCTTCTTCTCGGCTACTGCTGGTTTCTTAGCCTTTGGTGCTTTCGGCTTAGCTTTTCCCTCAGACTTGGCGACGTTCAATTTGAAGGAGCCCGCAGCACCTGTTCCCTTGGTCTGAATCAGGGTCTTGTTGGCGACGGCCGCTTTCAGGTACTTCCTGATGAAAGTAGCTTGCCTCTCAACGTCGACTACGTACTTGCCGGCAATGAACTTCTTGATGGCTTGCAGAGACGAACCTCCCTTCTCGTTCAAATGAGTGATGGCTGCAACGACCATCTCTGATGCTGGCGGATGAGCGGCCTTCACACGAGGCTGTTTCGACTTTGCAGCTCCCTCGGAAGGTGCAACTGCAGGCGCAACAGTGGATTCTGCTTTCTCTGCCATTTTAAAATTGAATTTCTAGTTTATATTCAGAATTGAAGACTAACTTTAGGATGCACTCGATGCAACTAGTCAGGCTGTAGTGAAAAAATTTCCAGGTTCGCGGCGACATAGTAAAAGGCACGAACGGTGAAGAAAGGCCCACATTGCAAATGAACGTCGATTTCTCTGAACTTGGGCAAACTTGGAACTATATTTCAAATTTTTAACAGACAAATTTGTTTATAAACTTTTAAATTACTGAAATAATGGTTGACAACTGTAGTAAGTTTCAGATGTAAATGATTAATTTTTTATAATTTACAGAAAGTGGCTGAGTAAATAAACATTTTTGAAAATTGTGAACATTACTTTGTAACACTGACATGAGTACAAAGGATAAGCAAGAACAATGTAAGTAATTTCTGTTTTTGAAAAAGTGCATTTTATTGACAATAGTAAATAATTTGGTTATTCTTTTGGTTACATTATTTTTTATGATATATGTAGAATTTATCACTTGGTCAAATATTAATTTTAACGTTTCGACAGTAGAGGTGTGCATTTAATCGAGTCGAATCGAAAATTATTCGACTCGACAACAGAAAATTCGAATCGAAAATAAATTCGAATCGAACTACCAATTCGAAGTTTCGAATTTCGAATTGGCCGATTCGAAAATCGGAGTTTCGAATTGTACAACTCAACTCGGTTATTTTATTCGCACAATTATTTTGACAGAAATCCTAATTCTTAAAGAATTTTAATTGAAAATTTTTGAAATTTTATTAAAATTGTATTAAAAATAATTGAATTTTTGCAAAGATTTTATAAAGAAATGAGAAAAAAATTGAAATCATTCTTGAAATTTTTTTGAAAATAATTGAATTTTTGCAAAGATTAAAATCTATTTCTATTTAAGAAAATAATTAAATTGTTTTGAAGTATTTATTAAAATTTTAGAAAATAATTGTATTTATTCGTAAAATTTTATTAAAATTTTGTTTAAAAATAATTTAATTTTTACGGATCGTTATTATTTATGAAAATAATTGAATTCTTGCAAAGAATTGAATTATTTTCAATATTTTCAATATTTCCGAAAATTCAAATACATACACAAACTAATTAAAAATTTTAAATTAAAACAATTAAAATTTTTAAGAATTATAATCATACCTATTTATAAATTTAAATTCCACAAAAAATAATTTTTTCAAATTATACAAAAATTCTTCAATTTTTCTTGAAATATTAAATTACAATTTTTATATAAAAAAATAATTCTTAGAATTGGAAATTGTATTTATTAACCGTAACTATTGGTTACTAAATGAAATTAAATGAAATTAAATTTTGAGTGGTCTAAGAACATTTTTGGTTAAAAATTCGCTGAGTTTCAAAGTTTAGAACGCCAAAAACGTCATTTCGAGAAAAACGGAATTAAAGATTGCGATACCAACTAATTGTTGTATCTCTGGTTCTTCTTGGAAGTTATTCAGATAAGCATTGTTTCCAGTTCAGGGCACCTTGAAGATAGAAAACCAACAGATTTTAAATTTTTAGAACCCCCCCCTTAATTAACTAATTAATTTAAAAACCGACAATATGGGCTCTTTTCTAAAAAGGACAGTTTTTCTATTAAAAAACCATTTTTTTACAAGATTAATGATTAGGTACAATTTTATTGTGTCATTTAAAGAAAAAGAATATATATTAAACTTATTAAAAAATTTGGATTTTTAATTTTGCAAAAAACGTTTTTTGCCCATAACTTTAAAAAAATGTTAGGACACCTATAAATGTTTTTCTTTAGTTTTGTAGAGTTTTTTTAGATGCATCTTTTGGTCCCTAATTGAACATTTTTCGTCCATATTAACCGGAGACTTTTTTGAAAATTTTGTTGAAAAACGTAGAAGTAACTTTAAAATTATCGTTACCAAATTGTAGAGCATTAGAAAACGATTCGATTGACCTATTTTTGAACCTAATTCGATAATAAATTTCGAAATCATTGGTATTTTAAAAACCAAAAATTTTGGAAAATGACATTTTCTCAACTTTTGTGTTTAAAAATTTTTGTTTAACTATTAAATTATTGTAAATATCTTGAAGGGTATTTAAAAATACATTGATTGATCCAAAATCCAATCACTTTTACCATATTTATAAAAAGTAATTAATATATTTCTATAATTTTTATCTCTATGAGGAAGTACAGTGTTCATGAAATGAGTACCAAAATTATAAAAAAATATACAACTTAGCAGCGGTTTTTAATTATATATTAGCTATTAAATTGTTAAAATAAATGAAAATTTATTTTAAAAATTGAGCAAAAAATTTGCAAAATAATTCTTTTTCCTTATGTACTACAAACAATAAGCGAAATATTTTCTTCACTTTCAACACATTATTTGTATTTGTATGTTAGGCTTGGTCCATAAATTACGTCATACTTTTTAGGGGGGGAGCGGGTCTATGAAAATGTGACTAATTGTGACAAAAGGGGGGTGGGGATTTTTTATTTTGTTATGTCACACTTTATACTCTATTTATTATAATGAGAAAATTGTAATAAATAAAAATATCAAATATATTTCTTGTTTTTAAAATATTAAAAAGTGTACTAATTATTATGAGGCATTTTACGTGAAATGTCCTAAGTTGAAATTTGAACTTTTTAAAAAAATTGAAACTCGGGGAATTTGTTGTTCTATCAAGTAGAAATGACCCAAAAAATATTTTTGACTTTTTCGAAAATTTGGAGCCAATTTTACGAATTTTGATAACACCGGCTACTTTGTGAATTTTTTCTGAACATACTTGTAATGGAACAATTTTTTTGGAATATGTTTCTGAAAGGTTTTTTCGTCCCTTTTCCAATGGTGAATTTTATTTTTGCATATTTTAAAAATTTACCCTAATTTTTGATAATTAATATTTAATTTTCAATTTCCCAAAAATCGGTCCGTTTTATTTAAAAATAAATTATTGCAAGTATGTTCAGAAAAAATTCACAAAGTAGGCGGTGTTAGCAAAATTGGTAAAATTGGCCCCCTCTACCCCCCCCAAATTTTCAAAAAAAGTCAAATTTTTTTAAGGGGGGTTTACGAATTGTTACGTAATTTAGAGGGAGGGGGTTCCTTCAGATGTTACGTAGTGTGACAAAGGGGGGAGGGGGTCAAAAATGGGCTAAAAACGTGTGACGTAATTTATGGACGAAGCCTTATTTATATAATTATATATTAAAATTATAGAATAATTAATTGTGCGAATAAAGTAACCGAGTTGAGTTGTACAATTCGAAACTCCA
Organism: Leptopilina heterotoma; assembly: GCF_015476425.1. NCBI lineage: Eukaryota > Metazoa > Arthropoda > Insecta > Hymenoptera > Figitidae > Leptopilina > Leptopilina heterotoma. Next base: position 675,644 of record NW_025111081.1, on the reverse strand, counting down.
ATTTTCGAATTGGCTAGTTCGATTCGAATTTACTTTCGATTCGAATCGGCCAATTCGAAATTCGAAACTTCGAATTTTGAATTGGTAGTTCGATTCGAATTTTCTTTCGATTCGAATTTTGCACACCTCTATTCGACAGTCACAGCCGTCCTCTTCAGAAACGAAAAAAAGACGTCACGAACACTTATCAATTAATACTTATAGTCGGATATGAAAATTAATTTTTAAAAGTATTCGACATTTTATTTATAATAAAAAGTTTAAAAAAGTTTTTAATTTTCAATTTAACGTCTCAAGCACATAAGGGGTTGAAAATTAAAAAAACAAAAATTGATATATTGAAGATTAGTACTAAAATTAACTAAAAAGGGAAACAATTATATCTATACTTTCTTTATAAGTTGACATTTGTTCAATATTTTCAATTGTTGTAAATTTCTAAAATCACATTTTAATTTAATTAATAGGGTAGAGGGCCCCAAGGTGGCCACCCTAGGAAATTCTTATGCATTGCTTGGCAGCACTGATGCTTCAGATTATTTTGTATATGAAATAGGATAAATAATTAACAATATTTTAAAATGGCTTCTTATAAGCAAAAAAAGCAGTTTGCAACTATTGATTCTGTGATTATAAGCCAGAAACAATAAATTTCAAATTTTGCAACTATTTTTTTTTAATTTTTCAGTGAATTTTTGAATTCACTGAAATTCTATGCTAAAAAGTACAATCTGAAATTAGCTTACACTATGAGTTTTATAAAATTTTCAATTGAATATAATTTTTAATTACAATTGCTTAAACAATATTTCTTAATACGTAAGAGATAATCAAGTATTAAATTTTCTAATAACAATAGATACGCACTGAAATTCTCAGATATTTAATTGAAATTTAATATTAAAAAGATGATTTAGGGTTACATTTATTGTTCTGTCAGTGGCAATTGTTTTGCACACAATTTTGAATAAGCATTTTATTGCACGGAAAATCGAATAAGAATTGTCATGCACTAAAAACTGAATAAGAATGATCTTGCATTTGTTTTTCAATAAGCATTATATGAACGGGAGGCGTCGATTTATTTTATATAAATATGTCTATATTTTATAAATTATGTTTAATTATTTGATTTTTTAATTATTTTACTTTGACGAAGACTTTGACTAAGACTAAGACTTAGACTAAAACTTTGACGAAGACTTTGACTAAGACTAAGACTAAGACTAAGACTTAGACTAAGACTAAGACTAAGACTAAGACTAAGACTAAGACTAAGACTAAGACTAAGACTAAGACTGAGACTAAGACTAAGACTAAGACTAAGACTAAGACTAAGACTAAGACTTAAACTTTGATTAAAGACTTAGATTATAACTTAGACTTAGAATACGACTTTTACTAAGACTTATACTAAGACCTATACTAAGACTTAGATTTAGACTTAGAATATAACTTATACTTTGACTAAGACTTAGACTAAAACTTTGACGAAGACTTTGACTAAGATTAAGACTTAGACTAAAACTTTGACGAAGACTAAGACTAAGACTAAGACTAAGACTAAGACTAAGACTAAGACTAAGACTAAGACTAAGACTAAGACTAAGACTAAGACTAAGACTAAGACTAAGACTAAGACTAAGACTTAGACTAAAACTTTGACGAAGACTTTGACTAAGACTAAGACTATGACTAAGACTAAGACTAAGACTAAAACTAAGACTAAGACTAAGACTAAGACTAAGACTAAGACTAAGACTAAGACTAAGACTAAGACTGAGACTAAGACTAAGACTAAGACTAAGACTAAGACTAAGACTAAGACTAAGACTAAGACTAAGACTAAGACTTAAACTTTGATTAAAGACTTAGATTATAACTTAGACTTAGAATACGACTTTTACTAAGACTTATACTAAGACCTATACTAAGACTTAGATTTAGACTTAGAATATAACTTATACTTTGACTAAGACTTAGACTAAAACTTTGACGAAGACTTTGACTAAGATTAAGACTTAGACTAAAACTTTGACGAAGACTTTGACTAAGACTAAGACTAAGACTAAGACTAAGACTAAGACTAAGACTAAGACTAAGACTAAGACTAAGACTTAGACTAAAACTTTGACGAAGACTTTGACTAAGATTAAGACTTAGACTAAAACTTTGACGAAGACTTTGACTAAGACTAAGACTATGACTAAGACTAAGACTAAGACTAAGACTAAGACTAAGACTAAGACTAAGACTAAGACTAAGACTAAGACTAAGACTAAGACTAAGACTAAGACTAAGACTAAGACTGAGACTAAGACTGAGACTAAGACTAAGACTAAGACTAAGACTAAGACTAAGACTAAGACTAAGACTTAAACTTTGATTAAAGACTTAGATTATAACTTAGACTTAGAATACGACTTTTACTAAGACTTATACTAAGACCTATACTAAGACTTAGATTTAGACTTAGAATATAACTTATACTTTGACTAAGACTTAGACTAAAACTTTAAAGAAGACTTTGACTAAGATTAAGACTTAGACTAAAACTTTGACGAAGACTTTGACTAAGACTAAGACTAAGACTAAGACTAAGACTAAGACTAAGACTAAGACTAAGACTAAGACTAAGACTAAGACTAAGACTTAGACTAAAACTTTGACGAAGACTTTGACTAAGATGAAGACTTAGACTAAAACTTTGACGAAGACTTTGACTAAGACTAAGACTAAGACTAAGACTAAGACTAAGACTAAGACTAAGACTAAGACTTAAACTTTGATTAAAGACTTAGATTATAACTTAGACTTAGAATACGACTTTTACTAAGACTTATACTAAGACCTATACTAAGACTTAGATTTAGACTTACAATATAACTTATACTTTGACTAAGACTTGGACTAAAACTTTGACGAAGACTTTGACTAAGATTAAGACTTAGACTAAAACTTTGACGAAGACTTTGACTAAGACTAAGACTAAGACTTAGACTTAGACTAAAACTAAGATTTAGACAAAAACTAAGACTTATACTAACGCTTAGATTTTGACTAACAGTTAGACTATTATCAAGACTTAAACAATGCCTTTGACTTAGACTAAGACTTAGACTAAGACTTAGAATAAGACTTATACTTAGACTAAAACTTTGTCGAAGACTTTGACTAAGACTGAGACTTAGACTAAAACTTTGACGAAGACTTTGACAATGACTTAGACTTTGACTAAGACTTAGATTAAGATTTAGACTAAGACTGACTAAAACTTAGACTAAGACTTGACCATGAATTTGACTTACACTTGACTATGACTTGACTGAGACTTGAATATGACTTAGATTTTGACTAAGGACTTTGATCTTTGACTTAGACTTTTATTAAGACTTAGTCTTTGACTAGGAATTAGACTTTTACTGAGACTTAGATTTTGATTAAAACTTAGACCAAGACTAAGACTTAGACTACTACTTAGACTAAGACTTAGACTAAGACTTAGACTACGATTTAGACTAAAACTTCGACAAAGAGTTTGACTGAGACTTAGACTACGATTTGGTCTAAGACTTGGACTAAAACTTTGACGAAGACTTTGACTTAGACTAAGGCTAAGATTACATTGTTGGGCGTCGTTTTGCTTTAGAAATTTTTTACTTCCTAGATGAATGAAAGAAATGAAATTTTATAAAGTATCATCACTAAGAATAAAATAACTATTTCGATGCTGAACGTCGATGACAACTTCAGTAATATACGGGAAAAAATTACTATGGTACTTTATTAAAGTATTTTACTAGTGTAGAACACAATGTGACAAAGATAAATTTTGATAAAATATCAGAAATACTAAAATTTAAAAAAGTTATATAAAGTTTAGTAAAATTATATTAAAATTTGATAAAAGTTTAATAATAAATGTAACTTTTTAAATATATAATTTTTTTAAAGTTCAACACTACATATTAAAACTAAGATTTCACTTAACCTAAAAATGTGTTTAGTTGTTAGTAGAAATATTTACATCAATAAACTGTGTCGTTAAGGAGGATGGTGACTCAAATAAAAATGTTAAGAATTTTTTGAAATTTGGAAAAACTCGTTGTTAAGAATGTCTAAATTATAGAACAATTTTTTTTTAAATTTTTTACTGTCCCGTTTTTGAGAATTTAATTGTTGAAATTGCATGTTTTTATATGGGCTCTTATGGGGAGTGTTATGTGAAGTGCACTATTTTGATAATAACTTGTGTAAAAAAGTTAAACTTTTTTTAAAAATCATACTCTTTTAAAGTTTAATACTTTTGGAATAATTTAAAAAAATAATTGAGTAAACCGACTGTCCTGATTTTTAGAAATAACATTAAAACTGACGTAAAATTACAGATTCTCTAAACTCTCTAACATAATACACAGAAACGTGGCAACGTCGCAATGTAATCATATACGAATGAAATCATATTCAGTGTTACCAATACTGTTTCTAGCATGCATATGGAATGCGCTGTTGTCACGATCTCCATGCTCATAAAATTTTTTTACAAAATTTTTTTTACGTAATTAAATAATTATTTTTTAAAATATTTTTTAAGAATAATGAATTGGAATTATTAATAATACTATTTCTTATGTCTAATATATTAAGTATTGCATATTTCACTTATAAAATATATATTAAAACAGTTGGTATTGCAGTTTTAATCCCATATAAAAGCATGTGAATTCCCCTCTCGCCGCCTGCCCCGAAAAGACAGTCACCATCCTCCTTAATATCAAGATTTTCAACTGCATACTATCAGGGTGGCCGCAAGATTGACTTTATCAATTTCCCTGACATTTTACTGACAAAACAACGAATTTCCCTGACAAAAATTTTTCTGTTTAGAGCAAAAAATGTATTGCATGACAGTCTTAATTTCTTTAATTGCCCTGATAAAAAAATTTTTCCTGACATTTATCTGACTTTACTGACAAAATATTTTTTCCCTGACTTTACTGACATGTGGCCACCCTGACTATCAAATTTGCAATGTCAACATGTGACTTATCAGAAAGGTAGTCCTAATACTGCAACACATTTCGAACCAAATAATTCTTTCGTAAAAATATTTGTTGGCCCTGAAAAGGGCCGATTGTTTTTTGAGAATGGTGGTCAAGATTTACTTGGAGCTGGTGTACTTGGTGACAGCCTTGGTGCCTTCAGAGACGGCGTGCTTGGCGAGTTCACCAGGAAGGAGAAGCCTGACGGCAGTTTGGATCTCCCGGGAGGTGATGGTGGACCTCTTGTTGTAGTGGGCCAAGCGGGAAGATTCGGCAGCGATGCGCTCGAAGATGTCGTTCACGAACGAATTCATGATGCTCATGGCCTTGCTGGAGACTCCAGTGTCGGGGTGCACTTGCTTCAACACTTTGTAGATGTAGATGGCATAGCTCTCCTTCCTCTTGCGCTTCTTCTTCTTGTCGGTCTTGGTAATATTTTTTTGAGCCTTGCCGGCTTTCTTCACGGCTTTACCACTTGCTTTAGGAGGCATAGTTAGTTTTCAGAGAAAGTACGTCTGACCACAAAGGCAATTCAGGGTGAATTGATGCTTTTGGCAGGTAACGGCATCGTATTTATGTTCGCCTGCAGTGTCAGTGTAGCCTTTTGATTCGTGCGGGCACTCACTGCGACCATCTGCCACTCACGGCACAGAGAGGGGAGCGCACTGGAGGGGGACCCTATGTAGAGAGCATAAATAGGCGGATTTTAGAGGCATTAACATCATTCTCTTTGAATACTTCGTTGTGTTTACTTCGTTAATTCAACACAAAATAGAAAATGTCAGGACGTGGCAAAGGAGGCAAGGCGAAGGGAAAGTCAAAGACCCGCTCCAACCGGGCCGGACTCCAGTTCCCAGTGGGTCGTATTCATCGTCTTTTGCGCAAAGGAAATTACGCCGAGCGTGTTGGTGCAGGTGCTCCAGTGTACCTAGCCGCAGTTATGGAATACTTGGCTGCCGAAGTCTTGGAGTTGGCCGGAAACGCAGCTCGTGACAACAAGAAGTCGAGAATCATTCCCCGTCATCTCCAACTCGCCATCAGGAATGACGAGGAATTGAACAAGCTCCTCTCTGGAGTCACCATCGCCCAGGGTGGTGTTCTCCCCAACATCCAAGCTGTTCTCTTGCCCAAGAAAACCGAAAAGAAAGCTTAAATTTGTCATACTCACCCTCACAAAACAATCGGCCCTTTTCAGGGCCAACAAGAGTTTTTTACGTTTGAATTCTATGTTCTTTACATTTATACATACTACTTAAATATTTATTGATTAACTGATATTTTTATTTTTTCTTATATGCCAACCCACATCTGGTACAGATTGGCCTTTGGGAAAATTTCCACGCAGGATATTTTAAATATTAGTTTGATTTTTCTTAAATTTTTTATTGGTTTAAATCTGACAATCCAATTAAATTTCATTTTATAAAAATAAAATACTTTGGTAAATCCCAGTTGAGGCCAATTTGTGTTGACCACAACTTTACCCAAGAACACTAAAGAATAGAAATATTCGGTTCCTTTTTCAGTTGCGTTGTTGCAAACAGTTTTAGGGCATATATTATTAATTATGTTATATAATACCGTTTAGGAATTAAAGTGTTCAAAAGATGGGTGGACACCTTAGGGCCCCTTACCCTACAAAAATAAACAATTTATTGAATAATTTAATGTTTCTCAAATTTGAATTCTTATAAAAAATTTTATCAATACATTTTCAAATCATTAAATTCTTTGGACTAATTTTAATAAAATTTGTAAGCATAATTACCTACATTTTTCGAGTAATTCGATTAAAATTGAATTAACTCTAATAATTTCTAAGAATTTTATTATTTACGAAAATAATTGAATACCTAGGTAATATTTTTTTTTATATGCAAAAGATATCTTGGATGAAATGCCACATGAACTAGTGCACTTATCCTATAAAAATAATTGAAATATTAACTAGAATTGTAATAAATTTTTTAACATATTTGAATTTTTAGTCATTTGTAACTTCTGCAAAATGCAAATTAGCGTTTATAACTAAAATTCTACTATAAATTCATTATTTTTAATAATTAATTAGTTGTATATAAAACATTTAACTAATTTCAGAAAAATTTGAAATAAATTACCTAATTCTACTTTCCCTGAATTCCCTGGCCTGTGTCAACCCTAATTCTGTACAGTATTTATGAACAAGAAAATTTAAGATTAGAAAACAACTTAAAATAAAAATTATTTCCATATTGGCTAATTCTAATATATCATTCTAAAATACTTATGTTTGAGACAAAGAAAATTCTTTCGTAAAAAGCAATTGGTGGCCCTGAAAAGGGCCGTTTGTTTTCAATCATCCACTATCAATTTCTTTTCACTTTACTTCTTGGCAACCCTCTTTGCCGCAGGCTTTTTCGCTTTGGGTGCCGCAGCTTTCTTGGGCGAAGCTTTGGCCGCCTTCTTGGGAGCAGCCTTGGTCACCTTGGGTTTGGCGGTGGTGGACTTGGCCTTCGGTGGCTTGGCCGCAACCTTCGGGGTCTTCTTCTTCTCGGCGACGGCTTTCTTGGTCTTGGCTGCCACGGCCTTCTTCGGAGAAGCTGCTTTCTTGGCCTTTGGTGCTGCAGCAGCTTTGGGTTTGGCGGCAGTCTTGGTCTTGGGCTTGGCTTTGGCCTTGCCCTCGGCCTTGGCGACGTTCAACTTGAAGGACCCTGCAGCGCCCTTGCCCTTGGTCTGGATCAGAGCCTTGCTGGCGACTGCAGCCTTCAGGTACTTTCTGATGAAGGGAGCCTGCTTCTCGACGTCGACTTTGTAGGTGGCGGCGATGTACTTCTTGATGGCTTGGAGCGAAGAGCCGCCTCTCTCCTTCAAAGTCGCGATGGCCGCGTTCACCATCTCCGACGCTGGCGGGTGACTGGCCTTGGCGCGGGGCTTCTGCGCCTTGGCTGCTTTCTTCGGAGTCGCCACTGCAGGTGCGGCTGGGGATTCTACTTTGTCTGCCATTTTACTAAAGTGGTTTTCGAAAAAGTTCAAGTAAACTCAGTGATGCTCTCAACGTGACTTGTGAGACTGAAGTGACCATTTTTCGAAGAGAGTCGGGTGTTAGTAAAGCGCACGAACGTTGAAGAAAGACCCCGACGCTCGTTGGGCGTCTACCTTTTGAATTTTCGCTAGCTTGCGAACCACATTCAAAAGATTTTATATTTTTTAATGATTAAATTATACTTATCGTTTTGATAATATATTGAATTTCACTTGCACGAATATTGTCTTTCTTGGTTCTTTGAAAATATTCTTTATTTTTGTGGTAGTTTCCTGCAAAAAACAACACTTTCCGGACCTCTGATGTAAATGTACGGAGGATACAAGTTCTGAAAATTGTTAAAAACATATTAACAAATTGACTTTTTAAAGATTTGAGTTTTAATATCAACGCTTTAATTATCACTCTTGTGAAGTATTTAAATTATTTCATTAGTAAATATAAACTGAAGGCGTGAAAAGCAGTTTAATTTAGGTTTGAGTTCTAACTCTCAATGTAGTTTAATGGCGCGTGGCTAAATGTGTAGTTGAATAATAGAAAATTTATAACAATTTATGATTATCATTATTATGTGGTTTAATATACTTTTAAAACAATATTTTTCTTTTTCGCAGACATTTTTTTGTACTATAGACCTAAATATATTAAATATGTATATATTTGAGCAGCATTCAAGATATATTATATATCTCCTTCTCTTTTATAGTTTTTTTAAATTTTTTTTAAGAATTACTTTGTGGTATAATAATAAAACCATTATAATAGTATTTGAAATAGTAACGAGAAGCCTGATTTTCTTGTTCAATAGTCTTCTACTTATTTAATATATGTTAAAATTATTTTAATTGTAATACAAGAACACAGAAAAAACTGAACTCAAAATGAGTAAACAAACAGATTGGACCGGGAAAAACTTTGTTTCTAAAATCCGATTCATTGTATTTTTGGAGAATTGAAAACAATTTTTTTTAGGTTAGAACTTGTAAATTTATAAGTATCAATACCAACCATGCAAGATAAAATACAAAAATTTTAATACTGCCTAGAAACCAAAGATAATGACGCCAAATTTAAAATTAAAACTATTTAAAATTCTGTAATATGAACATTATAATAAGTATTTATTATAAAGAATGGCAGCTAATGAAACTCTATAGATAAATATATTTTAAAATATATTTAAAAGATTCTTAAAATTATAATTTCATATATACTAAAAAATTTTGAATTGAACATCATTATTGTAAATAATATAAAAATAACATAATCTTTCTAATTTTAATAATAATGATATAATTAACAAATTATTGTTAACATTACATTCTTAAAATTTTCAATTTCTATAAAAACTAACATAACCTGATATTTGATCCGGGTAAGACTGATTTTGAGTAACTTGAAGTTAGTCGTTTACTCATTTTGATACCGAACTCATAATGAGTTGCAACAAAAATGAGTTCAGCTTTTTTCTGTGATAAGTAAACTACGATTATTTAAAGATAATTGCTAACATTATTTTATTAAGCGCGTAGACTATATATTTCAATTCTCTTTCGATAGCTTCTTTTCTTCCTTCTTTAAAACTTTTCTCTTATTTTTTACACAACCAAAGACAATTTAATTAATCAAAGTTTCTACTAATAGTTTCCCAAACTATTGGACTTTTAGTCTAGGTTCAAATAACTAGTTAATAAATTATTTATTAACTTTTTTTTAAAACTATGTTATATCTTCGGATGTAACATAATAGTGATCAAATTTTTGTAGAATTTTAATTATAAACAGGACCATGATTTCTAAAAAATTTCAATAAGCCTAAAAAGGCCCTGTTAGGAAAATTTCTGCACGGCTGACTATGGTGTTAATATTCTAACATAATAATTATAAAAAAATTAAGAGTTTAATTAAATTATAGTGTTTATTTATTATTTTAATCATTTTTGTAATTTGTTGCTTTGAAATATGTTTAAAAATAAGCTTTATTAGTTTTTAATATGCAGGAGTAACATTAAAAAAATACTTATTTTTTAAATGTGCAATATTCACGTGGACAAGTGTAAAGCGGGGAAGGGGTTTGCCAAATGTCCACGATTGTTCACAACGCGAGGCGGGGGGAGGTGTGTAAAAATTGATGAAAAATTATCCACGAGATTTATGGACGACCCGTAAGGGTTACCTTCTTAGCTATTCACCTCTCTTATGCACCTTCTATATAAAGAAGAACAACGATAAAATTTAAACCCTTCACTCATACCTCGTTTTCGATCTCCATCTCTTTCACAATCTATTAGTGAGTGAGAAAAGAAAAATAATTAGCCAATAAGGAAATAAGACGCTCTTTTCGTAATTAAGCTTGAAAGTGAAATTCACCACTTTTCCTTCCCCTACCAATTTCCCTTCTGCAAACCAAATAAATAGGCAATATTCGTGAATTTCGTAAACAAGAGCATTATGCATCAAATAAGACTAGTACGTGATTCACTATAACTCACTGATCGATTGCACTGTAATGCTTTTATCATTGAATTATGTTATTGAAAAAAGTATTCAAACGTAAAAAAATTTGGTGGCCCTGAAAAGGGCCGATTGTTTTTTGGATGATAGTGAGTGAATTTAACCGCCGAAACCGTAAAGGGTGCGGCCTTGACGCTTGAGAGCATAGACGACGTCCATGGCGGTGACGGTCTTCCTCTTGGCGTGCTCGGTATAAGTGACGGCGTCACGGATCACGTTCTCAAGGAACACTTTCAAGACACCACGGGTCTCTTCGTAAATCAATCCTGAGATACGTTTCACTCCACCACGACGAGCCAAACGACGGATGGCGGGCTTGGTGATGCCTTGGATGTTATCTCGCAACACTTTACGATGGCGCTTTGCTCCTCCTTTTCCCAATCCCTTTCCTCCCTTTCCACGACCAGTCATTTTCACAGAGAATAAGGTTTACGTTTGAACAGAACAGAAAACAAACTTGGAATGATGCTTCGCGGTGAAGGGGCGCTGTTTTATTCCCTCTGGAGTTCCACTGCTCCCCTCCACAATCTGACCGACCAATCAGGATGTCAGTGTCCCCTTCCTCTTGACTAACTGGTGCAAGAGCTTTTGAAGGGTATAAATATGTGTGTTTTTGCCGCCGAAAGCATTATTTTTCAGTTGTCACTCGAACTCTCAACTTCGTAGCAATGGCTCGTACCAAGCAAACCGCGCGTAAATCCACCGGTGGAAAGGCACCGAGGAAACAACTCGCCACCAAGGCCGCGAGAAAGAGCGCGCCTGCAACCGGTGGAGTGAAGAAGCCCCATCGCTACAGGCCCGGAACCGTCGCTCTCCGTGAAATCCGTCGTTACCAGAAGAGCACCGAGCTCCTCATCCGCAAACTGCCCTTCCAACGTTTAGTCCGTGAAATCGCTCAGGACTTTAAGACCGACCTGCGCTTCCAGAGCTCCGCCGTGATGGCCCTCCAGGAGGCCAGCGAGGCCTACCTCGTCGGTCTCTTCGAAGACACCAACTTGTGCGCCATCCACGCCAAGAGAGTCACCATCATGCCAAAGGACATCCAGTTGGCCCGTCGTATCCGAGGAGAACGCGCTTAATTCTTTCCACCAAACAAAACAATCGGCCCTTTTCAGGGCCAACACATTTCTTTACGTGGGCATTTATTATGAGCAGACATTTTAGAATTTACTTGTTATTGAGCCTAAAGACTATAATACAGCTTTATTTTTCTTATTATTTAGATAACTTCAGAGCACTCTTACTATAATTTGAGAATAGGCATAAGATTACGAATAAAGTAAATGTGTCTTGTTATTCAGATAACTCAAATTTCATTAATGGAAAGGGTTAGGATCCTCTAATGGATTCTAAACATACATAAAATGATACTTTTCATTTTTCTTACTATTTAGTTAATTTCAAAACGTCATGTTAAAAATTCAAACCATGAAGCACTACACTTGAAATTTACAGGCATTATTGCTGTAAAATTTTACACCGATAGAAGTTATTAATTATGCGGCTATTTACTTAGTTAATTTAAAAGTTTAATTTTTCTTAGCATAAATACAGAATTAAAACTTTCTATTTATTGAAATTGTTGGTTTAATTTGTCGAAATTTTTATTTATGACGCTGACATTTTTATTAATTTTCAAATTCTTGATTTAGGTACTTGTAATTTTATTTTCTTAAAAATTGATGTCAGCGTAATACTAATGAAATATATTTGCTAACCTTATAGAAACAATAATGTAATACTCAATATACTGAGAATTTGGTTGCATACATTTGATGTGTATGCAGTTTAAAGGTATTGAAATTTGAATTTATTTCTAAATTAATACGTTTACAGTTTCCTCGCATGCAATTTAATTCAAAGCAATATTTTTTTAATAAAATATTATTAACTTAATACCTAAACAGTTTTATCGTATGCAGTTTAAATTGTATAATGTTTATACTTTTAATCAAAAAAATTTTAATAGATAATTACCTTGTATACATTTATATTGCGTTTGCAGTTATTCTGTAGGCAATAACAACGGCTCTAAAAATAAAATAACGAACACGTTATTTCATGTTCTAAAAAATGAAATGATGTCGCAACATCCTAATATTACGTTTTTATTTTATATAGCCTAAAATAAATATTTTCTGTTTAGAAGAGACGAATAATTATTTCTCGTCAGAACAATATTTAATTTTAAATAATTTAAAGCAAAATACTGACTAATATTATACTTTAAAAGTTGAATAATTAAATACACTAATACAAATTAAACTGCAGATATTATCCATAAGATTTCAGATAATTCATTTCATTAACTTTAAAATATACAGTTATTCTTTTCTTATGAATTAGAAACTTTGTTTCAATCAATACAACAGATGTGAATTTTGTTAAATATATCGTAAAATAAATAATACATTATTTAATGAAATTTAAAAACAATGCAAAAAATGCCTTTGCCCCACACGCTTATGTTTTAAAAAATAAAAGTTTGTTCAGTAAAATTATCATTTTATTTTTGCAAAACAAGTTTTTTGTTATATTTGTTAAAATATTTGATATTTTTAGGTTTTTCTTTTTTTAATCAATTGGTCTGATTGCATTGCAACTTAATTTTTAATACCAATTGGAATAGACAGAAAATAAAGGAGATATTTTAAAATACGTCTTTGCCCCGCATAATGCCTTTGCCCCACTCTCCCCTACCGTCTATATAGCAAAACAATGAAATTTCTCTGCACATCGAATTATAGAACTTATGGTAAAGAATAACTTCTTTGTTTTATGTATTAGATAAAAGACAATTTGACAAGATAATCAGGCTAAGCGTTACTACCTATATCATATAATATTATAACGATTTTGTTACTATACCATAAAATAAGATTAAAAAAAATTTAAATACAATTCAACTAAGACTAAGGATGATGACAAAAAAAAGTAGTTACTTACAAAAAAAGTAATAAGAACAACTACAAAATCTGATTACACTAACTACATTCTTAGTTCCTTTTACTATTTTTCGGTAGTCAATATAACTTTTTAAATTCAGTTGAGGACCTATTGAATCACGCAGAATAGTTAAAAAGAAACCAAACCTACTAGAAATTTTTTTCAGTGTAAGCAAAAACTTATTATAAAACCATAAAAAGAAGAATAACACTTTTAAAAAAACTTAATTTAATAAATAATGTTAGAACTAAATAATTCTCTCGTAAAAAGATTTTGTGGCCCTGAAAAGGGCCGATTGTTTTGTTCAGAGTGGACAGAATTTACTTGGAGCTGGTGTACTTGGTGACTGCCTTGGTGCCTTCAGAGACGGCGTGCTTGGCGAGTTCACCAGGAAGGAGAAGCCTGACGGCAGTTTGGATCTCCCGGGAGGTGATGGTGGACCTCTTGTTGTAGTGGGCCAAGCGGGAAGATTCGGCAGCGATGCGCTCGAAGATGTCGTTCACGAACGAATTCATGATGCTCATGGCCTTGCTGGAGACTCCAGTGTCGGGGTGCACTTGCTTCAACACTTTGTAGATGTAGATGGCATAGCTCTCCTTCCTCTTGCGCTTCTTCTTCTTGTCGGTCTTGGTAATGTTCTTTTGAGCCTTGCCGGCTTTCTTGACAGCTTTGCCACTTGCTTTAGGAGGCATGGTTGTTTTCAGAGAAAATACGTCTGAACACAAAGGCAATTCAGGGTGAATTGATATTTTGCACACTGGCGGCACCGTATTTATGTCCGACTGCGGCATTTTGATTGGTGCGGGCACTCACTGCAACCATCTGCCACTCACGAAAAAGAGAGGGGAGCGCAGTGGAGGGGGTGACCTGTGGGGAGAGCGTAAATAGGCGGATTTCTGGCGCAGAACATCATTCGCTTTGTATTCTTCGTTGTGTTTACTTCGTTAACCTAAAACTAAATCAAAAATGTCAGGACGTGGCAAAGGTGGCAAAACCAAGGGAAAGTCAAAGACCCGCTCCAACCGGGCCGGACTCCAGTTCCCAGTCGGTCGTATCCATCGTCTCTTGCGCAAAGGAAACTACGCCGAGCGAGTCGGTGCTGGTGCTCCAGTGTACCTCGCAGCTGTGATGGAATACTTGGCTGCCGAAGTCTTGGAGTTGGCCGGAAACGCAGCTCGTGACAACAAGAAGTCGAGAATCATCCCCCGTCATCTCCAACTCGCCATCAGAAATGACGAAGAATTAAACAAGCTTCTTTCTGGAGTCACCATCGCTCAGGGTGGTGTTCTCCCCAACATCCAAGCTGTTCTCTTGCCCAAGAAAACCGAAAAGAAAGCTTAAATTTTCCATACTCACCCTCACATAACAATCGTCCCTTTTCAGGGCCAACAAATATTTTTTACGTTTGAATACTATGTTCTTTACATTTATATTAAAAATCAGAACCAAAATTAATTTTTTTATATAGAGATAATCTTCCTTTCTGATTTACAAGAAGGAGGATGTTACACATGATCTTTCATGAATTTACGGGAAAGAAAGTTCACCAAAAGTCGAGAACTTTCTAAAAAGTTTTGGATATATGTATTATAAAATTTCTGATGAGAATGGAGTCGGAGTGGGAAGCACAAAACCTTAGTTGTATAAATTATAAACTAACATCTTCACATGCATTTTATTTATTGATTTATAACTGAAAATCCAATTAAATTTCAGTTTGGCAATACTTTGGGAAATTCCAGTTGGGTTGACCACATCTTTGTCCGTTGGACAAAGAAAGTTTTTGAAACTTTTTTTAAATTCAGGGTGGTCACAAGTTTCGCTTATTTCGTAAAAGAATGCACATGCGCAATATGCGTAAAACTTCTGCTGTATTTGTATAAATTTCTACGTTATCAGCATAAAAGTTCTACCTGTAACGCATGGGACGTCAGTATACTACGATTGCAAGAGATCCATGCTTTTTTAGTATATGTTTCATGCAACTGAGGTATAAAAACATGCCTCTTTACCAGGACGTTCATACAAAATTAGCATAGGAAGTCTCCATACTACAAACGCTTGATTTTTCTCTCCGTGTAGGAAGTAAAAAACTTCTAAAGCAAAACGACGCCAAAGTTTTATTCTCAGTCTTAGTGTTAGTCTTAGTCTAAGTCTTAGTTCTAGTCTTGGTCTTAGTCGTAGTCTAAGTTTTAGTTTTAGTCTCAGTCTAAGTCTTAGTCTAAGTCGTAGTCTAAGTCATAGTCTAAGTCTTAATATTAGTTTTAATCTTAGTCTAAGTTATAGTTAAAGTCTTCGTCAAAGTTTAAATCTAATCTTAGTCTTAATCGTAGTCTAAGTCTTAGTCTTAGACAAAGTGTTTGTCTAACTCTTAGTCTAAGTCTTAGTCTTGGTCTAAGTCTTAGTCTAAGTCTAAGTCTCAGTCTAATTCGTAGTCCTAATCAAAGTCTTATTCTCAGTCTTAGTCTTAGTCTAAGTCGTTGTCTTAGTCAAATCTTAGTCCAAGTCATTGTCAAGTCACAGTACATATCTTAGTCAAATGCTAAATCTTTGTCTTAGTTAATGTCTAAATTTTAGTCAAGTCTTAGTCATTCCTAAGTCAAGTCCTAGTCAAGTCTAAGTCAAGTTTAAATAAAGTCTAAGTCAAGTCTTAATCGAGTCTTAGTCGAGTCATGTGCCCTTGGATATCATAGACGTCGCATCAATGCCCCGGAAATTTTCTAACGTCTATGTAACTAACGGAGGCGGTTCAGGGCCCATCTTGGCCAGATGGTAGTACCCTGTTTAGGCTCGCTCGTTCCTCGACACGGAATAAAACAGCACGAAACATGAAAATGAGCGGTAAAAAATAGACTACCTGCAGGGTAATTTGGGTGAGATGCAGAACGCGGACCGAAAGATTACGCTGGAGATTCGCAACCTGGATTGCCTTACCCAGGAGGACGAGGTGCAGGAGGCACTATCGGGTCTCATAAATGAACTGACAGAAAGCAGAAAAGTGACGGTCCTTGAACCTAACAAGCGGGGGATGAAACTCGCAGTTGTGGTCACCGACCAGAATCAGGCTGAAAAGCTGGAGGTGCTCGGACGCATAAAAATTGGTTTTATGTCATGCCCGATCAGAAGGAGGCTTATGATAGTGAGGTGTCACCGATGCCTCGGCTATGGTCACCTAGCAAGAGAATGTAACATGACGGATAGATCGATTGCAAGAGGAATGCTTCGTGCTTTTTGTGTAAGGAGAAGTTCCCAGAAAGAATACAGGATTGAATTGCTGTTGATGGTCTAGTCCTGCTTATACCAAAATTTGCCTATGCATTTAGAAATTGTTCGCTAAGCCCATACGTTATTTTTTATAATTTTGTTATTACAATTAATTGTTTATGATTTGTTATTTATAATTTGTTATGTTATTTGTTAATTATAATTCTTTAATTTTGTTACAATAAAAGTTGTTATAATTTCCTAATTTATTATTATTACAATTCTGTTGTTATTGTTAATATTTATTATTATAATTTAATGGTATTTATTATTGTTGTTTGTTATACTTGTCTATTATTATTTATAGTTATTATTTATAGTAATATGTAAATAACAATCTTTTTTATTGACTTTTATTATAATTATTATTATTAATATTATGATTATTATTATTAATTATTATTCTACATATTATTATTATTATTGAAAATAGGTTACGGTGATGTAACAAATGTATAAAATGGTAATAGTATAGTTTAGAATAGCGATTTTTTTATTAACAATCTATTTATATCTCTATAAATCTGTTTCCTTTTATTAAAAATGTTTGTTCCTCAGCTGAAAAAGTTGTATAGAGTTTGAGTAGAATTATTCTATATGAATTCTAGTGGATATTCTATAGAATTTACTAGAATGATCCTATTAAATTTCTACACGAATTCTAGTAAATTTTAGCAAATTCTGTAGAATATTCACCAGAATTTATAGAGAAAGATTGTAGTGAAATTCTATAGAACTGTTTCAGCTGCGCTATAACGTATTAAATAATTTTTGAGGTTTCAAATTTTCGATGTTAAAACATAGGAAACATCGATGTTAAATTTTTTCGATGTCGAAGTTGAGCAACATCGATGTTTTGTTGTCGATGTTCCATCTCTACTTTTCATAATATTCCCCCTATTTTCTCTTGATTTCCGTGACCTTCGGCAACACTAATTTATTTGTTACATTTAGAATCCATTTTTTGGGAATGTAATATAAAATTAAAAGTTTAATGTTAGCAGCAAACATATTCCAACGAATAAATATTTGTTGGCCCTGAAAAGGGCCGATTGTTTTGTTTGGTGGAAAGAATTAAGCGCGTTCTCCTCGGATGCGACGGGCCAACTGGATGTCCTTTGGCATGATGGTGACTCTCTTGGCGTGGATGGCGCACAAGTTGGTGTCTTCGAAGAGACCGACGAGGTAGGCCTCGCTGGCCTCCTGGAGGGCCATCACGGCGGAGCTCTGGAAGCGCAGGTCGGTCTTGAAGTCCTGAGCGATTTCACGGACTAAACGTTGGAAGGGCAGTTTGCGGATGAGGAGCTCGGTGCTCTTCTGGTAACGACGGATCTCACGGAGAGCGACGGTTCCGGGCCTGTAGCGATGGGGCTTCTTCACTCCACCGGTTGCAGGCGCACTCTTACGAGCGGCCTTGGTGGCGAGTTGTTTCCTTGGTGCTTTACCACCGGTGGATTTTCGCGCGGTTTGCTTAGTACGAGCCATTGCTTACGACTTCAGAGTACGAGTGACGACTGAAAATAACGGTTAGCGCGGCTTTTGACTTTTAAAACTCTTTATTGTTTTTCTTTTTACATTGTAAATATACATGAGTACGAATTTGTAACAAAAATAGGATTCTATCTTATGATATCTACCTTATGAATTAATAATTTGGGCTAATTTATTTGGCACGTGTAGCATATGAGTATCACATGGATAATAATATATAGTTACAGTAAAAATTTTATAAAAACCTGATTAATTCCAAATAATAATAAAATTTGGAAACAAAAACAACTTACAAACTAGAAAATTTACTATGCTTATAATTAGTGGTATTACACATTACTGAAGTAAATGATTTATAAGTTTGTACTTAATCTTAAATGGAGCTTCAGCGTATTTGAGACTACCAACATCTTTCAAAATATCTAAATTTTTAGTTTGGTGGTCAAAGAAATTTTTTGTTAGTGTATATATGTAATCTTTAATTAATGGAATTTTTAGTGTATCATGCAGTGTTACAATTTTTGTACCTGGCTTCGCATTTAATGTCATTCTTAGACATTTATTTTGTATTTTTTGTACTTTCTCAATATTCGTTTTGTAAGTGTTACTCCAGATGGGGGCAACGTACAATGCTATTGGTCGTATAATCATTTTGTAAGTATTTAATTTATTTTGTCGGCTCATTTTACTTTTATAATTCATAATAGAATATAGATTATTTATTGTCATATTTGCTTTGGCTCTGATTGAATTTACATGCTTAGTATAAGATAATTTTGAGTCTAAAATTACTCCTAGATATTTCGCTTGCTTAATAGGAACTATAGTTTCGTCATAAAGTGTAGGATTCGTGTATTTGTCGTCTCCATCATTATGAGAGAATATAACGAGTTCAGTTTTATTTGTATTAATTTTAATTTTCCATTTATGGAAATATTTTTCTAATTTAAAGAGATATTTTTGGATTTTGTAAAAACGCACATATTTATAGCTTTCAGAAGCTCTTGCACCAGTTAGTCAGGGAGAAGGGGACACTGACATCCTGATTGGTCGGTCAGATTGTGGAGGGGAGTAGGGTAACTCCAGAGGGAATAAAACAGTGCCCCTTCACGGCCTTAGCATCATTCCGAGTTTGTTTTCTGTTCTGATCGAACGTAAACCTTATTCTCTGTGAAAATGACTGGTCGCGGTAAGGGAGGAAAGGGATTGGGAAAAGGAGGAGCAAAGCGCCATCGTAAAGTGTTGCGTGATAACATCCAAGGCATCACCAAGCCTGCCATCCGTCGTTTGGCTCGTCGTGGTGGAGTGAAACGTATCTCAGGATTGATTTACGAAGAGACCCGTGGTGTCTTGAAAGTGTTCCTTGAGAACGTGATCCGTGACGCCGTCACTTACACCGAACACGCCAAGAGGAAGACCGTCACCGCCATGGACGTCGTCTATGCTCTCAAGCGTCAAGGCCGCACCCTTTACGGTTTCGGCGGTTAATTTTCATATTCATCATCGTCATCAAAAAACAATCGGCCCTTTTCAGGGCCACCAAATATTTTTTACGTTTGAATAATTTTTCATCAATAACATAGTTTTATGACAAAAGCATTAAAGTGCAATCTATCAGTAAGTAATATAGTGAGTCACGTATACCCACATTCTAGGCATTATTTAATCCATAATGCTCTTGTTTTCGAAATTCACGAATATTGTTTGTACTAAGTACACAGAAATAAATGCGAATGGTGAAAACTACCACATGTGTATGTTTTATGTAATTAAAATTAGTATTTCTTACTAGTTGCAGAGAGAGAAATAAATTTACACATTTGTTCTTGACGAAATATATATATATATATTTCGTATAAAATATATATATCCTGCTGTTGAGAATTTGTAAAAATAATTGATTCTATATGAAGTGTGAAAATCGACATCACTATAACGTGTGAAAATTGAAAAAGACGTTATTTAAAAGAAACAGTATTCAGTTTGCTCATATACTATACTTTTACAACACTTGAGTTCACAGGCAACTGCCACACCACGATGAAAAAACCTGTTTTTTATAAGACTAAACTCTGTAAATAATGTACATATATTTCCTGTTAAATAAATATTGGTTTACAAACAAACAAAGCGATGAAAAAACCAGTTCTCGTCCGATCACTGAAGTTAAGCATTTTTGGGCGCGGTTAGTACTTGGATGGGTAACCGCTTGGGAATACCGCGTGCTGTTGGCTTTTTTTGTAATAAAATAATGGTAATAAATAATTTCATCTCCGAAGCTTTTTTAACATGTCTCCAATTTAATTATTTTTTATCTTCAAAAATTTTTTTTAAATTATGTAATTTTTATTTTTAAATATATGTCACTTAATAGTAAAAATATCCCAAAAATCATCAATGTGATCAAAAATTGATTTATTTTTAATCGAAACCCTCCCACACAGCACATGATATTTCCTAAATATTTCCTGAATATTTCACTGAAAGATTGAAATATTTCAGTGCAAGGTTCAAACAGGAAAATGTCCGCTTCTGTGGAAATATTGACGCGAAAGTTGAGAAAATATTTCATTGAAATATTTTGGAAATATTCAACTGAAATGATGCGCACTGGTCGAACTCAGTTTCTATGGCCTGTAGAGCTGCGCAGTAATTTTTGGCTTACTATATCCTATGGGTTTTAAAATATTTCAGAAAATTCCTATTGGTTTGAGGTGTTTAACAAATTTTTCAATTTTGTGAAATATTTTCACAATATTGCAGAATCTTTATGTGTAATATTGCAGGAATATTTCAATGAAATATTTTCTCAACTTTCGCGTCAATATTTCCACAGAAGCGGACATTTTCCTATTTGCAGAAATATTTCAAGAACTTTGCACTGAAATATTTTTTATTATTATTGCGTATATTTTGAAATAAAAATTAATTATATTTAGTATTCAAGTAAAACTGATTAAATAAAAAAGTTAATTAAATTAAGTAAAATATTGAAAAAGTAAACTTCATTGTCAAAGTATATATAAAATTCTATACTTTTAGAATTTAAAAAAGATATAAGTGCACATGTGTTTTCAAATACGATATAAATGGTAATCGTTGACAATTCTTTTTATGTATTTTGTAAAATATCTCTCAATATACATAGCTATTTATTTTACTAATAATAAGAAGAAGTAATAAGAAAAACATTTTTATTTCATAATTTTCATTTTTTGCTTTTTCGTAATATAATTTCTTATTTTTTATCTATGCAAAAATTTTTAATAAAATTTATGTATTTTTTATGTTTATACGTTACATATAACGTGATATGATAATGGTTTAAATAGAGCAATACGGGGAATTTTTTTTCTATTACAACCAGGTGCATTGAAAGCTACACAACCGAAATTGGTAAGAGAAATTTATAATTTTACTATTTCAAAACATCAATAATTTTTTAATAATCTTATCAAAATATTAAGCAATAATATTTTATAAATTTCTTCAAAATTTACAAAACCGAAAAGTAAATAAAGCTAAGCTAATGAAACTTATTGTTACTCGGGGGTTTTTGGGGTCGCTGATTACGAATTTAAAATCATTTTTTAAAATATTTAATATTTCGGATCCAATATGGAGGACGAATAAATTATAATAAAAAGCAAGGATTTGGATTTTTAATTTCAATTTTGACATAATTCGTAATTCAGCGACCCCAATAAAAACCCTTAAATATAAAAGATGATAAAATTTGAAACGAATTTTATTAAAATATATTTTAAATTGTTTCCAATAATTTTATTAAAATTTTTTGCAAAAAGTAAATTATTTTTAAAAAAATGTTAATAAAATGTCACAAAAGAATTCAATATTATTTCTTTAAATATTAAAATCTTTTGCAAAGATTAATTATTTTCAATAACATTTCAGGAAAGAATTCAATCTTTTTTCTTAATTCGCTTTAAAAATTTCCAAAAGATTTAAATTATTTTCTAAAACTATATTAAATCTTTCGAAACAATTAAATTATTTTCAACAAAATTTTTATAAAGAATTCAATTATTTTATTTAAAAAAATCCAATTTTTTGTGGAAAAATTTTAATTATTTCAAAAAATACGAAATGTTTGAAGTTTCCAAAAATAAATATCTAGATTTTAACCCAATTAATAATATTCT
Organism: Leptopilina heterotoma; assembly: GCF_015476425.1. Lineage (NCBI taxonomy): Eukaryota > Metazoa > Arthropoda > Insecta > Hymenoptera > Figitidae > Leptopilina > Leptopilina heterotoma. The sequence goes on along the minus strand of NW_025111081.1, from coordinate 653,199 downwards.
AGAATATTTTACATTTATTATCCGTTTAGAAATTTAGTCTCTACGTTTGTCTAAATTTTAAAAAAATCTAATTTTTTTTGGGAAAAATCCAAATATTTCAAAAAAATACGAAATATATTGAAATTTCCTGAAATGTATTTAGAGATTTTAACCTAATTAATAATATTCGAGAATATTTTACAAATCCGTTTAGAAGTTTAGGCTCTACGTTTGTATAATTTTCGAAAAGTCGATATTTTTTTAGTTTTAGTATCCAAAATATTGAATAAACTTATCAGAATTATTTCTTTTATTATTCTTTATAGAAAAAAAAATGTGAGCAAAATTGGTTAATATTTACTCGAGTTATTCGATTTTATCGATAAACAGTCGATACTTTGAAATTACTAAAACCACTAATCAAAGGTTTTTTTTGAGTCGTTGATTTCGAGTCCAATGTCAGTTTTTAAAATTTCAAAATTGCGCATCCAAAATGTCGGACAAGTTTTTAAAAGTCAATCAAATTCGTCTCAAATTCGTTACTCGGGGTTCATTATGGTGGACGAGTTTTTTAAAAATCCATCGAATTCGCACCTATTGAATCCACCTCTTTGAATTTTCGAAATCTGACATCGGATTCGTAATCAGCGACCTCGAAAACACTCGAGTAACAAATTTGAGATGAATTTGATAAATTTATAAAAAATCTGTCCGCCATATTGGATCCGCCATTTTGAAATTCGAAAAACTGACATTGTTCACTAAATCTAGTGTAGAATTGTCATTTTTAATTCAATCGAGGTCCACAAGGGCTCAAAATTTTTGTGATGAAATAGACTATAAATAAAAAAATTAAAACCTAAACATTTTTTACTGTTTAATGCAGAAAAAATAGTTTAAGTTACTTAAGTGTCTAAAAATCATTAAAATTTTCATGAAATTTGATTTTTAATCGACAGTAACACACTTAATTTTCATTGAATTTTATTCTATGACCTATAAATTTGAAACGTAACTATATTTAAAAAAATTCGAAATTTAAAAAATACACATTTTTTTACTTTTTTACAATTTAATGTCATATTATCGCTGTAGCTAAATTTTTCAGATTAATACAACCAATTCGCCCAATAAAATTTAAAAAGTAAACAAGAAATTCGAATATTATATAAAATATAAATATAATTAGGGTCAATTGGGGTAAATGTAAACGGAATATCTATTTTTCACGAAAAACATTAGTTTTTTTTGTTAAAAGGTAAAACGGGCGGATTTCTTTTGCATGAACTTGTTATCTGGCTACTCGGGGGTTTTTGAGGTCGCTGAATACGAATTTGAAGTCAAATTTTAAATTTTCAAAATGGCGGATGAACCTAAAAATATTTTTAAAAATTGATCTTTTCAAAAAAAAATTCTTTTTTATCAAATTTTTTTTTTTAAAGAGGACCTGATTTTCTTTTCTATGTAATTTTACATTGACAAATTAATGAAATTGTGAAATAGAAGCAAATTTATTCAATTATTTTCTTTTAAAATGTAGTTCAAGTTCTGTTTACATTTACCCCGAGTTTTCGAATTCTCGGGGTAAATGTAAACACTTAATTATTTATTAACTGAATTGACGAAAATCAAAAATCAAAGTCAATTTTTGTTAGGGCATTAATAAGGAAGAATTACATATTTTTGTTTGATTTTTAAATTTATTTTTATGCAAATGCGAGACAAAATACTGAAACAGTAAAATTTTGATTTTCAATCTTTTTTGCATTAAAAAATAACTTACACTATGGCATTGCCAATTGTCAAAATAAAATATTGACAATACTCAGAACATCTTGTAGGTGAGCTGAGGTAAAAATATTGACGTCGTACTTATTTTTAAATTTGTAAATTTAGCTGAAACATCTACTGTTTACATTTACCCCAAATGACCCTAAAAGTTTTAAAAGTAAACAATTAATTTGAATATTATAAAATATAAATGAATATATACAAGTTTACAAAATTTATTATAAATTTCTTCTGTTCGAAAGATTATGTGAATAATTTATTGTTCGTTTTTATATCTTTTGTTCGTATTTAATAGCTTATAAAAAAATACATGCTAAAAATTGATAAACATATTTTTTTGCACACGTGTTTTTTGTAATATAATCTATTATGACAATCGTTTTCTAGTAACGAAAAGTTAAAAATTTTATTAGTCAACGACTTTCAAATAATCTGAAGGTTAAGATAATTTTTTCGAGGCGCATGAAAAGTATCCAATTTTTATTTTCCGAATCTTTATTTTATCGAAATTCTTTTTATCTAATAAGAATTAATTATAATTTCTTTTAATCGAAAGAATAATTGGCAAAATCATTATTTTTTAAATGAATAATTAACAGAATGTTTAATACTACAAAAGAAATTTTTTTATAATATTCAAATAACCGAATTATCATTTCTAAAAATGATTATTTTTTATATTTCTTATTTACACTAATATTTTCATTTTCGAAATTTCAATTTTGATAAATATTATTTTATAGATTTGTTAATAATTATAATAATTATGTTCCCAAATTATTATTCAATATAATTTTAATATTACCGAATTACCAATTTTTAAAAAATCTATTGTTCCTAACAATATTTTTTCATAATGTGTAAATGTTCTAAATTCTAAAGTCTCTAAATTTTATTTTATCGAAATATCATTTGTTATAAAAACTTTTTTCTTATAAATGTTTTTCAAAATAATTTTAACTTTTTCGAATTAACATTACTCATAATTTTCTTTACTCCTAATCATTCTTCTTTATAATTACTACATTTTTTAACTCGTATTTCTTCTAACTATAACTTTACCGAATTGTCACTTCTCATAATTATTATTATTATATCGAAATATTATTTTTCAAAATTTTTGTAATATCTAATAATTTTTTATACAAATTTTTTTATTGTATAATAACCAGTTTTAATAATTTTATTTTATTCGAATAATTATTTCGTATAATTTTTTTCTTACCAAAATTATATTTTAAATTATTATTTTCAATCGATTTTTTATTTTTCCTAATATTCATTTTTCCAAATAATTCTTTTTCATAATTTTTATATTTCCTAATTCGTATTTTACATAACATACATTTTTTCTAAGATTTAAATTCTCTAATTTATCATTTTCCTAACCTATAAATGTCATAATAAGAATTGCACCGAATAGTTATTTCACCTACAGAATATACGGTTTCGACGTTTCCCATCTCTGAAGAATATGGCGCTAAATTTGAAAAAAGTTTATTATTTTATTATATAACATATATTAATTATTACAAATATTGTTTAAAACATTTTCCCTAATGATATTTAGCGTAGTTAATTGGTTTAAACAATATTTGTAATAATTAATAATTTTTTAATTTTTTAATTTTAAATTTAAATTTTTAAATTCTGTTAATTAGTCATTCAAAAAAATAATGTTTTTGATAATTATTCTTTCGATTAAAAGAAATTATAATTAATTCTTATTAGATAAAAAGAATTTCGATAAATAAATAAAGATTCGAAAAATAAAAATTGGAGACTTTTCATGCGCCTCATTTTTTCACGAAAGAATCATGCAATGTTGTAAAATATATCAACGTATAATATTAGGCATATATCCGAAAATATGGAATTTTTTTCAAATTTTTTTAATTGTAGGTCTTTTTGGAGGACAACTTTACAAAAAGAAATTTACAAAAATCTTTTAAAAAAAATCGCTCAGATGACACTGATGTGTCATCAAAATTTATTTTCACTTTGAAATATTATTTGATGACTAATTTAAAAATATTGCAAAATTATAATTATATACAGTATTATTGACAATATTGTACAATTACAATTTACTTTATTCAGATGATTTTCCTTTTGCTTCGTCATATTACATTAATTATTTAATTTTAAAGTAGAAGTTAAGAATTTAAAAAATTTTTTATTTTATTCCTAACAGTGAATTCATAATAGATTTTATATTTTACATTTCAACTTACACCACTTAAAATTTTGTTAATCATGAACATTGTGAACTTCAACAACATTAAGCATTATAAAATTTTATGACATGATTAAAACTAATAAATCCTTTTGTCAAACTGATGAAATTTTACGAATTATTTTAAGGTATAACCACGTTCGTTCTGTCAAGAATTATTTTTAACGATAATACTAACAATCGTTAACAAAATGATAAGTTACGGATCGCTGTGTACTTGGATTGCAATTTTAACTATTCTGTCAATATGCATTAATAATGAAGTTAATGCCTCTGGCAGATATTCAAGTATGTTTGAATGAATATAGAAATATATTATGCGATATAAAATACAATAAGTATTGTACTACTTGTAGAATATTTTTCAGAAGATGCTTACGGAAGTAAAGGTATATTTATTTGTAATAAGTCATATTTAACAATAAGTATTAAAAGTTTTTTTTATACACTACTTTCATTCATGAAGAAAAAAAGTTAATCTGTTAATTCTTTTATTTTCTCTCTAAATTTGAATTAGTAAAAATCTTTACTAATTTGAATTAGTGACTGACTTTTTGCTTTTGAATTAGTAAATTTTACAAGTAAATAGTAATTTTTGCTAATTTATTAGTAAAATTTACTAATTCAAAAGCAAAAAGTCAGTCACTAATTCCAATTAGTAAATATTTTTACTAATTCAAATTTAGAGAGTTCTATGACACTATAACTATTTTGCAGATTCTTCTGATTCTCGTGCTTCATCTTCAAGAGAAAGTGGTACGTATTTAACCCATGTTCAACCCTAATGAAAACTAAAATTAACTGATTAAACGAACTTACCTTAAGTGAAGTTCAATCGTAATTATATTTTGTAATATTGAATGTTGCAGGATCACGTTATGGAAATGATCAACCACGTAAGTTTGTCCAAACAATTTTAATTGAATTCCTCGGATGAATTCAAATATATTTAAATATTTCCATAAAATTTCAAATATTGTGTGTCCTAAAATTTTAAAAAATTCTTCGAAACAATTCAATTATTTTTATAAATAGTAAAATTCTTCGCAAGAATTCAATTATTTTCAATACAATTTTAATAAAATTCTTCTTCATAAAATTCAATTGCTTTTAAAATTTTCAATTAAAATTATCAAAAAAAAACTCCATTAGTTTAAAAAAAATTCAAAGAAATTCTTCAAAAGAATTTAATTAGGATTTTTTTTTAATTTTAATAAAATTTTTTGTGAAAATTCAATTATTTTCCTAAATAATATTATTATCAAATTTTTTGAAAAAAATTCTTTGCAAAAATTCGATGATTTTCAATATATTAGTTTTAAAATTAAAAATGTTTGAAAAGGAAAATTATAAAAAAGTTAAGAAACAAAAAAGAAGAAAAATATTTGCAAAATTTCTATTTTTAATCTTATTTTTGGATCAGGATTTTCCACATTCAAAAATTTCAAATTCAAACCTTTTTTAAATTAAACAACTTATAAAAGTATTTGATATAAAACATGAAGATATCGAAGTGATCGTTTTCTTCATGATTCGTTTTCTTCATGTTTTCAAATAATTAAAGATGACCGAGAGATAAAATCATTATTTTATATTATAAAAATATTGTTACTGTAACTTCATCAACATTATTTTCATCATTTTAATTCAATTATTATTTTCTAAAATTTTCAATTATTTCTTATGAAAATAATAATTGAATTCCATAAAAAAATTTTATTTAATTATGAAAATAATTAATTGTTTACATACAATTTTATTAAAATTTTCTTTAAATAATTGAATTCGTTTTGAGAAATTTTATTAAAATCTTAGATATTGAAAATTATTGAAATTAGAAAAATTTTTGAAAATAATTGAAATTAGGACAAGAATTTTTTTGACATTTATGAAAATAATTGAACTTTGGAGAAGAATTATGTTATTTATAAAGATAATTGGTATTTTCACGAGAATTTTTTTCAAATTTTGAACATAGTTGAATTTTATAAGAAGAATTTTAACTTTTGAAAATAATTGAATTTCTGTAATTATTTGTAATTTCTCCAAAATTGATTTTTTTTAGTGTTTTCAACAAAAATTTAAACTAGAAAATTTTTAAATTCTATTATTTTTTAAAATTGCTAATTTTATTTTAAAAAAGGTAGTAAGAAGTTAGCCGCGCGCTTTAGCGTGCGAATTGTTGCTAATTGTTTTTTTAAATAATCAATCATATAATAATATTATGGATCAAATATAATACATTCTCATGTGGTAACAATGAAAAAAAATGTATACCAATACAAAAGTTATAACTAACAATTTTTTTCAGTGGACCTTTCACGTAAAAATTATAACACCGGTAGCAGTGGTACGTTATACTTAAGTATTTATATAAATTAACTATAATATTAAACTCATTTTTTTCTTTTGGGAAAAAAACATTACGTCATATTACCGTTTCTTAATATTTTTGTAAGAAAAATCTCAATTTTCAGAAGGAAATAATAACAATAAATAAATATTTATAAAAAATAATTACAAATTTAAATTTAAAATAAAATTGGAAATTTTTGAATTTTTCGAAAAAAAGGAAAACATTTTACTTACTTAGGGTAAGTGCGTCAATTGCTGCGGGTGCTTCAGTTTCTGCGGCATTTTAATAATTTAAGTGAATACATTTGTTCAGGGCACAAATAATTTTGAAATTTTTTTTAAAAATTACTTAACGATGTAAGTTTTAAAATAGATATAGGAAGTATATACCAAAACATAATATTTATGTATTTTATTTTAATTAAAAGTTGACGTGTTCAAGGTTTTATTTATTTTCATTGCTAACTTTGCTGGCGGTGCAAAAATACCTACATAAAAAAGGCTTTATTATTGTTTTTAGACTTAAAGTGGTTATTATTATGATGATTTTAGATAAAGAAAACCTTGTTTTAAAAGAAAAATTAAACTTTACTTTATTTTTGTCTGTTATTATATTTTATTTTTAAGAGCAGTAATTAACACAGAATTTGGGCTTGATTTAATTTCTGCGCCCTCAGAAAATCAACTAAGACTGGTTACAATAGACTATCTATTTTGAAAAAGAGCAAGAAAAAATTATGAAAATGAAAGAAAAAATGAAGATTATGGAGGAAAAACTAAAGAAAATTTAATAAATACATAAATTAATTAAGGAAGAATTCTGTTATTAAGTTTTAACTAAATGTTTCAAAAATGTGATAATTCAGAAATTATTTGTTACTTTTGTTAATATATGATATATATTTATTTTTAATAAATTTATATTCTATTCAATTAAACATTGATTAAAATCATTGTCCCATTTTGATTTCATAGTAGTTTGCGGTATTATACACATAAACACGAAATTATGCGCAGAAACTGACCCACAGGAATTGAATTCGCGCAGCAACTGATGCGCAGCAACTGACTCAAACGCGCAGAATTAAACGCATTGAATATTATTTTTAATTCATTAAATTTATTAAAATAAATTATATTTTAGAGATGTTATTTATTGTAAACATATCTTAATAACACAAACTACAAATTTAATAAGACATAAGTTCAATTTGATCAATATAAAAATTATATTTTATAGTTAAAAGACGTCTTGACCAAAATACCGCAGGAATTAGTACACTTACCCTATTACGAATTTCAATTATTTTTCTTTTAACAATTTTTCTAGCTGGAGGTTCCAAATATCCTGGTTATTGTAAGTTTAATAAAAGTTTTTATAAATAGATAACATTGTTAGTATCACGATAACATTAAAAAGTATAAAAATAGATTTGAAAGGCATAAAATTAATTATGTACCTAGTATTAACAAACATTCACAATTTTTACCAAATTCTACATTTTTGGTAATTGACAAATTATAAGAGAAATCTATAATATTATACAACTAAAATTAATGATAAAGAGGAAACTAATATAAAAATTGTAATTAATTTTATTAAAAAATGTTCCAGTTGGAAGTTCCAATTATCCTCCTGGTTCATGTAAGTTTAATAAATTTTTTTATAAATCGATGATTTCGCATAATTTTCGATGCGAAATTTTTATATATATATTTTTTCAAAAGAAATAAAACTAATATTAAAATTGTAATTATTTTTCCAGCTGGAAATTTAAAATATCAGAGTTCTCGTAAGTCATTTTTATAAATTGATGACTCGGGCTATATATTAATATCAATATTAAAATTTTCATTATAATAATATTGTTGTCAAATAATTAGTTATTACTTTTTATACTCTTTTGGAGTAAAAAGAAACAATAAAAATGTTCTTATTGTTAAACAAATTCTGAAATTTACAAGTGGGAAAATTTGATAAATTAATATTATAACTTTTTCATGTGCCAACAAATGAAATAATTTTATAGATAATTTTAGTTACAATTTTTCTCTGAGCTGCTTTTTTAATCAATTTTTATAATCCAAAAGGAATTTTTAAAATATCATGAATTAATATTTTTTTTCATCGATGCAGCTATTTTTTATTTTTTTCTAAAAAAAATAAATAATTTATTGAATAATTAAATGTTTCTTAAAATAGAATTCTCATAAAGAATTTTATCTAAACATCAAAACAAAGAAATTGATTTTATATTACCAACATAAAAATTATTACTAATAATTTTATTACAGAGGATTCACGTCATCAATATAACATGCGTACGTTGTACTAAAGTATTTATTTAATCATTAATTAATTTATTCCTCTTTGTTAAATATATTTCAAGTTATTAAAAACTATAATTTTTTAGTGTGGTTTTCTTGAGATTGCACATTTTTGCGATCTACTAAATAATAGATGCATTAATATTATTTAATTTTATTTTAATCTTAACATTGAAACTAATAATTTTTTTTAAATGTTATAGCTGGAAGTTCCAAATACAGCTCAGGCGGTATGTTCCAAACACGCTTGTTGTAGTTTAACCTTAAAATTGAGATTAATTATTTTTTTTAATGTTGTAGCTGGAAGTTCCAAATATAGCTCAGGAGGTATGTTCCAAACACGCTTGTTGTACTTTAATCTTAAAATTGAGATTAATTATTTTTTATTGTTGTAGCTGGAAGTTCCAAATATAGCTCAGGAGGTATGTTCCAAACACGCTTGTTGTACTTTAATCTTAAAATTGAGATTAATTATTTTTTTTAATGTTGTAGCTGGAAGTTCCAAATATAGCTCAGGAGGTATGTTCCAAACACGCTTGTTGTACTTTAATCTTAAAAGCCTTCTTGGATCCTCCATTTGAATTTTTATTTCAGACCACATATTTTAAATATTCGAGAAAAATAATTTTAAAAAAAGATTTACTATAATAATAATAATAATAATAATAATAATAATAATAATAATAATAATAATAATAATAATAATAATAATAATAATAATAATAATAATAATAATAAGAATAATAATAAAAAATAATAATAATAATAATATTTAATTTGAATTGATCGATTAATTATACAACTATAAAGGATACTAATATTAAAATTGTAATTATTTTTCTTTTAACAAATGTTCTAGCTGGAAGTTCAAGATATCCTAGTTCTTGTAAGTTTAAAAAAGCTTTTGTAAATTACAAATATGGCATCAGATTTGAAAAATTCAAAATGTCGGATCCAACATGGCCGATAATTAACTAAAAAATCGATCGAAATATTATTTAAAATGTATTATTTGGGGGTTTTTGAGGTGTCTGATTACGAATATGGTGTCAAAATCATTATATAAAACCTCTATACTCACGAACAAAATATATGAAATTACTACTTTAGATTTTTGTATATTTATTTAACATATCAAGTCAGACATTTTTAATTTTGTAAATCTGATGTTATTTTTGTTATGAGAGACCCCGAAAACCCTCAAGTGTCAATAATTCAAGTGATTTTGATTGATTTTTGAAAAATAGTCGGCCATGTTGGATCCGACATTTTGAGTTTTTAAAATCTGATGTCAGCTTCATGATTTGCGACCTTTAGACTCATTAGCAGTGTAAAGGTTAAATGTGTGACTATAGCCTTGATGCCAGCCATAGCCCTGTCGTTTTTACCAAGATTGGGATATATGAAGCCATATATAATATCAATACCTATGATTCTATCTATGAAAATTAAATTTAACAATATTTTTATCGTATTCCATTTTATAGATACCGGATTTAATGGCGGTTCTTGTAAGTTTAATTAAAGTATTTATTCAAATAATAAATCTTCATGTAAATTAACGGGAAGGTGTTATATATTTTAAATATTTAGGTTATGTATATCTATACAGATACTAGCATGGCATTTATTTAATATTTTTTGTAATCTATTATACATATGTATATATTATAACCACATATAATTTTTCCAGTAATTATAATACCTTCTTATATGTCATAGGTATAAAAAAATTTGTATACCAATTTTAAAAATATAACTAAAATTTGTTTTCAGTTGAGCGTATAGATCCCAGCAGAAGTAGTACGTAATGTTATAAATATTAAATATAACTATTCCTCTTTGTAAAATTATATTCCATGTTTTCTCCAAATTAAATCGTTAAGTCAAGCATTTAAATATTTTACAATTTTTTATTACAATTCTCACAAGATTGTAAATTTTTTTCGAATTAACAAATTATAAGATAATTATAATATTTACTAATATTTTACAACTATAATAAATTCTAAAGAGTGATTTCAATTCAATTTCAAATGTGATTTTTTTTCTTTTAACAAATCTTGTAGGTGGTTCATCATCTCGAACCGATAACTCTGGTACGTTATACTTAAGTATTTATTTAGAATTTTTTGTCTATCGACTAATTAATAGAAATAGACTACTATTAATAGAAAATAGTCTTCTGTTTTTCCAACTTTAATTGAAACTAAAATGTACTCTAATCTAAAAATTGAAATTAATAATTTTTTTTAATGTTGTAGGTGGAAGTTCTAAATACAACTCAAAAGGTATGTCAAAGCACTTCTTTTTTTATTTTATTACGCGTAATTAAAATGAATTAACTGGTTAAAATTAATTTTAGGTTCTGATGAGTCTTCCAAAAAATATCGCCCATGGGAATAAGTACGTTTTCTAAAATAAAAGTTTTTTCAGTTTCCACTCATTGTTCTTTAAAAATTTTAAATAAATTTTGTCTAAAATTGTTTTTTCGAAAAATATTATAATAACTCTTACATTCCATCTATATAGAATTTTTGTGAATTATAAAAATTGTTATTTTTTTTAAAGTCAATTTGCATTTCACTCTTTTATATATATATTATTGTTTTTATGTATATACTGAAAATACGAAAATATTTTTTATTATCAATATAATTTATATGAGTTAGTAAAATTTCTTTAAAGCTTTTTTCGATTTTTCAGTATGCTTGTACATCGAGAAATCGTATTGTATTTCTGAAGAAAAATAAAAGCTTCACTTCAAATATTTGTTTTACTTCTTTGATTAAAAATTTTCCCTTTATATATACCTATATTGATAGGATAGAGTGGGATGAAAAAGATGCCTTTTTACATTCTACGCTATAAAATTTTTATAAAATAATTTTCTAATTGTTGAAAAGATTGATAAAACTTATCGGTAAATTAATTTCGTCAAAATAATCAATTATATTCTCCATATCATTTTTTAATTATTTTTAATAATAAATTTTTTTCTTTTCATTTTTTCACAAAATTTCATCTTATAGATTACCTACTATTTCCGTGTACTTAAGGTCAATAATTTTTTAAATTAACAAAGGTAGTCATAATTTAATTAAAAATTCACAAAAAGAATTACAATAATCCATTTTCGTGTTATTTTTAAACACGAATGAAATTTGACTTTGAATCAAAGCATGCCAACGATTTGTCAAAGAAAGTCAAAGCGTGTCTTTTGGTTATACAAACATTCTAACAATATTTGCGTCTTGTTTGGACATTGAACTCATACTTAAAAAGATAACATAATTGAAAACACTAAAAAATAATCGAAGTCCGACTCGGGGCTTCTTTGACCAGAATTTAGCAAGGGTCTAACCAGTGATTTCTTATCTGAATTATCTATCTAGATTTTATGAGTAATCTAGCTAAGTATTTTTAGTCCAAATTTACTCACAAGAATCTGAACGTGTTCTAGACAGATTTTTCCAGACTAGATTATCTAGTGTGATTCTTAGTCAGATTCCATTATTTGGTAGGGACACGTAGGAAAATTTCTACATGGAAATTTCTATTGTGAATATATTACCAACGTCGTGCCAACCTAGACCAAAATAGTTATTGAAATAGTGATTACCTATTTCCAATCTAGTTCCAAGCTAGTCACAACTAGTTTACTCACCTTGACCTTGACTTAGACTAAGACTTTGACTATAACTACTACTCAGACTTTGACTAAGACTTTGATTTATACTTTGACTAAGACTTAGACTTTGACTAAGATTTGATTAAGACTTGATTAAAACTTGACTAAGACTTTGACTAAGAATTAGACTTTGACTAAGACTTAGACTATGACTTAGAATTTAACTAAGACTTAGACTTAGACTAATACCTAGACTTTGACTAAGGCTTAGACCTTGACTAAAACTTAGAGTTTGACTAAGACTTAGTCTTTGACCTTGACTTTGACTAAAATTTAGACGAAGACTTGACTGAGACCTGACTTGTAAATCGAACTGAGATTGACTAGAACTAGAACGAGACTGTGACTATATGAGAGAAATTAAACTGTTGCAAATTTTTTTAATATATTCTGTTGTTATTTTAACACCTCATGATTTACTGTGATAATCATAAATTTCTTAATTACATTGTCGGGCGTCGTTTTGCTTTAAAACTTTTTTACTTCCTAGATGAATGAAAGAAGTACAATTTTTAAAGGTGTGATCACTAACAATAAGAAAACAACTATTTCGATGCTGAGCGTCAATGACATCTTCAGATATATGCGGAAAAAAGGTACTATGATATTTTATAAAAGTATATTACAAGTGTAGGACTGTAGGACACAATGTGACAAAGGTATTTTATGATATAGTATCAGAAATACTAAACATTAAAAAACTTACAATATTTAGTAAAATTATATTAAAATTTGCTAAAAGTTTGATAATTTATATAACTTAGTAAATATTTTATAATTTTTTCTTTAGTTTAACACTTGATATTAAAACTAAAATTTCACTCAACCTAAAAATGAGTTCAGCTGTTAGCAGAAATATATACATCAGTAAACTGTTTCAATAATATAAAAAAGATTTAACTGGATACTATTAAATTTTCAATGTAAACATGTGACTTATCAGAAAGCTAGTCCTAATACTGCAACACATTTGGAACCAAATAATTCTTTCGTAAAAATATTTGTTGGCCCTGAAAAGGGCCGATTGTTTTTCGAGAAAGGTGGACAGAATTTACTTGGAGCTGGTGTACTTGGTGACAGCCTTGGTGCCTTCAGAGACGGCGTGCTTGGCGAGTTCACCAGGAAGAAGAAGCCTGACGGCAGTTTGGATCTCCCGGGAGGTGATGGTGGACCTCTTGTTGTAGTGGGCCAAGCGGGAAGATTCGGCTGCGATGCGCTCGAAGATGTCGTTCACGAACGAATTCATGATGCTCATGGCCTTGCTGGAGACTCCAGTGTCGGGGTGCACTTGCTTCAACACTTTGTAGATGTAGATGGCATAGCTCTCCTTCCTCTTGCGCTTCTTCTTCTTGTCGGTCTTGGTAATATTCTTTTGAGCCTTGCCGGCTTTCTTCACGGCTTTACCACTTGCTTTAGGAGGCATAGTTGTTTTTCAGAGAAAGAACGTCTGACCACAAAGGCAATTCAGGGTGAATTGATATTTTGCACACTGGCGGCACCGTATTTATGTCCGCCTGCGGCATTTTGATTGGTGCGGGCACTCACTGCAACCATCTGCCACTCACGAAAAAGAGAGGGGAGCGCAGTGGAGGGGGTGACCTGTGGGGAGAGCGTAAATAGGCGGATTTCTGGCGCAGAACATCATTCGCTTTGTATTCTTCGTTGTGTTTACTTCGTTAACCTAAAACTAAATCAAAAATGTCAGGACGTGGCAAAGGAGGCAAGACCAAGGGAAAGTCAAAGACCCGCTCCAACCGAGCAGGACTCCAGTTCCCAGTCGGTCGTATCCATCGTCTCTTGCGCAAAGGAAACTACGCCGAGCGAGTTGGTGCAGGTGCTCCAGTGTACCTAGCCGCAGTAATGGAATACTTGGCTGCTGAAGTTTTGGAGTTGGCCGGAAACGCAGCTCGTGACAACAAGAAGTCGAGAATCATCCCCCGTCATCTTCAACTCGCCATCAGAAATGACGAGGAATTGAACAAGCTCCTGTCTGGAGTCACCATCGCCCAGGGTGGTGTTCTCCCCAACATCCAAGCTGTTCTTTTGCCCAAGAAAACCGAAAAGAAAGCTTAAATTTTCCATACTCACCCTCACAAAACAATCGGCCCTTTTCAGGGCCAACAACAGTTTTTTACGTTTGAATTCTATGTTCTTTACATTTATACATACTACTTAAATATTTATATGATTAACTGATATTTTTATTTTTTCTTACATGCCAACCCAAATCTGGTACAGATTGGCCTTTGGGAAAATTTCCACGCAGGATATTATTTTAAATATTAGTTTGATTTTACTTAAATTTTTTATTGGTTTATAACTGAAAATCTAATTAAACTTTATTTTACACTGAGAGACCTTTGGGTCAGCAGCAGACTTTCGATTGGCTGCTACTGACCATTTTCGCGGAATGCTGCAGGACTATACTTTTGGGTTGCTGCGATAAAATTTTGGGCGCGTGACAGTCCAAAAGTTCCGCTACAGTCCCAAAGGTCTCTCAGTGTATAAAAATAAAATACTTTGGTAAATCCCAGTTGAGGCCAATTTGTGTTGACCACAACTTTACCCAAGAACACTAAAGAATAAAAATATTTGGCTCCTTTTTCAGTTGTGTTGTTGCAAACAGTTTCAGGGCATATAGTATTAATTATGTTATGCAATACCGTTTAGAAATTAGTGTTCAAATGATGGGTGGCCAACTTGGGCCCCTTGCCCTACAAAAATAAATGATTTATTGAACAATTGAATGTTTCTCAAAACTGAATTCTCATAAAAAATTTTATCAATACATTTTCAAATCATTAAATTCTTTCGACTGATTTTAATAAAATTTGTAAGCATAATTACCTACATTTTTCGATTAAAATTGAATTAAAAATAATAATTACTAAGAATTCTATTATTTACGAAAATAATTGAATACCTATTTATATAATTTATACCATTTTTTGTGAATGTAATATAAATTTAAAAGTTTAATGTTAGCAACAAACATATTCCAACGAATAAATAATTGTTGGCCCTGAAAAGGGCCGATTGTTTTGGTTGGAGGAAAGAATTAAGCGCGTTCTCCTCGGATGCGACGGGCCAACTGGATGTCCTTTGGCATGATGGTGACTCTCTTGGCGTGGATGGCGCACAAGTTGGTGTCTTCGAAGAGACCGACGAGGTAGGCCTCGCTGGCCTCCTGGAGGGCCATCACGGCGGAGCTCTGGAAGCGCAGGTCGGTCTTGAAGTCCTGAGCGATTTCACGGACCAAACGTTGGAAGGGCAGTTTGCGGATGAGGAGCTCGGTGCTCTTCTGGTAGCGACGGATCTCACGGAGAGCGACGGTTCCGGGCCTGTAGCGATGGGGCTTCTTCACTCCACCGGTTGCAGGCGCACTCTTACGAGCGGCCTTGGTGGCGAGTTGCTTCCTTGGTGCTTTACCACCGGTGGATTTACGCGCGGTTTGCTTGGTACGAGCCATTGCTTCGACGTTCAGAGTACGAGGAACAACTGAAAAATAATGCTTCCGGCGGCAAAAACACACATATTTATACCCTTCAAAAGCTCTTGCACCGGTTAGTCAAGAGGAAGGGGACACTGACATCCTGATTGGTAGATCGAATCGTGGAGGGGAGCAGTGGAACTCCAGAGGGAATAAAACGGCGACCTTAGACAGCAAAGCATCATTCCGAGTTTGTTCTCTGTTCTGTTTGAACGTACTTACTTAATTCTCTGCAAAAATGACTGGTCGTGGAAAGGGAGGAAAGGGATTGGGAAAAGGAGGAGCAAAGCGCCATCGTAAAGTGTTGCGTGATAACATCCAAGGCATCACCAAGCCCGCCATCCGTCGTCTGGCTCGTCGAGGTGGAGTGAAACGTATCTCAGGATTGATTTACGAAGAGACCCGTGGTGTCTTAAAAGTGTTCCTTGAGAACGTGATCCGTGACGCCGTCACTTACACCGAACACGCCAAGAGGAAGACCGTCACCGCCATGGACGTCGTCTATGCTCTCAAGCGTCAAGGCCGTACTCTCTACGGTTTCGGCGGTTAATTTTTTCATCATCATCGTCATCCAAAACAATCGGCCCTTTTCAGGGCCACCAAATTTTTTTACGTTTGAATAATTTTTTTCAATAACATACTTTAATGATAAAAGCATTAAGTGCAATCGATCAGTGAGTTATAGTGAATCACGTACTAGTCTTATTTGATGCATAATGCTCTTATTTAGGTAGAAAGAGTAGAACAGGAATTGGTTGGGGAAGGAAAAGTGGGGAATTTTACTTTCAAGCTAAAATACGAAAATTGCGTCTTATTTGCTTATTGGCTAATTATTTTTCTTTTCTCACTCACAAATAGATTGTGAAAGCGACGGAGATCGAGAACGAGTTATGAGTGAGGGGTTTAAATTTTATCGTTCTTCTTTATATAGAAGGAGCATAAGAGAGCTAAGAAGGCCGTCCATAAACCTCGTGGACATTTTTTCACCAATTTTTACTCCCCCTCCAAGCCTCCCGTTGTGGACATTTGGCAAACCCCTCCACCCTTTATACTTGTCCACGTGGACATTGCACATTTAAAAAATAATTTTTTTTAAGATGTTACTTCTGCATGTTAAAAACTAATAAAGCTTATTTTTGAACATATATTTTAAAGCAAGAAATTACAAAAATGATTAATGATTAAAATAATAAATAAACACTGTAATTTAATTAAACTCTTTATTTCATTATAATTATTATATGTGGACGTCCACTTGAAAAAGGCCCATTTTGGTACTATTGGAGTTATCTGTATGGGCGTATTCCTGGCAAAATTTGGAAAATTTTGAGTGGTCTTAGAACTTTTTTGGATAAAAATTCGCTGAGTTACGGAATTTCAAAGTTTAGAACGCCAAAGACCTCATTTCGAGAAAAACGGAATTAAAGATTGCGATACAAACTAATTGTTGTATCTCTGGTTCTTCTTGGAAGTTATTCAGATAAGATAAAAACCAACAGGTTTTAAATTTTTAAAACCATCCCCCCCCCTCTTAATTTTGGAAAAACGAAAAACCGATAACATGGGCCCTTTTCTAAAAAGGACAGTTTTTCTATTAAAAAACCATTCTTTTTACAAGATTAATGATTAGGTACAATTTTATTGTGTCATTTGAAGAAAAAGAATAGATATTAATCTGATTTTAAATTTTTTGACAGTCTCTATTGTGAAAAAATTGACGCAATATCCAAATTTTCATTTCGACAATTACGATGAAAAAAAGACTCTAACATCAATATCTCTGGTTCTTCTGGGAAGTTATTCAGATAAGAATTGTTTACAGTCCAGGACACCTTAAAGATGAAAAATCAAGAGGTTTTAAATTTTTCCACACCTCCATTTTTAAAATACGGATTACTTTTGCAAATGACCGACAATATGGGCCCTTTTCATGTGGACGTCCACTTATTAGTATATTAACACCTTAGTCAGCCGTGCAGAAATTGCCCTAACAGGGCCCTGACCCCGCATGAAACAGGGGAACTCGACCAGGCCCCGGACTGGGAGCTGGGCATATCGGGCATATTATGCCAAAGGACATCCAGATGGCCCGTCGCATTCGAGGAGAACGCGCTTAATTTTTCCCATCACAAAACAATCGGCCCTTTTCAGGGCCACCATATTTTATTACGTGGGCGTATACTTTGAGCAGATAATTTAAAAGTTGACTTATTCTAAACAAGTTTCAAATGAAACTTGTTTTTTTCTTATTTATATAAAGAACTTGTAGAATAAATATTTAAAAACCATAAAATATATAGATGTAGATAAAATAAGATTCAGTACCTAACTATTTTTTATACATATTTTAATTTTGATTTTCAAATCATGTTCTCTGGATAGTATTAAATTAGAATAAGTTATAACAGGAGATATTAAAAGAAGAATTTGAAATTGGGTTATTAGCAAAATTTATTGAATTTGCTTCTATGGATAGCACTAAAAGAGTGCTACGTTGCGGACCTGATTATGGTCTTATGGTGCTTTGTAGGTCCTAGTAGTCCTTCTTTATACCTAAAGGTAAAAGATTAGGTCAAATTTAATGAAGATTTTGCCGTATCGTCAAAGGCATTATTATTATTATTATTATTATTATTTTTACCCGTAGGTCAAAACTGCCTTTAAAATTGACCTAAATTTTGAGGGAAGAGCAGGTCAGAGGGGTCAGTTTTTGGCTCTTGTCAGTTTTTGACGTGTAGGTCGAAACTGCCCTTAAAATTGACCTAAATTTTGAGGGCAATAAATAAGTTATTTATGACTATGATATATTTTTATTAATTTTTCAATTCTTAATTTATTATATTAAAGTTAATATATTAATTTATTATTTCTAATATTTCATTTCATTATGATAAAAGTATAAAGCTATTCTCCTGTTATAAATTAGAAACTTTGTTCAATCAATGCAACAGGTGACTTTTTTTTAAAATATACTGTTTATAACTATAAACAAAGAAATTTCTTTACACATCAATTTACAAAGAGAGTAGTAAAAAATAACTTCACTGTAAATTACAAAGAAAGACATGAATTCAAAAAATAATTTAAAAATTATAAACCGCATAGTGAAACGCATCTATAGTAGAAAAAATTATCTACTGGGGCTGAAATCTTTACTTCTTATATTACAATTAAAATAATTTTAACATAATACAATTTAACTAAAACTATAAGAGAAGGAGATATAATATATCTTAAATGCAGCTCAAATATATACATATTTAATATATTTACGCCCATAGTGCAAAAAAATGCCTGGGAAAAAGAAAAATATTGTTTTAAAAGTATATTAAACCACATAATAATGATAATCATAAATTGTTATAAATTTTCTATTATTCAACTACACATTTAGCCACGCGCCACCAAACTACATTGAGAGTTAGAACTCAAACCTAAATTAAACTGCTTTTCACGCCTTCAGTTTATATTTACTAATGAAATAATTTAAATACTTCACAAGAGTGATAATTAAAGCGTTGATATTAAAACTCAAATCTTTAAAAAGTCAATTTGTTAATATGTTTTTAACAATTTTCAGAACTTGTATCCTCCGTACATTTACATCAGAGGTCCGGAAAGTGTTGATTTTTGCAGGAAACTACCACAAAAATAAAGAATATTTTCAAAGAACCAAGAAAGACAATATTCGTGCAAGTGAAATTCAATATATTGTCAAAACGATAAATATAATTTAATCATTAAAAAATATAAAATCTTTTGAATGTGGTTCGCAAGCTAGCGACAATTTAAACGGCAGACGCCCAACGAGCGTCAGGGTCTTTCTTCAACGTTCGTGCGTTTTACTAACACCCGACTCTCTTCGAAAAATGGTCACTTCAGTCTCACAAGTCACGTTGAGAGCATCACTGAGTTTACTTGAACTTTTTTGAAAACTATCTCCACGAAATGGCAGACAAGGTAGAATCCCCAGCCGCACCTGCAGTGGCAACTCCGAAGAAAGCAGCCAAGGCGCAGAAGCCCCGCGCCAAGGCCAGTCACCCGCCAGCGTCGGAGATGGTGAACGCGGCCATCGCCACTTTGAAGGAGAGAGGCGGCTCTTCGCTCCAAGCCATCAAGAAGTACATCGCCGCCACCTACAAAGTCGATGTCGAGAAGCAGGCTCCCTTCATTAGAAAGTACCTGAAGGCTGCAGTCACCAGCAAGGCTCTGATCCAGACCAAGGGCAAGGGCGCTGCAGGGTCCTTCAAGTTGAACGTCGCCAAGGCCGAGGGCAAGGCCAAAGCCAAGCCCAAGACCAAGACTGCCGCCAAACCCAAAGCTGCTGCAGCACCAAAGGCCAAGAAAGCAGCTTCTCCGAAGAAGGCCGTGGCAGCCAAGACCAAGAAAGCCGTCGCCGAGAAGAAGAAGACCCCGAAGGTTGCGGCCAAGCCACCGAAGGCCAAGTCCACCACCGCCAAACCCAAGGTGACCAAGGCTGCTCCCAAGAAGGCGGCCAAAGCTTCGCCCAAGAAGGCTGCGGCACCCAAAGCGAAGAAGCCCGCGGCAAAGAGGGTTGCCAAGAAGTAAAGTGGAAAGAAATTGATAACGGATGATTGAAAACAAACGGCCCTTTTCAGGGCCACCAATTGCTTTTTACGAAAGAATTTTCTTTGTCTCAAACATAAGTATTTTAGAATGATTTATTAGAATTATCTAATATGGAAATAATTTTTATTTTAAATTTTTTCTAATCTTAAATTTCGTTGTTCATAAATTCTGTACAGATGTAGGGTTACCACAGGTCAGGGAATTCAGCCAAAATAGAGTTGGTCAAAGAAAAATTAGGTATTTTTATTAAAAGTACTGGCGAAAAATAAATTTGTAGAATTCATAAGAATATTTTCAATTTGTGTGTTTCTTTGTTTGACTTAAACTATGAAATTACAGCGATATGTTCAATTGTTTCTATTTCTAACAATAATTTCTAATTAAATAATTTTATTCATAAAGAGATGAACTTCAAAGGGTATTAATTTCTAATTTTACAAAACTTCAATTTGCAATGCATTTAATTAGAAATTTTAAAGAACTTAGATTTTAAAAGGTTGTAATATTTCAAATTTTTCTGAAATTAGTTAAATTTTTTATATACATCTAATTAATTATTAAAAATAATGGATTTATAGTAGAATTTTAGTTAAAAACACTAATTTGCATTTTGCAGAAGTTAGATTAAATTTTTTAAACCAATTTTCTTTGTCTCAAACATAAGTATTTTAGAATGATATATTAGAATTAGCCAATATGGAAATAATTTGTGTTTAAAGTTTTTAATTTTTCCAATCTAAAATTCCGTCTATATTTTTTACTACACTCTATTGCACTGTAAATTTTGTCATTTGTACAATCCTTATTTTAACAATTACATACCTTCAATGCTCAGGGTGGCCACTTTTTTGTAAAAAAAAATTCACGGTCATTTCCCGGTCATAAATTATTTTTCCCTGTCATAAATAATAACTCTGAAAATTAATTATTCCATGAAAGATTGAAAGAATTTCCTGATTTTTAGACAAAACTTTGACTTTTTCCCAAACCCTAAAAATATTTTAGTTTACTCTAAAAATAATTTTGAACTTAAATAAATTTTTTGAAATAAATATTTAATTATTATCCATTATTTTTCCATATATAGTAGGTATTCAAATTTCAAAAGAAACTTCAAATTTCAAATTCTTTAAATTTGATTAATTTTTAAGAATTGCTACTGTAACTTATTAAAAGTTATTTTCAAAATTTCAATTCAATTATATTCTAGAAATAACTAAAATATTTATAAAATACACTTGTTTACAAGACAATATCATGAAATTTTGAATAATTTGAAAATTTTTCAATTAAATATTACATATTTAAAAACATAACTAATTTGTAAAAATGTGAATAAAAATATTTTTAAAAACTAACTTATTCAGAATTTTTTATTAAAACCTTTTAAAATTCAACTTTTCTAAAACTTCAATTTGAAATTTTTCAAAATTCAATCTATAATAATACTAGTAATATTAATTTAACATTCTAAAATATTGAAAAATTTGCTTATGAATAATTGTAAAAAAAACTAATTAATATTAATGAAAAATACGGATTTTTAAAATTTATTTTTATTTACTTTATTTATTATTCAAAAATTAATTTTTATAAATTTCGTATCACTTTTGTTCTAATTAGTTCAAATTTTTAATAATTCTAATTTGTTTTGTTATAATATTATATTGCAAAAAAATTTTTTAATTGATTTATTTTTCACTATTTTATAGGATGTAAAATTTTTTCTCTTTGAAATTTTTTTGACAAATTTAATTAAAATTATATTTTGTTTAATTATTGTTTGAAATAGAAAGAATTTAAAATTAAATTTAATATTTTCTTTTTCTAAGTCTATTACGTTGGACAACAAAATTCATAATTTTCTTATAAATTCTAGAAATTGAATATTTTTATAGTACTTTTTATAAAACTCTATGACAAAATATAAATAGATTTTATAGAAGATCATTCAATCTTTTTTAATGAAATATAGTTAATACCTATAAGTCTTAAAATAAATATTTCTATTTTTTCTCACAAAGTAATGTGTGTTTTTAAGAAAAAATTCCAAAATCCCGGTCAAGATCAAAATTCACTGTCATTTCCCGGTCCAGCGGCCACCCTACTGATGCTACATAAATGTGGAAAGAATTTATAAATATTAAATAATATACCATAATATAAATTCATGAAAGATCATATGTAACTATACACTCAATAAAAGTTACTACATTCTCTAGTGTATAAAAAATTTTTGGTTCTGATTTTATATATAAATGTAAAGAACATAGAATTCCAACGTAAAAAACTCTTGTTGGCCCTGAAAAGGGCCGATTGTTTTGTGAGGGTGAGTATAAAAAATTTAAGCTTTCTTTTCGGTCTTCTTCGGCAAAAGAACAGCTTGGATGTTGGGGAGAACACCACCCTGAGCGATGGTGACTCCAGACAGGAGCTTGTTCAATTCCTCGTCATTTCTGATGGCGAGTTGGAGATGACGGGGGATGATTCTCGACTTCTTGTTGTCACGAGCTGCGTTTCCGGCCAACTCCAAAACTTCAGCAGCCAAGTATTCCATTACTGCGGCTAGGTACACTGGAGCACCTGCACCAACTCGCTCGGCGTAGTTTCCTTTGCGCAAGAGACGATGGATACGACCGACTGGGAACTGGAGTCCTGCTCGGTTGGAGCGGGTCTTTGACTTTCCCTTGGTCTTGCCTCCTTTGCCACTGCCGTCAGGCTTCTTCTTCCTGGTGAACTCGCCAAGCACGCCGTCTCTGAAGGCACCAAGGCTGTCACCAAGTACACCAGCTCCAAGTAAATTCTGTCCACCTTTCTCGAAAAACAATCGGCCCTTTTCAGGGCCAACAAATATTTTTACGAAAGAGTTATTTGGTTCCAAATGTGTTGCAGTATAAGGACTACCTTTTTGATAAGTCACATGTTGAAATTAAAAATTTGATAGTATCCAGTTGAAAATCTTCTTTATATTAATGAAACAGTTTATTGATGTATAGTAGTATCTTTCAATATTGCAGTTCTAAACAGTGCAGTCATTAGTGAGTTGAGTAGACAAGGGGTTTCGGGGGGGAAAGGGAATCTGTGACGTCAAATACAGTGCCGTCGCGTCGCTCATTTGATTATTTAGTATAATTTAGTGGTGCCCGGTATTTAGTAGTGGGGGACCCTTAATTTTCTTGACACGGACCTGAATGTTTTAGTTTTTGCTTGCTTCGAATAGCTCTCATATAATCAGTCTCGTTCTAGTTCTAGTCAATCTGTGTTCGTTTTACAAGTCAAGTCATACTCGAGTCTTCGTAAAAGTTTTAGTCAAAGTCAAGATCTTAGTCTAAGTCTTAGTCAAACTCTAAGTTTTAGTCAAAGTTAAGGTCTAAGTCTTAGTTAAAGTCTAAGTCCTAGTCTCAGTCAAAATCTGAGTATCAGTCTAAGTCTTACTCAAAGTCTAAGTCATAGTCAAAGTCTTAGTTTTAGTCAATTCTTAGTCAAAGTCTAATTCATAGTCAAAGTCCAATTCTTAGTCTAAGTCTTAGTCTAAGTCTTAGTCAAAGTTTAAGTCAAGGTCTTAGTCTAAGTCTTAATCTAAGTTTTAGTCAAAGTCTAAGTTTTAGTTTAAGTATAAGTATTAGTCTTAGTCAAAGTCTAAGTTTAAGTATCAGTCTTAGTTAAAGTCAAAGTCTAAGTATTAGTCTTAGTGAAAGTCTAAGTATCAGTCTTAGTTAAAGGCTAAGTCTTAGTCTTAGTCTTAGTCAAGTCTTAGTCGAGTCTAACTCAAGTCTACGTCAAAACTCTGTCTAGTCTAAGTCGAGTATAAGTCAAGTCAAGTCTATGTCAAGTCTAATACTTTGTCAAAGATAAGTATTAGTCAAAGTCAAGATCTTAGTCTTAGTTACAGTCTAAGTCTTAGTCAATCTCAAAGTCTTAGTCTAAGTCTAAGTATTAGTCTTAGTTAAAGTCTTAGTCTTACACACTAAAAAAAAAGTCTTACTTTCAGCCTCTTTTTGAGGCTGAATTTAAGGTGTAAACGGAGTCAGCCCCGTTAGACAAGGACAGACTTATGTGAAATACATGGGCTGAATTTAAGGTGTAAACGGAGTCAGACTTTTTTTTTCCTGTGTAGTCATAGTTTCATAGTCTAAGTCTTAGTTTTAGTCTCAGTCTAAGTCTAAGTTAAGGCCTTAGTCTTAGTTAAAGTCTAAGTCTTAGTCAATGTTTAAGTCAATGTCAAGGTTTTAGTCTAAGTCTTAGTCTAAGTTTCAGTCAAAGTTAAGGTCTTAGTCTAAGTATTAGTTAAAGTCTAAGTCTTAGTCTTAGTCTAAGTTTTAGTCTAAGTCTAAGTCTTAGACTTATTTAAAGTCTAAGTTTTAGTCTTAGTCGTAGTCTTATTGTAAGTGTTAGTCTGAGACTAAGTCTTAATCAATGTCAAGGTCTTAATATAATTCTTAGTCAAAGTCTAAGTCTTAGTCAAATCTTAGTTCAAGTCATTGTCAAGTCACAGTACATATCTTAGTCAAATGCTAAATCTTTGTCTTAGTTATTGTCTAAGTTTTAGTCAAGTTTAAATAAAGTCTAAGTCAAGTCTTAATCGAGTCTTAGTCGAGTCATGTGCCCTTGGATATCATAGACGTCGCATTAATGCTCCGGCAATTCTATAACGTCTATGTAACTAACGGAGGCGGTTCAGGGCCCATCTTGGCCAGATGGTAGTACCCTGTTTAGGCTCGCTCGTTCCTCGACACGGAATAAAACAGCATGAAACATGAAAATGAGCGGTAAAAAATGACTACCAGCAGGGTAATACTTCGGCTAAATCCCTGTCCGGTTCCGATCGTCAAGCGCATTGCGTGGGGAGATGGCCGGTGGCCCGTGGATGCAGGAGGGACACTTGTATTTAGCTGCGAGAGGAGGAGGCGGCTTGCATTGAAAGGATTGAGCAGGAGGTACGCATGATGCTGGAGTCCTGCGAGGTACAGACGAACAGCAATATGACGATCAAAAACGGTCTGAAGAACCTGACAGAAATTGTACAGGAGGTTAGACAGAAGCATGAAGCCGCGAAGGAGCAGGATGCGCACTTCTACCACAGTATGTCCATTTCGGAAGAGATGCGTGAGGATCGGAAGAGAAGACGTGAGCGATTCCAAGCAAAGGTCATTATAAATGTCGTGCTGGAGTGCTCTAAGAAAAGGAAGAAAAGTGAAAGTAGTCCAGAGGGGACAAAGGAGGTAAAGAAACAGAAGAAAGCGCCTTCTAAGATACCGAAGCCAACAACAAGTCATGGTAGTACGGCGAAGTCGGCGGCTGGATGATCTACAATGATCGTAAGGGTCGCGGAAGGAAGGTCTTTTGCCGAGGTGCTGGGAAAGGTCCGCAAGGAGGTAAACTCGGAGAAAAGTCAGACTAGGGTAGTTAGAGCAAGACCAACCAAGAAGGGAGACCTCCTCATTAGGATAGGAGGTTCCTCAGACAAGAACGAGTTTACTGAGGTACACGGAGAAACTTTTAATACCACTAATTCTTAAAACTGGTGAGACATTTTAGTATGTTAGGTTAGATTCAAGGGAAAAACGACATAGGTTATAGAAATTGCTATTGAGACTATCAAAAACACTCATTCAGTATATATTTTACAGTTCTTCATAAGGAAACTAACGAAAATTAGTATGTTGTTTTAGAAAGAAAATAATAATTTTTGCAAAGTTGGGAAAGCCTTGAATTAAAAAGAAACACAACAAATTAATTGTCTATAGATACTCATAGAGACGATAGTGATACTTGGATCTGATGGTAGATGGCATTAGTGAATGTCACTGTAACTGTAGGTAAATATATTTAACACGACGTAAGAAGCTAACCTATATTAATAACGCACACACGCACACGCAAGTAAAGACACGACGATTGGTCACGGAAACCGAAAGATCGCACGATTCGTTAGAAGTACACAGCTGAATCGTCCTTATATATTAAACGAGTGGAAAAATATGTACCTTCGAGAGAGAGCATTTTTTTAAATAACTTTCTAATCAAATTATGTAAATAAGTAAAAGTCGTGAAAAAAATTATGTTATATTGAGGAACAGTTCTTGAATTTAATTTGGCATGAGGAGACATTCACGTTTATTAATAAAAGGTTTTTTCTTTCATACACGTGTGAATTTCAACTTCTTCTTCTTTAGAATTTCAACTTCGAAAACATTAGGGTTAGTTCGCGACGTCAGGTGATGGACTCGGTGATGCTCGGGTGAAATCGGTTAAGTCCGCCCGCAGTCCTTCCAAAATTGGTATGTTACGTTAGAATGTCTCTTATATATTCTATCTATATGTGTAAAAAAGGTTAGAATTACCGTATTATTTCACAAACAAAAAATGGCATCTTATTCTTTTCTAAAGAAAAATAAGACTATTTCTAATGCAGATAGTAATTTTTGTACACCGAAGGTTGCTTAATATATAACGAACTTATCATATTTTCGTATTAATGTTGAAATTATTAGCACAACGCACGAAAAATCCTCACATTCTAACGTACTTTTAGAATAAACATAACCAAATATATTTAATATTATAAGAAAAAGTTTCTCCGTGTAGTGACCAGAGTTGTGGGTGATTTGGGTAAGGTGCAGAACGCGGACCGAAAGATTACGCTGGAGATTCGCAACCTGGATTGCCTTCCCCAGGAGGACGAGGTGCAGGAGGTACTATCAGGTCTCATAAGTGAACCGGCAGAAAAGTGACGGTCCTTGGACCTAACAAGCGGGGGATGAAACTCGCAGTTGTGGTCACCGCCCAGAATCAGGCTGAAAAGCTGGAGGTGCTCGGACGTATAAAAATTGGTTTTATGTCATGCCCGATCAGAAGGAGGCTTATGATAGTGAGGTGTCACCGATGCCTCGGCTATGGTCACCTAGCAAGAGAATGTAACATGACGGATAGATCGATTGCAAGAGGAATGCTTCGTGCTTTTTGTGTAAGGAGAAGTTCTCAGAAACGGAAAACGTTCATCACGTTGCGGGAAGTGGAACTTGCAGGGTCTTCCGAACTGCCCTTGAGGAGGCGAAGAAGACTTTCGCAAGGGCCAAAAGTATAAAAAGGCGTAATTTCACACTATAACTTTTATGTCTTTAATTAGCTTTTTATTTTTGTTCTGTTTAATTTAACTTACTCTGTGATTTTCATTTGTCCTTTTAAAATTTTAATTAATTTTGTGATTTTTATTTGTCCTTTTACAATTTTATCTTTTGAATTTTACTTTAAATATGTTTACTTTCTTGTTTCTGTTGCCTATGTCTACTTACAATTTTATTTTTAAACTTTTTTTTTACACTTTTTTAACCTTTGTTTTTTTTATTGTTGTGTTGTGAATAGGACGCATAATTATTCCCCAAATGTCATTTTACCAAACTGCACTTTTGCGAATAGTCATTTTTGCGAAAAGCCAATTTTGCGAAATGTCACTTTTGCGAATTGTCATTTTTGCGAATTGTCAATTTTCTGAAAAGTCTTTTTTGCGAATTGACATTTTTACAATTTGTCATTTTTACGAAAAGACATTTTTGTGAAATGTCATTTTTGCGAAAAGCCATTTTTGCGAAAAGTCATTTTTACGAATTGACATTTTTGCGAATTGTTATTTTTGAGAAATTTCATTTTTGCGAATTGTCACTTTTGCGAATTGCCATTTATACGAATCGCCATGTTTACGAATTGTCATTTTTGCGAATAATCATTTTTGCGAAAAGTCATTTTTACGAATTGTCATTTTTGCAAATCGCCATTTTTACGAATTGTCAATTTTCCGGAAAGTCATTTTTGCGAATCGCCTTTTTTACGAATTGTCAGTTTTTTGAAAAGTCATTTTTGCGAATTGACATTTTTGCGAATTGTTATTTTTGAGAAATTTCATTTTTGCGAATTGTCACTTTTGCGAATTGCCATTTTTACGAATTGCCATTTTTACGAATTGTCATTTTTGCGAATAATCATTTTTGCGAAAAGTCATTTTTACGAATTGTCATTTTTGCGAATTGTCATTTTTGCAAAACGCCATTTTTACGAATTGTCAATTTTCTGGAAAGTCATTTTTGCGAATCGCCTTTTTTACGAATTGTCAATTTTTTGAAAAGTCATTTTTGCGAATTGTCATTTTTGCGAAAATTCCTATAGTAAACTTGTATGCATATATAGATTCACTATAGGAATTTTCGCAAAAATGACTTTTCGGAAATTTGACAATTCGTAAAAATGTCGATTCGCAAAAATGACTTTTCAGAAAATTGACAATTCGCAAAAATGTCCATTCGCAAAAATGACAATTCGCAAAAGTGACATTTCGCAAAATTGGCTTTTCGCAAAAATGAGTATTCGCAAAAGTGCAGTGAATGCCGCTTTGACATTGAAATAGTTTTAAATTTTAACTAATGACGCAGGAGAACCGCAGGGAAAGAACAAAGTCGCATCAGCGACAGATTTGGAGCGCCACCCTCGAAAGCTAAAGTCTTACGACAGTTGCATGGGAGGGTAAAGGGCTCCAAAAGAAGGGTTACGGGTTTTAGTGGGTCATTTGCCTATGCATTTAGAAATTGTTCGCTAAGCCCATACGTTATTTTTTATAATTTTTTTATTACAATTAATTGTTTATGATTTGTTATTCATAATTTGTTATGTTATTTGTTAAATATAATTGTTTAATTTTGTCTCAATAAAGTTGTTATAATTTCCTAATTTATTATTATTACAATTCTGTTGTTATTGTTAATAATTACAATTTATTATTGTTTATATTTATTTATTATTGTTTGTTAATATTTATTATTATAATTTAATTTTGTTTATTATTGTTGTTTGTTATACTTGTCTATTATTATTTATAGTTATAATTTATAGTAATATGTAATATGACGTTTCTTTTAATAATAAATTAAAAGTTATGCAAAATTTAATAAATCATTTTTCCCTTATTCGTCACAAATCATTTTCTATTGCCAACGTGATAGTCAGACGCCAGTTAATTTTATTATTAAAAATTAACAAAAACAATAATTTATTCTCAATCAACAATTACCAACAAAAATAACAAATCTCACCATAATATCTCAAAGGAGATTCCGTCAGGAAAATAACCAAAAAGGGAAACTTGGTCATTTGAGACATGACTCTTGTCAAACAGAAAATTATACTTACTAAATCTCAAGTCTAAATAATTACTAGATTATAATTCCTTGTTATTCTTTTGACAACCAAAACACAATTTCTTTTCTAACAAACCTTTATTAACAAACTATTAAATTCTCCACATAACACAAGTCAACTACATACAACGTCAATATTCCTTCGTACAATATACTCTTATACTTTTTATAAATCTCATAAGTACGTCTTATCTCATCAACATCCAAATCCAACTAACTCAAAAATGTGCTTTTGTCGTCTGCTACATTTTTCGCGATACGCCGATATACACTTGTCAAAAAGGGGAATTTACATTTCTCTCTACGCCTTAAAGTCAAAAGGACTAAGGCGCTAAACCCAAAATCAAATAATTATTAATTGAAATTGTAATAATAAAAAGAAAGTAAATAATGAACATATCATGACGAAACCACTTCGTCACAAAACTCCTCCCTTGAGATTGAATCTAACTCTTATGCATTCGAACTCACATCAAAAACATACAACTCATAACAAATCAAATCAATAAAAAAAAAAATACTTTTTTCATTTAACAATACTAAACAAAAAAAAATATAATAATTAACTAAACATTATCCTACTTCAACACATAAAAAAAATTTTTACAAAGTTCACTTCACTTATAGTCTTTAATTCTTGGTTCTGTTCACTGCATCAATTTCTGGATGGCCATGTTGATTGTTTCCAGCGGTAAGCAGTTCATTGCCATTGTCAAACTCGTACGGCAATTATCAAATCCTTGGTCTCCTCTCTGTATGGTCCTAATTTACCGTAAGAAGGTCGTCGGTTAGATTCTGCTTCGTCAAGAATAGAATGGTCCTCACACCAAAAAGTAATTTGGAAATTTTCCAGGCTCATTAACTGCATTCGAATCCTTGTTTACTTCCCAGGCTCAATTTATTGACTAGATTAGTTACTACTTCCCTCTAAGTTGTCTGCCGAAATTTACCCAAGTTGAGACATAACTTAAAAATAAATAAATAGTTAGTAAAAATTATACTTGATTTAACCAGGTTAATATTTCTCTAAGTCTGTGACATGGATTTTGGGATTTCTACGGCTGTCTTTGGTTCGTAGTACAAAAACTAAAGGAAATAATTATTTGATAATTTATGAGATTTCCTCAGAACTAAGTCACCGACTTTAAGATTAATTTCAACAAAAATGACAAAAACTAATTTTTGTCATAGTATTAAGTCTGTCTATTTTTCTCCTTGTCAATGAATTTTGTCACCAAGTATCGCAGTGCGTCAAGTCGTTTAATCCTGTCAATCCATTCCTAAGGTGAAATCCTTCTGTGATCAATCAATCCATATTGGCGATATACCAGGTCTAAGTTGAACATTCATATTCCAGGTTTTGGAAAGTCACTACCCAGAATGATGTCTAGTGTAACTGAATGAAGAATTTTGTTGTTGAGTATGTCCGTCTACAGTAACGTTCAATTTAAACAACCCTGTAGTCTCTCTCGTACCACCACTATCGATCCTTATTGAGGTTTTGCATGGTTGTAGTCGGCTCCTATACGGCTCTGTTACTCTGTTGCTGATCACCTATATCATTGCTCCAGGGTCAAAAAGTGCCTCATAAGATTTGTTGCCAATGTGCATTAAAAAAAATCGTCTTTTTTTTTTATTCGGCTACTGTCTACATCCTTGTCAATTTTAAGGTATGGGTCAGTTGTGCCCTTCACAACCTCTCCCCTCCCTTGGATCATTGATACTAATCCCTTGTCAGTATCATTCATCCCCTCAATTAAACTCCACTTAAAGAGTGGATCATTATCCCCACTCTTGACCTCAACATCATTAATTGAAAAATTAAATGAGTCTCTCTCATTCTTACATCCTCCTTTATCACATGTCAAAAATTTGAATGAGTTTTTCTCATTTAACTCCTCAGTTCCTACCCTAACTTCGCATCTTATGAGTGGTTTCTCCCTACTCTTGTCAACTACTACCATGTCACCCATGTCCCAACTGCAAGATGCACCTTCATTAATAGGGAAAGAATTTAAACCTTTAATTTTGTCAGTTTCATCCCTATTTTTCTCAATAATATTAGTTTTCTCTTTGTTCTGAGAAACTTTAATTATCGAGTGTGAAGGGGGTTGGCGGGGGGTACAGACATCTTCTGCGCCCCCCATGGTCCGTTTCCCAAAACATTCCTTATATTCACACAAATCGGGCAACTTAAGAAATTCACCCCTGGTGTTTTGCATGCTAAGCAAAATTCAGTCTGCTTTACTCTACTGGGGCAGTGCGTCGCAATATGCCCTTGTTGCTGACATGCAAAACAGATTCTCAAAGGACATTCTGACACTCTATGTCCCACTGCTTGGCAAGAAAAACATGCACCATAGAAGGGAGTTGATGCACTAGTACTACCAGTTGAACAAACTTGACCTACTGGGGCAACGACAGTATTAACAGGGTTATTCTGTTGTTGCTTCTTCTTACAATTATCCGCTACCATGGCCGCATACATCATCGCTGGATTCGGCACTGGTGTTGGTGTCACAATGGTGGGGGTTGTTTGGTTGAGAGCGTCGATTTTTTTAGTAGTTTTCTCAGCCTTCTTTTCCCCCTTAGTCTTCTTTTTCATCTTCTCTCCTTTCATTTTATTTGCTTCCTGACATTCACTCAATTCTGTTGCACCCTTGTCTTCCATAGCCGCAATATCGTTTTCATGTTTATTCGTCCCATGCGTCTTGTCATCCTTCTTGGTACCATGAAATGCAGCAGCCGGAAAACGCATCTTGTCTTTCGATGGTGGGGGAACATATCTGTCGTCCAAGTCCTTTACTTTTTCGTATTGTCGTAAATTCTTTTCTAATTTGGTCAAAGATTCCAAACCAGATGAGTCAACTTGTCTACGATAAATTGGCGTAAGGCCTTTGTAAGCTATTTTAACTTGTTGTTTGACTGGTATGGGTCTCTTTAAGTGTCCCATTATAAGTCTTAAACTTGTCAAATAAGAAGAAATCTTTTCTCCTTTTGCTTGTGTCCTAGCCCTTAATTCATCAATAATCTCGTCATCGTCAACTGTAGTCAAAAATTCTCGTCGAAAAGCTCGCTTGAACGCCTTCCATGTCTTAGTTTCTCGTCTTATGGTCCTGTACCATCGACTTGCATTACCTTTTAATACACTTGGAATTGAGTTTATTAGATCATCGTCATCTATCAACATACAATTTCTACAATCTTCCAGTCTGTTGAGAAAATCTTCAGGATCAGCATTATCTTCATTAGAAAATTTAATGTCCCAATTAATTAATATTTTAATTGTTTTTGACCTCCTGATTGTCTTACTACTGTCTGATCTAATAGAAGATTCACTTGAGTCGTCTAAGTCAGATTCACTAGATGAATCAGTGAATAATGTTCGTCTTATGCTCTTTTCTTTGTATATTTTATTGGTTCGTCGTTTGCGTTGGTCCTTACTACGAGAAACTTTTTTCTCCCTAGTCGAAATATTTTCGGGTTCGTCTGAGTTATCTGTACTAACACTAACTCTCTCGTCTTTAGATATCCCCCCTTTGGACAGATGCTTTTGATTAGCCTGTACTAGTCGGTGGATATTTTGGTCACTTCTCTTCCTAACTAATTTACTCTTATTATGAGTGTTCTGGGAAAAAATGTACTTTCTCAATTTGTTCAAAATTTTCATTTTGATAATGAGACAGAAGTTCTTCTCTTTTTAAATGAGGAACCACGTCATTTGAAGGACACTCAAAATTAATTTCCTGTCTAGTAGGGCAATGTTGCTCGTCAGTAGGGAAAAGAGTATTAGTCATTTGTTTGTTTAATTTGTTTAAATGTCTGATTTCGGGACTGATACTGAGTCTAGAGACTGATTGTCGTAAACTAATGACATTTGGTGCCATTGTAGCCGAAACAATAGGTTGAGGTGCAGTCATAACTGTAGTAGTTACGGGCAATGATAGTGTGTGGGAGGTTGTAGTCAAAATAGAAGTAGTAGGGATACTAGCTGTCGTCATAACTGGGGTTTGAATCAACATTGGGGAGCTCGGTAAGGACTCGCTTGTCGGACTTTGTCTACTATACGAAGAGTTCCTCTCTCCCCTCCCTGATATTAATTCTTGATTTTGATCAATTTCTCCCAAAATACCCATGTCTCTTAACCTGGGATTGGTAGTCTCCTCACCACTCTCACTTGTCTCTCCTCCACCCCTTGTCTGGCAAACATTGGAAATTTCCTCCTCTTTTGGCGCAATTAAGGCTTCAAGAAGAAAAATTTTGTCTGTTTTTCCTAAATCATACAATTCACAAAAAGGAATATCTATCTCGTCTGTAAAAATTTTCCTTAATTCAATACGAAATAATCTTTCTCGAAGAACTTGTAAAGTCCCCGAAATTGACAATTGTTGAGAAAGTAACAATGTTACTATTTGTCCTACAGGCATTTTGGCAATAGAATTCCAAATATCTCTAATATCGGGACTATCTATCAGTCTTGTCATTCTTTCCTTGTAGTCAGTCATTATCTCAATTGCAAAAGCCATTTTCTTAGACAAATTTTAAACAAGTAAAAAAAATAATTATGTCACGCTTTGTCGAAATAAATTAGGGTTATTTTATTTTGGAAAAATTCGTTAAATTTTTCCAATCGTCGTAACAAAAGTTAATTTTTAGGGTACTACACAAATTATATACGGTCCTGAAATTATTTAATAATTTGTTTAATTAATTTTATTTCCATCAAACTTAAAAAAAAAGATAAAAATTTTGAAAATTTGTTAATTATTAACAAAAAGGGGGCACGTCTCCCATTTAATACGGCCCTGGTCCCTTTTAAAATTTTCACAGTCTCGCGACAGAAATTTTCATCTCCTTTCCCAAGTCAAATTTCTCTTGTCAATTTCTGTATAAGTGATATTTTCGAGCCTACGTGATTAATTTCTGTCATGCGCGATAATTTCCCTAGTCGAAATTTTCCACTGACCGCCAATTTCTATGAACGAAACTGAATTTGAAAAATGATGCGAAAAATTATCACTATGCGCATGCGCTATATGTCACGTGACTATTATAATTTTATTCAACACCAAGCACGTGTTGGCTAATTATTTAAATAATAATGTCAAAAATTATTTATCACTTGCGAAAAATCAAGAAAAATTCACTGAATTTAGTAAAATTAAAATTACTGAAATCGTCCAAGAATTACACAAACTATTCAACTTCCAAAAAAAAATGTCCAAATTGAGGTTATGGCGTCTCTCGCCATGCCGTCAACTAATATTCTCAAGTGTAAAAATGTTTTATTTTACACAATTATCTCCTCCTCTCCCAAGTCAAATACAACAAAAAGAACAATTTACATGTAAATCTCCTCCTCTCCCAAGTCACATATAGAAATACATATAAATTCTTCTCCTCTCCCAAGTCCAATCAAAAATACATGTCACAAAAATAATTTCAAGTCAAAAATTATAGAATAATTTCTAGTCGTGTCTCAAAAATTTCCCAACAAATGTGCCCCACGTTGGGCGCCAATTTTATGACGTTTCTTTTAATAATAAATTAAAAGTTATGCAAAATTTAATAAATCATTTTTCCCTTATTCGTCACAAATCATTTTCTATTGCCAACGTGATAGTCAGACGCCAGTTAATTTTATTATTAAAAATTAACAAAAACAATAATTTATTCTCAATCAACAATTACCAACAAAAATAACAAATCTCACCATAATATCTCAAAGGAGATTCCGTCAGGAAAATAACCAAAAAGGGAAACTTGGTCATTTGAGACATGACTCTTGTCAAACAGAAAATTATACTTACTAAATCTCAAGTCTAAATAATTACTAGATTATAATTCCTTGTTATTCTTTTGACAACCAAAACACAATTTCTTTTCTAACAAACCTTTATTAACAAACTATTAAATTCTCCACATAACACAAGTCAACTACATACAACGTCAATATTCCTTCGTACAATATACTCTTATACTTTTTATAAATCTCATAAGTACGTCTTATCTCATCAACATCCAAATCCAACTAACTCAAAAATGTGCTTTTGTCGTCTGCTACATTTTTCGCGATACGCCGATATACACTTGTCAAAAAGGGGAATTTACATTTCTCTCTACGCCTTAAAGTCAAAAGGACTAAGGCGCTAAACCCAAAATCAAATAATTATTAATTGAAATTGTAATAATAAAAAAGAAAGTAAATAATGAACATATCATGACGAAACCACTTCGTCACAGTAAATAATGTTACGATCCTAATTATTATATCCCTAGGGTTTTCCCGATTTTATTTATTTATTTTTTTTATTGTTTATACTCCTGCCCTATTGGCCTTACGCACTTTGACAAGAGTCCCCGAAAAATACTTTTTTTGGATTAAGCATAACCATTCTACATATGAAAATTCTGTATATTAACCTAATTTTGCGTCTACAGCTGACTTTATTAGGAGTATGTAGTTATTATTTAGGTATTAATTTTATTTATTTATTTATATTTTATTTTTTATTATCAGAATTATATACCTAATTTTGTATTGGAAATGGAAAAATTTATAAAATATTACAAATTATTATTATTTATTTATATTTATTATTACTTATTATTTTTATTAATTTATTATTATTTTAATTTTAAATTAGTATATGAATTATTTAATTCGGTTTTAATTTTTTTTTAGAGTTCAGAAATGAAAAAATTTGAAAAATGTTATAAATTGTTATTATTATTATTATTATTATTGTTAATTAATGTATTATTCTTTATTTATTTTAATTTTTAGATTAGTATATGAATTATTTAATTCGGTTTTAATTTTTTAAATCAGACATGAAAATTTTGAAAAAATGTTAAAAAAATTGTTATTATTATTATTATTATTATTATTGTTAATTAATTTATTATTACCCGTGCAGAAAAATGGTGAGGGCCCTCGTGGATTACCCTCTTGCCATGTGGAATCCGTAATGGCAATCCACGCGGAGCCCTCGAAGGCGTCACATGCTTTCCCTCATGGGTGCCCTCGAGGAAAATCCTCATGGATTCCATATAGATTTTCCACGCGGTGCCCTCGTGGATTTCATAAAATGCCCTCAACCTTATTTTCAATTAAATTAATAAATTAATTATTTATTAATAACAAATTAGTCCAATTATTGATAAATAGCATTCTTATTTAACAATTTTTACTTTTTTTAATTAAATCGTGACAAAAAAAAAATCTGACGCACGTGGGAATTGCTACGGGACCTACTTGAAAATTATTGCTTTAATGTAGGTGACTTGCTGACTTGCTTTTGATGATTCAATAAATTATTTATTGCCACTAATACACCATAACAAATAATTAAATAGTTTAATAATAATAATAACAATATTAATAATATAATAATAGACCATAAATATTCATAAATTAATATTTTTATAATTTCAAAAACAAAAATAAATGTCAAAACATTTGTGTTAAAAACGCGTTTTTCATAGTTTAAAATCATTATAAACATTAATTTTTTTATGTAAAAAAAAGTTTTTTTTTGGACTTAGAAATTTGCCAATAGGATTTGCTCGCCGGATTTAGTTAAATTCTATCAATTTATCAAAACAATATTTATCTTTAGGACCGTTTTATACCATGATTTAGAATAAGGTGTAGTCATTATTAAGGCATTAATTAAACCTTCGTAAGAAAGTATATTTTAGTAACAAATAAAATAACAAAAATACAAAATAACAAAATAGTACAAATTTAGAAAAATAGAATGATCGTAGAACTTTAAATAGTAAAATATAGTTCGCTAGTTAACCTTCGAGATTAACGAGTAATAATTTTAACAATACAATAACTTTAACTCTAGTGAATTTACTTAGTTTACCGTTTCACTATTGAACGTTTCACTTATTACATATTAACCGAGTTTTACATTACATTACGTTACTTAATTTTACTAACGAGTTACGCTTTACTAGATAATGATTGACTGACTTGTGCAGAACACCACTTCTCAATTTGAGACTTATGCATTTTAGAAACCCTTTGTTATAGGAACACTTGTGGTGACTCATTATTAGATGGCACGTGTACATTCACCATTACTCATGTTATTTAATAATTTATTACAATTTGTTATTTGTTAATTATAATTGTTTGTTATTATTTTATTTTATGTTATTATTATATTTAATGTTAGCAACAAACATATTCCAACGAATAAATAATTGTTGGCCCTGAAAAGGGCCGATTGTTTTGGGTGGTGGAAAAAATTAAGCACGTTCTCCTCGGATGCGACGGGCCAACTGGATGTCCTTTGGCATGATGGTGACTCTCTTGGCGTGGATGGCGCACAAGTTGGTGTCTTCGAAGAGACCGACGAGGTAGGCCTCGCTGGCCTCCTGGAGGGCCATCACGGCGGAGCTCTGGAAGCGCAGGTCGGTCTTGAAGTCCTGAGCGATTTCACGGACCAAGCGTTGGAAGGGCAGTTTGCGGATGAGGAGCTCGGTGCTCTTCTGGTAGCGACGGATCTCACGGAGAGCGACGGTTCCGGGCCTGTAGCGATGGGGCTTCTTCACTCCACCGGTTGCAGGTGCGCTCTTTCTCGCGGCCTTGGTGGCTAGTTGTTTCCTTGGGGCTTTACCACCGGTGGATTTGCGCGCGGTTTGCTTAGTACGAGCCATTGCTTACGACTTCAAAGTACGAAGGACGACTGAAAATAATGCTTTAGGCGGCAAAAACACACATATTTATACCCTTCAAAAGCTCTTGCACCAGTTAGTCAAGAGGAAGGGGACACTCACATCCTGATTGGTCAGTCAGATTGTGGAGGGGAGCAGTGTAACTCCAGAGGGAATAAAACAGCGCACTTTCACCGATTTAGCATCATTCTGAGTTTGTTCTCTGTTCTGCTTGAACGTACGAACCTTATTCTCTGTGAAAATGACTGGTCGCGGTAAGGGAGGAAAGGGATTGGGAAAAGGAGGAGCAAAGCGCCATCGCAAAGTGTTGCGTGATAACATCCAAGGTATCACCAAGCCCGCCATTCGTCGTCTGGCTCGTCGAGGTGGAGTGAAACGTATCTCAGGATTGATTTACGAAGAGACCCGTGGTGTCTTGAAAGTGTTCCTTGAGAACGTGATCCGTGACGCCGTCACTTACACCGAACACGCCAAGAGGAAGACCGTCACCGCCATGGACGTCGTCTATGCTCTCAAGCGTCAAGGCCGCACCCTTTACGGTTTCGGCGGTTAAATTCACTCACCATCATCCAAAAAACAATCGGCCCTTTTCAGGGCCACCAAATATTTTTTACGTTTGAATAATTTTTCATCAATAACATAGTTTTATGATAAAAGAATTACAGTGCAATCCATCAGTAAGTAATATAATGAGTCACGTATAGCTACATTCTAGGCATTATTTAATGCGTAATGCTCTTGTTTTCGAAATTCACGAATATTGTTTGTGCTAAGTGCAGTTGAGAATTTGTATAAATAATTGATTCTATGAAGTATGAAAATCGACATCACTATAACGTGTGAAAAACGAGAAAGACGTTATTTATAAGAAGCAGTATCTAGACAGTTTGCTCATGTATTAATGTGAAACTTTTACAACACTTGAGTTCACAGGCAACGGCCACACCACGATGAAAAAACCAGTTCTCGTCCGATCACTGAAGTTAAGCATCTTTGGGCGCGGTTAGTACTTGGATGGGTGACCGCTTGGGAATACCGCGTGCTGTTGGCTTTTTTTTTAATAAAATAATTGTAATAAATAATTTCATCTCTGAAGCTTTTTTAACATGTCTCCAATAGGGCTTTTGTAAGAAAACAAAATTTTTGTGTTTTTTTCAAACTCTTGGAAATTTTTTAAAAATAGTGTCATCGTCATCATCAAAAAACAGTCGGCTCTTAGTTTTTGTAAGATTTATAGCTTTTATTAACAAGTTCTTCTTATGAAGTCTTTATAGTTTTCTTATTATTTAGATAACTTCAAAGCACTGTTATATTTGTTATTTGAGAACAACCATGAAATGTAAAGGTATAGATAAATTAGAAGATTCTTAAATTACTTAGATAATTTCAATTTCTTTGATTAATGTTATTTGAATTCTGACTTCATCATTAGGGTGTAATAAATGTTAGTAGTTAGAAATCAAACTTAAAAGGTTGATGACTTTGCATAAATAAATGACTAATTTAACCTAAAGTTAGGTTTTTAGAGGATAGCACTGTTTTTCGAGCATTTACACGAAGAGAAATTATTAGTTGCATGACGATTATTTACTTAGTTAAGATATTACTGTTAATTTTTATTAATTGCTATTACTATTTACTAGTTAGTCTACAGTCATTTATTTAGAAACTAATTAAACAGGTAGACCATCAAAAGTGTGGTTAAATCAAATAAGAAAATATGTAGCTATAAGTTTACTAATAAAGATATAGTAATACGAACCAATTTACTAGCACCAGCATATTTTACTAACTTAAATTTAACTTCTCGAAAATGGTGAACACAACCATATATTCTTTTATCTTATTAGTTTATTATTATTTTATCTTATTGTCAGTGTACGTTTGCACTGTGTAGTCTATAATAGGTAATTATATTTTTTTCGTAATGGATAACAATATTTTTCTTCAGTATAACAGTTATTTGAAGATCATTCTTATAGCATATAAAACCAATTTACATATGTGACCAAACGTTTTTAAAGTACATTTGTAAATTTGAGGAAATATTTTTTTTAATTATTATTAATATTATTTATAATATACCAATTTAAATAGCGGGATGTTCTATAATATAAGAAAAAAATGAAAATTGTATAAAAAATTGAAATTTGAATTCTTTTCACAATTTAGGATTCAAGTAAGGAATTTATTAAATATTTACTTTCGGAAATTTTATTTATAATGTAATTTTACATCGTCAATAATGTTAGAAATTATATAAACAGCGTAAATTCATGAATGGATTGAAATATTACTGGTCCGTCGCCATAATTATTTTAAATATAAATTTTATTCTTTTACAATCTATTATAGAATATTCAAATAATGAATGTGAGATTTTCATTTATTTTTAATTGTACACTGTTTAAAAATTAAAAAATACTTTCAACTTTTTTCAAGAATCATACAGGTATACAAGAAAGTAAGAGAATAATACTGTTATACGTCACTGAAACATACATTTGACTGTTTTCAAATCCATCATTCAAAGTAAATTTCTATGATACAATAAAATATTCTAAACTTATATTAAATTACATATAAATGATGTTGAAAAATTATTAAATTTTTTTTATTATTGATCTAGACAATGCACTCTATCCCACTGCATTATGTGCCGAAAGTAAGAACTCATACCCAAACTGAAGCAACCGAACCTCCTTCAATTTAGATTTCAAAGTAAAATAAGTTTTCTATCCAGAAAGGGAGATAAATAGAGCATTAAATTTAATAGGTAGTTTTTTAACAATCCAATTTGTTTACTTGTTTTTTATAATTTTCTGAACTTGTTAAGAATTTTTTTGATTGGTTTCTCTACACTTCCTAACCTGTTAATTGAAGAGAGCAAAAAAAAGAAAATGAGACAAGTAGATATTGTAAAAAATCGAGACTTCAAATTGGAATAATTATTATTTATGTAATGTAAAAAAATCTTTTGGAACTTATTCTTTAAATCAAGCACTACCTAATATTTCGAGCAAAAGACCAAATAAAAAATTATTGAAATTATCAAAATCTTCAATTTAGGATTTTTAACAAATTTTTAAGTAAATATTTACATCTTAAATTCTTATGATGTAAGTAAATTGTACATCATAGATGATGTTAGAAAATGTAATAACAATCCTAAACGTATATTCATATTGGTTGAAACATTACTTGTCCGTCGTCATCATTATTTTTAATATAAATTTTATTCTTTTCCAATTTTATAGAATTATTAATCATTCAAATAGTAAATGTAAGAGACATATTTGTTTTTAATTGTAAATCGTATTAAAATTTGTTTAAAATAATTTTTTTTTATAAAGAAAAATACAGGTATACCAGAGAGAATGAGAAAAAGATAATGCTCAATCATACATTTGGCTGTTTTTAAATAATTCATTCAAAGTAAATTTCTATGACTCAGTAAAAAATTCTAAGCATTTTTTAAATTATATATAAATTATGTTGAAAAATTGTTAAAAATTTTTTATAATTGATCTAGTCAATGCACTCTATGCGCGTTTGTATTCTGTGCTGAAAGTAAGAACTCATACCCAAACTGAAGCAATCGTACCTCCATCAATTTATCACTCAAAGTAAAATAAGTTTTCTTTTCAGAAAGGGAGATAAATAGAGCATTAAATTTGAAGGTTAATTTTTAAACAATCCAATTTGTTTACTTGTTTTTTTATAATTTTCTGAACTTGTTGAGAATGATCACTAAAAGCAGAGTCTTGAAAATTGCTCATTTTTACCGAAAAACACAATGCAAGTGTTATGTTTTTCTTAATATTAAAAAAGTAGAATAATTGTATAATTGAAATTTAATATATTTGCGACTGGGGAAGAACAAATAAATATCAAAAAATTGAACAAAATTTTGAATAGTGTACCCAAGTTACCGAGAATTCAAACGAGAGAAAGCCAACGAGCGCTGGGGTCTTTCTTCACCGTCCGTGCGTTTTACTATGTCGACGAGCGCAGGGAAATGTGTTTATAACTGTTTGAACGCTTGAGTTGAAAGCATCTCCAAGTTATTGAACATTTTTTGTAGTTTTTCGAAAACCACTTTAGTAAAATGGCAGACAAAGTAGAATCCCCAGCTGTACCTGCAGTGGCAACTCCGAAGAAAGCAGCCAAGGCGCAGAAGCCCCGCGCCAAGGCCAGTCACCCGCCAGCGTCGGAGATGGTGAACGCGGCCATCGCCACTTTGAAGGAGAGAGGCGGCTCTTCGCTCCAAGCCATCAAGAAGTACATCGCCGCCACCTACAAAGTCGACGTCGAGAAGCAGGCTCCCTTCATCAGAAAGTACCTGAAGGCTGCAGTCGCCAGCAAGGCTCTGATCCAGACCAAGGGCAAGGGCGCTGCAGGGTCCTTCAAGTTGAACGTCGCCAAGGCCGAGGGCAAGGCCAAAGCCAAGCCCAAGACCAAGACTGCCGCCAAACCCAAAGCTGCTGCAGCACCAAAGGCCAAGAAAGCAGCTTCTCCGAAGAAGGCCGTGGCAGCCAAGACCAAGAAAGCCGTCGCCGAGAAGAAGAAGACCCCGAAGGTTGCGGCCAAGCCACCGAAGGCCAAGTCCACCACCGCCAAACCCAAGGTGACCAAGGCTGCTCCCAAGAAGGCGGCCAAAGCTTCGCCCAAGAAGGCTGCAGCGCCCAAAGCGAAGAAGCCCGCGGCAAAGAGGGTTTCCAAGAAGTAAAGTGAAAAGAAATTGATAGTGGATGATTGAAAACAAACGGCCCTTTTCAGGGCCACCAATTACTTTTTACGAAAGAATTTTCTTTGTCTCAAACATAATATATTAGAATTAGCCAATATGACAATATATTTTTAAAAACTAATTCTCGGAATTCTTTTATTATAATTTTAGTTGAAAATTGTAGAAAATAATTGAATTCAGGTAGGTTATAATTGAAATTGTTGTAAATAATTAAAATTCATAAAATATAATCATTTTCCATATACTTTCATATTTTCTTGTAAAACTAATTTTGTCGGGGAAAAGAATTTTAATTTCAGTAAATTGTCAGGAAAATTGATAAACTGAAACTTGTGACCACCCTGGTTATAAAAAAGTTTCAAAATCTTTTTTATCTAATGGTTAGGAAAAGGTCATGAAATTTCTTTTATTTGCAGGAATGTTGAAAAAAATATGTTTATTGAAGATATAAAATAATTTAATTAATTTAATTGTTATTAAAAAATAATATATAATATAATAATAGCCAAATCAACTCAACTGAGATAGGGTCAAATATTTTTATTCTTTAGTGTCCTTGGGCAAAGTTGTAAATAAAACGCTTGCAAGATTCTACAGTGTTTCAAACGTGTTCTTAAAACGTGTTTTGACACGACACGAATTACAAATTTCATGTGTCGTGTCAAGGCACGACACCGACACGACACGAATTTTCGTGTCCGTGTCGGTCCCTGATTTAAATAATATGTTCCAGGAATAAATAAAATGTACGTGAAGATGTTAGTTTTTAATTTATGGAACTAAGGTAATTCATAATAACTTGTAATGTGTTTTGAGTTTGATGTTACCCATCACTGTGTGGTTTAGATTGGAATTTTCCAAATTTGAGATTTATTCGTATTCGGCATAATATTGGTTTCCGAATTTGGGAAACCCGGTTCTTCGATCTAGCTCCTCAATTGTTATAAAAAATTGAATTTTTCTATTCAAATAATAAATTGAATTCTCGAAGAACTTCCCGAAAATTATATTTGATTTAGAGATGAATAAATAAAATGATGTTTATTTTTATGCATCAAATTGCGAAGTTCTCAAAGAAAGCGTTAGACACTTTATAAAGATTCTATCCATAATATACTGACTACTGCATAAAATTATTAATAGTTTTATTATCTTTATTTATTACTACTCTATTGAACTGTAAATTTTGTCATTTGTATAATCCTTATTTTAACAATTACATACCTTTAATGCTATATAAAAAAAATTTTGGTTCTGATTTTTAATATAAATGTAAAGAACATAGTATTCAAACGTAAAAAATATTTGTTGGCCCTGAAAAGGGCCGATTGTTTTGTGAGGGTGAGTATGGAAAATTTAAGCTTTTTTTTCGGTTTTCTTGGGCAAAAGAACAGCTTGGATGTTTGGGAGAACACCACCCTGAGCGATGGTGACTCCAGAAAGAAGCTTGTTCAATTCTTCGTCATTTCTGATGGCGAGTTGAAGGTGACGGGGGATGATTCTCGACTTCTTGTTGTCACGAGCTGCGTTTCCGGCCAACTCCAAAACTTCGGCAGCCAAGTATTCCATTACTGCGGCTAGGTAAACTGGTGCACCAGCACCAACTCGCTCGGCGTAGTTTCCTTTGCGCAAAAGACGATGGATACGACCGACTGGGAACTGGAGTCCGGCCCGGTTGGAGCGAGTCTTTGACTTTCCCTTGGTTTTGCCACCTTTGCCACGTCCTGACATTTTTGATTTAGTTTTAGGTTAACGAAGTAAACACAACGAAGAATACAAAGCG
The DNA here is from genome assembly GCF_015476425.1 of Leptopilina heterotoma. NCBI lineage: Eukaryota > Metazoa > Arthropoda > Insecta > Hymenoptera > Figitidae > Leptopilina > Leptopilina heterotoma. Next base: position 608,324 of record NW_025111081.1, on the reverse strand, counting down.
AATGATGTTCTGCGCCAAAAATCCGCCTATTTACGCTCTCCCCACAGGTCACCCCCTCCACTGCGCTCCCCTCTCTTTTTCGTGAGTGGCAGATGGTTGCAGTGAGTCCCCGCACCAATCAAAATGCCGCAGGCGGACATAAATACGGTGCCGCCAGTGTGCAAAATATCAATTCACCCTGAATTGCCTTTGTGTTCAGACGTTCTTTCTTTGAAAACAAAGATGCCTCCTAAAGCAAGTGGTAAAGCCGTGAAGAAAGCCGGCAAGGCTCAAAAGAATATTACCAAGACCGACAAGAAGAAGAAGCGCAAGAGGAAGGAGAGCTATGCCATCTACATCTACAAAGTGTTGAAGCAAGTGCACCCCGACACTGGAGTCTCCAGCAAGGCCATGAGCATCATGAATTCGTTCGTGAACGACATCTTCGAGCGCATCGCCGCCGAATCTTCCCGCTTGGCCCACTACAACAAGAGGTCCACCATCACCTCCCGGGAGATCCAAACTGCCGTGAGGCTTCTCCTTCCTGGTGAACTCGCCAAGCACGCCGTCTCTGAAGGCACCAAGGCTGTCACCAAGTACACCAGCTCCAAGTAAATTCTGTCCACCCTAAACAAAACAATCGGCCCTTTTCAGGGCCAACAAATATTTTTACGAAAGAATTATTTGGTTCCAAATGTGTTGCAGTATTAGGACTACCTTTCTGATAAGTCACATGTTTATACTGAAAATTTAATTGTCTAGTTCTAGACAATCTCAGTTCGTTTTACAAGTCAAGTCTTAGTCAAAGTCTAAATATAACTCTTAGTCAAAGTCTAAGTTTTAGTCAAGATTTAGTTAAAGACAAAGTGTTTTTTTTTGCTTAGGGACTTTTGGGAAATCTGCATACAGATATCTGCATAACTTGGACTCTGCACTCCAAGGTTATGTGGGGTTAGTAGATTAAATATGAAAATATAAAATAATAAATCTAATAAACTGGGGACCTACTGCCAGCCCCGACCCACTGAATCCCGTAACCCTTCTTTTGAAGCCCTTTACCCATCCTCGGAACTGTCGTAAGACTTTAGCCTTCGAGGGCGGCGCTCCAACTCTCTCGCTATTACGACTTTTTTTTTCTGCAGTTCTCCTGCGTCAATAGTTAAAATTTAAAACTATTTCTATGTCAAAGAATAAAGGAACAAATGTTAAAAAGTGTTAAAAGTTAAAAGTTAATTAAAATAAATTAATCAAAATTACACAGCCAAACAAAAAAAATAAAGTGTCTTGATCTGGGGTCGAGACATATGTATTCCGATGTATTTCGATGCGCTGAATCCGAATCCGCCATCAGAATTTGGCCAGTGGGCCAAATAAAAAAAAATAAATAAAAACCAGCCAGGGTTAAAAAAGGTTAAAAAAAACCTTTTTTTTATATTTTATTTTTTTTTATTAATTAATTAATTAATTTTCGATTTTTTTTTAAATTAATTAATTTAATTAATTAAATTTTTATTAATTTTTTAAAATTTAATTTTAATTTATTTAGGTAATTTAATTTAATTTTTAATTTAATTTTTTTTTTATTTATAATTAAAATTTGTTTGGACTGGCTTGAAAATCGTTACTCGGGGGTTTTCGGGGTCGCTGATGACTAATCCCATGTCGGTTTCTAAAAATTCATAATGACGGATCCAATATGGCGGTCTTTATTATTTTAATGATTTTTTAAAATTTATTACTCGCGGTTTCTCGGGACCTTTGATAACGAATCCTATATTAATTTTTATAATCTGAAAGTCTTACGAATTGTTTTCTAACAATTTTTCTAACAATTCGTAAGACTTTAAGATTATAAAAATTGATATACGATTCGTTATCAAAGGTCTCGAAAAACCGCGAGTAATACATTTAAAAAAATTGTTAGAATAATAAAGACCGCCATATAGGATTCGCTATTTTGAATTTTTAGAAACCGACATGGGATTCGTCATGAGCGATCCCGAAAACTCCCGAGTAACGATTTTCAAGCCAATCCAAACAAATTTTAATTATGTTGTTCGCCATATTGGATCCGCCATTTTGAATTTTGATAAATTAACACCGGATTCGTAATCAGCAATCATAGAAACACCTAAGTTGTTACTTTCATGAGCTTACTTATTTTTTATTGCGCTGTGTATGGTATAATTTGTTTGTTTGGAATCTTAGATGTGTTTTTGAGGTTAGGTTCGATAGATTTAATGTTTTATATGAATTTTCAATTGAAAAGCTTATAGAATAGTTTATTTCAATTAAGGGATTTTAGAAAATTATCAATATGCGGTTCGATACAATTTTGATAATTCAAATGTGACCATTTTAACGATTGTAGGGTATTTTTAGAGGTTAGGGCGAAACCAGGACCCATTGGCCAAATTCTGATGGCAGATTCGATTTCAGCGCATCGAAATACATCGGAATACATATGTCTCGACCCCAGATCAAGACACTTAATTTTTTTTGTGTGGCTGTGTTATTCGCTCCTTTTAATACTTCTTATTTACTTTTAGTTCTTGCGAGAGTCTTCTTCGCCTCCACAAGGGCCGTTCTGAAGACTCCGCATCCTCCGCTGCCTGCAATATGGGTGGTTGACACTTTATTACCAAACTTTTCCTTGTATAAAAAGCAACTTGGGCTCTTTTTACAGTTGGAGAACCTGTGACCGGCTTCACCGCACTTAAAGCACGCAGCCGATCTGTCCACCTTCTGGCATTTCGCTCCAATATGACCATATCCCAAGCATCGATGACACCGGACGACCATTACTCTTTTTTTAATTGGGCAACACATAAAACCAATTTTTACGTGTCCCAATTTCCCCAGCCTGTTTGCCTCTTCCGGGTTAGTAACTACAAGCGCGAGCTTTATCTGTCGTCGGTTGGATCCTAAGACCGTCACTCTCCTGTTTCCTATAGCTTTCCCATTGCTTCGGACAACACTTGTTGCACCTCGGCTTCTTGGGAAAGGCAATCCAAATCACGGATCTCGAGTGTAACTCTTCGATCTAACGACTGCACCTTACCCATGCTTACAATTGAAGAATCTTTGGATCTGGTACTTCCGTTTCCATTGGAGGAGCTTCCTTCTTTTTCCTTTTATCGGTTTAAATTCGAGTCTCCTCTGGACTGTCACCCTCTCGCCTCCGTTTCTGAGCATCTCTTATGACGCTTTTGAGACTACGCCTGAAGGAACGCTCTATCTCTTCCTTCAGGTCCTTGCGGTTACACTCCGCACCGCTGAACGCAAGCCAAATCGAAGTCCGACTCATCATCCGCGGCATGCTTTACTTTTGCCTCTTTCAGCAGGACTTCGATGGCTCGACGCGCTACCTTTTCTCATTCTTTCTCCTTCCACGATGTTCTGTGGATCTAATCTTTCCACGATCACTCGTGGCACTGCAAGAAATTGTGCGCCCTCACAATCCGCGCGCACTTGAGCATCAGTCCTGGGACCGATGGTGAGATTTCCCGTTTCCGGCCTGCTCACATGGGGTACTTTCTTTGAATTTTGTGAATCCATTTTTTCTTGCTGTTTGGTTGCCCTTTAGTGACAAGCCCCGCCACCACGGCAAGGTCCACCGAACATATCCAGGATGCCAGTCGTGCCTGGCAGCGGGCCCACTTTTCCTAGCACATCAAAGAAATTAATGATGTTTGTCAGTGGGCAACCACCGGCGGAGCTTAGAAAAAGTCTTAGTCAAATTATAAGTCAAAGTCTAAGACTTAGTCAAAGTCTAACTCTTAGTTAAAGTCTTAGTCAAAGTCTTAGTCTAAGTCTTAGTCCAAGTCTTAGTAAAAGTCTTCGTCTAAGTCTTAGTTAAAGTCTAAGTCTTAGTCCAAGTCTTAATGAAAGTCTTTGTCCAAGCCTTAGTCTAAGTCTAAGTCTTAGTCCACGTCTTAGTGAAAGTCTTTGTCTAAGCCTTAGTCTTTGCCCAAGTCTTAGTCTTAGTCTAAGTCTAAGTCTATGTCTTAGTCTAAGTCTTAGTCCAAGTCTTAGTGAAAGTCATTGTCTAAGCCTTAGTCTTAGTCTAAGCCTTAGTCTAAGTCTTAGACTAAGTCTTAGTCTAAGTCACAATCAAAATCTTAGTCTAAGACTTAGTCTTAGTTTAAGTCTTAGTCAAAGTCTTAGTCTATGTCTTAGTCCAAGACTTAGTCTTAGTCAAAGTCTTAATCTAAGTCTTAGTCTAAGTCTATGTCTTTGTCCAAGTTTTAGTCCAAGTCTTAGTGAAAGTCATTGTCTAAGCCTTAGTCTTAGTCTAAGTCTATGTCTTAGTCTAAGCCATAGTCTATGTCTTAGTCTAAGTCTTAGTTTTAATCTATGTCTATGTCTTAGTCCAAGTCTTAATCCAAGTCTTTAGTGAAAGTCATTGTCTAAGCCTTAGTCTAACTTTTAGTCAAAGTCTGAGTCTTAGTCTATGTCTTAGTGAAGGTCTTAGTCAAAGTTATAGTCGAAGTCTTAATCTTATTTTAAGCCTTAGTCTATGTCTTAGTCCAAGTCTTAGTCTTAATCTATGTCTTAGTCAAAGTCTCAGTCAAATTCTAAGTCTAAGTCATAGTCAAAGTCTTAGTCTAGCCTTAGTCTTAGTCAAGTGTAAGTCTTAGTCAAAGTCTAACTCTTACTCAAGTAGTAGTTCAAGTCTAATTCAAATCTTAGTCAAATCATAGTCCAAGTCTAAGTTGAGTCTTAGTCAAGTATTAGGCAAGTCTAAGACTTTGACTAAGAGTTTGCCTTAGTCTCGGATTAAGACTTTGACTAAGGCTTAAATTTTAGTTAATTAATTAATAAAATTACAATAATATATAACTTTGGTCATACAAACATTTTCAGGGTGGCCGCTGGACCGGGAAAACCGGGAAATGACAGTGAATTTTTTTGGACAGGGAAAAACCGGGAAATGACAGTGAATTTTGATCTTGACCGGGATTTTGGAATTTTTTTTTTAAAACACACATTACTTTGTGAGAAAAATAGAAATATTTATTTTAAGACTTAGGTATTAACTATATTTCATTAAAAAAGATTGAATGATCTTCTATAAAATCTATTTATATTTTGTCAGAGAATTTTATAAAAAGTACTATAAAAATATTCAATTTCTAGAATTTATAAGAAAATTGTGAATTTTGTTGTCCAACATAACAGACTTAGAAAAAGAAAATATTAAATTTAATTTTAAATTCTTTCTATTTCTAACAATAATTAAACAAAATATAATTTTAATTAAATTTGTCAAAAAAATTTCAAAGAGAAAAAATTTCATATCCTATAAAATAATGAAAAATAAATCAATTTAAAAATTTTTTTGCAATTAATATTATAACAAAACAAATAAGAATTATTAAAAATTTGAACTAATTAGAACAAAAGTGATACGAAATTTATAAAAATTAATTTTTGAATAATAAATAAAGTAAATAAAAATAAATAAAATTTCTTTTCTTAGAAAATAAATAAAATTTCTTTTCTTAGAAAATAAATTTTAAAAAACCGTATTTTTCATTAATATTAATTAGTTTTTTTTACAATTATTCATAAGCAAATTTTTCAATATTTTAGAATGTTAAATTAATATTACTAGTATTATTATAGATTGAATTTTAAAAAATTTCAAATTGAAGTTTTAGAAAAGTTGAATTTTAAAAGATTTTAATTAAAAATTCTGAATAATTTAGTCTTTAAAAATATTTTTATTCGCATTTTTTCAAATTAGTTATGTTTTTGAATATGTAATATTTAATTGAAAAATATTCAAATTATTCAAAATTTCATGAAATTGTCTTGTAAACAAGTGGATTTTAGAAATATTTTAGTTATTTCTACAATATAATTGAATTGAAATTTTGAAAATAATTTTTAATAAGTTGCAGTAGCAATTCTTAAAAATTATTCAAATTTAAAGGATTTGAAATTTGAATTTTTTTTTTTGAAATTTGAGTACCTACTATATGAAAAAATAATGGATAATAATTAAATATTCATTTCAAAAAATCTATTTAAGTTCAAAATTATTTTTAGAGTAAACTAAAATATTTTTAGGGTTTGGGAAAAAGTCAAAGTTTTGTCTAAAAATCAGGAAATTCTTTCAATCTTTCATTGAATAATTTATTTTCAGAGTTATTATTTATGACCGGGAAATGACCGTGAATTTTTTTTTACAAAAAAAGTGGCCACCCTGATTTTAACAATATTTGCGTTTTTTTTTGGACATTAAATTCATACTTAAAAAGATAACATAATCAAAAACACTAAAAAATAATTGAAGTCCGATTCCGGGCATCGACCAGAATTTAGCAAGGGTTTAAAATACCTGTACTGGTCTCCTTCTGAGACGAAACATTTACCTTATCTTAAAACTATGTTTTAAACAAAAAAATGATTAGATGTTAAATCATGTTAAAACTAATCTTTCTGCAGTCGGTAGGCGTGGCCCAAAAGGCCCATTGCATAAACGCCACGCATTTTCAGACCATTACTAACTCAATATAACTCACTGATCGATTGCACTGTAATGCTTTTATCATTAAAGTATGCTATGGAAAAAAATTATTCAAACGTAAAAAAATTTGGTGGCCCTGAAAAGGGCCGATTGTTTTGGATGACGATGATGATGAAAAAATTAACCGCCGAAACCGTAGAGAGTACGGCCTTGACGCTTGAGAGCATAGACGACGTCCATGGCGGTGACGGTCTTCCTCTTGGCGTGTTCGGTGTAAGTGACGGCGTCACGGATCACGTTCTCAAGGAACACTTTCAAGACACCACGGGTCTCTTCGTAAATCAATCCCGAGATACGTTTCACTCCACCACGACGAGCCAAACGACGGATGGCAGGCTTGGTGATGCCTTGGATGTTATCTCGCAACACTTTACGATGGCGCTTTGCTCCTCCTTTTCCCAATCCCTTTCCTCCCTTTCCGCGACCAGTCATTTTCACAGAGAATAAGGTTTACGTTCGATCAGAACAGAAAACAAACTCGGAATGATGCTACGCCTTTTTTTTTTTTTTTTTTTTTTTTTTTTTTGTGTGGTCTGCGATGAGAAAATCTTCTAAAGACACCCAGGGGAATTTGGGTAGTGTCGGATTCACTTAAAAAGTGCCTACCGACTAAAAACTCATCACAGTGGTTATCAACCAAAGGTTATGAACCAATAAAGAAGACGAATGCCCGATGTAAATAAAGTTACATGGGTGTTGACGCATAGAGCGAAGCACGAAATTAGAGAGGTTTAAGAAGAAGATGGAGAGATGAGAAGGCAAGGCCTTCTAACACGATCTGTGTTTTTGCTCTTGTACTGGATGAGCGAGTTGATAGTTGGGTTTGGGTGGTTTTCGATAGAGAGACGAAGGTTCTTTGAGTAGGTTTGAGCGGCAGTAAAAATGGAAGGGAGGTTTGTTTCCTTGAGGATTTGGAGATTTCGGATGTACCAGGGAAAGTTCAAGGCAGAACGGAGTAGTCGCATGTAAGTCTTGTTAAGTCGTGTTAACTGTGGTGGGGTAGCAGAGCCCCAGATGGGGATGGCGTAAGTGCATATGCTACGGATGATAGCGTTAAAGGCACGGATTTTGGTCGATTGAGAGACCTGAGGGTTGCTAAAGAAAGGTTTGAGGGAAATGAAGGCGCCGTTGGCTTTACCGCGAACTGAGGTTATGTGTTTGGACCAGGTGAGATTTTTGTCAAAAATGACACCGAGGTATTTGGCAGAGGTGCTCCACTTAATAGGGAGGGAGTTTACTATGGGTCTAGGAGGGGTGCGCATTCGGCGTGAAAAGAAGACTGCTTCGGATTTGGTTTTGTTGATGTCGAATCGCCATCTCCAATACCAGTTCAAAACGGTTGTGATGCTACGCCGTGAAAGTACGCAGTTTTATTCCCTCTGGAGTTCCACTGCTCCCCTCCATAATTTGATCTACCAATCAGGATGTCATTTTCCCCTTCCTCTTGACTAACCGGTGGAAAAGCTTCTAAAAGCTATAAATATGTGAGATTTTGCCGCCGCAGCTATTCAGTCGAACTCTCAACTTCGAAGCAATGGCTCGTACTAAGCAAACCGCGCGCAAATCCACCGGTGGTAAAGCACCGAGGAAACAACTCGCCACCAAGGCCGCTCGTAAGAGTGCGCCTGCAACCGGTGGAGTGAAAAAGCCCCATCGCTACAGGCCCGGAACCGTCGCTCTCCGTGAGATCCGTCGCTACCAGAAGAGCACCGAGCTCCTCATCCGCAAACTGCCCTTCCAACGCTTGGTCCGTGAAATCGCTCAGGACTTCAAGACCGACCTGCGCTTCCAGAGCTCCGCCGTGATGGCCCTCCAGGAGGCCAGCGAGGCCTACCTCGTCGGTCTCTTCGAAGACACCAACTTGTGCGCCATCCACGCCAAGAGAGTCACCATCATGCCAAAGGACATCCAGTTGGCCCGTCGCATCCGAGGAGAACGTGCTTAATTTTTTTCGACCACACAAAACAATCGGCCCTTTTCAGGGCCAACAAATTTTCTTACGTTGAAATATTTTTAATTCTTATAAAAACATGCCTTAATATTCTATAAACAACCTTTTTTCGTATCGATTAAAAATACCTTTTAGTAGCAAAAAATCATACTGCATCTGGTAATTTTTTAATATTACATTCTCCAATTGCTCATCGAAAGAGTTTGTTATTTTGACGAAACCTACAAGTGAATGTAACTGATAAATAGTTATTCACTATTTTATTATTAAAAGTATTACTATATTTGATTCACTGGCTTTCTACTATGAGATTAATTATTTTTATAGCTAATACAAATATAGAAATTATAGACTATGCAGGCGATAGTCAGGGAATTTTATGAAAAGAACTGGAAAAATATATAAATAAATAATATTCTGTTTTTCTACAATAATTTATAAGTAACTATTTGTTATATTTTACAATGTTAAATTAATATTACTAATATGGATTGAACTTCAGAAAGTTTTATAGGAAAGTTGAATTGTACAAAATTTTAATGAAACATTCTGAATAAATTAGCATTTTAAAACATTTTTATTCCTTTTTTGAAAATTACTTATACATATTTTTAAATATATATTTTCAAATTATTAGAAATTTTATGAAATTATTTGTCTTGCAAATAAGGACAGTATTTTATGACGCTGAAAATTACTGGATTATGCCCTGAAAAACTGATTATTATGCGAAATTATGCGTTGAAAAATCAAAAAGTGCAAAATTGATGTTTTTGAAAGAAAAACGTTACCAAAATAAAGCTTTTAACATAAGGTTAATTAAAAGTTGTATTTTAAATTAATAGATTGATACAGCCAAAAATGTAGAAATGCTATTTTAAAAAGCAATCTATTTGGTTAACAAATGGAATTTTTCCTAAACTATTTATCTGATCGTATCCAGATTTGGCGCACATCTTAAGGGCCCGGAGAGGCATATTTTTGAAGAATACCGAAAGAATTTGTTAAGTCTTGTTCAGCTGGAAAAATCTCGAGTGTGAAACATAAACACATATTCATACTACCATCCCACACTATATGAATCCACAGTCAAACGTAAAGTATCAATTCAATGTCAACATGTGACTTATCAGAAAGGTAGTCCTAATACTGCAACACATTTGGAACCAAATAATTCTTTCGTAAAAATATTTGTTGGCCCTGAAAAGGGCCGATTGTTTTTCGAGAAAGGTGGACAGAATTTACTTGGAGCTGGTGTACTTGGTGACAGCCTTGGTGCCTTCAGAGACGGCGTGCTTGGCGAGTTCACCAGGAAGGAGAAGCCTGACGGCAGTTTGGATCTCCCGGGAGGTGATGGTGGACCTCTTGTTGTAGTGGGCCAAGCGGGAAGATTCGGCAGCGATGCGCTCGAAGATGTCGTTCACGAACGAATTCATGATGCTCATGGCCTTGCTGGAGACTCCAGTGTCGGGGTGCACTTGCTTCAACACTTTGTAGATGTAGATGGCATAGCTCTCCTTCCTCTTGCGCTTCTTCTTCTTGTCGGTCTTGGTAATGTTCTTTTGAGCCTTGCCGGCTTTCTTGACAGCTTTACCACTGGCTTTAGGAGGCATGGTTGTTTTCAGAGAAAATACGTCTGAACACAAAGGCAATTCAGGATGAATTGATATTTTGCACACTGGCGGCACCGTATTTATGTCCGCCTGCGGCATTTTGATTGGTGCGGGCACTCACTGCGACCATCTGCCACTCACGACAAAGAGAGGGGAGCGTACTTGTGGGCGTGACCTGTGGGGAGAGCATAAATAGGCGGATTTCTGGCGCAGAACATCATTCGCTTTGTATTCTTCGTTGTGTTTACTTCGTTTACCTAAAACTAAATCAAAAATGTCAGGACGTGGCAAAGGTGGCAAAACCAAGGGAAAGTCAAAGACCCGCTCCAACCGGGCTGGACTCCAGTTCCCAGTCGGTCGTATTCATCGTCTTTTGCGCAAAGGAAACTACGCCGAGCGAGTCGGTGCTGGTGCTCCAGTTTACCTAGCCGCAGTTATGGAATACTTGGCTGCCGAAGTTTTGGAGTTGGCAGGAAACGCAGCTCGTGACAACAAGAAGTCGAGAATCATCCCCCGTCATCTCCAACTCGCCATCAGAAATGACGAGGAATTGAACAAGCTCCTGTCTGGAGTCACCATCGCCCAGGGTGGTGTTCTCCCCAACATCCAAGCTGTTCTCTTGCCCAAGAAAACCGAAAAGAAAGCTTAAATTTTCCATACTCACCCTCACAAAACAATCGGCCCTTTTCAGGGCCAACAAATATTTTTTACGTTTGAATACTATGTTCTTTACATTTATATTAAAAATCAGAACCAAAATTAATTTTTTTATATAGAGATAATCTTCCTTTTTGATTTACAAGAAGGAGGATGTTACACATGATCTTTCATGAATTTACGGGAAAGAAAGTTCACCAAAAGTCGAGAACTTTCTAAAAAGTTTTGGATATATGTATTATAAAATTTCTGATGACAATGGAGTCGGAGTGGGAAGCACAAAACCTTACTTGTATAAATTATAAACTAACATCTTCACATGCATTTTATTTATCGATTTATAACTGAAAATCCAATTAAATTTCAGTTTGGCAATACTTTGGGAAATTCCAGTTGGGTTGACCACATCTTTGTCCGTTGGACAAAAAGTTTTTGAAACTTTTTTTAAATTCAGGGTGTTCACAAGTTTCAGTTTATTAATTTGCCTGACAAAATTCGTTTTACAGGAAAGTATAAAAGTTTCTGGAAAATGAGATTTGCCTGAATTTTAACAAGTTTCGAGGTTAGAAATAAATAAATAACAAATATCTTTCAGTTTTCAATTTTTAATTACAAAATTTATGTACATGTGCATAAAAAAATAATCGTCAATTACAACTAAAGAGTGTAGGGGAGAGTAGTCAAGGTTGAATAGGTGGTCAAGGTTGGATAATGGCGCTTATTTCGTTTTATCACATAGTGACACCAACTTTTTTACAATGTTTAGCAAAAACATTGCATTTTGGTAGAACTTTCCAATAATATAAGAGGAAATCGTCAAATTCGGTAGACAGGAGAAGTTATAGAAAACAGTCAGTACCTGATCCAACCTTGACTACACTCCCCTACATTAAAGCTTGGAACTAGTAACGTCCTTTTTTTCAAAATTATTCCACCTGTACATTAAAAAAAATCTAGGATAACATTTTTTTTCAACTAGATTCAGTCTTGACCTCTTGATCTATCAAACTTTCAACTTCGCCTAAAGTCAATGAATTATTAGTTCCTTGAGGAGAAACATTCTCTCTAATCCACTTTTTAATAGTCTGTAAACTCTCGTAAGCCTGCTTCGATGTTATTTCCTCCATTTGTAATGCCTCATCTTCCTCCTCAGAACTATTTTCACTGTCATCCGTGTTACTTTCAATATCGCCATTAATTTTTCCATTCATGTCAACATTTTTCACTAAATTCACAATCTCAACGTCAGTCAATGGTTTCCATCCACAATCATTTGTATCCGTCTCATACCAGTGACGTAATATTTTCAATGGATTTTTCAACATAAAATGTGGTCCCAATAAAATACGCTCGAGATCATTGGCATTTTCATCACCGGGAAATGTTGCGTCCTCATTGTTGTCCAAGAGACAATCAACATCGACAAATTCCAAGTCATTTGTTAACAATTCCTTGGAATTTGATGATTTTTGACTCGAGACTATTGAATCAAGTCTATCGACTGGTAGACAGAGGTAATCCAAAAAGAGTTTCCAAACTCTTTCCAGCGTTGAATTTTTTATTGTTTTCCAAGCGTCTGTTAAAAGAGTGAGGCAATCTTGATGATTGAAATTTTTCAGATAATCATCGATAGTGCCCGATTTTTCCGAAATAATTAGTTGACGGAGAAAATTTTTTTTGTAGTACTTTTTTGTCAGTGAAATGGGTCCTTGGGCCATGGGTTGAAATGTAGCTGGTATATTCGGAGGTAGGTTGATGACCTCAACATTTTCGTTGAGGGAGTTCAGTTTTTCGAGTGGAGGATGACAGGGGGCGTTGTCGAGGATTAGGAGAATTTTACCGGTTATTTGAGTTTCTCTTTGAAAGGCTAAGGCACGTGGTATGAAGATTTCGGTGAACCTGAAAAATTGCAATTGTTTTGATGAAAGAGTTTTTAAAAGATTACTTAAATATTTTAGAAAAGGATCATAGGACTTTGTGGGTTCAAATTTAATGTCAAAAATTAAAAAAGGGGTGAAAATATTCCAATTTATTAAATACTGACTTAAAATTGAGGTAAAATTAATTTAACATTGATTCAATACGGACTTAATATTGATTCAACATTGATTTTGCATTGTCAATAAGTGGTACGATCCCTCAAAGCAATTTTCTCCATTTTAATTGCGCTATATAAATACAGAATATGGTAAGAAAAAAAATTTACCATTTTTCGAAAATCTCTTGATTCATCCATGAGCTTTCCTGACTCGTATAAATATCACCATGGCACTGTAATTCGCGTTGAATTGCAGTCACATCCGATTTGCCAATGACAAACAGTGGGATACGATTAGTGCCACCGGCATTTGAGCAAAATACCATTGTGATACGATTCTCCCGCTTTTTTAGACATTCATTATTGTTAATTTTCATTTTCTCCGGCGCTGAACATGATAATATTGTACGCCAATAAATTCCCGCCTCATCGGCATTATAAATATTCTCCAATAATAATCGTTCAGTTATTATTTTCTCCTTTAAATAACTCGAAAATTCCTTTATACATTCGGAGTCGTTTACATGTTTATCGCCCTTCAAATCGACATGACGAATGTTGTAGCGTTTTTTAAATGTTATTAGCCATCCGTTGCTTGCCTGTATTTAAAAAAAACAATTTCGTTAATAAATATTCACAGTTAATACTTTAATAAATATATTATTTAATTATTATATTTACAGGCCTTGGATCGACTTTAAGACACAATCCGATGAGGCCTGTATTTAAAATAATAAATTTAATAGTAGAAAAAGGATTAAAAGACTATTTGAGGGCTGGAAGTTTGAAAAAAAAGAGAAAACATAACCTCAAAAAAAATAAACAATTTTACTTGATATATTAATTATTCCGTTTTTATTTAAAATATTTATTTTCGGTTTATAATCTAAATTCTCTATTTAAATGTACACGCACTTACCTTAAAATCAGAAGGTCCATCTAATTTTTCATTTAAAATTAATGCTCTTTCACGAATAAGTGGGCCTGACACTGGATCACCACGATCTCTTGCCTGCTGAAACCATTCTAACACTGCGTCATCTAAATAATTACTCTTTATTTTTCTAAATGTTTTTCGATGTTTATTTTGTTGTTTCTTCACTTTATTCATTAATTCATTTTCATCTCTCATAAATTTATAATACGTTGTCTCGCCAATTTTATATTCTTTCAATATTTTACTCTTCTCAACACCGGCTCTTATTTTCCTTAAAACTTCTATTTTCGATTTTAAATCTAAACATGTTTTATTTCTTCTTTGCTTCATTTTCGCAATTAATTTACAGGAAATTATTTATTTGTAATCATGTATTTTTTTTTTATTGTTTTCTTTCTTCTAGAACAAGGAATATAAAAATCATGACAAAAATAAATAAAAAGTAGAATTTTTCTCTTCTGCTAGAGTGTATAAAATTGATAGGGAATTTAGGTGTTACCAACAATAGAAATAAGAAAAGTTGGCGCAGTGCTAATTTTGTCCAGAATTAACCGCGAATTCTGAATTACCGACAGACATTAACATTAAATTTGTCCTCTATAAATAAAAATATAAATAATAAATAATATTAATAATAGTAAAAATATCAATATTAATAATGATAATAATAATAATAATAATAATAATAATAATAATAATAATAATTACAGCAGAAAAAGTAGTTAATTTAATTATTTTCCACAATTTTTTAAATACCAAGAAATGAAAAAAAATCCATTTTTTGTCAATGGGATCGAACCCGAGTTTTATGATTATGAACCAAATATCCTGACCAATGAGCTAAACAATATAATGAAACAAATTTAGATAAAAAAGTAAGTTTTTACTTGAATTCCCCTGAAACTTCTTACTCAGGGGTTTTCAGGGTCGCTGATTACGAATCCGTTAACGGAATTTCAAAATTCAAAATGGCGGATCCAATATGGCGGATGACAAAATTTAAAATTAAGCGGATTCGCTTGAAATTCATTACTCATAAGTTTTTGGGGTCGCTGATTACGAATTTGGTGTTATATTTTCGAATTTCAAAATGGCGGTTTCAATATGGCGGATGCCTTTGCAAAAATCTATTTAATTCTCTTAAAATTCGTCACTCGGGGGTTTTCGGGGTCGCTGATTATGAATATTAAGTTAGATTTGTAAAATTCAAAATGGCGGGTCCAAATATGGCGGATTTTTCTTGTAATTAGCCAAATTAGTTTAAAATTTGTTATTCGGGGGTTTTCGGGGTCGCTGATTACGAATCCGTTATCGGAATTTCAAAATCCAAAATGGCGGCTTCCATATGGCGGATGTTTTTTGCAAAGAACTATTTATTTCGCTTAAAATTCGTTACTCGGGAATTTCCGGGTTTGCTGATTACGAATTTGATATTGTATTTGTAAAAATCAAAATGGCGGCTCTAATATGAAGGAATTTTCTTATAATTTAATATTTTTGCTTAAAAAATCGTTTGAAGTAAGATTATTTGAATACCACTTTCGAAAGGAAATATCATTCAAGGGCAAAAATGAAGTTGTCGGTAAAATTTTATTTTTTAATCACCATAATTACTAATTTGTATATATGTAGGAGATCGACTCCAAAAAACTAGAAATTATTAATTTTGGAATTTTTCCCTTGGTTTAGAGATTTTATTGATAATTACTAATTTTAAAAAAATATATTTTTATTATTATTATATTATAATATTATAACATTATTTATTAAAAAATATATTTTTTAAAATTATTTCAGACTAATGATCAACAAATTAGAAGCAAAAACACTGACCTCTTTATATTAGTCTACGAACTAAGGAAAAAGTGAGATGATCGATAAGTAAGGGAACTTTTTTATATAAATGCAACTGTCGATAAGTATTTTTTTTATCGCCAGCAGCAAACATACTTATCGACTGCTGCACTTTCAAAAATTACCTTATGATAAATAAATTTACCAACAGATGTGAATTTAATTCAAATCTCAAATGTTGTCATCACATTTAAATTCAAATTTCGCGAAAATATTATTATTATGTTAATAATTAAAAAAATGAGAAAATATATTTATGCTTAAATGTCAAAATTGTAATTTTTGTTCATAAAGTAGTAGATTTATTTTTCAGTTACTTTTTTTTTTAATTTTTCTATTTTCATCATTCCATCAACTAGGTTCAGTATAAAAAATTAAATTTTTTTCATTTACTCTGATAGACGTAGGAAAACTGGTTTTAAACTAAACATTTCACAGGCGAAACTCTATATAGGAATGTTTATTTGTCACGACGACGACGACGAAGGCTCGCCAATCTCGAAAGTTGTTGACGCGTTCTTGACATTCTTCCTCCCTTATTTGTTATTTTTCCATTTTCCACATTTCTTTATATTCATTCCAATAAATAAAGTTTTCTGTATGTTTTTTTCTTTTTTGTTTATTATTTACAAAAGTTGTTTTTTTCCTAGTATAGCATGCTGCCATTTTACCCCACATTGATTTCTATTTTCTATATTAACAAAAGTATTTTTTTTTTGACAAAAGCAACATAGTGTCATTTTACCCCATATTCACCGAATTGTCTGATTTTTTTCACGAAATTTCCTATTAGAGAACAAATTGTCATTTTTGGGGTTGAAATTCTCTTGGGAAGGAATTTTTTCCAGTTGGTATTGATAAAAATTCGCCATATTGGGGTAAGTTGTCCTCAAATGAAAAAATTGGGAGTAAAATTGGATAATTATATCCGCATGTGAATTATATGATTTGGTTTAAGTTATAGATCAGTAAATTGTCTTCAATACTTAGGCTTTTTTTATGCAATTTGGGGCAAGTTGTCCCAAAATAAAATAACGGGGTAATTTCTTTTCACTATGGGGTAAGTTGACTGCTGAAAAATTTGCTCTTCAGTAATCAATAATTTAAAAAATATATTCTTTTTTCCACCACATAATTAGAGTTAATTTCCGAAAAAATTTTTTTGTCACAACTTACCCCAAGGTGGTCACCTTGGGGTAAGTTGTGACAAAAAAATTGTTCGCAAGACTTTTGAGTAATTTTAGTCCAAAGGAACTATTATTTTCAATTCTAGCAAAATTTTTCATAATTTTTCTAAAATGGTTCTTATTACCCCTAAAATAAAACCCATTTCGGGGTAATTTGTCACTAATTGTGAAATAAGAAGTAAAATTTTAAAATCGTCCGATTTTTTATGAAAATGCTAATAAGAAATTTTGTTACCAATATGAAATACCCCACTTGGCACATATTCTCAGTTCCCGCTATAACACTCTCTATTTAATACTTCCGGTTGTCTACGATCAGTATAATGATATCCGTAACGTCAACTCTAGTTTTAAGCGGGATACGGTATAATTAGAGCTTCCATCGAAAGGGAAGGAGACAATTGATGAGAAAAAATAATTAGGGAGACACACCTCACTCATACCGTTATAACTAATTAACCTTTTTCAATTAATAAACATTTAGTAAAAAGAATTTTATAATTTGCAAACACTATATATATCACATTCTCTACATGACTGAAATAAAACAGTAATTACGGAGGCAAAAAATAAGTTAAAAAAAATTTTTTTTATTTCTTTCTGTGAGTAATTGACGCTAATGGGGTAAGTTGTCCCACGTGTGAAATTTCATTTTGTAAAAATTTTCACATTAGTAATTGATATTTAAGATTGTTTGCTGAGAAATCAAGGTTCTTTTGGAAGAATTAAAAATTTACCATATGCGGGGTCAGTTGTCCGACGGACAAAAAGGGTAATTATTCCCTTGGGGTAAGTTGTCCAAATTTTGACAATTATTCCAAAGTCCGAAAGATTTTTTTCTTTTAATATCACATTTGTATCTAATACATTTTTGTGAACTGGACACGATTTTGGATAACAAAATTGTCTAGCACGTCAAAATTTTGAGAAAAGTGGGGGAAAAGGCCAAAAAAAAGTATTTCTGCGGGTTTTTAAGATATTTTTTTCTATTTAACCGAACGATAAATACTTTCTTGATGCCTCAATTTAAAATGCGAAACATGCATTTTAAAATCTAGACGCAACGCTAAAAAATAGAAAATTTTTGAAAAAAGTGGGGGTAAAGACAAAAAAAATTTTTTTCTCTTAATTTTTGACATTGGAGTCGTTTCTAATGTATTTTTGTCCGCTAAATACGATTCCGGGTTGTAAAATTGTCGGAAACTTTCTAATTTTGAGAAAAGTGAACAAAAAAGATATATTTACCCACACTTTTCTCAAAATTCTGTATTTTTTTACATTTTTGCATATATGGGTTTCAAAGTACATGTTTCAAGCTTTAATTTAAGACTTCATGGAAGTCTCAAAAGCACTCGAGGATAAAGAGAAAAAATCTTACGGAGAGAAGAAAGTATAGTCAATCATATACTCAGCCCTGAGTCATATATTTATACCAAACAATATGGTGACATAAAGTTTAACAAAACAAAAAGGTAATTTTAATTTTTTTTCTACGAATTTGTTAAATAGTGTTTTTCGGAATTCTACCCCCGCTTTTTTCAAAATTCTCATATTCTAGCTAATTTTGGAAGCCGGGATCGTTTTCAGTGGACAAAAATACATTGGAATCCATTCCCATAACGAAAATAATCAGAAATCTTATTTTTGGCGAGTTTACCCCCACTTTTTTCAAAAAACTCTATTTTTTGTCTTGTTTGCATTTGCATATACGGATTTTAAATTGAATGTTTTAAACTTCAATATTTATGACTTCAAAGATCTTATGAACCCCCATATATATTGTGAAAAATCTTGAACTTTCCACAAATTAATTTCAAAATTCAATTATTTCTAAAAATATTCAATTATTATCTAATACATAAATAAATGTTTTGCTTAGAATTCTATCACAATTTTTTAAAATAATTGAATTGGAGAATTTTATTAAAATAGTAAATGATTAAAAACCATTAAATTGAGGAAGATTTTTGAAAATAATTGAAATTTTGCCAAGAATTTTATTAAAATTTTTAAAAATAATGGAATTTCAGAGAAGAATTTAATTATTTCTAATAAGATAATTGAAAATTTGACGAGAATTCTTAAAAAATGTTGAACCAAATTGAATTTATGCGAAGAATTTTATTACTTTTAAAAATAATTGAATTTCTGCAATTATTTGTATAATTTCTCTAAAATTCTTCAAATTATATTGTACAATTTACCTACGAACTTTTTGTCTTTTCTCAATCAAATTGCGGACTTTATGGACCATTTATTAAAAAGAACTGACTTTTATGTACTTTCAAGCAAATTTACGGACTTTTAGGGGATTTACGGACCTAAGTTCGAATCCTGCATTTCCGGGAGTAATTATTTACTGATAGGGGTAAAATGGTCAAAAATAGAGACACGCTAGATCATGAGGTGTTCAAATAACACCAGAATGGATTAAAATAATCTGCGCAACAGTTTAATTCCTCCAGAATTAAAATAACACCGGAAAGGATTAAAATAATCCATTTTGGTGTTTTAACATAACATAACATAACATAACATAACATAACATAACATAACATAACATAACATAACATAACATAACATAACATAACATAACATAACATAACATAACATAACATAACATAACATAACATAACATAACATAACATAACATAACATAACATAACATAACATAACATAACATAACATAACATAACATAACATAACATAACATAACATAACATAACATAACATAACATAACATAACATAACATAACATAACATAACATAACATAACATAACATAACATAACATAACATAACATAACATAACATAACATAACATAACATAACATAACATAACATAACATAACATAACATAACATAACATAACATAACATAACATAACATAACATAACATAACATAACATAACATAACATAACATAACATAACATAACATAACATAACATAACATAACATAACAACTTAACTTAACTTAACTTAACTTAACTTAACTTAACTTAACTTAACTTAACTTAACTTAACTTAACTTAACTTACTAACAATCTAACAAACTAAGTAAAATACTAACAATGTATCTTACTAACTTTTTAACTAACTTACTAACCTAATTAGTAATTAACTTACTAACTTTCTAACTAACTTTTGTAATTTACTAACTAACTAATAAGCTAACTAACTTAATTACTAATTAACTTAGTAAATTTCTTACTAAGTAAATTACTGACTAACTAACTAGCTAACTAACTTTTATAAACTTAATTACTTAGTAACTTACTAACTAACTTACTTAACTTAGTTACTCAGTAACTTTACTAACTTACTAACTAACTAACTTTCTAAGTAACTTACAAACTTAATAACTAATAACTTAATTAACTTTCTATCTTATTCACTAACTAACTAACTCATTTTACTCATTAACTTATCAAATTACACTGGGACACAAAAAAACTTGATGCTCTGAGCTTTAGGTCAGACAGTAGCTACTTTATGTTTTTGGGTTTTATGTTTTTGGGTTCCGGGGTAATTACATATTAGTAGGGGTAAAATGGTAAAAAAAGAAGTAATAATTTAGGCTTCGTCCATATAATACGTAACGCTTTTTGGGAAGGAGGGTCAAGCTATTTGTTACGATAAGCCAAAAAAAAATGGCGCTAATGTATGTAACAATGTGTTACAGGGGGAAGGGGGGGGGGGGGGGTCAAAATTTTCAAAAATTAGCATTACGTAATATATGGACGAAGCCTTAAAGGAAAATGTGAAATTTATTTGCAAAATTTATTTATTAAATTTATTTATTTGCAAAAAAGAGGACCATCCATAAATTACGTAAGACATTTTTTTGAAAAATTTGACACCCCCCCTCCCCCTTGTAAGATATTTTACATACATTAGCGTCATTCTATTGTTCGTAAGATTTAGCAGACCCCCCCCCCTACCCCATAAATGTCTTACGTAATTTATGGACGATCCCAAATGGCAAAATATAAGAGAAAATGGTTCTTTAAGGGAAGGTCGCAATATTACCCCTGACTGGGAATACTGACTCTATGAAAAGGGGTAAAAGTGTATATAGTGTAGAATTTTAGATTATTTTTTACCGCGTGAAATTTTTGCACAAGTTGGATAAAAAAAATGACGTCATAGAAGGCATCGCAGGCAACGATTTTTTTCACGACAGGTCTCGACTTGATTGAAAAGGGTAAGTGCAACCAGTTGCCGTTCGGTGGCGCGCGGGTGAGAGTGGTGTGAGTTGTGCAGCGGCGGCTCGACTACAACTCCAACTCTCTAGACGTTCTCTCTCTCTCTCTCTCGCTCGCTCGCTCTCTAGTTTCTGGTAGCATTTCGTTGGCGCTGCGGGGCAAGGGACGCTCAAAAAACGTGTATCTGCGCGCGCAGCCGCTTTGTCTGTGCACGCGTAGTGGAGGGACAACGTTGAACCACGAGGGGGCCGCCAGGGGTCCAGGAGAGCGAACCATGGCGGACAAACGGCAACTGCATCCTTTCAGTCGGCCGCTGAACCCGCGTGCCGTTCAGTCGGCTTTTTCCTACACGTGCGTTTTTTTCTAATTTTTAAGAAAGAAAAAGCAAAAAAAATAAATAAATAAATATTTTTTCCCTCTTTCCTGTGAATTTTTTTTTTCTCTGAAAAATATTTGGTGGAAAAAAATTTTATTTTCTTCCCTTCCCTCCCGAACCCCTACAAAAAAAAAGAGGATTACAGGAGCAACAATGTTTATTATTGTTTATTGACGAAGTGTGTGAATAAATTTTTTTTTTATTGTAAAAAAAAATTAGTGAAAAAAAAATAGTTTTTTTGGTTAATTTTGTTGTTTAGCCGGAACTACCGGTTAATGGGAAGACAACCATCATTCCAACAACTCGATTTCTTTTGGAGTATATATTTGTTGTTCTCGTGCACAGTGAATCCGCGTGCGGGCGTCGCACACGAAACCCTTCCTGCATGGTGAGTCTATTTTTAGGCTTTTCCATTTATTTTTTTTTTACTGCTTATGGAAAAAAGGATAAAATATTTTATTGTTGACCAAGCTCTTTTGAACTGAAAACTAAATTTATAATACAATAAACTCGATGAATTTTTCCCCATTGAATAAAATTTGGTACAAATTACCCCACTAATGGGGTAAATTTGACTGGAATTTAAACTCCCTAAAAGATAAAATATCAAAAAATTATCAGACATTTATTTCGTCACTTCTTGTCCATAAAGGGAAAAAAATTGCAAAAGGAGAAAATGGTACAAATTACCCCATTGTGACACAGGTTGTAACCTGTGTCACAATGGGGTAATTTGTACCATTTTTTACTTATATTTCACCGCTGACATTCCTAGACAAAGTATAAAAAATTTTCATGACAATTTATTACATCTTAAAGATGTAGAATTGGAAAAGGAGAAAATGGTACAAATTACCCCATTGCGATAGAGTTACCTCTATCGCAATGAGGTAATTTGTACCATTTTCCTCAATTTATCTGGATTTTTATCCTGTCATTCAGAGACAAAGTTTCTCAAATTTTTATTATATTTTATTTCATCTGAAAAAATATAAGAATTGAGAAAGGAGAGAATGGTACAAATTACCCCGGTGCATAATATTTTCGCTTATTACCCTGGTCACTTGCTCCCATCACCTGCAGAAAAATGAAATACCCCATGTTATATATTGAACATAAAAAATCTAATCGCCTCAATTCTGAATGAAATGGAACATTATAAGTGAATTATGTGCAATATTACCCCAAAGTTGACTGACAAGTGAATAATTTACTCCTAGTTATAAATAAAACATAGGAAAATTTAATCACCATGGGGTAATATTGCCTCAATTTTCAATAAAATGGATCATTGAGAGTGTATAAGAATAGACAATATTAAGTATTAACCCATAGTTCGCCTGAGAACTGAATAATTGACCCCAAGTTACATATTATATAAAAGATGAAAAATCTAAGAGCTTTGGGGTAATATTGACTCAATTTTCAATGAAAGGGAACACTGTAAGTGTATTATGTGCAACATTACCCCAAAGTTGCCTAACAAATAAATAATAATTTACCCCTAGTTATATGAAAAATGTAATCGCCACGGGGTAATATTGACTCAATTTTCAATCAAACGGATCATTGTCAGTGTATAATAATGTACAATATTACCCCACAGCTCGTCTGACAACTGAATAATTGACCCCAAGTTTTATAAAAATATAAATATGAAAGATGCAAAATTTAATCGACACGGGGTAATATTGCCTCAATTCTCAATGAAACGGAACATATTCAATATTACCCCAAAGTTGCCTGACAACTGAATAATTTACCTCCAGTTATATATAAAACATGACAAATTAAATCTCCATGGGGGGTAATATTGTCTCAAGCTTCAATAAAATAGATCATTTTCAGTGTATAATAATAATGTACAATATTACCCCATAGTTCGTCTGACAACTAAATAATTTAGTTTCCAACCTCAATTAGTGAGAAATATTTTTGTTAAACTTGTGTCATCATTTTTCACACATTAATGAGAATTAAAATACTATGTGCCAACTTACCCCGTTTTAGTAACATATCTACACTAGAAATTAGTGTATAATAATATATTAATAATACACAACTGAGGGGTGAAATGTTTCATTAATAAATTTTCGAAATTAATTTCCATTCATGTGCTCGTTCTTTTTATAAATGCAAATTCGATATAGAATATTATAAAGAATCATTTTGCCGGAGAAATTTTCATGAGTCAATGAATTCAAGGCTTCGAGGAAATAAATCGTGCGAAAGTAAACTGTCCTCACGAAACTCGAGACTGACATCCGCAAATTAGTGATGCAATGTAAATACTCTAAACCGACAGACTGTTCCTTGAATTATTAAAAAAGTTAACATTATATCACTTTTATTTCGACAATTATCATTGTTTATTTAATTCTATATCAACATTATGCGAACAATTATCGTTCAAGTAAACAATATATAATTTGTAATAATTAATTTTTGTAATAAATAAATAGACAAAGAAATAAATAAATAAACAAATAATACAATAAACAATGAAACATATAAATAATACGAAAATTTATTGCAAAAAATATAAATTATATAAATATCAATAATATAGGAAATAATAAATAAAATAAATAGTAAATAATATAGTATATAGTAAATAATTAATAATATAATAAAACAGTAAAAAAAATAATAAAATTAATAAATAATATAATTAACAATAAAATAAACAAATAATAAATAAATATATAATAGTATATAATGTAACAATATATAATATATAAATATAATAAATAAATAATATTAAAAAAATCAAATTAATTTAAAAAATAAATAAAAAAAAGAGAAAAAAAAATTTTGATAATAATTTTTTGATTGAAAAATGTTGCGATACATGTTTCGATAAATTTTGATATCGTAATCGATTAGTTAAATTTATTGATCGATAAGTTTCAAGATATAACGATCGATTTATTTCGATCCTAGAAATCGATTTCCGTAGGACTCGTTTTTCTAATGTCAATAATTTTATTTGTGTCGATAAAAATAGCAGAAGCATTATTTTAATCGATTTCGATCAATAGAAAGAAGTTCGATATATCGATATCATTAATCATTATATAAATCTGACACAATAAATGTAGATCCCTTTTAATGTTTAATGAGTGTTCGATATATCGAGCAATTAATATCGATATATCAAATTATCCGATCCTTTTATTTGAGACATGCAATAACGATAAATTTCAAGAGAACAATTATCAATCGAGACATTTCGAGATATCGATCAATTAATTTAAAAAAATAATCTAAATTTCAAGATAATTTTACTATTAAACGATTAATTTTGAGATCGATCGATATATTAAAATATCGATCATTCATTTATTAATGTCATAAACTATTTATTAATTTTGATAAATAAATCGATATTAATCGATTAATGTCAATATATCGATAAATTAATTTCGAGATATCGAATGTTTATT
Source organism: Leptopilina heterotoma (assembly GCF_015476425.1). Taxonomy (NCBI): domain Eukaryota; kingdom Metazoa; phylum Arthropoda; class Insecta; order Hymenoptera; family Figitidae; genus Leptopilina; species Leptopilina heterotoma. The sequence goes on along the minus strand of NW_025111081.1, from coordinate 583,546 downwards.
AGCTATTTATTGATATATCGATAAATTAATTTTGAGATATCGAATGTTTATTAGCTATTTATTGATATATCGATAAATTAATTTTGAGATATCGATTGCTTATTAATTATTTATCGATATATCGATAAATTAATTTTGAGATATCGATTGCTTATTAATTATTTATCGATATATCGATAAATTAATTTTGAGATATCGATTGCTTATTAATTATTTATCGATATATCGATAAATTAATTTTGAGATATCGATTGCTTATTAATTATTTATTGATATATCAATGAATTAATTTCGAGATATCGATTGCTTATTAATTATTTATCCATATATCGATTACATATCAATTAATTTCGAAATTCGATTAATATCAAAAGTATCGATCAACTGATTTCGAGAGGTCGATTAGTATTGAAATTTTGATCGATTAACTTTGTGAAGATCTTTAATATATCGAAGTATCAAACTAATATTATCAAAAGGTCGAACTATATCGAAGTATCGATCGATTTATTTCGTAAAGATAATAAATATCGAAGTATTGATCGATTAATTGTGAGAGGTTGATTAATATCGACTTATTAAACAATTATTGTAGAGATTTCGATTAATATCGACGTATCAATCGATTATTGACGAGATTTCGATTAATATCGATATACCGATCGATTAATTTCGAGATATCGATTAAAATATATTTTTTTAGAATTGGATATTGAAATAATTAAAAATAATATGAATTTTCGTATATTATTGAACTTATATAATTTTTATAAGAAAATGGAGAAATTAATTTTTCGAATATATCGATATTTTATTTAGTGTTATTATATGAAGAGAGATGGAGAGATTGTATAATATCGTATCCCATGAGTTTGCGTTGCCTGGACTTGCAGAGAGCGAGGTTTTGCAGTAAAGGCAACCGCTAGTCGGGGTGGTGCTTCTTATGACCTTTCTTTCTCGCCTTTTATTCTTATTTCAAGCAGTGAATCCGATGCAGAAGATGATAATTGCTGGCCAACTGTAGAAACATTGCGGATACATTCTCGTGACGAAAAGTTCTTTCTTTCTTTCTCTCTCTCTCTCTCTTTCTTTCTTTTAAAAATTTTCTTTCTACTCTCTTTATTTTTGTCCATTTCTCTCTCTTTCTCTCTGTCCTAAAACTTTCCGTAGCACAACTTGTGGGCACATATTAAAATATTATGATTATTATAGTTTTATAATATTAAAAACGTTTTATTATAATATAATATATATTATTATACTATTATATTATTAAAATATTATGTTATAATATTGTGCTAAAAAGTTGTACTATTGAGAATTTTGAGAGAATATTATAATTATTATAATAATGTAATATTTTTTTAATATTGTGAGGTAATGTTGCCTCAATATTGCGAGGCAATATTAGCAATATAATTATAATGTTATAATAAATATATTATAATATTTTATAATATTGCAATAACCAATAGAGCGGATGTGTATAACTCATCGAAAAAATGTGTGAGTATGTGTGTGGTATGGCTTCAGAAAAGAATCGAATGACTTTAAAAAAAATTTTTTTCCATCCTTTGCGGTTTCCTTTCATTGTAGACAATATATGTATATAATTTTCATGCTTTCGAAGTACTCATCTCCTGGAGATATACGTGAGCACTTCCGATTTCTTTATTTCAAAAAGAAAAAGAAAGTTTCAAATAATTTGTAGACGTTTTTTTTTGCTTCGATTTTCCCATATACTGCGATTTCGATATTTTAAAAAAAGGGCTTCTTCTTAACTCGCAAAATTCTTGTTTCGTTATAATTTCCTTATATAACAGGATGTCACAAATTTTATATATAAGAATAACAATTATTGTTTAAATAGTTGTATAAATAATTTTTTAAATAATTGTCTAAATAATTTGTTGACTAATTGTTTAAATAATTGCCTATATAATTGTTTTAAATAAATGTTTAACTAATTCTTTAAATAATTGTCTAAATAATTCCTCAACTAATTGTTTAATTAATATTCTAAATAATTGTGTAAACAATTGTTTATATTTAACTATTTGTTGAAAGAATTGTTTAAATAGTTGTATAAATAATTGTTTGAATAGTTGATAAAAATAATTGTTTACATAATTGTTTAAATAATTGCCTAAATAATTGTTTAATTAAATGTTTAAATAATTGTCTAAATAATTCCTCAACTAATTGTTTAATTAATATTCTAAATAATTGTGTAAACAATTGTTTATATATTTGTTTAAATAATTGTTTAAATAATTGTATAAATAATTGTTTGAATGGTTTTTTAAATAATTGTTTACATAATTGTTTAAATAGTTGTCTAAATAATTGTTTAATTAAATGTTAAACTAATTGTTTAAATAATTGTCTAAATAATTCCTCAACTAATTGTTTAATTAATTGTCTAAGCAATTGTTTATATAATTTTTAAAATATTTTTTTAATTAATTTGTTGACTAATTGTTTATACAATTGGCTAAATAATTGTTTAATTAAATATTTAAATAATTGTCTAAATAATTCCTCAACTATATAGTTCATTAATTGTTTAATTAAATAATTATTAAGCATTAGCTATTTAATTGTTTAGCTTTAAATATAAATATTTATTAAACAATAGATTTTTCATTTTTTAAGTGAATAATTATTCACTTAAAATGGTCCTATTTTAACAGCAAAATTATTAATAACTTTATAAATAATTGTTAATTAAATATTTATTTTATTTAAATAATTGTTAAATAATTATTGAATAATTATTTTATTTAAATAATTGTTAAATAATTATTGAATAATTATTTTATGTAAATAATTATTTAACAATTATTTAATTTGTTCAAATAAATGCTAAATTTTTGTTAACATTTTTTTTAATATTGACTCTAATTATTTTTAAACACTAAAACAGAAGCTGAGTAAAACGAGAGAGAAAGAGAGAGACAGAGAGAGAAATAAAAATGGAAACTGTAACGACCATATTTTGTAAAATATAGATTGGAAAATAATTTTGAGACTTTGACCAGGTCAATGGACAGTCATAACTCTCGTCTCTCTCTCTCTCTCTCTCTCTCTCTCTCTCTCTCTCTCAAATAATTTTGAGACTTTGACCAGGTCAATGGACAGTCATAACTCTCGTCTCTCTCTCTCTCTCTCTCTCTCTCTCTCTCTCTCTCTCTCTCTCTCTCTCTCTCTCTCTCTTGGCTTACGAGATATTAGACTCCTCTCTGCGTGACTAAATAAATACCTGAGCTCCTCACTCAATTCTCCGCAATCCCAGAGAGTCTTCTATATACCTTCTGACTCATCCGAATTAGAGCCACATTTATCTCTCTCCCCCCACCCCCTCGCTTCCCTTTTTGATAACGTGCTCCCTTAATTGCTCATGCGATTAGAAAAAAATTCCAAAATTCTTCTCCAGGAAGCAAAAGTATTCTTACAATAAATTTTTATTTTTGTGACACTTTACCCCATAATCTCTCAATGAAGTCAAAATAAATTGTAAATTTTCAGGAAGAAAAAAGTTAAAAAATATGTGACATTTTACCCCAAAATGACTCAACTTTCATGCCGAAGTGAAAATTAGTTTTACACAAATTCTGAAAAAGAAAAATGTTAAAAATGTGCCATTTTACCCCAAAATTTATACTGAAGTCAAAATAAATTGTAAATTCTCAAGAAGAAAAACAAAGTAATGTGACATTTTACCCCAAAATGTTAATTTAAAAAAATATTTTAATAGGAATCACTTTTTTTAAATTAAAAAATATTAAAAATATTTTTTTTTCTTAACAAAATAAAACAACAAAAAAAGTCATAAAATATACTTAGCTAAAAGTATAAATTTTCCAAAAAGAACGAAATTTCTTATTTTCAAATATAAAACATCAACTTTGAAAATTAAATTTTCTTGTCTTTCAGTATATATATAAATATTTGAATTTTGATATTCCTCTTACATCTGGGAAAATTGCATTTCATGAAGTCTGTCCAATTAAATTAAAGAATCTCTCTCTCTCTCTCTCTCTCACTCACTCTCTGTGCCAAAAGGGGACCATCTTCAATTATTTGTCGGAAGTTGAAAGCCAGTGGCTGAATAGGTGGGACACACCACCCCCTTTTCTTCGTTCACCCCGTCGACATCCCTTTCAGGAAGTTGACTCCTGCTGCCCTGTCGCAATACGACAATCGATAAACGTTCGACTCATAGAGAAAATTGTTTTTCATTTTTTTCTCTTTCCTCTTTGCTTTTACACCTTTTATATTACTTTTTTTTCTATTTAACCATTTATTTTTATATTCGTTTTCCCATCGTTTTTATTTTCTGTCTCGAAATTCATTTTTTCCACGAGAATGAATGAAATATTTCCATATTTTTTTTTGAAGTGGGGGTGGGGGCTTCTAAAAATGGTAAAATATTGTTTTTTCTTCATTCGAACGTTATTTTATTGTATAGGTAGATTTTTTTATTTTTTTTAAAGTTGTATTCAGTTTTTAGTTATTTTCATTTTTAGTTATATTTAGATTTTATTTATTTTTATTTTTAATTATATATTTGGTTTTTATTTATTTTTAAGTTTAGTAATAGTTAGTTTTTATTTATTTTTATATTCAGTTTTTATTTATTTTCATATTTAGTTTCATGTTTATTTTTATTTATTTTCAATTTTAGATATATTTTGTATCTATTTATTTATTTTCTTTTATTATATTCACTTTCACGGTATAATAAAAATGATAGCAAGATTTTTTTCTAGGTTAAGCAAAATTTTTGTAGTTGGCAATCGGATGGGTGTCCAAACTAGCGTTACCCATTTTTTTTTCTTTTTTACTTCTTTATGTCAGTTGAAACATTGATTTTAGAACCAATTTCTTTATTATTGTTGAGAAAAAAATCAAATATGCATAAAAATCATCGTTTTTTCTGCTTAGTAAAAAAATGAAATAAAAAAATTATAATCAAATTCTTAAAAACGATTCAATTATTTTAAAAAATTATTCGAAATTCAATTATTTTCAATATCTAGTATTTTCTTCAAATTTTGTAAAACAATTCAATTATTTTAAAAAAATTGATAAAATCCATCCAAACTTCAATTATTTTCGCACATGAAATTTTTTACAAGAATTCAACTATTTAAAAAAAAATTTTCATAATAATTATTATATCTCCAAAAAAATTAATTATTTAAAACAATGTTTATAAAATTCTAATAAAAAATTTAATTATTTTCAAAAATAAAAAAATTTTTCACAGAAATTCAATTCTTTTTAAACATTTTAATAAAATTTTCGCAACAATTCAATTATTTTCATAAATAATAAAATTCTTCTCAGGAATTCAATTATTTTTGAAAATTTTAATAAAATTCTTAGCAACTATTCAATTATTTTCATAAATAATAAAAATCATTGCAGGATTTCAATTATTTTTTATACAATTTTACAGGAATTGCTCGAAAAATGTAATTATTTAAAAAAATTTAATTTCTATTCTTTGAAAAAATGATTTATTTAAAAAAATGTTTTTTTTAAATTCTTTGCAAGAATTCAAATATTTACAAAAATATTATCATTTTTCACAGGAATTCAATTATTTTCAAATTTTTTAATAAAATTGTTCGAAAGAAATCAATTATTTTAAATATAATTTTAATTAAATTTTTTTGAAATAATTCAATTATTCTTTTAGATTCTAATAAAATTCTTCCCAAGAATTCAATAATTATTTATATAAATAATTCGAATTAATTTAATTATGTCGAGATAAATAACAAAATTAATCCCAAAATTTTAATTATTTTCAGGAATTTTAATAAAATTCTTGTAAAATCGTTCCCAAGAATTCAATTAGTGTCAAAAATAACAAAGTTTTTCACAGAAATTCAATTCTTTTTAAAGATTTTAATAAAATTTTTCGCAATAATTCAATTATTTTCATAAATATTAAAATTTTTGTCAGGAATTCAATTATTTTTAAAAAATTTTAATAAAAATCTTAGCAACTATTCAATTATCTTCATAATTATTATTCATCGCAGGATTGCAATAATTTTTTAATACAGTTTTACAGAAATTACTCAAAAAAAAAAAAATTCTTAAAAATTTAATTTTAATTACTTGAAAAAAATCAATTATTCAAAAAATATGTTTTTTTTTAAATTCTTTGGAAGAATTCAATTATTTTCAAATATTTTAATAAAATTGTTCGAAATAAATAAATTATTTTAAATACAATTTTAATTAAATGTTTTTAAAATAATTCAATTATTTTTTCAGATTTTAATAAAATTCTTCCCAAGAATTCAATTATTTATATAAATAATTCTTCGAAAGAATTCAATTATTAAAGATAAATAACAAAATTTTTCCCTAAAATTCAATTATTTTGAGGTATTTTTATAAAATTCTTTACAAAATTCAATTATTTTTATAAATAACAATATTCATCACAAGAATTCAATTATTTTTAAAAGTATTCAATTATTTTGAGTTATTTTAATAAAATTCTTTAAAAAATTCAATTATTCTCATAAATAACAATTTTCATCACAAGAATTCAATTATTTTTAAAAGTAATAAATTTCTTCTTAAAAATTCAATTATATTGTAAAAAATTCTAGTAAAATCGTTGTCAAGAATTCAATGATTTTCATAAATAATAAAATTTTTTTTAGGAATTCAATTATTTAAAAAAAAATTGAATAAAATATCACACAGACATTCAATTATTGTCAAATATTTTAATAGAATTCTTTGTAAAATTCAATTATTTTTAAACACTGTTTTCAATTGAATGATTTCCAATATTTACTATTTTCATAAAATTCCCAAACAGAATTCAATTATTCAAAAAAAATGTTTTTTTAAAATTCTTTGGAAGAATTGAATTATTTACAAAAATATGTAATTAAGTAAAAATAAATAATGCGAAAAATAAAGAAAAAGCGAATAAATATAAATTTTTCAATAGAAACGTTCACTTGTCTTGTATACTTGTTTTTCTTGTCATAAAAATTGTGTTAATTTTTAAAAAATTCCATGTTAGATCGAAATAATTGAAAAATAAAATTTTCTACAAGGTTAAGCAAAAGGGCGAAAACTACTAAACGGATGGGTGTCCCTAATAGCGTTACCTATCGTTTTTTCTTTTTTTTCTCATTTTTCTTTAAAATCTGGAACATAGTTTATTATTTCTGAGCTAAAATTGAATTTATGATGAAATTACGAGAAGAAAATGATTGAATGATTGAAAATTTCATACATATATATATAAATAGCTACTGAAATATGATTTCAACTCATGTGATTTAAATGAAACACATGGAACGTGCGACTTAATTGACCTCCTTAAGATCCGTATGCACAATTTTGCCCCACTCCCCCCTTCTCACCCTCGACTGTGAAAGATAAGCGTTCGTTTGCCATTCAGTTGCACTTAACTTTAACCCAGATCGGACACGCTCAAAATTAACTCTCGACGCATAATCGAGAGAACTCTCACTTTCCGAGGTAAAGAGCAAGCGAAGAGAACACGTGGTTTGGTTGGCATCCGTTTTATGTGTGCTGCTGCTTGCTTTTGCTTGAGTTTTATATTATTGCCAATATATATATAAATATATGCGCCTTGAGAAAACTAATCTTTGTTTCATGTCATTAATTTAGCCTTGAATTAAACTCAACTTTTTCTCTCTCTTATTTCCATAATAATACATAAAAGCCTCTTTCTAAATTCAATTTTCTGGAATAAAGAATATTTTTACTCTACACTCTGAATTTATCCTTTTCTTCAATTTTATTATTGTAAATTTATTTTTTTATTTTATTTTCTTTAGAGAAAATAGAATTTACAAAAAATTCAATTATAAAATAATGAAAATAATGAATAGTGGGACAACTTACCCCAGAAGTGGATTTTTTTCAGAAAACTTGAAGTTTCGATGTCTGGAAAGTAAAAAATAGAATTAAAAATTAAAAGTAGTAAATAAATTAATAATTTGATGCTAAATTTGATTGTTGGACAACTTACCCCAGAATTGAATTTTTTTTTGAAAACCTAGTTTTGAAGCCTTGTAGAGTAACAAATTACGTTAAAAATTAAAACAAGTAGTAAATAAATGAAAAATACCAATTTTTTATGTGTGACAACTTACCCCACTGTAGCAAAATTGACTTAATTTTAAATAATATGCGATATAAGTGCCCCCTGTGTATATTATATGCAATAGAGGATTAACTTGCGCCAGAATAAGAAGTACAATAATAATGTCATATTACCCCAAACCCCTAAAAGTGTCAAATTGCTCCAATATTTTAGAAACGAGTATAAAAAAAATAAATGGAAAATGTATTTTTAAATATTAGAAATAAACAACATTAAAAAAATTTTTTTTTTGTAAAATAAATAGAAAGGGGGTACTCTTGAAAAGTGTGCCAACTTACCCCATTTGGACAAAATTGACCATACTGTCAAGTATGAGAATAAAATTGATGTTGATAAAAAATTGAACTTTGACATAAATTTGTAATTTGGTGAAATTTTAGAAAATTGTGACAACTTACCCCCTGCCCACACCCTTCTGAGATCAATTCAGATGTACAATTAACGTTGACTGTTCAAAATTGAAATAGAAACACCTTTTCAAAATAATGTGACAATTTACCCCAAAATGTGTCAAGTTACAGTGAAGTAAACATAAATGATAAATTCTCTAGTCGAAAGACGTTTGAAAAATGTGACACTTTGACCCCAAAATATCTCAAGTTGCATACTGAAGTCAATAAATTGCAAATTCTTCAGAAGAAAAAAATATTACATTTTAAACCAAAATTTGTCAAACTCACATAAATCCAAATAAATTACAAATTCTTGAGAAGAAAAACATCTAAAAATGTGACGTTTTACCCCATATTGGATAGAAAAATGTAATAATAAGAAATTTGTTCCGAGACGTTTAAATATTATTTTCAGTTACATGAACAAATGTTTGAAAACAAAAGAACGTTTGAAAATGGGACATTTTACCCCAAAATGTCCTTTACGTTACGTAATGAAGTAAACATTAGTTTTTACAATTTCTCGAGAAGAAAAATGTTGAAAAATGTGTCATTTTACCCCAAAACTAATTCTGCTATTATTATTTATACTGAAATAAAAAAAAATAACAAGTTTTTAAGAAAAAAAAACATTAAAAAATGTGACATTTTACCCCAAAATGTCTCAACTTGCAAACTGGAGTCAATAAATTGCAAATTTCCAAGAGAGAAACTCGTTCAACAACGTGACATTTTACCCCAAAATAAATCATAAATTCTCAAGAAGAAAATCTTTTAAAAATGTGACAGTTCACCCCAAAATGTTTCAACTTGCATACTGAAGTCAATAAATTGTAAATGCTCAAGAAGAAAAACGTTAGATTTTAAACCAAAATGTGTCAAATTCACTGAAGTCGAAATAAATCACAAATTCTGAATAAAATAATATTTAAAAATGTGCCAATTCACCCCATAATGTATGGAAAAATGTCATATTAAAAATTTTGTTGAGAGAAGTTTAAATATTATTTTCAGTTACAAGAAAAAATGTTTGAAAAAAAAATTTTGAAAATGTGACATTTTACCCCATATTGAATAGAAAAATGTCTTAATAAGAATCTTGTTGAGAGAAGTTTATATTATTTTCAGTTACATGAACAAATGTGACAGTGTCGTTATGATATGTCGATAAGGTTGATTTTCAGCAATTGGGTCGTAAAAGATGCAATCAAAGTTTCTCTCTCTCTCTCTCTCTCTTTGTGGGATGCATAAGCACACACTTGTGCATCGGCCAATAATAAACCTTTTCTCTAATGTAGGTTTAAAGGTCAATCAATAACTAACCTAAAGTATTTTCTATAAATACATAATATTTAATTTACATTGTTTTTCTTTTCTTTCATATTTTGATTGAAAAACAAATTTTTTATCACCAAAAATCTTTTCATTTCTAAAGTATTTGTTTTGAAATTATCTCCCAAAGTTGAAAATTATTCAAAGAAAATGCTGTCTGTAAAGAGAAATTGAATTTTCAAAAAACTATTGTAAAATAAGGTGTAAAAAATAAAAAAAAAGTTGTCGAGGTTAAGCAAAAATGAAAAAGTCAGAAAAAAGGATGGGTGTCCAGGGTAGCGTTATTGGATTTTTGTTTCATTTTTTTAATTAAATTTTTAAGTTGCTAGTAAACGGATACACGTAAGAATTAATATTTTGTCGAGGTTAAGCAAAAACGAAGAGATTAGTAAAAACGATGGGTGGCCATTGTAGCGTCATTGATTTTTTTTTTGACAAATTTGAGCAAATTTTATTTTTTTACTTAAGAATTGTCATAAATGACTTAAAAAAATGTATCCAGTATTTAATTTAATATTTATTCAAGTTTCATTAACATTTATTAAAATTTTGTTTTTAAAACTATTTTTATCTTTTAGAATTAATTCGAATTATTTTTTTTATATTCTGTTACAGTAATGTTTTTAGTTCAATTGCTCCACTTAATATGCTTTGTAATGTGATGAGTATATTGTATTTTATTATTTTTATTATTATTATTATTATTATTATTATTATTATTATTATTATTATTATTGTTTTTCATAATATTAGTACATTTTTCATTATTTTTATTATTATTAATATATTATTACCATCTAACTGTCGAGTGCTCATAAAAAGCTAATTAATCAATCTTGGCAAGTGTATCGAACCGGTAACGATGTTACAACAGTAACGTTATAATAATTGCAACAAGTTTTGTGATAAATGATCATTTTTTCTACATTATTACATTTCACGACAAATTTATTCTACCTCATATACAATATTAAGACATTATTTTGCTCCTTCCATGCGAAAAATTTAAAAACATAATTAAAAAAAAAATTAAAGAATAAACAAATAAGTGAATAAAATTTGAACAAATGAAAACAGTAAATTTAAATAAATAAGCAAACAAATATTTACAAAATGAAAAATAAATAAGATGCATTCGGTTTATTTTGATCGAAATATTGAAGTTAAGTTTGTCTTTTATAACAAAAAAATTTAAATTTTGACCTAAAAATTTTTTTATAAATTTTGAAATTATTTCGCCCTAATCACTTTTTGATTAAAACTAAATTTCAATGTTTAGTTCGATTTTGACCTAAAATTTGTAAGTTTTTTTTATTGACCTAAAGGTTTCATTCTCAATTTTGCAATTTTTTCTTTGTAAATGACATCTACATTGACCTAACTTTCAAAATTATATTAGATTTTGACCTGTGAATTTTGACCTAAAATGTAGAAAATACGTTTATTTCATTTACGGTCTTTATTCTAAATTTTGAGGTTATAACCATCTTCTGAACTTTTTACTAAAACTAAATTTTAATGATCTGCTTGATTTTGACCTATGGATATGGACCTAAAATTAAAAAGTATTATTCTTGACCTATTCGGGTTTTATTCTAAATTTTGTCATTTTTTCCCTATAAATGACCACTGCCTTGATCTAATTTACAAAGTCAAATTCAATTTTGACCTAAAATTTAAAAAACATAATTTATTTTGCTAATACTTTTTTGCTTTTTGACCAGTTTTTTATGCTAAATTTTAAAAATACTTCTTCCTAATGACCTTTAACTCAACCTAACTTTCAAAGTTATACTTATTTTCGTTCTGGGCAAATTTTTGACCTGAAATAAAGAAAATTTTATTTTGACCTAAATATTAAGGTTAGGTTTGTCATTTGACCTATAAATTTTGTCTTAAATTTTGAATATATTTTCTCTTAATCACTTTTTGACTAAAACTAAATTTTAATGACCAGTTAGATTTTGACCTATGGATTAGGCCTAAATATTAAGGTTATGTTTGTCATCTGACTTAAAAATTTTGTCTTAAATTTTGAATTCATTTCCTCTTAATCAATTTTTGACTAGAACTAAATTTTAATGATCATAGTTAGATTTTGACCTATGGATTCTGACCTAAAATTTAGAAGTTGTTATTTTCTTCACTTACAGTTTTTATTAAAAATGTTTTATAATTCTTTTCCTGTTATGACCTCTGCTTTTGACCTAACTTACAAAGTTATATTCGATTTTGACCTGTGAATTTTGACCTAAAATTTAAAATATAATTTTTTTTGATAATTTTTTTTTCGCTTTTTGACCTACGATTTTTTTTTACTAAATACTAAAACTACTTTCCCATAATAACCTCTGTTTTGACCTATATTAACAAAGTTGTATTCGATATTGACCTATGGATATTGACAAAAAAATTGGTTCCCATTTGACCTATAGATTTTGACCTAAAATTTAGAAGTTATATTTTAGTTTTGACTTACGATATTTATTCTCAATTTTGAAGCAATTTTCGTCTAATAATCTCTGCTTTGACCTAAATTACAAAGTTGTCTGCCCTTTTTACCTACGGATTTTGACCTAAATTTTAGGTTATTTTTATTCTTGAATTACAACTTTTATTATAATTTTTGAAATTAGTTTCTTTTAAAATGACCTTTGTTTTGAACTAACATACAAAGTTGCATTCGATTTTGACCTATGGATATTGAAATAAAAATGTATTCGCTTTGACCTAAAAATTAGAAGTTATCTTTTATTCTTGACCTACGGTTTTTATTTTAAATTGTTAAATAATTTTTTTCTAATTATCTGACTTGACCTAAATTCGGATATTTTAAAAATAATTGTTTTTTTAGTAATTTTTTACTTTTGACCTGTGAAACTTGACCTTAATTTTGGACTTTTTTAAAATAATTGTTTTGTAGTAATTTGTGATTTTTGACCTGTAAAACTTGACCTAAATTTGTACTTTTTAAAAATTATTGTTTTGTATTAATGTTTGAATTTTGACCTGTGAAACTTGACCTAAATTTTTCAAAGTAATTTTTATCGACTCTCCTGAAAGTTTTTTTCCAAAAAAGAAATAAGACCAAAAGACCTCTTGGTCTTATTCATTTTTTGGATTTATTGTCAATAGAGTCAAAAGAAAATAAGGAGTTAATTAAGTAATTAAATTAATTAAATTATTAAATTAAATTAAATTAAATTAAATAATTCAGTAATTAATTAATAGTAAAAAAATGGTATAGAAAATTAATTTTTGGTCCAAATTTTAATTGGTTTTTTTCATTGAGGACTTCAACGTAGGTCGATAAATTTTTCGACCGCATGACGCAGGAAAGGCACGACCATATTAAAACATGTATATATACTACTTAAGCATCTATAGATCTTTACCTGTTTGTATCTATATATACACATATAATACCTGCTCTGCTTGCGAGTCTGAACCTGTTGCACTTTTAATTTTCGAGAAATCGAATAGACTTTGATTATCATTATTATTATTATTATTTTTTTTATTTATAAAGATGGGAAATAAATTATAAGAAAATAAAGAAAGGAAATTTTGTTTTTTAAAAAAATATAGTGATTTATGCAATATTGAGTATTGAAAAGCCTAATTAAAGTATTTGATTCAGCTATCTTTCTTGACTCTTTGAATTCGTTTCCAATTATTGTAATAATGGTTGGAAAAAAATAGATAAAATCAAAAATTTATTTTTAAAATAAAAGAAGAAATTTTTGAAACCAATATTTTGTTTCGAATCGATTAGCATAAATTTGCATAAGTTTTAAAAGATTATTCTCATCTGATAGTTTCTTTTCAAGTAGAAAATGAATTTTTTAGTGTTAGGTAAAACTTACTCCGATTTGTGGGGTAAGTTCTGACACAATTTTTCTTTAATAGAAAAAATATTATTAAAAATATTTTTAATTGAAAAAATGAATTTAGATAACAGTTGTTAGGGGTAAGTTGTCCGTAATTGTGCGACTGCAGACAAAATAGGGGTAAGTTGTGACACAACTTTTTAATAGAAAGGAAAAAATATATTTTTACACTTGCAAAGGTGTAAGTTGTCCGCAATTATTATTATTATGCGACAAAAAATTCGATATCATTTTTTAAGTAATATTTCTTTTTCGGGGTAATTTGTCACATGCTTTGCTAGGGGTTAAATTAAATATATACGATTTTGGGGTAAGTTGTCCATTAATTGACGAGAAAGAAGTTGAAAATTTATGTAATTAGTCTACTTGTAAAACAAGTTGTCAACTTACCCCTTGTTTGGGGTAATTTGTCCTCTATCGACAATAATAATAAAAACCATATTATTATTATTATTATTATTATTATTAATTATTATTGTTAAGAATAATATAATAGACTTATATTTAAAATAAAATAAATTAAGAACACAATTTTTTCAATAATTTTGTTAAATAAAAAAAAAAGATCATTGATACAAAAAAAAAGAAAATTTCCGAAAAACTAAATTATACGGTTGAAAACTTACATTTATTATCTTAACGTGACTAATATTGTTGCGTGAAAAAAAAATTGCATAATTGACAGTGGTCCATGATGTAATTACTTTGAATCAATTCGATACACACTGGACCGGTCCATGTTACACGAGTGTAGGACCAAGAGAGAAAGAATAATATTGTATGTAGTGATCCTCTCGAGCACTTCTCAAGAGATCCCGTATGAAGGAAAGGAAAGGAAAGGAAAGGAAAGAAGGAGGAGGAGGAGAAGAAATATTGTCGAGTTGGAGCAGATATCTGAGTGAAAGTAGAGACATAACTGAAGTCAAAGTATATACAGCATCCACAGCATCAGAACTCGATTTTTATTCTCCTCCTGGGCTTCTTGTCATTGTTTTGATTCTGTTCGATTCACTTTTTTCCCTCCCCTCTTTGCCGCAATCAGATCAATCATTTCGCTCTTTTTTTACTTTTGTTTGTCGTCAAATTTTTTTTTTAGTTCAATAGTTGTTTCAGTCAATAGTTATTTTGGGCGATAGTTGTTTCAAGGGATAATTGTTTCTGTCAATAGATATTTCAGGCGATAGTTGTTTCAGTCAATAGTTATTTCAGGCAATAGTTATTTCATTCAATAGTTGTTTCAGTCAATTGGTATTTCAGACAACAGTTGTTTCAGTCAATAATTATTTCAGACGATAGTTGTTTCAGTCAATAGTCATTTCAGTCTATTGATATTTCAGGCAATAGTAGTTTCAGTCAATTGGTATTTCAATCAATAGTTATTTCAGTTAATAGTTGTTTCAGTCAATAGTTATTTCAGGTTGTAATTATTTCAGTCAATAGTTGTTTCAGTCAATTGCTACTTCATTCAATAGTTGTTTCACTCAATTGTTATTTTAGGCGATTATTTTTTCAGTTAATAGTTATTTCAGGCGATTATTTTTTCAGTTAATAGTTATTTCAGGCCATAGTTGTTCTATTCAATAGTTGTTTCAGTCAATAGTTATTTCAGGTTGTAATTATTTCAGGCGATAGTTGTTTCAGTCAATAGTTATTTCAGCCCATAGTTGTTCTACTCAATAGTTAGTTCAGACGATAGTTGTTTCAGGCCGTATAGTTGTTTCATTTAATAGTTATTTCAGGCAATAGTTGTTTCACTTGATAGTTTTTTTAGTAAATAATTATCTTACTTAATATTTGTTCCTGTTATTTTTTAGTTTTATTTATTTTATTCAAATATTGTTTCAGTCAACTGTGATTGGATTATAGTTGTTCGAAATTAATTGTTTCTTATTGGAGAAATAATTTTGAAATTCTAAATTTGAAATGAATGTTTGTAAATATATAAGAGGATGACAATAGAAGTTACTCTTTATATAGATGAAGAGTAGTAGTAGGTATTATGTACGAGGTTAAGTGAAGAGATATCACAGGCATCAGGATTTGCGGACGAGTAAAAATAGACTTCGAAACACGAAGAAGCACCCTTTCGCCGATGGCCGAGCCAAGTACGTAAGTGGTCTTTGCGTTGAGTGCTTGACCAGCTGGTTGTAAGTGCTGCACGGCTCTCTTCTCTATAGAGGATTTCTCTCTACCTTATAATACTCCACCTTATACACACCATTCGTTCGTTCGGTCGGACGCCTGAAGAAACAGTCGAGAAACAGAAAGAATATCAACTCTTTCAATAGAACTTACAACAACTGCAACGGGTGTTCCCTTCAAAACCATGTTTATATTCAACTATTATATATATAGGCGCTTCATTCTCCTGATATATATAGTATACTATATTATGCTAATATACTACTACACTACTACTATAATAGTACTTTACTACTATACTATTCTATATTACTATTTTACTACTAGTTTACTATTATACTACTGTTTTACCACTATACTACTAATTTACTACTATTTCACTACTAATTTATTACTACTTCACTACTAACCACTACTTTCCTACTACACTACTACTTTACTACTGCTATATTACTATTTCACTACTAACTACTACTTTACTATTATTTCACTACTAATTACTACTTCCCTACTATACTACTATATTTCTATAACACTACTATACATCTATACTACTACACGACTACTTTACTACTCCTGTTTTAATACATTGTTACTACTATACTCCTACACTACTATTATACTACTACTTTCCTACTATACCTACTACTATGATTTTACTACTATACTACTACTTTACTATTATTATACTACTACTTTCCTAATATACCTACTACTAATATGATTTTACTACTATACTACTATTTTACTACAATACTACTAATTTACTACTATTTCTATACTATAACTACTACTTTCCTACTATGATACTACTACTTTACTACTATTTTACTACAATACTACTAATTTACTACTATTTCTATACTATACTATTTCCTACTATACCATTGTGTTACTACTATATTTCTATACTACTACTATACTAATATATCACTACTACATTATTACTGCTATGTCGCTACTATATACTACTATATTACTACTATACCTACTACCATGATACTACTATACTACTATTTTACTGCTGCTATATTACTATTTACTACTACTTCACTACTAACTTCTACTTTACTATTATTTCACTATTAATTACTACTTTCCTATTACACTACTATATTTCTATAACACTACTGTTCTACTACTTTACTATTATTTTTACTACTAATTACTACTTTCCTACTATACTACTTCTGTATTACTACTATGTTACTACTATACTTCTATACTACTACTGTATTAATATTATGTTACTACTATACTCCTATACTATTACTATACTACTACTTTCCTATTATGTTACTACTACATTATTACTATTATATTCCTTCTATACCTACTACTACTACTACTACTATGATTTTACTACTATACTACTACTATTTTACTACTATACTTCTATTTTACTACTATACTACTAGTTTACTACTATAATACTTTACTAATATTATATTACTACTACTATGATACTACTAATTTACTACTATACTACTACTATTTCACTACTAACTACTAATTTACTATTATTTTACTACTAATTACTACTTACCTACTATACTAATATATTTCTATGATACTACTTTACTACTAATAAAACTACTTAACTTTACTACTAATTACTACTTACCTACTATACTAATATATTTCTATGATACTACTTTACTACTAATAAACTTCTATACTACTACACTACTACTTTACTACTACTGTATTACTAGTATTTTTCTGTACTACTTCTTTATTACTATTAAATTAATACTATACCTACTACTACGATACTATACTACTATACTATACTTTACTACTATACTACTACTTTCCTACTACTATACTACTACTTTACTGCTGCTATATTAATATTTACTACTATTTCACTACTGACTACTACTTTGCTATTATTTTACTACTAATTATTACTTTCCTACTATACTAATATATTTTTATACTACTACTGCACTACTACTTTACTACTACTGCATTACTAGTATTCTTCTGTAATACTGCTTTATTACTATTAAACTACTACTATTTTATAGTACTATGATACTACTATACTATACTTTACTATTATACTAGTACTATTTTATTACTATACTACTAATTCACTACTAACTACTACTTTCCTACTATATTACTACTATACTACTACTTTCCTATTACTGTATTACTACTATTCTTGTATAGTTCTGCTTTATTACTATTAAATTACTACTACTACTACTACTACTACTAATACTACTACTATTTTATTACTATACTATTAATTTACTACTATTTCACTACTAACTTCTACTTTACTACTACTTTCCTATTATACTACTATATTTCTATACTACTACTGTACTACTTTATTATTTTTTCTACTATTATTATGCTACTTATACTTATAAGTTTTACTATTATTATACTACTACCATACTACTATAGTACTATCATACCACTGTACTACTATACTACTATATTACTACTATACTACTATGCTTATACTACACTACTACTATACCAATACTACTATACATATATCTATTTATCAAGAAATGTTTGTTTTGAAATTTATGTCTTATACTTTTAGGTATTTACGTTAAAAATCAGTGCTTAGATAATAAAATTGTTTAATGTTATGATATTTTTGCACCAATAGATGTAAAAATTGAAAATTTGTGTTTAAGTTGACGAAAAAGTCATCAACAGAGGTTTGAATAATTGGGGTTCTACTGTATGTATAGATATGAAATATATGGTACTATGTTTTTTAACAATATAGGAATAAGCAACAAAAGAAATGCGAGAATAATGGATGTACATAAGTGAAAAAAATTTGAATCAAATATTGAAAAAGTTGAAATTATTGAGTGCCATTATATAGTTATTAATCCAAAGTACCAACAGCTGTTGTATATACATACAATTTACCGTTTTAAAATGAAACTTCACTTATAGAGCAAACTGCATAAACTGTTCTCAGGCTCTGTTTAAAGTAAACTTTATGGAGCGAATGGTTACTGCGGCGAATAAATTAAAATTTTACTTGACCCCTCTCTCTCTCTCTCTCTTATTTTCTTTTTTCTCTTTCATTTTTTTCTCTCTTTCTCAATTCTTTCAATTTCTTTTCTTTTACTCTTTGTTTTTTCCTTCGCCTTGATTCTCTCTCTTTCTCTCCCTCTCAATGTTCCTTTTTTCATCTTCTTTTTTTCGTCTCTATTTCTCTTTCTCTCATGCGGCTAATAACCGCGGAAGAAAACGCGTTTGCGAAAATTACAGTATTCGAAAATCTATACACACACACTCACACACCTCTTTTACTTTATTTTTATATTGCTTCTGTTTCTTCTTTTTTGAAAAGTTTCAATATAATTAATGCGGTTGAATAAAAAAAGAAGAAAATAAATAAATTCGAATTCCTTATGGTAGTTGAAGATTATTTCCATGTAGGGAGAGATTAGAATAAATATATAGGAAATATTTATAATATTAATGTAGGATATATGTATTATAATAATTACAAATTGTTGTCTGTAATTATTACATACATTCATTATGGCTTGGTACTATTGTGTAATATCATTAATAAGGAACAATTAAAAATTAATTTTATAATTGAATTCACTTACAAGGGTTCCACTTATTCAAATAAAAGTATAGTTTCAAATATAATGAGCGTATATATTAGCGTGGGTGTGTAGGTCAACTTATTTGTTAGATCGAAATAGGTCCGAAATTAATAGTAATTCGAATTATTGAAAAAAATACTACTAATTAGTAATAGTTACACTTCCGCACATAATAGTAGTTCGAAATAATATAAGTTCCAAATATAAGTAGTTTAAAATAATAGTAATTCCGAATAATAGTAGTATTTAGTAAAATGAGTTCCAAGTTATAGTAGTTCCAAATATTATAGTAATTTCAAATAATACTATCCGTTTAGTGTAATATAACATTCGAATAATGGTAGTTTTAATTAATAGTTAATTAATAGTTAGTAGTTTCAAATAATATTAGTTCCAAATTATAGTAGTTTCAAATAATAGTTATTACAAATAGTAACCATTTTTAATAATAGTAGTTCCAAAGAGTATAAGCTGTTAGTAATAGTAGTTTCGAGTAATAGTAGTAACTTTTAGTAATAGTAGTTCAAAATAATAGTAGTGCCAAATAATAGTAGCATTAATAATAATAGTTCAAAGGAATAGTATCCTTTAGTAGTAGTAGTTCAAAATATTAGTAGTTTAATAAAAATAGTAGTGTCAAATAATAGTAGTACCAAATAGTAGTAGTTTTTTTAGTAATAGTAGTTCAAAATATTAGTAGTTCAATAAAAATAGTAGTGTCAAATAATAGTAGTACCAAATAGTAGTAGTTTTTTTTAGTAATAGTAGTTCAAAATATTAGTAGTTCAATAAAAATAGTAGTGTCAAATAATAGTAGTAACAAATAGTAGTAGCTTTTAGTAATAGTAGTTCAAAATAATAGTAGCTTTTAGTAGTAGTAGTAGTAGTAGTAGTAGTAGTTTAAAATATTAGTAGTTCCATAAAAATACAATAGTGTCAAAGAATAGCAGTCCTAAATAATAATATACTTTCATTAATAGTATTTCCAAGTTATAGTAACTCAAAATTATACTATAGTCCCAATTAACAGAATTTTTAATAGGTACACTGCCAGTAGTACTGCCGCCAGTAGTTAATAGTTCTTTTAGTTATCATTGTATCGACATTTTTCTTGTTGTTAATAAAGTGCTGTATAGGACACTCTGTGTATGCGTGTGTGTAATATGTGAGGAGGAAAAAAGCAGCTAACTCTGGTCTCTCTTGGAATTATTGAAAACAATGCCCTTCGTTTCTAAGTCATGCGAATATAGCGAGCAGTACCAAGAGGAACAATGACCGGTATTCTTTCAGTTATTTGCATAAGTTGTCAATAGTTCTAGGGAGAGCATGGCAAATATTTCAAAGTTTTCAAATGAGTGAAAACGGCAACTTTTACATTTTTATAATAGTACCTACTTACATATAGTAGTAGTCTATACACTCAAAAGAACGAGACTACTGTTTTATATATTTATAAATGTCTTTATTGTACTACAATAGCTGTTGGGAACAATAAAATTATTAAATTTTACGATAATATTCTTTTTGTCTTTAGTCCTTAATTATTATAGTTGCTTTAGTTTATAATCGCTCCAGTAAATAGCTGTCCATATAGTTGCTCTAGTCAATAGTTGTACCAGTCAATAATTATTCCAATTAATAGTTGTTTCAGTCAATAGGTATTTCAGCCAATAGTTGCTTCAGTCAAAACTTATTTTATTTATTCAATAGTTGTTTCAGTCAATTGGTACTTCAGACAATAGTTGTTGCAGTCAACAATTATCTCAGACGATTATTTTTTCAGTTAATAGTTATTTCAGGCCATAGTTCTTTCAGTCAATAGTTATTTCAGGCGATAGTTGTTTCAGTCAATAGTTATTTCAAAAAATAGTTGTTTGATTCAATTGGTATTTCAGTCAATAGTTCTTTCAGGCGATAGTTGTTTCAGTCAATTGTTATTTCAGTCAATTGTTATTTTAGGCGATTATTTTTTCACTTAATAGTTATTTCAGTCAATTGGTATTTCAGTCAATAGTTGTTTTAGTCAATTGGTTTCAGTCAATAGTTATTTCAGGCGATTATTTTGTCAGTTAATAGATATTTCAGGCCATAGTTCTTTCAGTCAATAGTTCTTTCAGGCGATAGTTGTTTCAGTCAACAGTTATTTCAAACAATAGTTGTTTGAGTCAATTGGTATTTCAGTCAATAGTTCTTTCAGGCGATAGTTGTTTCAGTCAATAGTTATTTCAAAAAATAGTTGTTTGAGTCAATTGGTATTTCAGTCAATAGTTGTTTTAGTCAATTGGTTTCAGTCAATAGTTATTTCAGGCGATTATTTTGTCAGTTAATAGATATTTCAGGCCATAGTTCTTTCAGTCAATAGTTATTTCAGGCGATAGTTGTTTCAGTCAATAGTTATTTCAAACAATAGTTGTTTGAGTCAATTGGTATTTCAGTCAATAGTTATTTCAGGCGATAGTTGTTTCAGTCAATTGTTATTTCAGTCAATTGTTATTTTAGGCGATTATTTTTTCACTTAATAGTTATTTCAGTCAATTGGTATTTCAGTCAATAGTTATTTCAGGCGATAGTTGTTTCAGTCAATAGTTATTTCAAACAATAGTTGTTTGAGTCAATTGGTATTTCAGTCAATAGTTCTTTCAGGCGATAGTTGTTTCAGTTAATAGTTATTTCAGGCGATTATTTTGTCAGTTAATAGTTATTTCAGGGCCATAGTTGTTCTACTCAATAGTTATTTCAGGCGATAGTTGTTTCAGACAATTGGTTTTAGTCAATTGTTATTTTAGGCGATTATTTTTTCAGTTAATAGTTATTTCAGGCGATAGTTGTTTCAGTCAATTGTTATTTCAGTCAATTGTTATTTTAGGCGATTTTTTTTCACTTAATAGTTATTTCAGTCAATTGGTATTTCAGTCAATAGTTGTTTTAGTCAATTGGTTTCAGTCAATAGTTATTTCAGGCGATTATTTTGTCAGTTAATAGATATTTCAGGCCATAGTTCTTTCAGTCAATAGTTATTTCAGGCGATAGTTGTTTCAGTCAATAGTTATTTCAAACAATAGTTGTTTGAGTCAATTGGTATTTCAGTCAATAGTTGTTTTAGTCAATTGGTTTCAGTCAATAGTTATTTCAGGCGATTATTTTGTCAGTTAATAGATATTTCAGGCCATAGTTCTTTCAGTCAATAGTTATTTCAGGCGATAGTTGTTTCAGTCAATAGTTATTTCAAACAATAGTTGTTTGAGTCAATTGGTATTTCAGTCAATAGTTCTTTTAGGCGATAGTTGTTTCAGTCAATAGTTATTGTTAAAGTAATAATATTCTCAGAGTTGTTGAAAACTCAACATTCTAGGTAAAAAGGTAATAAAGTAATATAATTTAGGAAAAACCCAAAGTCTAGACAGGGAGTACGAATTTTATTACTCAGGTAAATGATGATCGGTTCACCGAGGTCTGTTGTAGGCAAAGGGCTTGGTAATAAGTTAGTTGGTTTTGGCCACTCGTTCGAGATTGTAAGAACGTGTGCTCACTTGTTCCAGAATATTGAATAAACATTTATACTTATATATCTAAACATAATAATTGTTTTCATTTTTAAAACATAACCCTTCAACAGTTATTACAGTTAATTGTTGTTAAAGTCGCAATAGTTGTTCCAATATAGTTGAAGTTAATAGTAAGCTGTTTGTATTTTTATTATCAATTTAAAATTTCTAATTAAAACACCTTTTTTAATATTTTTTTTTTCTGAAATTTATTTCATTTTAATTTTCAGTCACGCGAAGTTTGTGTACATATATAAAAAAAAATCCTTTTTTTTTCTGTCGCGCCCTACGCGAAACAAGTCACTTGGTACTTTTGTTGGCGTGCATCTATTTAAATCATGAAGAGTTGAATGTGTGGCTGGCTATAAGAACTTCAAAAACAGCTTCGTGGAAGTTAAATTTATCCGAGAGAGAGTTACACTCGCCACTTTTTGAATGCTTAAGCAATTCGACACAAATTCGCTCATATTTTTTAGTGCCTTCAAAAAATTTATCTATTAATGAATTTCTATTTTTCTAATATTATATTTCTCTTTTAACTTTTTTTCTATTTTTAATCAAAATTCTGCTTCTCCGTTTTAAAAAAACAAAAAAATAAAATAAAATGAAAATTCCAACTTGTGAGTGAATTATAATAATTTATAAATGAAGTTTTTCAATATTAGGATTTGCATATAATTAGATTTTAATATTTATTATAATTTTTTAATAATAATAGTAATATTAGTAATAGTAATAAAAGTAATAATAATAAAATTATTATTATTTATTAAATTATTTATTTATTTACATCATACTCTCTAAATTTGAATTATAGTAAAAATGTTATTACTAATTTGAATTAGTGAATGACTTGTTGCTTTTAAATTATAGTAAATTTTATTAGTAAATTATTTATCAGTAAAATTTACTCTTTTTAATGCAAAAAGTAAGTTATTAATTTAAATTAGTAAACATTTTTACAAATTCAAAAAATGTAGAGAGTATTATTAATTTATTATTGCGTTAAATAATATTTTTTAAAATTATGAAAAAAAATATTTAATGTAAATTTACAATTAATTAATAAATTACAAAAAGAAATGTAAAATTACAAAAATGTATTAATTATTTTTTTAATTAGTAAAATTTGAATTTAAAAGTTTGCCTTGAAAATAATTCCACTTATATAGAAGATAATAATAATTTTATTGTAATTCACATTTGGCAAATTGTTTATATCTATACATAGATATCTCTCTTTCTCTCTCAAATAGAGAGATTAGTGAAAAGCTGATGAATGGAAGTGGAAAGTGGACAGCCAGTGGGTGTTCCGCAATATGTGGGAAGAAAGAAACCCAGCGGGAAAGTGTAAGGTGTTTGCGTAATTCAAAAGCCCAAGGCTACACCTTAATATACAACTTTATTTTCTTTTTTTTCTCTTTTTCATTCTTTTAATAATTAACCAAATTATTGTATTTTTTTTTTTGGTCCAAAATCCAAAAAAAGAAAAGAACTTCTCAAAAAGTCAGAGAAAATACAATATTTTTCTCTATCCCCCCTCCTCCTTTCTATCAGAAAAGAAAAAGTTTTAAATTTCCAAAATTTGAAAAATCTTAATTTTATTTTCAAAATTAATTTTTCAAAAAAAATTTTTTTTTTTATTAAAAAAAATTAAATTGACTGATTTTAAAATTTTACGATATAAAATCGAATTAGAGAAATACAAAATTTCTATTTTTCAAAAAAGAGAGATAAGAAGGTTTTAAAAATTTTATTTTTTGAAAAGTTATTAAAATTTTTTTTTTAAATTTATTTTCAAGAATTTTATTTTATTTTTTTCTGTTTAGAAGGGAGGGGGTTTATAGTTTTAAAGTTAAAACAATACACTTTTATTCAAGTAAAATCTTTATTTTTTAAAAGGGTGGGGGTTATAAAAATTTTATTTTTAATTTATTATCAAGAATTTTTTTTTTCTTAGTTGGGGGGATTTATTTTTTTTTTTAAGTTATAACAGCACTTTTATTTAATTAAAATCTTCATTTATAAGAAGGGGGGGGGGAGGTATATAACATCTCTTTTTTTTCAAATTTATTATCAAGAATTTTTTTTTCTTTTTAGAAAGGGGGGAATTATTTTTTTACAGTTGAAACAATACTTTCATTCAAGTAAAATCTTTGTATTTTAAGGAAGGGATATAAAATAATTTTTTTTTAAATTTATTATTAAGAATTTTTTTTAATGGGGGGGGGATTTATTTTTCTAAAGTTATAACAGCACTTTTATTCAATTAAAATCTTCATTTTTAGGGGGGGGAAGGTATACAATAACATCTTTTTTAAAAAATATATTATCAAAATTTTTTTTTTATTTTTAGAAGGGGGGATTTATTTTTTTAATGCTTAAACAATACTTTTATTCCATTAAAATCTTTATTTTTTAAGGGAGGTATATAAAATATTTTTTTTGTAAATCTATTATTATCATCAAGAATTTGTTTTATTTTTTATTGGGGGGATTTATTTTTTTAAACTTATAACAGCGCTTTTATTACATTAAAATCTTTGTTTTTAAGAGGAAGGGGTGGCAGGTATATAACATCTCTTTTTTTAAAATTTATTAAATTTTTTATTTCTTATAAGGGGGGGGGGGATTAATTTTTTTAAAGTTAAGACAATACTATTATTCAAGTAAAATATTTATTTTTTAAGGGGGGATATAAAATTTTTTTTTAAATTTATCATCAAGAATTTTTTTTTTTAGGTGGGGGGGGGAGATTTATTATGTTTATAAAGTTATATAACAGCACTTTTATTCAATTAAGATCTTCATTTTTAAGAGGGGGGTGGGAGGTATAGAACATTCTTTTTTAAATTTATTATCAAGAATTTAAAAAAAAAATTCTTTTTAAAAGGGGGGGGGGGATTTATTTTTTTTAAAGTTAAAACAATTCTTTAATTCATGTAAAATGTTTATTTTTTAAGGGGGGATATAACATAATTTTTTTAAGATTAATTCTGAAGAATTTTTTTTTTTTTGTTAGTGGGGGGATTTTTTTTTAAAGTTACAACAGCACTTTTGTTAAATTAAAATCTTTATTTTTAAGGGGGTAGGGGGGATGGGAGGTATATAAAATTTGTTTTTTAAAATTATTATCAAGGATTTTTTTTATTTAATTTAGAGGATAATCAGTATAAGGGGCCGTTCAAAAAATATGTAACGCTTTAGGGGGGAGGGGGGGGGTCAAGCTATTTGTTACGGTCAGCAGAAAAAATGGCGCTAATGCATACAACATTGCGTTACATGGGGGGGAGGGGGGGTCCAAATTTCCGAAAAATAGCGTTACGTATTTTTTGAACGTCCCCTAAGGTGAGATGAGAGAGGGGGGTGGATTTAAAAATTTTAGTTTCAAAAAAAATTATTATACCAAAAATTGTATTTTATTTATATATATTTACATTTGCAGACACAATTTTATATTTATAATACATATCTTTCCGGGAAGCAAATTTATTCGACTTTCGTGATTTATATTTGCGGAACAGTGAGGCGTATCACGTGATATACTCGCCTTTTCGTTTCCATTGGTATATATTCACCCACACGACCAACTTTATTCTCAATAGAAAGAAGTCCATATACCATTTCTTCGTTCAAGTCACACACTTAAATAACAAGTTTGTTGAAAAAAAATTTAAAAAAAAAATTGTCAATTTTTTTTAACTCAACAAAATATTTAACGATAGGTTTAAAAACATGACAGAAATGATACAAATACTCACACATTTTGTATTTTATTTTATTTCTTTTTTTTTTTTTGGATCTCAGAATGCAGTTTTGCTCTGCACAGAAAAAAAGAAGCAGATGTTCTTTCTTGGAATGAAGGCGAAAATGATATTGACGATAAATAATTGCCGCGCAGGAAATGAAAATGAAAAATTTCACTCATCCCAACGTATAGTACATTGCGTGTCACGCGATGTGATGCGAAAAATTAAAAATAAACGCACGACATTTATTTCCAGTAGGGATACTTAAAAAGAAAATAAAAGAAAAAAAATTGTTGAAGTATAAAGAAGAACAAAGAAAAAGTTTAAGAAGGTTTTTTTATGTTATAGAAAATTACATGGAGAGTGAAAATTATATTTAATCATTTTTGAATTTCCTTCGTGTTTGTATTAAAGGAGAAATACATAACTATGTGAAGAGTTTAAACTTTGAATTTAATATAATTGGAATAGAAAAAGTTTTTTGCAAGTGGAGAATCAATTTTTAATTAGTGCGCAGATAGAAATTAGACAGAAACTTACTGCGCAGGAGTTAATTGCAATTCTGCACTACTGCGCAGGTGAAAAGTGTGAAATAAAGTACTGCGCATATGTTGCGCAGTTGGAATTTTAGAAAAACCTTAATTTAACATATATTCTTTGTTTAAGACTCGACTGCGCAGCTTAACACAAAAGAGGAAGCTACTGCGCATGCGCTGCGCAACTAAAAATAATATGAAAAACCACTGCGCATCTACTGCGCATTAAAAAATTGTTTATAAAAATACTGCGCAGCTAGGGGACAAACTGCGCATGCAAAATATCGTTCGTCGAACTTCTGCGCAGATGAAACTTAACACTTCGACTACTGCGCATTCGGCTTCTTTAATTTTCTATCTATTAAATATTATTATAATTATAACTATATTTATTGAAAAATTAATTAAATTAATAAAAAAAATTCACTTTACTACTAAAAAAAAAAAAAAAAAAAAAAAAAAAAAAAAAATTAAAAAAAAAAATACAATACAAAAAACTCGATATTTCAATGCATCGTAAATCAAATTTAATATGCGTTTCGATCGATTATATACCTGCGAGAAATGATTGTAAACATTATAAAGAATGGGGGCAAAAAAAAAAAAAAAAAAAAAAAAAAAAATTGTGACGCCTGTTAAAAAAAGGGTGACACAGCGGGTGAAATGTGTGTTTAATTTGGTCTTTTCCTGTCAGGTGCTTTTTTATACGGCAAGAGACAAATTTATTTTTTTTTCTTCATATCATTTTAAATAAATTCGAAAAAACCTACTCTTGGCCTATTGTCAGAAAATTTATTCCCAGAACCTGTGGGATTTATGAGTTCGTTCAAGAAGATACTTCTTTTGTTGGCACGGTCAAGGTCCTTCTGTTTATCTATAAAAGAAAGATATAGTCGCACAATAACACGGTATAAAAGCCGCCTAATTTTTTTTTTTTTTTTATTTTGAATATACTACTTAATTCCGCCCCTAATTTACATACGATTCTATACAAAATTAAAATTTCACGAAAATTTTAAACTTTTGTTTTGTAAATCACTTTTTTTTAAAAAGAGGCTATATTATAAAATATGTTGTGGATGGTAATTTATCTTTTCGTTTTTAGTTGAAAGTGAGGTTAAATTTAATTGGGAGAAAAATCTAGGGTTATATTTAAATTCAGCGATTGAAAAAACGGTCAAGAGATAATTTTCTGATGATTTAGAGGATAGAGAATGATTTCTTTTAAAAGTGGCCGCCATATTGGATACGCCATTTTGAATTTTGAAAAACTAATATCAGATTCGTAATCTACGACCTTAAAACTTACTGAGTAAAGATTTGCAATCAAATTTATCAACTTTAAGGAAAAAAACGGTCGCCATATTGGAGCCGCCATTTTGAATTTTGAAAAACTAATTTCAGAGTCAGCCACTAAAAACTACTATTTTAAAAAAAATTCATATATAATTAATTTATTTTCATAAATAATAAAATTTCCACAAGAATTCAATTAATTTAGAATAGCATTTTCAAAAAAATGTCGAAAAAATCAGTAATTTAACAAAATTTTTTTACAATTCTTCACATTAATTTAAATACTTTTACTAATAATAACAATTTACATGAAAATTCAATTTTTAAAAAAAAAATTTGGATAAACTTTTGAGCAAGAATTCAATTATTTTCATAAATAATCTAATTTCTACAAAAATTCAATTACATATTTTCAAACATAACAAAATTTTCCACTGAAATTCAATTCTTTTTAAACATTTTTTAAAAAAATTCCCAATAATTTAATTATTTTCATAAATAATAAAATTCTTCTAAGGAATTCAAATATTTTTTGAAAATTTTCATAAAATTCTTTGCAACTATTCAATTATTTTAATAAATAATAAAATTCAACGCAGGATTTCAATTATTTTTTATACAATTTTACAGGAATTGCACGAAAAATTTAATTATTTTTAAAAATTTAATTTCTATTCTTCGAAAAAATGATTTATTTAAAAAAATGTTTTTTTTTAATTCTTTGGAAGAATTCAATTATTTACAAATATTTTTAAAATATTCTTCGAAAGAAATCAAGTATTTTTAAATACAATTTTAATTAAATTGTTTTAAAATAATGCAATTATTCTTTTAGATTTTAATATAAAATTTTTCTCAAAAATTTAATTATTCACAGAAATAATTCTTCGAAAGAATTCAATTATTAAAGATAAATAACAAAATTGTTCCTGAAAATTCAATTATTTGAAGCATTTTAATAAAATTCTTTGCAAAATTCAATTATTTTTATAAATAACAATATTCATCAGAAGAATTCAAATATTTTTAAAAACTAATAAATAAAAAATTTAAAAAAAAAAAAAAAAATATTTAATAAATTTTAAATTAATTTTAAAAATTCTAATAAAATCTTTGGCAAGAATTCAATTATTTTCAAAAATAATAAAATATTTCACAGAAATTCAATTCTTTTTAAACATTTTAATAAAATTTTTCGTAATAATTCAATTATTTTCATAAATAATAAAATTCTTCTCAGGAATTCAATTATTTTTGAAAATTTTAATAAAATTCTTAGCAACTATTCAATTATTTTCATAAATATATTAAAATTCAACGCAGGATTTCAATTATTATTTTTAATACTATTTTTTTACAGGAATTGCTCGAAAAATGTAATTATAAAAATTTAATTTCTATTTCTAGAAATAATCAATTATTTAAAAAAATATCTTTTTGAATTGTTCGAAAGAATTCAATTATTTACTAAAATATTAGAATTTTTTACAAGAATTCAATTATTTTGAAATATTTTAATAAAATTGTTCGAAAGAAATCGATTACTTTAAAATACAATTTTAATTAAATTTGTTTGAAAGAATTCAATTATTCAATTGAAAAATTCAATTATTTTAAGGCATTTTAAACAAAATTCTTTCCAAAATTCAATTATTTTCATAAATAAAAATTTTCATCTGAAGAATTCAATTATTTTTAAAAACTAATAAATTTCTTCTTGGAAATTCAATTATTTAAAAAAATTCTTGTAAAATCGTTGTCAAGAATTTAATGATTTTCATAAATAATAAAATTTTTTTTAGGAATTCAATTATTTTCAAAAAAATTTAATAAAATGCCACACAGACATTCAATTTATTGTCAAAAATTATAATAGAATTCTTTGTAAAATTTAATTATTTTTAAAAACTTTTCGCAATTCAATGATTTTTAATATCTACTATTTTTATAAAATTTCTAAACAGAATTTAATTATTTCATAATTTTTTTCTAATTCTTCGCAAGAATTAAATTATTTTTATAAACATTTAAATTTTTTCATGAATAATAAAATTCGTTATGGGGATTCAATTTATTAGTATATATATATAGGATAAGAAAGTAGTAAATGTTTTTGATGAAAATTAGAAAAAAGTCAGGAAAATAAAAAATATGGAATGAAATATTTTTGTCTGTAACTTGCAACTTTGGAGTTTTTATGAGTTACAACTTATGAATTCAAGGCTTTTTCATGTGACGCTATTTATGAATCTGACATCAGTTTTTCGTAATTCAAAATGTTGGATCCAATATGGAGAACGTTTTTTTTTTTAAAGTGGATGAATTTGATTGAAACTTGGTACTTGGAGATTTTTTGAGTCGCTGATTACGAATCTTACATCAGTTTTTCAAAATTCAAAATGGCGGATTCAATATGGCGATCGATTTTTCCTAAAGTTGATAAATGTGATTGAAACTATTGTTACTCGGGGGGTTTTTAAGGTCGCTGATTACGAATCTGACATTAGATTTTCAAAATTCAAAATGGCGGATCCAAAATGGCGTCCTTTCAAAAATTTTGCCAAATTCGAATGAATTTTTGTTGTTATGGGTTTTTGAGGTCGCTGATTACGAATCTGATGTTAGTTTTCAAAAAATTTTAAATAACAGATCCAATATTGCGTTCAACTTTTCAAAAAACATTGAATTCGCTTTGAAATTTATTTCTCGTCTTTATTTATGCGGTCACTGATTAAAAATCTAATATTAGATTTTTAAAAATTAAAATACGAAGCACAGAATCTGTTTCTCATTTTTTTTTTTCCCGCTAAAAAAGTGTGCAATAATCCTTAACTTTTTTAATATGCTCCCTTTTTGTAAAAAGAAAAAAGTTCAACCAAGCGACAAAACCTAAGAGTGTCAAATACCCTTTTAGTTGGTAAATCGCTTTTTCGGTGACTTACACTAATTGGCTTCCGGGCTCTCTTTCTCTGCTTTCAACTCGGTACATAATTCGCTTATCCGGCTTTAAAAAAAAAAAGAAAATTAAAAAAAAAGAACCACGAGCTTATATATTAACGTCAAACAATTCGTTACGGACTGTTGTTCGTCATGATATACATTTTTTTTTCGCGTTTTCATTTTTCGAAAGGTGAATATCTATCAATGATTTTATCTTCTGTGGAGAATTTTTTTTTTCCTTCTTCGCGCGCACTCTCGCGATGCTCTTGTTTGAAATTTATGACAAGAACCCCTTTTCTCGAATATTGTTTTATTACATATATGGTCTTTGAAAGGTCGGGGGATCGTTGACTTGATTGGAGGCGTATGAGTGTTAATAAGAGAGCGTTAATTTATACACATTGCGAGGCGAGGGTTTGAAGCTCAAGACGAGAAAAGTGGGATCGATGCTTGAGGAATTATCGAGGGGACTTATTTAATGCATAGGGTCCGCGCTATGCCACACTATCTCTGATGTCATCTCGTGGGAAATTAGGCGCGCATCTAATTATAGCAGTTTGCCGAGCAATGTCCGGACAGAGGCGATCAAAAACACTGTTACGTAACTCGTGTGCCACGTTTGATGGTACATTTGCATTTGACACTCGCATACAATTAGAATTCGAATTACATTTCGCTGAATTTATATTGCCTCTCACATACTTGTTATTTGGTGTTCGAGGAGGAATTTTATATTTGGAAATTTTTATTTAAATTTAAATATCCTGGTACTTTTTTATTTTTTTCTATTCATTCAACTAATTTTGAATTTGGTAACAAAAAATTTCCAAACTATTAATGAAAACTACAATTTTTATAACAAATAAATAAATTTATAACTAGTAAATAAATTTACAATAATTGTAAATTTATTTACCAGTTAGAAATTTATTTATTTGTTAGAAATTGTAGTTTTCATAATTTTTCATAATTAATAATCATAATTAATGAAATATAATTAATATTTCATAATTTAATTAAATAATTAAATATTTCATAATTTTTTATGACTAAAAGTAGTATTTATTAAGATGCCATTTTGGTTTAGAGTAAAAAATTTTGTATTTCTGACCGATTTAAATTTAATTTTTAAACCTAAAAAATAGGTTCAATTTTTGGTCAACAGAATTTTTTGACTTCGTATGTGAATTTTAAATTTTAATGAATTCAAATGTTGGTTAATAAATAATTAAATATAGGGGAACATATATAGTCAAGGTTGGACCACTTCTTTAATTTTTTAACTTTTCCTATAAAAATAAATTTAGCAGGGCTCGAAGTAGGTAAATCCTGAAAAAGTCCGTAATTTTATTCAAACAGCACGAAAAGTTCGTTAATTGTACGATTATAATTTGGAGAATTTTAGAGAAATTACAAATCATTGCAGAAATTCAATTATTTTTAAAAGTAATAAAATTCCTTCGCAAAAATTCAATTATGTTCAAAATTTTTTTTTAAATTTTCGTCAAAATTTCAATTATCTTTAGAAATATTAAAATTCTTCTCCGAAATTCAATTATTTTTAAAATATCTAAAAAACATTGTCAAGATTTCAAATTATCTTTATAAGTATATACATAAATAGCAAAATTCTTCGACAAAATTTAATTATTTTCAAAAATTTTATTAAAATTCATTAAAAAATTTCAATTATTTTCATAATTAACAAACATCTATCACACGAATTCAATTAGTTTCTAAATTAATGGAATTCAATTATTTTCAAAAATTTTAATAAAATCAATTGCAAAATTTCAATTATTTTCAAAAGTATAATAAAATTCTTCGCAGAAATTCAATTATGTTCAAAACTTTTTTCAAATACTCGTCAAAATTTCAATTATCTTTAGAAATATTAAAATTCTTCTCCAAAATTCAATTACTTTCAAAAAATCTAAAAAAAATTGTCAACATCTTAATTATCTTTATAAATAAATAGAAAAATTCTTCGACAAAATTCAATTATTTTTAAAAATTTTATTAAAATTCATTGCAAAATTCAATTCTTTTCATGAAAAACAATATTCATCACACGAATTCAATTATTTTCTAAAGTAATAAAATTCAATTATTTTCAAAAATTTTAATAAAATCGATTGCAAAATTTCAATTATTTTTAAAAGTAATAAAATTCTTCGCAGAAATTCAATTATGTTTGAAATTTTTTTTTAAATTCTAGTCAAAATTTCAATTATCTTTAAAAATATTAAAATTCTTCTCCGAAATTCAATTATTTTCAAAAATTTTAATAAAAATCATTAAAAATTTTCAATTATTTTCATAATTAACAAATATTTATCACACGAATTCAATTATTTTCTAAAGTAATAAAATTCAATTATTTTCAAAATTTTTAATAAAATTCATTGCAAAATTTCAATTATTTTCAAAAGTAATAAAATTCTTTTTAGGAATTCAATTATTTTCAATAGAATTTTAATCGAATTTTTCGAAAAAATTCTTAAAAATTTTATTAAAATTCGTCCAAAGAATTTTATTATTTGAAAATTTGTTGATAAAATTTTTAATAGGAATTGAATTCCAAGAAACATTCAATTATTCAATA
Organism: Leptopilina heterotoma; assembly: GCF_015476425.1. Taxonomy (NCBI): domain Eukaryota; kingdom Metazoa; phylum Arthropoda; class Insecta; order Hymenoptera; family Figitidae; genus Leptopilina; species Leptopilina heterotoma. Next base: position 549,332 of record NW_025111081.1, on the reverse strand, counting down.
AATTATTTATTTGCATTTTATTTGTATTTAAATAATTGAATTCTGGTAGAATTTTCTCATAAACATTGATTTAAAAATAGATTTCAGTTGAAATCTTAGATTATAATAATTGAATTCTTTCGAAGAAATTCATTAAAATTATTAAAAATAATTGAATTTTATCGAGACATTTTGTTAAAATTGTCTTAAAAATAATTGAATTTCTATCAAAAAAAGTTTTATCAAAACTTTTAAAAATATTTGAATTTCTGCTAAAATTCTGATATTTTTGAAAATAATTGAATTCTTGCGAAGAATTTTATTAAAATTTCTAAAAGTAATTGGATTTCTGCTGAGAATTTTGTTATTTTTAATTTATGCCAAGAATTTTATTAAAATTTTAAAAAATAATTGAATTCCTGTTAATTTTTTACAAGAATTTAATTATTTTTGAAAATTTTAATAAAATTCTTCGCAAGAATTCAATTATTTTCATGAACAATAAAATTCGATGCAGAATTTCAATTATTTTATTTATTTTTAATAGAATTTTAATCGAATTTCTCGAAAAATGTAATTATTCTTAAAAATTTTATTAAAATTCATTGATAGAATTCAATTATTTGAAAATTTGTTGATAACGATTTTTTATGGGAATTGAATTTTAAGAAACGTTCAATTATTCAATAAATTATTTATTTGCATTTTCACATTTAAATTTGTATTTAAAATTTAAATAATTGAATTCTAGTAGAATTTTCTAATAAAAATTGATTTGTATTTGGTAAAAATGAAAAAAAAAAAATTGATTTTCATTTCATAAAAATGAATTTCAGTTAAAATTTTAGATAATAATTGAATATTAAATGCAATAGAGCGTGAATTTTAAAAAATAATTGAATTTTGTAATTAATTTTTTTTGAAAAAGTTTAATTGAGTTTTTTTAATATTATTTTTAGTTTCTATTTTCTAATATTTGTTTAATTGAAGAATTTACGAATAATTGAAATTTCGTAAAAATTGAATATTGTAAAGAAATGAATTTGAAAATTGTCAAAGAACTTTTTCGAAAATTTAAAAAAATAATCGAAGAATTTTAGTTTTAAATTCTTAAAAATAATAATTGAATTGATAATGATTTTAATTATTATAAATTATTTTTATTAATAATTATTATTAATTATTATAAAACATGAAGAAATCGATGACTTCGAGTCGAAGACTCGGAGTCATCGATTTCTTCATGTTTTATAGTTATGAAAAATTGAATTTCTAGTTTTAAGTAAAATGTTCTCTTATTTCTGTCAATAAAATAAGCTTTCTTTGCCTAATTTTAGAATTCGGTAACAAAAGTTTGAATTCTTTGGCAGAATTTAAATTTTTTAGGTTAAATATAAAATTATTTACAAATTAATAATAATTATTATTATTAATAACAATAACAATAATATAGTAATAATTATAATAAGTATAATAACAATAATATAATTATAATAATTCTAATAACAATAATATAAAAATAATAATAATAATAATAATAATAATAATAATAACAATAATTTCATCAAGTTTTGAATTGAGTGCACGGAAAGAAAAAGTCCGTCAATCATTAATAGACTAGTATATTACTTTGAGACGGGACACAAAATCATTCAATGGATAACATACTTTGAGTCACAATCAGTGACGAGTTGCTTGCTAAAATTTAGAAAACTGTCATCAATATATAAAACTCGTTCACTAAAATTTAGAAAACTGTCTATTAAATTTTCTATGACTATCAAAAGCATTCAAAAAATTCAACTTCTTTCAGAATTATCCCTAATTTTAGACACTATTTGGTACAGAATGAACACATTTTTTTCGTTGCACAGTTCCAATATTTTATTTACACTCTTAGACGCTTTAGACCAACACATTTTCGCACTTATAATAACTACACGTAGAAACGCACACTTATAACACTTTAAGTTTAGAAGCGAACTATTCTTATATACCAAATAACAAAATTTTTCACAACTTGTGAGAAATGATTTTGCACTAATAACTACTTTTTAATTAGCGAGAAATATAAAAGAAAATATATTTTCATCGAGGTCAATTTCTAGACGCAATTCAACTGCAAATTGTTAGTTAAGTTAAATATTCACATTACACATAATAGTATATAGGGATATGTATAGCAGACAGCAAAAACACATGGACTATAGAGAAACCGGAAGAAATGCGCATCGGTACACTGCGCAACAATGCGCTAGTGAAGAGCGCCGATTTAGAATACGAGTCAACTAACGTTTCACAAACTTTCACTAATGATTCGTAAACATTCAAACAGCCATTGATAACAATTCAGCATTAAATCTAAAACAATTGGTCACATACTGGCATTCTAATCAATCCATGACTCGTTTTCAATCGTTAAGTAAAGTTAAGTAACCATCAACGGAAAAAGAGTCCCGTCTCAAAGTAATATACTAATCCATTAATGGTTGACGGACTTTTTCTTTCCGTGTGATAAATTGAAAAATGCCTATTACCTAAAATTTGAAAAAAAATAATTACAAGAACAAAACACTATACAGAAAACCATAAATTTGACAAAAGAGAAAAAGAGAAGGAAAAATTGTAAGAAAACGAATACATATATGACGGGTTCCACGTCAAGTGACCCAGGTCAAAAATTTACATGGAATATTTGAAAAATTTGTAGTTTCTGTGAAACAAAACGAAAATACGTTTTCTATTTTGGGTTTTGCTGCTGTTTTTCAACACTTTCTAATAGTGTGAACAAATGTAGAGAAAAAAAATTGTTTGACCTTGAAAAATTAAATTAAAAAATAAAATTTCATTTTTTTATCAAATGGGCAGTTTTTATTTTTTTAAAAAAAATTTTATCATAAAGGTGAGGTTTTTTCCTAAAAAAAATGTATAGGTCAAAACGTGGGACAAGAACTTTTAACTGGTCAAATTAAGCATTTACTTCTGCCGTGCACCGTCCCACAGTGGAATTTTTTTTACAATTTACTATTAAAAAATGTCTATAGCTTACAATTTTTAACCGATTTGAGTGTTCTTTGTCTTAAGTTAAAGGGGAATAAATTCTTAGGACATCCTTCGAGGCCGATTTTAGAGATTATAATTATTTATAATTTTTTTTAAATCAAAGTTAACAAATTAATACACTTTTTCAAAAAAGGAGGTTTATTTTCTTATTCCGTTGATGCACATGATCTAAATAAATTTAAATTCATCCAATATGACCACCAGATAATTAATAAAGCATAAAATAATTTATTTCAATTGTTATAAACAATATATAGCCCAACAACGAGCAGGGGCGGTGGATTGCAGAAGTAAATGTTTATTTTGACCAGTTAAAAGTTCTTGTCCCACGTTTTGACCTATACATTTTTTTTAGGAAAAAACCTCACCTTTATGATAAAAATTTTTTTTTAAAAATAAAAACTGTCCATTTGATGAAAAAATGAAATTTTATTTTTTAATTTAATTTTTCAAGGTCAAACATTTTTTTTCTCTACATTTGTTTACACCATTAGAAAGTGTTGAAAAACAGCAGCAAAACCCAAGATAGAAAACGTATTTTCGTTTTGTTTTAAAGAAACTACAAATTTTTCAAATATTCCATGTTAGACCAAAAATTTAAACTTTGACCCCCTCCAGTTTTTATATTTGTTTAAATAAATTAATAATATTTGGTATTTTTAATTGTATCTAATAGGACTACTGTTTCTGCAAAATTTTTACCCGATCCCAAATATTTAAAATTTTGACCTGGGTCACTTAACGTGGAACCCGTCATATAAAGGAAGACTAAAAACACTGCTCCGAATTCCAGTGTGTCCCGGTTTTATCTTGTGGTGAATTTATTCTCTGGCACGTGGTGGAAACACGTATTGTACGCGACGAGGGAGTTTATGGGCAATGGTGTGTCAGTGCATCGGCCGGGGAATGAGAATATTTGACTTCTGCCCCCACAGGTATACGCACTCACTCACGCACACGCACAACACTGAGTCTCCCCTATTACGTCAGAGCAAGACTGCAAGAGTTGAGTGGAGAGTATCTCTCGGGACAACTCTCTCACTTACACCATAATAATAATTCCAAACTGTGAGTTGATTATTCCCACCGCACCGTGAGGAATTAAGGTAATATTGCAGTAATATTAGAACTGAAAACTCAAAGTGTTATTCACTAGGAATATTAGTGTAATTTTTGGGGTAATATTACAAGTAGTATTATCATTTTGTTGATTTATAGTAAAATGGGGTAATATTACCCCAATATTAATACTAATATTGGCAAACTATTGTTAGTAATATTACCACAATACTACTGGTAATATTACCCCAATATTACTGCTAATATCACCCTAATATTACCCCAATATTACTGCTAATATCACCCTAATATTACTGCTACTATCACCCCAATATTACTGACAGTATCACCCCAATAATCCCCCAATTACTGCTAATATTGCCCCACTTGTACTATTATACCCTACTATTGCCAGCAACAGTGGGGCAATATTATAAGTAATATTGGGGTAATATTGTCAGTAATATTTGGTCGATACTAACAGTAATATTGGGGTAATATTACCAGGAATAGTGGAGCAATATTACCAAGAATAGTGAAGCAATATTAGTATTAATATTGGGGTGATATTACTAGTAATACAATAGTAATAGCATTGGGGTAATAGTACCAGTAATATTGGGGTAACAGTACCAGTATTATTTTGGCGTAATATTAGCAGTAATACAAGAATAATATTACCAGTAATATTGGGGTAATAGTACCAGTAATATAAAGGAATGATAGTACTAATAATATTAGGGTAATATTACCCCAATAATATAGGGGTAAAAGTACCACTAATATTTTTGGTAGTATTACCAGTAATATTCGGGTAATATAACTAGTAATAGGTACAGGGGTAATAATACCAGTAATAATGGGGTAATCATATTTTTTTTAGTTCTGATTTTAGCTTGTAAAGCTTCGGAGAAAAAGAACGGCAACATTATAAAGTTATATTTTTGTTAAAAGTTTGCTCCATAATAATTCACTTAGTCTAGTTTTGAAGCTTAAAAATAGATCAGTTTAAAATTATTTTTTTTTGTAGTTTTAAGATGTAAACGGTTTTAGACACTGTTTTTTCTGTGATGTTTTTTTCTCTAACCGCTATATTGATTCGGAAGTCCAATTTTCCAAAAACAAGTGCAGTCTCTCTTTTTCTATTTTTCTTGAGCTTCAGAAGATTGCTCCAGACTTTTCCACTTTTTTTTTCTTTCTCCCTCGATATTGTGTTGTATTTACGTCTTGCGTCGACACGGTGAAATTTGACCTATTTTATTTAAAAAATACAAAAACAGAACAAATATCTAGTTCCATATTGCACCATATTTTTTCGAAATTCAAAATGGTGACTGAAAAATGTCGGCAAAAAAAAATCAAATTTTTAATAGTCAGAAAAACAAATTATATTTTCTCATCACGAATGACCAATTTGCCAAAAAGTTGATAAAATTAAATGAAAATTGTTATTCGGGGGTTTTACAAGTCACTGATTATAAATCTAAAGTTAGTTTTTTAGAATTCAAAATGACGGATCCAATATGGCGACGACCGTTGATGAAATCAAATGAAAATTGTGACCCGGGGGTTTCTGGAGTCGCTGATTACGAATCCGATGTCAAAAATAAAGAAACCAAAGTAATAAATTCAAAATGGTGGAAGATTAGAAAAATCAGGGATGAAGGGGACGAATTATAATTATTCTACATCAATTCGAATAGCAATAATGTAATTAAAATTTGAATTAGATTAGTTTTGAGAATTGTTTGGAGACACTATTGGGGTGAAAAGTGTGAGTGAGTGTGTGTGAGAGTTAATGGGTTAAAATGGATTAAGAGAAGGTTTGTCCAATGATCCTGATGGGTGGAGTCCCTCGTGCATAATCAAGAGCCACTGTCGCCTAGTGATGCGAGTGAGCGTGCTATAATCGTTCTCGCGTGTAATATGCGATCGGTAGGAGAGAACTAACACAGGAGAGCCGGTGCTTGGTTGGTTGGTTAGTTGCATTCGTGTGCTGAGTGAGCGCACGTCCTGAACTTGTGTCGGGATGTCAATGACACTACGGCGTTGCAGCTGTTGCACGCATAAGTCAACCCACACATTCGTAATTGTGGGAGCTCTCTCTCTCTCTCATACTGTATTACTCTCCTACTATTTTTCTCTCTCTCACTGTATTACTCTCCTTCTGCTTTTCTCTCTCTCACTGTAATACTCTCCTTCTGCTTTTCTCTCTCCCTCTCTCAATTACGAATGTGTGGGTAACTGACAGAGAGAAACGCCCTTATATATCTCAAAATGCGATGGCCCAAGCAGTACTAATATTTTTAATATTAGAAAAATTATATCTCTAAGTTAGTAAGTTACTAAGTTAGTTTGTAATTAGGTAAGTAAGTCAGTTAGTAACTAAGTAACTAACTAAGTTAGTAACTAAGTTAGCTACTAAGTAAGTAACTCACTAACTTAGTTACTAACTAACTTACTAACTAACTAAATTAGTTACTAACATAGTTACTTAGTTACTAACATAGTTACTTACTTACTTAGTAACTAATTTACTAACTAACTAAATTACTAAATTTGTTAACTAACTTAAATACTAACTTTGTTAACTAACTTAAATTCTAACTTTATAACTAATTTAGTAACTAAGTTAAATAGTAAGTTAGTTAAAAAGTAAGTAACAAAGTTAATAAGTTAGTTAGTATGTTAGTTAGTAACTAAGTAAGTAAGTAACTGACTAAGTTAGAAAGTTAGTTACTAAGTAAGTAACTCACTAACTTAGTTACTAACTAACTTACTAACTAACTTAGTTACTAACTTAGTTACTTTCTTAGTAACTTAGTTACTTGCTTAGTAACTAACTTAGTTACTTAGTTACTAAGTAACTAACTTACTAATTAACTTAGTTACTTAGTTACATAGTATCTTACTTACTTACTAACGAACTTAGTTACTAACTAACTTAGTTACTAACTAACTCACTAACTTAGTTACAAACTAACTTACTAACTAACTTAGTTACTTAGTTACTTTCTTAGTAATTTAGTTACTTGCTTAGTAACTAACTTACTAACTAACATAGTTACTTAGTTACATAGTAGCTTACTTACTAACTAATTTAGTTGCTAACTTAGTTATTTAGTTGCTAACTTACTCACGTAATTACTAACTTTGTTAACTAACTTTGTATAACTAATTTAGTAAATAAGTTTGATAGTAAGTTAGTTACTAAGTAAGCAACTAAGTAAGTTAGTCAGTATGTTAGTTAGTAAGTTAGATACTAAGTAAGTGACTCAGTTAGTAACTAAGGTTGTTAGTAATTAAGTTAGCTACTACACAGAAAAAACTTGGTCTCATTTTTGTTGCATCTCATTTTGAGTACTACTCAATTTGAACAAATTACTAACTTCAAGTTGCTCAAAATGAGTATTACCTGTCGATAAACATTTTCAAAATGTTGGGTTGGTAACATTTGCAGTTTTGTCATTTTGTGATATTTCATATATATTTACTGTGAAAAATATTAATTTTCATTAATTTGAAAATATTTTAATGTCTTTTTATTTAAAAATCAATTTATTAATTAAAAATTAACTTAATTAAAGTAAATTACACATAACAGGATGAATAAATTTTCAAACTTAGCGCCATTTAATTCAAGTAAGTTGTGTGAAATCAGATTGGCACTACTGGTATGCAGGCCTGCTGGTATGTCAACAAACATTTATAACCTAAAAATTTGCTTGCCTTTATTGAAAAATTGTAGGCAAAATAAATGTGAAATGAATATTACATAATATTTTTTACGTCATTTACGCACAGTTAATTAATATATTTAATATTTTTATTGGGTTATTCATTATTTGATGAAAATTTCCATGTATCTTTTATACTCATAATGAATATGATTGGTCTCATTATGAGTCATTTTTATCTAAGCTCAAAATGAGACAAGGAGTCTCATTTTTGTTGCAACTCATTTTGAGCAGCGTACGCTACTCATTTTGAGACTAAGATTTTTCTGTGTATGAAACTAAGTTAGTTACTATGTAAGTAACTAAGTAGCTAGGTTAGTTATTAAGTTAGTTACTAAGTAAGTAACTAAGTAACTAATTTAGTAACTAAGTTAGTAAGTTAGTTAGTTACTCAGTAAGTAACTAACTAAGACAGTAAGTTAGTTACTGAGTAAGTGACTCATTAACTTAGTTATTAACTAACTTACTAACTTAGTTACTACTACTACTACTTAGTTACTTAGTTACTAACTTAGTTACTTAGTTACATACTTAGTAACAAACTAACTAACTACCTTAATTACTAACTTAGTTACTTACATACTTACTTAGTAACTAACTTACTAACTTGGTTACTTTGATACTTAGTAACTTACTTACTAACTTAGTTACTTAGTTTCTTACTTAGTAACTAAAAAATTACACAGTAGCTAACTTACTTACAAACTAACTTATTTACTAACTTACTCACTTAGTAACTAACTTATTTACTAACTTACTCACTTAGTAACTAACTTACTAACTAACTTAGTTACTTAGTTACTTACTTAGTAACTAACTTAGTTACTTAGTTACTTACTTAGTTAGTTACTTAGTAACTAACTTACTAACTAACTTAGTTACTTAGTTACATAGTACCTAACATTACTTACTAACTAACTTAGTTACTTAGTTACTTACTTAGTTACTTATTTAGTTACTTAGTTACTTACTTAGTTACTTAGTTACTTACTTAGTTAGTTACTTAGTAACTAACTTAGTTACTTAGTTACATAGTACCTAACATTACTTACTAACTAACTTAGTTACTAACTTACTAACTTAATTACTAACTTTGTTAACTAACTTAAATACTAACTTTGTAACTAATTTAGTAACTATGTTTGATAGTAAGTTAGTTACTAAGTAGGTAAGTAAGTTACTTAGTAAATGTTAGTTAGTAACTAAGTAACTAACTTACTAATTAACTTAGTTACTTAGTTACATAGTATCTTACTTACTTACTAACTAGCCTAGTTTCTAACTTTGTTAGTTACTAACAAACTTAGTTACTAACTTTGTTACTAACTAACTCACTAACTTAGTTACAAACTGACTTACTAACTCACTAACTTAGTGACAAAATAACTTACTAACTTAATTACTAACTTTGTTAACTAACTTAAATACTAACTTTGTAACTAATTTAGTAACTAAGTTAGATAGTAAGTTAGTAGTTACTAAGTAAGTAACTTTTTAACTAAGTTAGTTACTAAGTAAGTAATTAAGTTAGTTAGTAAGTTTATATATAAGTAAGTAACAAAGTTAGTGTCTAAGTTAGTTAGTAAGTAAGTTAGCTACTATGTAACTAAGTTATTAACTAAGTAAGTAACTAAGCAGCTAAGTTAGTAAGGTAGTTACTAAGTAACTAAGTAACTAAGTAACTAAGTTAGTAACTAAATTAGTTATTAAGTTAGTTTGTAACTAAGTTTGTATGTTAGTTAGTACCTAAGTAAGTTATTACCTAAGTAAGTAACTAACGAAGTTGGTAACTAAGTTACTAAGTAAGTAACTCACTAACTATAGTTACTAACTAATTCATCAACTTAGTTACACACTAAGTTACAAACTAACTTACTAACTAACTTAGTTTCTCAGTTACTTACTTAATAACTAACTTACTAACTAACTTAATTACTTAAGTACCTACTTAGTAACTAATTTACTAACTTACTTAATTACTTAAGTACTTTCTTAGTAACTAACTTTGTTACTTAGTATCTAACTTACTTACTAACTAACTTAGTTACTTACTTGTTACTTAGTAACTAACTTAATTACTAACTTAATTACTAAATTTGTTAACCAATATGAATACTAACTTTGTAACTGATTTAGTAACTAAGTTATATAGTAAGTCAGTAGGTTATTTAGCAATAGTTTATTTAGTTGTTTATTTAGTTAGTAACCAAGTTAGCAACTAAGTTAGTAAGTTAGTTAGTACATTAGTTTTTTTCATAAAACTCTTATTTTTACATTTGCAATGAATGTTGAAGATAAAAATTATTTATCATTATTATTTAACAATGTTAAATGTTATAATGATACTATTGTCTAAATAAATATCTATGAGATAAAACTTATTGATCACAATTATTTAATAATTTTATAAACAATTTCTGTAATCAAATTACCAGTTAGCAAATGGTGAAGCTGAGAATTTGACGTTTTTTCTTTCACTTTTTTTCTATACAGGATTAACGAGTCTTGAAACTTAAATTAACCTACTAATATTTTTCAATAAAGTTAAAATAAATTGTTGTAAACAAATTATATATTAACAATAATTGAATGCGATAAGAATAGTTTTTTCTACCACTATCCTGTTAAAATGCAAACTTTTATTTTAACACCGAATTTGATGCAAAAATAGCATGCAACAATTTTTATTCTTTATTGTATTGTTAATAAAAAATTTGTTCAAAAAAATGTTTATAACTTTGTTGAAAAATATTAAGAATTAAATTTTAAGTCTCATGATTTATTAATCCTGTAGTAAAAAAATTTTCAAAAATATATAGGTTGTATAAAATCATTAATCGCATTAATCTAATTAATTGTCAACAATACTGTCACTGAAATTAGTAAAAAGATTTGCATCAAATATATGCTCACTTTTACTTTACACAGTTTTGTTAATAATGAAGATTTAAAAATCAAAATTTAATTATTTTCTTTATATTTGTGACTTATGGACTTATTTTGACAAAAAAGGGCATTTGGCCCATTTCGGTGCCGTTAGTAAATTGTTAATTCAATTTAAAGTACCCAATTATTATTCATTTATCAAATGCTGTTATAATTTTACTAATTTTTCTTCTCTGTCTGTTTCAGGTGAGTTCCATTTCTGAATTAAAATTTACATTATTCCAATTCAGTGGTAAGACAATTAGTATTATCTAAATAAATATTACCTAAATCTAAATATTTTACCATAAGAATAATTATGTCAAAGTGAAAGTTGAAGTCAAAATTTAAAGTCAAGAACAACGAAAATTAAAATATTTTAGTCAAAGCAGATTATTAAAGTGGAAACGAAAATTAAGATAATAAAGTCAAAGGATCAGGTATAAAAAATTTAATCTGCGAAAACTAGGATTTAAAATATTTAAGCTAAAGTATATAGATAACAATGTGAAAATTAAATAGAAATCATTTGCCCCGCAGGAGTCTACAGTTTAGAAATTAAAAATACCATATAATTTCTCCAAAACTCATCAAAAAAGGATTTATTCAAAAACTTATCCTCGAAATTATCAACATCAGATAATCAACAAAAAACAATCAGAAATAGGAAAAAAAGATCTCATCTCGAGTCATAAATTATGAAAATTTTCTAATCCGAGAAAGATCGACACTGAAATTTCATATCTTCCGCTTTCTTGTCTTATATTCTCGAATCCGTTAAACATCACCGAGAGAACTTTCTATATTATTTTATATATATATATATATATATATATATATATATATATATATATATATATGTTACCGGTAAAACCCGAAGTCCAGGCATTTTGCGAAATGCCTAGGCAATTTGAGAAATGCCTAGAATTTCTAGGTAAAACTCGAATTTCCTGGCCACTTTTAGGTATTTCCCGATTTGCCTAGGCATTTCGCAAAATGCCTGGACTTCGGGTTTTACCGGTAACATATATACATATATTGAGACGCTGCTGGCAAAAAAAATTTTTTTTCCCGAAGACTCTTGAGAAAGAAACAGCAATAGTACACTCATCCCTTACGTCAATCGATTTACAAAGAAAGATCTCATATGTCCGTTTCGTTATCTGATACAGCGGAGTTATTACTCTCTGTCTCTTTGCCTTGACTGTTGGTATATATATAGATATATATAAATATATGATGTCATGCACGAGATGAATATAAACCAGATGAACAAAAGTCCTAGAGTTTTGTTATAGACAGACGGATGAGATTAGTTGAATCCACATGCGCGAGAGGCAATTTGCGAAAAACACCTGCGCCTAGGCCTTCAAGGCAGGTGAAAGTATATCTTATTCGTCACTTTATAGTTTTATTTTATATTGAAAAAACCATGGCAATAATTATTCTTGATAGATTATCCAATAGAGCAGGTGAAGTTCCTCTTCTCTTCGCTATATAGCCTCTCTCGATAGCCATCTGATTATTAGCAAAGCATTAATCATTCCGTGATTCAAGACGCGCTCACGATATCTCTCTCTCATGATCCAAAATTGATTGCAAACTTGAGATGTTTGGAACAATGCCAATAGGCATAAGAGACGTGAACAATTTTATTTGCTGTTTTTTTATATATATATATATATTCTGTATTCGTATTGTATTCACAGCAGAAAAGAATAAATTAATCCATTTTGGTGTTATTTTTTACTATGACTGAAATTTAAGTTCAAATAAAAAACCATACCAACGATTACTGACTGAGTAACTAACTTACTAATTAACTAGCTAACTTATTTACTTACTAAGTTACAAACATAGTTAATAACTAACTTACTAATTTAGTTGCTAACAAACTTACTAACTTAGTTACTAATTCCCATACTAACTTATTAACTAGCTAACTTACTTAGTAACTAGCTTAGTTACTAAGTTAATAAGATAATAAGTTGGTAAGTTAATTAGTAACTAAGTTAATTAGTAACAAAATTACTAATTAATTTATTAACTAAGTTAATTAGTAAGCTAATTAGTAAAAAAAATTACTAATTAATTTAGTAACTAAGTTAATTAGTAAGTTAATAATTGAGTAAGTTAGTTAGTAACAAATTTACTAACTAAGTTAATTAGTAAGATAATAAGTTAGTATGTTAATTAGTAACTAAGTTAGTAAGTGTGTTAGCAAACTAAGTTCGCTAGTAAGTTAATAAGTTTGTAAGTTAATTATTAACAAAGTTACTAATTTAGAAAAAATCAATAATTTAACAAAATTGTTATACAATTCTTCGCACAATAATTCAATTACTTTCAATAATAATAACCACCCCGGTGACACTTGTATAGAAACGAAAGCTAAAAAGTTGGCTTAATGTTGACCGGTCACGTTAGGGTTCTCAAAGGCGCCACCAGATGGCGCTGATTGTATTTTGGACTTAATTCAAATTATATGCATTGATAAATAAATAAAAATTTATAATTTTAAACATTTGAGAGACTTTAATGTATTTTTTTATTTGTTTAAAGGGAAAAAAATTATTATATTATATTTATAAAATAATTTGAAAATTTAAATAAATTTAAAAAGCTTTTAAATAAAAATTGTTTAAATCTTTAAAATAAGAATATTGAATTGCCATCATATAACTCATTATTTCAATTTATTATTTATTGAATCTATTAATGAATTATTATTACAAGAATAGTTTTTAATTATAATTATTACAACTAGTGTATATTATAATTAAAAGAATATATAAAGTAAAAATGATGTAATTATTAATTTTTTAATTAAATTAATAAACTAATTAATTTTTAAATATTTTATTATTAAATAATAAATAAATAATAATAATAATAATAATAAATAATAATAAAATATTTAAAAATTAAAAATAAATATATAATTAAATTAATAACAAGACATTAATAAATTTAATAATTTAAAAACTAAATTTTGAATTAAAAAACATTTAATAAAATTTTTTTTAATTTTATAAAGATTAAAAAATATTTTTGCCAATAATCGTAATTGCACAATTAATTATTCCTTTTTATATGTATAATATAAATTCAATTATTTGCGATCGATTTTGTTTATTAAATATTTATTTAGGCAAAGAAAAAATAATATAAAAGAATATTTGTTTTAAAAAAGAATATGTATTCTATTTATACAATCAAGTTTTAACATAAATACATCTCCATAAATTCGTTTAACAAGGTTTTTCAGTCTTTCAATTCTAAAAAGACAAATGTTAAATAAACAGTTTTTAATCATTTTTAACATAAAAATTTTAAATATAGATTGTTCAATTAATTGTTGTTAATATTAATTTAACAAGGCATTTTAGTCTTTTAATTTTAAAAAGACAAATGTTAAATAAACAGTTTTTAATCATTTTTAACATAAAATTTTAAATAGATAACAAAACATATTTATACCAATTACGTAAATCGAATTTTCAATTAATTATAGTTAATACTAATTTAAGAAGGCATTTTAGTCTTTTAATTTTAAAAAGAAAAATGTTAAATGTTCAGTTTTAAATCATTTTTAACATAAAAATTTTAAATACATAGATAAAAAAACATATTTACACCAATTACGTGGAATCGAATTTTCAATTAATTGTAGTTAATATTAATTTAACAAGGCATTTTAGTCTTTTAATTTTAAAAAGACAAATGTAAAATTTACAATTTTTAACATAAAAATTTTAAATAGATAACAAAACATATTTACACCAATTACTCGAATCGAATTTTCAATTAACTGTTGTTAATATTAATTTAACAAGGTTTTTTTTATCTTTTAATTCTGAAAAGACAAATGTTAAATATTCCATTTTTAACAATTTTTCAAAAATAAAAATTTTTAATTTGTAACAAAATATATATAAATCAATTATGTGGAATAGAATTTTTAATTCATTGTTGTTAATATTCATTTAACAAGGCATTTTAGTCTTTTAATTTTAAAAAGACAAATGTAAAATTTACAATTTTTAACAATTTTTAACATAAAAATATAAAATTTTTAGCAAAAAATTTAAATGTTAATTATGTGGAATAAAATTTTGATATTTTTCTAAGTTCAGAGCTTTTCTTTTTTTGGTCAGCTATTTGGATTTTAGCGTACTGTCGCATACGAAACTGGATATAATAAAATACTATGTATGATACAACTTCTTCGGCATGCGTGGAGCATGGAAACTTTATTTCTTCTTGGGAAATTTCATCAATAACTGCATCATAACTATTATTTTTTTTCACGTGTCGCGCAAATGATTCTTCTATTCTTTGAAGAAACAAGTATAATTGCGTGTTTGGATGCTGAATGTCTATTTTATCTTCTTCTCTCGTTACTAGCTGGGCAATCGGATTATTTGAAAAAAAGGAATTTTCTTTTGACTGGATAAGTCCAGTGTGACACACCTCACATTTAGTAAATTTTCGAAAATTTTTGCAAATATTGCCCGTCACAAAATACATTAAACATTGAATGACATACGGATTATCGTAGTCATGGTCTCTAACCTTTATAAAATCTGAGAAATCGTTGTCTTTTTCTTCAACAACAAGATTTAATTTTTTTTTTATATCTTCAATTAAGGATTTTTTGTTATTGGATTTGAAGATTTCTCTTAATTTGGTCATGGTCATCAAGGGCTTAATATTCGAAACGTCAGGTAAGGAACAGTTTCCCGTTTTTGGAGGTGTTAAAATGCAATAATACGAGAGAATTTTGTAAATTTGGAGGAAAGTTGGAGTTGCTGGGTGATCATTACATCCGCCTGCCAGTCTAATAGATCCGAAAAATCTCTATACAAAACAAAACATTTTTATTAATCATCAAAAAATTCATAATTATAAAACAATCAATTCTGTAAATAAGAATACACAAATATTTTAAATATAAATAAAGTAAATAGATAATATTATTTAATTATTTTTACAATAAATACTTTTAAAATATATAATGCAGCGTAGCAGAAAGTCTCTTAATCACTAGGATTTTCGATGAATTTTACAAATTTTGAGAATAAAAGAGTTTTTATGCTGTTGTTAGCACACATAATAATATATCGTACAAATGTTTTTTTTGCCGAATAACTACAATAGCACAATAGCTAATTGTTGTCTTATAAAGAAAATATTGCAAAATATGAAATTTTTTCTTTTTCTTTTTAACAATTCTATGATTATAGTATTATTATACATGATTTAATTTTTTAAAAACTTTTTTCATTAAAAAATTGAAAAATTCAATTTAATTAAAAGTTTTAAGTTAATTTTGTAATTGTTAATTAATAATAACAGAAGTTGCATGATTGATAATGAAAAAATGTTAAAATTTATGAGAATTTTTACTTTACTTTATTTTTACTTTTTTACTAACTATTTAATTTTAAAAAATACCTCAAGAGGATCTTGGTTTATTCTTCCCGTGAGCACTACATCCATTTTTAGTTCACTTAATAAATGATTGACTAAATCTATTGTCGAATGAAGAGTCATTCGCAACCCAACAGCGGTTTCCTCAGTCAGAAAACTTTTAGGCTTTATTAAGTTATCCTTCACCCTCTTATTCCAGGAATTCAGCCAATCGAGACTATCTTTCAATACTTGAATATCGTTACAACCTAGCCGGAGTCCAGTTTCCTCTTTTGTCCGATTAAGCGCATCAAACATGTCATTCATAAACTCACAAAACTCTGACGTAGGCTCGGAATGTTCCAGTTCTTTTTCTACTTGTTTGTAGAAGCGCAAACCTCTTGCGACTGATTTACTGAAAACCTAAAATTTATTATTTACAATATTTAAGATACAAGGAATTTTCAGCATAGTAAAATAATTGTTTGAATAAAGACTTACTTGTACAGCTAGTGATACCCGCATCTTATTTTTATTATTGGACATCACGTCAATATGACTGTCTGTTATTTTGGGGCAGAGTCTTTGTGCAGCAGGTAAAATTTTGTCCAGATCGTGCATTATTTTTATATGTTTCCATAATATCGGACAATCCGGATATACCTAAAATTATTCAAGAGATAAATTATTTCTCTTAAAAAAATAACAAAAACATTACATAAATAAATTATCATGTAAAATTTGTATCAATTAAAAAATTGCAATGTGGATAAAAAAATTCTTAATTTATTATAAGTATATTAATTAATAAATATTTGGAACGATAATTATAATAGAAATTTATTGAAACTCAGATAAATTTAAAAGAATTAAGTTTAGAATCTATCAAATTTTTCGGTATTAATAATTAGGATTTATTGAAATTTAAATGAATTATTTGAAATTAAATAAATAATTAAAACTAGGGTTGAATTAATTGAAGTCAAATAAGAAAAATTGATGAAATGGATGATATAGTTAATATTTAAAATTATTTAGAAATTATTTTTATAGAGGGTTGCCACAAAAATTTAACTTTAGTTTTCCCTGACTTTTTCCTAATTTCCAAACACAACTTTCACTTTTTTCCTGACACTAAAAAATATTCTGATTCACTCTAAAAATGATAAGAAACTCAAAGCAATGTTCGAATATTTGCGAACTTTTTTAATTGTAAAATTATTCAAAAACAATGATTTTATTTATCATAATTATTTTTCCATTTAAATTAAGATTTTTAAAAATATTCAAATTCAAATCTTTTGAAATTTAATAACTTAAAATAATGAACATGAAAAAGTCAATCAGTTCGAGTATTCGACTCTGAGTAATGGATTTCTTCATGTTATTATAATATTTAATGATAAACCAGAAATAAAATTAGTATTATTTTTTTATAAGAATATTGTTACTCCTAACATCTTCGAAATTATTTTCATCATTTAAATTTAATTTAGAGCTGCGTAAAATAATTCGAACCGAATTGTTCGAATTTTTTCGCCTAGTTCGAATGTCGAATATTCGACATTTCGGCGCCCCAAAACCGAACTAAACTCGGTTTGGTTCGAATTTTGCACAGCTCTAATTTCATTATTATTTTCTACAATTTTTCTTTGAATCAATTATTATTTAAAAGAACGAAAAATTTAGATTACCAAAGATTTGAATTTGAAACCTTTTTAAAATTCAATTAATTATTTTTAAATATTCTCCCCTAATGCTTTTAATATTCAATTGTTTATGCGATTTTGTTGTTCATCAAGCTAATTGTATTTTTTTACAAAATTACTTAAAATTTTTTGAAAATAATTGATTTTCTGAGACGAATTAAAAGTTATTTATGAAAATAATTGAATCATTGCCACAAATTTTATTGAATATTTGAATGTTTCTTAAATTTGAATTCTTCAGTCAAGTTTTAATAAAATTTGTTAAAATAATTGTATTTTTCGAGGAAATTATTAAAAATTGTTTTAAAAATATTTCAAATTGTATTGTTTCTATTTATAAAAATATTCGAATTTTGCAAAGAATTTTTTTTTAAATTACTAAAAATAACTGTATCTTTGTGAAAAATTTTGTTATTTATTAGTTAAAGGTTTGGATTAGTTTATGAGGCAAACAAAAAGACACAAAAATTCGGAATTTTCTTATGAATTTTAAAAATTTAATTTTTTTCAGTACTTTTAATAAAAATCCCTGAATTTTCCCTGAATTCCCTAACCTATGGCAACCCTGTTATATCACTTGAAAGCCTGAAAATATTAAAAAAAATTTGTATAACAATTATAGATATCATGATATATTTATACCTCTAACATCTCAGAAGAAGCAAAGCGATTTCTAATAGTCTTCATTAAATGAGGTGTATCAGAAAAAAAGAAAACTTTTCTTCCTTCTTCAACAGGATGTTGAAAAAAATTTTTGAACGTGCCATCCAATTTTCCACTGCAACCCATTTCTGTCCAAAGTTTTCTATTAGGCCTCCCACCGTCTGAAACGATTCCGTGCACTTTGGCTCCTGCTTTTTCCAAAAATATTAAAGCTTGCACAATTAATTTTGCCAGAACGTCTCCGCTCGTTGGTCCATTTGATGCGAATACTGCTATGGGCTGTGAATATGTATCGTACAGTGGTTGAAACATTATCACAAGCCCATGGTCAGCCATAATCAAATTGTCATTTTTCGGAATGTCGCCTCCAAAGTCTTCTACTCCTTTAAACATCATTGTTTTATTATCCAAAAGTAAATTTTTCCGAGTACTTATTTCGTCAAGTAAAATCAAACCATGAAGCTCAATAGGGGATTTTTTTTCGAAGTGGACTTTTAATACTTCTAAGAATTTCGAATCAAAACCGCAAGGGCAATCCATTTCTTCAAGATATCTGCAATGTGTAGATATTATATACAAGACAAATAAAAATATCTTTGTTAATTAATATTGAAAGGTTAAAAAATGTTTTAAAATATAAAAACAGTTGATTTTCTTAAATACATATGTTAAGAGAATGAAAACATTAAATTATACGAGTTATATTACGATCCTTACCTTCTAATAGTCCGAACCGATGGTACAGGAAGAATTTTGTTCTCTAGTAACAACCGGTAAGTTGCTGGAGACTTCATATGGAGCAAAATACAAAGCAGCAGCCATTCATCGGAGTATCTTCGCCCATTAAGAGATTTACACTTGGCAGATTTAAAAATCTCTTTTATTACTGTATGTTCATTTTCGCTTATGTTCGGATTTTTAGCCAAAATTTCGGTTACTGATGTTTCAGATAATTCACTTATTCTTTTTTGGCAATGAAGAAGAGTCAATTTTAACGATCGAATTTTCTCTTTAGCTTTTTCTTTCGATCTTCCAGAGTTTCTTTTGTTTTGACATAATTTTTTAATTTTTTCGCGTTTTATGGGACTAATTTTGCTTAATTGAATGTAATTTCTTTTATTATGTTTTGAACGAACAATCTTTTTATTGAGGACTTGATTTATATTTTTACAGAAATTACACTGTCGATTATTAGATTTGGTTTGTGTAGATAGAAGGATTGGACAATGGTTATTCCTTAAAGTTTCACTTCCATCTACATAGCAAAAAGTACGCAATAAAGAACTATTTTGCTCATTCATATTAATACTAGTATTACCAAAACAAATCTCACTTTTTTCAAGGGTTTCTAAAATTTCTTGTAAGTTTTCTAAAGTTTCGATTTTTTCAAAACTTATCCCCAGATCTGTTTTGTTAACAAGCCTGCCATTAATACTAATGTTAATAAGCAAATTTTCGTCAATTGTTAATTTTTTATGAACAGTACTGTCTAGAAATCCATTTTTGCCTTTTAGCCCAATTAGTTTGACAAAAGTAACACCGTGTTCATTTCCCCACGAAATATTTGAACGAATCCATGAAGGTGGCATTCGAATTTCATTTTCGGATATTTCTTGAAATAGGGTCGTCTCATTGGCAGATGATTCTATAGTGTTTTCCAAAGGTAAATTATTTGTTTCATTATTTTGAATTGGCGATGAAATTAAATCACTGTTAGAAGGACCATCTTGTAAATCTTTTTCATCGTCAGGCATAACAGACAGTTCTTTTGTTTTCTCAATGTCCAATTCATTAAGTTCAGCATCGATTTTCCTCTTTTTATAGTTTTGTATTTCACTATTTACTTCAGCAGATAAATTTCTTTTCAAAGGCAGTCTTCTTTCTTTTTCAACTGTAGCTCTCCCTAAATGAAGAGTAGGCAAGGCACCTTCTTTTAATTGTGGTTTTTTCAGTATTGTCTGAAATTAAAAAAATATAATTAATCGAATACTGAATTAATTATATTTAAATTAATTGTTTGAAGAATAAATAAAATAGAAAACCAAAATTTATATTGTATATTTAAATGAAATAAATTTCAAGTGTTCACATTTTTTGTTGAATTAAAGTTAGAGACTAATAAAATATGAACAAATTGAATTTACAATCCAATATAGCTTTCTGTAATATAAATTAAAATTTATTAAAATTTTGATTAATTGAAATCTAATTAATAGATATTTTAAATAAATAAAAATTTTTATCAATTTAAATTCGAATCTATTAAATTTGATTAAAATTAATGTTGACCAGTTAACAAAATAGGTGGCATATTAATAAGATAGTTATTGGAAAAATGACAAAATTTTTAATAAGATTAAAATATATTAAAGAAAACTAATTCTAACAATACCTAATATCATCAAAAAACAATTTCATGTCCCTACAGCTTTAAACGTTCAAATGAACAAAATCTATATGTATATGCATTGTCTTCTTTAAATTCAAATTTTATTACAACTGATTAGAATAATATTGCGCCACGTTTCTAAAAAATAAATTTTAATATTTCCAAATGTATAATTTTGTCCTTTCCTTTTATATCAGTTAATAATTTATTGAAAATATTTACACAGGCAAAAAAAAATTCGTTTATTTCATCATTATTCGGAAACTACTTGTGGATATATACAATTAAAATTAACAAATTTATTTATAAATTAAGTCGATCATACAAATTAAAATATAAACTTACCTTTCCAATAACAGTTCCATCTTTTCCAAAAATTAATTTTTCGTGAATAAAATCACTTTCTTTAAAGTGTTTTTGACAAACAGCGTGACCTGCCTTTACTTTTATGTCGTCCCGCCAAATTGCTTTTTGCCATAATTTAATTGACTTTGTATCCTTTGGAACATAATAGAAAGTAACTTTTTTTTCTGGTACACTTAAATTATTCGACTTTTTTGACGATTCATAACCCGCCTTACACCCTACAGCTAAACACTTCACCATTTTTAGCTTTTATAAACTTTATATTGTACCATGTTATTATGCTTTAAGCAGAACAATAATAAGCCAGCCGTTAGTCGGGGTCAAAATACAATCAGCGCCATCTCGTGGCTGCTTTTAGAACCCTAACCTCAACAGTCAACATTTTGCCAACTTTTCAGTTGTATAGTGTCACCGGGGTGATAATAACATTTTTCATGGAAATTCAATTTTTTAAACAAATTTTTGATAAAATTCTAAGCAAGAATTCAATTATTTTCATAAATAATAAAACTCATCAAAGAATTTCAATTATTTTTAATACTATTTTAAATCAATTAATCGAAAAATTCAATTATTTCCAGAAATAAAGTTTTCCACAAGAATTCAATTATTTAAAATAAAATTTTCATAATATTTATTGTATTTCAAAAAAATTAATTATTTAAAACATATTTATAAAATTCTTATGAAGAATTCAATTATTTTTGAAAATAATAAAATTTTTCACACAATTTCAATTATTCAATTATTCTTCTCGGGAAATCAATTATTTTTGATAATAATTTTAATAAAATTCGTTGCAACTATTCAAATATTTTAAATATTATTTTAATTAAATTATTTTTAAAATAATTTAACTGATCTTTTAGATTTTAATAAAATTCTTCCCAAGAATTCAATTATTTCGCGATAAATAACAAAATTATTCACGAAAATCCAATTATTTTGAGGCATTTTAATAAAATTCTTTGCAAAATTCAATTATTTTCATAAATAACAATATTCATCACAAGAATTCAATTATTTTTAAAAGTAATAAATTTCCTTTTGGAAATTCATAAAAAATATAAATACATTATTAATTTTTATTTTTAAAAATTCTAATATTAAATCGTTGGCAAGAATTCAATTATTTTCATAAATATTAAAAATCTCTCAGGACTTCAATTATTTAAATTAGAATTTGCATAAAATTAATCGAAAGAAATGAATTATTTAAGAATTTTTATAAAATTTCTTCTCAAGAATTAAATTATTTTTATAAATATTCAAATTCTTTCATGAATAAATAAAATTCGTTGCAGGAATTTAATTTTTTGCAGAATGAGAGAGAAGTAAATAATTTTGATGAAAATTAGAAAAAACTCAGGAAAGTAAAAAATGTGGAGTGGAATTTTTGTCAGTTTTGTGAAGTGTCGAAAACGAGATTTTTTGATCGTCATATTTAATTTTTTGGTGGCTAATTTTTTACTACTTTTTTTTAGTTTGAAAGCTACACTTTTTGCTACTTCTTTAATATAAACTTTTCTTAAAAAGTAAATTTAGGCTAAAAGTTTTTTAACGATAAATTCTGAAATTTTTTATTTAACATTAAATTCTATAATTTAGCGGATCATAGCCATGGTTGGACCACCTTACTAACCTCGTTTATAACTTATCTTAAAAGAAGAACAAATTTTATTTGCCAAAATAAATTGGGTCTGGAAAAATTTATTTAACGAGAACATTCTAAAAAATTTTTATTTATTATTTATTTATTTTTATTTAACTTTAAATTTTATTAATTAGGGGAACATAGTCAAGGTTGGACCACCTTTCGAACCTTGTTTATAACATTTAAAAGAAAGAATTTAGACAATTAGCAAATATTGTTGGAAGGCTCAAAAAAAGAGGAATGACACTTTTTTTCTGAACATCCCTAAATTTATTGTTGTAAAATTTAAAAAGGTAACAAACATTCCGAAAAATGTAGTCAAGGTTGGACCATATGGTCACTTCTTTTATTTACTTGTTTTATTAATTATTTTTATTTTTTTACTTTATTATAGAGATTTTGGTGGGAAAAAAAGACGAGTCCTTGTAAAAAGGACATCGCAGCTTTTCTGTTATATATGCCTAAAGAAATGCGTCTGGCAACAGTGTTTTCATGAAAATTAGGAAAAAGTCTGTTCTTTAAACAGAGTGGCAAAAGTAAATTTTTTCTTGTGGCGAAAATATATTTAGCGTGCCGAAAGCAGTACTTTTCTCAACTCCTCTGAAAAGAGTGACGAAAGTAAATTTATTATAGTGGCGAAAGTAATTTTAGCATAGCGAAAGTAAATTTTAACGTATGGCGAAAGTATAAATCTTAGCCTGGCGAAAGTAAATCATATGACCTTACTCATCTTTTCTTCTCAATTAGTGTTAAAAATAATACCCAAGAATTTTATATATGTTATATATAGCGTATATAATATACTCAACCCTTGGGTCTCAATATAATTATTACTAGGAATTGACAAGATGGCAAAAGAATTTTTTTCTCCTTTGTCTTCTGATTAGGAATTCTTGATAGTTTTACACAATAATCGTGAGCACAAAATGTCTTTGTTTAAAAGGTATTTAAACCTTACGCAATTTTTTCCCACATACTAATTTTTCACATATTTATCGCTGTTATGTTCCCCTTCTACTTCCGGAAAAAATTGTGAATAATCTAGAAATAGACGAAATCGAAATGGAATTTAAGATATTTATAATTGCAAGAATAAAATTCGTCCAAATCAAAACTAAAATCTATTGTTCAGAATTTTTTTAAAAAAAGATCATTTTTCACATAAATTGTCTAGATTTTTAATAACATAAGTTGTCGATAATCAAAATTCTTATTATTACCCTAGGGCAATAATGAACATTTTATTGACCTTCGAGCGGTCAATAAAGTGTCCATTATTTCTCTAGGGTAAAAATGGTCACTTTATTGACTATTTTTTATTATTATTTCCCTAGGGCAATAAAGGACAATTTATTAACTTACGAGGGTAAAAATTGTCACTTTATTGACCTGGGAGCGGTAATTTAGGTCTTATTATTACTCTAGGGTAAAAATGGTCACTTTATTCACCTGCAAGCTGTCAATTGGGTCCCATTTTTGCCCTAGGGTAAAAATGATCACTTTATTCCCCTGCGAGCGGTCAATGGGATCCCATTATTGCCCTAGGGTAAAAATGGTCACTTTATTCACCTGCAAGCGGTCAATTGGGTCCCATTATTGCCCTAGGGTAAAAATGGTCATTTTATTCACCTTCTAGCGTTCGTTAAACTTCCTTATTGCACTAGAGGGTAAAAATAGTTAATTTAATCCAAGTTTTACAGAAAAGAAAAATGAAATCCCAACTATCATTAAGAAAATCGACTTGTCTGACGTTTATACTCTCTTGTCTTTGTAAGAAGCACTCTTTAGATATGGACGATTATTAATCAATGTTAAGATACTGGCGCTTCATAATTTTTAGAGGACGCCTTGGAGACTGTGTGTACGTATATAAATATATATATATATATATATATATCGCCGTGAAATATCCATGTCGCCATTAAGGTAAAAACTTGCTCCCCGTCGACTGGTAGATTTTTCGGTGTTGCTTATATTTGAAACGAGTTTCTTGTGGTGGCTCGCTCCCCGGGCACTCTTTCAAAAAGAACCGAAGAAGCGTTAAGTGCGGTTGTAAAATACTATATATATATAAATATGAATGCTCGCGTGTGTTTGTAAAATGCACTTATATAATCTGATCAACATAAGTCTTTCATCTTGGAGAATTACTTTCCTCAGAGTACCATTAGGTCTCAAAAGTCTTCTTTATGACTGATTGTAAAATGATAATGTATATATGCACATACACATATATATTTATTTATTTAAAATTGAGTCAATCAAATATAAATAATGCAAAAAAAAAAATATTTTTAATTAGTTTCAAATTGAAATATAAATTCGACTTGAATAATTGATTTCAATCACAATTTTAATTTGCGCAGTATAATCGACAGAAATTTTCAGCCACAGGGAAAAATATATTGTTTTTTCTGTGCAGTAAATAAAGAATTTAATTTAATTATTAAATTTTTATTAATTCTCTTAAGCCTTAATTCTTAATTAATTCTCTTAAGCCTTAATTCTTAATTAATTCCCTTAAGACTTAATTCTTAATTAACTCCTATTAATTCGTAATTAATTAATTAATTTCCTTTTTGCGCTCAATTATACAGATCATAATTAATACCTGCGCAGTAAAGTAAAAATCAATTAAATATTTCGAAATTAATTCAATTTTAAAAGAATTGCGCTTACAATTATCATAAGTAGATCAACTTCAAGAGATTTTGATTTAAAATTTTGTAAAATTTCAATTTTAAATGAATTTAATTAGAAATATAAAAAAACTTAGATTTAAAAAAAAAAATTTTAATAAAACTTTTCTGAAATTAGTTAAATTTTTTAATATATATTGAATTGATTATTAAATTCAATTCTTTTTCAAAAGTAGTAAAATTCTTCTCAGAAATTTAATTATTTAAAAAAAAAATTAGTAAAATTCTTCACAGAAATTCAATTATTTTCTAAACTAAATAGATTTCTTCAGAGAAATTCAATTATTTTCAATAATTAATAGATTTCATCAGAGGAATTCAATTCTTTTTAAAAATTAATAAAATTCTTTGCAGAATTCAATTATTTTCACAAATTTTAAATAAAATTCTATACTCAAGAATTTAATTAGGTACTTTTCAAAATTAGTAAAAATTTCCACAGAAATTCAATTATTTTCAAAAATTATGTTAAAATTATTAGCAGAAATTCAATTATTTCCAAAAAAATTAGTAAAATTCTTAACAGATATTCAATTATTTTTAAAATTAGTAAAATTCAATTATTTTCAAATATTAATAGATTTTTTCACAAAAAATTCAATTATTTTCGAAAAATTAATAAATTTTTTCGCAGAAATTCAAATATTTTAAAAAATTAATAATATTCTTATCAGAATTCAATTATTTTCAACAATTTACAAAAAAAAATTCTCGTCAATTTTTTAATTATCTTTATAAATAGGAAAAAATTCTTCGCCGAAATTTAATTATCTTTAAAAATTTTATTAAAATTCATGGCAAAATTGAAATTATTTTCAAAAACTTTCCTTATTCAATGATTTTTAATATCTACTACTTAATAAAAATTCCAAAAAGAATTCAATTGGTTAAAAAATTTTTTTTATAAAATTCTACGCAATTAAATTATTTTCATAAATAATAAAAATTTCCCAGGAATTTAATTATTTAGAAATTATTTTCATATATTATTCAATTATTTTCATAAATAATAACATTTTTTACAGGGATTCAATTATTTTTATAAACAATAAAACTCAATGCTGAATTTCAATTATTTTTAATAAAATTTTAATGGAATTTCTCGAAGAAAGTTATTTTTCTTAAAAATTTTATTACAATTAATCAGAGAAATTTAATTATTTTAATAACCTTTGCTACAATTTATTTATTAGAATTTAAGTATTATTTTCAATAAATTTTTAATTAAATTTCTATAAAGAATAAAATTATTTTCAAAAATTTTAATTTATTCTTTGCGTATAACGATTTAATTTTTTTTCAAAATAACTTCAATAAAATTCTCCGTAGAAATTCAATTATGTTTAAAAATTTACAAAAATTCTCTTGAAAATTTCAATTATCTTTATAAATAATAAAATTTTCTCCGAAATTCAATTATTTTCAAAATTTTTAATAAAATTCTTGTCAGAATTTCAATTATTTTGAAATAATTATACAATTTTCATCAAATTTCTCAAAAAATGCAATTATTTTTAAAAATTTGATTAAAATTTATCAAGAGAATTTAATTATTTAAAAATTTTTTAATAAAATTCTGATTTATAATTTTGAGAAACATTCAATTGTTGAATAAAATATTTATTTTTATAGTTAAATAAATGAATTCTCGTAGAATTTTATTTTCTAATAAACATTGATTTAAAAATGAATTTCAAATTAAAATCTTTGAAAATTTGTACTTTTCATACTTTTAATTAAGAATTATATTCAATTAATTTTTCTTAATAAATTTAATGGAATGTTTTTTAATTATTTAAAGTTTTTAATTTCTAATATATTTAATTGATAAATTTCAGAATAATCGAAATTTCGTAAAATTGAATTGTAAACAAAAAAATTTGAAAATTCACAAAGAACTTTTTCAAAAATAATTTTAAAAAAAATTGAAGAATTTTAGTTGAAAATTCTAGATGAAAATAATTTTTGAAGAAGTTATAGTAACAAAGTAGCAAGTTTTAATTATTATAAAACATGAAGAAAGCGATCACTCCGAGTCGAAGACTCGGATTGATCGGTATCTTCATGTTTTATAATAATATTCTTATGTTATTGAATTTCAAATTTTTGAATAAAAAAATCTATTATTATTTATTATTATTATTATTATTATTTATTTATTATTTATTTTTTTTTATTTTTTAAAAAATAATTTTTTATTAAAAATAAATAATTGTAAAAATGCGTCAATATTATTGTTGAAACGATTGTGACGATACGAAAATGAAATTCAGGAGATTATAATTATAACCGGGGGTGAAATTCGTCTTTTTGTGTATATGTTACCGGTAAAACCCGAAGTCCAGGCATTTTGCGAAATGCCTAGGCAAATCGGGAAATACCTAAAAGTGGCCAGGAAATTCGAGTTTTACCTAGAAATTTTAGGCATTTCTCAAATTGCCTAGGTATTTCGCGAAATACCTAGTCATTTCGCGAAATGCCCAAGTCGATTTAGGCAAAATGAAAAGTTGATCATTTGTAAGCTGCGCATACTAATGTAAACAGATTGTTTACAAAATTATTAGTCTATTACACTGTTCGACAAAATATTGCTACAAGAATACGTCTCAATTTTGAGAAAAACGGGGTCAAAGTATCAAAATATGCCATTTTTAGCACTTTTTGAAGCACTATAAAAAAGAACGCGATGTGATAGAAAGCTCAAATATGTCTTAAATAAGAGCTCGAACCCTCAACTTTAACATCCAAAAGCAAAAAGCCAAGTAGAAATAACTTAAAATTGTGGGGAACAACTTTTTATTAATTTACCCTATATGATCGCTAACTAAAATAATAGCTGATGGGCGCGCACGCGGTAAAAAGTTGTTCACCACAATTTTGAGTTATTTCTACATAGTTTTTTGTTTTTAGATTTTAAAGTTGAGGGTTCGAGCTCTCATTTAAGACATATTTGAGCTTTCTATCACGTCGCGTTCTTTTTTTTATAGTGCTTCAAAAAGTGCTAAAAATGGGATATTTTGACACTTGGACCCCGTTTTTCTCAAAATTGAGACGTGATGGGACAATTTAACTTACAGATTCGTAATCTACGGCGAAAATCCCGTAAGTTTGACATGCTGCAACAAATAACCAGCAAAAAATATATGTTCACAATTAAGGTTTCAATAAATTTTTCAATTTGCCTAAATCGACTTCGGCATTTCGCGAAATGCCTAGGAAATTTACGAAAATGCCTAGGCAATTCGGAAAATACCTAAAAATGTCTAGGAAATTTGAGTAATACCTAAGATTTTAGGTATTTCCCGATTTGTCTAGGCATTTCGCAAAATGCCTGGACTTCGGGTTTTACCGGTAACATATATATATACAAAACTAAAAGGCAGGTACCTAATCTCTATTCCGAATCGAATCTTTAATCCGGTCCTGTAACCTGGAAACATGAACTCAGCTGGTCAACACTGTTGCCAGACGCATTTCTTTAGGCATATATAACAGAAAAGCTGCGATGTCCTTTTTACAAGGACTCGTCTTTTTTTCCCACCAAAATCTCTATAATAAAGTAAAAAAATAAAAATAAATAATAAAAAAAGTAAACAAAAGAAGTGACCATATGGTCCAACCTTGACTACATTTTTTGGAATGTTTGTTACCTTTTTAAATTTTACAACAATAAATTTAGGGATGTTCAGAAAAAAAGTGTCATTCCTCTTTTTTTGAGCCTTCCAACAATATTTGCTAATTGTCTAAATTCTTTCTTTTAAATGTTATAAACAAGGTTCGAAAGGTGGTCCAACCTTGACTATGTTCCCCTAATTAATAAAATTTAAAGTTAAATAAAAATAAATAAATAATAAATAAAAATTTTTTAGAATGTTCTTGTTAAATAAATTTTTCCAGACCAAATTTATTTTGGCAAATAAAATTTGTTCTTCTTTTAAGATAAGTTATAAACGAGGCTAGTAAGGTGGTCCAACCATGGCTATGATCCCCTAAATTATAGAATTTAATGTTAAATAAAAATATTCAGAATTTAGCGTTAAAAAACTTTTAGCCTAAATTTACTTTTTAAGAAAAGTTTATATTAAAGAAGTAGCAAAAAGTGTAGCTTTCAAACTAAAAAAAAGTAGTAAAAAATTAGCTACCAAAAAATTAAATATGACGATCAAAAAATCTCGTTTTCGACACTTCACAAAACTGACAAAAATTCCACTCCACATTTTTTACTTTCCTGAGTTTTTTCTAATTTTCATCAAAATTATTTACTTCTCTCTCATTCTGCAAAAAATTGAATTCCTGCAACGAATTTTATTTATTCATGAAAGAATTTAAATATTTATAAAAATAATTTAATTCTTGAGAAGAAATTTTATAAAAATTCTTAAATAATTCATTTCTTTCGATTAATTTTATGCAAATTCTAATTTAAATAATTGAATTCCTGAGAAATTTTTAATATTTATAAAAATAATTGAATTCTTGCCAACGATTTTATTAGAATTTTTAAAAATAATTGAATTTGCAAAAGGAAATTTATTACTTTTAAAAATAATTGAATTCTTGCGATGAATATTGTTATTTATGAAAATAATTGAATTTTGCAAAGAATTTTATTAAAATGCCTCAAAATAATTGAATTTTCGTGAATAATTTTGTTATTTATCGCGAAATAATTGAATTCTTGGGAAGAATTTTATTAAAATCCAAAAGAATAATTGAATTCTTTCAAAAAAATTTAATTTAAATTGTATTTTAAAATAATTGATTTCTTTCGAACAATTCTATTAAAATATTTGAAAATAATTGAATTCCTGTGAAAAATTGTAATATTGTAGTAAATAATTGAATTCTTGCAAAGAATTAAAAAGAACATTTTTTAAATAATTGATTTCTTCGAGGAATGGAAATAAAAATTTTAAGAATAATTACATTTTTCGAGCAATTTCAGTAAAAAAATAGTATTAAAAATAATAATTGAAATCCTGCGTTGAATTTTAATATATTTATGAAAATAAATGAATTCCTGTGAAGAATTTTATTATTTTTGAAAATAATTGAATTGTTGCGAAAATTTTATTAAAATGTTTATAAAGAATTGAATTTTTGTAAAAAATTTTGTTATTTTTGAAAATAATTGAATTCTTGACAACGATTTTATTTGAATTTTTTAAAATAATTGAATTTCCAAGAAAAAATTTATTAGTTTTTAAAAATAATTGAATTCTTCTGATGAATAATGTTTAATTCAATAATTCAATTATTTTCATAAATAACAATTTTCGAAAATAATTGAATTTGGCAAAGAATTTTATTAAAATCCGTGAAAATAATTGAATTTTCAGGAATAATTTTGTTATTTATCTTTAATAATTGAATTTTTTCGAAGAATTATTTATGTAAATAATTGAATTCTTCTTAAGAATTTTATTAAAGTCTAAAAGAATAATTGAATGATTTCAAAAAAAATTTAATTAAAATTGTATTTTCAAATAATTGATTTCTTTCGAATAATTTTATTAAAATATTTGAAAATAATTGAATTCTTTTGGAAAATTTTATTTATAAAAATAATTGATTTTTATGAAAACTTTAAGTATTGATGAAAGTAATTGAATTATTATGAAGAATTGTCCACAAATTTTGTTAAATAATTGATTTTTTCGAAATTTCTTTTTTAATAGTAGGTTTTAGTAGATGAGTGCGAAGCCCATTATTTCCCTAGGGTAAAAATGGTTACTTTATTGGCCATTTTTCATTATTATTACCCTAGGGCAATAATGGACACTTTATTGACCTGCGAGCTGTCAGTAAAGTCCCATTATTGCCCTAGGGTAAAAAGGATTATTTTATTAATCATTTTTTTATTTTTAGTGCCCTAGGGTAAAAATAGGTACTTTATTGATTGCTCGCAGGTCAGTAAAGTGCCAATTAGTGCCCTAGGGTAAAAATGGTTATTTTATTAACCATTTTTTATTTTTACCTGCCTTAGGGTGAAAAAGAGGAAAAAATTAGTAATTACCTGTGAAAATATATTTAGTATTAAGGTAGGAAAAAAAAGAGAGAGAATTTTAATTTGAATCTCTAATTAGTGTGTCGATGATGGTGAATATCGGTTTATAATGCGCGCATGAAGGGAATGAGCGATGATAGTGAGTGCATAAAGAGACGCGTGCAACTGATTTCACTGATAATAAGTTGAAAATGACGCGAGCATGTACAAGCACTCATTAAGCGACGAGCCTCGTTTCAAGGATCAGAACGATCAAAAGATGACACTTTCGTTAATGTATTTAATGAAATTATATATATATATATATATACATATACACTGCGGGAAATATCTGATCAATTTAAAATTATGTTTCACTCTAAAAATCGTGACACGAGATATATATCATTCAAATTGTCTTGCGTCATAAATGAAACAGAGTCTGAATTGGAGAAATTTATTTTTGCGACTATTAAAATAATTTCTAGAACTTTCTTTTATTAATTCGTTATTATTATCCTATTCATTTATTTATAATTGAATTAAATTTCAATTTAAATTGTCGATTTAAATTTAATTTTTAAACCTAAAAAATAGGTTCAATTTTTCGTCAACAGAATTTTTTGATTTCGTATGTGAATTTTAAATTTTAATGAATTCTAATGTTGGTTAATAAATATTAAATTACAAATCATTGCAGAAATTCAATTATTTTTAAAAGTAATAAAATTCTTCGCCAAAATTCAATTATTTTCAAAAATTTTATTAAAATCGATTGCAAATTTTCAATTATTTTCAAAAGTAATAAAATTCTTCGCAAAAATTCAGTTCTGTTCAAAAATTTTTTTTAAAATCTCGTCAAAATTTCAATTATTTTTAGAAATATTAAAATTCTACTCCGAAATTCAATTATTTTCAAAAGATCTAAAAAACATTATCAAAATTTCAAATTATCTTTATAAATGCATAAATAGCAAAATTCTTCGACAAAATTCAATTATTTTCAAAAATTTTAATAAAAATCTTTAAAAAATTTCAATTCTTTTCATAATTAACAATATTTATCATACAAATTCAATGACCTTCTAAAGTAATGAAATTCAATTATTTTCAAAAATTTTAATGAAATCCATTGCAAAATTTCAATTATTTTCAAAAGTAATAAAATTCTTGGCATAAATTCAATTATTTTCAATAGAATTTTAATCGAATTCCTCGAAAAAATTCTTAAAAATTTTATTAAAATTCGTCCAAAGAATTTAATTACTTAAAAATTTGTTGATAAAATTTTTAATAGGAATTGAATTCCAAGAAACATTCAATTATTCAATAAATTATTTATTTTTGTATTTAAATAATTGAATTCTGATAGAATTTTCCCATAAAAATTGATTTAAAAATAGATTTCAGTTAAAATCTTAGATTATAATAATTTAATTCTTTCGAAGAATTTCATTAAAATTTTTAAAAATAATTGAA
Organism: Leptopilina heterotoma; assembly: GCF_015476425.1. Lineage (NCBI taxonomy): Eukaryota > Metazoa > Arthropoda > Insecta > Hymenoptera > Figitidae > Leptopilina > Leptopilina heterotoma. Next base: position 516,212 of record NW_025111081.1, on the reverse strand, counting down.
TTTTATCGAGACATTTTTTTAAAATTGTCTTAAGGGCATTTGAACCATTATGACGTCACAATGTGTGCAAAGCATGAGTTTTAATATTGTGACGTCATAATGGTTCAAATGCCCTTAAAAATAATTGAATTTCTACCAAAAAAAAGTTTTATCAAAACTTTTTAAAATATTTGAATTTCTGCTAAAATTCTGATATTTTTGAAAATAATTGAATTCTTGAGCAGAATTTTATTAAGACTATTGAAAAATAATTAAATCTCTGCAAAGATTTTTATTATTTCACGAAAATACGTAAATTCTTGCGAAAACTTTTATTAAAATTTCTGAAAGTAATTTAAGATCTGCTAAGAATTTTGTTATTTTTAATTTATGCCAAGAATTTTATTAAAATTTTTAAAAATAATTGAATTCCTGTTAATTTTTTACAAGAATTTAATTATTTTTGAAAATTTTAATAAAATTCTTCGCAAGATTTCAATTATTTTCATAAATAATAAAATTCAATGCCGAATTTCAATTATTTTATTTCTTTTTAATAGAATTTTAATCGAATTTCTCGAAAAATGTAATTATTCTTAAAAATTTGATTAAAATTCGTTGATAGAATTCAATTATTTGAAAATCAGTTGATAACGATTTTTTATGGGAATTGAATTTTAAGAAACGTTCAATTATTCAATAAATTATTTATTTGCATTTTTACATTTAAATTTGTATTTAAATAATTTAATTCTAGTAGAATTTTCTAATAAAAATTGATTTTCATTTCATAAAAATGAATTTCAGTTAAAATTTTAGATAATAATTGAATATTAAATGCAATGCAGCGTGAATTTTAAAAAATAATTGAATTTTGTAATTAATTTTTTTTAAAGTTTAATTGAGTTTTTTTAATATTATTTTTAGTTTCTATTTTCTAATATTTATTTAATTGAAGAATTTACGAATAATTGAAATTTCGTAAAAATTGAATATTGTAAAGAAATGAATTTGAAAATTGTCAAAGAACTTTTTGGAAAATTTAAAAAAATAATCGAAGAATTTTAGTTTTAAATTCTTAAAAATAATAATTGAATTGATAATGATTTTAATTGTTATAAATTATTTTTATTAATAATTATTATTAATTATTATAAAACATGAAGAAATCGATGACTTCGAATCGAAGACTCGGAGTTATCGATTTCTTCATGTTTTATTTATGAAAAATTGAATTTCTAGTTTTAGGTAAAATATTCTCTGATTCTATTTTTGTCAGTTGGTCCGTAAAGTCCGTATTTTTAAATACTTTCACTGCTTCGAGCCCTGATTTAGAGAAAAAGCTATTTAACATTGAATTTTAAAAAAAGTGTTATAAGTTCGTAATGGGACTTTACTGACAGCTCACAGGTCAATAAAGTGTCTATTATTACCCTAGGGTAATAATAATATAAAAATCGCTAATAAAGTTACCATTTTTACCCTAGGGAAATAATGGGACCTAATTGATCGTTCGTGACCATTTTTCCCATAGGGCAATAATAATAATGGTCAATAAATTGACCATTTTGACCAAATTGACCCTAGGGCACTAATTTGGCACTTTATTCACCATCATAGACACACTAATTAGAGAAATTAAAATTCTCTTCTTATTTTTCCTTCCTCACTGTACTAAATATATTTTCACAGGTAATTACTAATTTTTCTTTTCTTTTTCATCTCTAAACTACGAATAATAATAATAATCAATTGTATAGACGCGTTTAATGTTTTACTGTGAGCGGAAAATTTTAAATTTAAAGAAGCCGATTCAATTTTCTGTGTGGGAAAAATTTTCCCTACATTTTGTTTCCAGTTGACTAGGCATCATTCATTTCTTCGAGGTATAGTGTTAAAATTTTATTGTTGTATTTTTTTTCTTTTTCATCATCCGCCGCAGCTTGATTTATTTCCCTTTAGTTTCCAGGAAGAAGAAATGGAGTTGAAGTTGGACGGTTTCCGTATTAGAAAATTCTTCATGAAATTAGTCTTAAGCTACCGTATTGGAATTGCGTTTTTAATTTTATTTTATACGCTTCTTTATAAATATTATTTTTTGCATTTTTATCAGAAAAACTCTCTTCGCTTCCTCCCCACCACACGTTGAGAATTTCTATTTTTAAATACGAATTTTATCAAAATTTGAATTTGTATTCTAGATGAAAATTTTAATATACATAGTGCCATTATTGCCCTAGGGTAAAAATGGTCACTTTATTGACCATTTTTTATGACTATCACTTTAGGGCAATAATAGGCACTTTATTGACCGCTCGCAGGTCAATAAAGTGCCAATTATTGCTCTAGGGTAAAAATAGTAAATTTATTGTCCAGTGTTTATTATTATTGCCCTAGGATAAAAATGACCACTTTATTGACCTTTTCTTTATTATTATTATTACCCTAGGGCAATAATGAACATTTTATTTATTGTCATTTTTTCAAAAAAGTGAAATTTCTGATTTTCTGCTTTCAATTTACATAATAAACATTGTCTCAATTTATCCCCAGACCGTTGACAAGAAGTATATATACATAAACGAAGTAAACGGAGCCTTTTGTTTACGACAAGTGTTTGCACACATATATATATACAAACATACATGAAAACGAAGAGAGCAATCTCACCTGAGGCCATATTGAAGCCAACCAGATTCTCTCTCGGGCGACTCGTAATTCTTGACCACCTGCTCCCGAAATTTGACCAGCAAACACACACGCTTTCTATGAACCCTTTTTTTTTTTTTTTTTTTTTTTTTTGGTGGCTCGTTTGGATCGTGTGCACCTGACGCTGGCGTGTGCACACGATTTCAAATGAGGCATGCACTACTGCGACAAGAGAGAGAGACACAAATCTCTTGCGCATGGATTTTGCGAAATCTGTCTCGTGAGAAAATCGAGCAGGTTGCAGACATGGAGCATCAGATTTTTATTCATATTGTGTTTGTTAATTTAAATGAGCCTGGCGAAAGGGAATCAATATTCCAAAGTCTTTCCAATTAAGAAGATTATCTTCTTTTCTTAAAAAAAAATCTTTTTTTTTTTTTTTTTTTTGAGCCTTCTAACAATATTTGCTAATTGTTTAAATTTTTTTTTTAAATGTTACAAATAAGGTTCGAAAGGTGGTCCAACCATGACTATGTTCCCCTAATTTATAAAATTTAGGGTTAAATAACAATTTTTTAGAATTTTCTTGTTAAATAACAATTTTTTAGCCCAAATTTATTTTGGTAAATAAAAATAAAAATAACAATTTTTTAGAATTTTCTTGTTAAATAAAATTGTTTAACCCAAATTTATTTTGGAAAATAAGTTCTTCTTTTAAGATAAATTATAAACAAAGTTAGAAAAGTGGTCCAACCATGGCTATGATCCCCTAGATAATAGAATTTAATGTTAAATAAAAAAATTTCAGAACTTAGCGTTAAAAAACATTTAGCCTAAATTTATTTTTAAGAAAAGTTATAAAATTTATGAAAACTTATAAAAGTTAAAAAGTGGTCCAACCCTGACTAATACATAGTTTATAGAATCCACTGTTAAATTATAACACTTTTTAGAATTCATTGTTGAATAACTTTTTTAATAATTTAGAATTTTAATAATTTAAAATTTTAATAATTTGAAAAAAGAAACAAAAAGTAGGTTTAAAATTGAAAAAAAAAATTTTGGAAAAGTTGCTAATGAAAAATTTAATTTTTATGACAAAAAATACTCGTTTTAGACGATTCACAAAAATCATAAAAAATTCATGTATTTCATTTCCTTGATTTTTTCCTAATTTTGCAAAAAAAAAAATATATATTTTTATTTCTCATCCTGATAATAACTTCAATTCTAAATTTTTGTAAAATTTACTTACTTATACTTATTTACGAATATCTTTTTAAAAAAAAAATCTTTACTTTCTTATTTTATAATAGAGTAAGGATTTTTTTTATTTATTAAATTTTTTATTCATTAAATTTAGTATATAATAATTAATTATTTAATAATAATAGAAAAAGTGGTCAATAGCGTGACCATTTTTATCCTAGGGTAATAATAGTAAAGAAAATGATCAATACACTAACCAATATTGCCCTAAGGTAACAATAATAAAAAAATTGAAAAAAATTGAATTTTTGTGAAGAATTTCACAATTTAAGAAAATAATTAAATTTCCGTGAAAAGTTCTTTTTTATTTCTTAAAAATAATTATTGAATTTTTGCAAAGAATTATTTGAAGACTTTTGAAAATAATTGAATTCTTTCGGAAAATTTTAAAGAAATATAGTAGATACTGAAAATATTTGAATTTCCAAAAAAATCTTTGTTTTTTTTTTTAAATAATTGAATTTTTGTAAAGAATTTCACTATATATTGAAGAAAATAATTGAATTCAAGAAAAAAATTTTTATTTCTTAAAAATATTTGAATTTTTGCTAAGAATTTTACTATATTTTAGAAAATAATTGAATTTCCATAAAAGTTTTTTGTTATTTCTTAAAAATAATTCAATTCTTTTGGAAAATTTTAAAGAAATCGTAAATATTGAAAATAATTGAATTTCCCGATAAAAATTTTTGTTTTTTTTAAATAATTGAATTTTTGCAAAGAATTTCACTATATATTGAAGAAAATAATTGAATTCCAGAGAAAAATTTTTATTATTGTTTTAAAAATAATTGAATTTTTGTAAAGAGTTTTTTTTAACTTTTGCAGGTATAATTGAATTTTTTTTTTTTTTTAAATTTTATAGAAATTGTAAATATATTGAAAATAATTGACTTTCAACAAATTTTTGTAATTAAATTAAATTTCAACGAAGAATTTCATTCAAAATTTTCTAAAATTATTAAATACACTTAAGAAATTTTAATTAAAAATAAAATAAAAATAATTATTAAATTCCAATAAAGAAATTGTATCAAAATTTTTAAAAATAATTGAATTCTTGTGAAGAATTTTATTAAAATTTTTAAAAATATTTTTGATTTTTCAAAGAAATTTTTTTTAAAATTGTATTATAAAAATAATATTGAAATCAAGCAATGAGTTTTATTAGTTAAGAAAATAATTTAATTTTTGCAACTAATTTTATTAAAACTTTTTGAAAATAATTGAATTCCTATGAAAAGAATTTTATTATTTATAAAAATAATTATAAATCTTTCAAAGAACTTTATTAAAGTGTTTTTTTTTAAAGAATTGATTTTTATCGTGAAATTTTATGAAAATTATTATATTTTAATTAAATAATTGAATTTTTGTGAAAAATTTATTTATTTAATAAAAATAATTGAATATTTTTTAGAATTTGATAGGAATTTTTTCGAAATAATTAAATTCTTTTGGAAAAATTTTTATTTAAAATAGTTGATATTGAAAATAATTTAATTTCGAAATTTTTTTTTTGAAATTTACTGAATCGTTTGAAAGAATTTTATTACAAATTTTTGAATTGTTTTTAAGAATTCTAAAAATTTTTGAGGAACACTATTGAATGGAAATTAAAATTAACCTTCTGTCAGAATTTCGAATGAAATTCCGAATTTTACCCTAGGGCACTAATTGGCACTTTATTGACCTTTGAGTGGTCAATAAAGTGACCATTATTGCCCTTGGGTAATAATAATAAAAAAAATGGTGAATAAAGTGATCATTTTTACCCTAGGGCAATAATGGACGCTTTATTGACCGCTCGCAGGTCAATAGAGTATTCATTATTGCCCTAGGGTAATAATAATAAAAAATTGTCAATTTTGGGAATTTTTTTCAAAATTTAAATTTGTTGTTTTTTAATTATTAAGAAAATCTTTTTTTTTAATTAAATTTATATTTTCTTTAATGCTTTGTAAATTAAATTTTATTTTTTTCGAAAAATTGATTCAAAAAATTTGCCTAAATTTTACTATTTTATTTTAATTTTTTTTTTCTTTAAAAAAAATTTTTTTTTTATAACTTAAAGTTGAAACTTGAAACGTTCCCGTCTCCTCACTGGTGTATTCTCTTGACGAAGGTCATTTCTAGTTAAGGCGCGCACGTAGCTTAATAGACACAAGTTTTATAAAGGGTCTCGCTCTCGAGAATCCTGTTTCGCATGGCGAGGAGAGAGACTCATTCTAGGGAAAGTGAGCCCAACGGAAGAAATCAATTAACGCAAAAAAAATCTTTCTTCTTTTTTTTTCTCTTCCTCGAGACAATATTTCTCCTCAGTTTTGTATATAAAGTCCTCCTCTCATTTATAAAAGGAGCCGATACAAAATTCCTTTTTTTAGCTCATTAATATTTCATTTAAATAATCGTTTCTCGATATACGGATATATATATTTTTTCAACATACAAAACTGAGAATCGATTTTAGAAAAAAAAAAAAAAAATTTACTGTGTAACCTTGGAGAAAAAAATTCTAATTTTTTTTTGCATTTTTAACTATTTTTTCTGAATATTTAAAAACTTGTAAAAACTTCTAACGCCATGGCCATGAAAATATTTTTTTAGGAAGGACAAAAAATTCGAAACTACGAAAATGATTTTTTTTTGTTTGTAAACTGCAAATTTGCAAATTATTTTTTATAAAAAATAGTTGTCCTCAAAAATTTTTAGAATTCTTAGAAAAAATTCAAAAAAATTTAATTACATTCTTTCAAACGATTCAGGGATTTTCAAAAAATTTTCGAAATTCAATTATTTTTAATATCTATTATTTTAAATGAAAATTTTCCCAAAAATATTTAATTATTTAAAAAAAAATTCATTCATTTATCAAATTCTTTGAAAACATTTAATTATTTTTATTAAATAATAAATTTTTCAATTTCAAAAATTCAATTATCTAAAAACACAATTTTCATCAAATTTTACAATAAAAATTTTTAAAGTTTATCAAAAAAAAACTTTAATAAAGTTCTTCGAAAGGATATAATTATTTTTATGAATAATAAAATTCTTCTCAGGAATTCAATTATTTTTGAAAATTTTTAAAAAATTCTTTGCAACTATTCAATTATTTTCCCAAATTTAAAAAAAATTCTTTTCAGCATTTCAATTATATTTAGGAATTTTTTAAAAATTTTTTTGTAAAATTCAATTATTTTTAAAATTATTAAAATTTTTCGCAGAAATTCAATTATTTTCAAAATTATTAAAATTCTTCGCAGAAATTCAATTATTTTCAAAAAATCAAAAAAATAATTGCCGTCAACATTTCAATTATCTTTATAAATGAATAGCAAAATTTTTCGAAAAAATTCAATTATTTTTAGGAATTTTACTGAAATTCAAAGCTAAATTCAATTATTTTCATAAATAACAATATTCATCGCAGGATTTCAATTATTTTCAATAGTAATAAAATTCAATTATTTAAAAAATTTTTAATAAAATTCATTGCAAAGTTTAAATTAAATTTTCTATGATTTCTCTTTATTCAATAATTTTTTTATCTATTACTTTAATCAAATTCTTTGGAAGAATTCAATTATTTTTAATACTATTTTACAGGAATTGCTCAAAAAATGTAATTATTTTAAAAATGTTTAAAAAATTAATTATTTAAAGAAATGTTTTTTTAAAATTCTTTGGACGAATTCAATTATTTACAAAAATATTAGTATTTTTTACAGGAATTCAATTATTTTCAAATATTTTAATAAAATTGTTCGAAAAAAATTTTTAATGAAATTTTTTTGAAATAATCCAATCATTCTTTTAGATTTTAATAAAAATTTTCCTAACAATTCAATTATTTACGTAAATAATTCTTGGCAAGAATTCAATTATTTTCATAAATAATAAATTGCTTTTTAGGAATTCAATTATTTTCATATAAAAATTCAATAATATACCACTCAGACATTCAATTATTGTTAAAAATTTTAATGGAATTCTTTTTGTAAAATTTAATTATTTTTAAAAACTTTTCGCAATTTAATGATTTGCAATATTTATTATACTTATTTTCATTAAATTTCGAAACAAAATTCAATTATTTAAGAAATTTTTTGTAAAAATCTTCGTAAATCCACTAAATGAATCCCGATAGAAATTTTTTTTTTTATTTTCCGGGTGAATTCCAGTTGAATTCCAACGGAATTTCAATGGTTATTTTAGTGTAGAATTTTCTGTTGAAATTTTTCTTTCTGTTGCGACAAAATTCAATCGAATTTCTAATCGGAATTTTTTTTTTTTAAAATATTGTTGGAATTCTGACGTAATTGTAAGTGAATTCTAACTGAATTCTCTACAATAATAATTTTAATTGAATTCCAACGGAATTTCCCACAATAATTCTAACGAAAATTATAATAACCATTAATTATAATAATTCTAAGTAATTTTAACGGAATTTCCCATTTACAGTAATTCCATCGGAAATTTTCTGATTCACTTTCCAAGGACTTATTCCACGTGGACGATAAAAAATGAGTTTGTATATATAATTTTTCATGACGAATAATAAAATTTATTTTTCTCGAAAAATTGGCAAGAGAGTTGTGAATATCATTTTCATTTTTCTCTCAACTTTCAATGTTTTTCTTTGTGTCCGTGACCTTCCGCAAACATTTAAAAAAAAAAGAGGAGAAAAAAAAATGGCAAATCGTAATGGAACGCGTCTCGCCATTTGATGAAGAATGGAAGAATCGCGGGGCAATAAGAAGTCACATTTTATTACAAGCGCGTGAGTCTTTATTATCTTTCGTTTTCGCACACAGCACAGCAGTGGCACACTCTTAACTTTAACTGTGCGCGTCGAGGCAGGCGGCGGCATTTCATTTTGTCGCGTTTAAAATTTACCTTAATAGCGAATGCGGGATTGACTTAATTGACTACTCGGACTTGTACAATTAATAAAATTGAAAATCCCGCCTTAACACCGAGAGTCCAATCGGCGAATATGATCCCAATGCTCAAGGACACACGACCAAGAAAGAGAGAAAGGATAATCGTCTCATCTTTCTTTGACAGACTCATAAAATTGTCCCTCTAAATTATATTTCATTATATTTAAGAAAAGATTCGAAATATTAGCTTGTAATCAATTTTTCTTCAAATCAGAATAATTTTGTTTCAAATATTCGGGGCTCGAAGTAGGTCCGTAAATCCTGAAAAAGTCCGTAACTTTGCTTCAAGTCCGTAAAAGTCCGTTTTTTTGAAAAAAGGTCCGTAAAGTCCGTAATTTCATTCAAAAAGCACGAAAAGTTCGTTAATTGTACGATATAATTTGGAGAATTTTAGAGAAATTACAAATCATTGCAGAAATTCAATTATTTTTAAAAGTAATAAAATTCCTTCGCAAAAATTCAATTATGTTCAAACATTTTTTTAAATTCTCGTCAAAATTTCAATTATCTTTAAAAATATTAAAATTCTTCTTCGAAATTCGATTATTTTCAAAAAATCTAAAAAACATTGTCAACATTTCAATTATCTTTATAAATAAATAGCAAAATTCTTCGACTAAATTCAATTATTTTCAAAAATTTTATTAAACTTCATTACAAAATTTCAATTATTTTTATAATTAACAATATTTTTCACACGAATTCAAATTATTTTCTAAAGTAATAAAATTCAATTATTTTCAAAAATTTTAACAAAATCGATTGCATAATTTCAATTATTTTCAAAAGTAATAAAATTCTTCGCAGAAATTGAATTATTTTCAAAAAATCAAAAAAAAAAAAAAAAAAAAAATTGACGTCAACATTTCAATTATTGAAATGTTGAATAGCAAAGTTTTTTTTGACAAAATTCAACTATTTTCAGGAATTTTAATGAAATTCATTGCAAAATTCAATTATTTTCATAAGTAACCATATTCATCACAAGAATTCAATTATTTTCAATAGTAATAAATTTCAATTATTTAAAAAAATTTTCATAAAATTAATTGCAAAATTCTAATTAATTTCTATAATTTCTTTATCGATTAAAAATATTTAAATTCTTCTCCGAAATTCAATTATTTTCAAAAAATCTAAAAAAATGGTCAACATCTCAATTATCTTTATAAATATATAGCAAAATTCTTCGACAAAATTCAGTTACTTTGAAAAATTTTATTAAAATTCATTACAAAATTTCATAATTAAATTCATAATTTTCATAATTAACAATATTTATCACTCGAATTCAATTATTCTCTTAAAGTAATAAAATTCAATTATTTTCAAAAATTTTAATAAAATCGATTGCAAAATTTCAATTATTATCAAAAGTAATAAAATTCTTCGCAAAAATTCAATTATCTTTAAAAATATTAAAATTCTTCTTCGAAATTCAATTATGTTCAAAACTTTTTAACAATTCTCGTCAAATTTTCAATTAGCTTTAAAAATATTAAAATTCTTTTTCAAAATTCAATTATTTTCAAAAATTTTAATAAAAATCATTAAAAAATTTAAATTATTTTCATAATTAACAAATATTTATCACACGAATGCAATTATTTTCTAAAGTAATAAAATTCAATTATTTTCAAAAATTTTAATAAAATCGATTGCAAAATTTCAATTATTTTCAAAAGTATAATAAAATTCTTTTTAGGAAATAAATTATTTTCAATAGAATTTTAATCGAATTCCTCGAAAAAATTCTTAAAAATTTTATTAAAATTCGTCCAAAGAATTTAATTACTTAAAAATTTGTTGATAAAATTTTTAATAGGAATTGAATTCCAAGAAACATTCAATTATTCAATAAATTATTTATTTTTGTATTTAAATAATTGAATTCTGATAGAATTTTCCCATAAAAATTGATTTAAAAATAGATTTCAGTTAAAATCTTAGATTATAATAATTTAATTCTTTCGAAGAATTTCATTAAAATTTTAAAAATAATTGAATTTTATCGAGACATTTTTTTAAAATTGTCTTAAAAATAATTGAATTTCTACCAAAAAAAAGTTTTATCAAAACTTTTTAAAATATTTGAATTTCTGCTAAAATTCTGATATTTTTGAAAATAATTAAATTCTTGCGAAGAATTTTATTAAGACTTTTGAAAATAATTGAATCTTTGCAAAGATTTTTATTTATTTTACGAAAATATTTAAAGTCTTGCGAAAAATTTTATTAAAATTTCTGAAAGTAATAAATTGAAGATCTGCTAAGAATTTTGTTATTTTTAATTTATGCCAAGAATTTTATTAAAATTTTAAAAAATAATTTAATTCCTGTTAATTTTTTACAAGAATTTAATTTATTTTGAAAATTTTAATAAAATTCTTCGCAAGAATTCAATTATTTTCATGAACAATAAAATTCAATGCAGAATTTCAATTATTTTATTTATTTTTAATACAATTTTAATCGAATTTCTAGAGAAATGTAATTATTCTTAAAAATTTGATTAAAATTCGTTGATAGAATTCAATATTATTTGAAAATCAGTTGATAACGATTTTTTATGGGAATTGAATTTTAAGAAACGTTCAATTATTCAATAAATTATTTATTTGCATTCTTACATTTAAATTTGTATTTAAATAATTGAATTCTAGTAGAATTTTCTAATAAAAATTGATTTTCATTTCATAAAAATGAATTTCAGTTAAAATTTTAGATAATAATTGAATATTAAATGCAATGCAGCGTGAATTTTAAAAAATAATTGAATTTTGTAATTAATTTTTTTGAAAAAGTTTAATTGAGTTTTTTTAATATTATTTTTAGTTTCTATTTTCTAATATTTATTTAATTGAAGATAATTTACGAATAATTGAAATTTCGTAAAATTGAATATTGTAAAGAAATGAATTTGAAAATTGTCAAAGAACTTTTTCGAAAATTATTAAAAATAATCAATATAAAGAAGAATTTTAGATAAAAATTCTTAAAAATAAGAATTGATTTGAATTATCATTAATTATTATAAAACATGAAAAAATCGATGACTTTGAGTCGAAGACTCGAAGTTATCGATTTCTTCATGTTTGTATAATAATATTCTTATAAGTTATTAAATTTCAAAAAGTTTGAATTTAAAATTTTGAAAATGTTAGTTCTCATGAAAAAATAATAATGATTAAATATTTATTTAAAAATGAAGTTATTGGTGTTTTTGAATAATTTTACAATTAAGGAAATTCGTAAATAAATGTAATTATTAATCGGACATTTTTTTATGTTAATCATTTTGAGAGTGAATCAGAATATTCTTTAGCGTCAAGGAAAAAGTCAATTTTTTGTCTGGAAATCAGGGAAAAGTCAGGGAAATATTATTTTAATAATAATATTTAATAATAATATTTTTTAATAATAATAATAATAAAAAAAATAACAATAATAATAATAATAATAATAATAATAATAATAATAATAATACATTATTATTATTATTATTATTATTATTATTATTATTATTATTATTATTATTATTATTATTATTATTATTATTATTATTGTTATTATTATTATTATTATTATTATTATTATTATTTTTATTATTATTATTATTGTTAATATAATTGATGCTTTCAAATTTTTTTCCGATTATTATCATATTAATTTATTAAACTAATCTCTTAAATGAATAAATTAATGAAAACGCTCGCAGTTAAGTGCCACGATATTACGGGAACGTGTAATTTCTTGCAAATGTAGAAATAAATGAAACCTCCTTGTATATGTATTTATAAATATATGAATGTACATATAAATATAAATATATACATATATCGGTATATATATAAGAGGAGTCGCGAGTCTCGCACATGACGGCAATGACCCACGCCTGGCCTTGCCTTTCTTTCCTTCATTTCTTGCCCGCTCACCACTATAGCTGCTGATTCTTTCAATTCTAAATTTCACCAAAAATCTATCGAAACTTTACTAAAAATTTCTCTGCATTGCTCAGTAATTTTTTTCACAAAATTTAATATGCGATAAATAAATAAATTATAATTAAAAGTAGATATCCTAATACCTATAATTAAGAGAAATTTTTTTTTCTTGATGCGAGTATATAGTAAATTTGAAAAAAAAATTTACATTTAAATTTTATTTTCTGATGTTTCGTTTTACTTCTTCTTTTTTTTTTTATTTTTCGAGCAAAAGCCGGAGGCGTGAAACGTCAGTCTTGATAGTAAAAGGCAAATAAACGAGCTCGTTGAAGAGAGCTTGCAATTACATATATATAGAGAATAGTAAACTGCTCTTGCGATTCATAGTACATTTTATAACTGAATGAACCGTTAGGCGAGGGTCGTTGGGTCGAGGAAATACCAATTGCAATTTGCCTTTGGATATTTAACGATTAACGAAACTTTGAAACTGCAACATTAATGATCTTTGCCTTTTTATTTTGGTTTTTAAATTTTTTCTATATAATTTCTCACGAAGCAGGGTATTTGCTTCTATTTGTTTATTTTTATATTCATTTCTTAAAAATTAATTTTTTTTTCTGAGTAAAAAATTTATAGAAGTTTTGCCCAAATATTGCCGTTTTAGTGCCATTATATTAAAATAATATATATTATTATATTATTATTATATTATTATTATATTATTATTATATTATTATTATATTATTATTATATTATTATTATTATATTTACAAAATATAAAATAAAATAATATAAATATAAATAATAAAATATTATTGCCATAATATTGCCATTTTAATGCCATTAAATTTCTTAAGTTTTATACACTTATTTTCCAAATTGACATTTTATTTTAAAATATTCCTAACTTAATAGTGTCCACAAGTTGCCATTTTATTGCCAAAATATTGTTCACTTATTGCCCGAATATTGCCAATGTATTTCCAAAATATTCCCATTATCATGTCTTAATATTGCCCAAATATTGCCATTTTAGTGACACTATATTGCCAAAATATTGTTCACTTATTGCCCGAATATTGCCAATGTATTTCCAAAATATTCCCATCATCATGTCTTAATATTGCCCAAATATTGCCATTTTTTGCCATTTTATTGCCAAAATATTGTTCACTTATTGCCCGAATATTGCCAATGTATTTCCAAAATATTCCCATCATCATGTCTTAATATTGCCCAAATATTGCCCAAATATTGCCATTTTAGTGCCATTTTTTGACACTTTATTGCCAAAATATTGTTCACTTATTGCCCGAATATTGCCAATGTATTTCCAAAATATTCCCATCATCATGTCTTAATATTGCCCAAATATTGCCATTTTTGTGCCATTTTTTGCCATTTTATTGCCAAAATATTGTTCACTTATTGCCCGAATATTGCCAATGTATTTCCAAAATATTCCCATCATCATGTCTTAATATTGCCCTAATATTGCCCAAATATTGCCATTTTAGTGCCATTTTTTGCCATTTTATTGCCAAAATATTGTTCACTTATTGCCCGAATATTGCCAATGTATTTCCAAAATATTCCCATCATCATGTCTTAATATTGCCCAAATATTGCCCAAATATTGCCATTTTATTGCCAAAATATTGTTCAGTTATTGACCGAATATTGCCAATGTATTGTCAAAATATTTCTACCATCATGTCTTAATATTGCCCAAATATTGCCATTTTAGTGCCACTATATTGCCAAACTATTGTCCACTTATTTCCGAAATATTACCATTTTATTGACAAAATATCCCCTCCACCTTGCTTTAATATTTCCCAAAAAATTGCCCACTTAGTGCCATTTTATTACCAATATATTACCAAAATATTTTCACCAGATTGTCCTAATTATGTCCAAATATTGACACTCTATTGCTATTATATTGCCAAATACTATTAACAATTTTTTAATATTCTATAATAATTAATAATAATAATAATAGTAATAATAATATTCACTAATATTCACATAATAATTATTATGCGTCTTCTAATATTGCCCAAATATTATTTTTGGGCAATATTGGTCATTAAGCAATATTAAAACAATACATTGTATAACTTTAAATATGGTTATATAAATATAATGGCAATATTAGGACAATATAATGGCAAAATTTGGAAAATAAATGTCAATATTTTGAAAAATGGCACTAAAATGGCAATATTTGGGCAAGAAGTGGATATTATTTTGACAATAAAATGTCAATATTAGGACAATATAATGGCAATATTTAGTAAATAAGTAGACGATATTTTGAAAATGGCATTAAAATGGCAATATTTGGTAAATAAGTAGACGATATTTTGGAAATGGCACTAAAATGGCAATATTTAGTAAATAAGTAGACGATATTTTGGAAATGGCACTAAAATGGCAATATTTAGTAAATAAGTAGACGATATTTTGAAAATGGCATTAAAATGGCAATATTTGGTAAATAAGTAGACGATATTTTGAAAATGGCACTAAAATGGCAATATTTGGTCAATGTTAGGACAATTTAGTGGGAATGTTTTGAAAAAATATTTAGGAAATAAGTGGACAATATTTTGGAAATGGCACTAAAATGGCACTATTCCAGCAATAAGTGGACAATATTTTGGCAAAAAATGTCAATATTTAAGCAATATTATGACACAAATGTAGAGGGAATAGTTTGAAAATACAATGTCAATATATTTGGGAAATAAGAGGACAATATTTTCGAAATATATAATGGCGCACTAAAATGGCAATATTTAGGGAAAAATTGGACAATATTTTGGCAATTTGATGGTGATATTTAGGCAATGAATGGACAATATTTTGGCAAATAATGTCAATAGAATGTCAATATTTAGACAATAAGTGAACAATATTTTGTCAATAATATCAGTAAAAATGGCAATATATGGGTAATATTAAGACAATATGCGGTTAAAATATTTTTTTAATATAATGTCAATAAAATGGCAATATGTGGGCAATATTAAGATAATGCTTTGGGAATATTTTGGAAAAATAATTACAATATTTGGAAAATAAGTGGACAATATATTGAAAATGGCACTAAAATGGCAATATTTGAATAATATTAAGTCAATGTGGTGGAAATTGTTGTCAATAAAATGGCAATATTTAAAAAATAATTGTACAACATTTTGGCAAATAATGGCAATAAAATGGCAATATTTGGGCAATAAGTGAACAATACTTTGGCAATATAATATAGTAAAAAATGGCAGTATTTGGATAATATTAAGAAAATATCTTTAACCACAGACATTGTGGTTAAAATATTTTGGTAATATAATGGCAATAAAAAGTTCATATTTGGACAATAAGTGGACAATATTTGTCAATAAAATGGCAATATTTGGGTAATATTAGGACAATATGGTAGGAATATTTCGGCAATAAAATGGCAATAAAATGGCAATATTTGGACAATATTAGGACAATATGGTAGGAATATTTCGTCAATAAAATAGCAATATTAGGACAATATGATAGGAATATTTTGGCAATACAATGGCATTATTTGGGAAATAAGTAAACACTATTTTGCCATGATATAATGGCACTTAAATGGCCCAAATCTTGACACTATATTATCATACCGAATTTTTCTAACATTTCCATAATTATTTTGCATACTTCTCAGAAAAAAAATTTACAGAAATATTTTTTCCTCTAATAATTGATCTAATATATACCGCACCTCAACATTTAAATGTTTCGCAGTACATTTATTCAATTCTTCCATTTGTAGAATCCCATTTTAAAAATCAAGATATTAATTAAATCCGTTTTTTTTGCTCCCAAGCGAAAAGTGAAAGTATTATACAGCGTTCCATCTTTTTTTTATTATAAAAGAAAATTAACTCCTTCTAATCATGCATCTTAGATAAAAGCAAAGCGGAGCAATTTTGATGAACAAGAACAATCTAAGAAACGTGATGCCTCGTATTTTTTTTCTTCTGCTCTTTTGTGCTTTCTGTTTCTTCAGTTTAATTTAATTCCTCTCTCTCTCTCTCTCTCTCTCTCTCTCTTTATATATATGTATAGACCAGATTGGAGATTTTCGATTCACGATGCGGAACGGTGATTGGTTGAATGATTTTGCCTGCTGTTTGTGCTATAAGTTTCGAGAGACACGAGACAAGTAGGCACACGCGTTTTAAATGTGTGTATATGTTGTTGTACGTATAAAGAAAAAGAGAGAGAAAGAGAGAGAGAGAGACAAGATTTAGATCCAAGATTTCGTGTGTTGGAAACACTCACAAGGTGCTCGTTAGATCCGGCAAACGCATTGTGCGTGTCTCCGCGTGTCTGTTAATATCGCATCTAAAAAAAGAGACATTATAAATGTATAGAGGAACTGAACGCGCGTCGTCTTACTTTTTCTTTGAAAAAAAGGATGAATAGAAAAAAAAGTGGAATAATTTTTCCTTAAAAGGCAAAAAAAGGGAATAATTTTCAAATAAAGGGGTAATCTTTTCAAAGAAAGGAAATAATTTTTTAAAAGAAAAAAGGGAAAGACTTGGTTACTTCTTTTTTTTTTTGCTTTAATTTATTGGAAGGTAGTGAGCGCGTTTATGATTCATAAATGCATTAAACAGAAAGGGAGTCAATTCTGACTCATGTTCACTTTCACCCCTCTCTTTCTTTATCTCTCTCTCTATATATATATAAATATATCTCTCCCTGTCATATAAAAACATTTCACCGTCGCTGCAGAGTCAGGATTTTCTAAGGGGCTCCTATAGTATATTTAAGACTAAATATACATATTTTGATAATAGGTCAAAATATAGATCAATTTTGACCTATTTTTTAACCTACAGGTCAAAATTTCGGTCCCTTTTGACCTATTTTTTAACCAACCCATCAAAAAAGCGACCCCTTTAGGGTTCTTCAAAGGATTGTTCCCCTATATCAAAATTTTACCAAATTTAGGTCAAATTCGATCAATTTTTCAACATGTAGGTTAAAAATAGGTAAAAGTTGACCTAAATTTTGACCTAAGGTAATGGACATTTGATCGGACCTTATGAGGTCTCTTTCTGTCCTGTAGGTTAAAAAAAGGTCAAATGTGACCTAAATTTTGCTCTAGGACATTGGGCCTTTGGAGAATCCTTATGAGGCCACTTTTTGACCTGTAGGTTGAAAAAAAAGTGAAACTTGACACAAATTTTGACGTAACCATAAGATCAGCACTCACCTACTAAAACCTACTATCTACTACTTTTTTTTACGTTATGCTACTATTTGGGTACTTTTTTCTTAGATTTCAGCCACTAAAAGCTACTATTTCTCTATTTTTTGTATTTTTTGTACTTTTTTACACTGCTTTAGATTTGCAAATACTGTAGAAATAAAAAAACTATTCTTAAAAATTATGATTAAATTGTTTAAACTTTAAAACGATTCAATTATTTTCAAAAAATATTCCAAATTCAATTATTTTCAATAACGAGTATATTCATAAAATTTCGCAAAATAATTCAATTGTTTAAAAAGAAATTGATAGAATTCATTCAAAATTCAATTATTTTCATGAATTAATAAAATTTTCACTGGAATTCAATTAATTTAGAAAAACATTTTCAAAAAAGTTTCGAAAAAATCAATTATTTAACAAAATTTTTATACACTTCTTCACAATAATTCAAATACTTTCACTAATAATAACAATTTTCATAAAAATTCAATTCTTTAAGAAAATTTTTTAAAAATTCTTAGCAACTATTCAATTATTTTCGTAAATAATAAAACTCATCGAAGAATTTCAATAATTATTTTTAATACTATTTTAAATTAATTAATTGAAAAATTCAATTATTTTCACAAATAAAGTTTTCTAGAAGAATTCAACTATTTAAAATAAAATTCTCATAATATTTATTATATTTCGAAAAAATTAATTATTTAAAACAATGTTTATAAAATTCTTGTGAAGAATTCTTACAAACTATTCAATTATGTTCATAAATAATAAAATTAACAGCAGGTTTTCAATTATTTTTAATACAATTTTGCAGGAATTGCTCGAAAAATGTAATTATTCTTAAAAATTTAATTTTAATTCCTCGATAAAATCAATTAGTTAAAAAAATGTTTTTTTAAAATTCTTTGGAAGAATTTAATTATCTTTCAAATATTTTAATAAAATTGTACGAAAGAAATCAATTATTTTAAATAAAATTTTAATAAAATTTTTTTGAAATAATTCAATTATTTTTTTATATTTTAATAACATTCTTCCCAAGAATTCAATTACTTGCATAAGTAATGCTTCGAAAAAATTCAATTATGTAGATAAATAACAAAATTATTCCCGAAAATTCAATTATTTTGAGGCATTTTAACAAAATTCTTTGCAAAATTCAATTATTTTCATAAATAACAATATTCATCACAAGAATTAAATTATTTTTAAAAACTAATAAATTTCTTCTTGGAAATTCAATTATTTTAAAAAATTCTAATAAAATCGTTGTCAAGAATTCAATTATTTTCATAACTAATGAAATGCTTTTTATGGAATTCAATTGTTTAAAATAAAATTTTCATAATATTTATTACATTTCCAAAAAATTAATTATTTAAAACAATGTTTATAGAATTTTTTTGAAAATTATTCTTATTGAAAATTCTTATGGAGAATTCAATTATTTTCAATAATAAAAAAATTTTTCACAGAAATCCAATTCTTTTTAAAAATTTTAATAAAACTTTTCGCAATAATTCATCTATTTTCATAAGTAATAAAATTTATCGCAGGATTTCAATTATTATTTTTAATACTATTTTACAGGAAATGTTTGAAAAATGTAATTATTCTTAAAAATATAATTGAATTTCTGGAAATATTCAATGGTTTAAAATAATATTTTTTTTATAATTCTTTGGAGGAATTCAATTATTTACAAAAATATTAGAATTTTTCACAGAAATTCAATTATTTTCAAATATTTTAATAAAATTGTTCGAAAGAAATCAATTATAAAATACAGTTATAATTAAACTTTTTTGGAATAATTCAATTATTTTTTTAGATTTTAATAAAATTCCTTCCAGGAATTGAATTATTTACATAAATAATTCTTTGAAAGAATTCAATTATTAAAGATAAATAACAAAATTTTTCTCGAAAATTCAATTATTTTGAGGCATTTTAATAAAATTCTTTGCAAAATTCAATTATTTTCATAAATAACAATATTTATCACAAGAATTCAATTATTTTTAAAAGTAAATAAATTAATTTTTTGGAAATTTAATTATTTTAAAAAATTCTAATAAAATCGTTCGTAAGAATTTTATTATTTTCATAAATAATAAAATCCTTTTTAGGAATTCAATTATTTGAAGAAAAATTTTCATAACATTTATTATAGGTTATATTTCGAGAAAATTTATTATTTAAAACAATGTTTATAAAATTCTTATTGAAAATTCTTATTAAGAATTCAATTATTTTCAAATATGACAAAACTTCATAGAAATTCAATGCTTTTTAAATATTTTAATAAAATTTGTCACAATAATTTAATTATTTAGAAAAATTTTTCGCAATTCAATGATTTTCAATATTTACTATATTTTCATAAAATTTCCAAACAGAATTCAATTATTTAAAATTTTTTTGTAAAAATCGTAATAGAATTTGCATAAAATTAGTCGAAAGAAATCAATGATTTAAATTTTTTTATAAAATTCTTCGCAATAATGAAATTATTTTTACAAATATTAAAATTTTTTCATGAATAATAAAATTCTTTGCAGGAATTCAATTTATTAGCAGGATAAGAAAGAAGTAAATTTTTTTGATGAAAATTAGGAAAAAGTCAGGAAAATAAAAAATGTTGAAATGTAATGTTTGTCATTTTTTTGAAGTGTAAAAAAATATGTAAAAATTTTTTCTCTTCCAAGTATAAAGAATTATAAAAGTTATGCACAAAAAAAAGATGTAAGTATTAAATCCAGATGAAACCAAGTAAAAAACAGGGGGTTGGAGCGCAGAAGGACAAAGCCCTTTTTTTCAAAGTATTTCGAGAATGAAACATAATTACTGAAATTAAACGATTCTTACACGTGAATTCAACTTATAGGAGAGAATAATAATGTAATCGTTGTTGGTGTCATCGATATATTTACATGTGCGGGTTGCCAAACGATATTTACAAGCAGGGTCGCGCAGCACATGTTGCTTTTTTTGTCGTACCCGCAGGACAGACCCGCATTTCCGGAATATGTTAAGTCATATACTCTAATCGATGACATCAGGATTCTGAATCTCTGATACGTTGAAAGGGTTTAAATTTTGCTTTACAATAAGATTATACGATTTATTTTTATTACAATCAAGATATGTCTCTTCTCCTGATGCGCCTATGAAGATCTGTTCATCTATAGAACAAAATTGTGTTTAGAATTATAGATGATGACATACTTATGATGATATATTTTTAATAGATGTGTATATGTGCATGAGTTTTGGGTATATGTGTACTTTTTTCTGTATATGTGCATGTGTATTATTGTTTTCTGTATATGTGATGTGTGTATTTTTGGTTTGTGTATATGTACATGTGTTATTTTCTCTTAATTTTATGTTTATGTGTACATGTGCAAGTCTTTTGTGTACATGTGTATGTGTATTATTGTTTTCTGTATATGTGATGTGTGTATTTTTGTTTCGTGTGTATGTAAATGTGTTATTTTCTCTTAATTTTATGTTTATGTGTACATGTGCAAGTCTTTTGTGTACATGTGCATGTGTATTACTGTTTTGTGCATATGCACATGTGAATATTTGTAATGGTAATATGTATAATGTGTTCATGGTTTGTGTATGTGTTATTTTCTCTTAATTTTATGTTTATGTGTACATGTGCAAGTCTTTTGTGTACATGTGCACATGTGAATTTTTGTAATGGTAATATGTATAACGAGTACATGTCCAAGTTTCTTGTATATATGCACATGTGTATTTTGATTTTTTGTACATGTGTATTTGTTTTGGATATACATATGTGTATGTGTGTAAGATATATGTATATGTGTATTTGTTTTCTGTATAATTGAATTTTGTGTAAGTATATGTGCATGTGTATTTTTCTTTTGTCTATATGCACATGTGTAATTTTTTAATGGTTATATGTATGTGTGTATGAGTTTTGGCTATGTGCACATGTGTATTTGTTTTGTGTACATATTTGAATTTTATTTTTTGAAAAAATGTATAAATGAATATGTGCACATGTGTAAATTTTTTTGTGAATACACATGTACTTCGTATACATGTGCACATGTGTTTTCAAATTCGATTTTTTGCTATATCTTCATGTTATTTGACCTCTGGAATTCAAAAATTTTTAAAAAAGAATCTCTCTTTAAAATCAACGAAAAAATAATATTTGTCAATTCGCAAAAATAAAATACCATGGTGCAACCACTGTAATCACAATGTTGAACGTTACGTTACTAGCCGGACTCAAAAAAGAAAAAAAGAAAAGAAAACCTCATCCATACGTATCCTCACGCTCGACTAGCGAGGCCATCTGGCTGGACTCTACTGGAATTATATATGTATATAGCTATAGGACAAGACCTTAACATAAAACCGCTATGGAATAGTCGAGAAAACCACACTGTACACTCGGACAGGATTCAAGTTTGTATTATATAATGTTCTCTCTAGGAATATAAGTTGGATACTCGCATGGAATTAAAACAGGTGTTTTCTACCCTTCTATCCTGAAACGAAGATTTTTCTTTTTAGAAAAAAGTTAATCACTATTTGTTGATTGTATGACGTACGCTCTCTGCATTATAGAGAGCGAAAAAATATTCTTTCTCTCTTCCACATCTTTTTCGTGTCAGACTTTGCAAAGAGAGTGGCATCACGTCATAAAACGACGGTAGTTGAAGAGCCTAGAAAGATTGCCCTTAATTGAAGAACAAGGGGGGAGGGAGAGAGAGAGAGAGAGACAACCACATGTAAAGAGGATATACGCACAAAAAAAAGCCCGAGTGTAATATACATCCTCGTCGTTTAAGGGGGGCAATTATGTCACATCCACCAATGAAAATCCCATCATGTATTTTAATACCCATCGTTAAGGTATTTTTCCCTTTTTTCAAAGAATGTTGAGTTAAATTTACAAAATTCAGAGGAAGTACCAGTTTACTAGAGAGAGATATTATGGAAAAAAGTTAATTGCGCAGGGAAAAAGTCAACGCGGTGCTACTGCGCAGCAGAAACGTGTAAATCAGCTTCTGCGCAGATCTATCGCGCACCTGATGCGCAGTAGCGTTGTACGGCTTCTAAACCTGCGCAAATGTTATTTTCTACTTCTCAACAGTCTTTCTCACCGCCTTCCATTATAATAAAGTGCTTTTTTTAACACTTGAACACTTTTTTAACACTTTAACTGTAAAAAAGGGGTTAAAATGTGAAAAAAAGTGACACAACAAAGTTACCAAAAGAGAAAAGGTGAGAGTTGATATAATTTTCAGGAGCAGGTTGCTTATAATGTCAGAGACAATTGACTTCTCTAGGTTGTGGGTTGAGGCTTAACGAGATCGAGTGAGACTCCACCACCACGCCTTTACCGGAGGTCAGAGAGCCTAGTGGAGCTATTATCGATAAATCTCTTATTGAACGAGAGAAAGAGAAGATAAAAGGGAATATAGAAGTCAGAAACGACATGAAACCTTTACCCCCATTAATGTTGCCTGGCAAGATATGCGCTCTCTTTGGAAACTCACATATATACAAGTCTTAAATGTAAACGCGAAGTCAAGTTGAAGTAGTTGTTGAGGCTTCTACCTGCAGCTCTATTCAGATATTCGTGACTAAAAGGAACTAAGATTCACTGACCCATGACTACTGGCTGCGCTCGACGAAGTATATACGTGTACTCGAGAAAGAAATGGAAAATAGAGAGACAGAATGAAACTAACTAGAGAGAGAGAGACCAACTCCCACAAATTTTATCGTACAAGTTATAAAACTCCATTTAGAGTTTTATGGAATCTGATCACTTTTTTTTTCTTTTCTATAATTTATGCAAAAATGGAAATTGATAGAATGAGTTAAATGCGGGGAATATCCTTTTTTGCTTCCAATGCAATGAAATGTATAAATTAATTTTTTTAAACTCAAGGGAACTATAAGAAACACTTATACCCAAAATTCAAATTTACACATGTAGGGGAACATAGTCTAGGTCGGCCACCTTTTTGACTTTTGTTTATAACTTTTTTTTAAAAATGAATTTGGACAATTGAAGTATATGGTTGGAAAGTCCTGTTTAATAGGAACATTTTTTCTGTACAAAGTAAATTGACAGGTTTAAAAATGAAAAAGTTATAAAGATTTAAAAAAAAAAAAATTTGTAGTCCAGGTTGGCCATTACAGTCAAGGTCGGCCATGTTTAAAATTCAAAGGGCATTAATCTTTAAAAAATAAAATAACATGTTTGGAGTTACGGAAAATTGATTCTTTATTGTTTACAGTTTGTAACTTAATGAAATAACAAAATAATAACAATAAACAATATAAAAAAATAAATATAAATAAAAAAAAGTTTTGCACTAAAATATTAATAAAATTAAATAAAAATATTAATAAGATGATCAATTATATTATGAGTTATACAGAATTGCAGTTTTTGCAAATGAAGTAGCTCGTCCTCAACTTTGCGCATTTTAAACACATAGTGGCCGACCTTGACAGTAAGTAACATTACCGAATTGTTGTAACCAAAAAGAAATACGTTTCGGGATTCGATTTTTTACTTTGTTTTCCTTTCAACCATGAGTCCTACAAATTTTCTGCATACTTGCTTTCACGATTCAATTTGTTTTTTATCTTTTATTAATGGTTTTTCACATTATGCACAAAACTTTTTTTGAGCTTTTTTTGTACCGACGTCACAGAAAACACAATTTTCGATTTTCCGAAAATGTAATTGAACAAAAAGTTAGGTTTCACTAAGACAAGCTTCGACAAAAATGCGCGTAGGTGGCGCTAGTGAACTTGACAAAAAAACGCGAGTGGCCTACCTAGACAGTAGGCCAACCTTGACTACATTCCCCTACACATATAATTAAAATACACTTATTTAAATACGTGCACATATACACATGTGCACATATAATTAAAAACACTTATTTAAATACGTGCACATATACACATGTGGACATATAATTAAAATACACTTATTTAAATACGTGCACATGTGCACATATAATGAAAATACACTTATTTAAATACGTGCACATGTGCACATATAATGGAAATACACTTATTTAAATACGTGCACATGTGCACATATAATGAAAATACACTTATTTAAATACGTGCACATGTGCACATATACATATAATGAAAATACACTTACTTAAATACGTGCACATGTGCACATATAATGAAAATACACTTATTTAAATACGTGCACATATACACATATAATTAAAATACAATTATTTATATACATGCACATGTACAATACACATACGCAAAAAAATTACAGAAATACACACAAGCTCATGTAAATTCACAAAAAACTTACACATGTGCATATATTCTTTTACACATATACTTAAAGACTCATATATATATACATATAGGTATCCAAAATAAAATTTAAATATATAAACAAAACAAATACACATATACATTTGCACATATGCACATACCAAAAACTCCTACACAAGTGAACATGCGCAAAAAAAACTTACATAAATAAATTAAGAAAATTAAATTAATTAAATTTAAGAAAATCGTCAAAGTTGACCAGATTATTATACATAATACATTTCATCAATTTTTCACAAAACCTATATAGGTACACTAATCAGTATACTTAAAATAATTGAAACTATCAAAAATTAATTATTTTTTTTTAGAAGTTGAAGTGAAAATTTAATTTTGTTTTTCCTTGATTTAAAAAAAAAATTTGACTTTTTTAAATTTGACTTAATTAAATATCTATTTATTATCAAATAAAAACTTGAAATAATTTCAAAAAAATTCAATTTAACTTTCTTAAAAAAATTAATTTTACAGAATTGTTAGTTAAAAGTATATGAAAAATTCAAATTTCCAAAGATTTTAATTTGAAACCTTTTCAGAATTCCAATTATTTCTAAAAATTCACGCTATAATCTCTAAAATTTTAAATTATATTAATTTTTAAATCAATTTTTGTTTGAAAATTCTATACGAGAACTTAATTATTTAAATATAAAAATAAATAATTTATTGAATAATTAGATTTTTCTTAAAATTGAATTCTCATATATAAAGAATTTTAACAACAAATTTTTAAATAAATTGAATTCTCTCGACGAATTTTAATAAAATTTTTAAGAATAATTGCATTTTTCGAAAAATTTGATTCAAATTGTATTAAAAATAATTAAAATTCTACGATTAGTTTTATTATTTATGACAATAATAAATTGAACTCTTAAAGAAAATTTTATTATTTATGAAAATAATTGAATTCCGGTATGAAAAATTTTTTATTTATGAAAATAATTGAATTATTGCGAAGAAATTTATAAAAAAAAATTGTAAATAATTTAATTCCAGTGAAATTTTTATTAATTATAAAAATAATTAAATGTTTGAGTAGAATTTTATTAAAATAGAAGATATTGAAAATCATTGAATATGAGAGGAAATTGAAAATAATTGAAATTTCGACAAGAATTTTAATAAAATTTTTGAAAATAATTAAATTTTGGAGAATAAATTTTATTATTTATAAAAGTAATTGAAATTTTGACGAAAATTTAAAAAAAAAATTTAGACATAATTGAATTTCTGCGAAAAATCAAAATAAATTATTTTTAATAATTTTTGAAAAAGTTCTTTTTGAGAATTTTCAAATCCATTTGTTTCAAATTCAATTTTATGTGAAATTTCAAATATTCGGATATTCTTCAATAAAATATATTATAAAAAAAAGAATTGAAATAATTTCAAGAACACACAATTAAACTTTTTTAAAAAAATTCAATTGAACTTTTTTAAACAAACTAATTTTATAGAATTGTTAGTTAAAAGTTTATGAAAAATTCAAATTTTCAACAATTTTAATTTGATATCTTTTCAAAATTCAATTATTTCTAAAAATTCAAACTATAATGCTTTTAATATTCAAATTATAGTCTAAAAATTTTAATGACATTCATTTTTAAATCAATTTTTATTAGAAAATTCTATACCTACGAGAATTCAAATATTTAAATGCAAAAATGAATAATTAATTGAATAATTGAATTTTTCTTGAAATTAAATTCTCATTTGTAGAATTTTAACAACAAATTTTTAAATAAATTGAATTTTCTTGACGAAATTTAATAAAATTTTTAAGAATAATTCCATTTCTCGAAGAATTTGATTAAAATTGTATTAAATTAAAAATAATAAAAATTCTACAATTTTAACCAGTTTCTGTGCGCATTATTTTTTTCTACTTTCATCGATGCGCACAAATATTTTTTAACTTTTATCAAGGCGCAAAACTACTTATTATAGATTCTTTCGATGCGCAGAACTGTTTTTCAACTTCAATCGATGCGTAGTAATTTTTTTTTTGTATATTAATTTATAAAAAGAATTCTGAATATAAAATGATAAATAATTTTTTTTTTGCAACAATTTTTTTTAAAGTGCTTGTATGGTCACTGACAGAAAAAAAATTTTTTTTCGAACCTGAAACTCTCTTAAGGAGTTTTACGAAGTGTTTTATAGTTTCCAGCTCGTGCGGATAATGGCGCACATATGGACATGGATACAAACTATATATTTTTTTCGCCTTCAGAAACTGCACGGCATGGTGCCACCGCGAGAGAGCGAAGCGGCAGCTTCAAGAATTATGGACGAATAAATTTGGCCAGCAATCGAGAACTAGACACCTTGTGTAAATAGAAAAACGCGTTCTCTCTCTCTCTCCCACTATTCCAACCCTAAAACCAGTGTGAGTGTCGCGACAGTCTTGCAAAAAAAAACTAAAAAATAAATGCGCCGTGAAGTCGCGCATCCGTCATTAAATCTTAAGACTATAGTGCGCATCATGTCCATTTTTCAAAGCATCACATCCTACAAGAAACAAAGTATCTCGGGCCATTAAACACTTTTCTGGTATTCTTGAAGAATTACCCTCATTTATGTGTATATGTTAACGTATAACCTCTCTTCTCTCCAAACGTGTCTTTAAAAAAAAAATTTCTAACGGTTTCTAATTTATGTTCTAGTTCATTTTGCCATTGAATTAATACCACTCGATTTAAAGTTAATTGACTTTTATTTCAATTTCAGCGATGTTAAATTAAAACAGAGAATCGTTTGAAAAGAGAGAAAGAGAGGAGAGAGTGGCGCGTTCCGGAAGAAATGTGTGATTCTGATAGAGAATCATGTTTCAATTCCTTCTGAAACGAGTTGCAAACCAGATTTCTTAAAAATAAAAAGATAAGAACCGAGGGCCTTGCCCTTTGCTACGACACTGTGAGCACTGTGTATGCAGAGCTTCGCACTTCCACACTCACATTCAGAAAGAAAAAAAAACGAAAAGAAAAAAAAGGTGGTTATTCACCACACTGCGCCAAGATACAAACACACACACACACATTCATTGTATATATAGAAACATGACTTTGAAGAAACTTTATTGTCGAATATGCATCTGCATTTCCATTTTCGAAAAGACTTCTTTAAATCACCCATGCTTTATATATATATATGTAGAGAGTGAGAGAGAGAAAAAAAACTTTCGAGTATATATTTGCCACGTAAAAATTTTACTGATTCTGTGAAAAATTACGTAATTCTTGTAAATTAGATGGAAAATACTTGAGCGCATTCTTAGAAGATGCAAAAGTTAACTGTAAAACACTTTAATGCATTGGCGAGAGGCGAAAATAACTTTTGCGCAAGTTTAGAACGAGGGAAAATTTTGTGCGCATTCATTCGAGCTTTAAAAATCTTTTGCGCATGGATAGAAACTTGAAAAGGCCTTCTGCGCATGTGAAAAGTGCTTAGAAACACTTTTGCGCAACTGTACAAGAAGGAAAAATGTTGTGCGCATTCGTTCGAGCTTTAAAAATCTTCGGCGCATGTTTAGAAACTTGAAAAGATTTTCTGCGCATGTGAAAAGTAACGAAAAAACACTTTTGCGCATTATACAGTAGCTCAGAATTGTACTGCGCATGAATAAGGGCGTTAAAAATCTTCTGCGCATGTGAAAAGTACCTAGAATCACTTTTGCGCAACTTTAGAAGAAGGAATAATTTTATGCACATTCGTTGGAGCTTTCAAACTCTTCTGCGCATGCGAAAAGTACCTAAAAACATTTTTGCGCATGCAATAGTAGCTCAGAATTGTACTGCGCATGAATAAGAGCGGTAAAAACCTTCTGCGCATGTGAAAAGTATCCAGAAACACTTTTGTGCAACTTTAGAAGAAGGAGAAATTTCGTGCGCATTCATTGGAGCTGTAAAAATCTTCTGCGCATGTATAAAAACTTGAAAAGTCCTTCTGCGCATGTGAAAATTACGTAGAATCACTTTTGCCCATTCTACCAAAGCCCAGAATTTTACTGCGCATGAATAGAGAGTGGAAAAAGCCTTCTGCTCATGTATAAAGTGTTTAGAATCACGTTTTCTCAACTTTAGAAGGTGGAGGAATTTTGTGCGTATTCGTTGGAGTTTTCAAAATCTTTTGCGCATGTGAAAAATTCCTAGAAATAATTTTGCGCATTCTAAAATTGCTCGAAAATGTACTGCGCATAAATAAGGGCGGTAAAAACCTTTTGCGCATGTGAAAAGTAACTAGAGACACTTTTGCGCAACTATAGAAGAAAGAGAAATTTTGTGCGCATTCTTTGGAGCTTTAAAAATCTTCTGCGCATGTATAGAAACTTGAAAAGTCCTTCTGCGCATGTGAAAAGTGACTAAAAACACATTTGCGCATTCCAACTGAGCGCATCATTTTACTGCGCATGAATAAGAACGGTAAAAATTGTTTTGCGCATTCTACCGAAGCGAAAAATTATACTGCGCATGAATAAGAAGAGTAAAAATACTTCTGCGCATTAATCGAAATGGCAAAAATCTACTGCGCATGAATAAGGCGATAAAAAATACTTCTGCGTATTCTTTCAAGGTAAAAAAGAATTCGCATCGGTAGAGCTTCGAAGAATACTCTTGCACATTATTGCAAGACGCGAAATTGTTCAGCGCATTTCAAAAATGTTCTAAAAACGCTATTGCGCTAAAGAAAATAAATTTTTCAATCTTCAAACATTATTTTAATACATTTTTATACTCGTGGAAGTCGAAAATATCCTTTACGCATTCCTGAACGACGTTGTGTGTCACTGCGCACATCATGCGCGATAGATCTGCGCAGAAGTCAATTTAAGCACCAATAGCTGCGCAGTAGATCTCTGAATGTTCTTTCCCTGCGCAATAACATCATACACCACTTTCAAACTTCCGAAAGTTCACCAATCAAGTTTCAATCATTTTTTTACAAAATTTCTAAGCATTATTTACTATTATTCAAAGTTAAATTCAAATTTACAACTTGCAAAAGTTGTAAAGAATATTTTTCCAAATTTTTTAAAAAAGAAACTTGGATAAATAATTAAATGGATATTCTCAGGTATCAGGTTGAATTTGTTCTCACAATCATTCTGTGTAAAAAAAAGTTTAAAAAAAAATAAATCGATGTGAATGATGATCGAGAGGTTTTTTGTTTGCTGCATAAGGTATGGTGACTGAACGAAAGCGTGGGTGTTAAAGGCGCTGTTCAAACTCACCGCAATATACGCACCCTCTAAATACAAAGTGATGTAGTTGTATATGTGAAAATGTTCAGCGTATTATCTGCCTCGAAAGGTGCGATGTATAAACATTGTGAATCCTCCTCTTGTCCACAAGATGTCGTGTGGGTGGCTTTAATTTTGCCGGTATCCGGTAGGAAGCGCGTGCAATACATCGTTATATTATTAGTATACGTATAAATAATTTGTAAATTACTATTTGAGTAATAAGAAACATTGCTACATGAAGCTAATTTCTATTAAAATTATAAAAAAGTTGTTATATAAAGCTAATTACTTTATAAATAATAATTTCAATAATAATAATTTCAATAATAATTACTTTAATAATAATTATCATTTTTATAATAGGTAACAGTAATTTTTATAATGACAGTAATCTTTATAATAATTGTCATTTTTGTAATAATTGTCATTTTTATAATGACTATTATTTATATAATAAACAGTTAGTGTTAAATATCTCTTGCCCTATAGTAGAGAAGCTGAAAATATCTTTTGCGCAGCCGTAGAAGTCGCACAAAACTACTGCACATCATATGCGCGATAGATCTGCGCTTAAGTATTTTAAGCCCTTTTTAGCTGCGCTTTAGCACTATTAATTTACATATTTTATAAATATTTAATTTTAAATAAAAAAATATTAAATAATAATAAAATAATAAAATAATATTCGTATAAATATTTAATAATAATTGTTAAATAAATTTTGACAATTTATTTATAAATTATAATAGTACAATTTAAATTAGCAAAAATTGAGGAGACAGTTTCACAAAAACTGAAAATCTATTTCGCGCATTCTTTCCGGTAGTGAAACTTTATTGCGCATGACATGCGCAATAGATCTGCGCTTAAATGTAGCTCTATTCACTTATACATATAATTTACAAATATTAAATTTTACAGTTAATTATAAATTACTTCCTTTACTTTATTTTCTTGATAACAATTCTAATATAAATATTTTTCTTTTGTTTCAGGTGAGTTAAGCAACATACTCTCTTTCGACTTTATTTCGTAAGTAAATATTATTATTAAAATATACAAAATTTTATTTTGTAAATGAAATATAATTATAGCTGATGTTTTTCAAAGTGGAAAAATTCTTTGGCGCATTCTAAAAACATGCGCAACGCTACTGCGCATGATATGCGCGATATATCTGCGCAGAAGTTTTTTAAAGCGTCTTTAGCTGCGCTATTGCTTCTTTTAATTATAAAATTGTTAAAAATTATTGTTTAAGTCATTGATACCATAAATTTTTTTTTAAATTTCGAATATTAATTTATTAAATTTTAATTCATTTCATATTTCTAATTCTTTCACTCTCATTAATTAATAATTTTACTCTAATTTTGGTAAAATCTACTTTTCTTTATTTAGTAAGAGACTAAAATATTTTTGGAGCATTCTAAAAAGACGCGCAAAACTACTGCGCATGATGTGCGCAATAGATCTGCGCCGAAGTGATTTTTTTGCTGAGCAACATCTGCTTTCAATTTATTTTATAATTCGGTAAAAATTTAATTATACAATGTAATTGGTATTAAATATTTAATTTATAATAATGATTATTATTATTTTTATTATTGTTTTTTAAATAAATAATTATCAATAACAATTGATTTTTAATAAATAATTGTTAATAATAATTGTTTTTTAATCAAAAGTTGATAACAATTATTTTTTAATATATAATTGTTAATAACAATTGATTTTTAATAAATAATTGTGAATAAAAATTGATTTTAATATAATAATTGTAATAATAATAATATAATAATAAAATAATAGTTGTTTTTTAATAAAAAGTTAATAGTAATATTTTTTTAAAATAAATAATAATTGTTAATAGCAATTGATATTTAATAAATAATTGTCAATAACAATTTATTTGTAATGAGTAATTTAATGATTAATTATTAACAATTATTTATTATAATTAGTACCTAATTAATAATTTTTATTTGTGAATAGAAATAATGTGGCAAATGTATCTACTAATTATAAAGTGCAATTAATAACTCGAAAAGTTGATTGATTAATTATAATTAAACTGGAATCAAAACTAAAATAGTTCCCTATAAAAATAATTCTAATAAAATTCATACTATTATCAATTTAATGGTATATAATTAACGTTTGTTTTTTTATTTTTTCGTTTATTTGAAATGATCATAATTTCCTGTTTCGTGTGACTCAGTCGTTAGGGAAGCAGGTGGTAGTGGTGATTTTAAATGAAAAATCAAGTAAATTAAAAAGAGAAACTGCCAATTTCACTCTGTACGTATAGAATTTTAATTGACAATATGAAATCAACTCGATTATGACATTGCCGTGTGTGTGCATTTCGTATACAAATACATATGCAACAAACGAAGATTATTTGATATAAATTGAATTATCGACGGTATATAATTATTTAATTGCCACTCGCGTGGCTTTTTGGAGTTAGGGAGAAACACAGAAAGAGAGAGAGAGAGAAGAGAATTCGAAAATTGCGAGAGTTAATCCTTCAATTGGAACAGGTTTTGAATCAATTAGTTAATTACATAGGATAAATGGAGTCTTGATAACGATTGGAAAACTGATTGAAGAGAACACACAAACACATACATGGAAACACTAATGACCGACGCGAAGTTTCGCGATGCGCTGTAAAGAACCATGAATAATGACTCTAATTTATAAAGTCACTAACAACTAAGTAAAATCGTTAAAGTTCACGCTTTCTTTACGTCTGGCACGCGTATTCTATCGCCCACTTATTTACCGTATTCGTATTTACTATATATACATATATATGTATGTTGAGGTTCCTCTAATTAGCCACAACACTCGGCTCCTCTTGAGCGTTAAAAAAAAAGTTTAATTAAATACAATTTCAGTTGATTGAAATTGAACAAAGTTATTTATTATACATTAGTTGTGATTCTTTTGAATATGTACATTTGTGTTTGGAACTAATTTATATGAAAATTTATGAGGATAAAAATTATTTTCATATGGAATAGTGATAAGTGAATGCAACAAGTTGAAAAATACTTTTCTACGATCATAGAAGCTGTAAGTGACTACTGCGCATATTTAAAGTGTCTATAAAACTACTGCGCATTGTAAACAGACGAAAAAATACTTTTGCGCATTTGTAGAAAGTGTAAATTACTTCTGCGCAGTCTTAAACTGGTTAAAAAGCTACTGCGCATTCTAAAATAACGAAGAAATACTTTTGCGCAGTCATAGAAGTTGTAAGTGACTACTGCGTATATTTAAATTGGTTTAAAACATACTGCGCATTGCAAACAGAAGAAAAATACTTTTGCGCAGTCATAGAATGTGTAAATTACTTCTGCACAGCCTTAAACTGTTGAAAAAGCTACTGCGCATTCCAAAACAACGAAGAAATACTTTTGCGCAGTCATAGAAGTTGTAAGTGACTACTGCGTATATTTAAATTGGTTTAAAACATACTGCGC
Source organism: Leptopilina heterotoma (assembly GCF_015476425.1). NCBI lineage: Eukaryota > Metazoa > Arthropoda > Insecta > Hymenoptera > Figitidae > Leptopilina > Leptopilina heterotoma. The sequence continues at coordinate 482,025 of NW_025111081.1, read as the reverse complement.
ATTGCAAAAAGGCGAAAAAATACTTATGCGCAGTCATAGAAAGTGTAGGCGGCTTCTGCGCATTCTTAAAGTTTCTAGAAACCTACTGCGCATTGCAAAAAGACAAAAAATACTTTTGCGCATTATTGTAGGTCATAAGTGACTTATGCGCATTCTTAAACTGTATAATAACCTACTGCGCATTGCAAAAAGGCAAAAAAAATACTTTTGCACAGTCATAGAAAGTGTAGGTGACTTTTGCGCATTCTTCAAGGATTTTTAAACTTACTGCGCATTGTCAAGAGAAGAATAAACATTTTTCCGCAAAGAAATAACTTTTGCACATCGAGTAAGTGTTTATAAATAAATTTGCATATTGCAAAAAGATGAAAAAACACTTTAACCTTCTCATAGAAGCTGTAAGTAACTTCTGCGCATTCTTAAAGTGTCTAAAAACCTACTGCGCATGGTAAGTAGACTAAAAAACACTTTTACGCACTTATAGTAGCTAAGAGCGACTTTTGCGCATTCCTAAAGTGTCTTTAAATCTACTGCGCATTCGAAAAAACAGAAGAAAACACTTAGACATACTCATAGAAACTGTAAGTGACTTCTGCGCATTCTTAAAGTGTTTATAAATCTGCTGCGCATTCTAAAAAGAAAAGAAAACACTTTTGCGCACTAATCGAGGCTCTAAGTCACTTCTGCGCATTCTTAAACTGTCTAAAAACCTACTGCGCATGATAACGAGACGATAAATAGTTTTTGCGCATTCATAGAATCTCTGGTTTTTTTGCGCATCGAAACGAAACGAAAATACAATTTTACCCACGTTTGGTAGTTAATAATGTCATTTGCGCATTTTAAATTTGTGTTTTATTCTACTGCGCATTGTGCGATGCGCAGAAATACTTTAGTAGCTGCGCAAAAGTGTCTAGCGATGCGCAGTAGTGTTTTACAAAATTAATAGATGCGCAGAAGTGTCCAAAAGCGTTTAGTGATGCGCAGTAGTGTAGTACAGCGATCATTGATGCGCAAAAGTGTTCAGAAACGTTTAGCGATGCGCAGTAGCGTTTTATAGCGTTTATTGATGCGCAAAAGCTTTTAACGATGCGCACTAGTTTTTTTGATAGTATTTATAGATGCGCAAAAATGTCTAGCGATGCGCAGAATTGCTTTATAGTGTTCAAAGATGCGCAGTAGTTTTTCACAGCGTTTATTAATGCGCAAGTGTCCAAAAGCGTCTAGTGATGCGTAGAAGTGCTTTACACTGTCTTAAGATGCGCAATAGTTTTTTACAGCGTTTATAGATGCGCAAGAGCGTCTAGCGATGCGCAGAAGTTTTTTCCACCGTCTAAAGATGCACAGTAGTGTTTTATAGTATTTATTGATGCGTAAAAGTATTCAAAAGTGTCTAGCGATGCGCAGTAGTGTTTTACAAAATTAATAGATGCGCAGAAGTGTCCAAAAGCGTTTAGTGATGCGCAGTAGTGTAGTACAGCGTTCATTGATGCGCAAAAGTGTTCAGAAACGTTTAGCGATGCGCAGTAGCGTTTTATAGCGTTTATTGATGCGCAAAAGTGTTCAAAAGCTTTTAACGATGCGCAATAGCTTTTTTACAGTTTTTATAGTTGCGCAAAAGTGGCTAGCGATGTGAAGTAGTGTTTTATAGCGTTTATTGATGCGCAAAAGTATCTAAAAGCGTCTAGCGATGCGCTGAAGTGCTTTATAGTGTTTAAAGATGCGCAGTAGTTTTTTGTAGCGTTTTTTAATGTGCAAAAGTGTCAAAAATAATCTGGCGATGCGCAGTAGTGTTCTACAGCGTTTATAGATGCGCAAAAGTGTCCGAAAGCGTCTAGCAATGGGCAGAAATATTTTACACCTTTTATAGATGCGCAAAAGTATCCAAGCGCGTCTGGAAATGCGCAGAAGTGACCAAAACCATTACTTAATTTCTAAAATATTTTTTCACCAATTAAAAAGCATCTCTAATATCTCTTCTAAAGTCTACAATTAAAATTATTATCATTTTTCACAAAACTAAATTTATACTACATATTTAAAATTAAAATATGCTAAATATTAAAAAAAAAATTCTTAACCGAAAAAAGGAAAAAAAATTGTCAAACAGAAACTATAAAGGAAAATGTACCTCAAGCAATGACGATTTAAAAAAAAAGTAGACGCGGAAATCTCTAGTTTGCACAAACTCATTAGTGTTAAGTGTGTCAAGCACTGTTGTAGTGTCATTCAGAGCGAAATTAAATGAGGAAGTCCCTAGAAATATTTTTTCCTCAAAGCAATGATTAGAAGAAGACTAAGAAGAAGATGATGACGGTTTTAGACAAAGGGACGACCTTGTTTTTTTTTAAATTTTTAATAAAAATTTGAAAAAAATACCAGAAATACGATATGCTTAGTGTGTTTGTCTTTTGAATCAGGAAAGGATTGAAATGAAATGAAAATAAAAAAAAATTGACACACTATAATATTCTACGCGGATGTGAATAAAAGAAGAAGAAGGTGTGAAGATGAAGAGAAACGGTGGCGTAACGCGGTCCAGGAGTTTTTTTTTACTGTTACATGGGCGTGTTTCATAACTTGCGTTTGTCTTTTGTAACCAAACACCGTGTCTAACAAACCGCATTATATTATAATAAACTTGCCACACAAGTGCATATATATTGCGCATATCGTGGATTTCAAAGCGCTGACATATTAATAACTCCCGCTAACAAAAGCCAATAGGATTTTATAATTATTCTTTTTTTTACTTCTATCAAAAAAATGAAAAATCAATCCCACGAGAGTTATGGAAGGAAAAAATAAGATGCGCGCAGTTTTTAAGTGTGGAATTAAGTTCTGCGCAGCCGATGCGCAGTAGATCTTCGAAACTTGACTTTTCTGCGCAATTGTGGTTCAAAAGTTGCGCAGTAGGTCTGAATGGTGTCTACACATGCGCAGTTGTGTAAAATTAAGTCTATAGGTACGCAGTCTGCGCAGTAGATCTGAGTGGTACCTACACGTGCGCAGTAGTAATAAACAGATGCGCAGTAGAAATAAGTGGTACTTACAAATGTGCAGTAACGTTCTTTATCATTTTTTGCTGCGCAATATTATTGAACAGTTTCTACACATGCGCAGTTGTACAAAAACTTACTATTTACTACTATTTTTACGTTATGCTACTATTTGGGTACTTTTTTAGATTTCAGCCTCTAAAAGCTACTATTTCTGTTTCTTTTTTAAAATTTCCACTACTTTAAATTTACTAATACTATAAATAAATAAACTATTCTAAAAAATTATAATCAAATTTTTTAAAACGATTCAATTATTTTCAAAAAATATTCGAAATTAATTTATTTTCAATATCTAGTATTTTCATAAAATTTCGCAAAAGAATTCGATTATTTAAAAAAGAAATTGGTAAAATTCATCCAAAATTCAATTATTTTCATAAATTAATATAATTTCCATAGGAATTCAATTATTTTTTAATAGCATTTAAAAAAAAATCCCGAAAAAATTAATTATTTGACAAAATTTTTATACAATTTTTCACAATAATTCAAATACTTTCACTAATAATAACATTTTTCATTAAAATTCAATTTGTTAAAAAAATTTTTGATAAAATTCTCAACAAGAATTCAATTATTTCCGCATAAATAATAAAACTCAGCGAAGAATTTTAAATATTTGTAATACTATTTTAAATTAATTAATGGAAAAATTCAATTATTTTCACAAATAAAGTTTTCCACAAGAATTCAATTATTTAAAATGAAATTTTCATAATATTTATTATATTTCGAAAAAATTAAAGATTCAAAACAATGTTTATAAAATTCATATGAAGAATTCAATTATTTTTAAAAATAACATTTTTCACAGAAATTCAATTCTTTTAAACATTTTAATCAATTTCTCCGCAATAATTCAATTATTTTCATAAATAATAAAATTGTTTCCAGAAATTCAATTATTTTTGAAAATTTTAATAAAATTCTTTGCAATTATTCAATTATTTACAAAAATAATAAAATTTATCGCAGGATTTCAATTATTTTTAATACAATTTTACAGGAATTGCTCGAAAAATGTAATTATTTTTAAGAATTTAATTTAAATTCCTCAAAAAAATGAAATATTAAAAAAAAAAAATTTTTTTTATTTTTTGTAAGAATTCAATTATTTACAAAAATGTCAGAATTTTTCATAAGAATTCAATTATTTTGAAATATTTTAATAAAATCGTTCGAAAGAAATTAATTATTTTAAATACAATTTTAATTAAATTTTTTTGAATTATTTAATTATTCTTTTATGTTTTAATTAAATTTTTCCCCAGAATTAAATTATTTGCATAAATAATTCTTTGAAAGAATTCAATTATTAAAGATAAATAACAAAATTATTCCCGAAAATTAAATTATTTTGACTATTTTGAGGCATTTTAATAAAATTCTTTGCAAAATTCAATTATTTTCATAAATAATAATATTCATCACAAGAATTAAATTATTTTTAAATGTAATAAATTTCTTTTTAGGAATTCAATTATTTAAAATAATTCTAATAAAATCGTTGTCAAGAATTCAATTATTTTCATAAAAAATAAAATGCTTTTTAAGAATTCAATTATTTTCAAAAAAATTTAATAAAATGCCACACAGGCATTCGACTATTGTCAAAAATTTTAATATAATTCATTGTAAAATATAATTATTTTTAAAAACTTTTCGCAATTCAATGATTTTTAATATCTATACTATTTTCATAAAATTTCCAAACAGAATTCAATTATTATTTAAAAATTTTTTTTATAAAATCTTCGTTAGTATTCCATTCTTTTCATGAATAAATAAAAATTTCTCAGCAATTTAATTATTTAAATTAGAATTTGCATAAAATTAGTCGAAAGAAATCAATTATTTAGAATTTATTTAAAAATACTTCGTAAGAATAAAATTATTTTTATAAATATTGAAATTCTTTCATGAATAATAAAATTCGATATCTATAAATTCGATTAATTAAAAAATTATTCAAAAATTATATAAATATTAATAATATTAAAATTATGAATGAAAGAAAATTAAATATGTATCAATCAAAGGGTATCCGAATTAAAATTAAATATTAATTGAAAGAAAAAATAAAATTTTCCAAGTTTATACTTTTCGTGAAATATAAAAATTAGTAATAACACACAAACGCAAGGCAAATTTTATTCTCTATATATCTAAAAATAAAATACGATGACCAAATTAAGAATGAGAATGAATTATAGAACACTGTTCTAATTGTATGCGCTCTGGATAATACTTAAAAGAGTCAGTTGGTTGATTTAATTATCTCAAAAATTTCTTGGCCGGAACTAATTACTCAAAAACCGATACACAAGTTAGTAAACTATGACGGCGCGTATATAACTTTGCGAATTTCATTCCAATTTCCAAATATTACCAAGTTTGAAAGCTTCATTACAACCAATCGTTTTTTGCGTGTTTTACAACAAATCTTGTATATACTGACAAGAAATTTGATTTGCAAAAAGAAAAAAAAAAAAAAAAATATTAGACATTTTCTCTCTTATGTTCTTTATATGTATAGTCACTATTAGATTGGTTTGTGCTTTTTTACCGCCTGTCTGTCAACAGAGTAAGAGAGAGAGAGAGAGAGACATGCACCAGACAACTTTTGTTATCAAAAGTTTCTGAATCAAAGTCAATTAGAAATTTTATTATAAATCTACCTATAGCTATATTTCAATATATATACATAGTTAAAATTACGTGTCGAAAAGTGTAACTAGAGCGAGACATTATTGCGCGAGAATGAATTTTTTTTTAATTCTTTAATCGAAGAATTCTATTAATAAATATAAGTAAAAAAAAGGGACAAGAAAGAAAAGTGATAAAAAATTAATTATTTAATTTAAAAGAATAAAAATATTCTTCATAAAAGTTTACGTGACTTTGTCAAAACATCTTAAATATTTGAATATTTTTAAGATGTTTTGACAAAGTCACGTAAACTTTTTAAATTTTTCGTCAAATAAGAATAAGGGGTGAGGGGGTGGGGGGAGGGGGGTAATTACGAGCGATAAAGATTTAGCGAAAGATAATTCAGTTGGAAAAAAAAGGTCAATTAGCAGAGCATGACTAAAGACTAAAGCATGACTTCTTCTTCATAACAAAAAAATTGGACTTTTTTTTTAATATACAAATGACAAAAAAGAAAATGTCTGAATAGTTATAATTTTATTTAAACTTTTTAAGTTCAGTTGAAAGTTGAGGGATAATATGGTGAGTATAAAAAAAAAAAATTGTGAATAAGAACGACCATCGAGCGATGGGACCCGATATATTGTCTTTATTCTTATATACTTTTCCCTTCGCAAGTCACGCAAACGTGAAATATTAAAATTTCGTGCCAGAGTGTGATATCGTTTGTGCTTTGCTAAAAGTATTTCGAAACTCGTACAAAATGCCATTCGTCTCTCATTGAAATCCGATACATTTTTGGTTCGCGTCATTCCTAATATTTATTGCCACACGGAACTATTACTTTTTTTTTGCCACACAATTTTCTTCTTTCTTAAAGTATTTGGACTCTTATAATATAATAGAAAATTTATATGTAATAAAAAAATAATAATAAAAATTATAAATAGTAAAAAATGAAGATAATTTTTTGTTTTTCTTTAAATGACCAGAAAATCGCAAAATTTACCTGGAACAGGTATAAATTTGAATAAAAAAGTGAAACAACTAAAAATTTCAACTAAAACTACAAATTTCGATTGTTAACGAAATTTTTAACTGTTAGCGAAATATTAAAAAAATTTGAAATTTCACTTTTGTTAGCGAACTACTAAAAAAAAACTAAAAATTTCACTTTTATTAGCGAAATACTAAAAAAAACTAAAAATTTCACTTTTATTAGCGAAATACTAAAAAAACTAAAAATTTCAGTTTTATTAGCGACATACTAAAAAAAAAAATAAAAATTCCAATTTTATTAACGAAATTCTAAAATACATTTCACCATTATTAGCGAAATTCTAAAAAACAAAATTTAATATTCCACTTCTTTTAGCGCAATTCTAAAAAAACTAAAAATTTCACTTTTATTAGCGACATATTAAAAAAACTAAAAGTTCCAATTTTATTAGCGAAATTCTAAAAATAACTGAAAATTTCACTTTTTTTATCAAAATACTAAAAAAAATTTCAATTTTATTAGTGAAATACTAAAAATAACTAAAAATTCCAATTTTATTAACGAAATTCTAAAAAAAATTCACTTTTATTAAAGAAATTCTAAAAAAAAAATTTCACTTGTTTAACGAAATACTAAAAAAACTAAAAATTCCAATTTTATTAGCGAAATTCTAAAAATAACTGAAAATTTCACTTTTTTTATCAAAATACTAAAAAAAATTTCAATTTTATTAGTGAAATACTAAAAATAACTAAAAATTCCAATTTTATTAACGAAATTCTAAAAAAAATTCACTTTTATTAAAGAAATTCTAAAAAAAAAATTTCACTTGTTTAACGAAATACTAAAAAAACTAAAAATTCCAATTTTATTAGCGAAATTCTAAAAATAACTGAAAATTTCACTTTTTTTATCAAAATACTAAAAAAAATTTCAATTTTATTAGTGAAATACTAAAAATAACTAAAAATTCCAATTTTATTAACGAAATTCTAAAAAAAATTCACTTTTATTAAAGAAATTCTAAAAAAAAAATTTCACTTGTTTAACGAAATACTAAAAAAACTAAAAATTCCAATTTTATTAGCGAAATTCTAAAAATAACTGAAAATTTCACTTTTTTTATCAAAATACTAAAAAAAATTTCAATTTTATTAGTGAAATACTAAAAATAACTAAAAATTCCAATTTTATTAACGAAATTCTAAAAAAAATTCACTTTTATTAAAGAAATTCTAAAAAAAAAATTTCACTTGTTTAACGAAATACTAAAAAAACTAAAAATTCCAATTTTAATAGCGAAATTCTAAAAATAACTAAAAATTTCACTTTGATTAGCGAAATACTAAAAAAACTAAAAATTCCACTTTTATTAGCAAAATACTAAAAAAAAACTAAAAATTTCACTTTTATTAGCGAAATATTAAAAGAAAGATCCAATTTTATTAGCGAAATTCTAAAAATAACTAAAAATTTCACTTTTATTAGCGAAATACTAAAAAAAAATAAAAATTTCACTTTTATTAGCGACATACTAAAAAAAAAAAAAAAAAATTCCAATTTTATTAACGAAATTCTAAAATACATTTCACCATTATTAGCGAAATTCTAAAAAACAAAATTTAATATTCCACTTCTTTTAGCGCAATTCTAAAAAAACTAAAAATTTCACTTTTATTAGCGACATATTAAAAAAACTAAAAATTCCAATTTAATTAGCGAAATTCTAAAAATAACTGAAAATTTCACTTTTTTTATCAAAATACTAAAAAAAATTTCAATTTTATTAGTGAAATACTAAAAATAACTAAAAATTCCAATTTTATTAACGAAATTCTAAAAAAAATTCACTTTTATTAAAGAAATTCTAAAAAAAAAATTTCACTTGTTTAACGAAATACTAAAAAAACTAAAAATTCCAATTTTATTAGCGAAATTCTAAAAATAACTGAAAATTTCACTTTTTTTATCAAAATACTAAAAAAAATTTCAATTTTATTAGTGAAATACTAAAAATAACTAAAAATTCCAATTTTATTAACGAAATTCTAAAAAAAATTCACTTTTATTAAAGAAATTCTAAAAAAAAAATTTCACTTGTTTAACGAAATACTAAAAAAACTAAAAATTCCAATTTTAATAGCGAAATTCTAAAAATAACTAAAAATTTTACTTTGATTAGCGAAATACTAAAAAAACTAAAAATTCCACTTTTATTAGCAAAATACTAAAAAAAAACTAAAAATTTCACTTTTATTAGCGAAATATTAAAAGAAAGATCCAATTTTATTAGCGAAATTCTAAAAATAACTAAAAATTTCACTTTTATTAGCGAAATACTAAAAAAAAATAAAAATTTCACTTTTATTAGCGACATACTAAAAAAAAAAAAAAAAATTCCAATTTTATTAACGAAATTCTAAAATACATTTCACCATTATTAGCGAAATTCTAAAAAACAAAATTTAATATTCCACTTCTTTTAGCGCAATTCTAAAAAAACTAAAAATTTCACTTTTATTAGCGACATATTAAAAAAACTAAAAATTCCAATTTAATTAGCGAAATTCTAAAAATAACTGAAAATTTCACTTTTTTTATCAAAATACTAAAAAAAATTTCAATTTTATTAGTGAAATACTAAAAATAACTAAAAATTCCAATTTTATTAACGAAATTCTAAAAAAAATTCACTTTTATTAAAGAAATTCTAAAAAAAAAATTTCACTTGTTTAACGAAATACTAAAAAAACTAAAAATTCCAATTTTATTAGCGAAATTCTAAAAATAACTGAAAATTTCACTTTTTTTATCAAAATACTAAAAAAAATTTCAATTTTATTAGTGAAATACTAAAAATAACTAAAAATTCCAATTTTATTAACGAAATTCTAAAAAAAATTCACTTTTATTAAAGAAATTCTAAAAAAAAAATTTCACTTGTTTAACGAAATACTAAAAAAACTAAAAATTCCAATTTTATTAGCGAAATTCTAAAAATAACTGAAAATTTCACTTTTTTTATCAAAATACTAAAAAAAATTTCAATTTTATTAGTGAAATACTAAAAATAACTAAAAATTCCAATTTTATTAACGAAATTCTAAAAAAAATTCACTTTTATTAAAGAAATTCTAAAAAAAAAATTTCACTTGTTTAACGAAATACTAAAAAAACTAAAAATTCCAATTTTATTAGCGAAATTCTAAAAATAACTGAAAATTTCACTTTTTTTATCAAAATACTAAAAAAAATTTCAATTTTATTAGTGAAATACTAAAAATAACTAAAAATTCCAATTTTATTAACGAAATTCTAAAAAAAATTCACTTTTATTAAAGAAATTCTAAAAAAAAAATTTCACTTGTTTAACGAAATACTAAAAAAACTAAAAATTCCAATTTTAATAGCGAAATTCTAAAAATAACTAAAAATTTTACTTTGATTAGCGAAATACTAAAAAAACTAAAAATTCCACTTTTATTAGCAAAATACTAAAAAAAAACTAAAAATTTCACTTTTATTAGCGAAATATTAAAAGAAAGATCCAATTTTATTAGCGAAATTCTAAAAATAACTAAAAATTTCACTTTTATTAGCGAAATACTAAAAAAAAATAAAAATTTCACTTTTATTAGCGACATACTAAAAAAAAAAAAAAAAATTCCAATTTTATTAACGAAATTCTAAAATACATTTCACCATTATTAGCGAAATTCTAAAAAACAAAATTTAATATTCCACTTCTTTTAGCGCAATTCTAAAAAAACTAAAAATTTCACTTTTATTAGCGACATATTAAAAAAACTAAAAATTCCAATTTAATTAGCGAAATTCTAAAAATAACTGAAAATTTCACTTTTTTTATCAAAATACTAAAAAAAATTTCAATTTTATTAGTGAAATACTAAAAATAACTAAAAATTCCAATTTTATTAACGAAATTCTAAAAAAAATTCACTTTTATTAAAGAAATTCTAAAAAAAAAATTTCACTTGTTTAACGAAATACTAAAAAAACTAAAAATTCCAATTTTAATAGCGAAATTCTAAAAATAACTAAAAATTTTACTTTGATTAGCGAAATACTAAAAAAACTAAAAATTCCACTTTTATTAGCAAAATACTAAAAAAAAACTAAAAATTTCACTTTTATTAGCGAAATATTAAAAGAAAGATCCAATTTTATTAGCGAAATTCTAAAAATAACTAAAAATTTCACTTTTATTAGCGAAATACTAAAAAAAAATAAAAATTTCACTTTTATTAGCGACATACTAAAAAAAAAAAAAAAAATTCCAATTTTATTAACGAAATTCTAAAATACATTTCACCATTATTAGCGAAATTCTAAAAAACAAAATTTAATATTCCACTTCTTTTAGCGCAATTCTAAAAAAACTAAAAATTTCACTTTTATTAGCGACATATTAAAAAAACTAAAAATTCCAATTTAATTAGCGAAATTCTAAAAATAACTGAAAATTTCACTTTTTTTATCAAAATACTAAAAAAAATTTCAATTTTATTAGTGAAATACTAAAAATAACTAAAAATTCCAATTTTATTAACGAAATTCTAAAAAAAATTCACTTTTATTAAAGAAATTCTAAAAAAAAAATTTCACTTGTTTAACGAAATACTAAAAAAACTAAAAATTCCAATTTTATTAGCGAAATTCTAAAAATAACTGAAAATTTCACTTTTTTTATCAAAATACTAAAAAAAATTTCAATTTTATTAGTGAAATACTAAAAATAACTAAAAATTCCAATTTTATTAACGAAATTCTAAAAAAATTCACTTTTATTAAAGAAATTCTAAAAAAAAAATTTCACTTGTTTAACGAAATACTAAAAAAACTAAAAATTCCAATTTTAATAGCGAAATTCTAAAAATAACTAAAAATTTCACTTATATTAGTTAAATTCTAAAAAAACTAAAAATTCCACTTTTATTAGCAAAATACTAAAAAAAAACTAAAAATTTCACTTTTATTAGCAAAATACTAAAAAAAAACTAAAAATTTCACTTTTATTAGCGAAATATTAAAAGAAAGATCCAATTTTATTAGCGAAATTCTAAAAATAACTAAAAATTTCACTTTTATTAGCGAAATACTAAAAAAAACTAAAAATTTCACTTTTATTAGCGAAATACTAAAAAAAAACTAAAAATTCCAATTTTATTAACGAAATTCTAAAAAAAAATTTTGCTTTTTTTAGCAAAATTCTAAAAAAAAACTAAAAATTTCACTTTTATTAGCGAAATTTAAAAAAAAAATATACATTTCTTTAGCGAAATACTAAAAAAACTAAAAATTCAACTCATATTAGTAAAATACTGAAAAAAATAAAAATTTCTCTTTTTTTTAGCAAAATTCTAAAAAAACTAATAATTTCACCTTTATTAGCAAAATTATAAAAAAAATTCTACTATTATTAGCATAATACTATAGAAACTAAAAATTCCACTTTTATTAGCAAAATACTAAAAAAAACTAAAAATTCCAATTTTATTAGCGAAATTAACAAAGAAACTAAAAATTTCACTGATAATCGAAATTTTTATTTGTTTCAGTCAAAACTTTCGTTATTCTAGAGAAACTTGTATAGTTGTTCTATAGGCAAAGCCCTTTTTGTGGAGCAATACGAAAAGCGATATTTTTTAATTGTATTTAATAATAATTGGAAAGGAAATTAACGTGAAATTATAAAAATAGAGAAGTAAATATGAAAAATAATCTTGAAGCTGTTACGAAACTTGAAAATGAAAAAAAATGATAAATTGTTTATTTAATAATAGAATTGATATTTATTGAGTGCAATAACCTTTTGATATCACGTGCAACACCCCTTTCGATATACAGGTAAACGTCCTCGACAAAAGAAGAAAATAATTCGCAATGTTTGAATCGATATCGTCTGTGTGTATATACTATGTATATATGTACACAATTTATACATTTTCGAGTGGAAATTTTGCATATTGCCATTTATTATTGGCGCAATATTGGTCCTCGGTAATATTGCCAGTATTGAGCCAGTAATGAGCTAGTACTGGTATTACAGACTTTTTACGTTAAAATTACTGTAACTTTACTATAAGGTAACGAAAAAAACGGAAAACCCAGTTTTTAGCCAATTTAGAGCCAGTTTTTAAACAGTATTGTGTTTTCTGTACTGGCAAGTGAAAAAGGAATGGATATGAATCCAGGGATAGAATTCCAATATTGATTGACAGTTCGCAACCGGTTTTGGACAATTTTCGACTTTTCGTGTTGGCAAAACTGTACAGAGCCAGTTTTGAACCAGTATTTCATATTTTATACTGGCAAGTGAAAACAAAATCACTACAAAAACTAGAAATACAATTTCAAAACTGATTGACAATTCTCAACTGTTGTTGAATAATTATAGACTGCCAGTATTGTCAAAACTGTACAGAGCCAGTTTTTAATCAGTTTTGCAAATTTTTACTGGCTAGCAAGTACAGAATGGGTATAAAGCCAGGAATTCACTACGAAACAAGTACTTAAGTCAGAAAAGTTTAAATTACAGTTTAAATTACAGGCCAGTGACTATTAAGCCAGTTTTCAGCCAGTACTGTGCCAGTGTTGAAAAAATAGTACAGATCCGGAATTAAACCAGTATGGAATAAGCCAGTTTTTAATAACTACTTAGGAGTGGAGCAAATACTGTGCCAGTATAGAGGATATAGTGAAACAGATTTCAGCCAGTATTCAGCCAGGATTAAAAACAGGATTCAGCCAGTATTCGTCCAATATTGAAAGTGTACAGAATAAATTTTTTAGCATTATTAAATTGAATAATTTATAGAATTGAACCAACATTAGATCAATATTAAACCATATTTAGCCAGTATTCTGCCAGTATTCAATATAGTTGTAAACTAGTATTGAAATAGTATTGAGCTAATATTTAATAAGCATTAAGACCACATGTAGCTAACATGGAGCCAGCATTGAGCCAATAGAGAACCAATATTTAACTGGCAATGAACCAGTATTTATGCGATATTAACTAATATTTAACAGTTATTTTACCAGTATTGAGACAGTATTGAATTTTGAATCGTTATTAAACTGCAAAATTTAACCAATATTGAGCCAGTAATGAACCATTATTAAAAAAATTTTAAGCCAGTATTCGTCTAATATTAATAATAGACTATTTTTAGCGTAGAATCAACTTTGTACCAGGTTGAAAACAGTATTAAAAGCCAGTATTCTACCAATATTGAGCTAGTATATAATTAATTTTTTATCATTTTTGAATCAGCATTCAACCAATCCATATTTCGCCAGTATCGACCCAGTATGTGCCAGTATTAACCTAGTATTGTTCGAGTATTGAACCAGTATTGAAACACTTTTGAGACAGTATTCGTCTAGTAATAGGCTAATATCGAACTAATTGCGAACCATTATTAAATCAGTATTTTACCAATATTGAACCAGTATTCAGCCAGGCTGAAAATAACATTATGCCAGTATTCTGCCAATATTGAACTAGAATAGAATTAATTTTTTATTATTTTTGAATCAGCATTCAACCAATATTGGACCAATATTGTACCTTATTTAGCCAGTAGTCAGCCAGTATTGACCCAGTATTGTGCCAGTAGTGAGCCAGTATTGAAACAGTTTTGAGGTTAGTATTCGTTCAGTATTAGGCTAGTATCAAACCTATTTTGATCCATTATTAAACCGGTATTTAACCAATATTGAGCCAGTATTCAGCCAGGCTAAAAACAGCATTAGGCCAGTATTCTACCAATATTGAGCTAGTATAGAATGAATTTTATACCATCATTAAATCAGCGTTTATCAAATATTGAACCATATTTAGCCAGTATTAAGCCAGTATTCACGTTACTGGAAACCCGTTGTAAGCCACTATTAAAATAGCATTGAACCAATATTTAGTCAGCATTGAAACCGTATTTAACCTTCATAAAGCCATTATTTAGCCAATATGGAGCCAGTTTTGAGCCAATAGATAAACTGTATTGAGCCAGTATCAAACCAATATTCAACTTATTTAAAGCCAGTTTTGAGCCAATAGGTAAACTGTATTGAGCCAGTATCAAACCAATATTCAACTTATTTAAAACCAGCATTTAAGTAATTCTTTTTCAATATAAAACCAATAGTGTTCCAGTTTTGAAACAGATTTGAGACAGTAAAGAACCAGTACTAAAACAGAATTGAATTAATTTTTAACCATTACTGTGCCAATATCTAAAATTCAACATTTAATTTACTTTTGAAATATTCATGTTTTTATAATTATAGTAATATTAGTAATTAATACATTAATTAATTAACTATTATTAATTATAATTAGTTAAATTAATATTAAATAATAATTATTATTTATTATTAATTAATTAATACATTAAAATAAAATAATATGAAAGTTCTTCATCTCCACCTGATTAAAAAAAAAGCAATCTTCATTCGATTTTCATTTTGCACTTTAATATAATTGAATCAAAGTGAAAAAAACCGCGAGTTGATATCAATCTGTTTATATGTATGCGCTCGCGATTTCGTAAATTATTTTCTATACGCACGATTCCCTTTATGACGAACGTTTTTAAAATCCAAGTTTAATAGTAACGCTTTCTCTAATAAATTACAATGAAAAAACAAAGAAAAAGAAGAGGCGAAAAAAAAGATTGTTATAATACATCAAAGTCCATTAAGACTATGAACTCGCGAGGCGCGATTTAGAAATCCATTCGTAAGCAGAGCGTATTAAGCCGTTAGAAAATTTCCAGATATGTGCGAGGAGGCAACCGTGAAAAAGTATTCATGTGCAGCGCGCACACGATATAGTCTTGTTTTTTTTTAAAAAGTAAATTATAACAATGTTGATTTGTGTGTGCGCAAGCAAGTGTTTCGTTAGGAGAAGATTTAAAGTGGTTTCAAATAATATTTTGTCTCTTTAGTTTGGAAAATTTGGTTACTGCGCATATTTACAAGGTTTAATGAACTATTGCGCATTGGTTTGAGGTGAAAAAAGTTACTGCGCAAGCAGGGAAGGATTATAACTTTACTGCGCATGTGTAGAGGTCTTAGGACACTACTGCGCATCGATACAAGCTGCGAGACACTACTGCGCATCGATATAAGCTGTGGGACAGTACTGCGCATCATTATAAGTTGTAGAACACTACTTCGCAACGATACAAGCAGTAGGGACAGTATTGAGCCTCAATATAAGTCGTGGGACAGTACTGCGCATCAATACATGCTGTGGGACAGTATTGCGCATCGATATAAGCTGTAAGATACTACAGCGCATAAATATAATTTGTGGGACATTACAGCGCATCATTATAATCTGTGAGACAGTGTTTCGCGTCAATACAAGTCGTGGGACAGAACTGCGCATCAATATAAGTCGTGGGACAGTACTGCGCATCAATATAAGTCGTGGGACAATACTGTGTATCAATATAAGTCGTGAAAATCTACTGCAGCTTTAATACAAGTTATAAAACTCTACTGCGCATCAATTAAATTTGTACAACTTTACTGCGCACGAATAAAAAGTACAAAAATCTACTGCGCACTCGAAGAATCAGAAAAACTTTACTGTGCATCAGTCGAAAACCTCACAAACCAACTGCGCATTGATTAAAGTTAGAAACTTTCATTTTCTCAAGTGTACAACCCTAACAATCCACTTTGCGCATAAATAAAAAGTTTATAAACCTTTTGCGCATCATTATGGCACAAAAAACACTATTGCGCATCTGTAGAATTCTTCTGCGTACATAAACGAACTATAGAAACCTATTGCGCATGAAAAAAAGTTCGAGAAACTTTACTGCGCATATAAAAAGCCCACATGCGCGATAGATCTGCGCACAAGCGAAATTAAGCATTTACAGCTGCGCAGTAATTTTCTATCACATATAAAGCTGCGCACAAAATCTCAAACCATTCTAACACTCACTTTATCCCATTTTTCACAAAACTTGACACTTTTAAAACTTACCTAAAGGAAATAATCCTAAAAAACAAAAAAATTCTGCGATCTAATCTGTACTTAAAAGTCGGTTTTTTTATTTTGTTTAAAAATATCTGTTTACAAAATATTTTTTAAACTATAATATTGTCGAGGGGTTAAAAATATTTTTTTTTTGAGGGGGAGGTTAAAAATATATTTTTTTTCTCCCCCCGAAAAAATTGCATTTATGAATGATATCTCGGATATAAAGAAGGCGTGTACGGCACGCCGATGAATTTCACTGGTGCATTATCGTGATTACTGGACACTTAACTGGTCTTTGAGCATCACTTAAAATACAGGATTTTTGCCCCCGGCATTTTTAACCTCTATATTGAACGCTATATATATTTTCAGCCCTCAATCATTCATTCGGGATTTATAATTATTTAAGATTTCTCCCAATAGGGGTTATACTTATATTTCCCCCCCATTTATATACCGAATGTAATTATCCCTTCGCGAATATAATTTTACGATTAATGCATATACGCCCCCGGATTATTCGCTACTTTTCGTCAAGGAGAGAAAAAAAAGAGAGAGAGAGAGAGAGAGACAAATCGAGATTCAGATTAACCCCAGATTATTTGCTACTTTTCGTTTCTAATGCAATGCCTGCGATTTGACAGTTGACAGCTGTCAAACAAAGTGTCAATTTTCATTGGAAGTAATTTATTTTTTATAAAAATGACAGCAAAAGGGTTTTTTGGGGGTCGCTGATAACAAATTTGATGCAAAATTGATAATTTGACAGTTGACAGCTGTCAAACCAACTGTCAACTTTTATGAGGATTTATTTTTGATAAAAGTTAAAAAAATAAATTTAAATTTTTAAATAAAAGGGTTTTCGGGGTCGTTGATTACGAATTTAGTGTTATAAACACAATTTAACAGTTGACAGCTGTCAAAATATTTGTCAACTTTTATAAGAAGTGATTTTGATTTTGATAAAACAACTGTCAACTTTTATGAGTATTTATTTTTGATAAAAGTGTCCATAAAAGGGTTTTCGGGGTGTTGATTTTGAATTTAGTGTCATAAACACAATTTGACAATGGACAGCTATCAACTGTCAAATTGTGTTTATAATTAACTAAATTCGTAATCAGCGACCCCATAATTCCTTTCATGGTCATTTTAATAAAAAATAAATCACTTCTTATAAAAGTTGACAGTTATTTTGACAGCTGTCAACTGTCAAATTGGGTTTATAACACTAAATTCGTAATCTGCGACCCCGAAAACCATTTTATGGTTTAAAAGATTTTAAAGTAAATCTTTATAAAAGTTGACAGTTGGTTTGACAGCTGTCAACTGTCAAATTGTCAATTGTACATCAAATTCGAAATCAGAAACTGTAAAAAACTCTTTTTCGACAACTTATATCAACAAAATCACTTTTTTAAAAGTTGACAGTTGCTTTGACAGCTGTCAACTGTCAAATTGTCAATTGTACACCAAATTCGAAACCAAAAACTGTAAAAAAAACTCTTTTTCGAACACTTATATAAACAAAATCACTTTTATAAAAGTTGACAGTTGCTTTGACAGCTGTCAACTGTCAAATTGTCAATTTGAGTTCAAAATCGAGATTTAGATTAACAGTAGAGTCGATTGCTTTCTTATTTTTATGGCAGCACCTGGTAACCCGTGTCTACTTCTTGTCTATATATGTAGGTGAAAATGGTAAAAGGTTTTCTCAAAGCCATACGTGAGAGTGACACCCACATACATTATATGTTGGTACGTATATATTTAATACACAGCATTGCCCCGCGACGTATATATGCAAAAAGGCAAGGCCGTTCGCACAGGCTTTAAAAGTTCACCTCATTATTGCGAAACCAATCGTCTTGTGCAACAATAAACGACTTGGTATATAATAATGAGGATAGCAATAAATTCGTCTCACAATGGAAAAAAGGGGTATATTTTAGAACTAGATTATTCTCCGCAATTCACCATATGCATCATTTTTTAATTATCCATTTTCAATTTAGAAATTTTTTTTGTTCTTTTTTTAAAAATGATTTTGTTCATTTTAAAAAAAAGAACAATTTTGTAAATTGTCTAGATTAAAAAAGAAAGAAGGGACTGATGTAATTAATATTATTTTTAATCCGCACATGGATGGAGGGAAGAAAAAAGAAATATTAACCTCCAAGTTCTGCACTGTTGACCTCCAGACGGAATATGGGCATGTTGCTAATTTTAATTCATAATTAAAGTTAATTAGCGTCTAGACTCGGTCAATTAGAAAAAGTTGGATTTTGTGCCGAGGTATAACTGTTTCGTGATGGTGTTTTAACTTATCCGTTTTTGGTTCTTATTTGTATTGTTGATTAAAATTTTACCCGGGATTAGTAATTTTATTCTATTATCTACGAGGAAGGTTTTTTTTCTCCTTAGCGCAAAGAAAATGCTGTGACATACCTTTATACACCTGGAGAAATTCATTGCGCATAGATAGAAGCTTTCTGTTAGTACTGCGCAGGACATGCGCGATATATCTGCGCAGTAGAACGTTGTAGAATTTTTTCCTACTTAAAAACCGTCAAAATACTCTACCGGGTTTATACAATGTATAAATGTGATTTGCGCACATGTAGAAGCTGTTACTTAGTACTGCGCATCATGTGCGCGATAGATCTGCGCAGAAGTAACATAAGTATTTCCAGATATGTATAATAGAATTTTTATCCACTTCAAGAATAATCAAAATTATCTTTTTTTGTTTCTAAGATATTATATTTTTTTATCACTAGACACTATCAATCGATATTACGCATAATGTGCGCAATAGATCAGCGCAGTAGAACATTGTAAAATTTTTTCCCTACTTAAAAACAGTTCTAAATAATATTCTACTTGGTTTGTAAATTGTATAAATTTCATTAGCGCACATGTAAAAGTTGCTATTTAGTACTGCGCATGATGTGCGCGATAGATCTGCGCAGAAGTAGCATTAATTCTATTTATAGTAAATTTAGCTCTTTAAAACTTGAAATTAACACCTTAATGCTCTAGACACTATTTTCGAATTCATGAAAGTTAATTGCGCGCAAAATTTACAAAATAGTACTACTATGAAGCTATATGCGCAATAGATCTGCGCAGAAGTAGCATAAGCGTTGAATACGCCTATCTATGCAGTAGCATTTTATACGATTTTTACTTGCGTAAAAAACTTCATACTTAAGTATATGAACGTAATACAAACAACAGTAAAAAAATTTTGCTTAAATAGAAATTGTCAATTAGTACGGCGCATAATATGCGCCATAGATCTACGCAGTAGCTATTTCTAGACTTGTTAGGCCTCTCAGAAACATTAAAGGAAACTACCACACTTGTAGAGTAAGATAAATTGTAAACTTGTAAAATTGATAAACACTTGTACAGTAGATAAATGTCATTTGCGCACATGTAGAAGTTGTTATTTAGTACTGCGCACGACATGCGCGATATATCTGCGCAGAAGTAGCATAAGCGTAAATCTTATGAATAAGCGCATATATACGCTTTAGAATTTTGTACCACTTTTACCTGCTTAAGTACTAATGAAATACAAACAATGGTAGAAAAATTTTGCTTAAATAGAGATTATCAATTATTGTAGCGCTTAATATGCGCAATAGATCAACTTAGGGGAAATTTATAGAATTTTTCGCCTCTGGAACAAAGAAACACTCCAAGAGGCTTGTAGAGTTGATAAATGTCATTTGCGCACATTTAGAAGTTGCTATTTAGTTCTGCGCACCACCTGCGCGATAGATCTGCGCAGAAGTAGCCAAAGCGTTCACAGCTGCGCAGTAGCACTGCGTTCAATTTAAACCTGCGCAATAAACTTCTACACGTCACCATTAGCTATTACAACACAAATTTTAGTAACATTTATGTAAAATCGCTCATTTTTCGTAATTTATAAATTTTTAAAAAAATCCTTCTTCCTTTTTTCGGGGGGCAAAATTCGACATTTACTCCTTAAGCTTCTTTTTAAAAGTAGATGCTTTATCACCACAGTAAAGTAAGCAAAATTCATCATGAATTCACATATTTCATGTTTTTTCGAATTTTATTTATAGTTTATTGTCATTTTCATTGTTGTTGTTATTGTTGTTGTTTTATTTTACGTTGCTGGTCCCTATCCTCGTCCTTTCTTTCTGTTACAGATCCAGCTGGGAATTTAGAAGGGGAAAACAAAAAATGTCGAGCAGAACAAGTTCGAAAGATGTTCCGCTGATGGTTGTTGTATCTTCTTCGACAGAAGAAACGGAAATTATTTATTAGGAAATTTATCAGGAAAAGAAGAAGAAAAATTAAGAAATTAAGAAGATTTTTTTTTTGAAGAGTGGAACGAGGGAAGATAAAAAAAATGTTGGGTGTTAGTCAGCCTGGTAATCCGCCATCGAGCCTCAGGCATTCGGCGAGTTTTTCCTGTTTACAGAGAGGTTCGAGCGAAAGTCATCATCATCATCATCGTAATCGAACATCAACATTGCCACAGCAGCCTTTACAGTTAAGTACACATCAGTACGGTGGTCTCAGTTCACTTCCACATCATCAGACGCAAATTAATAATTATTCCAACGACTCACGTAATAGAGATGTGACTCTCGATCATCCTTACATTGATTCCAATGATTATGGCTTCGTGAGAATTAGACCTAGATTGCATAGTACAAATGCAATTCTCCTACACGAAGACGATCATCGACAAGTCTCACCAACCGATTTGGACAAAAATCTCGACTATTATCCAAAGGATGAAAAAAATCGGGAGAAAAATCATCAAAATCCGCTAAAAGGTGCTTTGGTTCTGTTCACAGCCTCCACGTCGTCCTGGTGGAAGACAAAACAACGTGATGAACAACAACAACAACAACAACCCAGTATCACCTCCTCGTCATCAGAGAGAAAATGGTCAAATAATAAGGAACGTAAATGGTCAATGAATTCACCAGACGCAAAATGGAACAATGGCTCTTGCTCGGGTCAAGATCGTAAATGGCGATCACTTGGCGCACTTTTACGAACACCAGTTGCCAATAATGATTCCCAATCGCGATCCTTCTTCTATCACAATGCCAGTGCGTCAATGATTGAGAATGGCGAAAATTCGGAAAATTCACGAAATAATAATAATAATAACAACCAAACTTGTTATTCGGCGAGAGTTGTTTCAAAAACGACGCAATATCGTGAAAAGGAATTTTCCCTATCGAATCGAAGACTGAAAGTTGGTCGACGATTATTTCAGGAGGAGAAACGTGAAAACACTGCCGCCACTGATGAAGACTGGATGATGCCAACGACGCGTAATCAAGAATCTTCGGAGAATGTGATGACAAAAAATTCCGAGGAGAATCGAACGACAAGATCAAATAGAGCGCAAAGTTTTTATCTTTTAGATGATTTTTTAAGACCACAACCAGCGCAAGCGGCATTTATGAAATGTCAATCGTCATCTTCGGGAACGTCGTATTCGCGTTCGGGAAATAATGATCAGAGATCAAGTGATAATAGTAGGCAAATAGTGACGACGACAACGACGACAACGACGACGGGTCATAATTCGAGTCAGAGGAATGTGACGAATATAACACCGCCGAGGAGGCATAATTCGAGTTCGGATAGTCTTGAGGTCGCCACTAGTCCTCTACCGCCGCCAGTGCCGCCACCACCGCCGCCGCAACTCACCAGCAGTCGCGATAGGGAACGTGATAAGGAGAAACATGAGAGTTTGAGGGAAAAGGATGTTTGTCATTGCAGAAGATGTTGGGCTATTCTTCAGCAGAAATGGTATCATGAGGAGGTAAGTGATGACAGTTGTTTTTTTTTTAAATTTGTAACGTTGAAAGCTTTCATAATGCTTGCAGGACAATAGAATTTAATGACAAATTTACTAGCAATTGAATATATGATTTATATTTTATGAGACGGTGAACTGTAGGTTCAAAGTAACTGTACCTTTAGATACTTTAGATAGCACGTAATTTTGTTGCAAAAGCTTTCCTGCAATTTTGCAGCAAGTTTCCATGGCAATATTGTTGCAAGCTTTACGGCAATTTTGCAACAAGCTTTAGAAATAATTTGCTGTAAATTTCCACGGCAATATTGTTGCAAGCTTTCTTGGCAATTTTGCTTCAAATTTTCACGGCAATTTACTGCAAGATTTTAGGGCAAGTTTTCGTCAAGGTTGCTGCAAGCTTTTTTGACAATTTTGCCTATAAATTTCATGTCGATTTTGCTGCAAATTTCCACGGCAATATTGCAAGTTTTACGGCAATTTTTGAACTAAGCCTTACGACAATTTTACTGCAAATTTCCAAGGCAATATTGTTGCAAGCTTTACGGCAATTTTGCTTCAAGCTTTTCACGGCAATTTGCGGTAAAATCTTACGGAAATTTTTCATCAAGCTTGCTGCAAGCTTTCCTGTCAATTTTGCCGATAAATTTCACTGCTATTTTGCTACAAATTTCCACGGCAATATTAATAGAAGCTTTACGGCAATTTTGTAGCAAGCTTTACAAATATTTTGCTGTAAATTTCCACGGCAATATTGTTGCAAGCTTTGTTGGCAATTTTGCTTCAAATTTTCACGCCAATTTACTGCAAAATTTTAGGGCAAGTTTTCGTCAAGGTTGCTGCAAGCTTTCCTGACAATTTTGCCGATAAATTTAACGTCAATTTTGATGCAAATTTCCACGGCAATATTGCAAAGCTTTACGGCAATTTTTAGACTAAGCCTTACGACAATTTTGCCGCAAATTTTCAAGGCAATATTGTTGCAAGCTTTACGGCAATTTTGCTTCAAGCTTTCACGGCAATTTGCGACAAAATCTTATGAAAATGTTTCGTCAAGTTTATTGCAAGCTTTCCTGTCAATTTTGCCGATAAATTTCACTGCTATTTTGCTGCAAATTTCCACGGCAATATTGTTACAAGCTTTTTTTTTTAGCAATTTTGCCGATAAATTTCACTGCAATTTTGCTATAAACTTTCAGGGAAATTTGCGACAAGTTTTCACGACAATTTTTCGTTAAACTTGCTGCAAGCTTTCGTGGCAATTTTCCTGCAGATTTTCACGGCAATTTTTCAGCAAATGTTAACGCGGTAAATTTTGTGGCAAGCTTAAAATGTCCCCCCCCCTCCCATAGGAAGCTTGCCGTGTAAACTTGCCGCAATATTCCCCAGAAAGTTTGTTGAAAATAATTTTCAGAATTTCCATGCAGATTAGGGAATTCAGGGAAAAGTCAGGCAAACTTGAATTGGTCAGGGGAATCAGGGAAAAGTGTCAATAAATTATTTATTTGCATTTTATTTGTATTTAAATAATTGAATTCTCGTAGAATTTTCTAATAAAAATTTATTTAAAAATGAATTTCAGTTTAAAAATCTGTTCAAGATTTTAATTTTCTTTATAAATTGCAAAATTCTTCGTTGAAATTTAATTATTTTCAAAAAATTGTAATATAAATCTCCGCAAAATTTTAATTATTTTCAAAAAATTTTCTTAATTCAATGATTTTCGAAATCTATGTATTATTTTAATAAAATTTCCCAAAAGAATTTAATTGTTTAAACAAGATTTTAATAAAATTCTACGTAAATATTCAATTATTTTCATTAATAAAAAAAATTTCACCTAAAATTCAATTATTTAAAGAAGAATTTTCAGACATTTTTTTTAAATTAATTGTTTAATAAAATTTAATAAAATTCTTCGCAATAATTCAATTATAATAATTCAATTAATTTATTCAATTATTTAATCATAAGTATTAAAATTCTTTTCAGGGATTCAATTATTTTCGTAAATGATAAAATTTTTTTTAGGAATTCAATTATTTTTAAATAAATAATAAAATTCATCGTAGGATTTCAATTATTTTTAATACAATTTTACAGGAATTACTCAAAAAATGTAATTATTCTTAAAATTTGTATTAAAATTCGTCTAAAGTATTCAATTATTTAAAATTTTGTTCATAATATCTATTTTAATAAAATTTCTCAAAAGATTTTCAATTATTTAAAAACAAATTTATAAAATTTAACGGTAAAATTCAATTAATATTCATGAATACTAAATAAAATTTTTACAGGAATTCAATTATTTGAAATATAATTTTCAAAAAAATTTTTCGTATAAAAACAATTTAAAATATTTTAAAAAATTCTTTGAAAGAAATTAATTATTTTCTAAAATTTTAATAACATTTGATTATAAGAATTAAATAATTATTTCCATGAATAATAAAATTCATCGCAAGAATTCAATTTTTTAGTATAATTTTAACTAAATTATTCAAAATAATTGAATTATTTTTTTAATTTTGAAAATTTTTAAATTTAATCGAATTTTTAAGGAATTGTAACTAAAAGTTTGGAAAATAATTGAATTTCATATAAATTTAGAATTAAATTTATTACGAAGATAAGAGAAAAAAAAAGTGGAGGCAATGACCCAAAACATTATCCCGGGGCTCAAAGTTGCTTAAAAACGTCAGGATTTTGAAAAAAAGTGGGGGTAAAGAACCAAAGAAATTTTTTTTGCTATTTTTGATATCGTAGTGCTTTTCAATATATTTTTGCCAGCTGAATACGATCTCGAGTCTCAAAATCGACTAGCATTTAAGGATTTTGAAAAAAGTGGGGGGTAAAAACCAAAAAAGAATTTATTTTTCATACTGTTGATATTGTAGTGGTTTTCAATGTATTTCTGTTCACTGAATACGATCCCAGATATAAAAATTGTTCAGCACGTCAGGATTTTGTGAAAAATGGGGGTAATGACCAAAAAAAAATTTTTTTTCTCTTATTTTCGATATCGTAGTGGTTTTTAATATATTTTTGCCAGCTGAATGCGATGCCGAGTCTCAAAATTGACTAGCATGTCAGGAATTTGAAAAAGTGGGGGTAAAAACCCCCGAAAAATTTTTTTTTTTAAATTTTTTATATTGTAGTTGGTTTTCGAAGTATTTTTGAATGCGGAATACGATTCCAGGTCCCAAAATTGACTAGCACGTCAGGATTTTATAAAAAGTGGGGGTGAAGATCCCAAAAAACACGTTATTTTAAATTTTACGCCTATATTCACCTTTTAAAAAAGTACTTATTATATTATTTACCTTCTTCTATATTTTAAAAATTAAAATGCAAATTTGTTTTAAGAAATCTTTTTTTTTTCCTTTAATTCGCCCACATATACAGAAAAAAAGCAAAGGAGACTCAATTTTTTTTCTTTTACATGTCAATCACATATAAATTATTTCGAAATTGAACAATTACACGCAAACTTTGTTATAAAGTGAATTGAGTTGCGGAAATTAATAATGCAACTTCTCTCTCTTGTATAGAGTTAAAAAAAAAAAGTTTTCATTCTCCGGATACCACACGATTTATTCAGAACTATCAAATGCCGCCTTCCCTCACAGACAATGTCGTGCTAGGAAATAATTCGATTCGTTCTTTACGATCGTTGTTACTGTCGGCGACATTGCCGGCATAACGGGTTTTAGTAGATTCACAGAAAGTACAAACAGTCGAGTTGTCGGAAGTACGCTCAAAAATATCCGAATATTTATGAAACGCGACAAGACACTTTTTTTTTATTTTTCTGCTATTTTTTCTTCTTCTTTTTTTTTCTATTTGTAGAGAAAGAGAGAGAGAGAGACCCTCCTACCTAAACCCTTTCGAGGATTTTAACATTTCCGGTTTTAACCGTAATTTGCATATTCATCAACATAGCATTTATATATATATATATATATATATTATCGCATTTATATCATTTAAATTATATTTTATAATCTATTCTTTTCTGAATTTTAGAGAATGTTAATTTATCTAAATTGAATACTATTTCTTTTTAAATTCAAAGACAATTCTCATAATTCTTAGATCTCGTTTTTAAATTCCACTTTTTTTTAAAGTATTTTTTCTTTTTTTTTATAATTATCGTATTTTTTAAGATTTCGATCAGAATTAGTTTTTTTTTTATTTTTCGCACGAAAAAAAATAGTTTTACTAAAAATAAATTTTTTCCAAAAATTAATTATTCACAGAAGTGAATACATATTTTTTATCAGTCCACTAGACATATAAACTGATATTCTGCGCAGAAACAACATTAAAAATTTCATTTTTTTATTTAAAAAGTCTAAAAATATGATTGCGCATCTATAGAATATAATAATCGCTAGTGCGCATGTATAAATCGATTTTTGTAGTTCTGCGCAGATCGATTGCGCATGTGGTCTATTTGTAGTTAATTAACCTCAAGAGATAGATAATTACAAAATTTACGCATTATAGAATGTTTTTTTCAGTCCACTGGAATTATAAAGTAATATTTTAAAAAAATTTGTCCATATACGCCGTAGATCTGTGCATTAAAAATTAATTTTTTTATTTAAAAAGTCAAAAAACATGATTGCGCATCTATAAAATATAATAATCGCTAGTGCGCATATATAACATCATTTTAGCATATATAAATCAATTTTACAGTTTTGCGCAGATCTATCGCGCATGTTTGTATATTTCAATTCATTTTGCCGTAATATCTAAAAAAAAAAATAACGGAAATTGGTTTATTTTTCCTTTTTTTTGCAGATACAACTTTAAACAGTGATTGCGAATGTATTACAAATTTAAAATAGTTTTGCGCAGATCTATCACGCATGTTTGTAGTATTTTAACACTTTTGACATAATAACCAAGAATTTAATACAATTATTATCGGAATTTGCAAATATTTTACCATTTTTCACCGCTAGTTCTTTTAGAACATTATTATTGTTACATAAAGTGGAATAAATACCAAAAAATATTGATCCATGCGTCATAGATCTGCGCAGAAACACTTCGAAGCATTTTTTTCGCATAAATTAAAGTAGATATGTTTTTATTTTCATTTTTTTCTAGTCCCGAATGCTAAAATAAATTTACAACTCGTGTAAAAGTGTTTTTTATTGCATATCTGCACTTCTGCGCAGATCTATCGCGCATGTTTGTATCGTTTAATTCATTTTTGCCGTTATTGATAATAAATACAATTATTACTGTAATTTGGAAATTTTTTTTACAAGTTTTTAATATTATTTCTTTTATAAAATTATTATTATTACATAATTATGACATGAAGTAGAATAAATACAAAGAAATATTGATTCATGCGTCATAGATCTGCGCAGAAACAGCTGGAAGCAATTTTTAAAAATATTTTTCTGTTCTTTTCTAAAGATAAGTTGTTTTTTACGAATACAATTACTAAATTAAAATTGAAGAGCATGAAAAACAGTTCTGCGCAGATCTACTGCGCATCTTTGTTATTTCAATCTAATTTTTTTTACAAGAAACTACAAATAAATACAATTTTACGTATTTTACTAATTTCAGTAGCTTTTATTATTATTACATAATTATTATATTAAGTAAAATAAATACAAAGAAATATTGATTCATGCGTCATAGATCTGCGCATAAACAGCTGAAAGCGTTTTTTAAATACTTTTTTTCGCATTCTTTGAAATAATTACATAGATTTGTTGTTTTTTAAAGATGGAAACACTAAAATAAAATTGAGGGTCATAAGCAAAACAGTGCTGCGCAGATCTACTGCGCATCTTTGTTATTTGAATCGAATTTTTGTTTTACAAGAAACTACAAGTAAATATAATTTTACGTATTTTAATCATTTCTCTGGCTTTTATTATTATTATTATTACACAAAGCAGAATAAATACAAAGAAATATTGATTTATGCGCCATAGATCTGCGCAGAAACAGCTTAAAGCATTTTTTTTTATATTTTTTCCGTTCTTTGAACAGATTTGTTGTTTTTTAAAGATGGAAATACTAAAATAAAATTGAAGTGTATAAAGAAAACAGTTCTGCGCAGATCTACTGCGCATCTTTGTTTTTTGAATCGAATTTTTTTTTACAAGAAACTACAAGTATATATAATTTAATGTTTTTCAATAATTTCTCTGGCTAGTAATAAAAATTTTGCAAAACAATATTTATAGGAGACTTTTCACCTGCGCTATAGATCTGCGCAGTAATATTCTGCAAAAAATTGTATTTTTATGCTAAAAATTAGGAGTTAAAAATTAAAATAAGAAATAAAATTAGAAATTAAAAAGTAAGATTAGAAATTAAAAAATAAAATTCGAAATTAAAAAATAGAATTCGAAATTAAAAAATAAAATTCGAAATTAAAAAAAATTCATAAAAAATAAAATTAGAAATTAAAATTAGAAAAATCGCAAATTAGAATCAACTTTTAATTGCTAAATAGAGAGGAACATTATTAACCTCTATTTTGATTGTTAGTTGAGACTTAAAAAAATGGAGTATTCTTTTCTTTCTTTTTTTCTTTTTAAATAATAATCCAACGATCATGCTGTGGCTTTTACTTTAGAGAGAAGTCGGTGCACGATCTTTATCAGTCGTGCATCGTATATACACTTTCGCTCTCCTTCACATCAGATTCGAAGGCGTGACGTGTACTTTAATATATAATGTAGCTAGTTCAAATTACCAATTTAAAGGAGTGCATTTGACCGCAAAGTTGCTGTGAGTTTTCACCTTTATTTATTTATATTTATTTTCTTTTGTGCACTATTTATTTATTTTATTTATTTATTTATTTTTTTTTTGCTTTTCTATTCTTCACGAGGCGAGGGCGATTTTCATTTCTAACACACATCCGTTCCTGTTTTTTTTTTTTTTTTTTTTGCTATAAATAATTGCCCTTCTTCTCTGCATTTAATTTCTTTTTAAAATAATAATAAGAAGGAGGAAATTGCTCACACAAAAGAATGGAGAAAAATGCTAATCTACTACAGTGGAAAAGCAAAAAAAAAAAAAAAAAAAAAAATACCACGATGTACTTTTATTTTACTACGTTTGGCCATTAGCAGATTACATTGTAAAAAGTATGCGTTTGAAAACAAGTTTTTTTGTTGCTTTTTTTCGTGTTTTACAATATGTTACCGATGATGATTAAAATAGGTTCGGTTCTTTCTTTTATTTTTTCTATGAATTTTCATTATTTACTATTTTATTATCAGGGTTGCCACAGGTCAGGGAAATCAGGGAAAAATCAGGGATTTTTAGTAAATGTACTGAAAAAAATTAAATGTTTAGAATTTACAAGAAAATTCTGAATTTTTGTTGTTTGTCTTTTTGTTTGCCTCATAAACTATAAAATTACCGTGAATTTTAAAGGAAATCTTAAATTTGTTTCTATTTCTGACAATATTTTATTTTAAATAACTTAATTTTATTGAAGAATTGCCATAAAGTTATTACTTACAAATCATTTATTAAAGTATTTTTTTGAAAAATTTTAATTTCAATTCTGTTGAAATTAGTTTCAATTTTAAAAGTCTTAACGCAATTCTTTGAAATAAATCCAACTATATCTTAATAAATATTAAAATTCATTTAAGAAATTCAATTATTTTCAAAAATTTTTTTTTAAATTCTCGTCAACATTTCAATTATCTTTATAAATAAATAGCAAAATTCTTTGACAAAATTCAATTATATTCAGGAATTTTAATAAAATTCATTGCAAAATTCAATTATTTTAATAAATAATAGTATTCACCACAAGAATTCAATTTTTTCAAAATTAATAAAATTCTTCGCAGAAATTCAATTATTTTCAAAAAAAAATCAAAAAAAATTGTCAACATTTCAATTATCTTTATAAATAAATAGCAAAATTCTTCGACGAAATTCAATTATTTTCAGAAATTTTAAGAAAATTCATTGCAAAATTCAATTATTTTCATAAATAATAGAATTTATCATAAGAATACAATTATTTTCAAAAATTTTAAAAAAATTCATGGAAAAATTTCAATTATTTTCAAAAATTTTTCTTAATTCAACGATTTTCAATATTCTACTGCGTTTCAATAAAATTTCTCGAAGGAATTCAATTATTAAACAAAAATTTCAATAATATTCTACACAAACATTCAATTATTTTCCAAAAAAATAAACATTTTACAGGAATTCAATTATTTAAAATAGAATTTGCATAATTTGCATTTTTTTTTGGAAAAAATTAAATGTTTTAAAATTTGTCATTATAAATTCTGCGCAGTAATTCAATTATTTTTAAAAGTAATAAAATTAAATTATTTTCAAAAATTTTAATAATAATATTTATTACGAAATTTCAATTATTTTCAAAAATTTTTCTTAATTCAACGATTTTCAATATTCCACTATTTTAATAAAGTTTCCTAAAAAAATTCAATTATTATTATAATCAAAAAATTTGACACTATTCTACACAAAGATTCAATTATTTTCCAAAAAAATAAAAATTTCACTCGAATTAAATTATTTAAAATAAAATTTCCATACATTTTTTTGGAAAAATCAAATGTTTAAAAATTTGCCATTAAATTTTGCGCAGTAATTTAATTATTTTCAAAAGTAATAAAATTCAATGATTTTCAAAAATTTTAATAATAATCATTGCAAAATTTCAATTATTTTCAAAAATTTTTCTTAATTCAACGATTTTCAATATATTTTATACAAATGTTTTAAAATTTGGCATTAAATTCTTAGCAGTAATTCAATTATTTTCAAAAGTAATAAATTTCAATTATTTTTAAAATTTTTAATAAAAAGCATTGTAAAATTTCAATTATTGTCAAAAATTTTTCTTAATTTAATAATTTGTATATCTATTATACTTCAATAAAATTTCTTAAAAGAAATAAATTTTTTTAAAATAATTTGACAAAGTTCTACTCGAATATTCAATTATTTTCTAAAATAATGAAAATTTCACAAGATAATTCAATGATTAAAAATAGAATTTGAATAAATTTTTCGAAAGAAAAAATCAGTTGTTTAAAACTTTTTAAAAAAAAATCTTCGCAATAATTCAATTATTTTCAAAAATAATAAAACTTGCAGAATTTCAATTATTTTAAAATACAATTTTAATCGACTTCCTTGAAAAATCTTTAAAAATTCTTAAAAATTCTGATTAAATTTCGTCGAAAGAATTCAATTATTTAAAAATTTGCTGATAAAATTATGTTTAAAAATTCAATTTTAAGAAACATTTAATTATTCAATAAACTATCTATCATTGTATTTAAATAATTTAATTCTCGTAGAATTTTCTAATAAAAATCGATATAAAAATTAATTTCAGTTTAAGTTTCTGATAATAATTGAATTTTTGAGAAGTCACTAATAATTGCAATTTTTATTTTATTTTTATAAATAATTGAATTTTGTAAATATTTTAAATTAAAATCTTTGGTAATAAGAGTTTTCATGACATGCGCGGTAGATCTGCGCAAAAGTAGAATAAAGCGTTTTTTCGCTGCGCATTATCAGTTTGAAAAATTTACCTGCACGATAAGATTCTATAAACTTTTTCGCATTTGTAGAAAATCATTGCGCAGATTTAGAAGGTGGCAAACAGTTCTGCGCAAGACATGCGCGATAGATCGGCGCAGTAATAGTTTTAATCATTTTTAGCTGCGCATTAGCAATCTTTGTGACAAATTACCTGCGCAGTAAGATTCCAAAGACTTTTGCGCAGATCTAGAAGTTGACAAACAGTTCTGCGCAAGACATGCGCGGTAGATCTGCGCAAAAGCTTTAAAATGCCTTCTTTTGCGTTTATTCGTAAAATTGACGAGTAAAAAATAGAAAATTTAATGAAAATTAAAGAATACATTATGTATAGAAATATTTATAGAAACTTTATAGAAATTTTTTATAGTAAATAATTTTTTTCTGATAAATTTCCTAAAATATTAAGATTATTGTTTCGGTATTTTTGATATTTTTTTCCCTTATACACCCTTCAATTTTTAAAGTATAGGTGAGACAGTTAGCGGTCAATCATCAAAATGATCGACATACGAGTGAACATGAGGATTAGTAAACGACAGATGATTTGTATAGTCAAAAAAAAAAAAGAAATTTTTTTTTCGATTGTCATGCCTCGTGCGTTGACAATGAATGATCCAGCATCCGTATCGTTAAGATCTGAACTCTTACAGATTTATTATACCGTTAACTTAAATATATATATTTCGTTCATCATGAAAACTATTGTATAACCGTTTTCATCTTTTGGACAGACCTTTTTTTTCTCGTAATCCATTTTATCATCATCGTGGGGGGAAGAAAAAGAGACCTCTCGATCTTATCTTAGACAACTGATACACACAATACTTTCGTCAGCTTTTTCTCAATGAGTCATTCTCCCAAGACTGAGTGAGGTAAATCTGGATAAAAGATATAATTTATTTCCCTTGGATTCCACTTTTTTTTCTCTCCTTCTTCTTCTTCTTCTTCGTCGACTTCTTCTTTTTTTCTTTTCGACTACTATTAATCTTTATCAATTCTGATATCACTATTAATCTTTATTCTGAAGTGATAAAATTTATCTAAAAATCTTCTTTTATTTCTTGATTTAAAATAATATATATATAGAGATTTTTCACTATAAAGAGGTTTCTCTTTTATGATGTAAAAAAGAAAAATATTTACCTGCTTCATAAAATTTTTCATGATTAATGATAGTTCCAATTAGCTGGTCCTTAATCAATAGAAATGTGAGTTAATTGACTCGGTATTTTTTTAGTTCTTCATAAAGTAAATATTGTTATGAATAATCGTTTTTTCAAAATGCTTCTTTTAAAAAACAAGGGACCACGCCCTTTACAATTGTCTTGACTCGTGGATCTGGAAAATATGACTGAAAGAGAGGCCTATCCTTTTTACGACATAAACGATTTGTTCCTTCTGTCATCGGCAATTTTTGCAAAACAATAACAATTAACGTGAAATCCACTCGAGCGGACAAAGAAAGTTTCGATAATAAAAATTACGAAAACTATATAGTAAATTACTTGGAAGTCAAGGCTAATTTCAATTTAATAGTTTTGTAGGGAGTCTATTGTCTTGTCTTCAATATATATACGATTGTTGAAGAAGATTGAGCATTCGTGGAAGCTGTTAAATACTTGTGCGCATCTCTAGAAATCGCTAAATGCTACTGCGCATGCGTAGAGTAATTGAAATCGTTGTGCGCAATTGTAGTGATTGTAGAAAATATTTTTGCGCAATTTTATAAACTTTTAAGAACGTTTGCGCATTAGCAGAAGTCGAGAAATACTACTGCGCAACTTTTTGAGGCTGTAAAGTCCGTTTGCGCATTAGCCAAAGTCGAGAAATACTACTGCGCAACTTTTTGAGGCTGTAAAGTCCGTTTGCGCATTAGCCAAAGTCGAGAAATACTACTGCGCATCCCTGGGAGCGATCAAACACTAGTGCGCAACTTTATAAGCTTTAAAATTTTACTGCGCATGCCTGAGATCGATTAAAAACTAGTGCGCAGCTTTTTTTAGACTTTAAAGTACGTTTGCGCATTAGTAGAAGTTGTAAAATACTACTGCGCATGCTTAAGAGTGGTGAAACACTAGTGCGCAGTCGCGGGGGTTAGAAAAATTTACCTACGCAACTTTAGAAGCTTCTTAATACGTTTGCGCATTTGCAAAAGTCGTGAAATACTACTGCGCATCCCTAGGAACAATCAAACACTAGTGCGCAGCTTTTTTAGGCTTTAAAGTACGTTTGCGCATTAGTAGAAGTTGTAAAATACTATTGCGCATGCTTAAGAGCGGTAAAACACTAGTGCGCAATCGTAAGGTCTGAAAAAATGCTTCTGCGCAGCTTTCTAAGCTTTATAACTCATGTGCGCATAAGTAGAAGTCGTAAAATACTACTGCGCATGCCTAGGAGCAACAAAAATCTTGTGCACAATTTTAAATGACGCGAAATATTTTTGCGCCTGTTGAAAAGCGATAAAAATACTTGAGCAATATTTTAAACACTTCTGCGCAGACGAAAGTGCGAAAAATGCTGATCTATGGCGCATTTAAAATGTAATATGCGCAATAGATCTGCGCGAATCCTATAATCAAATCTAGTATTTCTTCGAATAAGTACAATTTCCTGGAGGATTTATATTTTTTTAAATTTTCATAATAAAAAAAAAAATGTCTAAGAGTTCTATTTACATGATATTATATAAAATGATGAAAATTACAAATGTGCGCAATAGATCTGCGCAAATTTTAAATGTATGTAAATTCTTCTCTCTTCTTGCGGTATTTCTTGAAGGATTCATAAAGTTTGTTTCTTAAATTGCCAACACTCTCGCATAATCATTATATATTTACTTTTTACTTCAAAAATCGATTAAGAATAAAAAACATGCGCAGTAGATCTGCGCAGATCTGTAATTAATCTGAATTTTCTCATTTTTTTTCAATATTTTTTTAGATGTTCATCACTTGTATTTAAAATTACCAATTAAGTAAAAATATTTGTATTATTCGTTATTCAAAAAAAGTGACGAAGAATTCAACATGCGCAATAGATCTGCGCAGATTAAAGACTCATTTGATATTTCTATGAATTTGTACTATTTCTTAGAGGATTTTTTTATTTATTTCGACTTTTTAACTTTGTAGAAAAATTATCAAAAAAGAAATAATTGTATTTCAATTATTGTTTGTTATATAAAAACGACTTAAAATCCAATATGCGCAATAGATCTGCGTAGATTTAGGTCTCAAAATTTTTTACTATTTAGAAGATTTATATTATTTTAACTCTTTAACTTTAGGAAAATGGTCTAAAAAAAGAAAAATTGTGTGTTAATTGTTGCTTTTTTTAGAAAAACGGCTTAAAATCCAATATGCGCAATAGATCTGCGCAGATCTAAAATTATTCACTATTTTTCCATTTTTTTTATCATTTCTTAGAGGATTTAAACAATTCTCTTTCCTAGTATAAAATTTCTAAAATTTACATATTTTTTTATTTACATTTTACTTGAAAAATAGTCAAAAAAAAATACAAACGTGCGCAATAGATCTGCGCAGTTCTAAAATTTCTTTACTATTTTTCAAATTTTTACGATTTCTTAGAGGTGTTGAACAATTTTTTTTCTTTTCGTAAAATTTTTAATAGAAATATATTGTTATATTTAAATTTTACTTGGAAAGTAGCTTAAAAATAGAAACATGCGCAATAGATCTGCGCAGATATAAAATTTTTACGGAATTTCCTTCGAACTCCTACTAGAATTTTTACTATTCTTCTATTATTTGTCAACTATAGCTAAAAATCGCATAATAGAATTACTTAAAAGAATAACTGAAAATGCAAACATGCGCAATAGATTTGCGCAGAACTAAAACTCCTCCAGTATTTCTTAGAATTCACAACATTGTTTATAGCAAAATTTTTATTATTTTACTTTTATAGATTCAAAGTATCTAAAGAAAGAAAAATACTTTTTTTTAATTATTGTTTCTTTTGGGAAAAAGCGGTTGAAAATCCAATATGCGCAATAGATCTGCGCAAATCATTGACTTATTTAGTACTTTTTTCAAACTCTTACAATTTTTTATATGATTCATACTATTCTTTCATTGTTTTTAAATAGTTAAAACAACAAAAAATGTTTTGATGTACTTTTCATTTGAGATATGACTTAAAAATACAAATATGCGCAATAGATCTGCGCAAAACGTTCTTTTTACGATCTATATCTGCGCAGTAGTATCGTATAGCATATAATCGTGCGCAGAATGGTTCCTAACGATTATTGAATGTTTTAGATGATAAAAATTCAAATATGCGCAGTAGATCTGCGCAAAACGTTGTTTTACGTTCTACAGCTGCGCAGTAGTAATGTATAGCATATTATCATGCGCAGAATGGTCCCTAGCGATTATTAAATGTTCTAGATGATAAAAATTCAGAAACAACAATAATAAAAAAAATTCGAAATTGCATTAAAATTGAAAATAAGGGAAATAACAAAATTTTTTATATTTAAACCCCAGACAAAGGGATTGATTCTAGTTTAACGATCAACATGATTAAATTTATTTTTCTCTAAAAAAGTTGGAATCATTTCATCTATTTCAGAATTTTTTCCCCTTGGAAAATTTTCAAGCTCGAATCATTCCTCGGGGCCAGAATCATGAGAGGTTTTACATGCAGATGTGAGTTATCGATCGTGACTCCTTTGGGTTTGTTCTATGTCGGGATGAGCGAGAGAGATAGAGAAAGCCGCGTCAGTAGACTTTTAGAAAAAAAAGTATAGAATAGAATCGTGAGGTGATGAGACAGCGGAATAAAAACCACAAAAAAGCTCTTTTCTCGAAAGTGTGAAAAAGAAAATATTCACTTCTTGTCCTAAAAATTACTTTATATAAATTCAATTCTTGTTTCTTTCTCTATTTTTTATATTCTCTTTCCTCTCAATTGATTAACTGTTTAATTTTCCTTATTACTATGTATAAAAATTCCTACTTCTATCCTTATTAGACTTTACATTCATTTTTTTTTTTGTTTTTAAATGGAATTTTATGTGAAAAAAATTTTTTTTCGTGTTTATTTTTTTAACCCCCTTTCCCCCCTTCCTTTAAATGAGAGATGAAATGAATATACGCTTTTTACCGCATTGCTGCATATCGATTCTAATATAATTTAACGTTCGGCTTTAATGTGTATGTGTGTGTGTGTGTGAATGTACACAGTTTATATTTCCAGAGCTGGCAAATGCAGTTTTGTGGAATTGAAAACCGGAACTATTGAATGACTTGCGTTTCTGTATGCGAATGTACGTATATATTTGAAAGATTGAAAACGAGTCATAACGATCAACTCTAATTTGTATTCGAAGCATCATTTTCAAGATCGCGCGATTCCTGGTTTCAAGTATAATTGCGTGTTGAAAAATTTACATCTTGATGTAGGTATATATATACGGTAAAAGAGGATTGAGAGAGAGAGAGAGAGAATGAAATTTCATTGAAAAAAATAGAGAAAGAGGGGAGGAGGTAGAAAACAAGAGGGAGATAAAAAGAAGGAGTGCCTCTCCTTCTTTTCTCTATTTTCTACTTCGTTCCTCTCTTTTTCTATTATTTTCTATTATTTTCTTTCTATCTTTCTATTTTTCTATTTTTCTCTCTTTCTACTCTCTTAGTTTCTCCTTTCCTATCCTTCTTCCTTATTCAATATTTTTTTAACCCTTCTTTTCTACTTCTTTCTATCCCTCTTTTACCTTCTAATTTTCTATCAATTTTCGTTTCTAAATTTTACAGGGAACGAAAATAGAGATTAAGAAAGAAAAGAGTAGAAAAAGGCGAAAAAGCAAAACAAAGATAGTTAGGGTAGAAAAAAAGATAGAAAGGATAGGAAAAAGTTGGTAAAGAAAGAAAAAAAGTAGAAAATAGAATAGAAAGGGGAAGCAAAAGAGAAAAAATACGAGATAGAAAGTAGAAAATAAAATATAGTAGAATATAGTAGAATATAGTAGAAAATAGAGTAGAATAGAGTAAAAAGTAGAGTAGAATAGAGTAGAATATAGTAGAAAATAGAGTAGAATAGAGTAAAAAGTAGAGTAGAATAGAGTAGAATATAGTAGAATAGAGTAAAATGTAGAGTAGAATATAGTAGAATAGAGTAGAATGTAGAGTAGATTAGAGTAGAAAAGGGGCCATCCACATATTACGTCACACTATTTCTGGACATTTTTGACCCCCCACCCGTCCCCCATGTCACACTCTATTACATACATTAGCGCCATTTTTACTGCAGGGTGTCACAAATAGTGGATAGCCCCAAATAGTAGAATAAAATAGAGTAAAAAGTAGAGTAAAATACAATAGAAAATAGTAAAATGAAAAGTAGAATGTAAAGTAGAAAATAGTAGAATAGAATAGAGTAGATTGTAGAGTAGAATAGAAAAGAGTAAAATGTAGTGTAGAATATAGTAGAAAATAGAGTAGAATGGAATAGAGTAAAAAGTAGAGTAGAATAGAAAAAGGAAAAAGAAGAGTAAAATGTTGAATAGAATAGAGAAGAATGTAGAATAGAATAAAATAGAGTAAAATGTAGAGTAGAATATAGTAGAAAAGAGAAGAATCTAGAGTAGAATAGAATAAAGTAAAATATAGAGTAGAATATAGTAGAAAATAAAGTAGAATATAATAGAATAGAGTGCAATGTAGAGTAGAATATAGTAGAAAATAGAGTAGAATAGAGTAGAGTAGAATGTATAGTAGATTAGAATAGAGTTAAATGTACAGTAAAATGTAGAGTGGAGTATAGTAGAAATAGAGTAGAATATAGTAGAATAGAGTAAAAAAGTAGAGTAGAATAAAGTAGAAAATAGAGTAGAATAGAGTAAAATGTAGAGTAGAAAATGGTAGAATAGAATTGAGTAAAAAGTAGAGTAAAATAGAGTAGAAAATAGAGTCAACTAAAGAGTAGAATGTAGAGAAGTATATAGTAGAATAGAAAAGAGTAGAATAAAAAAGAGTAAAATGTAGTGTAGAATTTGGTAGAAAATAGAGTAGAATGGAATAGAGTAAACAGTAGAGTAGAATATAGTAGAAAATTCTATATAGAATATAGTGGAATATAGAATATAGTAGAATAGAACAGAGTAAAAAGAAAAGTAGAATGTTGAATAGAATAGAATAGAGTAGAATGTAGAATAGAATAAAATAGAGTAAAATGTAGAGTAGAATCTAGAGTAGAGTAGAGTAAAAAAGTAGAGTAGAATAAAGTAGAAAATAGAGAAGAATAGAGTAAAATGTAGAGTAGAATAGAGTACAAAATGGTAGAATAGAATAGAGTAAAAAGTAGAGTAAAATAGAGTAGAAAATAGAGTCAAATGAAGAGTAGAATATAGTAGAATAGAATAGAGTAGAATAGAGTAAAATGTAGAGTAGAATAGAGTAGAAAATGGTAGAATAGAATAGAGTAAAAAGTAGAGTAGAATAGGGTCGAAAATAGAGTCAAATGAAGATTAGAATATAGTAGAATAGAATAGAGTAGAATCTAGAGTAGAATAGAATAGAGTAAAATGTAGAGTAGAAAATAGTAGAAAATAGAGTAAAAAGTAGAGTATAATAGAGTACAATGTAGAGTACAGTGTAGAGTAGAATAAAAACAAGAAAGTAGAAAATAAAAAAGAGATGGAAATGAATAAAATAAAAATAATAGATAAAGAAAATAAGAGACAGAAAATAGAAATTAAAAAAATAATATAAAAATGAAGGAAAATATTTTAAGAAAACGTGAAAATGTAGAGGCAGAAAATAGAAAATAAAAGAAAAAGAGAGGGGAAGATAGGGAGGAAGTAAAAAATAGAAGAAAGAAGTGAAATAGAGTAGAAAATAGAAAGGGTGGTTGGAAGTAGAAAATAGAATAATGAAAAAAGAAAAAGAGAATAAAAAAGAAATAAAAAAGGGAATGCAATAGAGTAAAAAAGAGGTAGAAAGTAGAAAATAAAAGAAAGTTGAAAAAATGTTAAATACAATAAAGACAAAGTAAAAAATAAAGAAAGAGAAAGGGAGAAAAAGGTAGAATAGAATAGAGTAAAGAGTAGAGAAGAGTAGAAAAATATAGTAGAATAGAATAGAATAGTAGAAAATAGAGTAGAGTAGAAATAGAAAGAAAGTAGAGAATAGAGTAAAGTAGAAAAAAGAGAGATAGAAAACTGACAGAGAAAGTAAGGAATAGAAAGTAGAAAATATAACAGAAGAGTAGAATAGAATGAGTTAAAAATAGAGTAGAATACAGTAGATTAGAAATTAAAAAAGTAGAAAATTGAGTATAGAGTAGTATAAAGTGGAAATGTAGAGTAGAGTAGAGTAGGAATAAAAAGAAGTAGAAAATAGTAGAAAAGCGAAAAACTGATAGAGAATTGAAGATACCTAAAGTAGAAAATATAAGAAAACGGGGTGAAAAAGAGAAAAAAAGAAGAGGCAGAAAATAGAAAGTAAAAGAAAAACTGAGAAAAATGTAGAAAAATAAGTAGAAAACAGAATGAGAAGAAAAAAGACAGAGGTGACAGAGTAGAAAATAAAAGAGGAAAGAGAAAGAATAGAGAGTAGAAAAGAGCAAAAAGTGAGTAGAAAATCAAAAAAAGTAGAGAGAGGAAGAGTATAGTAGATAAGATAGTAGTAAAGTAAAGTAGATAAGGAGAGTAGAAAATTAAAAATTTTATCTACTTTATTTTACAGTGTGAAAAAATAAACAGTATTGAAAAGAGAGACAATGTAGAAAAAAGGAAGAAATGGACAGAGGAAAGGAAAAGAGAGTAGAAAGTAGAATAGAGAGAGAGAAAGAGAGAGAAACAGGGATAGTAGAAAAAGAGAAAAATTAGAGGGAGTAGAGAGAGTGGGGATAAAAAGAGAGTGAAGGAGAGAGATGTAAGTTACGAGATAGACCCTTTTTCAATGATATCAAATACTGAAATCTTTTCCTGTCTCACAGAACGAAACAGAATGATTTATCATTATTGAAAGCACGGGCCAATTCTGCACCACCCTGCGCATCACTACACTTTTATGCAGATCACGACGCTGACAATCAAAAAAATT
The DNA here is from genome assembly GCF_015476425.1 of Leptopilina heterotoma. Taxonomy (NCBI): domain Eukaryota; kingdom Metazoa; phylum Arthropoda; class Insecta; order Hymenoptera; family Figitidae; genus Leptopilina; species Leptopilina heterotoma. Next base: position 440,786 of record NW_025111081.1, on the reverse strand, counting down.
CATTCACTGCTTTCTAAATTCATAACAGAAGCGTCTTCTGATTTAGTTTTTATACAATTTTTTTTCCCATGACAATTTTTTTTTTGCTTGACATTAATTTTATTTAATCCAACTAATTTTTATTTGCTTCAACTTTCTGTTTATTTGATTCAACTATATTTTATTTAATTCAATTAAATTTTTATTTCTTTTAAGGGCATTTGAAACTTGATGACGTCACACATGCTTTGCACAAACTGAAACGTCATCAAGGTTCAAATGCCCTTAAATAAATTTAATTTTTAATTAGTTTTCAACAAATATTTATATTTATGTGTTATTTATTATTTATTGCTTTTTTGTATATTTCTGTTAAACAAAATTGTTTTCGATTGAAAATAATTTCTATTTTCTAGGTTTAAGTAAATTTTATTATTGCTTTATGAAAATATTTTTTTAGGTTCAAAATAAATTTTTTTTTTCAAATAAATTCTTTTTTCTGGTTTAAAAATATGTTTTATTTGTTTTCACATTATGCTTTATTTCTTTTCACAAAATATTTTGCTTGGTTCAAAATAAATATATATTACTTGTTTCAAATAAATTTTATTTACGTCGAGAAAATATTTTGTTAGGTTTAAATAAATTTTGTTTTCAAATAATGTAAACTTTATTTGTTTGGTTCAAATAAATTTTATTTCTATTAACTATTTTTATTTTGTTTAAAAAAAATTTTATGAATTTTAAAGGTAATTATTTCGTTCAACAAATTTTTATTTGTATTAATAATTTGTTTGCACAACTATTTTTTTATTTGTTTTTAATAGAAATTTAATTTACTTTAATAAATTTTGAATTAGTCTTACATTGAATTAGTCCTAATTAGTTGAAATAAATTTTCATTAGCTCAACTAATTTATTTTTTCCTTTAAAAAAATTTTTATTGACTCAAAATTTTTTCATTTGGTTCAAATAAATTTTTACAATTTTAGAAATAATTTTTATTTCAAAAAAATTTGCACTGTTTCAATAAAAATTTTTTTATTTAGAAAATAATTTCTTTAATAAAGTTTAAATTTTTCTGAATCAATTTTTTTGCTAATTCAATTAAATTTTCTTTGGTTAAAAAAAAATTGTATTTATTAAATGAAAATGATTATTTTTAAAAACTAACGAAATTATAAATTTTAATATTTATATTTTCTTTATAACAATTTCTTTGAACAATTACTTTCATAATCTATCTTTCTTCAAACTAATAAGTAGAGAAAAATAATTTTTTTTTTTTTGAAAAAATTTCCCTAATTTAACCGCATTGTATTAAATCTTGCGTCATTGAAGGGGAGGAGATTTTTCTGTTTTGAAAAAGCGTATTAATATTTTGTGTGACCTAAATGTCGAAACTGTTAATTATAAAACAATTATAGGTAGTCCATTAGAGGGTTTTTTTTCTCTTCCCTCTTTTTTCTTTTTTCCTCGCTCCAATGTGAAGAAGAAGATGAAGAAGAATAAGAAGTAAAAGCCATTAGTCATCCTTTAATAGTTTTCAAATGCAACAAAAATTTTAAATAAAAACACGTTTTGGGATTCAATAATGAATTTTAGAATTTTAGGCCCCAATTTTTACGGACAAAGATAAACTGTGGACAAACAAAACCATTTCAATGTTGTATCCAGATTCCATGCTTGGGAAGATAAATATAGTTTTCTCGAGTGATTGTCTCACTTTGCACCAGAAAGAGAGAGAGAGAGAGTACTTTAATACTTAGGAACCCCAGTAAATTTACATTTTTCGCGGTTAGTCCGAGTGATTTGTGTGCCAGAATGAAAATAACTTGAGTTTGTAGTTCAGTCACTCCAAGCATATAGAGGGTCGCAAAATTCACCAAAAAACAAAAGAAAATAACTTTCAATATTTATTTAAAAAAATGAAAAAAAGGTAGAAAAAATAATTTCATAAAATAAATAACAAATGTAATTAAAATATAACATTTATTTCCTTCTTTTCTTATTGTTAAGAAATGCAAAAAAAATACGTAAAATAGTTTTATTCCCTGAATAAATGCAAACGTGCGCAATAGATCTGCGCAGAACTAAAATTTTTTCACTATTTTTCGAATTGTTACCATTTTCTAGAGAATTTAAAACAATTTTTCTTCTTTTTGTAAAATTTCTAAAACTCACATATTTTTATATCTATATTTTACTTGGAAATAAGCTTAAATATAAAAACGTGCGCCATAGATCTGCGCAGATCTGAAATTTAGCATTTTTTCGAATTTTTTCTATTATTTTTAGAAGATTTATAAGTTATTTTGACACTTTAACTTTGGGAAGACGGTAAAAAATAAAGGAACAATTAAACTTGTTTCAGAAAAAAAGGTTTGAATTCTAAGATGCGCAATAGATCTGCGCAGATCTGAAATTTAGCACTTTTTCAATCATTCTTAGAAAATTTATAAATTATTTTAACACTTAAACTTTAGGAAAATGGTCAAAAAATGGAACAATTGTGATATACTTGTTGCTTGTTTTAGAAAAAAAGGTTTAATTCAAAGATGCGCAATAGATCGGCGCAGATCTAACATTTAGCAGTTTTTCGAATTTTTCTTTTATTTTTAGAGGATTTATAAATTATTTTGTCACTTTAACTTTAGAAAAATGGTCAGAAATAAAGAAACAATTGAGCTTGTGTCAGAAAAAAGGTTTAAATTGTAAAATGCGCAATAGATCTGCGCAGATCTGAAATTTAGCATTTTTTCGAATTTTTTCTATTATTTTTAGAGGATTTATAAATTATTTTGATATACTTTAACTTTAGGAAAACGGTCAAAAATAAAGGAACAATAAATTGAGCTTGTTTCAGAAAAAAAATTTAAATTTGAACATGCGCAATAGATCTGCGCAGATCTAAAATTTAGCCTTTTTCTATTATTCTAAGAGGATTTATAAATTATTTTGACACTTTAACTTTAGGAAAATGTTCAAAAAATGGAACAATTTGATATATTTGTTGCTTGTTTCAGAAAAAAAGATTCAATTCAAACATGCGCAATAGATCGGCGCAGATTTCAAAATTTTTTCAATTTTTTCTATCTCTTACAGAACTTATAGTATATTGACTCTTTAACTTTAGGAAAATGATCAAAAATAAAGGAACAATTGATCTTGTTTTAGAAAAAAAAAATTAAATTCAAACATGCGCAGTAGATCTGCGCAGATATAAAAATTTATAAAGTATTTTCTTTCAAACTCCTACTACAATTTTTACTATTCTTTTATTATTTATCAAATAGCGAAAACTCGTATAATCGAATTACTTGAAAAAAGCTGAAAATACAGACATGCGCAATAGATCTGCGCAGAACTGAAACTCCTTCTTGATTACTTAGAATTCACAATATTTTTTAACAAAATTTTTATTTTTACTCTCATACATTTAAAATATATCTAAAGAATTAGCAAAACACTCGTATTTTAATTGTTGGTTTGGGAAAAAGCGGTCAAAAATCCAATATGCGCAATAGATCTGCGCAGATCTACAGTTTCTTTCCTATTTTTCAAATTTTTACCATTTCCTACAAAATTTGAACGGTTTATTTTCTTGCAAAATTTCTAAATCTCACATACTGTCATATTTACGTTTTACTTGCAAATTAGTTTAAAAATTGAAAATTGAAATGCGCAATAGATCTGCGCGGATCTAAAATTTCATCTCTATCATTTCTTAGAGAATTTAAACAATTTTATTTCTTCTCGTAAAGTTACTAAAACACACATATTGTTATATTTACATTCTACTTGAAAATAGCTTGAAAATATAAATATGCGCAATAGATCTGCGCAGATCTGAAATTTTTTATTTTTTTTTGAATTTTTTTCATTTTTTAAAACATTTATATATATATATAGTATTTTGACTCTTTAACTTTAGGAAAATTGTCAAAAAAAGGAACAATTGGTAAATATACTTCCTACTTAATTTACAAAAAACTGTTCAATTTCTAATATGCGCAATAGATCTGCGCAAATCGAATTTTTTTCACTATTTATCGAATTTTTACCATTTCTTATAGAGAATTAGACAATTTTTGTCCTTCTTGTAAAATTTTCACAACTCTTATATTGTTTTATTTACATTTGACTTGAAAAATAGCTTAAAAATAGAAACATGCGCAATAGATCTGCGCAGATCTGAAAATTTTGGCATTATTTTTCGAATTTTCACAATTTCTTAGAGGATTTAAAACAATTTTTTTCTTTTTGTAAAATTTCTAAAAATCATACACAGTTATATTTACATTTTACTTGAAAAGTAGCTTAAAAATAGAAACATGCGCAATAGATCTGCGCAGATCGGAAATTTATGCATTTTATTCAACTTTTTCTATTTCTTAGAGAATTTATAGTATTTTGACTCATTTAAGAAAATTGCTAAAAAGAATAATTTGTTTTAATATTTCTTGTTTAATTTAGAAAAAATGGTTCAAATTCAAACATGCGCAATAGATCTGCGCAGTTCATAGACTCAAATACAATATTTCTTTGAATGAATACTATTTTTTACAGCACTGTAAAAAATTTTATCTTAAGAAAAAGTCAAAGAAAAAGAAGAATAGTTGTTCTAAATTAAAAAAAAATTCTTTTTCTATTTAGATTTAGAAATTTTTTATATTTAGAAAGAAGAAACGTTTCAATTTGCATCGAGTAAAAAGTTGAAAAAAAAATTTTTAAATTTAGGTCATCATTGTAGTTAAATTTTCAGAGTGTAAAATCTAGAATAACGCATATATACATATATTTTTCTATTCCCTTTCATATCTTATTTATTTTTAAATAAAAATGGGGTAAAGAAGGAAAAAAAAAATTTTTTTAAAACTTTTGTAAAAGAGATTTTCAATAGACATGCATATATATACACAAAATTTTTACGACTCTATATTGACGAATTTTTATGACTTGGCCTTCAACAGAAAACTATTATTATTGCCTGAATTTCTCACCTCGGCCTTTCTTTGATTTCTTTTTCTTATTATTATTCTTTACCTCCCCTCCCCCCTCTTACGCCTTCATTCTTCTTTTCAACACCCTTAAAAAAACAAGTGCCGTTATTATTGCTCTCTAAATAATAATAATAATAAGAATAATAACATAATAATTATTAATAAATAAAAAAATTTATATTCCAAAAAATATAAATAAATTATAAATAAAAGAATAATATATAAAAAATTGCGAATAATTATAAAAATTAATATCATTCTCCCTGAAATACCTAAAATAAGGCATAAATTAAAAATAACAATAATTATAATTACTATTTTTTTTATTTTTAGTTTTATTATTATTACCTAATCTTCTTTTTTCACTTTTTTATTTTTTTCATTCTCTTTAAAAAGAAAAGAAATTTTTACTTTTTGAAGACTTTAAAAATTTTTAATTGTAAATTAATTTTTTTTCTTTTTAAGGGAAATTTAATTTTTTCAATTTCTGACAATAATTTATTTTAAAAAACTTTAATCTTAAACAACTATCATAAAATAATGAGACTTATAAATTATTAAATGAATAATTTTACTCAAATATTTTAAAATTAATTCAATTTTTAAAAGAGTTTTGTTTACAATTTTCATAAATAAATGAACTTCAAAAGGTTTTGATTTGAAATTTTATTAAATTTCAATTTTGAATGAATATAGTTAGAAATTTTAAAGAACTTAAATTTTTGAAAAATTTTAATCGAAGAATTTTAGTTAAAAACAAAAAAAGAATTGAATTTTGAAGAAGTTACAATTGCAATTACTTTCAAAAGTAATAAAATTCTTATCACAAAAATCAATTATTATGTTCAAAATTGAAAAAAAAATCTGGTCAAAATCCCAATTATCTTTATAAATAATAAAATTTTTCAAAATTCAATTATTTTCAAAAATTTTCATCATTTCAATAAAAGAATTCAATTATTTAAGGTAATAAAATTCTTTATAAGAATTAAATTTTAGAAAACATTCAATTATTCAATAAATAATTTACTTTTGTTTTTAAATAATTGAATTCTCGTAGAATTTTCTAATAAAAATTGATTTAAAAATGAATTTCAGTTAAAATTTTAGATAATAATTGAATATGAAAATAATTTTGAACAAGTTACTTTAACAATATTCTTATAATATAAAAAAATTAAATATTTATTTAAAAAATAAGTTATTGATATTTTTGAATAATTTTGCAATTAAAGAAATTCGTAAATAAATGTAACAGAACATTTTTTTTTTTGAGTTAAATTTGTTCCTTTATTTTCTAAAAATTCAAAAATTTTCATTTTCAATTAAAATTTGTAATTAAAAAATAGAATTTAAAAAAAAATTTTTTCCTTTATTTTTAAAAAACGTTTAATTTTATTAAAACAATTGTAATTAAGAAATAGAAAATGATGTAAATTATTTCCTTATGAAAATTAAAAAATTTTCTACAAAAATATTGTAATTTTTTTTTTCCCAAAAGAAAATAATGAATTTGTAAACAATATTATTATTAAGAATTAAAAATTATGCTTAACATGAAAATTTATTTTCTATTTCTTAATCATAATTTTTTATAAAAATTAACAATTTTCTATTTTTCATAAATAAAAAGGAGAAAAATTTTTCAAACAATATTTTTTAAAGAAAAAAAAAAAAAACAAAAGCATACAAAAAGTAACTTCAAACTGCTGGCAGAATGAATAAAAGAATACGAAGATTAATATAGTTAATACAAGTTAATATTATTTGTTTTCGTTTTTTATTTTATTGATATATAATTATTCAAATATATAAAGTTTCTTCTTTTCTTTTTGTTTCAGGTGAGTTAAACAATAAGATATTTTTCCTGTCGAGTTTATTTCGTAAGTAAAAATATTATATTTGAAATAAGAATTTATTATTTTTATTATTAATTATTTCTTATTATTATTATTAGCCTATAAGAAAAAAAATCGCTGTTCTGCTTTTAATGTAACATTACAGGTAATATTAATAATATTAAGTTAATGTTATAGGTAATGTTACATAAGAATGTTACATACAATTTTTAAATTAACATTACAGTTATATTACAGTAATATTTTAGGTAATGTTTCAGTAATATTAAAAAAACTGCTTTAAGGTAATATTACCGTATGTAATATTACAAATAATGTTACAGTAATTTTGCAGGTAATATTTCAGGTAATGTTTAAGTAATTTCTTTGGGTAATGTTACAGAAATATTACATGTAATGTTTCAGGTAACATTGCAGGTAATATTACTGCGATATTACAAATAATATTACAGTAAAGTTACAGGGAATATTACATTAATGTTAACCTTAATATTACTGGTAATATTACATTAATGTTACCTTTAATATTACTGGTAAAATGACAGTAATGTTTCATATAACATGGCAAGTAATATTACAATATTATTACAGTTAATATTGCAGTTAACATTACAGTAATGTTGCTAGTAACATCGCAGGTAATATTACAATAATATTACAAATATTATTATAGGTAATATTACAAATATTATTATAGGTAATATTACCTGCAATGTTACAGGTAACATTGCAGGTAATATTACAAATAATATTTCAGTAAAGTTGCAGGTAATATTACAGTAATGTTACAGGTAATGTTACAGGTAATATCACTAATATTACTGGTAACATTGCAGGTAATATTACAGTAATATTACAAATAATATTTCAGTAATGTTGCAGTTAATATTACAGTAATGTTACAGGTAATATCACTAATATTACTGGTAACATTACAGGCAATATTACAGTAATATTACAAATAATAAAATTACTGTAAAGTTACTGGTAATATTACAATAAAATTACTTAAAATCGTACAGTAATGTTACAGGTAATATTGCAGTAACGTTACAGGTAATGTTTCTTCTTCTTCTGAGAGTTATTTTTAAAAAAATTTCGTTTTCATTTTTCGGGGTGATAATAATAATAATAATAATGAACTACTGGGATTCATGATTCAAGACAGTGCGTTTGAACAGTAGTCTCAGATGTAATTGGCAAGTAATAAGAAGAGCCAGAAGCCTGAACTGTAAAACCGCAAAGGAGTTTTATTTGAAGATCCAGTTCTGTAACTATATATATAAATGCTCCTGTTCGTTTTGTTGGCCAAACGGGAGAAAGGAGCCATCTCACGGTGATGAAACGAAACTAAAAAGTCACTCACGAAAATTGACTCCGCTCTCTTTCTCCTCTCTGCTACCTACCTTACCGTCTCGTTATCATTCGTCGAGCACGCTCCTACGTCCGTGAAGATGACAGCACTGTGTATTTATTTTCAGATTTCATTTTCTTCTGTCTCTCTTTATCTTTTTCTTTCTCTCCATCTTCTTATCTCTTTCTCTCTATTTCTTTAACTTTGTCTTCAAATTTCAATATTTCAAAACGAAATCAAAAATTTAAATTTACTTGATTTAAAATTTTTATTCTGCAAAAAATTTTTAATAATTAAAAAATCATTTCTTTTTAATTCAAAACAAATTTTTTAATTGAATCTACTAACTTTCTTTATATGCTTCGATTCTTTTTTTTTTAAATTTAATATTTTAATTCTACTTAAAATTCATTTTTAATTACAAACAAATTCTTTTTATTTTTGATGTCAATAAATTTTTGTTTGGTTCAAATTTTCTATTTGGCTGAAATAAATGTTTTGCGATTTAAACAAATTTTTATTTAGCTCAAGAAATCTATGTGGCTCGATTTGGTTCAACAGTAATTCTTTTTTTTAATTCAAATAAAGTTTTGTTTAACTTAAGAAAAATTTTTTTCGACCTAATGGGGTCGCTTTTTTTGACCTATAGGTTAAAAAAAGGTCAAATTTGACCTAAATTCTGACCTAGGGTAACGATCCTTTAGAGAGTCCTTATAAGGCCTTTTTTCGACCTGTAGGTTAAAAATAGACCTAAAAAGGCCTAAATAAAAATGGTCTAAAATAGACCTAAATTTTGACCTACGGTAGTGACCCCTTAGAAGTCCTTTTGGGATTTATTTTTGACCTGTAGGTTAAAAAATAGGTCAAAATTGATAGTATACTAGTAATAATATTAATGTTATTAATATTAATTTTATTATTAATAATATTAATATTAAATAATAATGAAAATAATTATAAATAATGAATAAATATTCTAAAAAAAATTGAATTATAAATTCTGTCTCTCTCTCTGTCTCTCTCTTACGGAAAGCAGGTTTTCTCCAAGAAAGTACACAACATGTGTGTAAACGTCTTTCTCTGCCTTATGTAGAAATTTCGACATCAGATTTGCGTTCGATATCAACAGATGAAGGGGGCTAGGGGGGTGATCAGAGGGGGAAAAACACAAGGAATATTTAATTTTAATCCAATGTGTAATAGGTCGTTCTCTCTATTTCTGACCTGGGACAACAAGATATTGCAGTGAGAAATTATTTTGTAATATTAAAAAAAAAGAAGGAAAAATAAATTATGATGTATCAATAGGAAAATATATTTCTTAAGCCAAATAAAAATTTGTTTAAGGCCTTTTATTAAGATCTTTTTTTTTTGACAAAAATTCGATTATTTTCCCAAACAATAAAATTCTTCAAAGGAACTCAATTCTTTTTAAACATTTTAGTAAAATTTTTCGCAATAATTCAATTATCTTTATAAATAAGAAAATTTTCCCACGAATTCAATTAGTTTTGAAAATTTTAATAAAATTCTTAGAAACTATTCAATTATTTTCATAAATAATAAAATTCATCAAAGTATTTCAATTATTATTTTTAATATACTATTTTTTACAGGAATTGCTCGAAAAATGTAATTATACTTAAAAATTTAATTTCTATTTCTCGAAATAATCAATTATTTAAAAAAATGTTTTTTTAAAATTATTTGTAAGAATTCAATTATTTACTGAAATATCAGAATTTTTCACAGGAATTCAATTATTTTAAAAAATATATTAATAAAATTTTTCGAAAGAAATCAATTATTTTAAATGCAATTTTAATTAAATTTTTTTTGAAATTATTCAATTATTCTTTTAGATTTTAATTAAATTTTTCCGAAGAATTCAATTATTTACATAAATAATTCTTGGAAAGAATTCAATTATTTATTTATTTATTCAATTCAATTATTTTAATAAATTTGGAAAAAAATCGTTGGCAAGAATTCAATTATTTTCATAAATAATAAAATGCTTTTTAGGAATTCAATTATTTTTAAAAATAATTTAATAAAATATCACAAAAGACATTTAATTCTTGTCTAAAATTTTAATAGAATTCTTTGTAAAATTTAATTATTTTTAAAAACTTTTTGCAATTCAATGATTTTTAATATTTACTATTTTCATAAAATTTTCAAACAGAATTCAATTATTATCGCTTATTATTTAAACAATTTTTTGTAAAAATCTTCGTAAGAATTCAATTATTTTCGAATGAATAAAAAAAATTCTTAGAAATTCAATGATTTTAAATTAGAATTCGCATAAAATTAGTTGGAAAAAATGATAATTATTTAAACATTTTTATAAAATTCTTGGCAAGAATTAAATTTATTAGCAGGATAAGAAAGAAGTAAATATTTTTTATGAAAGTTAGGAAAAAGTGAGGAAAATAAAAAATATGGAATGGAATTTTTGTCAGTTTTTGAAGTGCGTCTAAAATGATTTTTTTCTGGTCGTCAAGTTCAATATTTCGATAGCTACTTTTTTTCTACATTTTTAGTTTAAAAGATATTTTTTTAAAATTAATAATGATTGAAAACGAAGTATGTGAGGGTCCTTATTAGGCTTTTTTTCGACCTGTAGGTTGAAAAATAGGTCAAATTCGACCTAAATTTTGACCTAGGGTAATATGGGTCCTTATGAGGCCTATTTTTGACCTGTAGGTTTAAAAAGTAGATCAAATTTGACTTGAATTTTGACCCAGGGTAATATGGGTCCTTAAGAGGCCTATTTTTGACCTGTAGGTTGAAAAATAGGTCAAATTTGACCTAAATTTTGACCTAAGATTATAAGGGTTCTTATGAGGCCTATTTTTGACCTGTAGGTTTAAAAAGTAGATCAAATTTGACCTAAATTTTGACCTAGAATTATAAGGGTCCTTATGAGGCCTATTTTTGACCTGTAGGTTAAAAAGGTCAAATTTGACCTGTAGGTTGAAAATAGGTCAAATTTGACCTAAATTTTGACCTAGGATTATAAGGGTTCTTATGAGGCCTATATTTGACCTGTAGGTTTAAAAAGTAGATCAAATTTGACCTAAATTTTGACCTAGAATTATAAGGGTCCTTATGAGGCCTATTTTTGACCTGTAGGTTCAAAAATAGGTCAAATTTGACTTGAATTTTGACCTAGGATTATAAGGGTCCTTATGAGGCCTATATTTGACCTGTAGGTTGAAAATAGGTCAAATTTGACCTAAATTTTGACCTAGGATTGTAAGGGTTCTTATGAGGCCTATATTTGACCTGTAGGTTTAAAAAGTAGATCAAATTTGACCTAAATTTTGACCTAGAATTATAAGGGTCCTTATGAGGCCTATTTTTGACCTGTAGGTTCAAAAATAGGTCAAATTTGACTTGAATTTTGACCTAGGATTATAAGGGTCCTTATGAGGCCTATATTTGACCTGTAGGTTCAAAAATATGTCAAATTTGACCTAAATTTGAACATAATTTAACATGAAGGGGGTGTTACCATGCATTAAAATTTAGGTCAAATTTGACCTATTTTTTAACCTACAGGTAAAAAATTGTCGGTATAAGGGGATGTTATATGTCAAAGAACAAAGGAAAGGTAGGTAAAATAAAGAAAAAGAGAAAAGCGAGAGAGAGAAATATGAAAAAAAGAAATAAAGAAAGAGAGCGAGAGAGAGAAAGAAAGGAAGGAGATAAGTCAACTGATTACCAGTCGAGTATGAAATTACAACGTAGAATATATATTCCATGCAACATGTGACATGTGGATTTATGTGGCATGCGTCTTACTAGTTGTTTATATAGGAAAGCATTGAAGGTGGTATTGGAACTGCATACACATATGCGGACAGTAAAAGCGTGTCTCTCTTTTGGTTACAAAGGAAAATCCGCGAGCGTTTATTTGTTATTACGTAAGACCATATACATATATATGTGTACCGCACCGGTTATAGTCAAAGACCTACCGCAAAAAAAAAAGAACACCCCACATGCTAACAACTTTTCATTTATATACATATATATATATCTACAAACATAATTGAAAACTTGTTGTTAGAATGTGGCTGTTTGTTTTGTTCTTTTTTAGAAAGAAAAAGAGAGAGAGAGAGAGAGAGAGAGATGAAAGTCACCGTCTCGAGACACCTGGTGTCATTGCAAACACGGTTCGAATGAAAATCATTGCAAATACATCAGCACAATATAACGGATTTGTCGAAATTCTAATCTCACGCTTTTATTATATAAAAAATGTCCATATACGATCAATTTTATACGGTTTTATTATTGTCTCCGACTTTCCGTATTTCATGATTTCTTCCCACTCCCCTTTTTCACCACTTGCTTATCTCCAAGTTTCTTTTCTTATAAATGGAATTTATTTCTATTCGAAAAAAAATCCATTGCATTTGAATGAGCAACTGTCGTTTTTCCAATTTAAATTCACAATGTTTTATGTTATCTTGATCCTTTTATTTTGAACAAAACGGATATTTCTGGAAATGTTTTCTGAACAATTTTTTTTCCAGGGACTGTCCATTAACCACGCCCCAAAATGAAAATACAAAAAAACTTCAAAAAATTTATTCTTTATTTTGGACACACCTTTTTGAACTTCTTCATTGCAAGTCTGCACCTTTAAATAAATCCAACATTTTCATTTTTGCCACGCCCCTTTGACTAAAGACAACACCTTTTTTATTTCAGCCCCGACCCTTCGACTGTGCTGACAATGTACATTTTATTAAAGTTACGCCCTGTAGAGTAAATTCAACGCCTTCTTCATTGTTGTCACGCCCCTTTGAATAATATTAACAAACTTTCTTTATTTAAACCACGCCCCTCTGACTAGAGACAGTGCCTTTTTATTTTAGCCACGCCCCGTCGACTAAAGAAAACGCCTTCTTTATTTTAGCCACGCCCCTTCGACTAAAGAAAACGCCTTCTTTATTAAAGTTACATCCCTCTCACTAAATATAACCCTGGGATTATTTTGGCCACGCCCCTTCAACTAAATGGAACGTATTCATTATTTTAGTCACGCCCCTTTAAATAAGATCAACACCTTCTTTACTTAAGCCACGCCCCTTCGACTAAAGGCAGTGCCTTTCTTTTTAGCCACGCCCCTTTGACCAAATACAATGCCTTCTTTATTTTAGCCATGCCCCTTCGGCAAAAGAAAATACCTACTTTAATTCAAACACGCCCCTTTGGCTAAAAAACGCCTTCTTTATGTTAGCCACGCCCCTTCGCCTAAGGAAAACGCCTTCTTTAATTCAACCACGCCCCTTTAAATAAAAAAATCACCTTTTTCATTTAAACTATGTTCTTATTCAATTATTTTTATAAATGGCAAAATTCTTCGCCGAAATTCAATTATATTCAACATTTTTTTAACAATTCATTGTGAAATTCAATTATTTTCATAAATAACAATATTCATCATAAGAATTCAATTATTTTTTTAAATTAATAAAACTCTTCGCAAAAATTGAATTATTTTCCAAAAAAATCTAAAAAATAATTGTCGTCAACATTTCAATTATCTTTATCAATAAATAGGAAAATTCTTCGACAAAATTCAATTATTTTCAGGAATTTTAATAAAATTTATTCCAAAATTCAATTATTTTTAAAAATTTTTAATAAAATTCTTGACAAAATTTCAATTATATATTTAGGAATTTTTATAAAATCAATTGTAAAATTCAATTATTTTCATAAATAAACAATATTCATCAAAAGAAATCAATTATTTTCAAAATTAATAAAATTCTTCGCAGAAATTAAATTATTTTTAGGAATTTTAATAAAATTCATTGCAAAATTTCAATTATTTTCTAAAATTTTTTTTTTAATTCCTGTAATTAAAAAAAAAAAATTTCAATATTCTACTATTTTAATAAAATTTCTCTAAAGAATTCAATTATTTTAAAAAAGAAATAAAAATTTTGCAGGAATTCAATTATTTAAAATAGAAATTGCATAAATTTAAAAAAAAAATCAAATGTTTTAAAATTTGTCATTAAATTCTTGGCGATAATTAAATTATTTTCAAAAAGTCATCTTAATTCAATAATTCATTTTAATTCCTCGAAAAATATATAATTATTCATAAAAATTTCATTAAAATTCGTCTAAAGAATACATCTATTTAAAAATTTGTTTTGATACAATTTTTATTAAAATTTTTCAAATGAATTTAATTATTTAAAAAAATTTTAATAATATTTTTTAATAAGAAATCAATAATACTTTGAATACACTTTTAACTGATTTCCTAGAAAGAATTCTACTTTTCTTCGCTAGAATTCAATTATTTCCAAAACGTTTTAATAATGTTCTTCTTAGAAATTCAATTATTTTCAAAAATTAATAAAATTATTCAAAGAAATTCAATTATTTTCCAAAAATAATAAAATTATTCACAGAAATTCAATTATTTTCCAAAAATAATAAAATTCGTCGAAAGGATTCGATTATTTACAAAGTTGATAAAATAATTTGTATATGAAACATTCAAATTATTCAATAAATTATCTATGTTTGCATTTAAATAAAATTGAATTCTCGTAGAATTTTGTAACAAAAATTGATTTAAAAATTAATTTCAGTTAAAGTTTTAGATAACAATTGAATTTTGGAGAAGTTACTAATAATTGCAATTTTTAGAAATAAAAATTGAATTTTGTAAAGGTTTCAAATTAAAGTCTTTGAAAATTTTAATTTTTCATACTTTTAATTAAAAATTTTATGGAACTATTTTTTTTCAAAAAGCTTAATCGAAATTTTTAAAAATTATTTCTAGTTTTTATTTTCTAATGTAATATTTAATTGAAGAATTTTCGAATAATTGAAATTTCACGTAAAATTGAATTGTAAACAAATGAATTTAAAAATTCTGAAAGGAAGAACTTTTTCAAAAATTATTAAAAATTTTTGATTTAAAGAAGAATTTTAGTTAAAAATTCTAGAAAATAATAATTGAATTGAAATTATGAAAATAATTTTTAAAAAGTTACAGTTACAATATTCTTATAATATTATAATATAAAATAATTATTTTATCACTCGGTCATTTTTAATAATATATTCTTAAAAGTTTTTGAATTTTCAAATTTTGAAAATCTTACTTCCTATGTAAAAATAATAATACGATTAAATATTTATTGAAAAATTGAAGTTATTGGTATGGAATAATTTGAAAAATTTTACTTAATTTTTAATGAAGGAGATTCGTTAATAAATCTATAATAGAATATTTTTTTGAGTATCTAATCATTTTGAGAGTGAATCGAAAATCAAAAATTGATAAAAAAAATTCTTTAGGGTCAAAGCAAAAAGTCAAAATTATTTTGTCTGAAAATCTGAGAAAAATAAAATTTAATTTTGTGTTAATTTTCTATTTTGTATCAAAATAATAATTATAATCTATAAAATTTTCTTTCATTTAACGAATTTTTTCAAAATAATCAAACTTTTGTCATTTTACTACAAAAAATTTACTCTTAATCTCAAAAAAGTTCTTATCTCAAATGAAGGGAAGATAAAATTCCGCATCTGATTTATGCATATAATATATAAATTTTCTTTTCAATTTTATCGAAATCAATGGAGAAATTTTAGTGTGCGGTTCACTTGAGCGCGCTCTTCCTCTATACATATATATTGATTCAATGGGTGAAAATAAATTTGCCCTTGGCATTGAATCTAAGAGTGAATCGTCCCAATAATGGATTTTTTTTCTTCGTCTCCACATCTCTATAATATACATATATATATATTTCATTTGACAGATATTATTGGACGATAGTCTTCCATCCTTTATAATTTTGTAACTCGTTGAAAGCGGAAGTTGACTATATATAAATGAGTCAATTGACAAGTAATTATCAGGATCGTTATCTGCAGGAAAAAGGAAAGGAGAATCTTGATTGTAGAATAATTGATCAATAAAATAAAGCCTTTAATAAAAAAAGGACCATCTCTAAACCAGATAAAGTATGCCAATAAACGAAAATTAAATCATAAAAGGATATCTGGGAAAATTAATTTAACTTTTTAATTAAAAAAAATAATTCTTTTTTACAAAAGTTAGAAAAAATGTTGAAGGACATTGGGTCGAAATTTTAATTTGGAAAATTTAAAATAGTCATTAAACTTAACTCAAAATTTGAAGGTTTTTAAGTAAAAATTTAGGTCAAGGAAACAAACAAGAACTTCAAGTCTAAAATTTTTGGTTTACGATTCGAAACATAAATCATAAATTTAGGTTTAATTTGATAAATCAAATGAAGAAAATCCTAAAATTTATATCCTAATTTTAAAAATTGAAAAATAAAAAGAAATAAAATTTAAAGATTATAATCTCTAAACTTTAGGTCAATATATACTTTTGGAAAATTAACCACAAACTTCAAAATGTTGATCACAATAATGTGAAACTGCAACAATAACCTCAATATTTAGGTCAAAATTTGCAGGTCAAAAATTGATCTTTTCGACCAATTTTAGGTCAACGTTTAAAAATTATTGGGAAAAAACTCTAAAAGTAGGTTAATTTTTACAAAATCAAGTTATTGACAAAAGTTCAAAATTTAGGTCAATTTCAAAAAGTGGGTCAACTTTAAATAGTAATTTTTTAATTTAGGTCAAAATACAAGTGAATAAAGCTAAAAACAACTTCAAGATTTAAAAATGAATCAAATTGATCCCTAATTGACAAGTGAAAATGCGAAAATGACAAAATTTAGGTCAAATTTTTTGATAAAAACTTGAAATAAGTTAAGAAGTCAAAATTTAGATAGTGTGTTCGAGGTCGAGGAAGGAAAAAGATGTTAAAATATAAGTCGCATGTCAAAAAGTTAGAATTTAGGTCAATTGTAAAAAATAGTTTTTAAGTTCAGGACAATTTTTAAAAAGTAGTTTTTTAAATGTATGTAGGTCAATTGTAAAAAGTTGTTTTTTAAATTTAGGTCAATTCTAAAAAGTAGTTTTTTTAAATTCTGGTCAAAATATAATAAGTGAATACAATTAAAGGTAGCTTTAAAATTTAAAAATTAATAAAATTGACTTCTAACTGACAAGTGAAAATGCGAAAATGACCAAGTTTAGGTCAAAATTTGTGTTGAAATAAGTTAATAAGTCAAATAGTTTTTAAATTCAGGTCAATTTTTAAAAAGTAGATTTTTAAATGTAGGTCAATTGTAAGTTTTTAAATTTAGGTAAATTGCAAAACGTAATTTTTTAATTTAGGTCAAAATACAAGTGGATAAAACTAAACATAACTTCATAATTTAAAAATTAAAAAAATTGACCTCTAATTGATAAGTGAAAACGTGAAAATGACAATATTTAGGTCAAAATTTTTGTTAAAATATGTTAAGAAGTCAAAATTTAGGTTTTTTCAGGTCAAGAAAAAAAGAAAAATTAAGAATATTAGTCAGAGGTCAAAAAGTTAGAATATAGGTCAATTGTAAAAAATAGTTCTTAAATTCAGGTCAATTTTTAAAAAGTAGTTTTTTAAATGTAAGTCAATTGTAATTTTTTAATTTAGGTCAATTTTAAAAAGTAGTTTTTTAAATTCAGGTCAAAATACAAGTGAATACAATTAAACGTTAACTTCACAATTTTAATAAATTAATAAAATTTACTTCTAATTGTCAAGTGGAAATGCGAAAATGTCCAAATTTAGGTCAAAATTTGTGTTAAAATAAGTTAATAAATCAAAAGTTAGGTTTTCTTCAGGTCGAAGGCAAAACAAAAATTAATTATTTTTAGGAAATTTTAATAAAATTCATTGCAAAATTAATTTATTTAAAAAAATTTTTTAATAAAATTAATGGTAAAATTTCAATTATATTCAGGAATTTTTATAAAATTCTTTGTAGAATTCAATTATTTTCATAAATAACAATATACATAATGAGAATTCAATTATTTTCAAAATTAATAAAATTCTTCGCTGAAATTCAATTATTTTCAGGAATTTTAATAAAATTCTTCGCTGAAATTCAATTATTTTCAGGAATTTTAATAAAATTCATTGCAAAATTCAATTATTTTTTTCAATTATAATATATTCATCATAATTTCAATTATTTTCTACAATTATTTTTTTTAATTCAACGATTATTAATATTCTATTATTTTAATAAAATTTCTCTAAAGACTTCTATTATTAAACAAAAAATTCTATAATATTCTACACAAACATTGAATTATTTACCAAAAAAAAATAAAAATTTCACAGGAATTCAATTATTTAAAATAGAATTTGCATAATTTTTTTTTTTAATTGAAGTTGATAAGTAGAAAAAATTCAGGTCAACTTTGAAACGTAGTACTTGAATTTAAGGTAAAAATGTGTAAAAGGAAAAATTGAACATAATCTCAAAATTTGAAAATTGATAAAGTGGGCAGAAAATTGACCTAAACTAACAAAGGGAGCTGTGAAAATGACCTCAAAAGTTAAAAGGTCAATTTTCGCAATTTTCAGGTCAAGCATAAAATCTTTATTAGTTTTTAAATTGTAGTTTAAAAATTTCTTTTTGCATTCAAAAGTTTAGTCTTAATTTTAAAAAAGAAATCAACAAGAACTGAAAATTAAATTTTGAGATAAAAATTTCTTTTTAATTTTACTCTCTAACCAAAAAGGAAAAAAGAATGAGAACATAAAGTTTTTTATCTGGAAAAGTGATTTTAATATATTTGTGAGTTCAGTACCATAAACTTGGATATAAAGTCTCCAATCTCGTGTATTTCAAGCCTGAATCGATACTGAGGCCCCAGGGCGAAAGAAAGAAGAATCCGTAAGTTGAATTTCTTTTTTTCTTTCCTCCTCTAATAACTCGAAACTCACTCTACCAAAATGGTAAAATTAAATTTATTACCTCATAAGTTCCATTTACGTCTCTCTGAAGGGATAGAGAGAGAGAGAGAGAGAGAGAGAGAGAGAGAGAGAGAGAGACGCCTTACATAACGCATCTACTTCAATTTACTAGATTTCACCGAAAAAAAAGAGAAGAAAAAAAATCAATTTTCCCTCGCAAATATAATTTATTAATTTTTTTTCTATTTCAATTTCTTAAATCTAAAATCAATCCTATCCCTTACTTTTTGAAATAATTTTTTAAAAATTCAATATTATAGATTGAAAAGAGATTTCTCAAGAGAGCGCAGATTTTTTTTTTCTAAATTATAATAAAGTGATTGCTCTATCCATTAAAATTGATGAAATACATCATTTTACGATCAAGCATCATCAGGTTAGCATCATCGACCAGTTTGTGGTTTTAAATTAGTCACTGAAAACCGGGCTGTCAGGTTTTCACTGTTAGCTAAAGAGAGAGAGAGAGAGAGAGAGAGAGAGAGAGAGAGAGAGAGAGAGAGAGAGAGACTCGATAAAGTTTTAGAGTACAGTAGAAGTACACTAGGCCAGAGACACTAGGTCAGGCGATCAAGTGCCAGACAGCTTATCACTCTTGATGGAGGAGCAAATCGATTGGGAGCGTTCCCAAGTATGTAACTAAATTTGTCGAGAAAGAAAATTGACAAGTGGATTGTCCTCAATCATCAACTATTTGAATTATAGCTCAAAAACCTTATTCATATTTAAATTATTTCAATACAATACAATATCACTTCGATTTGATTCTATTTTGATTTTATAGAAGGAGAAAATATTTTTAAATTAGGTGGGAAAAAATTTTTACAATTACGATACGTGTCTAAATATTCAGAATAAGTAGCTTTAGATAATTTTATTGCAGTGACGCCCCTATAATTAAGATCAACGCCTACTTTATATTAGCCACGCCTCTTTGACTAACGACGGCGCCTTCTCTATTTAAGCAACGCCCCTTCGACTAAATATAGTGTATTCTTTATGGAAGTTTCGCCTCATAGACTAAATGAAACGCCTTCTTTTCTTTAACCACGCCCTTTTGAATACGATCAACTGGTTCTATGTTTTAACCACGCCTCCTCGACTAAAGATAACGCCTTCTCTATTTTACTCACACCCCTTCGAATAAGGGAAACGCCTTCTTTTTTTCAGCAACACCCCCTCGACTAAAGGAAACGCCTTCTTTATTTCAGCCACGAACTATTGGATGCGATTAACACATTATATATTTTAGCCACGCCCCCTTGACTAACGACACCTTCTCTATTTCAAGCACTTGCCTGTAACTTAAGACAATATAATCCTTACTGTAGTTATGACTCATAAAGTAAATGAAGTTACTTCTTTACTTTAGCCACGCCCCTTAGACTGAAGAAAACGCCTTTTTTATTTTAGTAACGCCCTTTTGGATACTATCAACACCTTCTATATTTTAGCCACGCCCCTTTGACTAACGGCAACGCCTTCTTTATAGCAATTATACTCTTTAGACTAAAGGCAATACCTTTTTCATTGCAGTTACTCACCCCTTTGAATGAGATCAACTCCATATTTATTTTAGCCACGCCCCTTCGACTAAAACCAACGCCTTCTTTATTTCAGACACGCCCCTTCGGCTAAAGACAATAAATCTTTTATTACAGTTACGTCCTGTAGAATAAATTCAACGTCTTCTTTACTGTAGTCACGCACCTTGAAATAAGATCAACAACTTATTTTTTTAAGCCATGCTCTTTGAATAAGATTAACACTTTCTTCATTTTAGCCCCGCCCCTTTAACTAAAGACAACACCTTCTTTACTTTAGCCACGCCCACTCGACTAAATCCGCCTATAATGCTCCGCCTCTTTGGCTAAAAACGCCTTCTTTATTTTAGCGACGCTCCTTCGACTAAAAAAACGCCTTCATTAATTCAGCAACGCCTCTTTGACTATTGTTATCAAAGTTACTTTTAACTGACTAACGCCTACTTTATTTTAGCCCCGCCCCTTCATATAAAAGTTATGCCTTTTTTAATTCCGAATAATTTATAAAAATGCCAATGTTCGTGATCAATTGAAGGTGGGTCCTAAAATTACGTTTAAAGGCGGAGAATGATATTGGAGATTTAGTGATTCCTTCTTTCACTATAATGCTCCGCCTCTAAACTTAATTTTAGGACCCGCCCTCAAGTGACAATGATCATTTGCATTTTTAAAAAAAGGTCGTAATTAATAAGGGCGTGTCTATTTTTTTTAATCCTTTTGTAGTAACCATATATTTGAAAGGCTTGGGTAGAAAATATTTTTGTCAGAAGGCGGAGTTTTAAGAAAAGGCGGAACATAGTAAATAGAAGGAGGTACTAAAGAAAAGGTGGAAATTAATGGTAGTTGGAGCCTAATGAAGAGGCTCCTCCTACCATTGAGTTGTTCCACCTTCGGAACAGAATAGTAGAAAGAATAGTAGAAGTAGTAAAATAGTAGAATATGTTATACTATGGAATAGTAGAATAGGTTGAATATTGGTGGAAATAAAAGAAGAGAAATAAAAGAAGAGAAGAAATAGTTCAGTGGTAGGCGGAGACTATAGTAGAGGCGGGACACTAGAAAAGAAGGCGGGGCCTAAATAAAAGGAGTGACAAAATAACAGCAGATGGATCTCAAAGAAGGATTGGAACATGGTATTAAAAGGCGGATTCTAAAGAAGAGGCGAAACATGACACTAGAAGGCGGAGGCAAAAACAATAAAGAGGTGGAACACGGCAATGAAGGGCGGAGCCAAAAAAGAGGCGGAGCATAGTCATAATAGGTAGAGCCTAAGAAAGAGGCGGAAAAGCGTCATAGTAGATGGAGCCAAAAAAGAGGCGGAGCAGCATTATAGTTAGTAGAGCCTAAGAAAGAGGCAGAGCATCGTCATAATAGGCGGAGCCTAAAAAAGAGGTGGAACAGCGTCATAGTAGGCGGAGCCAAAAAAGAGGTGGAGCAGCGTCATAGTAGGTGGAGCTTAAGAAAGAGGCGGAGCAGCGTTATAGTAGGCGGAGCCAAAAAAGAGGTGGAGCAGCGATATAGTAGGTGGAGCCTAAGAAAGAGGCGGAGCAGCGTTATAGTAGGTGGAGCCTAAGAAAGAGGCGGAGCAGCGTTATAGTAGGTGGAGCCTAAGAAAAAGGCGGAGCAGGTGTTATAGTAGGTGGAGACTAAGAAAGAGTCGGAGCAGCGTCATAGTAGGTGGAGCCTAAGAAAGAGGTGGAGTAGCGTCATAGTAGGTGGAGCCAAAAAAGAGGTGGAGCAGCGTCATAGTAGGTGGAGCCTAAGAAAAAGGCTGAGCAGGTGTTATAGTAGATGGAGACTAAGAAAAAGGCGGTTTTACTGAAAAAGGAGGCGATATCCTTTCCATCATCAAAAAATAATTTTAAAAAATAAACTTTTTCCCCATTCTAAATAGAAAGTCACAACCAAATTTCTAACTTTAACAAAGGAAAAGCCCATATTGTCCAAAGTAAACATATTTCATGCACAGGAGAATTTTACTTGTTGCAAACTCAATACTCCTCAACAAGGTAGTATAACATCAAAGAGGAGAAAGAGGTGAAAAATTTTATTTGTATACGAATACTCATTTCGTACCTTTTTCTTCTCCCTCTACTCCCCCCCTCACCCTCCTACCCCCAGGAGGGTCGTAAGTGGAAAACGTGCTCCTCCACAGGGTACGGAATGTAGAAGGGCGAAAAGAATGTCAAGGAAGGGATGATGCTCGAAAGGAGAGGATTGAGAGGGGGAGGGGGGAGATTCAGAGTATACCGGGACGTTACACTGTTGGAATTTAGAACGAAGAAGAGGGGATAAGTGATCTCGAGTGAGAGAATGTGTATTCGATCTGCTTTTTGTGTCTTGAGGTATAGAAATGTTTTTTGTGTCTTTTACACTGTTTTGTTGGGTAGAACACTCTGTAGCTGCCTTTTGCTTTAAGGTCGCTTTTCCAGTACTATGGCAGGGTAAAATCAACCTTAAGACAACTTTTTTTTTACTCTTTTCGCTAAAATCAAGTCTTTCGCTTTAAGGTCGCTTTTCCCGTATTATAGCAAACGAAAATCGACCTTAAAGCACCTTTTTCCGCTTTTTACCCCCCTTTAACAGTAGAGATCAATTTCTGGTGTCTTCTAAACGTAGACAAATGAATTTTTGGTCCCTTTCTTTCCCGATGGGTACAAAAAGAAAGGAGGAATCGAAGAGAGAATATGGAGCGAAGAGTATAAGAAAAATTATAAAGAGTATGAGTAGGGGGCGGGGGTGGTTCGTAGTCGAGGGTGAATAAAGTCTAGTGGCGAGAAGAAGAAGAAGACGACAGATCCAAGTTTTTGGGGTTGGGAAGAGGATGAAAGTCAAAGCAAGGAAAGAGGAGAGGACCTGCGCGCGAATTTCCCGCGTTTCAACCCAACCTCATATTGATCCCACCCCAGAGCAGAAACGGAACGAAACACCCCCGTAACGGGTTCATCGTTGTCGTGGGATTCACAGAATCGCGGCGTCCGGGTGGTCCAGCGTGAGACTAACGTACTCTCACCAAAAAAAAAGAAAAAAAGTGCGAGAGAGAGAGAGAAAAAAAATTCACCAACTACAAGTGTTATAAAAAAAAATTTTTTCCATCAAATTTTTCCCCTCAACCGTAATTGTTTTTTCGAAAACCTTTTTTCTGTTTTTGAAAAACGTCTTTTTTAACGTTCAACAACGTATTTTTGATCCAAAAGGTGTTAGTTCGAGGGTAAAATTAAAAATTTCCCCCTCCACCCCAAAAAACAAGAAAAGTGCCAAATGAAATTTGGATTTCAAAAAATCGACCAAAAGTTTGGCAACAACTTTGGATTGGAATTGAAAGTCAGCTGTAAATCGTGGGTGTATTTATATTTTACTTGTGTTTGTGCGTGATTCCAAGGGAGTCAAGTGTCTTGCTTCTTTCACTCTCGCTTTCACTTTCGTTTTCGAGTAGTGAAAATCGAGAATTTCACTCGACGATGTGAAATCAAGGAAAAATTTCTAAATTTTGCCAAAAGAAAAATCGAAAGCGCAAAAAGTGTTTGAAAATGTGAAAAAATAGTGATTTTTCCAAAGCAAATAAAAGAAAAAGTATTGAAAATTAAAGGAAATAGAAAATTTTTTTTATTTAAAAACAAAAAATTAAGGTGTGTATAAATATTTTCAAAAGTCTCGAGGATTTTTTGGTCTTTATAGAAAAAAAATTGGTTTTGGAATCAATTTTCTCTTTGCTCGGTAAAAATTATTTTTTTGGAGAGAGAAAATCTTTTTTGGATTAATTAGCAAAACAAATTAGCAAAAAAAAAATTCCTCTAATTTCTAGAATTTTCATACATTGACTCCTGCAATTCAAGTATTCTTTCTATCAATTTTTTTTTCTTCACTCTGAAAATAATTACTAAAAAAACTAAATTACTAATAAAAAATAAAAAATTACTAATAAAAATACTAAATCACCACTAATAATACGAAATTACTACTAATAATACAAAATTACTACTAATAATACGAAATTACTACTAAAAAAATACTAAATTACTAGTAAAAAAATACAAAAAAGTAATTTACTACCAAAAAATACTAAAAAGTAAATTACTACTAAAAAAATACTAAAAAGTAAATTACTACTAAAAAATACTTAAAATTACTAATAAAAAATAATATAAACTAAAGTTCTACCAAAAAATACTAAAAACTAAATTACTACCAAAAAATACTAAAAACTAAATTGCTACTAAAAATACTAAAAACTAAAAGTACTAAATTACTAAAGAAACACAAAAATTACTAAAAAAAAATAATCAAAACTAAAATTCGAGTATTTCGGTATTTTTTCGAAAATTTTCTCTCACTCGAAAAATAATTATTTTTTCTAAAAATGTCTAATTTTCGGCATCAATTTAGTAAATTAGTGACAAATCACTAAAAAAAACTAAGCAGCTAATTTAAAAATAAGAAATAAAAGAGGATTTATTGCAAAAATAGAATCTTTTTCATCTCTTCGCAGCACAAAGAATGAAAACTGCCTCGCCCAATGGCCGTTACTATACAGAGAGAAAGAGAGAGACAGAGAGAGAGAAACTAGTTTCCTTGAAAATTTTGTTATCATCATACAAAAGGTCAATTAATAATAATTTTCTCAATTTTAAACACTTCCTTAATATCCTATATACAGGAAAATGAAGGGAAAAATTTATATGAGAAAATTTTCACTGCGCGTGTTTATAAAATGATGCGTATAAACAAATTTTTAATGACCATAAAATAGTAATTATTATTATATACAAATTTCTTGTTTATTTACCCTTCTGGTTATTATTATTATTATATTTGAAAAAGCAGATTTTCAATTTTTCTGCTTTTTTTCTTTATGAGAATTTTTCTTCTCCTCCCCTCTTTTTGAGGTTTTCAACCCCACCCCTCCTTTTATTGAGAAGGAAATAAACAGATTGAACGTCTTTGATATATGTATATATGTAGATGAAGTTCAATTTGTTCAACAAGTTTTTAAAGAGAGTTCGACCCCCAAATTTAATTTTAAAATAAACTCTCTTGAAGCCAAAATTGTAACTGGTTAATGATTCAGGGGAATTACCTTGAAATTTCTTGTGTCTCAATGAATCAATTTCCGGTCATTTAAAAAAAACATTGATTTTTTACATGGGTGATTTGATTTTTGAATTTAGTTTTCATTATCATTTTGTCCTTTATTTTCATATTCATATTTTTCCACTTTAATTTTTGGATTCAGTTTGAATTTTTGGTTTTTTATTTTCATTTTGTCTTCTATTTTTACTTTCACTGTTATATTCATTTTCATATTTTTACACTTTTTAAATTTAGTTTAAATTTCATTTTCATTTTGTTTTTTATTATCACTTAGATTTTTATTTTTATTTTCATATTTTTCCACTTTGATTTTTGAATTAGGTTTGAATTTCATTTTCATATTGTCTTTTATTTTCACTTTCATTTTTATTTTCATATTTTTCAACATTGATTTTTGAATTTAGTTTAAATTTCATTTTCATTTTGTCTTTTATTTTCACTTTGATTTTTAGTTTTATTTTCATATTTTTTAACTTTGATTTTTGAATTCACTTTGAATTTGATTTTCATTTTCATTTTGTCGTTTATTTTAATTTTAATTTTTTCTTTTATTTCCACTTTGATTTTTATTTTCATTTTCATATTTTTCCACTTTAATTTTTGAATTAGGTTTCAATTTCATTTTCATATTGTCTTTTATTTTCATATTTTTCAACATTGATTTTTTATTTTCATTTTTATAATTTTCCATTTTGTTTTTTGAATTCAGTTTAAATTTGATTTTCATTTTAACTTTGTCTTTTATTTTAACTTTGATTTTTATTTTCACTTTGATTTTTGATTTTAGTTTGAATTTCATTTACATTTTGTCTTTCATTTCTATTTTTATTTTCGTATTTTTCAATTTTGTTTTTTGAATTTAGTTTGAATTTAATTTTCATTTTAACTTTTAGTTTTATTTTCACATTTTTCCACTTTGATTTTTGATTTTACTTTAAATTTGATTTTCATTTTGTCTTTTAGTTTTATTTTCACATTTTTCCACTTTGATTTTTTATTTTACTTTCAATTTGATTTTCATTTTCATTTTCATTTTCATTTTCATTTTCATTTTCATTTTCATTTTCATTTTCATTCTCATTCTCATTTTCATTTTCATTTTCATTTTCATTTTCATTTTCATTTTCATTTTCATTTTCATTTTCATTTTCATTTTCATTTTCATTTTGTCTTTTCACTTTCATATTTTTCCGTTTTGTTTTTTTTTAATTTAGTTTGAATTTGATTTTCATTTTGTTTCTATTTTTGAACTTTTCCACTTTGACTTTTAAATTGTCATTTTCATTTTCATTTTTGTTTTCATTTTTATTTTCATTTTCATTTTCATTTTCATTTTCATTTTCATTTTCATTTTCATTTTCATTTTCATTTTATCTTTTATTTTAACTTTGATTTTTATTTCCATTTTCATTTTTTACTTTGTTTTTCATTTTGCCTTTTATTTTCGATTTTTATTTTCATTTTCAGTTTGCCGTTTCATTTTCACTTTCATTTTTACTATTTATTTTTACATTTTTAAAGTGAATTTTATATTTGAAGTTACGAATTTCAATGAACAAAAAAGACCCAACCCACTAAAAAATCAATTCATTAATAATTAAAAAAAATTGTAAAAAAAAATCCGAATATAAATAAAAATTTAAAAAAAAATTTTAAAAAATTTGCAAAAAAAAAAAAAAATTTATTGTAAATTTGATCAAGAAACAAAAAGTTGGAAATAAATTGGGCGAGAGCTTAATTTGAAAATTGGCCAACGTTCAATGGCCGAGAGGCAAAGAGAGTGAGTGAGAGAGAGACAGAGAGACAAAGGACGTTATCTCTCAAGGTGCATCGACACCTTTGTAAACGTCAACAAGGAATCCCTCCGCGAAGATGGTGAATTCTCAGAATTCCGTCTCCAGATTCTGTAGCGCTGTCAAGGCAATGATTTTAATTTCAAACAAGACCTCTCAAGTCCTTTTCGCAAAATTCCCTCTCGGCGATGCGAAACGTTTTCTTCTATAACATTCGATTTCCAAATATTTCGTGTGTCTCTTTGACATCAGGGGAAATTTATTTCATTTTTTATTACCAAATCATCAAGTAAAAATTATTTTTATCCTTCACATTTCAATTTCTTTTTGTCCGCCATATTGGATCCGCTATTTTGAATTTTGAAAATGTCTTATCAAATACTATTATTTTTACTAATATTATTACATTTATTTTTACTAATTTTATTACTTTTATTATAATTAATATTATTAGCTTTTAATAAAAAAGAAAGGGGAAAATAATTAATTATTAAATATTTTTTGCAAACAAAATTTTTTCCATTATTTTTCATGTAAAACAAGAACATAATAACTTACCATCTTGATTACTATTTTTCTCATTTGTTTTTTTTTCATAATTTACTTAAAAAAAAAAAAAAAAAAAAAGAGGGAGAAAAAAAATTGTTGCCAAAGAGATAAATATCTTCTTTTTGAATTTCTCGAGATGGAAAGTTAGGAGAGCAAGTCATTCGTAAATCCTGATTTCTGCCAAGTAAGAGTAATGCTTTTCTAAATTAGTGGGTATCTCGAGAAAAGTTTCACTCGCTCGAGAGTCTCAACATAATACGCAATTCACATTTTTGTTATATTCCCTCCTCTCTTCAAATCAGATTTTTCGAAAAAAAAGATACCTAGGAAAACTTTATTACGTTTTTTTATATGAATTTATTTTTCTCATTCAATCGAAAGAATCCGAATTTTGTTTTTTTTATAATAAACATTATTTTTGTTATTACTATTATTATTAATTATTATTTTATTATTGTTACAATTTTTAATGTTATTAGACTCTACTTTCATTATTTATTATTCATTTTCGTTATTATTATTATTATTATTATTATTATTATTATTATTATTATTATTATTATTATTATTATTATTATTATCGTTATTATTAACGTTATTGTCATTATTGTTATTATTATTAACAGTATTATTATTACTTTTATAAATATTATTATAATTATTATTATATTACTATAAAATGAAAAAATTCGCAATCGTGGAGAATCGAACCCTGGTCCTTGTTGGTAGGAGTCCAGTACTAAAGCCTCTCAGCCATCTCACTTTTCATAGTAACTATTACTATTTTTCTTGTTCTTGACATTTTTATTATTTTTTGCTATTGATATAATTATTTTTTATTATTTTTATTATTATTATACTGTTATTGTTATTATTAATATATATTCCATATCATAATAAAATATTTAAAGATTAAATTTTGATATAAAAATAATAAAAGATTTTCAAAAAAAAGGGAAAATAAAAATCGTTAAGAATTGAAATTTGTTGGAATTGATATTGGCCAATCCGTAATTATATATAAATGTCTGATATTTAATAGAAATCTAACACTCATAAATTGTAAAACTGTCGCCACAATCGAGAACCGGAAATGTATCTTTAACGAGATGAAAATTGCGTTACAATAGGAACTGGACGCGTGTAACTTGCTCAGAATGGCCTCGGTTAATTGGAGTGTGTTGCAATGATAAAAATCAGTGGACTTCATGTCACGCAAAAGATGTTCATATTTTCTTTATCACTCTCATAATATACTCGTAAATTGCTCTCTCCCTCTTTTTAAAGACATTCCAAAAAAAAAAAAAAGAAAAAAAAATCAAGAGTGGAAAAATAAATCTTCCTGAAAATTACACTTAAATTAAAAAAAAAAATTCTTTCCAATGAATGAATCTTTTTACAACCACTTCAAAATAAAAGGGAAAAACAAAAATCAAGAGTGAGAAAATAAATCTTCCTGAAAATTACACTTAAAATAAAAAAAAAATTCCAATTAGTTTTTTAATCCTCTAGAAAAGTTTTTCAAAATTCGAAAAAAATCCTCGAGACTTGTACCAAAAAAAAAAAAAAATTAAAAAATCATCTAGTTAATTTTCAACTATCTTGCACTAGGACAACAATAATAACAACAAAAACAACAAGAAAAAAAATAAACATGGATGCACTGGAATTACAAGCAGCCCTCGTGAAATTAGATCCAGCAACGACCGTGACCCCCATTGGTTCGAGTGTTAAATTAATGGTACCCCATTCAAGAATTGCATTTAAACGAGATGTCGATGAAAGTGAACTCTCGACAATTTCACATAATAATCAAATAATAACCACCACAGCCACCATTAATAATACAACAACATCAACAGCATTAACAACAGCAACAACAAATGTTCAACAAAAAACATCAGCAGATAGAAAATTGTTGACAAATTTAGATACGATGAATGTGCGAAAATTGCCGACGACGACAACGACGACAAATCAAAATCATCAAAATTCACAGAATCCACAAATCACCAAGTGCAATGTAATTGAGGTCAGGTGACGCCAAGCATCGATTGGAGTAAATATGCTCTATCACACGTATCCACCGCACAGAGGCGGTAAACATCATGGCAAGCATCATAATAAGGAAAAACGACATCATCATCACCATCATCACCATACTATTCATCATCAACATCATAAGAGTCATGTGGTGAGTAAAATCAAAAATTTGGTTAGTATTTTTGAAAAAAAGAGGTTTAGTCCTTCTGTTGTAGCTCCTCCCCTTTTTTTCTCCGCCTACCGCGCTTTTTTATTACTTTACCCTTTAACCCCTTAACAGTCCATGGCCCATATATGGCCACGAAAAGTCGTGCCACCTTTGCGTCTGTGGCCATATATGGCCATCTCAAAAAAAAAATACTAAACATGATTTGATTTTAGTAGCGAAGTACATACTACTGTTTTTGGGGTCGCTGAATCCGAATCTGAAGTCAGATTTAAAAAATTCAAAATGGCGGACCCAAAATGTTGACTTCGAAAAATAAAAAAATTTCAAATTCGCTTTAAACTCGTTACTTGGGGGGTTTTCGGGGTCTCTGATTACAAATATGATGTCAGATTTTTAAAATTCAAAATGGCGGATCCAATATGGCGGATAATTTCAAGATTGATGCGATTCGATTAAAATTCGTTTCTCGGGGGTTTTTGGGGTCGCTGAATTTGAATTTGATGTTCGTTTTACAAAATTCAAAATGTTGGATCCAATATGGCGGATAATTTCAAAATTTATGCGTTTTGATCGAAATTCCGTTCCCGGGGTTTTTTGGGGTCGCTGAATTCGAATTTGATGTTCGTTTTTCTAAATGCTAAATTTTGGATTCAATATGTCGATCAAATTTTTTGAATGTTGACAAATTTGTCTAAAATGTTTACTCAGGGGTTTTTGAGGTAACTTCATATTTTTTTCGCATCAATCTTGAAATCATCCGCCATATTGGATCCGCCATTTTGAATTTTGAAAATCTGACATCATATTTGTAATTAGAGACCCCGAAAACCCCCGAGTAACGAGTTTTAAGGGAATCTGAAAAAAAATTTTTTTTTGAAGTCGACATTTTGGGTCCGCCATTTTGAATTTTTTAAATCTGACTTCAGATTTGGATTCAGCGACCTCGAAAACCCCCGAGAAATGAATTTCCCTTAAAACGCTTTAATTTTAAAATTATCCACCATATTTGGTCGCCATATTGGATCCGCCATTTTGAATTTTCAAAAATTAACCTCAAATTCGAATTCAGCGACCCCAAAAACCTTATATATGATTAAATCATATTTTTTTGTAAACTTTTTTTTCGGACCGTTTTTGGACCACAAGCGATTTTCAACTAGACTGCGAAGGGGTTAAGCCCCGCCTACTACATCTTCTATTCAAGCTCCACCCACTTTTTCTTTGGACACCGCCCATTTTTTTGACTCCACCCCAAAAGTACGGCCTACTACTCTTTCTGTTTTTGCTCCTCCCCTTTTTGCTCCGCCTACCGCGTTTTTTTTATTACTTTACCCTTTAAGCCCCGCCTACTACCCCTTCTATTCAAGCTCCACCCACTTTTTCTCTGGATTACGCCCCTTTTTTTTACTCGACCCCAATAGTCCGGCCTACTACTCTTTCTATTTTTGCTCCTCCCACTTTTTCTCCGCCTACCGCCCATTTTTAACTCCGCCCGAAGAGACCCGCCTACTATTTCTTCTATTTTTGCTCCTCCTTTTTTTCTCCGCCTACCATTCCTTTTTTATTACTCTACCCTATAAGGCACGCCTACTACCCTTTCTATTCTAGCTCCGCCTCTTCAATTATCCGCCTACCGCCCCTTTTTTTCCTACTCCACTCTCTAAAGCCCGCCCACTATCTCCTCTGTTGTAGCTCCTCCCACTTTTTATGCGCCTAACGCCCCTTTTTTTCTTAGTCCACCCCATAAGGCTTTTAAAGTTAAAGTGAATGTCAAAGTCTTTATAAAGCCATAATGTCAAAGTCAAAATCGAATAAAAAATCGTAGTCAAATTACAAAATCGTACACTAGATTAAATATTTTTAAAAATTGCTATCCAAAAAAGAAAAATAATTTTTTTTTAATCTTATAAATAAATTTTTTTAATTTTTCAAAATTTTTTTTAATCTTATAAATAAAATATTTTTTTTTGCAAAAAAATATAAAAATTAAAGGAAATATCGTATAGTTCAAAACGTTCAAAACTTTATAAACATTTAAAAGAGAAAAACATAAAAAAGGACAGAAAGGGACATAAAAAATCTTTAAACAATAACTTTTGCATTTTCAATCTTTTTGTTGATTTGTTAATTTTCATTTTTATGATTTTTGTTTTTGTTTTTTTTTGTTTTTTGACAAAAAAAGCTTTTTGTTCATATTCTGTTTACATTATAAATAAATATAATTAAATAACGAAATAAACGAAAAGAAATAAATAAAAATAAACAAAAAAAAGTAAAAGGATAAAAAATAAAAAATTATGAAAACAAAGATACAAGAAGAAATAAATGAAAAACGAAAGAAACAAGTAAAGTAGAAAACAAAAAAATTAAATAGTATAATAAAAAATAATTTATTTATTTGAGAAAAACAAAAAAACCATAAAAAAAATTGAAAAATAAAAATACTATAAACATAAAAAGCGAAAAAAAGAAAAACGACCAAATTTGTTCTATAAACAAGAAAAAAGCAAATAACCAAAAAATTAAAATACTGAACCAAAAAAAGAACAAAAAAAATATAAAAATGCAGTTTGAAAAACTATACAAGAAAAACGAAAAATAAAAATACTTTTTTTTCAGTTTTTTTTAGCTTAAAAACAACAAATTTATTAATAGAAAAAAATAAGAAACAATGAAACAAATAAAAAAAAACTAAACAAAAAAAGAAAATTATAAATTATTTAAAACAACGAAATATAAACAAAAAGGGGGGAAATAAAAATTACTAAATGGAAAAAAGGAAAGAAATAAATACAAACGACGAATTTGTTCAAAAAGTTAAAAAAAAAAAAAATATTAACGAAAAAAAGCGATAGAAAAACAAGTGGATTTTTACAAAAATAACAAAACAAAAAATTTAAAAACATAACAAGAAAAGCAAGAAAAGAAATTTTAAAAAAACAAATTTGAAAAAATTTTGTTTTTAAAAACAAAAATGAAAAATGCTTTTAACTAATTTCATGAAAATTCTAATTCCAATAATTGAATTCCAGAGAAATTTTTTATTATTCATAAATAGAATTGAATTCTTACGAAGATTTTAACAAAAAAAAATTTTAAATAATTGAATTCTGATTGGAAATTTTATGAAAATATAGTAAATATATTGAAATTCATTAAATAGCGAAAAGTTTTTAAAAATAATTAAGTTTTACAAAGAAATTTAAAAAATAAAAATTTTTGGCAATAATTGAATGTCTGTGTGGTATTTTATTAAATTTTTTTTCTGCAAATAATTGAATTCCTAAAAAGAATTTTATTATTTATGAAAATAATTGAATTCTTGCCAACGATTTTATTAGAATTTTTTTAAATAATTGAATTTTCAAGAAGAAATTTATTACTTTTAAAAATAATTGAATTCTTGGGAAAAATTTTATCAAAAGCTAAATGAATAATTAAATTATTTCAAAAAAATTTAATTAAAATTGTATTTAAAATAATTGATTTTTTCGAGGAATAGAAATTAAATTTTCAAGAATAATAATTTTAGCCTGTAAAATTGTATTAAAAATAATTGAATTCCTGTAAAAAATTCTAATATTTTTGAAAATACTTGAATGTGTAAAAAGAATTGAATTTCTGTGAAAAATTTTATTATTTTTGAAAATAATTGAATTCTTCATAAATATTTTATAAGCATTGTTTCAAATAATCAATTTTTTTTAAATTTTTTTGAAATTTTTTTTTTTTTTTTTTCATAATAAATATTATGAAAATTTTATTTTAAATAATAGAATGTTCTCTTAATTTCCCATAAGATACTGTTGTTAAAAAACTAAAATTTCCAATTTCTAATTTTTCCACAATTTCTACTGTTTGACTGGCTTCATAGCATGTGCGGAGCGTATCGTCCCCTTATTATGACCAACCATGCAATTGATCCATTTCATATTTTTTGATTAAGGAAATAAATTTTATAAAGAAATTCAATATTAAGTTTGGAAAGAAAATTTGCAAAATACTAAATATATAGGATGTTCAGTAAATCGCAAAAGTTTAGTAATTGAAATGAAATGTTTAGAAAATATAGTGAATTTAATTGAACGTGGGTAGAATATGAAAAACTTTAATCAACAAATTTAAGTTGAAATTGCTAATTAAATTTTCATTATTCTAGTGAATTTGGAGAAGTTTTCAAATTAGACTTTGCATATATTATTAATAATTCAAATTAAATTGATCTGTGTATAATTAAATAAATTAAATAATTAACTTGAAAATAATAAATTTAAATTTAGTAAATTAGCCTTATTTAAATTAAATTATTAAATTAGATTTACTAAATTAAATGTATTTATTAGTGAATTTATTAAATTTTGCCGAAAAATAATAGTTTGAAATTTAGAAAAAAGTATTTAAATTTTGTGTTTGGAAAATTAGAATTTGAAAATAGATATACATGTATAGAAACTATGTGTGAAGGTTTATAATTCCCAAGTCTATTTATCTCGTTAAATCTGTCTTTTTCACGTTGAATTTTATATAGTACGTAAAACTTGGTAAGAACGTGACGCGAGGGAAATGCTGGCATTAAAGCCTCGTTGACACGATGACAGTTTTATACTTGGGAGTCACATCTCTCATGAAAGTATTGCCTGAGGACATATAGTCTAGAGAGAGAGAGAGAGAGAGAGAGAGAGAGAGAGAGAGAGAGAGAGAGAGAGAGAGAGAGAGAGAGAGAGAGAGAGAGAGAGAGAGAGAGAGAGAGAGAGAGAGAAATAAGTGAAAGAAAAAAAAGAAAAACGAACTGCGGTTGACGACTGCTTTTGATCATTAAATCCCTCTTTTTCCACTTTTATATATACAAATGTGCAAAAAAATAATAATAAACTAATTTTCCACGTTATACAAACAAAGTCACACAACACACCTTTGAGTACACATAGATGTCAGACAATAAGTGCGGCACTTTACTTATTTCTAATATTGACATTTCACACTATTGCTAATATTTAGAAAATCTATTTTTATTTCTTAATTTTTCTATTTTAGGAAACTTTTTTTTCTCGTAATTTGTCAATTTTTTGCACAAATTTTTTCTATTGTTCAAATAAACTAGTAGACCCCCCCGTCCCCCCTAAATGTCTTACGTAATTTATGGACGACCACTTACCCCACATTCACTTCACTTTACTTTACTTCATTTTCACTTCATTCACTTTAGCTCATATTCACTTCACTTTCCTTCACTTCACTGTATCCCACATTCACTTCTCTTTACTTTAACTCTATTTCACTTCATTCACTTTATCCCACTTTCACTTTCCTTCACTTCACTGTATTCCACATTCACTTCACTTTTACCCCACTTTCACTTCATTCACTTTATCCTAATTTCACTTAAATTCACTTTACTCTACCACATTTTTACATCACTTCACTTTATCCCACTTTCACTTTCCTTCACTTCACTGTATTCCACATTCACTTCACTTTTACCCCATTTTCACTTCATTCACTTTATCCCACTTTACTGTATCCCACATTCACTTAACTTTACTTTACCTTATTTTAACTTCATTCACTTTATCCCACTTCACTTCACTCTACCACATTATTACTTCACTTTATCCCACTTTCACACTACTTCACTTCACATTACTTTAACTCATTTTCTCTTTATTCACTTTATCCTACTATTTCACTTTCCTTCACTTCACTGAATCCCACATTCACCTAACTTTAACTTATTTTCACTTCATGCACTTTATCCCACTTCACTTTACTTTATTCCACATTCACTTTACTTTACCACATTTTTACTTCACTTCACTTTACCTCATTTTTTATTTCCCTTCACTTTACTCGAATATTCAGTTCATTCACTTTATCCCACTTTCACTTTACTGTTTTTCACTTCACTTTGCTTTACCCCATTTTCACTTGAATTCCCTTTTATTCCACAATGAGTTCACCCTACTTTCAGTAACCTTTACCCTACTCTCATTTCACTTGACTTATACACTCTGATTTGCACTCTATTTCACTTCATTTGCACTTTATTTCAACTCACTTTTAATTTTTATCAAATCAAAGTGAATTGAAATTGAGGTAGAGTGCAGTGAATGTGGGGTGAAAGTGGTGCGAAAGTTAATTAAAGTGAGCTTAACCTTCAGACCACTTTTCCTTTCCTTCACTTCACTTCACTTTATCCCACATTCACTTTACTTTACCTCACTTTCACTTCAATTCACTTTCATCTTATTTTCACTTTTACCACACTCCACTTAACCTTTACCCACTTGACTTACACTCTTCTTTGATTTACTTCACTTCATTTGTACTACACTTTAACTAACTTTCACTTTATTTGCACTTCACTTGAACTCACTTTCACTTCAATGTTATTTCATTAAAGAAATGAAATTTAGGTGAAGTGCAGTGAAAGTGGAATTAAAATTAAGTAAAGTAACTTTATTCGCACTTCACTTGAACTCACTTTTACTACAATATTATTTTATTAGTGAAGTTCAGTAAAAGTGGCATAAGAGTTAAATGAAGTCACTCTGTTTGTACTTTACTTTAACTATCTTTCACTTTACTCTATATGCACTTCACTTGAACTCACTTTCACTTCAATGTTATTTCATTAATGAAGTTAAATTTAGGTAAAGTGTAGTAAAAGTGTAATTAAGAAAAGTCACTCTATTTGCACTTCACTTGAACTCACTTTTACTACAATATTATTTTATTAGTGAAGTGCTGTAAAAGTGGCATTAATGTTAAGTAAAGTGACTCTATTTGCACTTCACTTAAATTCACTTTCATTTAAATATCATTTCATAAGTGAAGTGAAATGTAGATGAAGTGCTGTAAAAGTGGGATGAAAGTTAATTAAAGTGATTGAAGGTGGAGTGAGGTGAAATAAAGTACAATTAAAGTGGTCCGAAAAGTTAATTAAAGTGAACTTAGCTTCCACCCCACTTTCACTTCAGTTATAGTCTACTTTACTTCATTTTCACTTCACTTCAACTCACTTTCACTTTACTATCAAACAAAACGGAAGTAAAATTATTGTGAAGTG
Source organism: Leptopilina heterotoma (assembly GCF_015476425.1). NCBI lineage: Eukaryota > Metazoa > Arthropoda > Insecta > Hymenoptera > Figitidae > Leptopilina > Leptopilina heterotoma. Next base: position 403,427 of record NW_025111081.1, on the reverse strand, counting down.
CAATGAATGTGGGGTGAAAGTTAAGAATAGTGAATTGAAGGTAGAGTGAAGTGAAGTAATGTAAAATGAAGTGAAGTGAAAGTGAAGAGAATGTTAATTAAAGTGAACTTAACCTTCACACCACTTTCAAGTGACTTGACTTACACTTTACGTCACTTCATTGACTCTTCATTTCAACTTACTTTTACATCACTTCACTTTACTTACACTCTACTTTAATTTAATTTGCTTCATGTTTACTTTAGTTCCACTCACTTTCACTTCACTTTATTCGCACTTAACTTCACTATCATTCCAAAATTAAGTGTAATTGTGTAAAAGTGAGGTAAAAGTGGGATGAAGTGAAGTGAAATAAATATGAGGTAAAGTAAACTGAAGTAAAGTGAAAGTGGGTCAAAGTGAATGATGTGAAAATGAGTGTGAGTGTGAGGTAAAGTGAATGAAATAAAGTGAAAGTGGGACAAAGTGAATGATGTGAAAATGAGTTAAAGTAAAGTGAAAGTGGGATAAAGTGAAAGAAGTGAAAATGAGTTAAAGTGAAGTAAAGTGAAAGTGGGATAAAGTTAATGAAGTGAAAATGAGTTAAAGTAAAGTGAAGTGAAGTAAAGTGAAAGTGGGATAAAGTGATTGAAGTGAAAATGAGTTAAAGTAAAGTGAAAATGGAATAAAGTGAAAGAAGTGAAAATGCGTTAAAGTAAAGTGAAAGTGGGATAAAGTGAAAGAAGTGAAAATGAATTAAAGTAAAGTGAAAGTAGGATAAAGTGAAAGAAGTGAAAATGAGTTAAAGTAAAGTGAAGTGAATTAAAGTGAAAATGGGATAAAGTGAATTAAGTGAAAATGAGTTAAAGTAAAGTGAATATGGGATACAGTGCAGTGAAGGAAAGTGACAGTGGGATGAAGTGAAGTAAAGTAAAAATGTAAAATAAAGTGAAGTTAAGGGAAAGTAGGATAAAGTGAATAAAGTGAAAGTGGGGTAAAAGTGAAGTGATGTGAAAGTGAAAAGAAAAAGAGGTGAAGTGAACTAATGCGATAAAGTGAAGTGAAAGTTGGGTGAAAGTGAAATAAACTGATGCAATAAAGTGAAGTGAAAGTGGGGTAAAAGTAAAGTGAACTAATGCGAAAAATGAAGTGAATGAGGGGTATAAGTGATGTGAACTAATGCGATAAAGTGAAGTGAAAGTGGGGTAAAAAAGTGAAGTGAAAAGAAAGAAAGGTGGAGTGAACTAATGCTATAAAGTGAAGTGAAAGCGGAGTAAAAGTGAAGTGAAGTAAAGTTACAGAATAACACTCCAAAAATTGTTATTTTGGGGGTAGTTTAGTACCTCAGTTAGGAAGTGACGAATTTAAAAAAAAAATCCACTGTGTCCCGGGATAACTTTCATATCTTTTAGTGTCGTACACTCTCTGAAAAATTTTACACCATTTATAAATATGGGAAGTAAAATAAAATATGTGAAAAATTTGACGATAAAGTTATAAAATTTCCCAGGCAATCGTACACACGAAATGTGCGCATAAAATTCGATGAAAAAGCCTGTGGTGCACGTGTATTGACTGAGAGAAATGATTGTGGAACTAAAACGTGTACTGCAGGCAGAGAGACAAACGACGTGGAGTTAATTGCATAGGTATGTATCGCTTATATGTATACGTATATAGTATATATATATATATAAACGATATATATTATTGTGTATTATATATATATACACACATCTATATATATATACAAACCTATATATATGTATACAATACAGAAACGAGGTGACCGGATCGATCAGAACTGTATAACTCGGTCGTTGCCTTCCTCTCCAGCATCCCGCCTCTCCAATATATCACCACGTATTTGTATTTTCAACATGAATCTAGATGCAATTATGTTTTCCCATCGATTTTCGAATTTTAGCCCAAGGCATCATTTTGATTGACATCCTCGATTTAATTAGAGTTTCTTTCATTTTGCACTCATACACACACACACATTGGTATTTGGGAATTTTTTTTTAAAAACACCCATTTTTCCATCATTGTAATTTGTATATTATGCAAATTGTCTTCGTCCTATAGAATTTATTAAACAAATTTTAAAATTCTCGCTTTACTCCTTCGATGGTAAAACCAAAATTAATAAATAGCAAAGAGACAAATAAAAAAAATGTTTGACTTTGACTTTGACTTTGACTTTGACTTTATAAGTTAAAGTGAATGGCAAAGTCTTTATAAAGCCAATGTCAAAATCAAAATCGAATCAAAAGTCATAGTCAAATTACAAAATCGTACGCCAGCTTAAATATTTTTAAAAATTACTATCCAAAAAAGAAAAATAAATAAATAAAAACACAAAAAAAGGAATATAATAAATCATTAAACAATAATTTTTGTATTTTGAGCCTTTTTCTTTATATCATGTTTATATTATAAATAAATAATTAAATAAGCAAAAAGAAAATCCAAAAAATAAATAAATAAAAATAAAAAACAATAAGAACAAGGAAACAAGAAGAAATAAATAAGAAACCAAAGAAAAAGTGAAGTAGAAAACAAAAAATTTAAATAGTAACAAAGAAAAGAATTAATTTACTTGCAAAAAACAAAAAAAAACCGTAAAAATATACAACAAAAATCGAAAAATAAAAACATAAAATCGAAAAAAACAAAAATGAATGAATTTATTCTATAAACAAAAAATCAAATAACCGAAAAATTAAAATTCTGAACCAAAAAATAAATAAAACAATAGAAAACTGTAAATTTGTTCAAAACAAGAAAACCAAAAATAAAAATACTTTTTAGTTTTTTAGCGAAAGAAACAACAAAATTATTTTTAAAAAAGGATAAAATCAAAAAATAAAAATACTAAACAAAAAAAAATTTATTTATTTAAAACAACAAAAAATAAACATAAAACAGAAAAATAAAAATAGTAAAATAGGTACTAAATGAAAAAAGCAAAACGAAAAAAAAATACGGACGAATTTGTTCAAAAATTTTTTAAAAAAACAGCAAATTTGTTCAGAAACCCAGACAAGAAAACCAAAAAACAAAAAAAACTATTCAATATAGCAAAAAAAACAACAGACTTATTAATAAAAAAAACCAAACAAACAAAGAATAAAACCAAAAAATAAAAATATTAAGCGAAAAAAAGCAAAAAAAACAAATGAATTTTTATAAAAATAGCGCAAAAAACAAGAAAAAACGAATTTATTCTATAAACAAAAAATCAAATAACCGAAAAATTAAAATACTGAACCAAAAAGAAAAATAAAACAATAGAAAACTGTAAATTTGTTCAAATCGAGAAAACAAGAAAAATATTAAAAAAGTAACAAAAAAGAACAGATATGTTCAAAAATACAAACAAAAAATCGAAAAATAGAAACAAAAATGTTAAAATAAATAGAAATAAATAAATAGATACAAATACTAATCAAAAATAGTAAAAAATCAAAAATAAGAAAAATGTGAAAATAAAATAAAAGATCCTTAGGTATACAAAAGTAAAAAAGAAAAAATAGATGAAAAACTTAAAAAAAACAATACAAATTTAATGGTAAACAAAAATAAAAACAAGGTAAAAATTAAAAAATATTTAGAATTCTAAAAAAAGGGAAATGAAGGGAAACCTTTGAAACTCAAATAAATGAAAACTGTAATAAATACCAAAAAAAAATGAAAACCAAAAATAAAAAAAACAAATTTGTTCAGAAGTAAGCAAAAAAGAATAAAAATGAAAAGAAACCGAAAAATAAAAATACAAAACAAAAAAGTCAAAAACAAAAAACAAAGTACATAAAAGAGAAATTTAAACGAAGAAAAGGAAAAAGCGGAAAGATATATAAATATCTATCGAAATATAAAAAAAAAAAATAATTCATAATACTTTTATTAATAAGCACGTACGCACTTTCGTTAAAGAAAATAAATTGTACCTCAGTAAAATATTATAAGAAAAAATTTTAGTGCTTAAAAAAAATTTCTTAATATTCTTTTTTTTTTCTAATAAAAAAAACGTCTTATTTAACATGATTTAGTCGATTATAAAAATGCGCTCTCGTTGGAAGAGAAATATGATAACTAATTTGAAATTGCAAGAAGCAATAAGAAGTGGCGTTCAAATGAGATTAAAAATCACCTGAGGCAAGATATACTTCTTTCTCAATGCTGCAATTTTCAACGCTCCTTTTTTTTTGGACGACGATATTGTTACCGTGATTTTGTAAGAGTTTATGGTTAATTATAATGATTGCGCCAAAGGTTGAGGAGCGGAAAGAGTAAATTTTTACCGCCCTCGTGCTCATAGAATCAATTTTTTCTTATTTGTTTCTATTGAAATTAAAAAAAGAAGGAAATTTTTTTTTATTTTCTCTATAATAAAGAAAAAATGACAATTATTTTTCTAATTCTAGCAAATTTCTTTATGAAGAAAATTTTTTAATTTTACTTTCTATGTAAGGAAAAGTGAAAAAGTAAAAAAAGAATTTTATTCATTAATTTCTTTTACTTTTTTTTTAATAAAAAATTGTTTTTTGGCAAAATTAAGTTTCAAAACAAAATTAATATAATTTTTACAAAATATTTTTTTTAAAAAACACTTTCAATTAAATTTCTAAAAAATATTTTTTTTAACATTTTAAATTAAATTTCTACAAAATATTTTTTTTAAAAACATTTTAAATTAAATTTCTACAAAATATTTAAAAAAAAAAACATTTTAAATTAAATTTCTAAATAATATTTTTTTTAAAAACAATATTTTAAATAAAATTTTTACAAAATATGCTTTTTAAAAAACATAGGTATTTTAAATAAAATTTATACAAAATATTTTTTTTAAAAAGCATATTTTCAATAAAATTTCTATAAACATTTTTTTGTTATTAAAAGAAATACCAGAAAGCATATTTTATAGAAATTTTATTAATTTTGTTTTTTTCTAATTAATTAATTGATTAATTAATTTTTTTTAATTTTTCTTAAATTTCTTACAGAAAAATAAATTAGAAATTTTTTTTTAATCAAAAGAAGGTACTGCAAAAAAGACATTTTTAATTGTTAAAAAAAATTATTTTCTCCACTTATTTTACAGAGAGTAAAATTAAAGAATTTTCTTAATAAAAAATATGTAAATAAGTAAATAGTAAATCTAACAATAATAAAATAATTATTTCATAAGTTTCGTTTATCAATTTTTCTTTAAAACAATGAAATTTTTTCTTAAATTTCTTTCATAAATTAGAAAAATATATTAGAAAAATTTGTCTTTTATATTTTTGTTAAAAAGTAAAACAAACATTTTTGTCAATAATTTTTTTTTCTCGTTTTTGTTATTAAAAATTTGATGTTTTAACAATATTAAGTTTTAAAACAAAATTAAATAAAAATTTCTAAGTATAAAATGTTTTTTTGGGTATTTTTTTGAATAAAAAAGTATCAAAAGCATATTTCAAATAAAATTTCAACAAAAAAAATTGATAAAACTGAAAAAAGTAAACAAAAAAAAATTGATAAAAATACTACAAAAAATTTATTACTAAAAAGAACAAAGAATAAAAAAATGTCCCGATTATAATTAAAATAAATAAAGAAAGAAAATAAAAATACTAATAAAAAAGAAGAATTAATTTTGTTAAAACAACAAAAAATGAACAAAAAAATGAAAAATAAAAATACTAAATGAAAATAACAACAAAAAAACAAATACGAACGAATTTGTTCAAAAATTTTTCAGAAAAACGAAGAATAAAAATAGAAGAAAAAAACGGACGAATTTTTACAAAAATAGCAAAACAAAAAATTTGAAAACTTAACAAAAAAGTCAAAAAAACATTTAAAAAAAAAAATTGAAAAACCCGAACAACAAAAGTAAAAAATAAAAATATTGAACAAAATTTCAGAAATTTTATTAGTTTTGTTTTAAAACTTAATTTTTTCGAAACATCAAATTTTCATTAACAAAAGGAAAAAGAAGTTATTAAAAAAAAAATTTTTTTGCAGTACTTTCTTTGATTATAAGAAAAAAATTTTTTTATTCATTTTTCTGTAAGAAATTTTTAAAAAAAAATGGCAATTTTTTTGAAGAAAAATTTAGAAAAACTAAGAAAAATTTTTAGTTTATTTATAAAATCATTCACCGTTTTTCTTTTATTTATAAAATAATTTTTTTAATTTCAGTTTCAGTAAGAAAACCCAAGTGAAGAAAAGAATTTTGTTTTCAAAAAATTCCTATTTCGCTTTTTTCCTTAAAAATTTCAATTTTGACAAAAATGAATTTTTGTTTACAATAACAAAATAGCAAAATGAATATTAAAATTTTTGTATAAAATGTTTTTTTGGAAACGTACTTTTTTTTCTACTATGAAAAAAATCGTGATTTTTGTAAATTTTGTCATATTTTCTCTTTTGTTTTTTTTTTTAGGATAAAAATTAATAATATTTTCTTCTTCTCTGTTTCAGGTAAGTTGATACGAGCACAGTTTTTTGTCATAATGAAAAAAAAGTGGGTAAGAGACTTTAAAATTTATTTCTATTTTCTTCAATCTCCTCCTTTTATTCATCCACTTTTTGGACTTTGGATATTTTGCTTTTTTTCTATCGAAGCTTTTATCAACAATTTTAAAAGGCTCTCTTCATATATAGTGACCCAGTGACCTGGAAAATGCAACATTGACAAGAAGAGTAAAATTGAAATGTGTACCTCTTTGCTCGAAATTATCGCTTTCTATATATATAGGTATTTATATATGAAATTAATTTTTTTTTTTATTATTTTTTTCAATTAATTTTTTAAGATCAATTCTGATCCGTGTAATTAGACCTAGAATTTGACGTAACGTAACGGCCCCTGGGGGACGTTATTTTTATTTTCAAAGCTCTTGGGGGGACTTGAATAATCCTTGACATGAAGGTCAAACAATAGGGCAAACTTGACCTAAATTAGGAAGTAGCGTAACGGCCCCTAGGGGCCGTTAGAGTTTAGGTGAAATTTGACCTACTTTTTGACGTAACGTTAAAAATTTGACCTAAACTTTGACGTTACGTAAAAAATAGGTCAAATTTGACTCGAAATTTGACGTAACATCACAAAGTAGGTCAAATTAGAAATAAACTTCGACGTAACGTAACGGCCCCCCTAGAGGGTCCGCTAGCTTGAATAATTATTTTTAATAAAAAAAATAGGTCAAATTTGACCTGAATTTTGATGTAACGTCACAAAATAGGTCAAATTAGAACTAAACTTCGACGTAATGTAACGCCCCCTCTGAGGGGGCCGTTAGCTTGAATAACCTTGAAAAACTTCCTAAATTTGCATCGTTGGTGGCGAAATGATTTTTTATTATTACAGGGATAGATTTTGCTATAATAATATAAAATTATATAAATATTAGTTTATTATTAAAATAGTTTAAAGAGGAATTTATTTTATTATTAAAATAGTTTTATTTTTAAAACTACTTCTTTTTTTTTGGTAAAGGAAAATATGAAAGTGAATGAAATGTAATGGAAGGAGATTACTTTTTTTTAATGTTTTGTTTTCGCTTTTGCGTCAACTTTATGATAAACAGGTGTTTCCAGTGGGTTGGTCAGTTTTCTGCTTCTTAATTTAACATGTGTAGTTTATGCACGTTTCGTTGCAGGATGTTCGTGATCTGTCCTTCCTTCCTCTCTCTCTCTTTCTCTCTCTCGCGATTTTTCTCTTCTTTAATTCTATAGGAACTTTTTTTCATCTTTTTCTGCTTCTGCAATTTAAAAAAAAAAAAAGACTTTTAAGAGGACGGTGTATTTATTGCGTCTGTCTGACATCCTCGAACTCGAGAAAAATAGTCTTTTCAAAACCAAAACCAAAAAAAAAAAAAACGAATAAAAATAAAAAAATCCGGGAAAAGTCAGAGATTTTTATTAAAAGTACTGAAAAAAAATTAAATGTTTAGAATTTATAAGAAAATTCTGAATTTTTGGGATAAATATTAAAATTATTTCCAGAAGTTCAATTATTTTCAAAAAATTAAAAAAAAATTCTCGTCAACATTACAATTATCTTTATAAATAGCAAAATTTTTCGCCGAAATTCAATTATTATTCAGGATTTTTTACAAAATTCATTGTAAAATTCAATTATTTTCATAAATAACAATATTCATCACAAGAATTCAATTATTTTCATGAATTCAATTATTTTTCTAAATAGTAAAATTCTTCACAAAAATTCAATTATTTTTAAAAAAATAACAAAAATTTTTCACGGGAATTCAATTAATTTTAAATAATTAAAAAAAATTTCTCGGTAATTCAATTATTTTCATAAATAACAATATTCATCACAAGAATTCAATTATTTTCAAAATTAATAAATTTCTTCGCAGATATTCAATTATTTTCAAAAAATCTAAAAAAAAACTTGTAAACATTTCAATTATCTGTATAAATGAATAGCAAAATTCAATTATTTTTAGGAATTTTAATAAAATTCATTGCAAGATTCAATTATTTTTATAGGAATTTTCATGAAATTAATTTCAAAATTCAATTAATTTTTAGAAATTTTAATAAAGTTCATTGCAAAATTCAATTATTTTTAGGCATTTTATTAAAATTCATTGCAAAATTCAATTATTTTTATAAATAATAGTATTCATTACAAGAATTCAATTATTTTTAAAAGTAAAAAATTTCTTATTGTAAATTCAATTATTTGAAAAAATTCTAACAAACTCTTTCTCAAGAATTGAATTTTAAAAAAAAATTTCTCACAGAAATTCAATTCTTTTTAAACAATTTAATCAAATTTTTCGCAATAATTTAATTATTTTTTATAAATAATAAAATTCTTCTCAGAAATTCAATTATTTTTGTAATTATTCTTAAAAATTTCATTTTGGTTTCTCGAAAAAATCAATTATTTAAAAAAATGTTTTATTAAAAATTAAGATTCTTTGGAAAAATTCAATTATTTACAAAAATATAATTATTCTTAATTCAATGATTTTCAATGTTCTACTATTTTAATAAAATTTTCCAAAAGAATCCAATTTATTAAATAAAAATTTTGATAATATTTTACACGATCATTCAATTATTTTCCAAGGAAATAAAAAATTTCAAAGGAATTCAATTATATTTAAAATAGATTTTGCATAAATTTTTTCGAAAAAATTAAATTTTTGAAAATTTGGCATTAAATTCTTGGCAGTAATTCAATTATTTTCATAAATTAAAATTTTTTTTAAAAATTTTATTACTTTTATAAATAATAAAATTATTCGGAGGCAGTCAATATTATTTTCATAAATACATAACAATATTCGGGGCATCACAAGAATTCAATTATTTTCAAAAGTAATAAAATTCAATTATTTTCAAAAATTTTAATAAAATTCATTCCAAAATTTCAATTATTTTCAAAAATTTTTTGTAATTCAATTATTTTTAATATTGTACTATTTTACTGAAATTTTCCAAAAGTAATAAAATTCAATTATTTTCAAAAAATTTAACAAAATTCATGGCAAAATTTTAATTATTTTCAAAATTTTTTCTTAATTCAATAATTTTTATATCTTTTATTTTAATAAAATTTCCCAAAAGAATTCAATTATTTAAAAACAATTTTGCCAAAGTTCTACATGAATATTCAATTATTTTCTAAAATAATGAAAATTTCACAGAAATTCAATTATTAAAATAAAATTTGCATAAATTTTTTCAAAAAAAAATTAATTGTTTGAAACTTTTTTATAAAATTCTTCGCAATGATTCAATTATTTTCGTAAATATTAAAATGAAAAATGTAAATTATCTATGTTTGTATTTAAATAATTGAATTCTCGTAGCATTCTCTAATAAAACTTGATTTAAAAATTAATTTCAGTTAAAATTTTAGAAAATAATATTGAATTTTGGAGAAGTTACAAATAATTGTAATTTTTAAAAATAATTGAATTTTGTAAAGCTTTCAAATTAAAATCTCTGAAAATCCAAACTTTTCACACTTTTTTAATTAAAAATTCTATGGAACTAATTTTTTTCAAACAACTTAATCCAAATTTTTTAAAAATTAGGTATTTCAAGTTTTTATTTTCTAATGTAATAGTTAATTGAAGAATTTTCGAATAATTGAAAGTCAGGAAAAAACAAAATTAAAATTTTGTGTCAACCTTGTGTTATGTTATCAAAAAAAAAAAAAAAATTGGCAAAATTTAAATGCGTTTAAATATTATATTGATTATAATTTTATTATTATTACTATTATTGCATTATATTAAATTAAAAAAAAAATTGGTAAAAATTTGAATGCACTTAGATATTATGAATTAGAGTTAAAATTACTCACCTTCATTAAGAAATGAAAATCGTTGTTGCGATAAAATTAGCCGAAGTGTATCTTTGATTGTTGTTGGCGAATTTGTGACACCTGTGCGTCACAGGCCAATGTGCCCGTGAGTTGGCCAAATGTCAATTTGACACTCGTCTTGATTTCTATTTTTGTAATAGCGTCGCTCAATTTAGCAACGATTACAGAATTAAAAAGTTATGTCACAAAGATTATAGAAAAGACGTTGCGACGATTCGTTTTCTATCAAAAAAAAATTTCCATTTTTTTTCCTCTCATAACTATAGAGAAAAAAAAATTAAATTTAAAAAATACTAAAAAAAAATACATATTAAACCCTTGTATCATTGTATTTCATATAACAAGCCAAAGAAGTAATAAAGAATTGAAATTTTTCTGCCTTTGAACGACCCACGCGCTTTAAGGTGTAAGTGACATTTCAGGGACGTTTTCGATGATGTGTCGACCTATAACACGGCCTTAAATTTTTGACCCTGAAGAGAGATTCAAAAGCTGTTTTCAAAAAAAGAATAAAAATTGCAAAATGCAAGTTATTATCGAGTTTAAATTGATAATTCTTATAATTTTTAACTGAAGAAAATTTTCAAAGCCAAAGTGTACACAAAAGAATTTCTCATCTCTATATATAAGATTGTGAATAAATTTTCCATTCATAACAAAAAAAAAGAAAAAATATACATGATACGGAGTTTATTTATATAAATATATAGGAGGGATGACAAAAGGAGACGAGGAAGAAGAAAGATACAAAGGAATAACGTAAGAGAAATTCAAAATCTATTCTTTGAACTCTATTCTTTAAAAAAAAAGCATGAAAAAAAAATCTTTAAAAAATAATTTAGAAAACGAGAGAAAAATATATTTATAGTGGAAAGAAAAAGAAATTGTTTGGCAAAAAATTAGGAGAAATTATAAATAAATATAATTCATAAATAATTAAGAGAAAAGATGAAGAAGACAATGGGAGAAAAAGAGAGGAAGGAAAAAGAAAAAAAAATTCAGAAGAATAAGAAAATAAAAAAGGAGAAAAATTAGGAAGTAAAAGGAAAGGAAAATATTAAGAACAAGAAAAAAGCGAAGAAGATGAAAAAAGAGGGAAAAATAAGAAAAAGAAAATTGAAGGAAGAAAAAAGAATTAAACAAATAAAGAAGAGGGAAAAAAAAGAAAAAAAATTAAGAAGAACTAAGAAGAAAACAAAGAAGAAGGAGAAAAATAGGAAAAAAGAAAGATAAAAATTAAGAAGAAAGAAGGGAAGGAAAAGAAAAAATAAGGAAGGGAAGCATAAAAAGAAAAAAAAAGTAAAAAGAAAAATAAGGAAAAAATGAAGAAGAAGAAGAAAAGAAGAAAAGAAGAAATAGAAAAGTAAGAAAAAAACGAAACAAATGAAAAATAAAGAGAAAAAAGGAGAAAAGAAGAAGGGAAGAAGAAGGAAAGAAGAAGAGAAAGAAAAATTAAGATGAAAGGGAAATAAGGAAAAAATGAGGTAGAAAAAGGAAGGAATAATTATTTAAAATAAGAAAAATGCGAAAAAAACAGAGAAAATGGAAAAGAAATATAAGGAAAAAAATAAACAAATAACGAAGAATGTTAAACAGAGGGAAAAATAAGAAAATGAAAAAGAAAAAACGAAAATAAAGAGAGGAAGAATAAAGATAGAGGAAGAATAAAAGAAGAATAAAAAGAGGGAAAAAATGAGAAAGAAGAAAGAAAGATTAATATTAAAAAAAAAAGAAAAAAGCGAAGAAGAAGAAAAGAGGGAGAAAAAAGAAAAGCAAATTAAAGGGAGAAAACAACAAAGTAAATGAAGAAAGAAGAGAAAAAGAAGAAAAGAGGAAGAAAAAGCAATGGAAAAAATTAAGAAGAACTTAGAAAGCAGAAAAGAAGGAAAAAAGGAGAAAAAAGAAAATGAGAAAGAAAAAAATTAAGAAGAAGAAGAAAAAGAAAGCAAAGCAGAAAGATAAAAGGGGAAAAGAAGAAGAGAGAATAAAAAATTAAGAAGGAATAGGAGAAAGAAAAAAAATAGAGACAAAAAAAGAAAGAAAGTAGATAAATGAGAAAGTAAAACATAAGAAGAAGACGATGAAGGAGATGGAGAAGAAGAAAAAGAAAATAAAAAAGGAAGAACAAAATTTTTTTTAAAAAAGAATGTAACAAATCAAGAATAAAGAGAAAAAAAGGAAAAAAGAAGAAAGGAAGAAGAAGAGAAAGAAAAATTAATAAAAGAAGAAGAAAGCAATAAAGAAGAAAAAAAGGGAAAAAAAGGAAATAAAAAAGAATAAAGAAAGAGAAAAATTAAGAAGAAAGCAATGAAGAAGAAGAAAAAAGGGAAAAAAGAAAATCAGTAGAAAGAAAAAAGAATGAAAAAATAAAAATTAAGAAGAAGAAAGAAATGAAGAAAGAAAAAAGGGAAAAAGAAGAAAAGAGGATAAAAAATTAAGAAGAAGAAGAAATGGGGGAAAGAAAAAAAGAAGAAGAAGAAATGGGGGTAGAAAAAAGAAAAAAACAAACGAGAAAGAGAGGAATAAGGTGAAAAAAGGTAAATAAAAGAAGAACAATGAAAGAAAAAATGCAGAAGAAGAAAAAAGTAGAAAAATGAGAAAGTAAAACGCAAAAAGAAGTTGATGAAGGAGAAGAAGAAAAAGAAAATAAGAAAAGAAGAAAAATTTTTTTTAAAAAGAATGAAACAAATCAAGAATAAAGAGAAAAATGGAGAAAATAAGAAAAAAAGAAGAAGAAGTGAAAGAAAAATTAAGAAAAAAAGAAAAAGAAAACAGCAATGCAGAAGAAGAAAAAAGGAGAAAAAAGAATATCAAAAAGAAAAAATTAAGAAGAAAGCAATGAAGAAGAAAAAAAAGGAAAAGATATAATCAGAAAGAAAAAAGAATGAAAAAAGTTAAGAAGAAGAAGAAAGCAATGATGAAAGAGAAAAAAGTGAAAAGGAAAAAAAAGAGGAAAAAATATTAAGAAGTAGAAGAAAGCAAAGAAGAAGGAGAAAAAACGAGAAAAAAAAGAAGAATAAAGTGGACAAAAGAAAGCAACAAACGAAGAAGTAAGAGAAAAAATGAGAAAAGAAAAACAAGAAGATAAAAAATAAATGAAGAAGAAGAAGAAGAAGAAAATAGGAAAGAAGAAGGAAAGAAGAAAGAATAGAAGAAGATAAATAAACAAATGAAGAAGAAGAAGATAAGAAGGGAAAAGAAGAAAGAAAAGGTAGAAAGTAATTCTAAAGGGGTAGAAAATATGAAAAAGAAATCAAAAAAGAAACAAAAGAAAACAAAAAGATTTTTAAGGAGCAGAAAAGAAGAAAAGATAACATAAATACAAGAAGAAAAAAGGGTAGAAAGGGAAAAGAATAAAAAAGATGGATATAAAATAAAAAAAATAAATTAGGTCGAGAAAGAAAAAACTGATTTTTTAATCGAGCAAATGAGCAAAAAAAAAAAAAAAAAGAAGAGAAAAAGAAGAGGAAATAATAAAACGAAAAAAGTGAAAAATTAGACAATATTAAAAAAACGTATATGAAACTAAAAGGAAAAGAGATATTAAAAAAAATTAGACAATATTAAAAAAAACGTACATGAAACTAAAAGGAAAAAAAATACTGAGAAGTGAAAGATGATGATGATGGGGGAAAAGAAGCATGATTCTGGAATAATTTTGTAAAATGACTAACTTTGTGGTTAGAAGTTACTTTGAGAGCAAGTTTATCATTACAATATTTAATATCATCTGCTAACCAGCTCAGCAAGTCAACTTGATAATCGATTATACCAGTCAATTGAATTTCAGGTGCACTTATTAGAGATACTCCACTGAAAATATTTATTTAAACATTCTCTCCTTATTTCCCTCACCACTTATTTTCCTCACTCGTTATTTCGTTTTTCTCTCTTTCTCTCTTCTTTGAATTCATCCTTCTTTCTCTCTCTCTTTCTCTCTTTTCTATTTCACATTTATTGTCACTGTTTTCTTCTTCTTTCTCTATTTTTTGTCTTTCTCTCTTTTTCCTCTTTTTTCTCTTTCTTTTTCTCCTTCTCTTTTTTTTCTCTTTTCCTATTTCTTCTTTTTCTGTATTCTTTCTCTTTCTGTGTTTTTTCTCTTAACCTATTTTTTCTCTTTCTCTATTCTTTCTCTGGTTCTTTTTTTCTCTTTATTTTTTCTCTTTTTGCCTTCTTCTTCTTCTTTCCACTTTCTTTTTTTCTTTTTTTTTCTTTTTCTTTCTGTGTTTTTTCACTTTCTCTTTTTTTCTCCATCTCCTAATGTTTTTCTTCTCTTTCTTCTTTTTTCACTTTCTTTCTCTTCTTCTTCATTTTTTTCTTTATTCTTTTTCTTTCTTTATTTTGTTTCTCTCTCTTCTTCTCCGCTTTTTTCTTTATTCTTCTTCTTTCATTTTTTCTTTCTCCATTTTTTTCTCTTCTTTCTCTTTCCTTATTTCTTCTCATTCTGTATTTTTTCTTTTCTTTTTTCGATTTTTCTCGTTTCTTTCACTTCGTTTTCTTTTCTCATGATTAATTCATTTTTTTCTTAATTTTTCTTCTTCCTTTTTTTATTTTCTCTTTTTTCTTGTCTTCTCTTCACTATCATTTTTATTTTTCTCCTTCTTTCTCATCTGTATTTATTTTTTTCCTTCCCTCTGTTTTTTCCTCTCCTAATCTCTTTCTCTTACATTTCTCTTTTTTCTCCCTTTCTTCTTCTTTCTCATTATTTGTCTCTTCTTTTATCTTTTTATATTTTCATACTTCCCTTCTCTCTTTTTGTTTTTCTCTTTTTATTCCATTCACTTTCTTTATTTTATTCTCTTCCTTTTAACTTTTTCTCTCCTTTTCTTTCTTTCCCTTCTCTTCTTCTTTCTTTTTTTTTAATTTTTCATTCACTGTTTTATTTTTTTCTTTTTCTTTCCCTATCTCTCAATTTTTTTCTTATTTTTCTTCTTCTTTACACTTTCTTTCTTTTCTTCTCTATTTTCTTGCTTTTTTCTCTTTCTCTCTTTTTTCTCTTTCTCTCTTTTTTCTCTTTCCCTATTTTTTCTTATTCTCTATTTTTTTCTCTTTCTTTTTCATTCACTGATTCATTTTTTCTCAACTTTTCTTTTTTCTTTTCTATTTTCTCTATTTTCTCTTTTTTTCTTCCTTTTGTCACTTTCTCTCCTTCTTTTTTCTTCTTTCTCTTTTTCTTTTTTGTTTGTTTCTTTCTTTCTGTTTTTATCTTTTCCCGCTTTCTTTCTCTTCCTTTTCTTTTATTTCTCTCTCTCTCTTTCTGTTTTATATTTTCCTTTTCTCCTTATTTATTTCTTTCTTCTCTTCTTTCTTCCACTTTCTTTCATTCTTTCCTTCTTTTTTTCTCTTTTTTCTTCCACTTTTTTCTCTCCTTCTCTTTTTTTTCTTCTTCCCTTCCTCCTCCTTTCTCTGTTTTCTTTCTCCTTTCTTTCCTTTCTCTGGAATTATAAAAAAATGGAAATAGAACAAAAAAATTAACTAAAACTAATTTTTTCTCAAAGTTCATTGGCGTTTGGACAATAAAATAGTAATAATAATAACAACAATAATAAAGAATGACAAGAATTCCAAAGAGATGAATAATAAACACGTGACCGTGAATTCAAGTAAAGTGCTATTTATTTGCTATTTGATAGAAGTGTCGAGCGAATGAGTGGACTGAATATTTGTCTCCACGTGTGTCTCACGGAAAATTTAAGCACACGGATACTTTGTCCAAGAAGCAACATACACTTGCATATACTATTTCATTATGCTGTTTTTTATTTTATTGTTTTCTATTTTATTTTGCTGCATTTTATTGTAATATATTTATTACTTCTTTGTTTATTTATCATTATTGTTATTATTATTGATATTATTTTTTGTACATTATTTTTGTTGATAATTATTATTTTATTATTGTTACTTTTGTTGTTCTTTTGCTATTGTTGTTATTATTATTTGGTTATTGTTATTGTTGTTGTTATTATTGTTATTATTGTTATTTTATTATTGTTGCTGTTATTATTATTTGGTTATTCTTATTGTTTTTATTGCTGTTATTTTACTATTGTTTTTGTTATTATTGTTATTTTATTATTGTTATTACTATTTTACTATTGTTGCTGTTAATATTATTTGGTTACTGTTATTGTTATTATTGTCGTTATTTAACTATTGTTTTTGTTATTATTGTTATTTTATTATTGTTATTTTATTATTGTTATTGCTACTATTATTCTAAATATTGATATTGTTGTTATTATTGTTATTATTGTTATTTTGTTATTCTTATTATTTTTGTTGTTAATATTAGTTTATTGTTGTTATTATTGATATTATTGTTGTTCTTATTATTTTATTACTGTTATTATTGTTGTTATTATTGTTATTGTTGTTGTTATTATTTGGTTATTGTTATTATTGTTGTTGTTGTTAAGTATTATTGATATTGTTACTGTTATAATTTTTGTTATTATTGATATTGTTTTTGTTTTTATTGATATTGTTGTTGTCATTATTGATATTGTTTTTGTTATTATTAATTTATTGTTCTTATTATTGTTATTATTACTAGGAATAATCAAGTAATACTTTTTTTTTCTTATTTATTTATTTATTAACAATATTTTTATTTTTTCTAACCTTGTTTACAAATTTAAATAAATAATTACATATAAAACGAACACAAAGGAGAGAAATGAAACAAAAGAGAAGAAAATATAAATAATTATAATAACTATAGAATTATATTATTTATAAATAATACAATATTATTATTATTATTTGACAAAATTTATTTATAAAAATATATTAAATATACATATATATATTTACGAATTCTCGCACCGCGAAACGAAGAGTGTACCACATGCGAAAGTTCGAGCTTATATTAGCGCACACGCATCGCAATCAGTGACTGTTCAACCATCCTTGCTGTCGGACCTTTTAACAAAAGGTGGTTGTATTTTTTCACTCAAGCCGGGAGTGTTTGAAAAAAAGAAAAAATTTTTTTTTTTTTATTTATTTTATTCGCAAGTGTATTTTTTGCATTTTCTAGTGTTTTATCAACATTGGATAGGCATATATATATACACACATACACACTCACCATAATTTTATAAATAACATTCATCTCTCAAGTTATATTCACCGAGAAATGGGTAATTATTTCTTACGCTCCATTTTTTATTCCTATATTCAGAAAATCTATTTCTTGTTGTGGGTCAGAAAAATTATTTTCTGTTTGAAATTCTTTTTGCGAATTTTTGCAATTTTTCCTGCCCCACTAAATCCTCATTAATAATTAAGAATATTTCTTTTTTTTTATTTTGAAAAATTAGGAAACGAAAAATATTTTTGTTTATCATAAACTGGCTCAAAACTGGCATTACAATTTTTTTTTCATTTCCATAGAGAATATTAATTATCGATATTATAATACATTTTTCACGAGTGTTTTAAAGAGAGACAAAGAAAATACAAACTTGGCTTAAAACTGGCAACGCTTTTTTTCTCTTAATTTTTAGTTTCTTATTGTCTTACTATATTTCTTGTTATTATTTTTTACTGCAATAATTATTATTAATATTATTTTTCTTATTATTTTCATTACTAGTTTCAATTTTACTTTACTACTAGTATTTTTACTTTTACTACTATTTTTATTACTGGTATTTTTATTTTTACTACTATTTTAATTACTATTTTTTATTTTAACTATTATTTACATTATTAGTATTTTTATTAATAATACAATTTTTACTACTAGTATTTTTATTAGTATTTTTGCATTCATTAATATTTTTATTACTACTATTTTTATTAGTTGTATTTTTATCTTTACTACTATTTTTGTTGTAAAAATACTAGTAGTAAAACAGTAGTAAAAATAAAAATACTACTAATAAAAGTAGTAGTAATAAAAATAGATTACTAGTATCATTATTGTTATATACTATTTTTATTAGTAGTGTTTTTATCTCTACTACTGTATTTGTTGTAAAAATACTTGTAATAATAAAAATAGTTATAAAACTAAAAATACTAGTAATGATAAAAATACTAGTAATAAAAATAGTTGTAGAACTAAAAATACTAGTAATAATGCAAATACTAGTAATAAAAATAGTTGTAAAACTAAAAATACTAGTAATAATACAAATACTAGTAATGATAAAAATACTAGTAGTAAAATACTAGTAATAATACAAATACTAGTAATGATAAAAATACTAGTAGTAAAATACTAGTAATAATACAAATACTAGTAATGATAAAAATACTAGTAATAAAAATAGTTGTAAAACTAAAAATACTAGTAATAATACAAATACTAGTAATGATAAAAATACTAGTAATAAAAATAGTTATAAAACTAAAAATACTAGTAATAATAAAAATTCTAGTAATACAAATAGTGGTAACAATAATAATACTAGCAACAAAAATAGTAGTCCAAATGAAAATACTAATGATAAAAATAATAGTAATAAAAATAGATATTAGTATTTTTATTTTTACTATTTTTATTACTAGTATTTTTACTTTTTTAAATTTTTTTATTTCTATTATTTTTATTATTTTTATATTATTATCATTATTATTATTATTTTTATTGTTGTTGTTTTTGTTTACTATTCAACAATCAGTAATTTTTTTTTAAATGATAAATTATTAAAAAAAAAAATTACTGATTGTTGAATAGTAAACAAAAACAACAACAATAATAATAATAATAATAAAAAAAAAAAAAAAAAATGATAAATTATTGAAAAATTATTTAAAATCGAAATAGAGAGAATTTTTTTTATATGCAATGTGAAAAAAAGTAATTATAATAATGTTTTATGAACCGTCTCAATGAATCACCATTTTTTTTTTTGGTCACTTCCGGCATTTCCGACAGGATGAAATTATTTTCCAGGACTGTCTCTCATTCTACTCCCCCTTCCCCCACTCACGCTAGGATCAAATTACGCCTAAAGTGGCGAAAGGGGCTTTTAACCCCTAACATATGTGAAGCTCTACACTATTTGTTTTTGAGAAACCGTGAGAAAATTGGATGAAAAAACTCAATGAAGCATCAACTTTTCAATGTATTCTGAAAACACTTAATAATATTTTATCTTTTTTTTAAAAGGAAATGAAATTTACTTCCTTATTATTATTATTAATTTTTTTTTTTTTTTTTCTTTTAGTCGGAAGTGGAATTTTTAGCCATTTTGGAAATTTGTTTTAAAACTTTTGATACTTTTTAACTCAATTGTAAAGTCCTGAGCTTTGAATTGAAAAAAATTAAAGAGAAAAAATAAAAAAACCAAAAAGGAAAAAATAGATAAATAGAAAAAAAAGTAAAAAGACTGTAAAGAGTAGAGATTATTAATTATTTATAGAAATAATTAGAGACGAAATGTATTAAGAAATATTATAAAAATTACAAGAAATAATTCCCTTCCGGAAGGAACGAGTTGAACGAAACAGTTTTGTGCAAAAGTGTTTTGCCTTGAACTTTTTTTTTTTTTTTTTTTTTTTTTTTTTTGAATACCTGTTTTTAATCTCCCAAGACGGTGGCAAATTAATGATACCCCAATGTCGTTGAGAGACGGCATTTATATTGCAGAACTGAGAAAAAGAGAAAAAAAAGTTTTATTTTTATTGTTGCTTAATTCAAGTTGTTAATTAAGTAAAGTTTAGAAGCAATTTCAAAGTTCCCTTGTTGGAAACTCGAGGCATTAAGTGAAAGGAAAATTAAATGTCTAATTATACGATTTTTTTAAGGGTTTTTTCTCAATGCCATGTTATAGCCTTGTTAGCGCCCTTTTAGATGTTTTAGAAACTCTACACTTTTTTTTAGGACAAAAAAATCCACAAAAAGTTGTTTCTACTATTTTTCTTTTTTTTAGTTCTGAAAGAGTTCCTGACCTGGCTCTGACTAGGCTCTATCTAGTTTTCGAAATAAACAACTTTAAAAAGTCTACAAAATCATTAAAATTATTTTTAGAGGATCTTTAATTCAATTTATTTCAAGTACATACATTTCTAACTTGGCTCCGACTTGGCTTTGTCTAGTATTTTTAATAAAAACCACAAAAAGGTTCAAAAAGGCACAAAAAATTATTTTTGCTTTATCTTTTTTTTAGTCTATGAATTTCAGCAAAAAAATGTTAAAACTGTCTCTGACTGGGCTCTGCCTAGAATTTTTAATAAGAACCACAAAAAGATCGAAAAAGAATTTAGAAAAAAAATATTTTTGCTCTATCTTTCTTTCTTTTAGTTTATATCGTCAAGAAAATTCCTAACCTGGCTCTGACTGGGCTCTGCCTAGCCACAAAAAGGTCCTAAAAATCCACTAAAAATTATTATTATTATTAAAAAATTATTTTTTTCACTATCTTTCTTTTAGTTTATTTTAGCAAAAACATTCCTAACCTGGTTCTGACTGGGCTCTGCCTAGAATTTTTAATAAAAGCCACAAAAAGGTCCTAAAAATCCACTAAAAATTATTATTATTATTAAAAAATTATTTTTTTCACTATCTTTCTTTTAGTTTATTTTAGCAAAAACATTCCTAACCTGGTTCTGACTGGGCCCTGCCTAGAATTTTTAATAAAAGCCACAAAAAGGTCCTAAAAATCCACTAAAAATTATTATTATTATTATTAAAAAATTATTTTTTTTCACTATCTTTCTTATAGTTTATGTTAGCAAAAACATTCCTAACCTGGTTCTGACTGGGCTCTGCCTAGAATTTTTAATAATAGCCACAAAAGGGTCCTAAAGAAACCTCTAAAAATTATTATTATTATTATTAAAAAATTATTTTTTTCACTATCTTTCTTTTAATTATTATTATTTTACCAAAAGAATGTCTAAACTGGCTCTGACTAGGCTCTATCTAGAATTCTTTATAAAATCACCAAAAAAAGTCTCAAAGAAAAATATTTTTTACACAATTTTTTTTTATTTGATTGCAGTAAAAAAATCTTTTTCACTCTTTAGAATGTAAATGTTAACATTTCTTTCTATTAATTGGATTCAAGAAGGGTGGACAATCGTTAGAAAACTAATTTAATTTACCGAACCAACGGCTTTCGTAGAATAGGGACACAACAGTCTTGTTTTATACACTGTCGGTTGTTAACATATTATTTTTCTCCTCTCAAATATTTTATTTCTCTCCTAAAAAAAAAATTATTTTTTTCTCTCAAATATTTTATTTCTCTCCTAAAAAAAAAATTATTTTTTCCTCTCAAATATTTTATTTCTCTCCTAAAAAAAAAAATTATTTTTTCCTCTCAAATATTTTATTTCTCCTAAAAAAAATTATTTTTTGCTTAAAAATTTTTTATTGAAAGTTCTTTGTGAAAAAAATAACCCTCTTTATAAAAATTAATTCAGAAAAAACTGTTCTTAATCCACAACAAGAAATGGATAAAAATAAATTCCAAAAAGAAAAGAAAAATCCCAAAGTGAAAAAATCCGAGTGAATTGTGCTTGATATTTTTTGGATGTAATTTTGTTTTATTTTTCAAAAATAGGAATTCTGTGATTTTTCCTTGATTGCTCGTTGTGATTTGCAATATTTTTGTCCAAATATTAAAAAGTCGACTTTGGGCAAAAAAAAAAAAATTGTTTTCTCAAATTCAACGATCCACGGAATGTCTACTTGTTTCTCCCTGATGCCGGTTTCCTTGCAAGATATTTTGGTAAATAAATTGTTTTTTCTCCTTTTAAAATAATTAATTTGCTAATTATTAATTTTCTAAATATATAACTAATTTCTTTTGTTGTGATTAATCAAAAAAAAATTTTGTATTAATTAAGTAATTAATTATTATTTTTTAATTAATTCTTTTTATTGATTAAATATTAATTATTAATTAATTCTTTTTATTGTTTAAATATAAGTTATTAATTAATTATTATTAATTATAATATTTTACTTCTAATTAACTATATTCATAACTGAATCATCAATTTTAAAAAGAGGCTGAACTCTAAGAACCATAAGAGTCATTTTCGCATAACTTTGTACAGGAAAAATGACCCTTCGGGTTTTTAGAGTTTTTATTAATTTTCAATTTTTTTTCTTTTTTAAAGTGAAAATTTCGTTTCCTGCTTTTTTTCTATCACTTGGATATTTTGTGTGTGAGATCATATTTATTATCCTTGAGGGTTAGATATTCAAGACAAAAGAGACGTTTCTCGAAAAAGGCATAAAAAAAATAAAAATAAAAAGGTACAAAAAGAAACAACTGGTAAAAATGTCTCTTGAAGGAGTAAACCTGCTACGTACCCCGTTTATAGTACTTTCAATGATCCCGGTTACAAAACCGGTTTTTCAGCAACAAAAATAAAAAGCAAAGAAGAAACATGAAGCCCAACTTTAGTGCAGAGGCTACGAAAAATACTGTTTTTAATCATACAAAGAAACTGAAATTAGAGATTTTATTGTTCAGAACTTAATTTTTTATTGTTTAGAGTTAAAAATTTTTTGACAATTTTTGAATTATTTTTTATTTTAGTTTGGATGGGGGAATCAAAAATGAAAATGTTAAAATGATGATTTTTATTACTACGAGGTAAGATTCGAGTTGGAAAGAAAATTTTTGTTTTGGTCCTTGTTGAAGCATTGGCTACGTTAGGGCCAGGTTGAAGCCTAGTTTGAGCCTATTTGGACCTATTTTAGTCTTAAATTGACAAAAGGTGTTAATTAGCACAAACTTTTTCAAAAACAGACAAAAAAATTCTGAAAAAATGAGCTTTTAGGTGTTTTTCCCCAATTTACTAGTTTGAGCCAGGATTGGTAACAAATTAACAGAGGAAACCATTTTTTTTTTGGCAAGAAATTTTTTTCTTTTAGAAAATTCTTATAGAAAAAAGTGAATTATCTTTGGAATTAAGGACTCTCTAGAGTTGTCTATATTGCCCCCTAGTCGTAGCCAATATTGCCCCAAGATTGAAAATATTAAAATTGGAACTTAAAAAAACTACAAAATCATGAAAATATATTTTTTTGGTATTCTAACCTCCCTTTTGTTTCGATTTTTAATTTTTTATAAATCCCCTAGTTTAGGCCAAGATTGGTTCCAGATTGGAAATATTAGAATTAATAGAAACTTGGTTTCAAAAATTTAGCTAAGTCATCGAATTTTTTTTTCTTTGGCCACTGTTTAGCAGTCATTTTCACTTATTAGTTTAGTTCCAAACTCTGTATATTGTTCCTAGTTAAAGCCAAGACTGGCCCTAGATAGAAATTGTTCAGTTTTTTAAAAAAGATCCCAGATTATAAAAATATAATTTTCTTTTTGTATTCTAAGTCCAGTTTGACAGAATTTCATTTTAATTTCTTTTCCAAACTTTTCTTTTCCTCCTAGTTAAAGCCAAGACTTGCCTCAGAATTGAAAATATTAAAAATAGTTCAAAATATTTTTTTAAAAACTTCACTAGATCATAAAAACAATTATTCTTGGTTTTCTATCCTTGAAATATAGTTTGGTTTCCAAATTTTTTTATTTTCTCTTAAAGCCAATACTGGCCCAGAATTGGAAATATTAAAATAATATTTTACAATGAATTTTTCAAAATCCTCAAATTGGAATTCTTCGAGTACTCTAAGCCCTGTTTTAATAATTTATGCACTTTCAGTTTGGCCTCTAAACGAATTCTAATTAGAACTGGGAAGAAAACTAGTCACAGCCCGGTTAGAGCCCTTCTGCAGAAAATTTAGCAAAAATTATAAAGTTACAATTACAATTCTTGCAAATATTTATCACACGAATACTGTAAATATTCCCTTTTCAAAATATGGCTAGAGCTTTAAATTATGAATATAATTCGCCTGATCTGAGCCAGTTTAGGGACAATTTTTAAAATTGACCCTAAAATTCTCTTCTTTTCTCCTTTCTTCTATAAAACGATCTCCGGACTATTTAAATAAAAAATTATACATAAATTTATTCGGTAGAATTTTCTAAATAGTGCAAAACTGGCTGAAAACTGGCAAGGTTATTTCGGTCAAATAAATATTCGAAAAATGACAGTATAATTAAAATGTAATTAAAGAGTATCAAATAGGAGCAGATCTCGACGAATTTACGAGTATTATAACCCCCCTCCCTTTTTTTGGGTTAATTTAGCGCCATTTTAAAATTTTTCATCAAAATTCACTGGAAATTCCTTCTTTTTATAAAGATAATATTACCAAACTATTCAGTTAATTACAATATTTTTCGAGACTTATACGGTAAAATTTTCTAAATAGTGCAAAACTGGCTGAAAGCTGGCAAGGTAATTCGTTCAATATAATTCGAATAATTAGAGCAATTAAAAAGTAAAAAAAAAGTAATAGTAATAGAAAAAAAATATAGAAAAAAAGTAATAATTTTAATATTTTGTTGAGACTTATTCGGTAGAATTTTCTAAATAGTACAAAACTGGTTGAAAACTGGCAAGGTAGTTCGATCAATATAATTCAAATAATTAGAGCAATTAAAAATTAATAAAAAAGGAATAATTCCAATATTTTGTCGAGACCTATTTTGATAGAATTTTCTAAATAGTGCAAAACTGGCTAAAAACTGGCAAGGTAATTCGAACAAATTAACATTTACAAAATTAGAGAAATTAAAAATTAAAAAAAAGTAATAATAATTAAAAAATAAGATAATAAAAAAGTAATAATTTCAATATTTTGTTGAGACTTATTCGGTTGAATTTTCTAAATAGTGCAAAACTGGCTGAAAACTGGCAAGGTCAGTTCCTCCTTATTTCGTCGAATTCAAATTTTCTAAAAAGGCGGAATTTAACGCAAATACTTGATAAAGAAAATTTACTATCTAAAAAAACGTGTTCTTTTCATTTTTTTTCTCTCTCTGGAAAAAAAGAAGAAAAATAATAAAAGCAAATTATCGGTTTTTTTTTACGTTTTCGTCACTTATTTGCACGTGCTTTGACACGTACGGTTTCGTAGTTTAAAACAATGCGTTAAATCTGATATTGTTGAATCGGCAACCTCAACGCTCGGGGTTGTATTGCGCGCACAAAAAAACACGTGGCTTTTCGTTCTAATGCAATTAAACCCTAATGTATATGTATATGTTGTTTTTAAATTCATACGGGTTCCTTATTGGCGAAACAAAAAAAAAACTTGGATAATCCAATTTGATTGTCTGATAATATGTGCATACATATATATTTATAGATAAAACGTGAAAAAAGAATGTTTATTTTACGTTTTAATCCAATTCGGCGGAAAAATTCAATAATCAAAAATCCAATTTTAACGAAAATTAAAAAATTTTTTTTCTATTTTTTCAATTTTTTTCGGGTTTAAAAACTTATTTAATTTAGACAATTCCTACGATTTTTTACACTAAATTCTAAAAAAACATTTAGAAACAATTTTTCTTTATTTATTTTTTTAGAAAATTTTGATATTAATTTTTTGTGAAAATTTAGAAAAAAATTTTTGACAATTTGAAATAAAATAATTTTAAAAAAATTTGATTTCGATTTTTTTTTAATTAAATAATTTAAAAAATACATTTTTGGTTTGACAATTTCGAGAAAATTATTCAATTTTCGAAAAAATTTATTTTAGAAAGGGAACTTTTTTAATTTTAAACGTTCTGTTGATTGAAATTATTTTCATTTTTGAAAATGATTCGAAAATTATTTGATTTTCCAAAAAAAAATTATTTTCAAAGGAAACTTTTTCAAAAATTTGAACATTTTTGAATATATAAATTATTTTCGAAAATTGTTCAATTTTTAAAAGAAAATTATTTTAAAGGGCAACTTTCTTAATATACAACAGTTTTTTCATTTAAATTATTTTCATTTTTGACAAATATTCGAAAATTATTCATTTTTTTTCAAAAAAAAATTTATTTACACAAGAAACTTTTTCAAAAATTTTAACATTTTTGGATATTATTTAAGAAACTTTCGAAAATTATTCAATTTTCAAAAAAAAATTTATTTTAAAGGAAAACTTTTTTATTTTACAACATTTTTTTTATTTAAATTATTTTCATCCTTGACAAAAATATATTCGAAAATTATTCAATTTTCAAAAAACTTTTTTTGAAACGTCATTTTTTAAAAAATTTGAATATTTTTGAATAGAAATTATTTTTATTTATGAAATTTCGAAAATTAGTCAATTTTCAAAAATATTTATTTTCAAAGAAAACTTTCTTTAATTATAAACGTGTTTTTTTAATTGAAATTATTTTTATTTTTGAAAAATATTCAAAAATTTTTCAATTAAAAAAAAAAAAAAAAAAAATTATTTACAAAGGAAACTTTTTCAAAAATTTGGACATTTTTGGATATAAATTATTTTCATTTAAGGAAATTTCGCAAATTATACAATTTTCAAGAAGAAAATTATTTTAATGGAATCTTTTTTAATTTTTAAACATTTTTCTAATGTAAATTATTTTTTAAAAAATATTCAAAAATTATTCAATTTTCAAAAAAAAATTTTAATTTTAATTAAATTAATAATTAATTAATAATTTTAATTTTTCATTTTTTTAATTATTTTGAGAATTCTTAGATAGAAATTATTTTTATTTATAAAATTTCTATTATTATTCAATTTTAAAAAAAACTAGTTTGAAGTGTAATCTTTTTTATTTTAAACATTTTTTTAATATAAACTATTTTCATTCTTGAAAATTATTCGAAAATTACTGATTTTTCAAAAGTATGTATTGTTATTTTGGAAGAAATTTTGAGATCTCGAAATTTTTTTCAATTAAAAAAAAATTTACAATTTATATATTTTTAAAATTAATTTTTTTTTAAATTCTGAAATTTTTACAATTTGTGTTTTTAACTTAGAAAACAGAATTTTATTTTAAAAAAGATTTTCTTTAAAAATTTTTTTAAAATAAATTTCTGTTATTTTTGTAAATTTCAAAATTGGTTTTTTTAATTTCAAAAAGCAAATTTGTATTGAAATTTGAAATTTGTATTGAAATAATTCTGTTTATTATTTATTTATTTAACAAGTATACACGACAAGCCCGTATTATATTATTTTTATTATTTATTTATATTTATTTAATTTTCGAAACAACTTTTTTTTGTTCAAACTTTAAAATTCTCTGAAATTCCTTTTTTTCAATTTTTTCCCTCAACTTTGAAAACGAATTTTTCTTTCAAAAGTTATTTTTTTTATTTTTTAAATATTTTTTTTGAAAATTATTTTCTAATATTATTATTATTATTATTATTATTATTATTATTATTATTATTATTATTATTATTATTATTATTATTATTATTATTCTTATTAAATGTATTATTAAGTGTATTATTAATTATATTATTATTATTATTATTATTATCTATTATAATATAAAAAATCTTTTCTTTTTAAAAATTTGTGTTTAAAAATTCGTGTTTTTTAATTTCGTCGAAATTTTTGTATTCAAATTATTTTTTAATTAATAAAAAATTTTGTTAAATAAATTGCTTCTTATTCTTAAACATTTTTTATTTTTTTTTTTATTTTAAAAAAACTATTTTATTTAAAATAAATTTTTTTATTTTGAAAGATTTTTTTAAAATAATTTTTCTTCATTGAATTTTTTTTTTTTTTTGTTTTAAACGAATTAAAGTTTTTTCCTTTGAAATTTTGTATTTTCTCAAGTAAAAATAAATTTCTTTTCATTTACAAAATTTTTTTGAAAACAAAATAAATTTTTTTCATTGACAATATTTTTTTGAAGACAAAATAAATTTTTTTTTCTTTGAAACGAAATAAATTTTGTTTTCTTCTATGACTATCTCTGAAAGAAAACAAAAAAGATTTTCTTTCTCAAAAATTCAAAATAAAAACGTAAAAGCTCTTCTAGACAATTAATTCGACATTTGGCCCTGCACTAACGAAAGAAGTAAATGAATCCCAAAATGAGATTGAGGATTGGGACAACAAACATTCGCTGGCAATTTAAGTTGGATATATTTTGGTTTCTGGCACGGAGCTCGGACCTAAATTATGCTGGGTTGCATTTCTTCGTGTATTATGTAACTTTCGTGTGTATGTGTGTTTGTGTGTGTGTGAATGTAAACGCATCTTTCTATTGACACCAAGTATCTAAAGCGATAAGGGCTAGGTATAACGTTTTTGCCCTGACCTCAATTTTTCACGTAAATATCAAACGATTTTGCAAGATACCAAAATGAACTCATCACGTTTTTTTTTTCTTTTCCTTTGTTTTGTTTTCACGTTTTTCCGCATTTATTTTCACATTTTGTCACTAAATTTTTGGGGAGAAAAAACAGAATTTTTTTTATCATATTTTAAACAGTTTTATTCACATTTTTGTGTTTTTTGTCATTTTTTGATTTTTCTACAGTTTCTGAACCTAATAATTTGACATTCACGTTGCTTTTCAAATTTCAAAATGGCGGATCCAATATGGCGGAAATATGATTTCAGTAAAAATCGATGCAATTTGTTTGGAACTTGTTATTTGGGGTTTATTTCGGGGTTGATAATTACGAAACCATCGGTGTTAGTTTTTCAAAATTCAAAATGGCGGAAGCAATTTTTGAAAATTCATTTCATGTTGAATCAATTTTTAATTTTGGAAATCTGACTTCAAAATCGTAATCAGCAATCCCAAAAACCCCGGATTAACAAAGTTTCAGATGAATTGGACTGAATTTTTATGACGTCCGCCATATTGGATCCGCCATTTTGAATTTTGACTATGTAACACAGAATTCATTTTCGTTTTCTAATAATTTTTTTATGTAGAGAATCCCCCCCCCGCCCCTTTCTCTCTCTCTTTTCCTTTGTAATTATTTCTTCTATTATACACTTTTCCAACTTTTTAGGAAATTAAAAAAAAAATTTCTTTCATATTTAAAAAAAAAATCTCATATTGTATTTCTTTTGATATCCAATGTCTCAATGAAGGTTATATAGACATCATTAAAGTTTGTCATCATCGTCATCATAATCGGCGGTCCTCGATTACGCTTCCTAGAAAGGCAATTGACACTTGAGACTCCCAGACGATTAAAGGGACGCGCCTTGCGGCTTGCATTTGGCCGTGAACTCTTTTTTCTTTTTTACTCTGATTAAACGCCATTAAGAAAAAAAAAGAATAATATTGCTATCCTATATTCGAACACATTTCATACTAAACATTCAATTTATCAAGAAATTAATTCACAAAAAGTTTCATAAAATTTGCAAAAAACTGACAAAAATTCCATTTCATATTTTTTATTTTTCTAACTTTTTTTTTTTTTTTTTTTTGATTTTCGTCAAAAATATCTTTACTTCTTTCTTATCAGGACTAAAAAATTGAATTTCTGCAACGAATTTTTTATTATCCATTAAAGAATTTAAATATTTATAAAAATAATTTAATTCTTGCGAAGAATTTGAAAAAAAAAAATTTAAATAATTGATTTCCTTCGACTAATTTTATGTAAATTTTAATTTAAACAATTAAATTCTTGAGAAATTATTATTATTCATGAAAATAATTGTATTGACAACGATTTTATTAGAATTTTCTAAAATATATTGAATTTCCAAGAAGAAATTTATTACTTTTAAAAATAATTGAATTCCTGTGATGAATATTGTTATTTATAAAAATAATTGAATTTTGCAAAGAATTTTATTAAAATGACTCAAAATAATTGAATTTTGGAGAAAAATTTTGTTATTTCTCGACATAATTGAATTCTTTGTAAATGTAAATAATTGAATTCTTGAGAAGAATTTTATTAAAATCTAAAAAAAATAATTGAATATTTTAAAAAAAAATTTAATTAAAATTGTATTTAAAATAATAATTGATTTCTTTCGAAAAATGTTATTTAAATATTTGAAAATAATTGAATTCCTGTGATGAATTTTATTCAAAATAATTGAATTCTTCTAAAGAATTCTATTATTAATGAAATTAATTGAATTCCTGCGATGAATTTTATTAAAAATAATTTAATTCATCCAAAGAATTCTATTATTTATGAAAATAATTGAATTTTATTAAAAATAATTGAATTCTTGTGAAAAATTTTAAAATTTTTGTAAATAATTTTATTATTTATGAAAATAGTTGAATAATTGCTAAGAATTTTATTAAGATTTTCAAAAATAATTGAATTTCTGAAAATAATAATAATAATGTTATTATTTATGAAAATAATTGAATTATTGCGGAAAAATTGATTAAAATGTTTAAAAAGAATTGGATTTCTGTGAAAAATTTTGTAATTTTTGAAAATAATTGAATTCTTTGTACGAATTTTATAAACAGTGGTTTAAATAATTAATTTTTTCGAAACATAGGTAATAAATATTATAAAAATTTTATTTTAAATAATTGAATTCTTGCCGAAAACTTTATTTATGAAAGTAATTCAATTTTCCGATTAATTAATTAAAAGTAGTATTAAAAATAATTGAAATTCTTCGATGAGTTTTGTTATTTATGAAAATAATTGAATTTTTTATTAGAATTTTTTTATCAAAAATTTTTTTAAAAAACTAAATTTCTATGAAATTTTTTTTAAATGCTATTCTAAGTTAACTCAATTCCTGTGGAAATTTTATTATTTATAAAAATAATTGAATTTTGAATGAATTTTTTTGTATTTTTTCTAAAAATAATTGAATTGTTTTGCGAAATTTTTATTTCGATATATCGTTAGTTCGAATATGTCGATATTTCGATATATCGTTAGTTCGAATATGTCGATATTTCGATATATCGTTAGTTCAAATATGTCGATATTTCGATATATCGTTAGTTCGAATATGTCGATATTTCGATATATCGTTAGTTCGAATATGTCGATATTTCGATATATCGTTAGTTCGAATATGTCGATATTTCGATAAATCGATAGTTTAATTTATATAAACAGTTTAAAGTATATGTAATAATAAATTATTGTTGGTTGTTGTTTTTTTTATTTGAAGCATATCAGAAGTTAATAATTGATGTTTTAACGGTATTTTGGGTAATTTCATTTTACGATTGCTAGAGATTATAATTTATAAAATTTCCAATATCGTGGATAAAGAGAAGCGCGCGCTCTCTTATCTTGATTCACTCGATTGAGGTCAAAAGCATTTGATGTCCCTTAAATCTATCGTAAACAATTTTTTTTTCTTTTTTTCCTTCTTTTTTTTGCACGACATTTAATAGGCTTTTGTTGTCGTGACCTAGTGACAAACTAGAAAAAAAAAAAGATGTCAATAGTCTCTCTCGCTCTCTGTCTGATACTATTTTCGTATTAACCTTTAAATTGTGACGTATAGAGAATATATTTTCACATAGTGACGAATTGTATGCGCGACGCTCGTTTACTATATAATACGAGGAGAGAAAACAATTAAGTTGTCGGAGAAAAATTTATACGAATTTTTTTTTTTTCGTACTTTAGTGTAAAATATATTCTTCGAAGAAAAAATACGAAATTAAAAAGATATAAATAAAAAAGCAAGAAAAAGTGGTGAAGGAGAAGGAAATTGAAAATAAATTACTTTTTTCGTAAATTTTATTTTTATGTGTATACAATTTAAATAAGGGAGTAAATAAATTTTTTAAGTAATTTTTTTTTTTTTAATTCTGTTTTCTTTTTTGTTATATAAATGAAACGATGAATTGTAACAATGACTAAAAATAGGAAAGTTTGCGTTTGACTCACGCATTTAATTCCTTAAGTAAAAAGCGAGGCAAAAAGCAACTGTACAATAGAAATAAAAAATAATAATAACAGTAATAATAATTATTTATAATAATAATATTGATAAAATTAAAATAATATTAATTTTTTCTTTCTCTTAATAAAAGTGTTGCGCAATGAACAATTAGCTATGTATATACATTTAAACACAATATGGAATTTTTACCCAAATCGTTCAATCAAAATTACAATGTTCGTCTGCGCTATTTATACATAAATATATTATACGTGACATTGCCTTTAACCCCAAAATGGTGATTCATCATGTTTTCTTAATTACCGCGAGAGAACCGCGGGAATTCTCTCGAGTTGATAATTCATAGACTCGTTTTAATTGAAAATAATTTAACACTATACAATTTAACATTGACAAGAAAATTATTAACAAAATTATTATTAATAATAATAAAATATCAACATCATTTGATAATGACTCTCGCTCCCTGCTTCATTATTATTATTATGCTGATTTTACAATGTAATTAAAATAAAATCAAAATTTGAACATAACATAACGTAATATATCGACAGTTCAATAGATACATGGTTCAATAAATCGATAGTTAAATATATCGATAGTTTGACATCTAAAAAGTTTGCTGTATGGATAGTTAAAAATTCGATATAACGATAGTTGAAAACGTCGATAGTTAAAAATATCGATAGTTAAATATATCGGTAGTTTGATAGTTAAATATATCGATAGTTAAATATATCAATAGTTAAATATTTCGATAGTTTAGTATATATCAATAGTTCAATATTTCGATAGTTTATTATATCGATAGTTAAATATTTCGATAGTTTAATATATCGATAGTTAAATATATCAAAAGTTTTCTGTATCGATATTTAAAAATTTTATATAACGATAGTTTAATTTAACGATAGTTAAAAATATCTATAGTTTAATATATCGATAGTTAAATATATCTATACTTTAATAAATCGATAGTTAAATATATCTATAGTTCAATAAATCGGTAGTTAAATATATCTATAGTTGAATAAATCAATAGTTAAATATATCGGTAGTTCAATAGATTGATAGTTAAATATTTCAATAGTTGAATATATGGATACTTCAATAGATTGATAGTTAAATATTTCGATAGTTAAATATATGGATAGTTCAATACATCGACAGTTCAATATTTCGATAGTTTAATATATCGATAGTTAAATATATGTCAAGTTCAATGCATCGATAGTTAAATATTTCGATAGTTTAGTATATAGAATGTTAAATATTTTAATGGTTGAGTATATCGATAGTTAAATATATCGATAGTTAAATATATCGATAGTTAAAAATTCGATATAAAGATAGTTTAATATGTCGATATAGTTGAAAATATCGATAGTTAAATATAAATCGATTGTTAAGTATAACGGTAATATAGATCAATAGATCGATAGTTATGGTTTTTTATAATTTTGTATCTAGAAGAAAATTTAACCGATTTCTTATTATTTTATGAGACTTGTATCGATAGCAAAATCGTTGATTGATGTGTCATCTAGATTGAGTAATACATATTATGATATGAAACATTTCGTTTTAATTTTGAAATTTCGTAATTTTTCTTATATTCGAAATAGAACATTAATCAGAGAAAATTAATGACTGTCTGGATACAGTTTGCTGGGTAAAAAATTTTTTTTGTGATAGGTCTATATATACATTATGCAATTAATCAGTACTTAATCAATCGAGTTGCATTGCATATGATTTTTTGTTATGTGTTATAAACTAGACACATTGATTGGTATCGGAAGTTCGACGAAGGAGAAATTTGAATCAAGGACGCAAAACGTAATAAATATTTCTGGTTTAATACATCGATCTCCTCGATGTCAAGTTCAGTTTTGTGGGAATATAATAATGAACTATGTTTATTATATTATATTATATTATATTATATTATATTATATTATATTATATTATATTATATTATATTATATTATATTATATTATATTATATTATATTATATTATATTATATTATATTATATTATATTATATTATATTATATTATATTATATTATATTATATTATATTATATTATATTATTTTAAATCGTATTATACTATACTAGTGGGGCTTAGCCCCCCTGCGCACGAACACCCCCCCCCCCACCGTCAATTTATAGTTAAAATTAAAAATTGTATCCAACTGGGTAAAAATTATTTAAAATATTTAAAAATTTGGTTTTTAGTCACATTTTTTATAACTTTATTTTTTTCATTAAATTCTTTAAAATTTTTTAGGTTATGTTGTTCTGATCTGAAAACATCAGTTAATAATTATTAATAATATTTAAATGCGGGGAACGTAATGTAACGCTCCCTCTGGGGGCCCTTATGGAACCTCCTTTTGACCTGTAGGTTAAAAATAGTTCAAAATTGACCTAAATTTTGCCTTTATTTACCTGTTTTTGACCTATAGGACAAAAAGATGCCTCTTTTTGCACTATAGGTCAAAAATAGGTCAAGTTTGTCCTAAAATTGACGTAACGTAATTGGCCTTTCGGGGTACGTATTATTATTATTATTATTATTATTATTATTATTATTATTATTATTATTATTATTATTATTATTATTATTATACCCATGTTATTTAAATAAAATATACAAATAAACATAATATTGAATATAATATACAATAAATAAATTATAAAAAAATAATGAAATACAATACATTATAATATATCATAAAATACATTATATATTATATAATTCTCTTTAAATACAAAAACTAAACTTCTTCTCCCTTCTCTTCACCCGTTTACATTTTTTGAATATAATAATACCTATGTTGAGTTTATTTTACAATGTTATGAGACAATTATGTAACACATATCTCAAGGTTCGAACAAAAGGCTTCTTTGTCAGACGTGACATATTAAAAGTGAAATGAATCCACGTTTATGAGATAATAATACAAAATGTTTATGAAATAGAAATTATAATTTTTTATTTCATTCAGCTCAAATGCGGAGTTTCCGTTTGAACATTATTTATATTATACGTATATGTATAGGCATTTTTTAAAATTCAAAATGTCGGTCAACTTTAATAAAAATTTATTCGATTCATAATCAACATTCAAAAATTCCCGAGTAACAATAATTTTCAAGTGAATCGAATGAATTTTGCAAAAGTTGACAGCCATATTTGATCCGCCATTTTGAATTTCAAAAAAACGCTGTTCGTCCATAAAAAGTAGCAATATTTTTTTAAAATTTCAAATTAAAAAACATTTTTTTTTTTAATAATTATATTTATTCAAAATTCCTCGAGTAACGAATTACAAGTGAATCGAATGAATTTGACAAAAGGTGACCGCCATATTTGATCCAACATATTATGAATTTTAAAAAACGCTATTCGGGAATAAAAAGTAACTATATTTTTCGAAAATTTTTTTTAAAATTTTTTTTTATAATTTAACTAATTTTTTAAGAGAAAGGGACTTCCGTTGACGAAGAATGCCTATACATATGTGTAACTTGTCTTATCGTATATAATGGGAAAAAAGGGGGAGATCACACAAAATGCATCGACCCTTTCACTGATAAAGCTGACGTTATAGTTGAAAGAACGTCATTATTATGTATTTCCCTCAAAAAAAAAAAAAAAAAAAAAAAAAAAAAAAAAAAAAAAAAAAAGTGTGAAGAACCCAATCTTATATTTTATTTACAACCCTATCCCCCCCCCCTCTCCACCATATCACACACAAATGTTACTGAGAATTCTGTTTTTATCATGCACTTTATTTTTTTTTCTTTTTTTTTTTTTTTATTCAATGTAAAATATCATCTTGGCATAAATATAACAATTAATTGTATATAAAATGAAGATGAAGATGTGCTTCTTAATTGGATTTTCGATTAAAAACTTGAACAACAATAATATAATAAATTTACAAAACTCATTATAACATTCTTCAGTGTATATATATAGCGGTTTTTTTTCTATTTTATTCCTTTTTTGTTTCAAATTTTATTTTTATTTTTATTAAAAATTTTTAAACAAAAATTTCATTTTTAAAAATTTATTTCAAGTAATTTAATTTTTCATTATTTTTTTGTTTAAATCTTTTACTTTTTTGGAAATTAATTATTATAATTGAAATTTAGTAAGAAAAAAAATGAGAATAATTAAAATTTAAGTAAAAGATTTTGATTGTAATTAAATTTTAGTAAAAATTTTTTGAAAATAATTGAAAGTTTTGAAAAATATATATATTATTTTTTAAAAATAATATAAATAAATTTATAATAATTGAAATTTAGTAAATAAAATAATAATAATAATAATAATAAACTTATATTTGTAGTTACATATTATTATTATTATTATTATTATTATTATTATTATTATTATTATTATATATATCTATTCATGAGAAAACAATGGAATTCTGTAATCAGTTTGAAAATAAGTCGTAGACAGCATGACTGTCGTTGCATTTGGTGTCGATTTCCTCAGCATCGTGAAATGTCGAAAGAAAAAAAAAGTGCTTATCGTGACCGAGAATATATGAGAAATGAAGAAACAGAAAACTAGAGTGATTTCAATTGACACATAGTGAAAAAATGTAGACACTCACGAAAGATACATTCTCACTTATTATATATATTGCGGGAGAAATTTTTCTTTAATTACCGTCAGACATTTCAAATCAGCCATATTGCATTTTTTTCGAAACTCACATCAATCATTCATATTTTCTGTCATTAATCAAAATATAGTTTATTTTATTTATTCGTTGAATTATTTTTTTCATTTTTAATTAATTAATTTTTATTTTTTATTTTTTCTGTTGTTTCTGCTTATAAAATCCAAAATAAAAAAAAAATATTTTTATTTTTATAAGAAAGGAAAAAAAAACAAAAAATTTTTTTATTTTTATAAAAAACGAAAAAAAGATGTTTTTATTTTTATAAAAAATGAAAATAAAAAAATATTTTTATTTTTATAAAAAAAATGAAAATAAAAAAATATTTTTATTTTTATAAAAAAAAATGAAAATAAAAAAATATTTTTATTTTTATAAAGGAAAAAATGAAAATAAAAAAATATTTTTATTTTTATAAAAAAAAAAATGAAAATAAAAAAATATTTTTATTTTTATAAAAAAAAATGAAAAAAAAATGTTTAAATTTAAAAAAAGAAATTAATTATTAAATAAACTAGAAAGTCAATAAATAAGTTTTATAAAACAGGAAAAAAGTACAGTACATTCTTTATTATAACAAATTATAAAACACTGGCTATGAATATAAAGTAAAAATTATAAGAGAAGAAAAAACTTAATTTCGACAAAGATTGTTAAAAATTTTTATACTAGTATAATAAACATTTTTCTCCCCTAAAATAAGTCTCTTATAAACTTTTTAATTAATACATGTATTTTTAAT
Source organism: Leptopilina heterotoma (assembly GCF_015476425.1). Classification (NCBI taxonomy): domain Eukaryota; kingdom Metazoa; phylum Arthropoda; class Insecta; order Hymenoptera; family Figitidae; genus Leptopilina; species Leptopilina heterotoma. The sequence continues at coordinate 365,931 of NW_025111081.1, read as the reverse complement.
AAAAATAGAAAAAATACTACAGTCCCCTCCCCTACTTTTTTCTTTCTGTTATTGAAAAAAATGGACACATGCCAATATTTTTCTCTCGACAAGACAATTACAATGCTGACCTTTCTTAATGGAAAAATAGTTGTGCGAGTTTGTAAATAAAGACAAACGCAATGTACACGCGCGTTTTCAACAAAGAACGCAACGATAGTCGCAGAATGCCCCAGGGTCATTGTCGATGACTTGTGCTCGAATGGCGGATATAAAGTTCTTTCTTTCAACTTTTTTTTTTTTTTTTTTTTTTTTCGCCACAACGCGGAAGTAAAGAACCCTCTCGGGGTCAATTGTCCATTTACTGCAAAACTCGTCGACAATCATTATTATCGTTTCATTAATCCTTACTCCTAAAATAAATATAATAATAAAAATAAAAATAAAAATAATAATAATATTAATAATAATATAATAATAATATTAATAATAATAGTATAATAATAATATAATAAAAATATATAAATATAAAAAATACAGTAAAAAGCTTTTGCCGCCTACGTAACGTCCCCTCTCTGGGGGCCGTTACATTACGGTAAATTTTAGCACAAATTTAACCGACAGACCTAGGGCCTTTAGTTTACGCCACCTATGTAACGCCCTCCCCCCCTTAAGGGCCGTTACATTACGTTAAAATTTAGGTCAAATTCAAATTTAACCAACAATTAAAATTGTTAAGTTTTTTTAACAATTTAAATTGTTAAAAATTAAAAATTGTTAATTTTTAAAACAAAATTTTTTTTTAATAATAATTATGTTAACAGAAATTCTTTCTTGTCATCGTTGACATTCTCCATTATTACGAAAAATTCATGTTTGTATTATTTTATTTAAATGCGAAATTTATTACTAAACATTCGATTTTCTCGTATATATACGATTAGTAATAATTGAGTAATTTTCAAACATCGTTCATGACACAAACAGCATCTCCTATGTCTATATATAAAGAAGCAATGTAACTATTGTTTTTCAAACGCTTTCACTGTAACCTCAACTTTCGCACATGTCTTATACGAGCGACATTCTTTCTTAATACCGTCACGATTATTTATTTCTCATTTCTTTATAAAGATTAAAAAGTTTTCTTCTTTCAAACTATTAAAGAATTTGTTTATTTATTTATTCTTTGCTTGAAAAGACTATGGGGTAATGTTACTCATTCACACGGAAAAAATAAGTTCAGCAGATTTTACGAAACTAATTTCGCACTAGCGGATATTTAAGATTCCTAGACGAAGTTTTTCAAAAACCCAGAAACTTTCACTACTTTAAGCAGAACAATTGTCGAGAAACTGCAACCAGTGTTGTAATTTATAAAACAAGCTTGAATGTAGAAATGTTTCGTATTTTCTGGTGAACATTTTATCAGAAAATGGTAAAAATGTTTCGTGCAATCTAAAAACGCGTGGTTTGAGTTTTCACTTCGCTGTCTATCGTGAATTCTCGAACACAAAGTTTCGTAAAATTCTATACGGGGTGTACCAAAAGTCACGTTATAAATAGATATGTTGAAGCTTGTCTCGTCGCGTCGGTATTAACTTGTCTGCTGTATATAGAGATAATATGTGGAAGGAAAAAGAGAACTGCTTTACCTGTCATGTCGGTAACATTTGGATAATTGTTTTCTTTTACGTATTTCACATTTCATTGTTCCAAATTCGTAACATTTTTTATGTGCTTTTGTAATCCAAACTTTTAATTATTATTAATTTCTTTTAATTTACATTCCAATAAATTTTATAGTTTATCATAATATTTACCGATGACAATATATATATTAATTTCTCAAGTTTTAACTGTTATTACTTCAAATTTTAGACAATTTAATATAAACATTTTTTGAGTTTGAATATAATTTTGAAAATTTTTTGTCAATTTATTTATAATTTAAAATTAAGAATAAAATTATTTTCTAAAAATTGAAAAATTTTATAGAGATTTTATAACTAATTATAATCAAAAAATGTTATTTTAAAAACCATAAAATATTTTGTATAACTTTTAAAAAAATGATTTTTTTTTAAATTAATATTCAGTATATTGACATTTCTCACAAGCGCAGTTTTAATCTCCTCAGTTAGTATATAAAGAAACTCAATTCTTTCATCTACAAGTGCGAGTTATATTGTATGTGCGTTGCGTCAGAATTCGTTTATATGTATGCGTATTTCCGTTAAGTTAGTGTCAGAATAAAATAAGCCAATCCAAGCGAACCATTGCGTTGTAGAGTGCAGTCACATGTGTCGAACCAATCATCTATCTCCTATAGAAGACGAGAAAAAATGGTCTTGAGAGCTCATTGGTACATTAAGAAATTCTTTTTTCTGCTTTATTCGTTTTTTTCTCCGTGAATATTTTTTTCCGTGGCGCATGCGCTTCAGGCTAAACATTTTACAAAACTCTTGAATTAGAACATCCAACCGATCATTTGTGAATTCCATAGAATTTTTTTTGAGTTTTCGAGAAACGCAGTCATCATATATTACTATTGATTCTGTTTTATCTTATACTAAACTCCTCTCCGTATCCGCTATTCCAAAATTAGTTTCGTAAAATGTACTAAATTAATTTTTTCCGTGCAGCTTTCTGTTTTTTAGAATTCCCACTACTTTAAATTCGCTAATACACTAGAAATAAAAAAACTATTCTCAAAAATTATAATCAAATTCTTTAAAACGATTCAATTATTTTCGAAAAATATTCGAAATTCAATTATTTTCAATATCAAGTATTTTCATAAAATTTCGCAAAAAAATTCAATTATTTAAAAAAAATTGATAAATTGACAGCCAAAATTCAATTAAGTTCATAAATAATAAAATTTTCACGCAGGAATTCAATTAATTTAAAATAGCAATTTCAAAAAAATTTCGAAAAAATCAAATATTTAACAAAATTTTCATACAATTCTTCGCACAATAATTCAATTACTTTCAATAATAGAAACAACATTTTTCATGGAAATTCAATTTTTTAAACAAATTTTTGATAAAATTCTAAGCAAGAATTCAATTATTATCATAAATAATGAAACTCATCGAAGAATTTCAATTATCTTTAATACTATTTTAAATTAATTAATTGAAAAATTGAATTATTTTTACAAATAAAGTTCTCCACGCAAGAATTCAATTATTTAAAATAAAATTTTTCTATTATTTATTATATTTCGAAAAAATTAATTATTTACAACAATGTTTATAAAATTCTAATGAAGAATGCAATTATTTTCAAAAATAACAACATTTTTCACAGAAATTCAATTCTTTTTAAACAATCTATAATACTATTTTTCGCAATAATTCAATTATTTTTGAAAATTTTAATAAAATTCTTTGCAACTATTCAATTATTTTCATAAATAATAAAATCGTTCGCAAAATTCAATTATTTTAAAAAATTTTAAATAATAAAATTCATCGCGGGATTTCAATTATTTTTAATACAATTTTACAGGAATTGCTTAAAAAATGTAATTAGTCTTAAAAATTTTAATTTCAATTCCTCCAAAAAAAATTAATTATTTAAAAAAAATGTTTTTTTAAAATTCTTTCACAGAATCCAATTATTTACCAAAATATTAGAATTTTTACAAGAATTTATTTTCAAATATTTTAATAAAATTGAAAGAAATCAATTATTTTAAATAGAATTTTAATTAAATTTTTTTGAAAGTATTCAATATTAGAATTTAGATTTTAATTAATAAAATTCTTCCCTGAAATTCAATTATTTACATTTACAAAGAATTCAATTATGTCGATAAATAATAGAATTTTTCTCGAAAATTCAATTATTTTGAGACATTTTAATAAAATTCTTTGGTTAATTCAATTATTTTTTTAAATAACAATATTCATCATAAGAATTCAATTATTTTTAAAAGTGATAAACTTCTTCTTGTAAATTCAATTATTTTCATAAATAATAAAATCGTTCGCAAAAATTCAATTATTTTTGAAAAATTTTAATAAAATTCTTAACAACCATTCAAATATTTTCGTATAAATAATAAAATTCATCGCATGATTTCAATTATTTTTAATACAATTTTTAATTAATTAATCGAAAAATTCAATTTTGTTCACAAATAACGATTTCCATAAGAATTCAATTATTTAAAATAAAATTTTCATAATATTTATAATATTTCGAAAAAATGAATTATTTAAAACAATGTTTATAAAATTCTTATGAAGAATTCAATTCTTTTTTAATATTTTAATAAAATTTTTCGTAATAATTCAATTATTTTCATAAATAATAAAATTCTTCCCAGGATCTATGATTTAAAAAAAAATGTTTTTTTTTAAATTCTTTGGAAGAATTCAATTATTTACCAAAATATTAGAATTTTTCACAGGAATTTAATTATTTTTAAATATTTTAACAAAATTATTCGAAAGAAATCAATTATTTTAAATACTATTTAAATTAAATTTTTTTGTAAATATTCAATTATTTTTTTAGATTTTAATAAAATTCTTCTCAAGAATTCAATTATTTTCATAAATAATTCTTCCAAAGAATTTAATTATTTAATTATAATTATTTTATTTTTTTCGAAAATTTAATTATTTTGAGGCATTTTAATAAAATTCTTTGCAAAATTCAATTATTTTTATAAATAACAATATTCATCACGAGAATTCAATTAGTTTTAGAAGTAATAATTTTTTTCTTGGAAATTCAATTATTTTAAAAAATTCATGAATAATAAAATTCGTTGCAGGAATTTAATTTATTAGCCCTAATAAGAAAGAAGTAAATATATTGTCCTATTGGGGTAATATGATCCTTTATGATGGGGTAATAGTGTCCTATTGGGGCAATATGATCCTTTATGACGGGGTAATAGTTTCCTATTATTTTTGGGACAATATTATCCATTAATATTCCAATTATTGAATTAAACCGTAAAGAAATAATTTTCGTAAATTTAAATTTTATCTCTTGGGGTGTAAAATTGTACTTTTGATAAATTTTCATCTAAATATCAGTGTAAAGTTGAACTTAAATTAAAAATAATAATTTTCAAATTGACTAGTTAATTGGGTTAAGTTTGAAATTTAGTTTTAGTCCCCTACTGGGGTAATATTGCCTTAAATATTATTTTCGGATAATATTACCCCAAAAATCATTCACTAACAAATTATAAAATCAAATTACACTCAATTAATACAGAGAATATCTTCACTTCAATATTGGGGTAATATTGCCCTATTATTTAATTTTCTGAAAAATTTTTTACACTAAAAAAATTGGGGTAATTGTCGGTAAAATACCCTAATTACGCTTAAATGGGTTAAAATTATAAATTTACTGGGGTAATATTATTATCAAAGGGGTAAAACAGTATTTATAATATGGGGGTAAAATGACAATAAGAGAAATTGTCCAACTTATATGACATTATTGGGGTAATATTGACTACGTTCTGTATTTAAAAAAGGTGTAAATACTGGGGTAATTTTATGAAAGGGGTAAGTTTTACCCCTGAATGGGGTAAAACAGTATTTATAATATGGGGATAAAGTGAAAATGAAAGAAATTGTCCAACTTAGATGACACTATTGGGGTAATATTGAATGTGATCTGTATTAAAAAACATGACGTTTAAATAGTGGGGTAATATTATCAAAGGGGTAAAACAGTAATTACAATATGGGGTAAAATGGCACTGAAAGAAATTGTCCAAATTAGACCACATTATTGGGGTAATATTGGTATTTATATTTTTTGTTTAAACTTACTCTGGAGTAATATTAGTATTTCCATTTTTAGTTCAAATTTACTCTGGGGTAATATTGTTTTTCTTTATATTTTTAGTTTAAACTTACTGTGGGGTAATTTTGCACACATTAGTGGGGTAATATTGACATTTCTTGTCATTTAAAACCATTGCTGGGGTAATGTTGAATACAGCACTGGGGTAATATTGACCTCAATTTTTTTCTATTTTTTCTATACATTTTCTTTTTTTTTCTATATTACAAAATTTTTTTTTAAATCTAAATTGAAATTCGTAAATATTTTCCCTGACAAAATGGAAAGTATTAAATCCTTAAATTTTCATCTGCTTTTTTCACCCCGTGTATGAGTTGGGGTACAATTTTCTCTTGTAGGCAAAATTTCTTTTGACAGTGGACTGAATGTTTTTTTCGGGTTGTTAATTTGTGTAATAGTCTGTACACAAAAGGGGAGCCAAGAAGTGCACACAAAGGTCCAATGAACTTTACAAAACCGCAAGCCAATAAGGATATAAATGCATCACGTTGCATGAATCGTTTGCCTCTGAACCAGATTTAATTTCGAGGATCGATGCAATATGCATTGTATGAATGGCACAAATGAATTTAATGTCACTGACACCAATCTCTTTCTCTCTTTCATTTCTCACTTGCATCTCATTTAAATGATATAACAATAGAACATCTTTGAGAGTTTTCATTTAATTTAATTTTTTACTTCCCGTTTGTCTTATTTTACGAGTCACATTCCTACATGGAATTTTTTAAAAGTTTCTATTTTTATTTTATTATTTTTTTATATTGCTAGTATAATTGTATGCGGGGTAATGTTGCAATTTATTAGTAAAGCAATGTTTCTTTATAATTTTATGATTTTTGTTTCGTTGGTTTATTTTTCTTAATATTTGATAGTAGACGGGGTAATATTGAATACTACTAATGTTACTGCTATGTGGGGTAATGTTGCACTTTATTATTGGAGCAACGTTTCCTTATAATTTTATAATTTTTTACGTTGGTCCCGAGGTTGGTTCATTTTTTTTAAATATTTGCTAGTAGGCGGGGTAATATTGAACATTACTAATGGGACAATGCTTCTTTCCAATTTAATGATTTTTTTCCGTTGATTTATTTTTCCTAAAATTTGCTATTAGACGGGGTAATATTGAACACTACTAATGTTACTAACATGTGGGGTAATGTTGCACTTTATTATTGGAGCAATGTTTTCTTATAATTTTATTATTTTTTTTCGTTGGTTCATTTTTCTTAATATTTGCTGGTACATGGGGTAATATTGCACCTTATTAATGGATCAATGCTTTTTTACAATTTAATAATTTTTTTCTCGTCAGTTTTATATTTTTTTTAATATTTGCTAGTATAGGGGTAATATTGAATCCAGGGTAAATATTTTTTTATAAAACTTAAAAAAATATCGACTCTAAATTTTTTTGGGGTAATATTGAATATGAGGTGAAATTTATTAGCTCAAAAAATTGGGGTAATTTTTCCTCTCTAAATTCAGAGTGTATAATTTGTGACCAAACAATAAAAATTAAAAGCAACATTTTACCCCGAACTATCGGGGTAATATTGCATATGAATATTCTTTTGATTAAAAATTCACCTAGAATAGTGCAACTAAACTTCTCTTTTTAATTTCTTGTCTTTTTCTTCTGTTTCAGGTGAGTAGGCGAGTCAAAAAGCAAGCATCTTTCTACCAAGAGGTGGAAAGGGTGAGTCTTTTTACCCCTTATAAAATATACGATCATGAAAATTGTCTTTTTTTATAGAATTATTGTCAATTTCTTCTTATTTTTATTGCTCTTATCTTTTTATTTCTTATTTTAATTTTTATAATTATCATCATTATTATTCTTCTTCTTATATTATTATTATTATTATTTACGGAAAATCGTATATAAAGAAACATACAATAAAAGAAAGTCAAGTAATTCCCGATCATTTTGTCGTTTTAAAAAAGAAGAATGGATAATGTTTGTCGTAAAAATGCCAGCACTGTATAGTTGGTACCAATAGTGCAATAACTTTTTAGAAGAGCACGTAGAAAGTGGACGTTAATTTTAGTACATAATAGATTAGCATCGTTTTAGAAGCTTTTCTTTGAATTACAATGCAAAAAAAGTAGGAAAAATAGAAATCACAAAATATCGTAATATTTTTTTTTTAACATGTATTACAATAATAGCAAAATTTATTAAAATATGTGATTTTATAATAATTTAATAATTGCCCTCTGACCTATCACCTTTGACCTACGGTTTAACTAAAAGTAGACCTAATTTTAAAGTTATGTTTGCCCTCTGACCTTTGACCTACGGTTTTACTAAAAATAGACCAAATTTTTAAGTTATGTTGGACCTATGACCTTTTACCTACGGTTTAACTAAAAACAGACCTAAGTTTGAGGTTATGTTTGCATTTTGACCCTCGACCTTTGACCTACAATTTAACTAAGAATAGACCTAATTCTGAGGTTATGTTTGACCTTCGACAATTGACCTAAAGTTTAACTACATATAGGTCAATGTTCATAGGTCAAAACAAATTTCCATTGACCTAGAGCTTAACTAAATATATTTTATTAAACTGTAGGTCAAAGTTCATTGGTCAGAAGGCAAACAACCTTAGAATTATCTAATTTTAAGGTTATGTTTGATTAACGAACATTGACCTATATGTAGTTAACCTGTAGGTCAGGTCATAGGTCAAAGGCAGACATCAAAATTAGACCTAATTTAAATATAGACCTAATTTTGAGGTTTGCCCTCAAAAAGGTCAATGGTCAAAATAACCTCAAAATTACCTAATTTTGTGGTTACGTTTGACCTACGATCATTGACCTATGTGTAGTCAATCTGTAGGTCAATGGTCAAACGTAACCTCAAAATTAGGTAATTTTGAGGATATTTTGACTATTTACTTTTTTTTAGGGCAAACCTCAAAATTAGGTCTATATTTAGTTAAATTGTAGGTCAAAAAAGACCTAATTTTGAGGATTGCCCCTGACCTATGACCATTGACCTACAGATTAACTATATATAGGTCAAACCTTAAATAGTTTTTGAGGTATATGACCTATGATCTTTGACCTGCAGTTAAAATAAGTAAGGACCTAATTTTGAGGTTACCTTTGCTCTCAGAACTTTCTGAATCGAAATGATTTTTTCTATTCTAGGGATAGGTATATATATTTATACGAAGGTAACGCGTGGGTTTTTGCTCGATGGCATTGTTAAATTGTCATAACGACCACGTGAGTATCTAATGTATATAAATATACCGCTGTATGTCTATACCATTAATATAGTATTTTCATTCATTCATGTTTTTCCGACCTATTTAGAAAGACTGCAAACGACAATATTGCATATATATATGTATGTGTACCTATTATATCAACTAAACACAAAAACCTCCAACTATTTATGACTCATATGAAAATTTATAATATATATACGTATATGTATATATAAATACACACATATATATTATATATTTTTTTATATGGGCGATTCCACGTAAAATTTTTCTATTACATTTTAAAATCGGTTAAACTTTTTTTTTTCGTTCTTTTTATATAGTAAAATATGAAATAAGTATTTTTTTTTTATAATTGACCTTTCAAGTTATGAATTTTCGAAATTTTGTATTTTTAAGAATAGATCTATTTACAGTATAACTCATAAGTTTGAAAGTATATTGAATTTAGAAAATAGGCCGGCCTATACTTTTAGAAAATCCGAAATTTCGAAAATTTGGGCAATTAATAAAATAATAAAAAAAATATGTATTTCATATTTTTCTATATAAAGTACGAGAAAAAAATACCTATGTTTAACCGATTTTAAAAATGTCATATAGAAAAATTTCACGTGGAATCTCCCATATGTATAAATGTAATGCGCTTTTTATATATTTTCCGAGAACGATTGCAAGAAGAAATCACAAAATGATTCACGCGGAACACGAAACCATTTCATATTATCATTTTACAAAACGGGATGTTCTCTTTTTTTTCTCTCTCTGCGTCTGATAAAGCAAAATGCAAGATGCCTCAGGGCCTTTCTTCTTTTCTCGTTATTTCTTTTCTTCTTTGATAAGACTATATATATATATACGTTTACGAAATTTATATCTCCCTTTCAGTGTATTTCTTTATATTTTCTAAACAAACACGCACACCCACAACGAAATTAATTATTTGAGACGCACTTATCTACGTAACGTAATTCAATGTAAATTTATGTGAATAAAACGGCCCCTTGGGGGGCCCTTAAAAAATTCTTAAAAAATATAAAAATATTTCTAAGAATTTTCTAAGGGCCCCTCAAGGGGCCTTTACGTTACGCTTTCTCTTGAGGGCATTTATGTTACGTCAAAAATATAGGTCATGTTTAACCTATTTTTTAAGCTGCAAGCCAAGAAGTAACCCCTCCAAGAGGCCGTTACATTACGTCAAAGTATATGTCGAATTTGACCTATTTTTCACTTACAGGTCAAAAAGGGGCCTCATAAGGTCAACGACCCTTCAAAGGGTCGTTACGTTACGGCATAATTTAGGTCAAATGTGACAAAATTGTTGACCTACAGGTTAAAAAGTACCATAAGAGTCCTGAAGGGGCCTTTACATTACGTTACACTTAAGGGACGTTAAATTATGTCAAAATTTAGGTCAAATTTGAACATTTTTAACCCACATTATGAAAAAAAAATTGGTCAAATCAAATTTGACAAAGATTTTGACATAAGGGAAGGGACTGTTGAATGGCCCTAATGGATCTCTTTTTGACTTGTAGGTTAAAAAATAGGTCAAATTTGACCTATATTTTGACCTGGAGATATCTTAAATATACTATAGATGCCCTTAGAAAATCATGACTGTAATATACTTTTTTTGACCTGTAGGTTAAAAAATAGGTCAAATTTGACCTATATTTTGACCTGGAGATATCTTAAATATACTATAGGGGCCCTTAGAAAATCCTAACTTGGAAAAAAATTTTGTCTAGATATAGGTTCAAAAGTAAGAATTTAGAATAATTTTTGAAATTTTACTTTGAAAAATGTATAGGTAACATTTTACCTTTTGTATATACAAATAGCCATTTCTTGTGCTTTTTTTCATTTAATGAAACGTAATAACACGTAGGAGCACGTAGGAGTGACGCGAAAAAAATATAGAAAGAAAATACATAGAGTAACAAGAAAATTTTTTCTTTTCTATTTTTACGAGCTTTCCAAGTAGAACGTGCGAAATATATACAATTATTTTACATTTGCCAATGTGTATTTACAACTAAATTGACTTTTTCCGTTCGCTGGAAAAAAAATATATAATAATCGACAAAAGCTTGCACTCATGGAGAAAAGAATATTTTACTTCTCTCTCTCTCTCTCTTGCTTTTTCTCTTTTTAAAAACAAAAAATTTATTTACAGCTACAGAGTTGATGTTTTTTTTATTTTATTTCCCTCTCCCCCGACCCCTTTCACTATTTCTTTTTTTTAAAAACGAAAATATTATTTAAAAATAAAAAATTCAAAGTATTTTACTTTTTTCACTCTTTTTTAATTGTAAAAAAATAAATCTTACTTTAATCCCGTATACTTTTGACTAAATCCGTTTAGAACCATTTTTTCATTTCATTTTTTAAATATTTACCAGATTTGCTTAAAACTTGCGTCATTCGATGGTTTTTTATAAATGCACTAAAGAATTAAAAATTAAAATTAAAAAAGAATTAAAAAAAATTAAAAATAGCTAATTCAATATGGCGATGAAATATGTAGGGAAAATTTGAAAATTTCTGCGTTTCGATAAAAATGCATTACCCGTTAGTTACTAAAGTCGCTTGATCAGAAAATAACGTCAAGTTTTAAAAATTCAAAATGTCAGATCAAATATGTCGGAAAATTTTTAAAAATTGACCAGTTTCGATCAAAATACGTATTATATGGGAGTTTTTTTTTTGACGCCGCTGAATTCGAGTTTAATGTTCGATTTCAAAGTTATTCAAAATGGCCGATCTAATATGGGGACTAAAAAATTTTTTAAATAAATTATTATATTTGCAAAAACAAGAGTTTACCAAAAACTATTTTTTCACTACAGTGAGAAAAGGGGTTGAAAAGGAAAAAATTATTTACTGACACAAAGGGCGGTTGGGGGGAGGGGGGGGGGTGTTTTATTTTATATTTTTTGAACCGCGTTTTTGGACCAAAAACAAAATTTTTTCACCAGAGTGAAAAAAAGAAGTTGAAAACGAAAAAATTATTTCACAAAGGGCGAGGAGGGGGTGAAGCGATATTTTATATTTTACTTAATTTTCTAAATTTGAAAAATATTTTTCGATTATGAAATGCAAAAGAAAAAAGGTAACTTGATTAGTTTTTTATTCTTTTTTTTCTATTAATAAATACTATATAAATTATAATAATGTTACTTTGAAATAGATACCAGATGTTTTAGTTGTTAAATCACGTATGTAATACTATATCTATATAAAACAAAACGCATAGCGAGAGAATTATAAATGTTGAGCAAACTTAGATTCCAACATCTTTCTCTGCTATTCATGTTCTCGCTCTAATGCACATCATAAATGGGAATTCTTTATAGCTATAAGCAATATTGTTCTTTACTTTAATTACTCGAAAAATATTCAACTTAATGAATCAACTTTTATTGCGACGCTTTTACGGCGAAACTTTGTATTATGATATAATGAATTATTAATTAATGAAAAAGTTGATATTTATAAACTTTAATTATTTTTCTTATTTCATTAAAATTTTAATATGTAGACGCGTATATGCATATTTATATTAATGATTATTTTTTCATTCAAATTCTGATTTATAAACGTTGAACTAAAATTTAATTACGTCAATTTTTTTCTCTATTTAAATTAAAAGGAAAAAAGTATTTCAAATTTATCGCAAATCAAATTTAATCACTTTTATATATTATTTATATTACACAAGTATGCTTTATTTGAGAAATTATAAACTAAAGGTTAGATAATGATTTTGAAATATTCGAACAATATAAATTCAGGATAAAAATATTAATAAATATATAAAAAAATACAGATTTGGGAAACGATTTTAAACATACAATACAATTTTGGAATAATTACGAATAATTTCAGACAGAATTAAAATTATTTTTTATTTTTAAATTTCTACAAGTTATGAGCAAGAAACGAAAAAAATTCAAATAAGTTTTTAAATCGTTTTTAAATTTTGGATAAGTTTCGGACAACAAAGAACAAGTTTAAACTTGTTTTGGTATTAATTTTTAACTTTAGTCAAGTTTTGGATAAAGTTGAACAAATTCAGAGAGGTTTCAATTTCAAAATTATTTCCATACTTTGGACAAGTTTCGGATAACAATAAACAAGTTGAAATGTGTTTTGGATTTGATTTTAACTTCAGACCATTTTTTTTGTTCTAAAATCATTTTCAAAATTTGAATAAGTTTCGGACAACAACGAACAAGTTTAAACATGTTTTGGAATTGATTTTGAGGTTTAAACCAGTTTTGGACAAAATAGAAAAAATTCAGTAAGGTTTAAAAATTGTTTTCTTACTTTGGACAAGTTTGGAACAACAATAAAATAATTTAAACAAGCTTCTTAATTGATTTTAAAGTTTAAACCAGTTTTGGACATATTAGAATATATTCAAAAAGGATTAAAAATCATTTTCTTACTTTGGACATGTTTCGGACAACAATAAACAAGTTGAAATATGTTTTGGAATTGATTTTTAACTTTAGACCATTTCTTTTTGTTCTAAAATCATTTTCAAAATTTGGACAAGTTTTGGACAACAACGAACAAGTTTAAACGTGTTTTGAAATTGATTTTTAACTTTAGACCAGTTTGGGACAAAATCGAAATAATTCAAAAGAGTTTAAAAATTGTTGTCTTACTTTGGACAAGTTTCGAACAACAATAAACTAGTTTAAACATGTTTTGGAAGTGATTTTTTTACATTAGACCAGTTTTAGACAAAAACAAACAAATCCAAACAGGATTTGAAGTTAATTTTAAAGTTTGAATCTATTTTTAGCAAAATCGAACAAATCCAAATTATTTTTTAGAACGAGTTTAAACTTTGGACAAGTTTGGGACAAGAAAGAACAAATACAAACGAGTTCTGAAACAAGTTCTGTACTAGTTTGTTACCAATTTTCAGAAATATCGTATTTCGGACCAAAAAAAAAATTTACAGTAACAAAAAAAAACATTCTGAACACATTTGAAACTTTATCGTAAAACTAAAAATTACCAATTTAACTATAAAAATGAACAATTTCAATTTACAATAGAAGGCAATTTAATACTTACCTATTTAATTTAATAACGTGTATTTAAGTGAACAGTTATAGCAGATATATTCAACAAATTTAATCTGCAAATCTTCTCATTTGAATTTCTATTAAAAAAAAAAATAAAAAAAATAAAAGCCTTGTTCATATGTTCGTGACTTGAAGAAACAGAAAGAGAGTCTCGGAAGTACTCACAGACTATTATACGATTTTAGCCGCGGCTCATTTGGATTTTGATAAGAAAACTTTTCCCTCAAGATTTGAACTATCTTAATTCTGTTTAAGAAGCGTATAATACTCGAAAAATAAATACCAATGGTTTCATCTTATCTTCATAAATACATAGGACACTAAATAAACTCCCAACGAATTTTCATTTTTCACAGGTCACTTTATAAGAAACGAACGTTTTTCCTCAAAATTCAATAATATTTCAAAATTTTTCAATAAAAAAAAAAAATTCCAAATTTTTAATTCAATAATTTTCTTTTAATATTTCAACTTGTTAAACAAATATGTAACAATAAATTTTACTCTTAATCTAAATACGTTACTTACGCAAAAATAATTAACTTCCGTAAAAAAGTAACTTTATTCTCAAAAACGCAACTTTCGCAAAAGTACGTAAATTACGTAAGTACTGTCAGTTACAAAATGTAACTTACAGTACTTACGTAACTTACCCAAATCGTAAGTTATAAGACGAGAAAATTAACACAAAAATACGTAACTTTCGCAGAAATACGTAACTTTAGTTAAACAATAATTTACGTAAAAATACATAACTTACGCAGAATCGTAAGTTATACGTCAAAAAAACTAACACAAAAATACGTAACTTATGCTAAACAATAATTTACGTAAAAAATATGTAACTTATGTAAAAATTCGTAATTTACGTAGAAACGTAACTTACGCAAAACAGTAATTTCTTCAAAAATACGTAACTTACACTACGACAAAAGTTACGCAAAACGTAACTAACGCAATGAAACGTAAATAAAGTAGTGGTACGTAACTTGCGCATAATAACGTAACTAACGTAGATAAATTAACGTAATAATACGAAACTAATAAAAATAGTACGTATCGTTATACGTTCGTATTAAGAAAATTACGTAGTCATACGTAATGTATGCAGTCCAACGTAACTAACGTAGTAATATGTAAATATAATAATGTTGTGATAAGTATTTTTTTTTTATTGAAAATATAGATGTAGACGAATCGAAAAATTGCTTGGAAATATTTTTTAAATTATTATGAATAAAGAGTTAATTTTTTTTTATTGATATATATGGTAATTAAATTTAATATACTGTAATTAAATTTATTGCTCATTCAATTATGTTAATTCATCTGTGAGTAAAAAGGTTTTTCATTAAAATAAATTAAATGACTTCTCTCTTTTTAATTTAATTAAACTTTATCTATTTTTATCAGTTTAATGCGAGAAATTTAATTCTTTCATTGTCATTTTAATGTATTTTAATTTAATTCTATTTAAAAAAAGGAAATTTTTCTGAATATTTATTAATATTTATTTGAAGTGGAGAAAAAGTTTTTATTTTATAAGTAATTTTAAAAAATATTTATTTTTCCTCATTAGGGTTGACATTTTTTTTTTAAATATTAAAAATTTATAAATTATCAATTATTATAATTTTTATTAAATATAAAATTAAATATATATATTTATTGAAAAATTATAAAATGAATACAAATTAATTAAAACCCTCAATCTACTCATTTGCACAAAATAAAATATTTATGGAATTCTCTTTTTAATAATTAGATTTCAATAAAGATTTTCGGATATAACTTTTTTTTGTTTTCGATTGTAATAAAGAAGAAAATAATAACTTTCCGGAAACGAAAAGCAGTTATGGTAATTTTTGCGCGAGTCATACGATACTACGAATTGATTAAAAAATGATATTTGCCGATAGTACAACGTAACGGTGACTTATATCAATGACTCTCTGACGTGTTTTTTAGATTCTCATTTTGTGATCATGAAAAAAAATACATAATTGCAGATGATGCATCCGACAAAAAAAAAAAAAAAGAAATTTGCCCTCTAAAAAAAAATTTAATAAACGATTTTTTTAAAAATAATATTAAATCACATTCGTCATTAATTAATAATAATTATAACGGTAAGATAAAAAAAGAACCGTAAAATTGAAAAATAGATTAAAAAATATAATTTAATTTTGCAATTATTACAAAAAGTTTCATTAATCATTAATTTATTAAGAATGAGGTGTAAGATTTAATTATTTAATTATTAATTAATATTTAATTCGTTAGTAATTAATGAATAATTATTATTATTAATTATATTAATAATAATTATATTAATAATATATTATTATTAAATAATACCTAAATAATTAATTTAATAATTAATATTATTATTAAATAATACCTAAATAATTAATTAATTAATTAATTATTATTAAAGAATAAATAATTAATTTAATAATTTAATTTGTTAGCAATTAATTAATAATTAATTCACTGAAAATGAATAATTAATAAGTTAGTAATTAACAATTACTGTTTTAATATTTAAATAGTATTTTTTATTTTCTAAGAAATTAATTAACACTTAATTAATATTTACTTCGTTAACAATTAGTTAATATTTAATTAATTCGCAATTAATTAATAACTAATTTACTACAAATTAATAAAATAATTTGTTAATAATTAATTTAATTACTCAATAGTTAATCATTAATTAATTTTACAATTTATAATTAGTTATTAATTATTAATTCATTCACAATTTATAATTATAATTAAATAAATTAATAAATGTATTAACAATTAATTAATAATTAATAGTTATTAAGTAATTATAAACTTAATAATTATTAAGTTATTAAAAATTAATAATTATTAAGTAATTAAAAAATAATATTTATCGTATCACTTGTTGGTTCAACAACAATTTATTATTAATTAATTATCAACTAATTAATATTTAATTTGGTAATAATTCATTAATATTTTTGTATTATTGTTAATGAATTAATGATTATTAATCTATTAACGGAAAATAATTAATTTGTTAATGATTAAATAATTTTTTTTCTCTGAACAATTAATTATCAATTAGTCAATTATTAGATAATAATTAATTAAAAATTAATTAATAATTAATTAAAAATTAATTAATAAAGTTAGAATTAAAAATTAGTACCTAAACATAAATAAACAAATAATAAAATTCATTTTCTATTTTGTTTTTATTTATATTTTTTATGTTTATTTATATAATAATTATATTATCACTTTTGATTTGAAAATAAATTTTAAAAAAGTAAAATAAAATGAAAATTTAGTTCAAATTAAAAAATAAATTTTTAATTTCCAAAATTTTCCAAAATTAAAATGACGAATTAATTTCAGCTTGTATTGTTTAATAATTATAATAATTTGTAAATAGAAAAGTATTTATATATAATTTTTAAACGATGTAATTTTAATGTTCAATATAATTTCGTGTTGCCATAAACTCAAGACCCTAAAACAATGAATTACTCCACGCCTTATTTTATGCTCTAATAAAATAACAAGAGCCTTGCGTGAGCGTTAAAAAGAGTGGTCGATGTATATGTATATACTTAACGAAAATTTAAAACCCCCAATGCCGAATGGCATCGATGTGCCAAAACGTATATATAATTCACACATTAGACATTTATTTAACGTCAAATTGCTAATTCTATTTGTTTATTATTCCTCTATACTGAATTATGTAATTTTTTTTTATTTAAGAAAAAGCTTTGGGATTTTAATTAACATTTTTTTTTTTTTATTAAATTCCAAATATTCCTTGCAAGCTTTATTTGCAGTTTGAAGATAGCTAGCTGTCTGGGTACTGTTCAGAAAGCTTTCAGTAAGTTTGCAGTAATCTTGCAGAAAGCTTGCAGTAAGCTTGCAGAAAGCTTGCAGGAAGCTTGCAAGAAGATTTCCTTGCTCCCTGTTCACTGTAAAGAACCCCTTGAAATTACTGCATACGCAACTAATTTCCAGGGTCCTTTTCTTCGCTCAGCAATAATAATAAGAAGGACCCTTGAAATACTCTCGTAATGCCATGACCTTCAGGTTTCATCTTTCGAGCATTGAAGTAGAGAATGGAGTCAATTTCAAAGTTCCTCGAAGTAATCGAGAATATGTGGTTTGATTGACGATAAATACAAACCAAGAGAGTGCTTCATTAAAGTCATCATCAATACTTGTTGGCAATCATTGCGATTTTACCTATCACGTTCGCCAACATTTGCTCGACTGAATATCGAGAGCCACGAACAAATATAATGGGTATATATATTTACTCGTTATATATATTATTCGTTATATATATTTCTGTATATGTATATTCATGTTCGTATGTATATATATAAGTTGCTGAATATTCGGGTCACATGCGCAGCAAGATGCACGTTTTCAGACTGTTAAAGACGATCTCTTCCCTGTTCTCGATTTTTATGAAAGTCCTATAACAAAGGACGTCTCGCGACACACTCGCCAACCTTTTCCACTTGATGCGCCCGTTACACACCCACATTTATAGCTCACAATAACACAGTTTTGTATTAACGCCTTTCTTCTTCGACAACATGTTTGCGAAGAACGATGTTTCTTCAAAATCACTCACTAAAAATACTATTTTCAAAAAATATTTTCTGCGTAACATATCCTAATTTTTCTGAACATTCTAATGGTGTTATAGAAATTTTTGATAATGCTACACTTTATAATGATGCTGCAAAAAATATAGCTGATGATACAGAACATTTTAATTTTTTCCACATCATGTTAATCTTGCAGTAAATTTTTGTGATACGTTTCTTGCTGCTTCTGATGCTGCTAATGCAAATCATCCAGAGTATGCTAGACATCTTTCTAATCCTTCAGTACATCTGAATTGTTTTACACAGATTTTTGTTAATGCTGAAACTAGGGTTACCACAAATAATCAGAAAGATGCTACACTTTTTAATTGAATGCTAAAATTTCTAGGGGTACTGTAAGTAGTACTAATGATGCTTCACAAATTCCTAACATAACTGAACTTATAAGTGGTACTGCAGATGATTAAGAAGATGCTTCACATGTTCCTGATAATGGTGAAATTTATAGAGGTACTGCAAGTATTAATTCTAATCATGCTATGCAACTTTCTAACATAGTTGAACTTACAAGTGATACTGCAAATAGTCCAGAAGATGCTACAGAAATTTTTGATAATTCTGAACATCTTGAAGGTACAGCATACAAACTTACTGATGCTACAGAAATTTCTGATAATTCTGAACATCTTGGAGGTACTGCACAAAACCATAATGATGATACACAATCTTTTGATGATTCTAAAATTTTTGGAGGTACTACAAGTAACCTTTATGATACTAAACAAATTTTTGGTAATGCTTAACTTCTTGGAGGTACTGCAAGTAATCTTAATAATGGTATACACAATGTTTTGATAATTCTGGACTTCCTGGAGGTACTGCATATAATCTTAATGATGCTACACAATCTTTTGATGATTCTAAAGTTTTTGGAGGTACTACAAGTAACTTTAATGACACTAAATAAATTTTTGATAATGCTAAACTTACTAGAGGTGCTACAAGCAATCCTAATGATGCTGTATAAATTTCTGATAATGCTGAACTTATTGGTGCCAATGCAAATAATCCAAATGATGCTACAACTAATCTAGAAGATGTTACACAAATGTTTGATAATGCTGAACTTACTATTGGCACTACAAGTAATGCAGAACATGATGCAAAAATTTCTGATGATACTAAATATACGAAAGGTGCTGCTAGTAGTCCTAATGATGCTGTTTAAATTAATACCTTAATGATACTAAACCAATTTTTGATGATTCTAAAATTCATGGAGGTACTGCAACTAACCTCAATGTTACTGAACAAATTTTTGATAATGCTAAACTTATTGGAGGTACTGCATATAATCTTAATGATGCTACACAATCTTTTGATGATTCTAAACTTTTTAGAGGTACTACAAGTCACCTTAATGATACTAAACAAATTTTTAATAATTCTGAGCTGCTTGGAGGTGCTGAAAGTAATTATATAAATACTAATGATACTAAACAAATTTTTGGTAATGCTTAACTTATTAGAGGAACATCATTTAATATTAATGATGCTACACAATCTTTTGATAATTCTAAACTTCTTGGAGGTACAGCACATAATCTTACTGATGCTACAGAAATTTTTGATAATGCTACAAAATTTTCAACAAAATCAAAAAATGCTGCAGTATTATCAAACATTTGTATATCTTTATTAAGTGAATCCATTTTATTAGCGATGATACAACTTGCTCCAATATAATAGTTCACACAACTAGCAAATAATGTTAATAGAAATTTCAATAATGCTATATACAAATCATTGCAATGCCTCATGAGATGTAAATTTATCTACACACATTGATAATGTTACACAAATTTCTGATAATGATACACATCCAATTGTTTATTACACAACATGCAAATTCAACTGAATAAATTCAAATTCATTCAAAATCATTCATCATAAATAATTCCACGGAAAAAATAATAAAAGAAAAATTCTAACAATAACTCCATATTATCACATACAAGAAAAGTTTTCTAATATTTTCCAGCACCTAAAATTAAAAATCTAAACTTAAAAACTAAAAGTTCAAAAATTGAAGTTTGAAAATGAGTTCGAAAATTCAAAATTATGGTCAAATTCTTAATTTTAAATCATTCGACGTTGCCCCTCATTTTTTCATAGTTTTAAATTTATCCCCAATTCTTATTAAAAACAATTTTCCGTTTTCTTCAGTAACTTGAAAAATAAAATATAAGTTTAATTTCCCCTAAATGAGACTAATATTTAAAACAAAAAGGGGAGAAAAATAATTTCCAAAATGTGGGTATATAGAGATTTTTATATGATGGCAGATGATAAATATTTGAATGTGGTGAATGGACAATTTATGAGATGCTGGTTGATTCATATAATATATAGGTGACAGTTGAAAATATTTCTCATATTAAAATGACCAACAAAAAAATGAGGGTCCGGAAGATTATAAGTGCGGATAAAGAGAAAAATGTGGTTGGGGATTGTTCGTAGGTATATGTTTAAGTTGAATATATCCAGAAAAATCTTTTCAAATTTTATTATTCTTTTCATTCGGAATTTAAGAATCTAAAAAAAAAGGAACACAACATTAGTATGATTGTTGTAGTATAGCAGTTTTAGATTTTTGTGGAGTAGTACATTAATTTTTTTTTGTGTAGTATTATTGGAATTTTAAACGAAAACATCGAAATGGATGCTCTGTGTATATCATTATAGTCTGTTCCAATATTTGTATATGTAAAATTGTTCTGTTGTTACAAAATATAATAGTCGATTTTTATAGCATCTTATACCATAATAAGAGTATTTTGTATAGAAATATTAAATTTTTATATGTTGTACGTTGTGTTCCATCGAAAAGATTTTGTAAATAAAAATGAGTGTTGTGCATTACACAAATTTCTGATGATGCTGCAAAAAGTTATGCTAATTATTGCTAACTATTACAATAATTATGCGAACTATTGTTATAACTATTGCAATTTTCGCAGCATCATCAGAAATTTGTGTATTAGCATCATTAAGCTGATATTTTTTGTATCATTAAAATGTTGTACAGAATCATTAGGAATTTTTGTAGCATCATTTGAATGCTGCAAAATACAACTTTTTGGATCCTTTTTTTAAAGATGTTGTGCAGCATCATTAAGAATTATTGTTGCATAATTAGGTGTTTTAGTATTAGCAGTACTATAATGTAATGCAACATCATTACCAATCATTAAAATGTTGCAAAGTAGAATTTTTTGCAGAATATCGAACAGCATAGTAACGAATTTTTGCAGCATTATTAGGATGTTGTACAGAATCATTAGGAATTTTTGTAGCATCATTTGAATGCTGCAAAATACAACTTTTTGGATCCTTTTTTTAAAGATGTTGTGCAGCATCATTAAGAATTATTGTTGCATCATTAGGTGTTTTACTATCAGTAGCATTATGATGTTCTGCAGCAGAATTATAATGCTGTTGGTACAACAACATAGCGAATTTGTACTACTAACATTGTTGTGCATCATTATAATGTTTTTCAGTAAACTTATGAAATTCTGTATCATCATTAGGATTTAGTGTATTAGGAACATTAGTCCTAATGTTTAGTAACATTAGAAACAAAACATTATGTTGAGGACCATCAT
The DNA here is from genome assembly GCF_015476425.1 of Leptopilina heterotoma. NCBI lineage: Eukaryota > Metazoa > Arthropoda > Insecta > Hymenoptera > Figitidae > Leptopilina > Leptopilina heterotoma. The sequence goes on along the minus strand of NW_025111081.1, from coordinate 343,462 downwards.
TAAGTGCTTTAGCAACATCATTAGGACCAAGTGTTTTTGGTCCGAATTTTAGCAGCTTCATTAGGACCAGAAACAATTGGTTCAAATTTCAGCAGCATTATTAGAATCAGAAGCATTTGCTTCAAATTTTAGCAGCATCATTAGGGCCAGAAGCATTTGGTCCAAATTTTAGCAGCATCATTAGGACATTAAATTAAATTCACGTAATGTTAACATCTTTGATTACAAAAAAGATTTGCTTCAAATGGAAAACAAAACTCTAAAATAATAATAAAGAAGAAGTACTTATCAGCATCACGCAACAAATTGAAAAGAAACGATTTGAGTTTGCATTGCAGCAAAAAGGGGGTGGTTTTGATTTCAATAGATTTTTCGTGGCCAAGTTTATGAACTGAGTGAGAGAGAGTGAGTGCGGTAGACATGTAATTGCTACCTAGTTGTATCTAGAGACACACACACACAGACACATGGTGAGCCAGACGCGTCCCTTTGGGTGCACGTGTACCCGTTTCCTTTATGCTGAAGCGTACAGCTGTCTCTAATACACTCTCGAGCATACATTTTAGTTTGTGTTTGTGTATAGTTTTCAGATGCACTTCCAAGACATGTCTGTCTGTGTGCATGTGATCCAGGATTGTTGAGCCACCACCGCCGCTGCTGCTGCTGTTGCTGCTGGAGGGAAAGGGGCTTGAGTCACATTGGAGAGAGAGAGAGGGAGAGCGGCTCTCCCCCTTCAACAATTCCACTCGGTTTCAAAGTGACTGCGAGTGAAAACCAGTCAGTCAGTCATTCGTTTCAAGTCGGGTACGACGAGGGCATTAAGCTCTGCCAATCGTCTGTCCACCTTGTGTGTGTTTACATTTTGTTTTTCCGTTATGAACATTTCCACCCCGTGAAACACTTTTTGTTTTTTAGTGTCAACCATTTTTTTTCCTTTCTACTTCTCTTTTCTTTTATTTTTTTTTTTAGTTTTCCACTTTTTGGTGTTATTCTGTGTTTTCTCCTCTTTATAAACTTTTGCTCTTCTTTACAAACTTTTACTTTTTTTTCTATTACAACACTGCCAAACGTGAGACTGATTTCTTTTTGAAAAAAAAGTGAATGTGACGAAAAAGGTATTTCGAATTCAAATGCTTGAATTTTAGTGAGTTTCCATCATGCCAAGTCAAACGACAACAATTCTGCTAAAATGCTCCATGGTCGATGTTCCTGCTCTCAATCATGTGAAACTTAAATCACTCTATGCTGTAAGTAACTTTGAACATCATGTTTACCATATTACCCCACTTTCGGGGTTATTTGTACACTTATTACCCCAAAAGTGGGGTAAAATGTGCAATGATACGCTTATTAACCTTTTTACGGGGTAATATACATCGATACAGTTATTACCCCATTTTCAGGGTAATATGTCCATCAATCGACTTTTGGGTCTATCTCTTTGGGGTAATAACCACAAACCGACAAAAAACAAAAAAATTGCGAATCAAAGCAGATATCAGTAAAAAAAATAAAATTCGATTGGCTTGAGGGAATCGATTCCGCGAAAGAGAGGAGGATTCGAGCAGATGATTCCATCCAAGTGGGTCAAGCAAACGACGCAACATGTGTTGGGTGGTTTGAGAGAGAGATAAAGCTTCTTTAACTTCCGGAGATTCCATATCAGGCGAGTCTTGTTGTGTATATATCTATATAAACACATTTACAGAGCGAGAGAGATGATAATATACAAATGTTTTCTCTGCGCGATCCCCAATGGCGAACAAAGAAAAACCTTCTTGTATAAATGGTTAAAGATACCTGCTTCTCTTGTGTGTGAAAATGAAGACCTTCACCAAACTGGTCTTTCTTTCCAAGAAGTCCGGAGTGTCTTCCCTAAAAGATGATCCATTGGTGTTCCTCTTTCGAATTTTTATTCTCTTGAATAGGATTTTTAAATTCCAAATGAAGGATTCGTCACTTTCTTGTGGAGCTGTTTAAAATTCTTGTCTCATTGTTATTAAAATGGGGGGTTTCTTTTTTTGAACGGATTAGAGGTAGAATTTTATCGCCGGTCATTTGGATTAGGGTCAAAATACTGTCATTGGTCATTAGGATTAGGGTTAGTTGTTGTTGACATTCGGTTTTGTTGTTTCAATGATTTTTATTACAGTTATAAAATTTACCGGTTTTTGACTGGTACCTGGTGTTTGTTGTTTTTGGAATATGTTCGATGATGCTTAACTTAATCCTGAACCTTTGGGACATTTAGGATCATTAGAATCTTTAGAAGAATCTTTGTTTTGTGATATTTATCATTGTGTATTATGGTCTTACATTAACTGCTCTTGAGAGTCCCTGCTTATTAAAAATCCTAATCATTAAAATCTGAACCTATCATTAAAAACCTAATGATACCTAACAAAAAAACCTAACAGATTATTCTGTAATAATGCAAAAAGTGATCCTAATGATGATGCAAAAAAAAATGCTACAAAACTGTCTCAAAAATTCTGCAAAAAATACTAACTATTCCATAAGATATTTAATAGCTTATGTACATCTTAATTTTTAAAAGAATTTAATTTGTATGATTTTCAGAATCATTTGGAAGTACAACATTATTAAAAATGTACATTTTTGATAATGTTGTACTTCCAAATGATTCTGCAAATCATAAAAATTATGAAGGTTAAAATAGTTATGCTATACATCTTATTAGTCACGCTCCGATTTTTTTAAAGTATAACACTTCTTAGTGCTGCTGCAGATCATCCAGATAATGCTAAACACCATCCTACACTTTCATAAAAATTTAAATGTAATCATAATCATAAAAATGTTTGACAATTTTTGATTATGCTGAACCCACTACTTTATAGTTTGATTGTAATATAGTTGCTGCTAATTCTGATGATGTTGCACAACTTCCTAAAGAAGCTGCAAAGTATTCAATTTCTTCTGTACTTATTCATAAGGTTATGCAAAATTCTGAGAATGCTATACATTTGCTGGTGGTGTTGCAAATCATTCAGATGATGCTACAGAAGATCCTAATATTCTTGTGTGCATTTCAATGCTTCTAGACAAATTTTTGACAATGCTAAACTTGCTAATGACAATAATTGGCACTACAAGTGTAATTCAGAAGATGCTACAAAAATTTTTGATGATTCTAAACTTTTTGGAGGTACTAAAAGTAAACTTAATGATGCTACACAATCTTTTGATACTTCTAAACTTCTTGGAGGTTCTGTAAGTATAATGTTAATGATGGTACACAATCTTTTGATGATTCTAAAATTTTTGGAGATACTACAAGTAACCTTCATGATACTTAACAAATTTTTGATGATTCTAAACTTTTTGGAGGTACTGCAAGTAACCTTAATTATACTGAACAAATTTTTGATAATGCTAAACTTATTGGAAGTACTGCATATAATCTTAATGATGCTACACAATCTTTTGATAATTCTAAACTTATTTGAGGTACAGCATATAATCTTACTGATGCTACAGAAATTTTTGATAATTCTTAACTTATAAAGTGTCACTATAAGTAATCCATAAAATGCTACACAAATTTTTGATAATGCTGAACTTACTAAAGTTGCTGCAAGTAATCCTAATGATGCTGCATAAATTTCTGATAATGCTCAACTTATTATTGACACTACAAGTAATCTAGAAGATGGTACACAAATTTTAGATAATACTGAATATAATAATAGCGCCAAAAATAATTCAGAAGATGCTAAATAAATTTCTGTTAATTCTAAACTTACTAGAGATCTTGTAAATAATCCCAAAGATGGTACACAAATATTTTATAATGCTGCAGTTCCTACTGATGCTGTTATGCACCTAGATGATGGTACACATATTTATTCTTCTGTCCACCTTAATCTTCACCCAATTTTTAATAATGCTACACTTCTTGGTGCTGCTACAAATCATCCAGATGATGGTACACAACATTAAAATCTTTTTTCTCAATGTTAAAATTTTTTATTTTCCTAAACTTAGAGGAGAAACCACAAGTAATCCTTATGATTCTGCAGAGTATCCTAATGATGCTACAAAACATTTAATTACTTAACATATTAATAAAGTTATACAAACTTTTGATAAGGCTACACTTTCTGCTGATGCTGCAAATCCTCTAGATGATACAACATCTCAAATCTTCTGCTCATCTTAAGATTATCTTAAGATTATTGATGTTTAATCGTATCAATTTTGAACTTGTTTCGCTAAGTTTCGGACTATTTATAATCCCAGAAGATGATTCACAAATTTCCATTAATACTTTTCCCAATTCTATCAGGCCAAATTCTGACTAAATTTAGAATTTTAGATTAAATTTAAACATTAAAACAAAACCAATTTGGACCAAATTTGGCCAAAATGCAAATAATTTTGTACAATCCCAAAGTTACACCTTCGTTAAGTAGATGTATTTTAACGATAGTTGAATGCGCAACGTTTCTAATAAAGCAATACCAAATTCTTCTAAGCACATACACATCTCTTAAAATAACAATAGTGCATGATCATTAATTCACGAATTGTTGATTCTCGTTTAAGATTAGAATAAATGTGTGTACATATTTTATTTCTCATTAAAAGTGGCTTTTCTTTTTATTTCGTCATCAAAGTTTTACATAATATATAACTTAATGCTTAGCCAATGAGAGGACTTTCATGGTCTTCATTTTCCGATGGTTGAAGTGAAAGAACACGTAATCCACTTACCACTATTATATAGAATAGTGCATCATTCAACAAAAAACATCTGCATACAGTATAATAATAAGAAACTTTTCTCCCCCAGTGGCACTCTATATATGTTTCGATGAGAAAGAGGGATTACAATATATTGTCCCAAAACAACTATATTCCATCAAAAAAGGAACGTGTGGGATGATTCTTATAATCTAAATCAAACACATCTTTATACCCTTCCCCCTATATATAGTATATCATTAATTTCAAACAGATTTTATTTCATTTTATTTCATTTTATTTCGTATTCTGTGAAAGATGATTCTTAATCAATATTATTTAAAATAAATTCTATTATTTATAAAATATTTAATAATTTCTTTATTAATATTCTATAAATAATAAAATTTTTTAAAAATACGTTTTATCAAAAAGTTTTCAATTTTTGTTTTAATTCCCAAAAAACAAGTTTTGAACTGGTTCTAAACAAGTTCGAACAAGTTTGGGACTAATTTCAATCCTGTAACTGTAATTTTGAACTTATTTTAATTTTTAAACAGGTTCAAAATTCTTAACAATCTTTAAGATAGTTTTGGACATTTTCGAACAAGTTGGAACTGTTTTTTAATAATCGGAACAGTAGGTTCAGAACACGTTTTAATTCTCGCAAAAAGATGTTTGGAACTAATTCTGGACATGTTCGAACAAGTTTTGATCAACTTTTATTATCTACATAACAGTTTTCGATTTTTGTTTTAATTCCCCAAAAAACAAGTTTTTAACTGGTTCTAAACAAGTTCGATCATGTTTTGTGACCAATTTCTATTCTGTAACTATAATTTAGAATTTATTTTAATTTTTAAACAGATTTAAAATTCGTAGCAAGTTTCAAACTAGTTTCGAACATTTTCGAACAAGTTTGAACTTGTTTTAATAGAGAAATCTCATAGAAATTGTTTTAATTTAAAAAAAACAAATTTCGAACTAGTTCTGTACCTGTTTGTACATTAAAACAAATTTTAAATTTGACTAACAGTAAAAATAAGTTTTTACTGTCAGTCAAATTTAAAATTCGTTTTTATTCCCAAAAAAAAAGGTTTTTAATTGTTTCGAAAAAGAGAGGTTCGATTAAGTTATGGATCAATTTTGGTCCTTTAACTACGATTTGAAACTAATTTTAAATTTTGAAAATTTAAGATTTTTTCACACACACTCCCTCCTCCTCTTTATACATTAAGGGGGGCTATTAATTTGTTTTTTTTTTAATTTTTATTTTTATTTTAAAAGAAAAAATAAATTGATTGACGAAGAAATAAACAAGAAAGTGGTTTACAACTCAAAGGAAAAGGAGAATTTTTAAATACCCCGAGGGGGAGCAGTCCGGGAGTCTGGGGCAGCATCCTTGCGGCGTGTCACTTTCGAGTCCTATATATATGAAAGTTTTTTAAATTTGGAATCGAATATTCATTTCCACGAAGAGAGGAAATTACACTACTTTCAGGCTCGAGTCACTCTCTCGTCTTTAATTAAGTATTTTTTTTTTCATGTAAATAAAAATAATCCATTCAAATTATAATTGATGTTAATTTACTAATTTTAACAACAACAATAAGAACAACAACTATTTTCTAATAATAAAAAGTGAAAAATCTGTTAATTATATTGATATTAAAATTATAAATTTTTATTATTGGGTATTATTATTATTATTGTAAATAGAAAAAATTCAAGAGTGTGATAAATAGCTGACCATCCGTTGAGTATAAACCGATAAGCGTGTCAGATGGTCAATGACCTCAATTCAATGATTTATCATTTGTCTACGAGAAATCTCGCAAAATTAGTTAAATGACGAATCCATCACTGCCCACGCTTTTATGGTGTATATTGTATAATAAATCACCAAAGAAATATTTCATAATTTATGCAAATTTTTTATTTTCTCTCTCTCCATATAATAAAGTGACAAAAATAGTAAATATTTATAAAAAAAAAAATTTTGTACATAAAATATAATAATCATGAATCTGTCACTGGATCGTCAAATAATTAAAAATAAATAAAGTCCTTTCTCTATGTGGAAGCAATAATAGAAAATAATAAAAGAAAATAATAAATATCTAAAATATAATGTATAAAATATTTAATATTTATTTTAATAAAAAATATTAAATATTAATTTAATATTTATTTCAATAAAAAATATTAAATATTAATTTAATATTAATATTTTTTTATTAAAATATTAATAAAAAATTTTTAATTTCAAATTTTTTTATTTAATATTAACATTTATTAATTCTATTTACAATTTTTATTAATTTAGTGACAGTACGAGAGTGAAAGAGGGAGAGAGGGAGAAATTACCCTATTGATGAGAATCTATTGATTAATAAAAAGACAAGTGGAAATTTTCTCGGCTTTAAAATTCATAATGTAAGTGACAATAGATGAAACACGTGCATGGATACCACTTGAAATTGACAAACAGACAATGGACTTGGTTCACGCAGTGGTATATATATGCATTTGACTATATACACATCCAAGAGCCACGTTCCAGCTAAATATAAGTACTTCGCGAGAGATGGTGAGACGTTTCTTCTCCTATTCGCATGTAGGAAAGAGAGAGGGGAGGGGGGAGTAAAGAATGGAAATAAATGCAAAAAAAAAAAATTCAAATCCCCAAGAGGGTTGTTGGTTGCCTTTGTTAAATACAACAGCTCTCTTTTAAAATTCAACGTCGTCGACAAAATCAAGTGAATACATCAAGTTTCAAACTGATTTCACATGAATGTTTAAACGTCTTTTAATAAAAATTTCAAATTTATTCAAAGATAAAGGACATTTAAACCCGATTTTTATCAATTTTGATACACAATGTCACAAAAATGTCCAAAAAATGTTCATTTTCACAAAAATAAAAAAAAATTATTTTTTATGTTTCGATTCGATCTCAAATAGGTTTGAATAAGTTTTTGATAATTAAACTCATGATTCAAAAGACGTTTCAATTCAAATTAATACTTTTGAGCTGATTCTGGATAGTTTCGAACAAGTTTCAATCAGTTTCAATTGTCAAAACAGTTCTGAATTTGTTTTAAAACTCTAAAAAAAAAAAAAACAGGTTTCGAACTAATTCTGAACACGTTTGAACAAGTTTAAAACAGTTTTGACAATAAAAGAAGTTTAGAATTTATTTAAATTTCCAAACAGTTGTTGAATCTATTTTATTTGTCTAAACAAGTTTTGAACTGGTTCTAAACAGGTTCGAACAAGTTTGGGACTCATTTCGACCCTGTAACTGCAATTTGGAACTTATTTTAATTTTTAAACAGATTCGAAATTCGTAACAAGTTTTAATCTAGTTTTGGGCATTTTCGAACAAGTTTGAACCGATTTTTATAATCGAACAGGTTCAGAACACGTTTTAATTCTCGCGAAAACAAGTTTCGAACTAATTCTGCACATGTTCGAACCAGTTTTGACCGATTTTTATTATCAGACAGTTGTAGATTTTTGTTTTAATTCCCAAAAAAACAAGTTTTGCACTTGTTTTGAACAGTTTCGAACAAATTTGGATTAACTTTGATCTACAAACAGGTTCAGAACTTGTTTTAATTTTTGAAACAGGTTCATAGAAATTGTTTTAATTTCAAAAAACAAACTTTAAACTTGTTCGAACAGGTACAGGACTAGTTTAAAGTTTTTTTTTTAATTAAAACAATTTCTGTTCTGTACCTGTTCGAACAAGTTTAAAACTATTTTTATTGTCAATTCGTTTTAATTTCCAAAAAAAAAAAAACTTTTTAACTGGTTCTAAAAAAGTGGTTCAATCAAGTTTGGACCGATTTTGATCCTGTAACTACGATTTGGAACTAATTTATAATTTTTAAACAGATTCATAATTCGTAACATGTTTCAAACTACTTTCGGACATTTACGAACAAGTTTGAATCGATTTTTATAATCGAACAGTTTCAAGGAACTCGTTTCAATTCTCAAAACTGAGTTTCAAAATGATTTCGAACCTAATTTGATCAAGTTTCAAACAGTTTCGGATTCCGGACCTGTTCGAACAAGTTTGAATCAGTTTCGATAGTCAAACAGGTTTTTGTAACTTGTTTTTAATTTGCAAACAGGTTTTTAAAACTCGTTTTAATTCTAAAAACAAGTTTCAGATTTCGTAACAAGTTTCAAACTAGTTTTGAACATTTTCGATTCTGAACATGTTGAAACCAGTTTGGACCGATTTTTATTTACAAAACAGTGTTAGATTTTGTTTTAATTCCGAAAAAAGTTTTGAACTTGTTTTTTTTTTAACAGTTTCGAACAAGTTTGGATAGATTTATATTGTCAAACAGATTCAGAACTCCTTTTATTTTACGAACAATGTTTGGAGCATCCTTAAATTCTCCTGTATTTTGTACTTGTTTGAACAAATTTGAACCAGTTTCATTTATCAAATATATGGTCAAAACGCGGTTTAAATTGTCAATTCGTTTTAATTTAAAAAAAACATGTTTCTAACTGGTTTTTGAACATGTTCGAACAAGTTTGGGACTAATTTTTTATCCTGTAACTGCAATTTGGAAGTTATTTTAATTTTCAACCTGGTTCAAAATTCGTAACAAGTTTCAAACTAGTTTTGGACATTTTCGAACAAGTTTGAACAGATTTTTTTAATCAAACATTTTCGAAATAATTTCGGAATCTGTTCGAACAAGTTTGGATCTTTTTTGTATTATCAAACAGTTTCAGATAAAAAGTTTTTCAAAAAAACCTGCATAATAAGCAAAAACAAGTTTTGAACTTGTTCTGGACAGTTTCAAACAAGTTTGTATTTACTTAAATCGTCGAACAGGTTCAGAACTTGTTTTTATTTTTCGGAAGCGGATCATAGAAATGCTTTAAATTTCGAAAACAAGTTAATTCTGTACCTGTTCGATCAAGTTTCGAACTAGTTCTGTACCTGTTCGATCAAATTTCGAACTAGTTCCGCACCTGGTTAAACAAGTTTCGAATTAGTTCCGTACCAATTTGAACAAGTTTCGAACCAGTTCCGTACCTATTTGAACAAGTTTGAACCTATTTTTCACTGCCAATCAAATTTAAAATTCATTCAAACGTAGAATTCGTCAGAACAAGTTGTAAACTAGTCCTATATAGTTTCGAACAAGTTTGGATCAATTTCGATCTTCAAACAGATACGAAATTTGTTTTATTTTTCAAAAATTCTTTTGTGAACTGTTTCGGAATAAATTATATGTTATTTTTGAAAACGTGTTCGCAAATTAAAATAAAGAAACTTGGACAAAAGTGTTTCAATTTCATAAGATTACCGTAGTTTCATGCTCCAGTAACCGGATGCAGTAATTTACAGTTTACCATTGGATAATCAGCGAAAGTATTTCTGTTTTCCAGTCTGAGGTTTCAGAAGATATCAATTTATTCTCCTCATTGAAATTCCGTTTAATTTTTGTTTTTCTTCCAATAGAAAAAAGAGTAAACAATGTTTCTTTTTTTTCTCCTTTATAGTGTAGATTTTTTTTTTCTAGAAATAAAAATTGCTCTTGAAGTTGTCTAATACTTGAGATGAATTTTCAATCGACTAGAGAGAAAGAGAGAGAGAAACTATTGGTCGACGTCCTCGAAGAATAGAAGCGGGAGCAATGATCTACACGCACACACGAAGAGGGACGACCCTCGCATCGTTTGCCCCTGAACGCACAAGTGAAACACAACTTTCACGGCCACGGGCCCCCGACCTAGTCACTTGGTTGCCCAGGTATACGTGTATATATAAAAGAAATCGCGTATAGAAGAAATGAAACGAAAAATAGAAGATGAAAAAGAGATTCTGCACAGCCTCCGCGAGAGAGCGCAGTGGATTCATAAACCTCTCTTGTAAAAAGGAAAACTGGTTATCGAATTATAAACCTATTCTACTCACTTTATATACTGGCAGTACTTGAGGTGTGTAATTTCTATCATTTTATGTTGTTATTTTTCCCCTTCCCCTTTTTTAATCCAAAACTGTCTCTTTCATGCTTGAAATTACCAATTTCAAACTTTTGAAATTAGAAACCTTCAGAATTATTTCGACCTTTTCGATTTCACTGCAATTTTGTATCCGGATTTTAATTTTCATTAGGAGATCTAGAAACTAGATCCGTTGATCTTAGTCTTACTGAAATTTTTGATAATGCTGTAGCATTATCAAAAATTTCAGTAAAACTAAGATCAACGGATCTTGTTCCTAATGATGCTGTAAATCATGCGGTTGGTATTAGAAAACATTTAAATTTTTCTGCAGCATCTTCAATCTTCGAATTTTACTCTTGCATTGCATTTTTGATAATGCTTTAATGCATCACTTCCTGGTGATGCTGCATAACAAAAAGATGTTGTATTTAGATGATGCTAGACAACATCCTAAACATCTTGAAGATTCTGTAAGTAATCTTAATGATGCTACACAAGTTTTTGATAATTTTAAACTTCTTGGAGGTACTGCACTTAATCTTAATGATGCTACACAATCTTTTGATGATTCTAAACTTTTTGGAGGTACTACAAGTAACCTTAGTGATACTAAACAAACTTTTGATAATGCTAAACATATTGGAGGTACTGCATTTAATCGTAATGATGCTACAGAAATTTTTGATAATTTTAAACTTCTAGGAGGTACAGCATATGAACATACTGATGCTACAAAAATTTTTGATAATGCTCAAACTTAATAGTGCCACTACAAGCAATCCAGAAAATGCTACACAGATTTCTGATGACGCTAAAGTTACTTAGAAAAGTATAAACAATGTAGAAGATGCTACAAGAATTTCTGATAATGCTAAACTTACTATTGGCACTATAAATATAATTTAGAAGATGTTACACAAAGTTCTGATGATTCTAAATTTTTTATAGGTACTGCAAATAACCTTAATGATACTAAACAAATTTTTGATAATGCTAAACTTATTGGAGGTACAGCATTTAATCTTAATGATGCTACACAATCATTTAATGATTCTAAACTTTTTTGAGGTACTACAAGTAACCATAGTGATACTAAACAAACTTTTGATAATTCTACACTTCTTGAAGGTATAGCATACAAACTTATACTTATGCTACATAAATTTTTGATAACTCTGAACATCTTGAAGGTACAGCATATAAAGTTACTGACACTACAGAAATTTTTAAAAATTTTTGAACAGCTTAGAGGTTCTGTAAGTAATCTTAATGATGCTACACAAGTTTTTTGATAATTCTGAACTTCTTGGAGGTACTGCAAGTAATTGTAATGATACCAAACAATCTTTTGATAATTCTTAAGTTCTTGGAGGTACTGCATATAATCTTAATGATGCTACACAATCTGTTGTTAATTCTAAACTTCTTGGAGGTACAGCATATATTCTTACAGATGCTACAGAAATTTTTGATGATGTTAAACTTATTGGAAGTTCTCTAAAGAATCTTAATGATACTAAACAGTCTTTTGATGATTCTAAACTTATTTGAGGTACAACATATAATCTTACAGATGCTACTCAAATTTTTGATAATGCTGAACCTTTCAGTGGCACTACAACTAATCCATTAGGATTAGTTAGGATTAGTGCAGCATCATTAGATGCTGCACAGCATCCTAATGATCATGTTACACAACATCCTACTGATTTGGTGTATAAATTGGAATAAAAAAAGATGCTGCAAAAAATACTACAGATGCTACACAAAATTAAAATTCCTTTCTACATCTTAATTATTGTTAAAAGTGATCTTAAATAATCAAAAATATGTTAAAAATATTAAATAGTTCAAAATTCTCCATATGTACAGTTCTATATTTGTTTTCTTCTTTTAAAACATGGAACGAAATGGGAGAGAAGTAAATTTTTTAAAAACACGAAAATACTAAAGGCTGTAAAACGTAAAAATAAGACGAAAAACGTATATTCCTGTCATTTGTAGAGAATTAGGCTCGGTTGGATTTTAAAATGAGGGGCGTGGAGGAAGTTCAACGAGTGTGAAGAATCAGCTGCTTTACTTTTCCAAAGGACCCCCTAAGGGCTCCCCCTTTTCACTGACTTTCCAGTTTCCTTCCCCCACTCTTCTTCTATAACTCAATTCCTCTTCACTCTCTTCACTCTCTTTTCTTTTTTTTTCTTTCTGTTTTTTTTTTTTTTTTGCTTTTTTGTTTCTTTTATCAACCTGTGATGACATTTTCCATCACATACTAAATTTTAAACTTATTTTTCAAAAACTCCTAATTAAAGTCATAATCTAAAGAGAAGAAAAAATACTCAAAAATACTTTCAATAAAAAGTCGAGAAAAACTTCGTCACCATTTTTTAAGTGGTTAAGAATAATTCCAATTTAAGAACATTAATAATTCTCATTCTTTTGTTTATATCATATTCAATGATTCAACTAGATTTTCCAAAGAATTCAAACAAACAGTATTGTTACTACATAAATATATAAACTCGGAAAATTGACGAATTGTCATGCAGTTGTCTTTTGTCTCGGTAAAATGAATCATAATAATCATTCTCTCTTGTCATTGCCAACTTTGTTTCTGAATCTAAACGAACAACTCTACATACATATATACATAATATTCGAACGCAATATATCATATCCAGTTAAATCTCACATTCTACAAGTTTGTGGAAATTTTCACTTTTTTTTCCTTCATCTTCTTTTATCGCCTTCATATCAACCACTTTCTATGCCAAACTACTTTTACTCATCTGCAAAAAAACTTTCCCCATATATATATACATATATATTATATTCTTATAATGCGTGATAAACAAATTTCAAAAAAAGAAAGATTTCCAAAAAAAAAGTTTGAGGGAAAAAATATTTTTTTTATGTGCTGGCTGCAAATCGATTTAATGTCTACATATGAACTATGTATATTGAGGAGAGTTTGTCAGGAGTAATCATTGATTTTTTCTGTTTCATTAATAAAAACAAAAAAGATTTCCCTTATGTGAGTTGTAATCGAAAACAATAGTGCAGAGATTGGAGAGAGAAAAAAATTGTGAAGCTGAAATGAATATCAAGTACTTTGAGGGGGCTCTCTAATACTAAAAAAAAAGTAGAAAACATCTGTTTAAAATGAAAAAAAAGTATTTTTTAACTATTATGTAACAGTAAATTATTTATTGTCTTTAAGATTTACCTCTAGTAGGTAACTTTTACCTACTTGTTACTAAAAAATTCGCCTTGTATTTTATAATGCCTACTAGTACCATACTTGCTGATTAAAAGTTACCTTCCAGTTACATATACTTTTTACTTTCGAGTTACCTACTAGTTGCCTACTATCTGCCCACTTTTACTTACAAGTTATCTACTAATTGCTTAATTTTTACTAAAGAGGTTACCTACTAGTTGCCTACTTGTTATTTATAAGTTAACTATTATTTGCCTACTTGTTACTTACGAGATAACTGCTAGTTGCCTACTTTTTACTTTAACAATTACCTACTTTCTGCCTACTTTTTACTTACAAGTTACCTACTATCTGCCTACTTTTACTTATAAGTTACCTACTAGTTGCATAATTGTTATTTATAAGTTACATATTAGTCGCCTACTTGTTAGTTACAAGTTACCTGCTAGTTGCCTAATTTTTATTAAAGAGGTTGCCTACCAGTGCCTACTTGTTATTTATAAGTTAACTATTAACTTGTTGTTACTTACAATACAACTACTAGTTGCCTACTTTGTACTTAAAAATTACCTACTTTCTACTTACTTTTTACATAAAAGTTACCTGCTTTCTGCCTACCTTTTTACCTACAAGTTATCCTACTAGTTTCCTAATTTTTACTACACAGGTTACCTACTAGTTATTTACTTGTTATGTATAAGTTAACTATTAGTTACCTACTTGTTACTTACTAGTTAACTGATAGTTTCCTTGTTACTTAAAAGTTACCTACTAGTTTCCTGATTTTTGTTGTACAGGTTACCTACTAGTTATCCACTCGTTATTTATAAGTTAACTATTAGTTACCTACTTGTTACTTACAAGTTAACTGATAGTTCCCTACTTGTCACCTACTTGTTATTAGTTGCCTCATTTTTAGTATTAGGTTACCTACTAATTTTCTGAACCATATTTCATACAAATGCCATTATTATTATTATTTCTTTCTTTTTCTTTTTCTTTTTGCTGGTAAAAATTACTTTAATTTGCTTTTTATCTTATAAACACAAAATAATAACTATGATTTGAATCTTAGAAAATTTCCCAGAGAGGCAAAAATGTTACATTATTGTCATATTGCGGCAAATGGATCGCTCTGATAATTGAAGTTGATTTTTTAAACTGGAATGCGTCTCAAGTAGGTTTATGATTTTTCAGCAACTGAAATGTAGAAGACAATTAACCGATGGCCTAGATCTCGCGCAGAGAGTTATATATTACAATTTCAAAGACATTGTCTTCCTAATATCTTTTTATTGGCTCAAATGATGTTATATGTAAAAAAAAGTGTAGAAGTTTAATTCATATTACATATATTACAACTATCCCCTATTTTTTAATTATAGTTAATTTTATATTTATCTATTTTGATTCAAATTTTAAAAATTTTGTTTCTTGTACATTACATTTGACTCATCATTATGAAAATAGACCTTAATTTTTATATAGATAGGAGAGCATAATCTATATAAAAAGTAAAGCCCTAGACCTAATTTAGAGGCTATTTTTTACTTACAAGTTTCCTATCTGACTACTTTTTACTTACAAGTTTACTCACAAGTTCCCTACTAGTTTCTTACTAGTTACCTAATTTTTACTAAACAAGTTACCTACTGGTAACATACTTACTACTTAAAACCTACCTTCTAGTTGCCTATTTGTTACTTACAAGATACCTACTAGTTGCCTACTTTTTACTTAAAAGTTACCTACTATCTGTCTAGTTTTCACTCACAAATTACGTACTAGTTGTAACTAGTAGGTAACTTTTTTTACTAAAGCGTTTACCTACTAGTTGCCTACTTGTTATTTATAAATTAACTATTAGTTACCTACTTGTTACTTACAAAATAACTGCTAGATGCCTACTTGTTACTTACAAAAATAACTACTAGTTGCCTACTTGTTACATACAAAATAACTACTAGTTGCCTACTTGTTACTTACAAAATAACTACTAGTTGCATAATTGTTACTTACAAAATAACTACTAGTTGCATAATTGTTACTTACAAAATAACTACTAGTTGCCTAATTTTTACTAAAGAGATTACCTACTAGTTGCCTACTTGTTAACTATTAGTTACCTATTAGTTGTCTACTTACAAGATAACTGCTAGTTGGCTACTTGTTACTTACTACTAGTTGCTACTTACAAGTTATCTTCTAATTGCCTATTTGTTATTTACAAGTAACAAGTAGTTACCTACTTGTTACTTACTACTAGTTGCTACTTACAAGTTATCTTCTAATTGCCTATTTGTTATTTACTACTAGTTGCCTAATTTTTACTAAAGAGATTACCTACTAGTTGCCTACTTGTTAACTATTAGTTAACTATTAGTTACCTATTAGTTGTCTACTTACAAGATAACTGCTAGTTGCCTACTTGTTACTTACTACTAGTTGCTACTTACAAGTTATCTTCTAATTGCCTATTTGTTATTTACTACTAGTTGTCTAATTTTTACTAAAGAGATTACCTACTAGTTGCCTACTTTTTACTCACAAGTTACCTACTAGTTTCCTAATTTTTACTACAAAGATTACCTACTAGTTATCTACTTGTTATTTATAAGTTAACTATTAGTTACCTACTTGTTACTTACAAGATAACTGCTAGTTGCCTATTTGTTATTTACAAGATAACTGCTAGTTGCCTATTTGTTATTTACAAGTTACCTACTAGTTGCCTAATTTTTGCTAAAGAGATTACCTACTAGTTGTCTACTTGTTACTTATAAGTTAACTATTAGTTGTCTACTTGTTACTTACAAGATAACTGCTAGTTGCCTACTTGTTACTTCCTACTAGTTGCTACTTACGCAAGTTATCTTCTAATTGCCTATTTGTTATTTACTACTAGTTGACCAATTTTTTCATAAAAATTTACCTACTTCTACTTTACTACTACCTTTTTTACCTTAAATTTTTGTAAAACTGCCTTTCAGGACTTTTTCGTCATTTGCGAGTCAAATATTAAAGTTTCTAATTTTTTCCAATGTTCCTTATAGTCTATCTATATATTATCGTTTTCTTTCTCTCTGATTCTTTTTTTTCCATGACTATTATAATATTCGCGATGAAATAAATCAGCCTTTTATAAAAACTATTCATAGCATTAAAAAACATCCCCCACCCTCCTCTTTTTTTTCTATATAAACATATGTTCTGTCTGGTCTGTCCTTCTTTCTTAACAAAAATTTAAACTCTAAATTCGATGATGATGAAGAAGAAGAAGACACACAATCCGAACATCTTCTCTGTAATTATCAAAAAAAAAAAAAAAAAAAAGAAGCTGCGTTTCCAGTATATATATCTATACTTCTTTGTATCAGAATTTTTTCGCGAAAGCGCAGCTGCCGAGCTTGGAAATCTTTTGTATCGAGGTGGAGCGAGAAGTGGGTTGTGGCAGGTGTCCGGGACCAGGTTTGTGAAGATGCATCTGGCAACCTGCACGCGTTAGAGTTTTATATACATATATATATATATATAAAATATATAAAGCTGAGTGGTAAAATAGTATTAGTGAACTTGAGCCTTTGAGGCTCTCGTGAAAGCCAAACACATATAATCGAGTCGAGAGAGAGAGAGAGGCGAGTGCAAAACCGATCACCTTGCGCACAAAGTGTCCAAGCGGACTTTTTGAGAAAAAGGAGAAAAAAAAATAATGTCGAAATAAACAAAATTACCGCCATTTCAGCACAAGAGTTTAATGATGGGATGTTTTTTCTTCTTCTACTTCTTCTTCTTCTTTTTAAACAGAATACGCTTCAGGTCAATTTTTTTTGTGAAGCAGCTGTTATCCATTACCATCTGCATTAAAAGAAAAATGCTATCATATCAAAGTATCAAAATTTCTCTCACAAACGGATTTAAAGAGTATATTATCAGAAACTGATTTCCTACTGATTTTTTTTTTAAAAGTATTACGCTCTAAATTTGAATTTGTGAAAATATTTAATAATTTGAATTAGTGTCTTTTTTCCCCCTTTTAAATGAGTAAATATTACTAATAAATAGTAATTTTTAATAATTTATTAGTAAAAACTACTAATCTATTATTCAAAATAGTAATTCCTACTAATTTATTAGTAGAAATAGTAATTTTTCCAAGATATTAATATTAGTAGAAATTACTATTTCTATTGATAAATTAGTAGGAATTACTATTTCTATAATTAAATTAGTAGGAATTACTATTTTACTAGTAAATTAGTAGTAATTACTACATCTACTAATATATTAGTAGAAATTACTTCATCTACTAATATATTAGTAGAAATTACTTCATCTACTAATATATTAGTAGAAATTACTTCATCTACTAATATATTAGTAGGAATTACTATTTCTACTAATAAATTAGTAGGAATTACCTCTACTAATATATTAGTAGGAATTACTATTTCTACCAATAAGTTAATAGGAATTACTATTTTACTAGTCAATTAGTAGAAATTACTACCTTTACTAATTTATTAGTAGGAATTACTATTCTTACTAATAAATTAGTAGAAATTACTACTTTTACTAATATATTAGTAGAAATTTATTAGTAATAATATATAATAATTATTTTATTAGTAAAAATATTAATCCCTACTAAGAAATTAGTGAAAGTAGTAATTTCTATTAATTTGCTAGTAAAAATATTCATTTCTACTAAATTATTAGTAAAAATAGTAATTTCTACTAATTTATTAGTAAAAATTGACTAATTTAGAAGCAAAAGTCAGTCACAAATTCAAAACTTGGATTCTTATTTGAAATTGTAAAATCATATATATACTATATTGTCTTTATTAGAAAGACGTAATTTTTTTCCCTCCATTTTTTCGCAAATAGATAAAACTCATCTTGTATATTCGGAGAATTAGACAAGAAATCAAAAATAGTAGACGAGGAAATAATTATAATGTGAAGAGGGGTCCAGAGTGAATTTAATATAATGATTCGCAGTATCTCAATGTTGGCACAATAAATCTGTCGCTGTGTGCCATTAATTTTATATATACCGTTATCGGGAAATAGACGCAAAACCGATAAGCAAAGGCTACTTTAGAGAAATCAGTCTTCGGCTTATCAATATATTCAATATATTGTAATATCTATAGATATATAGATAGTACAATATATAAATACAATCCCCCTCCCCACTTTTTTCCAAACATCGTTTAGGTTAAAAAAAAACATCAAAATCTTCAAATTTTAATAAAAATAGCCACTTTATTTAAAAAAAAAATAAAGGAAATAAAAATTATTTTTTTTATTAAATTTTTTTTTTTATATTCAAAATGTCGAATACTTTTTTTTAAAAGTTTATTTTAGAGATTTTTTGGGTATATAACTACAGTTTTATTTTTAAAAAATTCAAAATGGCAGATCCAATATGGCGATTGATTTTTTTTAATTTACCCCCCCCCCCTCTCCCCACCCCGATTCATTTTAAACTTTTGTTACAAGGAGTTCTTTGGGTTCATTAATACGAAGCTGATATTAGTTTTTAAAAATTTTAAAATGGCTACTTTTAAAAAACAAAGTTAATATTTTCATATTGAATTTTGAAAAATTCGATAAAACCATCTACCATTTTATCGATATACAATATTTTGAGGTTATGTTATCGCCTCTTGACCTTTCGTTTTTGACTAAAAGTTATCTTAAATACACTGTATACTGAAGGACTAATGCCCTAATTTTGAGGTTATGCATTGATAACGATTTTTAATTTTTGAAAAATTTTCAAAATCGTTCAAAAACTGATTTTTTTTTTGTATATAATTTATAGATGGAAAATGAAAAAATTTTAAAAATTTAGTCGAAATTCAAGATTTTGAAATTTTCTGTAGGAAAAGAAAAATGAAAAAATCGACGAATTAAAATTTTCAAAATAGTTCAAAAATTGAATTTTTGCGTATAATATTTAGTTGGAAAATGAAAAAGTTTCATGAATTTAGTCGAAATTTTCTATAGAAAAAGAGACGAAAAAAATTGCCAAATTTTAATTTTTGAAAAAATTTTCATAATCGTTCAAAAACTGATTTTTTTTTTTTTTTGGGTAAAATTTAGTTTAAAAATGAAGAATTTTATGAATTTATTCGAAATTCAAGATTTTGAAATTTTCTATATAGAAAAAAAAACAAAAAAAAAATTGCCAAATTTTAATTTTTGAAAAAATTTCAAAATTGTTCATAAACTGATTTTTTGGGTATAGTATAATTTATTTGAAAAAGGAAAAATTTTATGAATTTAGTCGATATTCAAGATTTTGAAATTTTCTATAGAAAAAAAAACGAAACAAATTGCCAAATTTTAATTTTTGAAAAATTTTCATAATCGTTCAAATACTGATTCTTTGGGTATAATTTATAGTGTAAAAATGAAAAATTTTATGAATTTAGTCGAAATTGTCTACAATGAGGGGAGGTTAAAAAGTGCTAAAAAATTGTCCACGTTAGGATCGATTTCCTTCGACATGATTTTGAGGTTATGTTTACGCTTATTGACTTGGAGTTATCTTAAATAAACTATATAGATTCTTGAAATACAGTGGCCATGCAGACTTCGATATCTTTTTGTATTATTGAAAAATGTGTGTATGTACATATACATATCTTTAATTGTATATGTGAGAGATAATTCTACTTAACTCTCGATTATTATAACAATGTATACTTAACTACCTCGTGTGTATTACTAAAATAACGACAATTTAATTCTATCTGCAAAAGTGTATACAAGCCGATTTTTTTTTTTTTTTTTTTTTTTTAATTGTTCCATTCCCTATTGGTCATACATTCGCAGAACTAATCTGACCTTTATCGACGATAGTGTCTTTTAAACGCAAAGTCAGTAGAGAAACTAGTTGTCTAAGTGTCGTTGAATATATAATGAAGAACTTGTCTACCTTCCGCCAATTACTGCTCGACTGTTTTGGATTGAATACCAATAATGCTTCCAGAGTAATTTATTGTAATTTGCTATTTTACTTGTCTAATTTTGCCCGCGACTATAAATTTAACGCAGCTTATAAAGTTTATCTAATCGGAAATTCTTTTTTTTGTTGTCTTTACTTTTCAGACTGTCGATCTATTTATACGTGTACGTATGTTGTTTTTGATAAGATCAATCGTTATTAAATCTAATTAACTTTTGTACTGTTTGCAATTCTTCGATTTTTTTTTTTTTTGCTTTTGGAAATAATTGTAGATTTATTTTAATTTACTTATTTTTTTTTTAAATGTGCATTGTATTGTAAAAATTTAATTGTTTAATTATTGTTATTTACATATTGTTGATTACAATTGTTCGAACTAATAATTCAATATTGTATAATAACAAATTGTAACTTTTAATTGTAATTAACAAAATTGTAATGGCAAATAATTAATTTACAAATAATAATTAACAAAATAATAACAAAGAATAACAAATTATAAGTAACAAATAACAAAATTATAATAATAAATAGTAACAAATTGTAATCAACAAATTGTAATTAACAAATAACAGAATTGTAATAATAAATAGTAACAAATTGTAATTAACAAATAATAGAATTGTAATAAATAATAACAAATTATAAAAACAATAAATTATTGTTATAATCAACAAATAACAGCAAATTCTAACAGTTTCTTAAAAGTTATCTTTTGTTGCTTTAAAATTATTTTTTTTTTGTTATTTTAAAATTAACTTTGTGTTAAAACTTCAGGAAATCTTTCTACGTGGGTAATTTTTGAGTAACAAACTGTTACTTTTAAGTGATAAAATGTTACTTTCAAGTAACAAAACTAGGTTACTTCTAAGTAACAAAATGTTACTTTGAATGAACAGAAAGTTATTTATAAGTAACGAAGCGGTTTTTTTAAGTAACAGATAGATAACTTTTGCGTTACAAAATGTTACTTTTAAGTGACAAACAAGTAACTTTTACGTAACCAAATAATACTTTAAAAGTAACAAAAATTTTCTTTCAAGAAACAATACATAAGTATCAAACAAATAACTTTTATGTAACAAAATGTTACTTTGAAGTAACGAAAAGTTACTTCTAAGTAGCAGATAGATAATTTTTACGTAACAAATTGTTACTTTCAAGAAACCAAAAGTTGCTTACAAGTAACAAAATGTCCATTTAAGTAACAAACAATCTTTTTTAAGAAGCCAAATGTTACTTTTAAGTAAAAGAAAATTACTTTTAGGTAACAGAAAGTTATTTCTAAGTAGCAGATATATTGATAACTTATGGGAATAAAATGTACTTTCAAGTAATAAAGAGACGCTTTTAAGTAACAGAATGTTACTTTCAAGTAACGAACAAATAACTTTTACGTAACAAAATATTATTTCCAAGTAACAAAAAGTTACTTTTAAGTGACAAAACGGTTACTTTTACGAAAAAGGTCGTAAGAAAATGTTACTTTAAAGTAACGAAAAGTTACTTTAAAGTAACGGTAATCTGGATAATTACCAAAGTAACAAAAGTTACTTTAAATAACAGAAAGTTACATTAAAGTAACAAAAGTTGCTCAAGTAACGAAAGGTACTTTTAAGTAAGTCTTTGTTACTTTAAAGTTATTTTTATGTTGCTTTAAAATTCTTTTTTTGTTACTTAAATGTTATATCTTTGGGTTACCATAAAATTATCTTTGTTGTTGCTTTAAAAGTTTAAAATTCTTTTTCCGTTCACGCTTATATTATTTTCCTTTTCAAATTCATTTTTATTTTCCTACTTGACTTATTCATTGCGATGCAATATCGTCCTATAGAATTAAGACACTCGCAGTTTCTGTTTAGCTTTCTAGTACAAAAGGGAGAAAAAAAACATTTAAAAAAATTTTATTGCGCAAGTCGTGTTCCGCACCAGATAGCAACAAGCTATGCCATTCTTTATGTATATAATAGTGAAGAAAATGGCACATCTCCTGCGCGCAATAGATTCACTCAATTTTTCATCATTTAAAGAAAAAAAAAATATATTATATAGAAAATAAATAAAAAAAATATATAGAACATAAAAAATATATATATAGAAAGTAAATAAAAAAAATATATATATATACAAATACTAAATATATTTAAATATATGTACCAATACAAAATGAAACAATTTCTTCATCCTAAGAAAATAAGACGCTCACAATCAGTATTGGTAATTTTTCAAAGATTCACTTTGTTTCGTTAATCAGAAAAAAATCACATTTATATACAATGGGTTCTTGCGATATTCATTATTATTATTTGTGAACACGTGCAATAACATGTTTGATATTATACATAAGAAGGATTTTGTTTGTAACATCAAAATCCACCCACGAATGCCACGTCATCTCTTTTGTTTCCGATTTAGGACACGCGGAAATTCAATTATTGAAAATAAAATTAATTTTCTAATTTTTCACTAGGTCACGATGAGTTTTCATTAAAAAAAGAAAGAAATAAAGAAAAAACAGATTACGAGGGTAATCGAGAAAAAAAAGTGAAATTGTTTTCTTTGTGTTGGAGAAAAAGATCGTTATAATTGCCCATACAAATAGCATCATCCTAAAGTATTATTCTTAATTATATATTTATATAACTGATTACACAATTTTTTTTCTTCTACAGTTTTTTGTCTTCTTCTGTTGATAACTTAGATAATACTCACTTCCTTTCATCGATATACTTCTGGATCATTTGAAATTGAATTAGATCAAAATATTCTTCAAGTATTAAAGATTATGTTTCGATTTTTTAAAAATGAGTTCCAACGAGACAATTTTTGAAGAATATTAGAATTTTTTGTAAGCATTTTTGAAAATTTGAATTTTGAATTGAAAAGAATAATAAGAATCGATAATAAAGGAAAAATTTTTATAGGGTTTTCGAAAATAAATTATAAATAATGAATTCGAAAATGCAAAGATTATAGAAATTACGGATGAGATGGTAGAGCATTATGTAATGGAAACGATATTTTTTATACAGAAAGGAAGTTGTGGCTTAATTGCTATTTTCGAAGGTGGAACAGAATCACTTTCTGATGGTTAAAATAATTTACCATTTACTGATTAAAATTAACTACTGATTAAAATTAAGCTAGAAGTATCAGTTCCCAAGGTAGCAACAAATTTTGATCCTTTAACGCAGTAGTGGTTTAACACATTGTTTACAGTTTCTCGTAATAGAAAATTATTAACACTTTTTAGTTGCTATTTCCAGATCATTTGGAGCATACTTCAAGTACTACTCCATCAAAAAATTGTTTATTTACTTGAATCAACTTAATTGTAAGCAAACACTTATTTATTTACAGCAGCAACATTTGTAGCATCTGCATCATAATGCAGCATCTTCTTAATTTTGAAATCAAGTACTGCGTCTTTTTTTAAATCTTTTAAAGTTAACGTTTTAGTAACAATCATTCTTCATTCCCCTCATAGTATTTTACCCGTTTTAAGGCTAATTATAGTCTTATTTTACAATTCGATAACAAAATCGACAACTTTATTCAATAAAAATCAAAAAGGGTTCCAAAAAGTAATAATGGGTTAACTAATTGTTTTTGCATATTCAGCTCTCGTTGAAGTTTTTGTACACATTTGTTAATAATTCCCGAGTATGATCGGCATACTCCAAGTTGAAATTCTGGCTAAAAATTAAATATTTGCAGTTTGCGGAAGCTACGGATGAGATGGTAGAGCATTAAGTAATAGAAGCATTAAATTTTTAATTTAGAAATGAAGTAGTGGCTCAATTGCTATTTTCGAATTTAGTGAAGGAACAACCACTTACCGATGATTGAAACAATTTACTCTCTACTGATGAAAAATTAAAATTTTAGTCAAGGTAAAACTCACTTATCAGAATAGCACCAAATTTTGACTTTTTTAACAAAGTAGTGATGTAACAAACATTTGCGTTGTTATTTACATATTTTTTTGCTATTGTTTAACAAACAGCTTCTCGTAATTAACATATTACAGTATTTAGTTTGTTATTTACAGATATTTAACAGCAATATTTAAATTTGCTGTAATTTGCAAATCTTTGTAGAATCTGTAAAAATGTATATGTATTTTCTTATACGCGGGATGATTAAAAATGACTACTTGTAATTTCTATATGTACATGTGAATTACAGGTATATTTATTTATGGATTTAGGAGAGGCATGTTTTAAAGGTGGTCTTAGACGGGATAACCTAACGGAATATTATCATTCGCCAAATCGGGTATCGCGAGAGACTTTGAGAAATGGGTAACGCGTGGCTGACTAATATGCACAACGCACAGTGAGAGTTACATGTTTTGCGTGGGATCTTATGTCGGTGTTTCGACCTCGTTACAAAATCGTCGTATATATCCTGTTGTAATACACTAAATTGTTCACTCCCCTTTATATGTACATTTAAAAAGCAGAAAAAGGCACTTGGCCTTTTGGTTTTATCAGTTTCTACTGAGCCCACTAATAATCGGCAGGTATATAACCCACAACTGGTTTTGTGAAGAAATTATTTTTTTTTCATAATTACTACCACATTATTATGCATAATTTTTTTTTTCTAAATAGTTGATGAGTGGTAATAAATCATCCTGGATAATGATTGTATTATATTAGTACAGCAATAAATTTGGAAAATTAAATTAGGTATTTGAATTCAAAATTAAAAGTTTGGTACTCCATTAGAGGATTTGATGATGTTTGGTTAATGCTAATTTTCTAGATAATTATATGATTCTGATCAGTGAAAAAGTAAATTATTTTTACTATCAAAAAGTGGTTGTTGTTCCTCCACTAAATTCGAAAATAGCAATTGAGCCACTCATTTCTAAATCAAAAAATTAATGCTACCATATTAATGCTAGGCTCTACCATCTCATCCGTAGTTTCCACAAACTGTAAATGTTTAATTTTTAGCCTAATTCTACTTGCAGTTTGTTGATGATCTTAGGGAATTATTATAACAATTGTGTACAAATACTTCAACGAGAGCTGAATATGCAAAAACAATTAGTTAACCCATTTTTACTTTTTGGAACCCTTTTTGATTTTGTATTGTACAGATTCTTTTACCTTTTAATTTTAATAACTAGTTAATTTTAATCAGCAAAGGGTGAATTATTTTAACCACCAAAAAGTGATTGTTGTTCCACCACTAAATTCGAAAATAACAATTAAGCCACTACTTCATTTCTAAAATCAATAATTTAATGTCACCATCAGTTTATGCTCTACCATCCCATCCGTAACTTCTACAATTTGCAGTTTTTTAATCTCAAGCAAAATTTTTTCCTGAAATATTATCAAAATGATGCTCTGGAATTGAACTCAAATTGAACTAAAAATTAAAATATTTGAACAATACTCAATTTTTCTTGTATTTTGTAAAGAGTTTAACAATAAAATTCTTTGTTTGCTTTTCAGAGTCCCGCGACGCTGCACAAAAATGTCGGCGGTGGAGGGACGAAAGTTAGTGGCAAAGCAGTCGATGGTGTCGGATCAGCGACACTCAGCTCACTGTCGTCCATTAACAATTCCACTAACACAAGCCGGAATAAGAATAACCCAGTGTCCCACGAGGTAAGAATAGAATTATACAGTTGAAACGCATGATCCATTACGATATTGTTGCAGATACGGAATTATACTGTTCTTTGTTCAAAATTTGCTGACAAAAAAAAAAAATTTCTTTCACTCATTTTGCTGTGCATTGAAATCGCAGTTAGTTCCAAACACTTGTATGGTTAATTTTAAGTAACAACACGGTTTTTGTTTAGTAACAAAGCGGTTTTTTTAAAGTAACAGATATATAACTTAAACGCGACAAAATGTTACTTTTAAGTAACAAACAAGTAATTCTTACGTAACCAAATGTTACTTTCAAGTAACAAACAAGAAACTTGTATATAACCAAATGTTACTTTCAAGTAACAAAAATTTGCTTTCTAGGAACAGTACAGTTACTATAAGTATCAGACAGATAACTTTTATGTAACGAAATGTTACTTTTAAGTAAAAAAAAGTTGCTTTCAGGTAACAGAAAGTTACTTCTAGGTAACAGAAAGTAATTTCTAATTAGCAGATAGATAACTTTTTGGTAATACAATATTACTTTCAAATAATAAAGGGTCGCTAAAAGTTACTAAAGTTACTAAAAGTTACTTTAAGTAATTTTAAAGTAGGTTTCGTTACTTTAAAGTGAATTTTGTTACTTTTAATCGAAACCTACTTTAAAGTAACGAATGGTATTTTTAAGTAACTTTTCGTTTCGTTATTTTAAAGTAACATTTTGTTACTTAAAAGTTATGACTTTTTTTCCCTTCAACTAAAAGTAATGTAAAGTAGCTTGAAGGGTACATCAAAACTTTTTAGTTACAAACTCAGAATACGAAATACAAAAATATACCACATAGCTAATCTCAATCTTCTTTCCTCGCACAAAGTTTCCATGAATTCAAATTTTCTAAATCCATATAGTAGTCGCAAACCGTTAAATATATTTTAAAAAAATCTAAAAATAAAATTGTATCCAGGTAAAAAATACAAATAGGAGTTCAGTCGAGTATATCGAACACAACTCATGAAAATTAACATGACTCACTCAATTTAAATGTATCTAGAAATCTATACGGAGAATTTGAAAGAAAACCGGATATTTTTTTTTGACGAAAGTAAACTGAAGGATAAAATGATATTTTAAAAAGGAATCAGATATATATAAATAACGCAAATTATTTTCTTTTTCTTATGATAATTAATAAATTTTAATACATATAATACTCGTTCAAAATAATAATTGAAGAATCTAATTTTTTTTTTGTGTAATTTAAAAAGATTTCATATATATATTTATTTATGCATATGTAATACACTATATACGCGCCATTGTTCGGGAACTTTTGTATTTCTTAAGATTTTACGTAACCCATAGGCACCTTGATCTATCGATGTTGCTGCAGGGAAACAAAAGAGGCGAATGCACGTCTGATCGAACTGACATTTCAAGGAGATGGATTTCCGATTACAATTTCATATATATAGATATATATATATGTATATATATATATGTTGACATACACACTTGACTTTTCTCGGTAGCCAAATTGCTCTCAAACTATTTTCTTTGTTTCGTTAAATTTCTTTTTACTACTTATTTTATTGCTTTTTCCCTTTTTTATTATCGTTTTTCGCAAAAGGAAATGGCAAAGAACTCTTTTTCAAATAAGGTTATTTTTCTAAATATGTGTACGTAAATGATCGTTCACAAACTACGTCACACTATTTTTGATTAATTTTCAACCATTTTTAACCCCACCCTCATCTTTATTACATTATAAAAAATTTAACCCCTTGGGATATCTGAGGATATTCCTAAGATATCGTCTGCATATCCAGAAAATATTTTGTGGACATCCCTAGAATATATGAAGGATATCACTTAGCTACCCCTTGGATATTCTTAAATTATCCCTAGGTTATCCCTAGGGTATCCTTAGGTTCTCTTTGGGATATTCTTAAATTACTCCTAGGGTATAATTATATTATTCCCGGGATATTCATAAAAATGTTCCTAGAATATTCCTAGGTTATCCTTAGGCTATCCTTAAAATATCCTAAAGTTGTAATTAGGATATCTCTAAAATATCATTAGGTTTTCATTAGAGTATCCTTAAAATATCATAGGATTATCCATAGGCTATCCTTAAAATATCGTTAACTTAAAATATCATAGGATTATCCATAGGATATTCTTAAAATATCGTTATGTTGTCCTTAGGATATCATTAAGATATCCTTATAGGTTTTCTCTGAGATTTTCTTAAATTATTCCTAGGGTATCCTATTATGTTAACCCTGGCATATTCTTAAAATGATTCCTGGGATATCTTTAGGTTATCCCCAGGATATACATAGAGTAACTACAAATTAAAATATTTATAAGAATAAATTGGATAAATTAATAATAAAACATGCTTATATTTTTTTAATATTCCAGAGATATCATTAGGATATCCTAAAAATATTTATAAAATGTAATGGAAATATCTTTGGAATATCCTAAGATATCCCTTAAGGAGGTCCTAAAAATATCCTTAGGATATCCTCAGGATGTCCTAGACTTAAAAGACTTAAAAGTTGTGGTTCGCATATCCTCCGGATATCCTGTGAACTTTTTGTAGGATACCTATCCTAAATTTGTGTAGGATATCCTGATGATATTTTTAGAATATCCTTTTTTGTGAGGCTAATATTACAAATATTACGTGCAACTTAACTACATATATTAGATTTAATAAAAAAAATACAGGAGGACATTTCCGGTTTTCTCGATTAAAAAATCAACTGAGATGAATTACGTAAAAAAAGGAATGAAACAATTAGACGCAATACGTACTCCATAGAAAACTTTCTAAATTCACCTATGAATTAGTCGTGCCTTAAAACAAGTCTTACTTGAGTGCATTGGTCGCGTGCACTATTCTATCTCTCTAAGGAACGTAAATATATATATATATATATATATATATATATATATATATATATATATATATATATATATATATATATATATATATATATATATATATACGCGATGCCCGCTCACACATACAGCAAACACATTTAAGAATACCGGATGTGATTCAATCAGAAATTGATGATTCATAACCGCGAGTGAAAGGAATTGAAAATTATATTCGCAAATTCTTTATAATTAAAGTGATTTAATCTTCTCACTTGTTTACTCGATTTGAATATTAGAAAAAAAATCAAATAAAATTTCACTTATTTCAATAGTTTTCTCTCTCTCTCTCTCTCTCTCTCTCTCTTCCCCCTCCCCATAAATCTCGACGATTTCTCTCAATGTGTATTTATCGTTTCATTTTAAAAAAATATTAGGAAAAAAAATAAATTTCTTTTCTCTACTAAAAGGAATTCTATATCTCAAATATTTCAATTATTTTTAAACTCGTTTTTTAAAAAAAAGATCGATTTATTTCAAAATTCGATAATTGATTAATAGAAAAGAAGGTCTTGAAAATATCGATATATTTTGATATTAAAATTCTAAAATATCGATTTATTTTAATCGCGAAAGAAAAGAAAATTGATATCGTTATCTAAAATGTCGATATGATACTGAAAGTAACGTGAAAATTTCGAGTTATATCGATATTATAAAAATCGGCAAAACTATCGATTTAATTCGATATACTGAAACTTGATTGAAACTATATCGATTTATTTCGATACTAAAAGTCGATTGAAACTATATCGAATTATTTCGATATTAGATAAATCGGTGAAACTTTCGATTTATTTCGATACTGAAACTCGATTTATTTAATTATAGTAAAAAAAATATTTTTTTCACGCAATTGTTTGACAATTTTATTCTTTATATTCTTTATACATATATACGTATAGCGCAGAAGTTGGCTAATTGCCATCATACCATGCGATTGTCTGAGAGAAGAGACGACTTGGGGATAAGGTGACTTTGGTATGGAGAGCATGAAACAAACATAAGAGGTAACCTGATCGGACAGTATTGTATCTCAGATTTCGCGATAACATAAATATTCCAACCTGTTGTAAGAACAGAGCGAGAGAGACGACAGATATAATCATGAACCATTGCAATGTCGTAAAATCTCCTTGGGAAGAATCTTTTCTTCTTTATATGCATATGTATAATATTGTCAACCAACGCGAGGAATATCATTATATGCCTTCATCCAATTGTTTATTCATGTAATAAGCTCGTTTTTTTTCTTAAAAAGAATCGTGAAACATATTCACTATGCTCACTGTATTGAACCAGGAAGTTGGAAATAAAAGAGCTCACTCTCTCGCTCACTTTCCAAATATTGCGATAAATTTCGTCGATTTATTACGATTATATATCGAATATTTGCATTTTTTCTCGTTATATTTCAATTTAAATCGATTTTTTAAGTTACTACAATTTTTAATTTATTTATTTCCATATGCAAGAATCGATTTATTTTACAATATAATAATCGATTTATTTCATTATTTATAATGATATTGTAGATAAAATATTCGATTTAATTAGATATAAACAAATCGAGTATTTCGTTAAAATATTCGATCTAATTCGATACATTAGAATCGATTATTTCAATAAAATATTCGATTTAATTCGATATAAAAGAATCGATTATTTCGATAAAATATATTATTTAAATCGAAATATAACAATCGATTATTTTGATAAAATATTCGATTCAATTTGATATAAAAGAATCGAATATTTTATCGAAATAATTCAATTTGATATAAAAGAATCGATTATTTCGATAAAATATATCATTTAAATCGATATATAAGAATCGATTATTTTGATTAAGTATAATCCACTTAGTTCGATATAAAAATAATCGAATATTTGGTAAAATTTACTCGATATAATTCGATATAAAAAGAATCGATTATTTTAATAAAAAATATTCGATTTAGTTCGATATAGGTGAATCGATTAATATTTAAACCTAACAGATTTTGACAATCGATTTATTTTGATAAAATATTCGATTTATTTCGGTAAAATATTCAATTTGTTTCGATGAAGAATCAATTTGCTTTCACACATAAAAGTTGATTTATTTCCAAAATCTATTTATTTCGATAGTCTTCGATTTATTATAAAGTGTAATAATCGATTTGTATCGATAAAATATTCGGTTCAATTCGATATAAAAGAATCGATTTATTTCGAGTTACGAGAATCGACTCATTTCGATATTTCACAAATCAAATTCCTCCGATATTTATTTACCTTTCAATGCAGTTAATAAGATATTTATGTTATACTACTAGGAAAAGAAGGAAAAGAAAAAAAATAGAAAAGAGTCAATATTCTTTCGTCTTCGGAGAAAAACAATACATGTGCAATGATATATATATATATATATATATACGTATATGCTTGTACACATGGAGAGAGAAACACACGTTAAAATACCGTCACAGATCGATCAACGTGGAACGAATACAATTGAAAACTCTCGGAAAAATTAGCTCTCGTTGGTGAATTGTAATGCGACGCTTCGTTGACATATGTGAATGGCAAGGTCATGAGTAGGTCAGTGACCAGGGAGATTCTTTTTTTTTCTTTTTTACATACGTGTACAATTATTTTTTGATGAGGGGTAATATTAACCATTCTGCTGACACTGACAATTGTACTTATTTATATATACTCAAATTTCACAGTTTCCTGCTTTTAATAATTGCCATCTGCAAATTTTTTTTTTTTGCTTTTTGGTATCACTATATTATATTATATTATATTATTATATTATATTATATTATATTATATTATATTATATTATATTATATTATATTATATTATATTATATTATATTATATTATATTATATTATATTATATTATATTATATTATATTATATTATATTATATTATATTATATTATATTATATTATATTATATTATATTATATTATATTAAAGGGGACTTCACACATTAACTCCTTTATTTTTTTTCTTGTCAGTTTATGTGTCTATTTAACCTGATTTTTTTAAAACTGCATTTATGGTATTTGACACATGATTTTGAGGTTATATTCGCCCCTTGACATATGAACCAAAAATATAGTGAGGGGAGAGGTTTTTAAAAAAATTTGAGGTTATTTTCAGATTCTATAGGGTGGGATGGGGCAATAAGGGGAAGGGGTGAAAGGCACGTTATAATTTTAAGGTTATGTTCGATTCTTCAGGATGTGGGGTACGGAGAAGGGGTGAAGAAAGAGTTATAGTTTTAGGATACGTTTGATTCTTCAAGGTATGGTAAAGGGGTGAAGAAAGAGTTATAGTTTTAGGTTATGTTTGATTCTTCAGGGTATGGTGAAGGGATGAAGAAATCGTTAAAATTTTTAAGTGATAAAAAAAAATTGTTTGGATTATAAATCCAAACAAAATAACAGCACAATATTTTTAAGTTATGTTCGCTTCTTCAAAACGCGGGATAAGGGGTGAAGAAAGCATTATAATTTTAAGGTTGTGTTTGATTCTTAGGGTCAGGGGAAAGAGTGAAGAAACCGTTATTAATTTTAGGTTATGTTACATTCTCTTGAATTTTCATTCTAAAAAAATATCATTTTCTTTATATAATATTAAAATTTTATTTCTCTTATTAATGAATTGACTTTAGAAAGATTGATGAGTGTAAAATAGAGAAAAGAAAAAAAATATGTGCAAACGAATAATGTATATATTGAAAGTTTGTGTGTGTGTGTGTGTGTGGCGGGAAACTTTCGCAAAATCGAAATTACAGTCACTTGACATTGACCAATCAAGAAGTACTCTCTGTGTATATAAGTATATAAAAAGTGTTTGCTTGCAGGGTCAGGCGCAAAAGTCACTGACCGCGAGCATAACGCGAGTCACGAATCTCAATTTCTCGCGCCTATAATAATTTAGGGCGTGTCACTCTATTGTAAATCTAATTCTCTAAAACGTGACATCGTCTTATTCTATTTTCAAAAATCAAAACAGAAAAGTTTCTACTTAAGTATTTTAAAGTTGTAGCCATTTAAATATCACAAACTTTTGTTCTTTCCTTTCAAACTTTGATGCTATTATAAATGCTATTATTAAAATTTATTCGTAACTTTTTCGAACATTGACATTAAATTTTCAAAAATTTTCTATTTTTATTCAACAAAAAAGACAGCTATGAAGCTTACATCTTATTTTAAAATCAAAGTTTTAATTATAAATTTGACAATTCAATTTTATTATTTAATTATCAATTTAATAATTCAATTTAATGATTTAATTATTAATTTTATTTAAATTTAATTTAAGGGTCGAAGAAATAAGCGTTATGGTTTGTAAGTTATGTTCGACTCTTCAGGGTACATGATAAGGGTGAAGAAAGCACTATGATTTTTAGGTTATGTTCGATTCTTCAGCTTACAGACTATGTAGTGAAGAAAGCGTTACTAATTATTAATAAATTTATAAATAAGAAAAAAATTTAATTACAAAAAGGGATTAAAATTTTTTCCCTTCTGAAAATATATATTAAGAATAATAAATCACACGAGAGATGTTTAATGTTACAGCAAAAAAAAAAGAAAAAAAATCATAAAGGCTTCTTTGTTGCATGAAAACTCTCTCTATGTAATTCTTCGCAGCAACGCGCGCGTCTTAATTACGAGACACTAATGACAGATCAGACAGAAGGCTAAGTGGTTTTCTTATGCCAAGTGAGTCTTGTGTATATGTACACGAACACCTACACATACCACACACACACATGTGAATTCAAACTCGCATGGAAAAAGTCAAACGACCGATTGCAATCGACAAATGGAAATGCGTCTTGAGCATATAGAAACTAGAGCAAGCGGATATTTTCAAATACAGCAGCAAGAACCTAAATTTCTTCTCACAGGATTGCTGCGACAAAAACCAGTGAAAATAAAAAAATAGCGTTCAACGTCTTCAGTGCTTTCAAAATGATTAGATTCACGGATTTTGTTTTTGCACATTTCGCAAAAAGTAACACAAATTACGTTAGTTACGTAAATTAATTAAAGATTTACGATTTTAGAAAAAATTATTTTCGTATCTTGCGTTACGGTTTTCTAACGTCAGTTACGGTTTCTAACGAAAATTACGCTTTTCTGACGTAAGTTACGATGGAATAACGTAATACACACAACTATGAGCGAAATATTTTTCATTTTTTATTACCTTGAGTGCATCAGAAGAAATAATTTCTAATGCATGAAAGTAAAATGGTATTTTCAAAGAGTGAACTTGCAGACGTTGGTTTATTATAATGCATAATATATCTCAGCGTATATATGTAGAGTTAACTAAACACATTTATCCGTTTGAGGATCCAGGCTTCGTGACAGTATATAGGAAAGTATAGCATTTATATATATATATATAGCTAACAATAACGTAAATAACGGTTCAGGTTAAATGCAATTTAGAAAGTAAGTCGCCTATTGCGACTTATCTCACTTTTATTTATTGCTATTGTATTGAATACGAAATTATTATTTTTAAATCTAGCGTTTTTAAATATTTTACAATAATATATAATTTTTAATAATGCGAGGATGAAAAAAAGATTGTTACTTCTATTATATATCAGCAAGAGCGAAAAAAAAATTTTTCTATCCAACTTTTATAAACCCTTTTAAGGGTACATATTTAAAAAAATCTTAAAAAATTAATAAAATATTTAAACTTACTATTTATAAACTATAAAATCTAAAAAAATGAATAAATGAAAAATATTTCTCGCTCAAGTGAACAATTTTCATAGAATAATTATTTTTCTCCTCTTCATCGATATTTTTTTTTAAAACTAAATAATACGTATATAATTGGACGAGCAATACTGTGTGGACATGAAAAACCAAGCCGCAAATATATATATATATATATATATATATATGGCACTAAGTCGGACAATGAACTACCGATGTACGATTATTTTGCGTTTTCTGATGATAACCGGTTTCTTCCAGGAAGGAATTACATATGTATATTATTTGTATCTAAATACACGCGCGTAAGGTGTTGTACACCTAATGAGCCTCCTAGTAATGACCCATCATGAACCTATCTATGCGTATATATACATATTTGTATATATTCCTTAATTTTCTATAATATTTCAACGTATATAAAGATAAATTCATCAATAACATTCAAAAATTTTTTTACCGTAATCTTTAGCTAATCCAAGACTAATATAATGTAATTTTAAAAGAAGGGACGTATTTTCCGTAAATGTGCCATAATTTACCGTAAATATATCGTATCGTAACGTATTTTACGAAAATAACAACGTATGTTACCGTAAATATGCGTAACTTACTGTAGCAGGGTTGCCACAGGTCATAATTCAGGGAAAGTAGAATTAGTCAGGGAAATCAGGAAAAAGTCAGGGATTTTTATTAAAACTATA
The DNA here is from genome assembly GCF_015476425.1 of Leptopilina heterotoma. NCBI lineage: Eukaryota > Metazoa > Arthropoda > Insecta > Hymenoptera > Figitidae > Leptopilina > Leptopilina heterotoma. The sequence continues at coordinate 307,549 of NW_025111081.1, read as the reverse complement.
TTGGAAAAAATAAATTTTTAGAATTCATAAGAAAATTCTGAATTTTTTGTGTTTTTTTTTTGTTCGCCTCATAAGCTATGAAACTACCACGAATTCTAATACAAAACCTTCAAAAAAAATTTCTATTTCTAGGAATGAATTTTTTAATATTATTTAATTATTTCAAAAGTTTTATAACGCAATTCTCTCAATAAAAAACAAAATTCTTCACAGAAATTCAATTATTTTTAGGAATTGATAAATAAAATTCTTTGCAAAATCCAATTATTTTTAAAAGTTTTTCGCGATTCAATATAATTTTCAATATTTACTATTTTCATAAAATTTATCAAAAGATTTAATTAATAAAAAAAATTTTTTTTTTACAATTTTACGAAAACATTCAAATAATTTCATTAATTTCATAAATAATAAAATTTCATTTAGGAATTCGAATTATTTTTCATCGCACAATTTCAAATTATACTTTTAATACAATTTTAAATAAATTCCTCGAAAAATGCAATTAATCTTAAAAATATTATTAAAACTTGACGAAAAAATTTAATTTCAAAAAACATTTAATTATTCAATAAGATAATATAATTAGTTGAAATAATTCAATTATTTACATAAATAACTTTTAATTCATCGCAGAAAATCAATTATTTAAAAAAATTTTTAAGTAATTCTGCAAAAGAGTTCAATTATCTTTGATAAAAAAAAAAATTTTTTCCATAAAATGAATTATTTTAAGGAATTTTAATAAAATTCTTTTCCAAAATTCAATTATTTTGATAAATATTAATATTCATCAGATAAATTCAATTCTTTAGAAAAACAATAAAATATACTTTGCAGAAATTAAACTATTTTCAAAATTTTTTTTAAATTTCTCGTCAAGAATCAAATTATCTTTATAAATAAATAGCGAAATATTCTTCTTAAGAATTAAATTATTATCAAAAATTTTAATAAAATCCTTGGCAAAATTTCAATTATTTTTAAAAATTTTAATAAAATTCTTCAAAAAGTTTTCAGTTATTTTCAAAAATTGTTATAAAATTCTTTTATATAATAAATTTCAGTAAGATTTTAATTAAATTTCTTTAAAAAAAAAATTAAATATTTTCAAAAGTTGTTAATAAAATTTTTCGTAAAAATTAAATTTCAATGTTTTTATTTTCAAATATATATTTAAAACTGAAGATTTTTCAAATAATCGTAATTTCATAAAATTGAATTGTAAACAGATGGATTTGAAAATTGTCAAGAATCTTTTTCAAAATTCATCACAAGAATTCAATTATTTTCAAAAGTATTTATTAAATTCAATTATTTTCAAAAATTTTAATAAAATTCGGCATAATTTCAATTATTTTTTAAAAAAATTTCTCAATTCAATGATTTTCAATATTCTACTATATATTTTCATAAAAATTCCCAAAAGAATTCAATTATTAAACAAAAATTTTTACACTATTCTACACAAAGATTCAAATTATTTTCCCAAAAAAAATAAAAATTTTACTCGAATTCAATTATTTAAAATAGAATTTGCATACCTACATTTTTTTAAAAAACCAAATGTTTTAAAATTTGGCATTAAATTCTTCGCATTAATTAAATTATTTTCATAAATTTTCAGGCATTTCATTATTTTCACAAATAATAAAATCATACGGAGGAATTAAATTATTCTCATAAATAACAAAATTCATCGCAAGAATTCAATTATTTTCAAAATTAATAAAATTCTTCACATAAATCCAAATAATTTTCAAAAAATAAAAAAAAAATTCTCGTCAACATTTCAATTATCTTTAGAATTTAATAGAAAAATTCTTCTCAGGAATTCAATTATTTATAAAAAAAATGTTAATAAAATTCTTCAAAAAGTTTTCAATTATTTTCAAAAATTGTTATAAAATTCTTTTATATAATTTTATATAATCAATTTCAGTAAGATTTTAATTAAACTTCTTTAAAAAAAATTAAATATTTTCAAAAGTTGTTAAAAATTAAAAAAAAAAAATTTGTAAAAATTAAATTTCAAGTTTTTATTTTCTAATTATATATATATTTAACTCAAGATTTTTCAAAAAATCGAGATTTCATAAAATTAAATTGTTGAACAGATGAATTTGAAAATTTTCAAGGAACTTTTCCAAAAATCATTAAAAATAATTGATTTAAAGAAGAATTGTAGTTCAAAATTCTAGAAAATGTTTATTGAATTGAAAATGACCTCCATGAGTAGTAGAATTGAAAAATTATTCAGATCATAACCTGTTTACTATGGCATTATTCTAAATATTCCAACGTTCACTTTTATTCATCAACTATAACAATTTTTTTTTCTTATAAATACAAGTGAATATATTTTACTATTCAATTCAGTTGAGCGCGCCTTTAAAAGAGAAATAGCGGGAAATAATTTCTGCGTGGGTCACGATCGTCCTTGACTGACTAATAATCATCAAGTTCGTTACACCTAAGTAATTAGTTCTCGTGTGTGATACTATATTATATTTTACAACTTTGAAGTTCTCCATATTATATATATGACGCATATTATACTATATAATGTTTCCTTCAGTATCTCATATATACAAAGAGTTGACCTTAAAATGAGATAAATGTCAAACTCAAATGCTTGTTAATCATATTATTTCTTTGAAAATTGTTGAGTTTCTCTTTTTTTTATTTACTATTCATCTCTTTTGAATGATTCTCTTATTATTTCCGCAGTAAGGAAGCGCGCGTGTATTTCTTGTAAATGCATTTTTATCTATATTATTGATCTTTTGTGCGTGATCATCATTCATAAATGTATATAAAAATAGTATTAAATAATTTAAAAATCATGAAATTAATTACTAAATGATCGATAATACTGAACGACTGAAGATAACTTCGTAGAATAGAATTTAGTCATTTTTACGACATTAAAGTATATTTGCTAAGCGACGTACAGAAAGGGACCATTTTTGCCCTAGGGTAAGAATGAGTACTTTTTTTACCTCTCAATAAGGTCAATAAAGTACCCATTATCGACCTGCGAGAAGGTTAATAAAGTGCCCATTATCGACCTGAGAGAAGGTTAATAAAGTACCCATTATTGACCTGCGAGAAGGTCAATAAAGTGACCATTATTAAAATTAATTCAGTATAAAAAATAAAATTAAAAAAGAAACTAAAAAATATTTAAAAATTAGCAAGCAAATGAGGGATCATTTGCCTGCTAATTTTCTTTTGAAGCAAGATATGCCTCTATATTACAATGTCATGATTTCCGTTCGTAACATAAAATTTTAATTTATTGGTCAAAACGCAAGATATAATATGTCAATTTATTGTTTCGCAAAGATATTTATAGTGATGATATACAATTAATTTTCAATAAAACGTTTACAAAAAAAAACCAGTTATATAGAGGTTTATAGCCGTGAATTTTATTATTTCATCAACAATTTTATACTGATGACAGGCTATTATTTTTTTTTTTACGATTTGACCCTAATTTTTTCTTCATTTTGAATTAAAGAATACGATCATTTTATAGGATTTTCACTTTTTTCTTAATTTCATTTTTTCTCTTACTCAAAATCATCAGAAAGAAAGCATATTGATAAAATTCAAAAAAATCTTATGGAAAAAATACGAAAATTGTTAAGATTGCAAATTTTATTATTTTTTTTCCTGGTAAATGTTATAAATTTAGGTTAAACATAATATTTGAAGTGAGAAATAGTAAAATAGGTAAAAATGAAAAATAAACCCTGTGTCGTTGGACGAATATGAAATAATGTGCTTGCATTTATGTGGACAAGCGGAAGTCACGTGGTTATAGTTGCACAGTCTGCCGGAAGTACAATTTCAATACATAAGTCAAAGTTTAATTATAATACAACGATGGAGAGGAATTAATTTTTTGAACACCATACAAAACTAAAAATTTTCTATATATAATATTGTTTTCAGAGCGAAGTAGATATTTTGTTTTACTAAAGTATTTTTGCGCAAAATTATGTAAGAAATAAATTTACGTTTTTAAATTTTTAAAAAATTAAGAAGAGTATTAGGAGAAAAAATATTCTTTTGATGGATCATTTTAATCCTCTTGATGGATTATTTTAATATCCTTCATGGACTAAAGTCGTTCCCATTATTTTGGTGTTAAAATAACACTTCATTTTTCTGTTTTTATCAAAATAAAATCAAATTTTGTCGATTTTGAAAAAAATAAGTTAAATGTTTAACATAACTATAACATGTAAGAGACGTTTAAGCCCAAGTCGTGCAACGGGTTTTTTTTTTCATTGTTCGTTTCCCTTGATATGGATTAAGAGACACAGAAAAAAGTGAGTGTTATTTTAACACTGAATTCGGTGTTAAAAGTGTCTGCATCAAACTTTAGCTCGGAAGTGTTATTTTAACACCGAAAATAAGGTAAATTTTCTATTATAGAAAATTTATCCTCACTAAAATTACCCTACCAAAATTTACCCGCATCAAAAACAACACTCGCTTTTCTCTGTGGACTCGGCTTCTTTGAAACGTTTAAAGCGTTTAAAGTCCACAGTGCGGCACACGGTCAATGTGGAAACAGGCTACACGTGTTCGGGAACAAATATATATATACGCATACCTATATATGTACAATTTTTTTTGTTCCTATTGTTTTTGTTTGATTTCTTCAAAGTTTGTATCCGGTTCTTGAGAGGGTTTTATTCTTTCATTCTTTTTTTTTTCTTACTCCTATAATGGTCAATATTTTTCGTTTTGTTTCATTTTGTACAATATGATTGCGTTTCGTTCTCGATGAGAAATGAACGCAGTGAATTCGCATCAATTAATTTCAATTAAACGCGCCGTTGTCGGCTCAAATACAAATCCAACGATTCATATATATATAAGCAAACCCCTTCAAGTACGTTCATATTTGATTCAAATCATTCATCTGTGATGTTGATGTTTCATTCTGATTGATTGGATTTTGTACAATCGATCTCATATACAGAAATATGCGTGTGTATAGAAATGCGCGCGAGAATTCTAATCATTACAATCAAGAATAATTATTGAGAAAGAAAAAACTAAAGTAGTTGTACGAAAAACTATTTTATATTGTATTCTTTTGGTGTATACAATATTCAAGATGTTTGAATTGATGAGAAGAAAAATGGAAGATGCAATTTTGTTCGATTTGTTACAACACTGATAATAAATAGTAGATTGAAGATTAATTTGCTTGAAGATAAAACCGATAAAACGTAATTGACTGTAAATTGCAACATTTTCTTTTTTCTCAAGTTGTCTGAATACTAAAAATAATTTTTTTCCATTAGTCTTTGTCGTATTTTTAAACTTCCGAATTCAAAAGAATTGGAAGTATTTGAAGTTATCTGAACAGTAAGAAATTTGTTCGCAATGAACTTTCCTAATTAAAGGAATAGAAGTTTTTAAAGTTATCTGAATAATAAGAAACCTTTTTTCCACATTGAGTCCTATTGTTGACTTTTCTTAATTAAAGGAATCGAAGTTTCTGAAGTTATCTGAATAATAAGAATAATTTTTTTTCACACTAACTCATATGGTTGACTTTTCCTAATTAAAGGAATCGAAGTTTTTGAAGTTATCTGAATAATAAGAAAAATTTTTTTCTTCATCCTGTGTCATTATGAGTGAATAAATTTCTAGGATTCTTTTACTGCACCTGAAAAAAAGTTAAATTAATAATTTTGGACAAATTGTGATTCACTTTAGACTCTTACCTTATTGAAGAAATTGAAGTATGATTGAAGTTGTCTGAATAATAAAAATAATTATTTTTCTTTACACTCAGTAATTTTGTTGAATTTTCCTGATTAAAGGAATTGAAGTTTTTGAAGTTATCTGAATAATAAGAAATTTTTTTCACACTGAGTCGTATATTGTTGACTTTTCCTAATTAAACGAATCGAAGCTTTTGAAGTTATCTGAATAATAAGAATAATTATTTTTCTTCAGCCTTTGTCACTGCGGTTGGTCAAATTCTGATGATCCTTTCACTGCGTCTGAAACAAAAAACTAAATTAATAATTTTTCTCAAGTTGGGATTAAATTTCAACTTACCACTGTTGAAGAATTTGGAAGCTTTGAAGTTATCTGAATAATAAGAATAATTTTTTTTTCTCACCCTGTATCATTGTGATTGAAGATTGAACATTGTAGAAAGTCAAGGATCCGTTTACTGCACCTGAAACAAAAAGCAAAATTAATCATTTTAGTAAAATCGTGAAACTATATTAAAACTTTCCCTTATTGACGAAAAAATTAAACTTCTCGAAGTTATCTAAATAATAAGAATAATATTTTTCTGCTTTCCCTAAATATTTTCTGTTTTCACCAACAAAAACAAAAATATCTTTTTTAAGTTATCTAGATAATAAGCGTAATTATCCTATTTTTTAACTCTCTGAAAATTGTATATGTGACGCTCCACGAGAAAAGGGACCTTATTTACTCTTGTCATAAGGTCCCTTTTCTCATGGAGCGTCACATATAGTTGATTTTCATTGAAATTTCAAAAAATCTTTCTTCAGCTCTTTACAATGATAATCGTGCTAATAAAATTTAATATCACGAAGAAAGTTACCCATTATTACGAATCGATTACAATTTGAGGGAGAACTTGTACAATATCCATATATTATTATACATCATGCATATAAATATAGTTTTCTATTTGCTGAAGAGAGTCCGTTCACTATCATTTTATGGCATGTCGTTTCCACTTTAATCCACAAATTCAATCAAGATTCAAATAACATTTAACGAAAGATGTGTGCTCTCAACTATAATATACCTATATGTATATTATAATCTACCATCTTGTTGACTCAAGTAAACTTATCAATTACCGAATAGCTGAAGTTTGCCATTAAACCGAGCGTATAACACATCGAAAACTAAATGTGAAGTAGTTGCTCTTATCTTAATTAATTTCAAAAAAAAAACTTTACTTCTTTCTCATTTTGATAATCGTGTTTCAGTTCAATAATATAAAGTTTAATTGCAAAATTATCGTTTGTATTTTAGTTTTTTTGGTAATACTTACGAAATTATAAGAAATGAAAACATCGAGAACAAACCTTCGTGACCTCCGTGTTATTGTATAACCTAAAAATAAAATTATAGGTTCGCTATTATTTCAATATTAAACCTTAACATATACAGAACCAAAAATTATTAACATTACACTTTTAGGTTAAATAACCACTAAATGTTTTATAAAACACTGAAAATAAAAAAAAATTCTATATAAATCAAGTTGACTTTGTTCCGGTTTGCAATGTTTTTCAAGATCAACTTACAAGATCCCTTATTGGCGCAATCAATCTACCTTATATACAAGATGTCAGGACGAGGTTACTCCATTGAATTCACAGCGTCCAGGCCAAGAATCCTGAATGAAATGGTGTCGAGAATCTGTTGAAAAAGAAAACCTTGACTTCACCAAAACCGGCAGAATGTAAACAATCGTTAATCAACGGGGAGAATTTTTCTGATAATTACCAACAAATTCGATTCTCAAGACTTTTGTGAAAAGAATTAGAAAGTATGGTTAGGAAGAGACAATTTTTTTTTCTTTTAACATTTTTTAAATAATATAACACATAAATCTTTATTTGTACCATTAAATTCACGAAATTTCAAAAAAATTTCTATTTAATATTAACTTTCTTCTAAGATATTTCTATTGAGCAGAAAGAAACGTCGTGAGAGAGAAAAGAATAGAAATATCCATTCGTCTTTTTTTAGAAAAAGACAAACGATATTTCTATCCTTTTCTCTCTCATTCATAAATTATAAATTTTTCTTGAAATTTCTCTCACGTCTCAATAAGACATTTCTATAATAAAATTATCCCCCAACTATCATAAAATTTTTTTCCAAGAAATTTCTTTTATAAAATTTTTTTTTGATATATAAATTTTCTGCAAAAATTCACTTAAATGTATATAGAAATATAATAATGAAAAAAAGTAAGAGAGATCTATTACGTAAAAAACAAGGATGCTTTTATACACTTGAAAGAATTTTTTTTTTCTATATAAATTCTCGATTGTTTATTCCGGGATGTATATCTATGTATATATATTAGTGAATATATAACACTTCGTGGGTGTATAGTTTGCGAGTCTAGGTCGCCACGTGGAGTCTCTCTTTCATTAAGCTCTTTCTCAAGCAAAAAAAAAATATTGAGCAAAAACAATATGTCAAACTTAGCGTTATATACACAAATTCAATTTAAATCACTCACTTTTCTAATTTTCGAAATCATTCACTAGTTTTTATAAAAAAAAAGAAAGTTACCCAAAATTAAATATTCAATTAAATTAATGTTTACTTTGATACTAATAATAAATTTTTTTAAAAATTATAAAAAAATTAAATTATAAGTATAACACGCTCTGAAAAATAGTACTGAAAACTAATTATTTTAACATTTTCTTAATTATTTATATGACCGAGGGATACAATCAATCTTACAATTTAAATTATTTTAAGGTTATGTTTGTGTCATTTTTTATATTCCAAAAATTACAAACATAACCTAAAATTGTTTGCTTCTAAGGTTACCTTTCTTCAGTGATCAGAGTGCGTCACAATTTTAGAAAAAGTTATAAAAAAATTATAAAAAATTTAATTATGAACTAAAGTTAATAAAATTATAATTATCGTTGTCATTATTATTATATTATCATTATTAGTTATTTTTATGGTTACTACTTTTATTTTTATTATTATTTTTATTAAGTTTTATTATTAATGTTATTATTATTATTATTATTTTTAGGTTTTATTATTATTATTGTTATTAACATTATTATTTTAATAATATTATTATAATGCAAATTTCTTATCGTTAATTTACAACTACTCGTAAAATTTAATCGACCATTCACTTTATAACAGTCAAATGTTAACGATCATCGAATTTTTTTTATCTCCCCGCCCACTGAGTGTATTTTATCAATTTTCTTCGCGCTTCCTGGATTCGAGATTTTTTTCGCAAAAATTGTCATTAGTTATTTAAACAAGAGAAAATAACGGTTTTACAAGCGATAGAATTTTCATTCGTCGAATCGAGCTATATGAGATTTTTTTATGTTTGAGGGAGGAGAGAGAGAGAGAGAGAGAATGACGCTATACAAGCAGGAGATTAACTGTAAAGCTGTAAACTGCAATGAGATGAAATGGAGAAAAAGAGAGGAAGAGAAGGAGAGAGAGAGAGAGAGAGAGAGAGAGAGAGAGAGAGAGAGGCAATTCCGTATGCGAAGCTCGAGGCGAAAATACTCGAGAAATTCCATCGGCACTCTTTATCCTTAACCTCTTTATCTTATTGTTTAACAGTTCTTTACTCCTCTCATTCATTCTCTCTCTCTATGTGTGTGTGTTTCTTTATTTGTTTCTAAGAATCGTGTAAGAAAAAAAATGACTTCCTCTTTACTGTCTATTAACCAGGTTATGTTAAATGTATCCTCGCGCATGCGCCTTGAGAAAAAAAAAATCCCAGCGCTGGCGCCTTGTCTATAGTCCTTTTTTCCCTTCTTTTTCTTTCACACTTCTGCATTAATTTTCACCAATATATTATAATTCTCAGCGAAAATTTTAGTAATTTTTACTCAATCTTGAAATAATAATAAAATAATAGTAAAAAAGTAAAAAAAAAAACAATAATAAAATTACTTTTTTGTAGCACTATCATAGATTTTCTTCAAAAAAATAATAAAATACTTTCAATTATATATGAAATTTTTAAAAATTTATGAAAATTTACTCAAATACCATAAAAATGATCAAAAAATGCTAAAAGAAAAGAAATGGGGTTTAAAAAAACATTTGTGTGAGAAAGAAACGGAGATGATATTAAAAGAAAAATTCTTTTTTACTGCGGAAAATATTCGCGCGCATATTACACGAATCAATGGAGACGCGAAGATATGCGATGACAACAAAGGAAATGACAAAAGCATTTGCATTGCTAACAATTATAAAATTGAAAATTTTCACTATATACGCCCCAGGAGCTAAATGAACAATGAAAAAGAGACCTCTGGTATTATATAGAAATTGTCGCGCAGTAGTATATTAATATAATAATTGTCTTACATATACGCGCTCTCAACCATATATAATATACAAAGTGCCTACGAGTAGAAACATTGTGCAACGACCTTAAAAAATTTGATAAAAAAAAATCCGTACAAATAAATGCAAGCACATAGATTTTTTTTATTCGCGAAAACAAAAATTGTTTCCTCTATTTTTCGCCCCCTTAAATTTTCAAAATAGCTTTTTGTTTATTTCTTCAATGATAAATAACTGTGAAAATTTGTTTTATCGAACTAAATTTTATAGAATGTCTGACAGTGTTTTCGCGAAGGGGATAAAAAACAAATTCCAAACAGAACATTATTTTTGTAGAAATTTTTATAGATTAATAGAAAATCGTTAACACAATATGCTTACTGTCAATTAATATTTTTTAGACTACGTTAATTTTTTTTCCTTAAAGCGATATTGAAATTTCTAGAGTTATCTTCCCAATTTTTTTTTAATTATTAAATTTTAAGTCTTTTTATTTATTGAAGTTTTTAAAGCTATATGAATAATAAGGATAATTATTTTTCTTTATAGCGTTTGTCGTATTTTTTTACTTTCGAATTTAGAAGAATTGAAAGCTTTTGAAGTTATCTGAATAATAAGAATAATTTTTTTCATACTAAGTCGTATTGTTGACTTTTCCTAATTAAAGGAATCTGTTTTTGAAGTTATCTGAATAATAAGAAAATTTTTTTCACACTGAATCATATGGTTGACTCTTCCTAATTAAAGGAATAGAAGTTTTTGAAGTTATCTGAATAATAAGGAATTTTTTTTCTTCACACTGAGTTTTTCCCATTTTTTCCTAATTAAAGGAATAGAAGTTTTTGAAGTTATCTGAATAATAAGAAATTTTTTTCTTCATCCTGTGTAATTATAAATGAATAAATTCATAGGATTCTTTTACTGCACCTGAAAAAATTTAAATTAATAATTTTGGTCGGATTGGGATTAACTTAAGATTCATACCTTACTGAAGAATTTGATGTTTTTGAAGCTGTCTAAGTAATAAGAATAATTATTTTTCTTCAGCCTTTGTCGTATTTTTGGAATTCCGAATTTTAAAAAAATTGGAAGTATTTGAAGTTTTCTGAATAATAAGAATATTTTTTTCACACTAAGTCGTATTGTTGACTTTTCCTAATTAAAGGAATCTAAGTTTTTGAAGTTATCTGAATAATAAGAAAATTTTCTTTCTTCATCCTTTGTCATTATGAGTGAATAAATTCTTAGGATTCGTTTACTGCACCTGAAAAAAAGTTAAATTAATGATTTTGGTCAAATTGTGATTCACTTATAAGATTCTTACCTTATTGAAGAAATTGAAGTATTTGAAGTTATCTGAATAATGATAATTATTTTTCTTCAGCCTATGTCACTATGCGTTTGAAAAATTCCGATGATCCTGTCATACTACATCTGAAACAAAAAACTAAATTAATAATTTTGGTCCAATTATGATAAAATTTAAACTTACCACTGTTAAAGAGCTTAAAATTTTATTGTAGTTGTCTGAATTATAAAAATAATTTTTATACCCATCCTTTAACTCTAGCAGTATTGTCGGTCCTCTTTAATTGTAAAGACACAGAAATTTTCAAAAATTAAAAATAATTTTTTTAATTTTTAAATACCTAGTTTTTATTTTATTCTTAACTGATTTTCTTATTTTTCCAATTTATATGTATCGTATTCTTTAATGTCAAATTTATCGGAATAATAAAAAATTATCATTTTTTATGATTTGAGACCTTGTGAAAGTATGAGAAAAATGTTTCTATAAATTTTGAGTCTATATGATATAAAAATTTATGTAATATCTTAAACTCTTAAATTTCTGTGGATAAAGAAAATTTTCTTTCATTACAAAAAATTATTATCTCTCTAGTAAAAATTCCAATAATTCCTCCACTAAAATTTCAATTATAAGAATAAAAACTCCATTATATAGTTTATGAGTAATATTTATATATATCGTTATTAATTTCTAAGTAATGTGGTTTGCCTTGTGACATCTCTCATTCCTCTCTTGCCACGGTGTGCCTTTCTAAACCTCCTGCCTTATCATCTCAACTTGCCATTAAAGAAAAGAAAGAAAAAAAAAATCAGTGGGCGTTAGTCTATCTCGGAAATGTTTACACCAACTCCGATAAGAAGAAATTTTTTTCAAATAACATAGAAAAGTCCCCCTTTTTGAAAATAATCCATTATATTCAAAAATTGTGAAAAAAAAATTCCCGCACTGTAAAAACATGAATCAAAAATGACATTTTCATTTTCTCGTACCTATGTAAAAATATTTCTTTAAGACACGAAACATCGATATATATTGAAAATGGTATTTCAGTTTAAAAGGGTATCGGATGCAAGTGAAAGTTTCTTCAAAAAAAAAAAAAAAAAAAAAAAAAAAAATGAAAAACTCTTGTCTACCAAACTCATGTGTCTCACACGAGTGCACACTTTGTTTCAACGTCAAGTCACCATTACGATATCGGGTTTAAGGTGTCCCTGGTGGCCTCGCCTTCTGCTATTATCCTACTATTCCAAGTAAGGAGTGGATCACGCTTTTGTGTATAAGGTCGGATAAGATAATTTATAATAAAAAACTTTCTTAACAGCTTTTAAGAGCTAATTCCTTCTCGAGGTCGATTTCTTCCTAAAGAACTATAATGTCATTTTTCTTCATGTTAAAAAATTCAAGCACGAGAAGGAAAATTCCATTTTCTTCATCACCACTATAGCCGATAAAAAAAATTAAAAATTTTTTTTTTTTTAAACATATTCGAAATTTAGTGTTTTAACTAGTTTTTAATAGCAAAACTATTGCTGTCCGAAAGGATTTCCTCTGGGACAGCACTTTAGTAATACTACTGCATTGTTGTCCTAAAGTACCTCCCTGGGATAGCACATGAATAATATTATTAAAGTACTGTCCTAAAAAAGTTCCTCTGAGACAGCACTTTACTATATTTTTTCTCTAATCTCCTTGAAAAAAAGGTCTTGTACAAAATTCTGTTAGATATTATGAACTTGAAAATACCAAACACATGAAACAAATTAAAATTCTCCTAACGTTCTGAAAACTATCAATAATTTTAATTTCTAAATTTTTGTAATTCTAATTTTTCCGCAAACCAATGATCATCATTCTTGGAGGAAAAATTTAAATGTAATGATCGTGAATTCGTGACACGGAGAAAATTAATTCTTGTCTTCAGCTGTAGAGAGAGAAAAGGAGAAAAAGAAATAAAGAGAAAGACAGAAAAGAAGAAATAAATAGAGAGATAGAGAGAAAGAAAGGAATGAAAGAGAGACAGAGAGAGAAAAACGCATAAATTTTCCTACTATGTAAATAATTCTTTAGTGTCCATACGTTCTCCTTCGCGTCCTTGCATATACATATATTCTAACCTAATAAGTACCATTGCGCACGTAATCATTGGCTCTGTAACATATATATAAGAAAGGATCGTCGAAACACTGTCGTCACTAATGCCATTGTTTGCGAAACATAAGAATGCGTAAAAGGGTGTATTCTCATTCAAATTATCCAAGTCGAATGATTAGTTATGAAACGGAAATTTTCACACCGACTTTGTATACTTTACATTTGTTTTCGTTTAATTTCAAGTTCCTTTTAATTTAAAGTTTCCTTTCAAGCCGCACTTCATTTGGTACGAAAATTTATTTTAGATTAATTTTCGAAAAAATTTCCCCCTAACCATATTTGCAGAAAAAACAAAGTCTTAAAAGCTGTTAAAACCTTTTAAAACCCTAAAAGCAAAGTTATTTAAAATAACTTTATTAATAATAATTTTTAAGCTTGAAACTAGATTAAGTCAAGTTTAAGACTAAAAATCCGACGCTGAAGTCCCAAGTAACTATTAACAACCAATTCTGCAGAATTTTAAAATTGTCCGCCATATTGGAACGGCCATTTTGAATTTTAAAAATCCAAGTGCCGAATTCTTCGAAAAAAGCAATTATAACAATATAAAATCTATTTTTTAACACTAACTTGAAAACTTATATGTAAAAGTACCATTTGTATCATAAATGAACGCATAAATCCGAATGAATTACTTCATTCGGAATAGTAATAAAATTAAATAAAGTTATTTGTATATATTGAAATTTTTTGGTTCGCATCAACGAATTTTCTTTTCATCATCTTGTAATAGAGACCATAATCTGACCTCATTATGGAGGTCATGAATGACAAAAAGTTGTATATAATTTATGTCCATATGCTATGTCATATAAGCTTGCAATGTGCCTGAATCACGTGCTATATTTCTTACCACTTGAAAGAGCATGACCCAAGAATCGTACAATTGCAATTTATAACAGTCCGCTGTCCCTCTCGTTATGCCTCATGATTATTTATTCGAATTTTATTATTATAAGGGTTCACTGTATAGTTACTACTATGAGGGATGCTCATTAATATAATAAACATAATAATTAATTATATTTGTAAATAATTTGACCTAATCTTTAACGTTGTGTTTTCCCCTTCAAATATCAAAAATTATAAATCCTAACAAACTTTAATTTTCCTAAACATTAGGATCTAAATTTATATTTTCTTGTATTATTCGCCTCTTTACCTATAAAGTTTAAAGCCTTATTACTTTCTTGGGACCTATTAAGTTCGACCTAAATTTTAAACTTACTTTAAGTCGAAAATAAATTTTCAGATTATGTTAATACTTTTTGACTTAATGTTTGGAGTATATACATATTTTTGAAATTTCTCCCCTTGACATGCAGGTGAATTTTGACCTAATTTTCGTAACGACATTCTCTCTAATCCTAATTACCTGACCTACTTGCGACCTACTTTTGAAATTTATTTTCGTCTCTCTATTAAATTATTGGATTGTTTTTATTTGTTTTATTTTATTCATTATGTATAAAATACATGACTTTTAATCACTATATTAAAAATTTTGTATTTCGTAGATTTCATAACATTTTTCCTTTGCATATTGTGACAGATATTAAACTTCCTAACGGTTTTTTTTTTCTATTTCTGGCACAATGTGCGAAAAAATTGTTATTTTCGACAGTTTATTATTATTTAAAAAAACAATATACAATACTAGACATTTATTATAAATAAGCTTCAACGCTTTCTGCCTTTGAAAATTATACCCGCGATTTCTTATACCTATTCATACCAATTATAATTATTAGCGGGAGATTTTAATCTCAACAAAAGTAAAATATCTAAATTCTAATCTCCGCATTTTACGTTCTCTGACTCAACAAAATTCTTTGTAGAATTTTTTTTTCTCTTTTGAATAATATTTTAGTGACAATAGATGAAAAAAATTATTTTTGCAAAGTTTTAGAAACAATTATTTCCGAATTAATGAATAATGTATATTATTAATTTCTATTTTATGTAAAAAAAAGAATAAAATTATTCTAGAAATTTTAATGTTTAAGAAAAAATTCTTTTATAAAAGAATTCTTAATCTTAATAATATTGTGAGAGTCAGGAAAATTTCGTTTCACAATTGTTTTTCAGTGTCCCTACATGGATCGCACATGAGTGACACGTTGAATAACGATATAACGTAATATATAACCCTTTCTAATGTACTAATAATTTTCAATAAGCACCGTTCAATTTCAATACGACGAGATAATGTTACGATATATTTTTGATTCATGTGTAACTTTTATTCTGTCTTCTATTTATTTCTCTAACATTTCGAATTACAAGGACAAGTGGGTAAAGAAATAATACTGTTTAAACAAAAGTTTCCTAAATTATTTTATATGAATGACCGTTAAAATGACATTTTAAGGTCGTTTACATACATATATACATTTAGACACATAATATTATTTTTTTGTCACACATAATATTTTATTGTTTTGAATAAGCAACGGAAAAAAATTTTAAAACCTAATACGAATGCGTCTATTTAAGTAATCGCGTGTCAACGAATCATTTATTGCTTTCTGAAACAGAGGGAAATACCACCTGATTATATGTTTTTGTCATGGTGGTTTCAGTTTGAATTAAGACCTTCAATGATATCCCCTTCTGATTACGTTTCGTCGCGCACGTTAAATTTTTCTCCCCGGTCGTTGACATACAATTATTTTCTATTTCCATTTTGGAAAATAAAAATTTTTTGTCATTTAAAATTTTCTATTTTTGAGAATATTTTTATCAATTTTTATCAACTACTAATATGCTTGATGCAAATTTCTCTAAATAATTAAAGGAATTGAACTTTTTGAAGTTATCTAAATAATGAGAATAATTATTTATCTTCAGCCTTTGTCGTATTTTTGGTCTTCCCAATTTAAAAAAATTGGAAGCTTTTTAAGTTATATGAATAATAATTTTTTTTCACACTAAGTCGTATTGTTGACTTTTCCTAATTAAAGGAATCGAAATTTTTGAAGTTGTCTGAATAATAAGAAAATTTTTTTCACACTGAATCATATGGTTGACTCTTCCTAATTAAAGGATACGAAGTTTTTGAAGTTATCTGAATAATAAGGATAATTATTTTTCTTCAGCCTGAGTCATATTGTTCGTTTTTCCTAATTAAAGGAATAGAAGTTTTTGAAGTTATCTGAATAATAAGAAATTTTTTTTTCTTCATCCTGTGTCATTATGAGTGAATAATTTCCTAGGATTCGTTTACTGCACCTGAAAAAAAGTTAAATTGATAATTTTAGTCCGATTGGGATTAACTTAGGATTCTTACCTTACTGAAGAGATTGAAGTTTTGAAAGCTATCTGAATAATAAGAATTTTTTTCCTTCATCCTGTGTCATCATGACTGATCATCCTGTAATTCTTTTACTGTACCTGAAAAAAAGTAAAATTTATAATTTCAGTCAAATTGTGATTCACTTAAGATTCTTACCTTATCGATGAAACTGAAGTACATAAAGTTATCTGAATATTAAGAATAATTATTTTTCTTCGGCCTTTGTCATATTTTTGGTCTTTCCAATTTAAAACAATTGGAAGCTTTTGAAGTTATCTGAATAATAAGAATAATTAATGTTTCCTACGATGTGACATAATTTTGATGTTTTCCTAATTAAAGGAATTGGAAGTTTTTGAAGTTATCTAAATAGTAAAAATAATTATTTTGCTTCTGCCTTTTAACACAAAGTTAATTATTGTTTTCTTTTCTTATTTTTCAGAAGTTGCCGTCTCCCAGTGAGAGAGAGTTTTGGAACGTTAAAACGACACGATTGGATCGAACGGACAACAATAATGCCAACAACTCTAATGCCAATACCATTCACAATCTTCCACTTCACGATTCACTCAATTCTAGCTCTAACGTCGACGGTTATTGTAAGTGTTTTCAGTATATCTATATATTTTTTACTGTACTATTTCTTTTGAAGCGAAAAATTACTATTATTTTCTTATCAAAAAAGAAAGAAATTTCAAAATTATTTTAAAAACTTTATAAATTTACTAGTCTCGTTACTAATATTAACATAGTAAATTGTGGTAAGGGGTGTTCAGTTTAAAAATCAGTACAAAAAAGTAACTAAAGTATATTTAAGATGGGAAAGATCGAGCACAAAATCTGACGATTTCTGACTATAGCGATCATAAGCAATAATAATATGTTAATATGTTTTCTATTAGCAAAGATTCTCGAACTCTAATGAATTTTCGTCATTCAAGGTGGAAGATTGCCAATGACACCCGCGGAGGCCACGAAATACTTCGGCTCAAAGCTCACGGAATTTGAGCGAGCCGAAATCGAAAAGTACTCGGAGATCTGGTACTTAGGCCTATCAGCATGTAAAATTCATGGTGAGGAGGGTGCATCGCAAAATGGTGGCTACGATGATGACAATGGCAGTTACAATAAAGTTCTCCATGACCACATCTCGTACAGGTACATGAAAAAAATCTAATCATTTGAAATTATTAGGAAAAATTAAGAAATGTTTGATTTTTTAAACTCACTTAAATTTTACAATTCTGATACATATTTGACACTTCCACAGGTACGAGATTCTAGAAGTGATTGGAAAAGGCAGTTTTGGCCAAGTGATTCGCGCCTTAGATCACAAAACTGGACAGCATATTGCCATTAAGATTATTAGAAACAAAAAGAGATTCCATCATCAGGCTTTAATTGAAGTGAGAATTTTGGATCATTTGAGGAAGAAGGACGCAGAATCAAATTCGCAACACAACGTGATTCATATGTTAGAATATTTTTACTTCCGTAATCATCTCTGCATTAGTTTTGAATTAATGAGGTAAGGAAAAATTTAGAATTTAGAAGAAGATAATAAAAATCATGATGATTTTTATCCAAACTGACATTTTCTCTTTAATTATAGTTTAAACTTGTACGAGTTAATTAAGAAGAACAATTACCAAGGATTCAGTTTGAGTTTGATACGTAGATTCGCTAATTCATTGATCAATTGTCTCAGGCTGTTGCATCGGGAAAATATCATTCATTGCGATTTAAAACCGGTAAGTAATTTTAGTGCGACATCAATTTAATTGTTGACTTGGAGTTTTAAACTAATTTCAAAATTATAATTAATTTCAAATAGGAAAACGTTCTTTTGAAACAACGTGGCAGTAGTTCAATCAAAGTTATTGATTTTGGATCGTCCTGCTATAGTCATCAACGAGTTTACACTTACATTCAATCGAGGTTCTACAGAAGTCCAGAAGTGATTCTAGGTCTTCCTTATGGAACACCAATTGATATGTGGAGTTTGGGTTGTATTTTAGCTGAACTTTACACGGGATATCCACTATTTCCCGGAGAAAATGAAGTTGAACAACTCGCATGCATCATGGAAGTTTTGGGAAGACCGCCAGAGCAACTAATTAATCACGCATCACGTCGTAGACTCTTCTTCGGTAAATTATTACAGTTTACAGAATTTACGAATTCATGATATTTCATTTCAAATTTGGAAATTTTAGTCTAATTCAATTTTTTTATTTAATAGATTCGAAAGGAAGTCCTCGTTGTTTGACAAACAGTAGAGGAAGAAAACGAAGACCCGGCGGCAAGAGTGTGGCGATTGCTCTTCGTTGTCACGACACATTGTTCGTTGACTTTGTCAGCAGATGCCTCGAGTGAGTTTATGAATATTTTCCCTAATTTCTACGAATCTTATTAATTCTTATGCAGTACATGATACTGCCACTACGGTATTTCGAATACTAAACTTTCTATTCTGTGTATAGACTCACTAAACATGCCAAAATTACTTGTAGAACTACCACATGCTTTATGCAATATTAAGAATAATTAATTCTTAAGAAACTTTGTTATATTTTTATGTTTCCCTAGTTAAAGGGATTAGAGTTTCTGAAGTTATCTGAATAATAAGGATAATTAATTTTTAAACAGCTGTATTAAACTTTCTTGCTTTTCCTATTTAAAGGAATTGAAGTATTTGAAGTTATCCGAATAATAAGGAATTTTTTTCTTCACACTGGGTCACACTTTTCCTAATTAAAGGAATCGAAGATTTTGAAGTTATCTGAATAATAAGGAAATTTTTTTCTTTACACTGGGTCACACTTTTCCTAATTAAAGGAATCGAAGATTTTGAAGTTATCTGAATGATAAGGAAATTTTTTTCTTCACACTGGGTCACACTTTTCCTAATTAAAGGAATCGAAGATTTTGAAGTTATCTGAATAATAAGGAATTTTTTCCCTCACATTGGGTCACACTTTTCCTAATTAAAGGAATCGAAGATTTTGAAGTTATCTGAATAATAAGGAAATTTTTTTCTTCACACTGGGTCACACTTTTCCTAATTAAAGGAATCGAAGATTTTGAAGTTATCTGAATAATAAGGAAATTTTTTTGCAGCTCTTCCATATTGAAATTTAATAATGTTCACTTATTCTCCCACTGAATCTGAAAAAGAAAACAGACTATTAATATTATTACAAAACTTACCATTTTTATAGAAAATTACCTTAATTTTTTATTTTCTGTTTTGTCTTCTTTTTGACTTTTCTAATTAAAGGATTTGAAGTTTTTGAAGTTATCTGAATAAGGATAATTATTTTTCTCCGTTTGTTGTTCCTGCGATTAAAAAAATCCCAGTTAACCTTCTATTGCACCTGAAACAGAAACCAGATCATTAATATTATAAAACTTACCATTTTATGGAATGTAATCTCAAAATTAATTTTTTCTGAAGAAATCAAAAGTAATCAATAAGTAATCAAAAAAATTAATTTTCTCAGATGGGACGCGAAGAAACGAATGACACCGGACGAGGCGATGAGACACGAATGGTTGAATTCATCATCATCACATTTGAGTTCATCGAGCTCGACAATGACGTCGTCAGTTGGCAGTACAGCCGTGAGCGCTGTTGTCGATGCATCGCAGCAAAGTCATGCGCAATCGGTGACAGTGCAAAATGTACCACGACAACGTGCAACAACAATGGAAGATCCACAACAACTTTATTCACTTTATAGGCTTTATCGTGGCAGGAAATGTGTCTCGAAAATCACAACCCTCGACAATGCGGATTCTGGCGGTGGTTTAGTGGTTAAAAGTAAACTTAATGGTAGCGCCAGCAGTCATGCTCTCGCCGTTGGCACACAACCAGCAACCTCTAGACACGCATCAACTGGTGATATTGTCGCCAGCCTCGATCCCAATCTAGACGACTCCGGCACTTTTTTACCACCGATCTTATGAAGTCGGGTCTGCGCTAGCCACTTTTAAAAAAAAATATAAATCCCGATCTAAACTCGCTTTTAATTTAATTTTCTTTTTCAATTTTGAAAGGTGCATCCTCATCTAATCCCTACTTAGATAGAAATTGTCATATACAAAAAATGACAATAAATTCAAATTTTCGTTTTTTGAAAGCGAGTTTCATCGTCAATCATTTTAAAGCCCCAAAGTGGTTAGCTAGATGAATTTTATTATTCTCATGCTGTTAGGCCAAAATCGACCTAAAGGAGACGCTAGACTGATATCGCGACTGGAAAAATTTTAGACGATCGCATGATATTTATAATAGACAAAAAAAAAACGGTATGATCTGATCTTGTTCCGTAATTCGTATATATGTAAATGTTTATTATCAGAGCGCCACTCGACGATTTTCACTTCAAAAATCAAAAGAAAAAAGAAACGCCATCTTTCTTCAGTGAATTCATAAAATTCCAATCAATGAGAAGAGAGGGTGTTTAAAAATACTGTGAATATCGTCAAAAAAATTCAAACGAAAAATGCTTTCCCTGTCATCGTGTATACGTGTTTAAAAATGTTAATCGTTAATTTTTTTGGTAAAAAGTAAAAAAAAGCTACAAGCTGCCCTTTGACTGAGTGCGCGTTTAATTTTTTTTTTGTTCGATGTTCTTGTGAATTTTCACTTGAATATCAAACGGAAACGGAAAGAAGAATTCTCTGATACGCGGGCAAGCCTCTGCCTCCCCTCCCTCTTAATCGAGGGCTGAGTAGTCTTATTGTGATATTAAACTACCACTGTCTTACTTAGATCTCTGATAAATTAGGATTACTAATGATAATTTCGTTAATTATTACTATTAATTATTTTCTTATATATGCATATACATATATATATTTCTTATATATATATATATATATATATATATATATATGTATACATAAATATATGTATATGCTTAAAATAAGGCTATACTGCCTTTTTTTAATTGATACCGTTGATCAAATAGCCGATAAACCACACGGCATCTATCGATTGTACAGAGTTTTGTTTTTTTTTAATTAGACATCGAGATTTTTATCCCTTTTTTTCTGTCTCGTGTCATTTTTTTAGCTTGTAAAAATATTACATAGATGAATATATTATTGAACTTTGTTAATTTTATTTTAAAAAAAAACTGCTCTGTTTCCCGTCTGTAAATTTTTATAGCAATTTCTATTTTTAATGTGTGTTCCTCTGGTGAAAATCTTTTTTTAAATATGGAAAAAATACAGTTGATAAAAAAAGAGGAACTTTTTTATGAGCGTATAACTTTATCGATTTCGGGAAGTGAAATAGCACAGGTGGCAAGGTCCCGGATTGTACAACTCAACGCAATAGGGGTTCGATTCTCCTTGGGGATTTTTTTTCCATATTCTCATTATATGAGATTTTTAATATTTTCAAATTAAATTTGAATTTCGTTGACAATTTTAACTTTTAATTAATTGAATAATTACAAACCGTTTTTTTTAAATGTAGAGGGTATTTTAAAATTTTTAATTATTAGGAAACTGATAATTTTTGAAAAAAAGCATTCACGGGAAGAATCGAACCCCTTGATGGTATATTGAATTTACAAGTGAACTTACCAACTGTGCAATTTTTCATTGATGAATTTCGATAATTTTACTTTGTGCTCGTAAATTTTAGCAAAAAAAAAAAAAATTATAAAAGGACAAGATTAATTATTACTATAGGCTAGCGATTTGGCGTATTTAAAAAAAAGGAAAAAAATATCGATTCAACCCTTTTTTTGTGTTTAAATTGTAAACGACACAGTGGGAACAAAGAATAAAAAAACAAACTGGAGCAAAAATTCGTCATCACGAATTGTTCAAATCTCAATAATAATAATAATTATAATAATTATAATATTAATTAAAATAATAATAATAACAACACTAATAATAATATTATAATAATAATTTCGGAACAATTTCAAAATAAAAGAATCAAAAATTTCGATTGTTTTTGGTTTAATTTTCGAAACCGTGATTTCTTCATCGAAAGGGAAGAAAAGACAGTGGACTAGTCGTTACTTGCGGATGTATTTTACGGCGGCTTAATCGTTTTCGAATTTTTAAAAAAAATTATTTTCCTCCCTCATCCTGAGAATAAAAAGAAACAGAACGATTTTCGTGATTTCGCTGTTAATACATCTCGTTTATTTTACAATTATTAGTCGAATTATTTACTGCTCCTAATCTCAGGATAGAAGATGAAAAATAAAAATATCTAGACAGTGTGTGTGAGTAGTCTAAATCACTTTCTAGAGAGAGCGAGAGAGAAAGAGAGAAAAGAAAAAGATTTGCTCCAAACATGACAAAGAGCTGACCATATAAAAACTTTATTTGCAATAAAAATTTTCTTTTTAAGAAAAAAAAATAATTATAAACGGTCCAGCTCCAGATTTTACAATTTAGCCAACTAGCCTAGTAGGACAATCAAGTCTTTTTTAAGTCTTCAAGATCTTCAGTTCTTAAATGAAGATCATCGTCTGTTAATTTTAATTTTAAGATCCATTTGTTTTCTATTTTTTTTTTTTTTGTTTTTCTAATCAAAAATCCTCGTTTATAATAATCGAAAAATTGTTTCGTCTATACGTACATTGAGATTTTCGTTTTACATTTATTATACATATTATATATTCATATACACTTATTGATTAATTTGAAAAAAACAATCTTCA
Source organism: Leptopilina heterotoma (assembly GCF_015476425.1). NCBI lineage: Eukaryota > Metazoa > Arthropoda > Insecta > Hymenoptera > Figitidae > Leptopilina > Leptopilina heterotoma. The sequence goes on along the minus strand of NW_025111081.1, from coordinate 283,974 downwards.
TCGAGAGATTAATTTGTACGCAATTTTATTTGCAAAAAAAATGTATGAAATTTGCATGTGACAAAATAGAGGAAAAAAAACGAACCGAGTATTCGATGCACGATCTATAGTGAGAAAGAATATAATATTAAAAATGAGACTCGTGAGAATGAGTGAATTTTTTTTTGTGATTCGTATATATAAAATAATGTTTAAATACCTTTTCTCTCCCCTCCCCCCCACCTACGAACCTAAAATGTTATAATGACGTCAAAACGAGGTCGTCATTAATTTCTGCCTGACTTTTTAGTGTATTACTATATGCAAATGAAGAATTGATAACAATAAACAATAAGGTAATACGAAAAAAAGAAAAAAAATAAATAAAAATAAACATTAGTGTAAAGGTAATCGACATTATATTGCGAAAAGAAATAAGCCCAACCGAAGCATCATCACCTTTTGTATCATTTGTTCGTTTGTTTTTATCTTAATGCGTTTGTCTTTCATTCTTAATGTAATAACTATACAGTACCAAGATGACTGTCACTCCCATGATGATTATCTTGTATGTACATAAAAAAAACTAATAAAGATTATACATAATACGAATGTGAAATTGTTAATTTTTTTTCATTACCAACATCCTTTATGAAAAAAAAATAAATATTCTTTGCGTCAATTGACGTGAGTTTGGATTTCCATTGTTTCGAAACCATTCATAAAAATTATCTCTTCTTAGAGAATTCTTTCAAACTATTCATATAATAAATCTTTCATTTAAAAAATTATTTGAAAATAATATAAATTTTGAACTAAATGTTCATACTAAATGAATTTTTATTTTTCTGTATTTATTTTCTTAATTAATTTGATGACCTTAATAAATTCTAAATATATTCCATAAAAGCTAAATTCAACAACTTATAAGAATATTATTATAAAACATGAAGATATGAATCACTCCGAGACTTCGACACGGAGTAATTCATATCTTCATGTTTTATAAAAATTTAGATTTTCATTAAATTTTTCAAAAAAAAATAAATTATTTAGAAAAATTATAATAAAATTCGTTGTAAGAATTAAAAAAATTTTCATAAAAAATTACATTTCACAAAAAATGAAATTTCTCGCTGAAATTCAAAAATTTTCAAAATTTACTATTATAAAAGTTCTCGAAAGAATTTAGTTAATTAAATAAAATATAATAAAATTCGTTGCAGGAATTCAATTATTTTTACAAGTAATAGAATTTTTCACATGAATTCAATTACTTAAAAAAATTTAATAAAATTCGTTATAGGAATTCCATTATTTTCATGAATTATAACATTTTTCTGAGGATTTCAATTATTTTTAATACAATTAAAAATAAAATCCAAAAAAAGTGGAATTATTTTCTTAAATTTGAATATAATGAAATTCTTCGTTGAAATTCAAATATTTTGAAAAGCTACTATTTTAATAATTAAGTTCTCAAAAGAATTCAAATATTTAATTAAAATGTAATTAAATTTATTGCAGGAATTCAATTATTTTTGAAAATTCATGCTATAATGCTTTTAATACATTTATTAATATTCGTTTTTAAATCAATTTTTATTGCTAAATTCTACGATAATTCAATTATTTAAATACAAAAATAAATAATTTACTGAATAAATCAATGTTTCTCTAAATTGAATTATCATAAAGAATTTTATCAACATAATTGAAATTTTTCGAGGAATTTTAATCAAATTTTCAAGAATGATTAAATTTTTCAAGGAATTCGATTTTATTAAAATTGTATTAAAAATAATTAAAATTCTATGATGAGTATTATTATTCATGGAAATAATTGAATTTTTGTAAAAAAATGTTATTATTCATGAAAATAATTGAATTATTGCGAAGAAATTTATAAAAAAATTAATTTGTAAATAGTTGAAATCCTGTAAAATTTTTATTATTTATGAAAATAATTTAATGTTTGCTTAGAATTTTAACAAAAATTTTTTTTTAAATAATAGAATTCTTTTGAAAATTTTTATTAAAATATTAGATATTGAAAATCATTGAATTGAGGAAAATTTGTTTCAAATAATTAAAATTGTGCAAAAAATTTTAATAAAATTTTTGAAAATAATTGAAATTCGGTGAAGAATTTTATTATTTTTAAAGGTAATTGAATTTTGACGAGAATTTTTTTAATTTTTGAACATAATTGAATTTTTGCGAAGAATTTTATTACTTTTGATTAAAAAATTGAATTTCTGTAATCATTTGTATCTTCTCGAAAATTCAATTTTTTCCAGTACTTTAATAAAAATTCCTGACTTTTTCCTGACTTTCCTGATTTGTGGCAACCCTAACAAAATAGAAATTTAAAAAAACATTCATGTATCCCAAAAATAAAAACAAAAAGAAAATATAATTTTTATATAAAATTTTTCAAATATTTAGATTTAATTTTATCTATAATTTTACGAATCTTTATTTTACCTAAATTCTTTTGATCTAATAAGAATTTATTGATTATAATTTCTTTTAATCAAAATAATAATTTAAAGAAACATTATGTTTTCAAATAACCGATTGACAGAATGTTTATTACTGCGAAAGTGTATTTTTTATAATCTTCAGAGGCGCATGAAAAGTCTCCAATTTTTATTTTCCGAATCTTTATTTTATCGAAATTCTTTTTAACTAATAAGAATCAATTATAATTTCTTTTAATCGAAAAAATAATTGTCAGAAACATTTTGATTTTGAATGACCGATAGACAGATTGTTTATTACTGCGAAAGAATATTTTTTATAATCTTGAAATCACCGAATTATCATTTCTAAAAATTATTATTTTTTTCTATTTATTATTTACATTAATATTTTCATTTTCGAATTGTCAATTTTGATAAACAATATTTTATAGATTTGTTAATAGTTATAATAATTATGTTTCCGAATTATTATTCAATATAATTTTAATATTACCGAATTACCCATTTTTATAAAATTTATTGTTCCGAATCATATTTTCTTATAATGTGTAAATTTTCTAAATTCTAAGATTTGTAACATTTATTTTATCGAAATATCATTTGTTATAAAACTTTTTTCTTAGAAATGTTTTTCAAACTAATTTTAACGTTTTCAAGTTAACATTCCTTATAATTTTCTTTACTCCTAATCATTCTTCTTTATAATTTCTATATTTTCTAACTTGTATTTCTTCTAACTATAACTTTACTGAAATGTCACTTCTCATAATTTATTATTACTTTTCAGTAAAAATTTGGTTAATAAATTCATAGCGATTTTGCTTGTAATAGATAAAAAAATTGAGATATTTTGTTCAGTATGCACAGAGACTGCGTAAGCAGCATTGTTTTCTTCTTTCACTTTTCAGCGAAGATTTGGTCAAAAAAATTCATAGCGACTTTGCTGTTTGATCCTTCATTGTAATAAATAAAAAAAATGAGATATCGTGTTCAGTATGCATAGAGACTGCGTAAGCAGTACTATTTTCTTCTTTCATTTTTCAGTGAAAATTTGGTAAAAAAAATTCATAGCGACTTTGCTGTTTGATCCTTCAGTTCACTTCAGTTTAAAAGAAAAAATGAAAATCTATAAACATTTTCATTGAAAAATATTTCCACAACTCCATAGTTTGAAAACCTGAAAAAAATCTTCAATAATTGATTTTTCATTAAACAATATTGTTTTTTTCCTTTTAATTCTGTAATAATAATCTTTATTTAAATTTAGAGATGGCAAAAATATGGTAATCACAAAAATATGTTAATTTCGCTCACAATTAAAAAAAACAACACATTCTTTTTTTAAATAAAATTCACAGAGATGACTATTAAAAATGAAAAAATTAGATTTAAAAAAGTGTTTTTTAAAATTTTATGGCACCTTAAAAACTTTGTTTCTTAAAAGGGACAACACTTGCAATTCTTTAACTATTTTTCTTTAAATATATATATCTATAAGATTTGTAAACAGAGTAAACAAAGTTTTTGCAAACAATCATTCAATTATCTTGCAAAACTTAAATATAAATGTTGTAAAAATTTGAAAAAAAAAAAAGATATCGAAATGCATTTTGTAATCACAATAAGAACAAATATTGTTCTATTTTGGTAATTAATCGATGAATTTCACGTCAAAATTTTCAATGCTACCTCCTTCGTTCGCCCTTCTGTGTCTTGCGCTTCTCCTTTTTTTCCTCCTTCATCTGTTTTTGTTTTTCTCTGCAAAAAAAAAAAAAAAAAGAAAGTGAATTATTAATTTCAATTTTTTAAAAACTAATTTATTAAAAAAAAAAATACTTACCGATCCTCTTTATCTTTCTCCTTCTTTTTTTGACTCTCCAGTTTTGCTCTCTCGCGTTTTTCACGCTCAAGTTGAACGATACTGGCGGCGTTTGTGTTCTTTTCGATTTTACTCTCGGTACAGGCGGCTGCCTCCTCGACGTCTTCGCAATCACTTTCTTCCTGATCGGGCATCTCACTGTATTGTGCGAGAATTGCTTCGCGAATTCGCCTCTCCTCATCGGTGTAACTTCTTTGTGTCGTGGTGGGAAGACTTTGTGATTCAAGGAGTCGCGCCAATCGAACGTCTACATCTTCGCTTGGTCCACTCGCACTGTTCACATCCTCAGTTGGTAGCCATTGGGACCAAGCTTTCAAAATTTCAGCCACATGATTGCCAATGTTCTCCTCCTTTGAATAAATAATTTTTCATTTATCAAAAGAAGAATTTTTAAAATAAAATTATGTTGCTTATTGGTATACAGAATTTATTAAATGAAAAATATTAATTATTGGTTTTCTTTTAAAATTTCCTTCTATTTAGTATTATATTATCTCACACTTCGCACTCGATAATTAATTTTAAAAAAGTAGCTTTCAAACTAAAAAAAGTAGTAAAAAAAGTAGCTACCGAAAAATTAAACTTGACGACCAAAAAAACTCGTTTTAAATACTTCACAAAACTGACAAAAATTCCATTACATATTTTTTATTTTCCTGACTTTTTTCTAATTTTCATCAAAAATATTTATTTCTTTCTTATCCTGCTAATAAATTGTATTTTATTATTTATAAAAGAATTTTAATATCTATAAAAATAATTTAATTCTTGCCAAGAATTTTATAAAAATTTTTAAATAATTGAATTCTTGAGAAATTTTTATTATTCATGAAAAGAATTGAATTCTTACGAAGATTTTAACAAACAATTTTTTAAATAATTGAATTCTGTTCGGAAATTTTATGAAAATAGTAGATATTAAAAATCATTGAATTGCAAAAAATTTTTAAAAATAATTAAATTTTACAAAGAATTCTATTAAAATTTTTAAGAATAATTAAATGTCTGTGTTTTTATTAAATTTTTTAGAAAATAATTGAATTCCTAGAAAGCATTTTATATTTTATGAAAATAATTGAGCGGATGGGAAGAAGAACTCGACGAGCGCGAGACCGTAAAGGATAGTTCCAGTCAGGTAGCAGTGTGTGGCCCAGTGGCGCTCACTGCTACCTGACTGATATTATCCCTTACGGTCTCGCGCTCGTCGAGTTCTTCTTCCCATCCGCTCAATTGAATTCTTGCCAACAATTTTATTAGAATTTTTTAAGATAATTGAATTTCCATAAGAAGAAATTTATTACTTTTAAAAATAATTGAATTCTTGTGATGAATATTGTTATTTATGAAAATATTTGAATTCTTGGAAAAAATTTTATTATATGCTAAATAAATAATTGAATTATTTCCAAAAAATTGAATTAAAATTGTATTTTAAATAATTGATTTCTTTCGAACAATTTTATTAAAATATTTGAAAATAATTGAAATCCTGCAAAAAAATTGTATTATTTATGAAAATAATTGAATAGTTGCTAAGAATTTTATTAAAAATTTTCAAAAATAATTGAATTTCTGGGAAAATTTTATTACTTATGAAAATAACTGAATTATTTCGAAAACTTTTATCAAACTGCGGTTAAAAAGAATTGAATTTCTATGAAAAATTTGGTTATTTTTGAAAATAATTGAATTCTTTATAAGAATTTTATATACATTGTTTTAAATAATTAATTTTTTATCGAAATATAATAAATATTATGAAAATGTTATTTTAAATAATTGAATTCTTGTAGAAAATTTTATTTGTGAAAATAATTGAATTTTTCGATTAATTAATTTAAGTATTAAAAATAATTGAAATTCTTCGATGAGTTTTATTATTTATGAAAATAATTGAATTCTTATGAGAAATTTTATTTAAATCTAAAAGAATAATTATAATAATAATTATTTCAAAAAAATGCAATTAAAAGTGTATTGAAAATAATTGAATTCTTTCGAACAATTTTATTAAAATATTTTAAAATAATTAAATTTTGTGAAAAATTCTAAAATTTTTGTAAATAATTGAATTCTTTTAAACAATTTAAAAAAAACAATTTTTTAAATAATTGATTTTTTCGAGGAATTGAAATTAAATTTTTAAGAATAATTACATTTTTTTGAGCAATTCCTGTAAAATTGTATTAAAAATAATTGAAATCCTGCGATGAATTTTATTATTTATGAAAATAGCTGAATTATTTTCATGCGGAAAATTTTATTAAAATTTTCAAAAATAATTGAATTCCTAAGAAAATTTTATTCAAATGTTTAAAAAGAATTGAAATTTTGTGAAAAATTTTATTTTTGAAAATAATTGAATTCTTCATAAAAATTTTATAAACATTGTTTTAAATAATTAATCCTTTATTGAAATATAATAAATATTATGAAAATTTTACTTTAAATAATTGAATTCTTGTGGAAAACTTTATTTGTGAAAATAATTGAATTTTTCGACTAATTAATTTACAATAGTATTAAAAATAATTGAAATTCTTCGATGAGTTTTACTATTTATGGAAATAATTGAATTCGTGTTTTTTAGACCGCAATGTTACTTCACTTTTTCCACTTTTTCAAAGAGCTTTTTCCGTTTAAATTTCCCGCCATTTATAGGTTATGTTGATTTCAGCAAAGAAAAATGTTTTCGACTTACTTTTTTTTGTATGTTTCTAAAGTATAAAGTTTCTAAATTAAAGAGTTGATATTTTATTTCCATTTTCAATAATAAATCTATAAAATTAAACATACTTTGTACAAAAAGGGGAAAAAATCAATATGTAGAGAAATTTTTGAAAAAAAGACGTGTTTTTTTTCTAAACGCAATAAACGATTAATAAAAGTGACATCAATTTTGGGGTTTTCGTATAAAAGACCATGAATATTTGTTAAAAATGTCAATTAAATGATCGAAATATACGATCTGAATTTTAATAGGTATTTCTAACCTCACATTCCAAAGGTCCTCACCGTTATGCCGGCAAGAATGCCTTCGAGGGCCTCCGTTTTCTCGTCCTCCGTTTCATCGCCCTCCAAAATCCCCTTGATGTACGAACCAAATACACCCTCGTCAGTATTCAATGCCTGCAGTTTTTCACTTAGCCAAGAATCAAATGAATTCACTGCAACTGCCATGGTTCTAATTTTCTTCCTCCTCCTAACAAGGAGAAGACACGGCGACGACGCAATACATATAAAAAAACTCGAGAAAAATTATTACTTTCGGCAGATTTCAGTTCGTTTTACTTTTTAGTGGAGATCAGCCTTTAAACCCCCACCCCGCCGCTCCTATCCCAGTTCTGCGAAACAAAAGCGCGGGACGACACGATTTTGACATTTCCATTTTCCATTTCCATATAATTGTACAAATGTAAGCCATAGTCTATCAAATCGCCCGAATATCATTTTACTTTATTTCTTTTTACCATACCATTGACAAGGTTCAGACTGTTTACTAAAGCTCTTGGATTTATAATTTTTATTATTTATTATGAATAACAAAATTTTCAAACTTGTTAAAAATCTTAAAAATTATAAGTTCTTAGAAGTTAATTAGGTTAGGTTGTCGTTTATTCTTCTATACTAACTTATATTTTTTTTTAACAAAACCGTTTGAATATTTTGTTATTTTTAAATAAATCGACAATATTTTTAGCATTTTTTTCTTTTCCTTTTTTTTGAGAAGCAAACTAGGTATATATTTAGATTGCATTTTAATTAAATTGAATTAAATTTGAATTGCACTTTGCACTAAATTGAATACATGACGTTATAGTCGAAAATTGTGGATAAATCTTAATGTTTTCGTTTATGTTTTAAAATGTACTTGACTTGAATCATTGTAAACAATTTTAAATAAATGAAATAAATCAATCAATTAAACATAATAGAAATAATAGTAATAATAGTACCAATAATATTGATATATAAACAATATAATAGTAATAAGAAACAAAAGAAAAAGAAGAAAATATAGAAGAGTACTCCAAATTTCCGAATATAACCTCAAAATACAAAAGAAAAAAAGTGCAAGTAAATATTTATTCTATAAAGTTTGATATTTTTAATTTTCAAGTACCTATAGATATAATGAAAATTTTTATTTTTTTATAATTTTAAGGGGGGTGGTTACATGGACATTCTTAATTATATTATCAAGAAAATAATTTAAATATTCTATAAAATTTTATTTTTACAGTAAATTTTTTGAGAGGAATTCATATAATGGTTATAAAATAAAATCGGTCAGAAAATATTTGGATCTTTTTGAATTTTTATTTTTTTCGAAAAAAAATTGGTAGATTTTGAAATCCATGCGTAATTTTGTAGAAAATATATTTTTTTAATCACAAAAAAAATTATTTTTAAATATTTTGAAACATTTAAAAAAAAGTTTATTTTTTGGGCTGTAAATGCTAAAAAATAGAATTAGGATTAGAATTGAATATTTGAATATTTGAATTTTTTCTAATTTTTGCTAATAAAAGAATTATTAATTTTTTCAAATTGAAAAATTCATATTTTGGGTTATTTTTTTGGTTGTAAAATTGTAATAAGTCTTAATTTTTTCCGGTTTTTTTCTCATAAAATTTAAATTTATTTGATTTCGAACATAAATAAATCTACAAATGGCTTTCAAACTTTTTTTAAAATTTTTTATAAATAATTAAATTATTTTTTTACGAGTTTCTTTAAATTTTTTTTAAAATAATGTTTTTTTAAAATAATTTTAATTAAAAATTTGGAAAATAATTGAATTAAACCAAGAATTTTTTCAATTTTTTAAAATAATCTTGTCTGTTCATAATTATAATTGAAAATTTGATTAATTTCAATTTTATTAAAATATATTGTTACTAATTGAATTTCTGCAAAAGAATTTTACTATTTATAAAAGTAATTGAATCCTTCAAAAGAATGTTATTATATTTATAAAAATAATTAAATGTTTGCGTAGAATTTTTGAAAATAATTGAACTGTGGAGAACAATTTAATTATTTATAAAAATAATTGAAATTTTGAAGAGAATTTAAAAAAAAATTTGAACATAATTGAATTTTTGCGAAGAATTTTATTACTTTTAAAAATAATTGAATTGTTTTTTAGAATTTTATGAAAATTTCTGAAAATAATTGAATTCTTGTGAAGGATTTTTTTAAAAATAATATTCAAAACAATTTAGTAAATATAAAGAATTTTGCTATTTATGGAAATAATTAAATTCTTTCGACGAATGTTTAAAAAAATTTAAGAATATTTACATTTTTCGAGGAATTCGATTGAAATTGTATTAAAAATAATTGAAATTCTGGAATGAAAATAATTGAATATATTGCAAAGTAATTTTTAAAAATAAAATTATAATTACGTTGACTAACTTCCCTTAATTATTTTCGAAAAATTTAAATAAAGTTTTTTAAAAGAATTTAATTATTTTTAATAGAATGTAAAGAAATTTCAATTATTTCAAAAATTTTCAATTATTTGTTTATTTTTAAAACAAATAATTGAAATTATCTTGAAACAATAGAATTGAAAAATTTCAAAAATCTTATTTTCCCAGAATTTTCAAAAAAAGCTTTGCGAAAATTGTATTTTTAAAAAAAAATTTAAGTGTGTATCTTTTTTTAAATTAACTAATAAAAATTTTAATTATTAATCTTCGCACTAAGAAACATGAATAGATTAAAATGTGACACTTTATAAAATTCAATTATTAAATTAAAATACTTTGAAAATTCGATTTGTTAAAAAGTTTTTAATGAAATTCTTTAGAAAATTTAATTACTTTCAATTGAATTTCACAAAACTTCTATTAATTCGATAATTTTTTTTTAAATTTATAAATATACATTTTTTAATAAAACATAATTTTTTTTCAAAACAGATAAATAGGACAATAAAAATGTCAAAAATCGAGGATGAATTAGAAATTGAGCCAAGCAATTTTAAATGTCACAAATTTGACACAGGATTTGGAGAAATAAAAATTTCGGGCCACGTGATAAAAATGGAGAAGAGCATTTACTTATGGGTCGGCGATAAAAATGAAAATACAATGAATGACTTTTGCCTTGCAATGCCCACGAATTATGAAACGCAACCAATTGCAACGAAATTATTTGGTCCAATTGCCGACACAACATCAATGAGCATTGCAAAAAGATTGGCGAAAAAATTCTCCATACCTATTTATGTTAGTTTTAATTTAAATGTCGACAACTTATCACTGCCGGGAATTGAGAAATGTCTACAAACGGAGCTTGGAAATATTCCCGATCTAATAAATTGAAAAAACAACAGAAGCAGGAACAGCAATAAATAATCGATGGAGTACAAAAAAATAAAAAAAAACTTTATTTCGTACTTTTTACACATTTAAAAAAACATGTTTTACCTAATTTTTTATGAATAAAGAAAATAAATTTTTAATTTTTCGAAAATTATAAAATAATTAACACTTAATTATAGAAGAGTTGACATTATGATGTATAAATAAAAATATAAGAATCGTTTTTTTTTCGATAAACATTCTTTTTTTTAGATTTAAAAATAAACCTTCAGTGTTGATTTTATAGAAATTTAAATCGCTTATTGTGGGCAATTATTTGATTCTCGCTTAATTCTTTGGAACTTAAAACTATTGGTTTAGCGTCTTTCTTCAATTCCAATTCGATTAGACTATTTAATTCTCCCAATTTCTTCTGACCTTCGAGTAAAAGCTGCGAAAAAAATATTTTTTCATTTTAGTAAATTTTTTTCTTATTTAGAATTAAAATTTTTAAAAATGCCGAAAAATTAATTTACCGTTTTCATTGATTCAAGTAATTTAGGATCCGTTTTGCTCTTCTTTTTCATTTGATTAAATTCACTGACACTCAGTCCCAAGAGATTTTCCATGAACTGCGAATAAAAAGAAAAATAACAATTTTCAGTTAAAAATTTAATTAATTAATTAAATTAATTAATTAAAAAATTTTTTTTTAATAGATTTTTAAAATATCAAAAAAAGGGGTAAAAAAACAATAGAAACCTGCGATGAAAAATCGACATTCAATTTTCCCGTTTGATCAAGTATAGTTCCATTTAAAATCCACATCTCATCTTTTTTAGTGATTTTTCCAATTGCAGTGACTTTGGCCTTTACTGATTTTCGAATTGGATTATTCGTTAAATTCACTGACAATATTTCGCTGATAAAATCACAAACTTTTGACGGACATTCGTCATGTTTTTTTTTATTATTATTGCCGCCTATGAAATCGGTGATTTTTCGATTGGACGTTGGTTTTTGCATTGGAGTAACACTTTGTAAACAATGTATTTTTGCCGCTGTATTCACAGGCGATAATTCAGCCTGAAACAAAATTTTTTTTAAATTATTGAATATTGTAAAAAACGAGAAGAAATACTAACATTAAAAATATTTTTTTTTAAATTAATCCTAATTTACTGTTTTTTAAATTAATGTCACGTCATTGTGAGGTATTTTTAATAATTAATAATATTAATAATAATATAATATTTTAAAATAAAATTCTTCTTTTTAATTATTTTTACTATTTTTTGAAAAAGTTGTTCTTTGAGAATTTTTAAATCCATTTGTTTACAATTCAATTTTTCACGAAATTTCAATTATTCGGAAATATTCTTAAATTAAACATATATTAGAAAATAAAAACTTGAAATAATTCTAAAAAAAATTCTATGGAACTAATTTTTTGAACAAAATTAGTTCCATAGAATTTTTAATTAAAAGTGTGAAAAATTCAGATTTTCAAAGATTTTAATTTGAAATCTTTACAAAATTCAATTATTTCTAAAAATTGAAATTATTAGTAATTTCTCAAAAATTCAATTACTATCCAAAACTTTAATTGAAATTAATTTTTAAATCAATTTTTATTAGAAAGTTCTACGAGAATTCAAATATTTAAATGCAAAAATGAATAATTTATTGAATAATTGAATTTTTCTTAAAATTGAATTCTCATATAAAGAATTTTGACAACAAATTTTTAAATAAATTGAATTCTTTCGACGAATTTTAATCAAATTTTTAAGAATAATTACATTTTTCGAAGAGTTTGATTAAAATTGTATTAAAAATAATTGAAATTCTGCAATAAATATTTTTCAACAAAATTTTTTGCAAATTCTATTTTTAATAATTGAATTCCTGTAAAATTTTCACTATTTTGGAAAATAATTGCATATTCGTGTTCTTTCTTATCCTGCTAATAAATTGAATTCTTGCAATGAATTTTATTATTCATGTGACAAAATTTAAATATTTATAAAAATAATTTAATTCTAGCGAAGAATTTTATAAAAATTTTAAAATATTTGATTTCTTTCGACTAATTTTATGTAACTTCTAGTTTAAATAATTGAATTCTGTTTGGAAATTTTATGAAAATAGTAGATATTGAAAATCATTGAATTTGGAAAAGTTTTTATAAATAATTCAACTTTACAAAGAATTATATTAAATTTTTTGACAATAATTCAATGTATGTGTGGTATTTTGATATTTTTTTTTTTTTTTGAAAATAATTAAATTCCTAAAAAGCATTTTATTATTTATGAAAATAATTGAATTCTTGCCAACGATTTTATTAAAATTTTTTTAAAAAAATTGAATTTCCAAGAAGAAATTTATTACTTTTGAAAATAATTGAATTCTTGTGATGAATATTGTTATTTACGAAAATAATTGACTTCCTCCGAATGATTTTATTATTTATGAAAATAATTAAATCCCTAAAAACAATTTGAAAAATGAAAATAATTGAATTACTGCGAAAAATTTAATGACAAATATAAAAACATTTGATTTTTTTGTAAAAATTTATTTAAATTCTATTTTAAATAATTGAATTCTTGTGAAATTTTTATTGTTTTGGTAAATTATTGAATGTTCGTGTAGAATACTTTAAAAATATTTTTGTTTAATAATTGAATTCTTGTGATGAATACTATTATTTATGAAAATAATTGAATTTTGCAATGAATTTTATTAAAATTATTGAAAATAATTGAAAATAATTGAATTTTGTCGGAGAATTTTTGCTATTCATTTATAAAGATAATTGAAATGTTGACGACAATTTTTTTTAGATTTTTTTGAAAATAATATAATTTTTTGAAAATATTTTTGAAAATAATATGATTTTAATATAATTTTTTGAAATATATTTTAATTGATATCTTTTACTCTCAAAAAACACTTTTTTAGCAATTTAGAGACATAATTTCGTCAAACTGTTTTACTTGGCTGATGTATCACCTCTTTATCTATCAAATACAAAAATTATCTCAAATTTGATAAAAAGTGGAGTTAGCAGGTTTGCACTCTAAACCGTCGATTTTATAAAAATTCCTGAATATAATTGAGTTTCGGCGAAGAATTTTGCTATTTATAAAAATAATTGAAAAGTTGACGAGAATTTTTTAAAAAAATTTTGAAAATATTTGAATTTCTGTAAAGAATTTTAATATCTATTAGGATAGTAGAATTCTTTCAAAGAATTGCGTTAAAAATTTAAAAAATTGAAAATAATTTCAACAAAATTGAAATTAAAATTTTTCAAAAAAATATTTCATTAAATGATTTTTAAGTAATAACTTTATGGCAGTTCTTCAATAAAATTAAGTTATTTAAAATAGATTATTGTGAGAAATAGAAAAAATTTAAGGTTTTTTTTTTAGAATTCGTGGAAATTTCATAGTTTATGAGGCAAACAAAAAAAATCAAAAATTCAGAATTTTCTTATAAATTCTAAACATTTAATTATTTCCAGTATTTTTAAGAAAAATCTCCGATTTTTCCCCGACAAATTCTACTTTTCCTGAATTACCTGATTTCCCTGAACTGTGGCAACCCTGATAAAAGTTAAGAAACAAAAATAACACTTACAGACGACCTCTTGCTTCCTGTAACAATTTGTTTTTTTTCACTGCAATTTGTAACAATTTGTTTCGAAATATTATCTTCAGATCTTTGGCCTTGTTCAAAATTTACTGTCTCTTTTTTCGAATTCGTATTCGTATTTGTAGATTTTTTCTTATCAACTTGTGCTGGTTCTGTCCACGTGAAACCTGCATCAAAGTCCACATCATTCAAATCAAAATCATCGTCCGGAAAATTTATGGAATTCGAAGTCGAAGATTTAAACTCGGAAGTAGAAGGAGCCGTTGATGTTTTATTTGTATTTACCTCACTGTTGGACGAAATACCCTCGTCTATTTCAAAGTCCTCAAACATTAAATCATCATCATCGGGAAATTCGCAAATATTTTGATTTTGATTAATTGCTGGTGGCGGCGGCGGTAGTGATGATGGCTTATTTGAATTATTCTCAATTCTTGATAATGTCGATGATGATGATGATGATGATGAATTTCTATTGGAATTATTTTCAATTCTCGATAATGTCGATGATGATGATGATGATGATGAATTTTTATTGGAATTATTTTCAATTCTCGATAATGTCGACGATGAAGATGAATTTTTATTTGAATTATTTTCAACTCTTGACACCGCCATTTCCACAGAGCGTCCAATTTCATCGAAATCAATATTAAAATCATCGGCAAAATCCATTGGAATTGTTGTCGCTACTTCTTTCTTTTTACTGTCATTGTAGGGATCATCGTTCAACGGTAAATTTCTGTAAATTAAATGTTTATTGTTAATTAACTGAAAAAGAAATTAAAAAAAAAACAAACATAAAAAAAATAAAATAAATAAAAAAAAAATAAAGAAAAATATAAAAAAAATATATAAAAAAATATAAAATAAATAAAACAACATAGAACCCAACAGTATTTACTTAATCTTTACTCCTATAGTCGATAGTTCTGTAATTTAAAAATAGTTCGTCAAATTTCGTTCAAAATTAGAGAAAAATCGACTGCGAGTAAAAACTAATTCTTTAAAAAAATTGGAACAAATTTGAAAATAAATTACAATGCATTTGCCAAGACATTTTCCAAAGCATTTGGAACAAGAAGATCAGAGACTTCGCCTTCGCGAATTGCAATATTTGTCTCTTCCAATAAAATGACGCCCTTTCTGCATATTACGGGACCCATTATCATTACCTTCAAACCTGGCAATAGCGAATCCTGAAAGAAATAAATATTAATTTAAAAGATACAAAAAATATTCTGATTTTAAAAAATCAAAATGGTGGTATTTTTAAGAATATTGACTTTTTCATATTACATTTTTTTTCTTTTTAAATTAATTAATTAATTTTGAAAACAATACTCACATTTAAAATTCTAATTGGCTTATATTCAATAGCAAGTATTTCCTGAATACCATCAGTTAAAAATAATTGCAACATTCTTTTTCCAACGGGTTCCCATTGTTGTGTATTATTTTCATTTGTAGCTTCGATATTAACATTGGAGACGTTCCTCAGTTTCTCCAATTGTTTATATTTTGATACTGATATGTCATATAACTTTAGCAGCTGTTAAATTATTTTTAAATTATTATTAATAATAATAAGCAGTTTATTAATTTTCATTATATTCAGGGTGGTTACAAATTTCAGTTTATCAATTTTCCTGACATTTCCATTTATATTCCCTGACAAAATTCTTTTCACAAGTAAAATATGAAAGTTTAAGGAAAATAAGTAAAATTTTTGAATTTGAATAATTTCTAAAAATTACAATTACAAACCTTCATGAATTCAATTATTATTAATTTTACAATTTTCAACTAAGAAGATGAAGACTTCATCTTTAAATCAATTATTTAAAATAATTTTCCGAAAATTCTTCTAAAATTCAATTATTTAAATGCAAAAATTAAATTTTTTATAATAATTTGTAACATTCCATGTTTTTTTTCTTAAGTTATTAAGATATAATGTTTTTAAAAAATTATAATAAAGATATTCTTACAATTAATTTTTTTTAAATATTTAAAAATAATTTTTGAAAGATAATAGTTTTTTAATTATATACAATTGAGAAATTCTCAAAATACTTGAAATTTGGTAAAATCTTTTAAAAATAATTAAATTTTAGAAAAATATAAATAAAAATAATCAAATTTTTGAAGAATTTTAATTAATAAAAAGAGACCATGATTTCTCGGAAATTTTAATAAGTGTAAAAAAGTAAATTTTTATAAATTTTTATTCACATTGTTCAAAGATAATTGAATCATAAAAAATTGTAATAAAACAATTCTAAGAATTAGTTTTTAAAAATATTTTAATGTAATTTTTCGAAAATTGAATTTCTTAAAAGAATTTTTGTATTTAATTTAAAAAAACTAATTAATTTTTTGATGAATTTTAAATAAAAATTTTGAAAATAATTTTTTTTTGTCCAAAATGTTAAAAATAATTTTAAAATATTATTTTTTCTATGTATTTGAATTTTTGGAAATATATATAATTAAAAGTATTAAAAATACTAAATTTTAAAAAAATGGAAGCTAATTTTCATTTTTAAATTTACGTTTAACGATTTTTCATTAACATTTTTGATCATTCAATTATTTTCAAAATTTGCAATTAAAATTCTTCAAAAATTGATTTTTAAAAATTGTAACAAAATACTTGGAAAAATGAATTATTTTTAATTAAATTTTACAAAATTTCAATTATTCAAAAAGATTTTTATTATAGATATATTTAAAAGTGTATTTATTATCTTAAACAATGATTCAAAAATAATTTTTTAAATATTTGTTTATAGTTATTTTTCACACTATCAACATTGAAATAAGTTGCATTTTATACTAAAAAATACTTCTTAATTATTAATTATTAATAATTTGAATAATAAATAATAAAAAAGCAATAATTAGAGAAAAATATAAAAGAAATTTTTTGTCTGAAGAATAATTTTGCTTTATTGTAAAATTATATTTTAATTATAAAATTATTGTTTAATAATTAAACATTAAATTAATTATATTATTAATAAAAAAGTACTCTCTAAATTTGAATTAGTAAAAATATTTACTAATTTGAATTAGTGACTGACTTTTTTTGCTTTTGCATTAGTAAATTTTACTAAAATAATAGTAATTTCCACTACTTTATTAGTAAAATTTACTAATTCAGAAGCAAAAATTCAGTCACTCATTCAAATTAGTAAACATTTTTACTAATTCAAATTCAGAGAGTAATTAAAGTACCTGAAGCGTATATTTACTGTCTAAAGTTATTTTCTGTTTTTGAGACAGATTCGCTGGTAAACAACCATTAATATTGTTAATTTCTCGTAAATCGTTGAGAAAAAATTGTTCTTTCACAAATTGTTGAACACCATTATAATTCACCTGGGAATATTTTACGTAATTTTTTTAAATACAGTATAAGCAATTTTATCACTTAAAAATAAATTGATTTAGATTAATTTATGAATCTAATTTTAAGAATTAAATATTAGCCAAAAGTTTCCAAACATTTTATTGTAAAATACAGATATATTTAATTTATTTACGAAAAAAACAATACTAACCTGTTGATTTTGACTGAAAAAATATTCAATGCATTCTCTTAGCCAAGAATCATTGACTAAAAATGACTGTGAAATCATGTACGCCTTGATACGGGGAAATATTTGTTCTGTCATTGTTTTCTAATTGAATTTCTAATGATTTATAACTATTTAATAATTATTACTTTCATATAGTTAACTTTTAACTTTTGTTTACACTTTACATTTTTCTCGATACACAACATACACAAATGTATAGGAAACTCGGGAAACTCACAGAAACACGTTTAATCCTAACTTTACCTTTGAGGGCGAATGTGCGCCATCTGTTATGTAGAATATGAAACTTATGGAAGTTTCCTAAGAATTATTTACCAGTTATCGGTTCTCTGCATGTTTCTGCCCTCTGCTGACAAAATTGATTACAATTAGCTTTCTGCTACAGCCTCAGAGCCTGTCATTACGTTATACTATTCAATTTCTCATTTTGCAATCGAGTGAATGGAGTTTCTGCGTGGATTAAAACAATCTTTTGGATTTTGGTAATTTAGAAGACAAGCCCCTTGGTACTCTAGCTAATTTTGTAAAAAGTGTCTTGTGATTTATCAATATAAGTAATTTCAAGCGACTAGTAATATAAGCGAGATTTACATTGATAAGTTTACAATCAACTATCGACAGTTACGACAAAATCTCTCCAGCGAAAAAAACGCTTCAATAAAATTTCAAGGGACATGAGTAGATGTGCATAATTGTAAAACGGAATGTGCTCAAAATAAATGCAAATGTTTTAGAAACAAAAAAATGTACTTAGAAGTGTCACGATACACTAAAAATATTAATCTCGAAATTAGAGATTTAAGTGGGGAGGGGGGGGTAAAGGTTTGCACTTTCAAAAAATCAATTTTTATTTTTTTTATTTTCTTATAGTAAAACATCTCAAGAATATTATTGTCCTAAAATTTAAAATCAATCAGAGCAACACTCTAGGAAGTCATTGACTAATTAGTCTCCTATCCTCTTAAACTGTAACTCCGTACAGTGGGGCAAAATAAAAAAACGGGGTTCAAAATAGTCTACAGGTCACAAATCTTAATGGATTTTTCAAATGTTTTTAATTACTCAACAATCAATTTTGAAGAGATCTCTCGAGGCCGATTATAAAATTTTTGTTAATTGTTAAATTATATTGTTTTAAACTATAACAAATTGACACTTTTTTTTTAGTTTTTGATGTATAAAATTTTGTAAATAGTGTAAAAATGTTGTTTATCGCTTTTAATTAGTAGACTGCAAACGTCTAAACATTTACAGTAAATGTGTAATGTTCAAAGAAAGTTATATAATTATTCTAAACAAATAAGAAAAAAATTTATTATTTAATTCAATTTGCTCGAAACTCGTCACTTTTGGGGGTTTTCGGGGTCGCTGATTACGAATCCGGTGTTAGTTTTTCAAAATTCAAAATGGCGGACGACTTTTTTAAAAGTCGATCCAATTAGCTTGAAACTTGTTACTCGGGGGTTTTTGGGATCGCTGATTACGAATTCGGTGTTAGTTTTTCAAAATTCAAAATAGCGGATCCAATATGGCGGACTTTTTTAAAAATTGTTCCAATTGTCCTGAAACTTTTTACTGGTGGTTTTTCGAGGTCGCTGATTACAAATCTGACATTAAATTAGTAATCATCGACCCTGGAAACCCACGAGTAACAAGTTTCAGGCAGATAACATCAATTTTTAAAAAAGTTGTCCCTCACATCATGGATCCGACATTTTGAATTTAGAATTTTTTTTTGTCAATATTTTCCTTTGCGTAATTTTAAAATTAATATATTAAAATGATTTTTATAAACCCAAACATGGTATTGAATAATTGTTTAAAATATTTGTTTATGAAAAATACAAAACATTGCACTAGCAATATATAATAGAATCATTAGCGACTTGTGAAACAATTAAAAACTTTTAAATAAAAGTTAAAAACTTTTTTAATATAAAATTTTGTTTTTTTTTCAAATAAAATTGAAATAATTTATAAAATTATAAATTTTGTATCTCAAATATTTATTATAATATATATACTAAAGTACGTACTATTTGCCTTAAAATGAGAAAAAACTGGCAATATATCTTATCATTTGTACAGTTGAGAGCCACTTTAAAGATCATTATGCACGGGTGTATATAGGGCCCAACTCGGACCCGTCAAGCGGACCGAATTTCCCCTTCACGGTTTAAAAAGGTCAGTCCTAAAGCCACTGCACGCTTGCTGCAATAATAAATTGCTCTTCCTTTTTCCTTTGTTTTCTTCTCTTACATATATATTTTTACACCTCACACGCGTTAAAACATTTTCTCAATTTAAAAATCATTTAGAAAAATAATTACCTTTTCTTAAACACCAAAAGAAAGATAATAAAAATGTCCGAAATTCATAATAATAATAGACAACAACGAAATATAGTAATAATATTAAAAAAATTAAAAATATTATTTTTGTTGTTGTTGTAAATCATAAATTGTACAAATATAATGTTATAAACGAAGAAAAAATTATTTTAAAAAATGCAAATTTTCCGGACAATGGAGATAAATGTTATCAATTTATTTAGCGGACGAGCGCTTGTATTATAATAGAGCGGCTGAAAACTGAAGAAATGCTTACCGATTGGTTATGGATCTTTTTTTCGGTCTTTTATTATTATGGATTTAAATTACACCTTGAAACTCTAGTGGCGTTGGGTGAGTCGAATTAGTAAATTATCCGAAGAAACGTTTACTATATACGCATATACTATATATATATATATATATATATATATATATATATATATATATATATATATATATATATATATATATATATATATAGTATAGTATATTAACGGAAAAATTATTATTTAAAAAATCTAAATTTAAAAAACTTTTAAAAAAAAAGTTTTTTAAAATGTTATTTTTAAAACTATATAAAAATTATAAAATTACGATAGGTAACATTATAATGTTACGTAACGTAACTTTATAAAATTTACTTAATAGTTTTATTACATTACGTTAAAAATTATGTAATAATCAAGTTATGTAACTTTATATTTATATTTTTTAAGTAATAGTTTTATTATGTTTATATATTTACAGTTGCGTAATACTTTTGTTACGTAACTTAAATATTTACGTATATAAAAATTACTACGTTACTTTATAGTTTACTTAATAGTTTTTCTATAAGTAACTTCATATTTACTTTTTATTTATTATTTTCATTTTATCTGAATTTTGAGAAAAATTCGTGCCAAGAAAAAAAGTAAAAACACTAAAACGTCGCACGTTCTTCTTCACTACTTTTCAATATACACATTCCATGAGCCGAAAAAAAGGAACTTTAATATTTTCTTGGAAAGTGTTTTTTGATATTAATTTACATTATATATATATTTTTTTTTGTTGAGAGAGAGAAAGAGAGAAAGAAAAAAAGACGATGAACGAACGCGCAATCCATTAAAATTGCCGAAGGCGGAAAACTAATGCTTATGCCCTGCACTTCAAGCTGCGCGCTTTAAATCCATGTTATTATAGGTTATTACTTAGTAATGAAAGGCCCCCTCGCGCCATTTATGTCTTATCTCCCTTCTCTGTCTTCAACATCACTTTTGAAGGGTTTATAATTCCAATTTTTCGCCTCTGCACTTTTAAATTCTCATGAAATACGCTGTACGCGATGTACATAGATTCAATTCGAATTACTCATCTGACATTTTTTTTTATTAAAAACACGTAGGCCTGTACGAACTGTAATTTCAAACGTGTTTTATAATTATAAATTTATAAAATGTTAATTTTTTGCTACTTATTTTTCATTTTATAATAATGTTACTTTTATATTAATAAGTCAATTTTTTATTACTAAATGTATTATTATAATTTGCGTTGCTAATTTTTACTAATGTTGTTGCATTGCATTATATTTTTATACTGCAAAGATTTATGTTAATGCATATAAATCTATATAAATATAAATACACTGCAGAAACCTTAATTAAAAGAGGCATAAAAAAAGTTGTCTTTAAAACTTAGCAACCCCAATAAACTCTCAGATTTATATTCCCATAATCAGGAACTATAATATATAAATACTCCCAATTTTCCTTAAAAACAAACAAACTATATGAGAATTGAGAGTATTTTTCAAGAACAGTCTCTATTAGTTTCGCCATTTTGAATTTATAAAAATATTTTTTCTTTTTGTTTCAGATATATTGCACCATCCAGGATTAGGGAGCGTTCACAAATGATGTCACGCTTTTGGGGATAGGGGGGGGGTCTTACTAAACGTGACGCAATGTATTTTTCTCGCATGTGAAATTGCAAAAATTGCGTGACAGGGAGAGGGGGGGGGGGGAGTTGAAAATCTCCAAAAATTGCGTGACATCATTTGTGAATGCTCCCTTAATGGAATTTGTCCAATCACGCTAACAAAGGATGAAGAAAAAAGTTTTCTTATTATTCAGATAACTTCATAAACTTTGATTCCTTTAATTAGGAAAAGTCAAAATTATGACTCAGTGTGCAAAAAAATATTCTTATTATTCAGATTACTTCAAAAACTCCAAGTCCTTTAATTAGGAAAAGTATAAACCATGTGTGATTCAGTGTGAAACAAAATTTCTTATTTCTCAGTTAACTTCGAGAACTTCGATTCCTTTAATTAAGAAAAGTCAACATTATGACTCAATATGAAAAATAATATTCTTATTATTCAGATAACTTCATAAACTTTGATTCCTTTAATTAGGAAAGTGAACATTATCACTCAGTGTGAAAAAAAGGTTTCTTATTATTCAGATAACTTCAAAAACTTCGATTCCTTTAATTAGGAAAGTGAACATTATCACTCAGTGTGAAAAAAAGGTTTCTTATTATTCAGATAACTTCAAAAACTTCTGTTCCTTTAATTAGGAAAAGTCAAAATTATGACTCAATGTGAAAAAAATATTCTTATTATTCAGATAACTTCAAAACTTTATTTGCATGTCGTAATTTTTTTTTACATCTAGTAGTAGCAGTGTATTTTTCCGATGTATTGCTCTCAATGTCACTTATACGTATGTTTTTCTATAGTTAAAGCAAAGTAGTAGTAGTAGTACTTGTTGTAGTCCTGGCTTTTGTTATTTTATTTATATTTTTGTGTTTCTTTAAACAATTAAAATTAGAAAGGGAAGATGTCCTATATAGATATTATATAATAAATTTCCTTGCGTGGGAGAGTGGTAGGACTTTGATGCGTATTCTGGATTATAATCCCTGTTTTCCTGACATCATAAATATATAAGTAGTGGTGAAGAGTGAATCGTGTTGTATAGGAGGAGGGAGAGGGGGGGGGGGGTTAGCGGCAAAATTCAAGAAATGCGCAAAGGGGTTTTAGAGAGTCTGTGTGAGCGGCTCGTCAAAGAAGATTGTAATTAGCCGTGCATGTGCCGCTCCCTGGGATGCTTGGCCGCTCTTGGTTCGTTGCTTATAAGCCCGACGCGCGAGTATTATGTGGTATATAGAGTCGCTTTTTAAACCGGACGGGAATTCGAGCTTTTTGCCCTCCACGCTGCGATATTCGTATATAGCGAGACAAAACTCCTTCCCGTTTGTTATATATATATATATAAGAGAGAGAGAGAGAGAGAGAGAGAGAGAGAGAGAGAGAGAGAGAAAGAGAGCGAGAGAGATACCTCAAAACATTTCACCCATCGCCAGGACACGTCAAAGTCTTCGCGAGTTAGCAATGAGAGAAACAAAAAGAATTTTACGATCACAAGAAATCTACTCCTCTGTCCTCAGTCCTCACTGCGCGCTTTATATCTGCGATGCGAACATACGCGAATTTATCGTTAACAATCTAAAGAGTCCATCTTTGAACATTTTTTTATAACTCATTTTAATGATGACCAAAGAAAAATGTTTATTCAATTTAAAATATAATGTTTAGATATACAAAAATATCTGTCATAAAGTTAATAAGCCGCGTTAAAAAGATGAATGGAATCTTAAAATTTGGATCCTGTGCGTCTTCAGGTCAAAATCTGAACGAAATCCTACAGATAAAGATATATGTCATAAAATAATAATTTTTTGACCTATATGTCAAAGATCATTCAAAATAATGACCTCCTTATAAGCCGTTACATTATATCAAAGTTTAGGATAAAATTTACCTATTTTTGACGCACATTTCAAGTGTCATTCAAGCAGGTAAAATGTTCAATATGTTATGTCAAAATTATTTACAAATTTGACCTATTTTTGACCTTCAGTTCAAGGATATAGGTCAAATTTCACAGATTGTTTGAGTTTCAAGACATTTGCGTTTTCTTTACGTCAATGTGTAGATCAAAATTGACCTATTCTTGACCTATAGTTCATTGTTTTAAAAAATCTGGTCAACTGTGACCTATTTTTGACCTTATTTTCAAGATAACGGCCCCTAGGGGCCGCTACATTCTGTCAAGATTTAAGTTAAAGTTCAGAATTTAATGATATGAATTAATTTATTCAAAAAATTAATTAATAAAATTTAATTTGAATGAAATTGACTAAAACGCAATATTTTTATTTAATGACAAAGTAGAATTAATGTCAATTTTATTAAATAAGAACTTCATTTAAAAATTTCAAAAAATATTGCGGCAATTTTAAATTTATAAAAAAAAGTTTAAATAAGTATATAATTATGATAAAAATGAGAATATAATCTAGAAATGTAGATAGATAAAGCAGAAGATATACAAACATAACCTAAAAATATGTAGATTTTATGTTTCGTATAGGTCAAAATGTGATCGCAATGCAAAAATGTCCAACATATTAAAATTAGCAGGTCAAAAAACGAATTCGTTCATCTAAAAGTAAAAAATTAAAAATAAAGTACAAATCTCAGAATTAATATAATAATTAATAAAAATTTAAAACTTCTGACTTAAAAGTAGGCGGGGCAAAATAAAAAATGTAAATTTGATGTAGTTTTTTTTCTTTTTTTTCTATATACCGCCAGGAGTGAGCTACTTGACGTATATTGAAATTACATTTTGATTGCCCATCTGAAGTACAAATGGGGATCGGGTTACTGGAGTTTTCTCAAAACCCCCATTGTACCGAATTACGATTGTGAGTGACAATGGAGTCTTCGAAATCCTTGTGGTCGACGAGAGACGGTTTTGTTAATAATAGTCTAATAACAAGTGGGTTCTAATAAAGACCATTATGGCATTTTTTACTTGACCTGTCATTATATATATAGCAGGGGTACTCTATAAACCCCCCTTTACGCAAGCCAACCATCTCAATACTTTTATATTAAATCACATTTTTTGACTACTTTTTTTATTATTTATAATATATATTTAATTATTATCAAATTTTATTTAAAAAAAATTTTTTAAATACAATAAAAATTTTTTTAAATATAATAATAAAAGATTACTAAATTACTTACTAAAAAATTTTTATTGTTGACCTAACTTCTTCTGCTTCTTTTTATGTACTTTGACATAATTTTTAATGTTATGTTTGCTTCCTTATGTTACTTTGGACCTAAATATTATTGAGAGTGTGTTCTAAATCTAAATTTTTTGAAGTTATGGAGACCCTTATTGGGCCTTCTTTTGACCCGTAGGTAAAAAATAAGGTAAAATTTAAAATAGATTTTAACGTTTTGTAAAGGTCCTTATTGAGATCCTTTTTGACCTGTAGGTCAAAAATTAGGTTAAATTTTACATAAATGTTAACGTTTCGTAAAGGCCCTTTTTGAGAACCCCTTTTGATCTGTAGGTCAAAAAATAGGTCAAATTTGACATAAATTTTGAAGTATTGTATGGGGACCCTATGGGGGTCTTTATTGGGCCTTCTTTTGACCAGTAGGGCAAAATTAGGTCAAATTTGTCCTAAATGTCAAAAAGTTGGTCAAATTTGACCTAAAGGTAAAAAATAGGTCAAATTTGATATATTTTACCTATAGGTCAAAAAACATCAAATTAGACATAGATTTTTCCGTAATGTAACGGCCCCTATGGAAGTCGTTATTGTGCCTTCCTTCTGCTTGTAAAATATAAAAAATTTTGTTACAAATTACACATATTTATATATTGTATATTGAGACTAACAAAGAATTTTTACCGGAAGCCAATATTAAATATATATAAAGTATATTATTGAGATTCATGTTCAGCGGAAAGTCGAACAAACAATTTGTCGAGGGTGCTGAGTACAAGAGAAAGAAGGAACCCGTCGTTGAAGATTTGTAACTATTGTTCGCTATACAATTCCCACTTGGACCTATATAATGGAGGCTTGCATATATTTCATCCGTGTAGATTCTACCGTGTGGATTCCACAATTTCTTCAATATATATTTTCTATATATATATATATACATATATATGTATACATACGTATATATATGTATAAACGTATATTATGGAAGGCAGAATTTCTATTATATACCAGATTTCGAGGACTAACACAATTTTTTTCGTATTTCTCAAATGGTTTCTTCGGTGTGTTCCTCTTTTCAGGCTTGAACGCAGTTATGTACCGTAACGCCCACCGACAGTCTTGACGGATAGAAAGATATTCTTCTTCCCGGGAATATCGGCATTGAGCCACGAAACTGGTGGGACAGGTTGGCTGCTTTGATCCCACCGCACACGATATTCCCTTTTATTATTATTCGTCGTCGTCATTGCTCTAAAAGTGCTAATTACACATTTACACCGTAACTATATATATTCACCGGGAACATTTACACAAAAGATCCTTTCTTTTTTGTGAAAAAATAAGTAAGGGTAAAAGAATGGAACAAAGAATAATTTTGTTACAGCTACTTGTGTATTATATAGCAGAAGTGTGAATTAGTTGTTATCTTCTTTCTTTTTTGTTAGAACAAGAATAGGTAAAAATAATAATTGATAAATTAGGTAACATAACCTATATACAAATTATATAGAGAGAATATATGCGTGCTTGGTGTTATTTAGTTTTGGTGTTATAATTTAATATATATGTAAGAGGTTGAGAGTAAAGGAATTTGCTTATAATTTGTAGTTTAGACAGAAAAATTTGGGTGAGAATTTTTAATAATTGTGTACTTGAAAACCTAACTTTAACTTTTTTATATGAATTGTTAAAATTTACTAATTTATGAAAAGTTTTGGGAATATGACATGCGAAAATTGGATCAAGGAAAATAAATGCAAAGTTACTACTACTAGTACTACTACTTCTACTACTACTACTACTACTACTACTATTACTATTACTACTACTTTTTTCCTACAAAGGAAAAAGATATGTATAAGTGTCATTGTCGCTTAGGTCGAAATTTCTTTGGTATAGACATACAAAAATCAACCTAAGCTCTAATGTATACTAATCTACTACTACTACTATTACTAGATGCAAAAAAAATTTTGAAGTTAACTGAATAATAAGAATAATTTTTTTAGCCTATGTCGTATTTTTGGACTTTCGAATTTACAAGAATTGGAAGTATATATGAAGTTATCTGAATAATAAGACAATTTTTTTCACACTGAGTCATAATGTTGACTTTTCCTAATTAAAGGAATTGAAATTTATGAAGTTATCTGAATAATAAGAAAATTTTTTTCACACTGAGTCATAAATGTTGACTTTTCCTAATTAAAGGAATCGAAGTTTTTGAAGTTATCTGAATAATAAGAAAAATTTTTTTCACACTGAGTCATAATGTTGACTTTTCCTATAATTAAAGGAATCGAAGTTTTTGAAGTTATCCGAATAATAAGAATAATTTTTTTTCACACTGAATAATATGGTTGACTTTTCCTAATTAAAGGAATTGAAATTTATAAAGTTATCTGAATAATAAGAAATTTTTTCTTCTTCAGCCTTTATTAGCGTGATTGGACAAATTCAATTAAACCTGATGCTGCAAATATCTGAAACAAAAAGAAAATATATAATTAAAACTATTTGGAAATTCGAATTTATGTTTACTATTTTATACTGAAATTGAAGTTTTTAGTTATCTGAAATATAATAGGAATACTTACCTTTCTTCAGCGCTTGTTATAAAGTGATTGAACAAATTCCATTGATGTTCACTATATACATTATCTGAAACAAAAAAAAATAGTTTATTTTTTAGCAGAAAATCGAAAAATGAAGAAACATACATTATATAAAATGTCTGAAAAATAATCAACTTCTTCGCCTCTCTTATGGTGCGGCATACATTGTATATCACAAGACAAGATATTTGTGCTTTAACAATCAAAAAGAAGATTTCCAAGTTTTTTCCGTGTCTCCTTGCCTTTATAATCCACGTATAACCCCGCAACCAATTTAACTCGTCACAATGTGCTAAAGAAATCGCTGGAGACGAGTTTTTAAATCTTTCCCTTCAAGATATTTTGAAGTAAATTCTGCGCGATCGTTTGTACTTTTTTTTTGTCTTCACCGTCATTCTCATCTCATCTCGGCGATTCTCTTCGGCACTACTGTGACTTTTTTTTGTTCTAAATACTTCCCCCTCTTTGTCTCTTTTCTAAATTAACGTTCCGAAAAAAATTGTACCATTTTCTTCATTCCTTCTTTCGTCACGTGACTCCTTATGTGGCAAAAAAGGTCATTATTATAAAATAAAGGGTCGTTCCTTATTTTTTTTATAAAAAAAAATTAAGTACTTTTTTTTGAAATTTTACCCCCCCCCACCCCAAATGTAACATAAATTCAAATATACAATTTTAAAATTTTCTAGATTCAAATACTTCATTGTCCGACATTTTTAATTTTGAAAAACTCACGTCACGATAATCGCAAGTATATACTGTAACTTTTCTTATTATTTATCGAATTTATTAATTATGTTATTGAAAGAAATTAATATTAATTATAAATTATAATTAATATAATTAATAATATTAATATAATTTACAATTAATATAATTTATATAATTAACAATATTAATATAATTTATAATTAATATAATAATAAATTATAATTAATATTAATTATAAATTAATTAATATTAATTTCTTCTAAGTAATAAAGGGGAAAAAATGAAAATAGAAAAAAATCCCTTCTTTGGGACATGATTTGAAAAAGGAACCCTAATTAAAAAGTCAAGTTTCGAGGGTGAGGGAAAGTTATAGGGTTAGTTATCGTTATTATGCCCTCACACCTCAGCAGTGAGTATACGATCTCCACCGAGAATTGACGAATCCTCCCGACTGTATCCGAACGCACGATCTATGAAGAAGTCCCTCTCACTTGATCTTCAGTCCAACCCGCGCTTTCGATATGCGTGGAGAGGATTATTGTCGCTCCGATTTTTACTCGTAGAAAAAGATTTCGTCTTTCACACAAGTGATATTTTGAATATAAAACAAGTAAACAATCATCGAAAATAAAAAAAAATTTTTAATAAATTTCTCCTTCCAAGAGAAATAAAATACCGACAAGTGTATTCTAATAGTTTCTCAGTGATACTTCTGAATAGAACCACTTTTTTGATAATAAACTGAATTACGATATTTGATTTTGTGGTTAATTATCCGAAAATCTAAGTTCACAGCCCTTAAATGTAAGAAAATTTAAGGACATTTTATACCCTAGTAAGTAGTTGTCAGTTTACAAAAAGCGAGTGAAGAAATAAGAGCTTTGATAAGAGAGAAAAAAAGATGATGATGATGTTGAAGAAAGTGGATTATTCTAAAATAGTGTTTTCAATGGATAGTGTAAATTTGGTGAATAACTGGATTCCACAATTTCGTCTTTAGAAGATTATATTGAGGTGGAAAGTGGGGAGAGAAAGAGACTAGCTCGCAAAGATGAATCTAATTTGGACAACGTTGGTCCTAATGGCAATTACGAGCCTCGTAAATGCCTGGAGCATTTACCACACTGGTCATCCTGGCACTGACACAAAATGCGAAAGGCTAAGCGTTTCCTTTTGTCGAGGTCTGGGCTACAACCTCACGTCCATGCCAAACTTTATGGGCCACGAAAATCAGTTACAGGCTGAACGCGGGGTAAGCTAGCCTTCTTTTATATTATATATTATTAATTCTCAGAACTCGACTTGCTCTCTTGAAAGAAAGGCGCTTTTTCAAGTTCCCCCTCGCATGTTCTCTTCTTTTGTTGTACTCTGAATTTAGACATTCATTTCACGGACGTACGGCTCCTTTCATGATTTCTACTATATACGATGCCGGTACATATATATATATATTTCTCGAGAAAAACAACTCGACAAGATTTAATTAGATTATTATATCAATTTTCACACGTGAGTTGATTTTTTGTTGCTGATGCTGTTGGTTGCTTGGAATGTGGTTCTCGATGATGATGATGGTGGTGATAATGACGATGTTGATGATGATAATAATGATGATGATGACGATATTGATGATGATGGTGTGGATGATACCGATTGTGCTGCTGATGATGATTGCAAAATTTGATTTCCAAAATCAAACATTTTTTATGGTACTTCCTATATAGTTGGTAGTTTACTCAATTCATAACTTTTTTGAAGTTTTTGATATCAGTTAGTTAAAAATTTTAATTTCTTAATGGCATTTACCAACAAGAGAAACCTAATGCTGCTCATAACTTATAAAGACTAACAATGATTGCTAATTCTTTATTAATATTCATAAATCATTATGGTAACATTAGGTACATCTATAGATGATGTTAAGTACAGTAGTATTGTTGGTTATTAATATTAATAATAATCAACTCTGTTTGTTAACTTTAAAAAATTAGTAGTACTTTCCGTTCATGACGTTAATTTCCTAAAGGAATTTCAGCTTCCGTTATTAATTATAAGATGCTACTATAGTAGCATTAAGTATTCATTGATGATAATAATTCCTATATTGCAAATTCCGTTATTAATTTTAAAATGTTATCAGTAGTAACAGGTATTTATTAATGATACAAAGTCTTGAAGAGTACTGCAGAGACATTTTCTGATATTCAAAAAAATGTTTGCAGCATTACAACTATTGAACATCAATACCCATTGATGATGCTAATTTTTAAGTATACTGCACAAAAATTCGTTGTAACTTTCTATGATTTTGATTCATTAATGGTACAACAATTTTCATTGTCAATGTTGAACTATTATTAATAGCATTAATAACAACAATGACGAAATAATAATTGATGATATTGATTTGCTAAATAATAATATAATTGAATTGCTAAATAGTACTGCAATATCCTATAGATATAACTGAACTAAAAAGCGAGCTTGTTTGCAGAATTATTAGGTATCTCTTCAAGATATGCCATCTTTTAAATATATTAACGACATTAACGACATTAATTATTATATTAATTATCAAAAGTTCGTATAGCATTAGATATCTGTTGGTTAAGTTCTAAGTGGAACTGCAGCATCATTTATTATAATTTAAAAAATTTGATAGCAGTGTAGATATTTGTTATTGATGCGTCAATTTCCAATTGCTACTGCAGCATCTGTTATTAATTTGCAATAATTATCAGTAGCGTTAAGTTTATGTTAATTATGATAATTCCCAAGAAGCACTTAGTTAATTGTTATTAGTTAAAACTTAGTTCGTTAGTAGTTTTTAGGAATATCTTAATTATTATTTAATAAGTAGAACTACAGCATCCATCACTAATATTAAAATTAGTGGTAAGAAATCAGCATAACTTGAAAATTCCTAAATAGTAGTGCAATATCCGTTAATACTAATTTTAAAAAGTTCCAAGTAGCATAATATTGATGATGTTAATTCCCAAATGAAGTGCTATTAATTTTAAAAAGCTATCACTTTCGATAAAACCAAATTTGTTATAAATTTCCAAAAGTTGTTTTACAGCAGACCGAAAATAATATTAGTTCCTAAAAGTTATACTAGTGCTTCCGTTAAAAATTTCAGATTAGATCTACAGTTAAATTTTTTGATTATCAAAATTGAAATGAATTTTTTCCCTACTCTAAATCATTTCCGGCCTCTAAATCTACTCTGGACTTAAAAACACTTCTCTCTTAAAGAGCACACTGGAAAATACCCTTTCTACACCATTTCGACTCGGAAGTTTGTTCAGGGTAAAAGATTGCCTTTGATCTCCTAAGTTTCAACTGTCAAACATCAAAAGACACACTCATGCTGTAAACAGTATAGACATTTAATTAACAAACCAAAAGAAACGTACGAGTAAAGGGAAATCTATTAATGCTTCTAGAAGCTTAAAAAATAGAAGAGAAAAATATGCCAAATATGCTAATAATGATGCTATCTATTGGTACACGATTTGTATGATGTTCCAAACGGTATTGCAGAATTGATTATTACAAATTAGTTGGTATCATTTTCTATTGATGATTTTAATTTCTTAATGCTAAAGTAGCTTCCGTGTTGAATTTTAAAATGTTTGTTGGTAGCATTATTTATTGATGATAAAACTTTCTAAATATTACAGCGACATTCATTAATTTTCAAAAGTTGTTTGTAGCAATAGATATCTGATGATGATGTTATCTCTGTATTGGCAGTACTACAGCAAAAGTTGTCTATTTTTAAAATTTATCAGAAACATTAGGTATTTGTCGATGATGCTATTATTATAATGAAATGACACTAAACAGTAATGCAGAGTTTATTGTTTTTAAAAATTCGTTTTACTACCATTTTCTCTCGATGTTTTTAATTCTACATGTTTATTGCGTTAATATCTAACTAGTGTTGCAGCATCATTACCAAAAGTTGCTAGCAATGTTAATTAATTTTAAATCGTTCTGAATTTTAGGATTTATTAACACATACCTAAAGTAGTGTTTTCTTTAACAGTTTCTAACCTTCTTTGCCTTCTTCACCTTCTTCTTTTGTTTAAATTTCTCATCTCTTCACCTTTCGTAATAATCTTGAAACACTTCCGAAATATTCTAATTTCGTTTTCACTTCTATTTAACGTAGAAGGTGCTAATTTCCTAATTTGCAACAATATCTTAATTCCTTATTGTTCCAACTTCCTTTCTGCGTTCACTAATTCCAAAACGAAACATATTCTTTGATATTAAAAGTGCTAATTATTCCTTATTGTTCTAATGTTCTTTCTTTTCATATACATACTAAAATTTATACAAAACGAAACAAGAATTTCTATTCTAAAATTTCAACTATCATGGTTGTCATCACTATTAGTATATCAGAAATTGATATCACCAAAAAAAATTTGATAAATGGACAAAAACAAAAAATAGCAATTTTTGGAACGAAAATTTCTGTAATCCCGCTAATGATATTATTTCATAACAATGATTTATATATTATACGTATATATAGAGGAAAAATAGAAACATCTGGACCCAGGAAGATATTATCTGTCTCTTCCTCCCCCGCTCTCTCTCTCTCTCTTTCTCTTTCGATATAAAGAGCCACCGGATTCTACGCCGATGAATGTTCACAACGGGGTTTCTAATACGAACTCTTGTATCAGTGGTCATCGCTTTATATGAATGAAGAAATAAAAAAAAATGTGAACACATTACCAAACGGGATATATAATGAAAGGCGCGCGCGAGCACGCGGGAATATTTATATATATGTATGTATATATGTATATATAATGATGAAGAACACGAAATTGGTTTTAGCTCCCTTTGCCGCATATCTTTAATCGCTCTCGTCGCCTTAAAAAAGGGGAATGATAAAAAAAACGGGTCTCATTTCCTGAAATTTTAATTGACTGTAAAAAAAGCATTCCATTGCAATCTGACATCTGCAAGGAGTGTCATTAGAGTATATTTTCTTTAGATTATACTTATTTTATATAATAACAAAAATGATTTTTTTTTTAAATTTAAAAAAAAAGGTTTTAAAAAAGAGAAAAAGCCAATGCTAAAGAAACGTAGAGATGAAGATATTGTGAGGTTTTGTTCTTCTTAAGGTTATGCCTTTAATTCTGTAAATTTTGGCTGAAAATGAAATTTTATATTTTCTTCACTTCAATATATTGAAAATTTGACGTTAATTTTTAAGATTTAACTTATTTACCTGCGTGAATTTTGACTTTAAAAAACTTGACGCTCTTCCAAGAAAAGTACCAAAGAAGCTAATGAATTATAGGTTATGTTTGTGTTACATTTATCTTGATTAGAAGTTCCTTTTTAATTATGTAAATTTGAAACGAGTTTTTATTGAATATTTTCCATGCGTAATAAAAACTTAAACATCAATAATTTATAATATATTGTATAATTGATCCGATTTCTGTATTTCTGCTGCAAAAATTAAAAGCATAACCTAAAAATTTTTGCTTCTTTCTTGGACGTGCGTCACAAATATTTTAGGACGAGTTATTCATAGTATATAATGTAATTGTATATATAGATACAAGAATATTACATATTTGTGTGTTTTTCGATAGTCATTTCGAAGATAAAAGTAATTACCTAGATTATAAAAATAAAGATAAAGAAAGAATGAAGAATGAGTAAAATATTGTCAAACATTTTTTTGTTTACAAAGTTAAGCCAAAAATTTAAATCAATTATATTCTGTTAAAACTATTAGGGTTATTTTTTTGATTTTATTTGATTCTATTTCATAAATTTGAATTTATTCGGTTTTTTGAGTTCTATTCGGTTGAATTCGATTCTATATAATTCTATTATAGATTATATTGGATTTCTTTTACTGTAGATTTGATTTTATTCAATTCAATTGAATTCTATTCAATTCAATTGAGTTCTATTCAATTTAATTGAATTCTATTTAATTCAATTGAATTCTAATCAATTCAATTGAATTCTATTCAATTCAGTTCTATTCGATCCAATTCTATTCTATTCAATTCAACTGATGCCATTTTTTTCGTTCCTACTTAATTCTATTTCATTCTATATCAATTGATTTGAATCGAATTGAATTCTATTCAATTCAATTCAATTATATTCAATTCAATTATATTCAATTCAATTCTATTCAATTCAACTCATGTCATTTTGTTCGATTCTACTTAATTCCATTCAATTATATTCAATTCAGTTCTATTCGATCCAATCTCTATTCTATTCAATTCAACTCATGTCATTTTTTTTTATTCTACTTAATTCCATTCAATTTCATCTGGATAAATTCAATTCTTTTCAGTTCATTTTAATTTAACTTAATTCTATTCGGTTCTATTCCATCCAATTCGCTTTTAAAAATAAAAGCAAATTGGATCGAATTCCACTTAATTCTAGGATATTAAATTTATTTCAAGTATATATTTGATTCTATTCAGTTTTATTTAATATTTATTTAATTCTGTTCGACTTAATTCAATCTAATTTTCTTTTATTCTGTTCGATTTTATTTAATGCCATTCTTTTCTACTCGATTCCATTCAGTTCTATTTAATTCAATCAAGTATATTATCTAATTTAATTCGATTCAAATTTGTTTTTTAATTCCACGAAATTTTATTACTTTTTATTTCGATTCATTTAAATTTCATTCTACTTAATTCTATTCAATTCAGTACAATTCTATATTAGTCTGACTTTAGGCATATTTAATAGAATTTATTCTTTTGCAATTATTTCCATTCAATTCTATTAGTTTCAATTTAATTCTATTATATTCAATTCGATTCAATTCGATGATACTTAATTTTAATCAAGTCTATTCAATTTAATTCGATTCAATTGAATTCAATTCGATGAAAATTGAATTCGATTCGATTTAATTGAATTCAATTCGATGAAAATTGAATTCGATTCGATTTAATTGAATTCAATTTGATTAAAATTAAATTCGATTCGATTTAATTGAATTTAACTCGATTCAATTCAATTCGATTCGATTGAATTCGATTCAATTAAATTTAATTCGATTCGATTGAATTCGATTCAATTAAATTCAATTCGCTTCGATTCGATTGAATTCAATTCGATTTAATTTGAATTCTATTCTATTCCATGCGATCCAGTTTAATTTTATTTGTTTCAACTTAATCCCAATTCATTATATTCGGTTCGATTTGATTCTATTGAAATGAAATTCTACATTTAGAATTATATTCGTTTCTACTGAAATTCATTTGATGCCATTTTGATTCAATTTAGTTCTCTTAGATTTAATTTGGTTATATATTTAATTCAATTTTATTCTATTTGACTTTTTAATTTAACTATTTTCTATTTCTTTCAATTCGGTTCAATATTATTCAATTGATTTCGATTCTACTTTAATTCCATTCATTTCTATTAAACTTATTATTAATTTGGAGTCAATTTCTATTCACTTTTGTATAATTCCATTCAATTCTATTAGATTCAATACTTTTCTATCAAATGCAATTTAATTATATCCTGTCAAATTCAATTCTATTCATTTCAACTCAATTTAATTAAATTTATTCCGCTCAATGCAATTAAATTGGATTAACTATGTGATTGCAATTAATATAATTTAATTCAATACGGTGAAACTCATTTCTAATCAGTTAAATTTGATTCTATTTTATTCGATTCAATTGTATTCAATTCAATTCGATGCAGTTCAATTTTATTCGATTCTTTTTAATTTCATTCGGTTCAATTCGATTCTATGTAATAAAAATTGTATTTAACTCTATTTCTTCTACTTAATTACTCTCAATTCAATTCGATTCAATTCGATTTAAATTCAATTCTATTTAATTTAATTCGATTCAAATTCAATTCTATTTAATTTGATTCGATTTAAATTCAATTCTATTTAATTTGATTCGATTTAAATTCAATTTAATTCGATTTAAATTCAGTTCTATTTAATTTAATTCAATTCTATTTAATTTAATTCGATTTAAATTCAATTCTATTTAATTCTAAGTTGAAAAAAAGCGAATATAAATCAAATTAAATTCGATTAATTCTATTCAATTCTATATTATTGGATCCAATTTGATTTCAATTCTACATAAACTTTCAGTTCAATTTTATTCTTTTCCACTTTATTTCATTCAATTCTATTCGGTTTATTTCGATTCTTTTCAATAAAGTTCATGTTCATGTTTAATTCAGTTCTAATTCAATTCAGTTTGATTCTATTTGTTTTATAATTTAACTATTCTTTCCTATTCCTGTAAATTCGATTCAATAATATTCTATTGAATTTGATTCTTTTCGATTCCATTTGTTTCTAATTAAATTCGATTCTAAACCGTTTTAAACTTAGCCAACTCTTTTTAGGTTGCAGTTTAAAATATTTTAATTTGGTTCAAAATTAGTTAATTTGAGTTAAAATTTCAACAAATTTCTTTAAAATGACAAAAATTAACATTTAGTTAAAAATTGGTTAGCTTAGTTTTAAAATTTGTTAATTCAGTTGAAAATTTTTTTATTTCAGTTTAATATAATATATATAGGTAGAAATGAGCGAAAGAATGTGCGTAAAACCGTGACAGTAGGATGAAATGACGACGTGGTTGTGTCGGAGAAGAGGAATATAGTGTTAGTGTGTGTGTGTGTATATATATTTATATGGCGAGAGAAGGTGCGAGAGTAGTGGTATTTATAGCTAAGGGTTCACTCTCGCTCGCGCTCAGTATTATTATCGTAATAACATTAAGGCGGCTTGCTTTTGATGCTCCTCGAGGCCAAGACAGGCCTTGGAACACTAGGCTGTATACAGAGTATACTGCTCCGCGTGTAGGCATGTAGGCCGCTTAATACGTTTAAAGCATTTCAGCCGGAGCACTTTATCTTTCCATAAACGTTGTCTGTATGTTGCGCGCATTATTACTCTCTATTGGTATATGTGTCAAAAAATCCTACCAATTGATGTCTCAAGTCTATCGCGTCGTGTGTAATTATAAAGAAACACTAATGATGAAACCATTATTTCAACAAAAAATCCCTATCTTCTAAAATAATTATTTCTTTAGAGAATCAATATTTCTTTCTGAAACAAAATTCAAATTATTCCTTTTTTTTTACTAAAAATTCATTTTTACTTTAGTTTTACTTTTACTTTAAACTTTTTGCAGTTTCAGTTTTCAGTCTAGTCGCATTGATATTTTTGAAATTATCACCTTCTTTGTTAAATGGAAGT
Organism: Leptopilina heterotoma; assembly: GCF_015476425.1. NCBI lineage: Eukaryota > Metazoa > Arthropoda > Insecta > Hymenoptera > Figitidae > Leptopilina > Leptopilina heterotoma. Next base: position 246,012 of record NW_025111081.1, on the reverse strand, counting down.
GAAAAGAATGAGAAATTTGGTAAAGAAGGTTTAGAAGTCTTTTAAGAAAAGAAAACACTACTTTAGGTATGTGTTAATAAATCCTAAAATTCAGAACGATTTAGAATTAATTAACATTGCTAGCAACTTTTGGTAATGATGCTGCAAAGTTAGATATTAACGTAATAAACATGTAGAATTAAAAACATCGAGAGAAAATGGTAGTAAAACGAATTTTTAAAAACAATAAACTCTGCATTACTGTTTAGTGCCATTTCATTATAATAATAGCATCATCGACAAATACCTAATGTTTCTGATAAATTTTAAAAATAGACAACTTATGCTGTAGTACTGCCAATACAGAGATAACATCATCATCAGATATCTAATGCTACAAACAACTTTTGAAAATTAATGAATGTCGCTGTAATATTTAGAAAGTTTTATCATCAATAAATAATGCTACCAACAAACATTTTAAAATTCAACACGGAAGCTACTTTAGCATTAAGAAATTAAAATCATCAATAGAAAATGATACCAACTAATTTGTAATAATCAATTCTGCAATACCGTTTGGAACGTCATACAAATCGTGTACCAATAGATAGCATCATTATTAGCATATTTGGCATATTTTTCTCTTTTACTTTTTAAGCTTCTAGAAGCATTAATAGATTTCCCTTTACTCGTACGTTTCTTTTGGTTTGTTAATTAAATGTCTATACTGTTTACAGCATGAGTGTGTCTTTTGATGTTTGACAGTTGAAACTTAGGAGATCAAAGGCAATCTTTTACCCTGAACAAACTTCCGAGTCGAAATGGTGTAGAAAGGGTATTTTCCAGTGTGCTCTTTAAGAGAGAAGTGTTTTTAAGTCCAGAGTAGATTTAGAGGCCGGAAATGATTTAGAGTAGGGAAAAAATTCATTTCAATTTTGATAATCAAAAAATTTAACTGTAGATCTAATCTGAAATTTTTAACGGAAGCACTAGTATAACTTTTAGGAACTAATATTATTTTCGGTCTGCTGTAAAACAACTTTTGGAAATTTATAACAAATTTGGTTTTATCGAAAATGATAGTTTTTTAAAATTAATAGTACTTCATTTGGGAATTAACATCATCAATATTATGCTACTTGGATCTTTTTAAAATTAGTATTTACTGATATTGCACTACTATTTAGGAATTTTCAAGTTATGCTGAATTCTTACCACTAATTTTAATATTAGTAATGGATGCTGTAGTTCTACTTAGAAAATAATAATTAAGATATTCCTAAAAACTACTAACGAACTAAGTTTTAACTAATAACAATTAACTAAGTGCTTCTTGGGAATTATCATAATTAACATAAACTTAACGCTACTGATAATTTTTGCAAATTAATAACAGATGCTGCAGTAGCAATTGGAAATTGACTCATCAATAACAAATGTCTACATTGCTATCAAATTTTTTAAATTAATAAATGATGCTGCAGTACCACTTAGAAGTTGACCAACAGATATCTATATAATGCTATACGAACTTTTGATAATTAATATAATAATTAATGTCGTGCTATATTTGAAAGATAGCATCTTGAAGAGATACCTAATAATTCTACAAACATTTGATCTCGCTTTTTAGCTCAATTATGAAAGATATTTCAGTACTATTTAGCGGGTAGTATCATCAATTATTATTTTGTCATTGTTGTTGCTTAAATTTTTAGAATTTATAAAAAAATTCTGAACTTTTGTTTCTTTTTGTTTGCCTCATAAACTATGAAATTACTACGAATTCTTACAAAAAAATTAAATTTTTTTTATTTCTGGAAATAATTTATTTCCAATAACTTAATTCTATTGAAGAACTGCCATATATAGTTATTACTTATAAATCATTAAATGAAGTATTTTTTTGAAAAATTTTAATTTTAATTCTGTTTAAAGAATTCAACTATCATAAAAAATATTAAAATTCTTTCCAGAAATTCAATTATATTTTAAAAATTTTTTTTTAAAAATTCTCGACAACATTTTAATTATATATTTATAAATAGCAAAATTCTTCGCCGAAATTCAATCGAAATTTTTAAAAATTATTTTAAGTTTTTATTTTCTAATTTATATATTTAATTGTAGAATTTCCGAATAATCGAAATTTCACGTAAAATTGAATTGTAAACAAATGGATTTAAAAGTTCTCAAAGAAGAACTTTATCAAAAATTATTAAAAATAATTGATTTAAAATAGAATTTTATTTAAAAATTGTAGAAAATAATAATTGAATTGAATTTATATTTATTTATAAAATTTATTTTTTATTTAAAAATTAAGTTATTGGTATTTTTGAATAATTTTATTAATTTTACAATTAAGAAAACTCGTAAATTTGTATCATTTAATAAATATCTAATGCTACTGATAACATTTTATATTTTTTTATTATTTTTTTCAGTATACTATTTAGAAATTAGTAACATCAATGAATACTTATATTAGTGATGCTACTATTATTTTTATACTTATAAGTTTAAGTTTTATTTGTGTCATTTTCATAGTTTGGTTACATAGACAAAAGTTTTTTTTTCTTTGAAGAGATGGGTGTATAGATATAGTAGACTTAATCGGATATATATGTGATTCACAATGTAAAAAAATTCTAAAATTTGTATCATCAAAAAAACTTCAACGCGAAGTTTGTTGGGAAATTAAAAATTTTGCGGACATAAAAATTTGCGTGTACAATTTTTTTCTCCCTTCACATTGGAATATAACAATGTGCGTTGGACAATTAGCTACGGGTTTTGCTCGATGAGGGCATGTGAAGCTTGATGTGCGAACAGAAGATCACGATGAGAAGCATGCCTTGGAAATAATGTGGCGGCGGTGCCTTTCATCGTTGGACGTTCAATTAACGTCGGACCGTAATTACTGGCAAGTCTTATGCGCATTTGCAAGGGACTTGCTCTTCTTTTTTCTCCTCTCTTCTTTTCTTCCATTTCACTTCGCTCTTGATGATGATGATGATGATCGTTATAAAACAAAAAAAAAAAAAGAACCAGAATAAATTTATACCGAATTTTTAATTCCCCCTTTGCGTCCTTCATTCCAAAGGTATACGTAATCGCTCTTTATTAAAGACTTCCGTTTTCATTTTTTCAAAAATATAAATTTTTGTAAAATGATAGCTAAAGTTGAAAGTTTCAACTCTAGTAAATGGATCATTTTTTTATGTATTGGAATTGAAAGGCTGATTCAATATTTAGTGTGTATACCTTACGAGAGTCTCTCAAGGGAAGATCAAAGCCAGCTTCTGAATAAACAAACGCGCTGTCCCTCAACATACTTATGGCATTTACGGAATAACTCTCTCAAGAGTCTCTTTTAAAGATTTACAAAAGCCATGGAAACGTGTGAATTTCAAGAATCGACACTAAAAGTATAAGTAAAGATAAAACTTATATTGTAAACAGGGATTTCGTTATGGTATGTATTGCATACATATATATATGCGTGTGTAGATAAATATAGTCGCATGTATATGGCTCGCCAGTATTAGAGGAGATACCGCTGGAAAATGATTTACAATGTCTCGTATATCGAGCGGTATATTTGATCATATCTCTAGAACGTCTTATCGAGCATGTCGCGTTTTAAAATGTGCTCAGCTCTCTCACCTGTTGTTTCAGCATTAAAAATTTCTCTTTTCGCTTTTTCCCCATCGTCATTTATATTTATAATCGCTTCATCCACCTTACATTATAATCATCCATCTACATAATTTATAAATTATAAATATTTATATATTAAAAAAAATTATAAATTTTTATATTTTACATTTATTTTAATTGTACCAATATTCCATTAGTACAATTAAAATGAATATAAATTATTCCATTATATATAAAATATGCGATATTATGTATAAAGTACAATTATAAAATGAATGAAATACTACCGAATAAAAAAGTACATAAAAATTTTTTAAATTGAAAACTTTAGGCCTATATCGACTGAATATTACAAAATATCCGTACAGACAAGAAAAGTCAATTTTATCTTTTTCATAGAAAGTGAAATTGCAATTCTTTCCGGTAGTGAACGATTTCTCTCTCCACAAGAGAAAAAAAATGATACCGTGAAAATAAGGAATAAAATGTCAATAATTGAGTGAAAAAAAAAAATTCTACTATATTCTCAAAGCATGCAAATTGTAGATTTGAATGAAAGAAAATAGGCGCAGGATGACGTGTCGAGAAAAATATATATATATCGGGGACATTTTTGAAAATGATGCGCGTCAAATTTCTTAATCCGAATCGAAACAGCTGAAGACTACGTTAACAACAAAAAAAAAGAAAAGTGAATGTACTCCACAGGAAGGCGATTTGTCGATTAGACAAACTTGTATTGTATATATTTATACCCTTCGAATTTCAGAGAAACTGAAATAAATTTCAAATATCTCTATTCTCGAAGACGTGTCACATATATAATCTCTCCTTTCTGTTTAAGAAGTCTTTTCAACTTTTACTCATGCAAAACTTATACATATACATCTAAGTAAGACAGCTACTGTGCATGCTTCATGCAAATTTTCATATAAGAGGATTGGCTTTTCCTACTTAAAGGACTTGATTTTTTTTTAAGTTATCTGAATAATAAGAATAATTGTGTTTTTTTAACACTACGTCAAATTTTTGACTTTTCCTAATTAAAGGATTTAAATTTTTTGAAGTTATCTGAATAATAAGAATAATTGTGTTTTTCCCTAAACTCCGTCATATTTTTGACTTTTCCTAATTAAAGGAGTTGAATTTTTGAAGTTATCTGAATAATAAGAATAATTATGTTTCTTTACACTACGTCACATTTTTCTTATTTTCCTAATTAAAGGAATTAAAATTTATGAAGTTATCTGAATAATAAGAAAACTTTTTTTCTTCGGCCTTTGTTAGCGTACTTGAACAAATTTGGTTTCTGAAACAAAAAGAGAATAATTAAAGTTATTAGACAATATGAATTATTATTGATAATATAAAATTTTAATTTTTCGATTTTTACTCACATATATTGTTGACTTTTCCTACTTATAAGGAATTTGAATTTTTGAAGTTATCTGAATAATAAGAATAATTTTTTTCACACTGAATGGTATATTGTTGACTTTTCCTAATTAAAGGAATCGAACTTTTGAAGTTATCTGAATAATAAGAATAGTTATGTTTCTTTACACTACGTCACATTTTTCTCATTTTCCTAATTAAAGGAATTAAAATTTATGAAGTTATCTGAATAATAGGAAAACTTTTTTTCTTCGGCCTTTGTTAGCGTACTTGAGCAAACTTCGTTTCTGAAAACAAAAAGAGAAGAATTAAAACTATCGGAAAATTTAAATTATTATTGAAAATAATCTAAAAATTAAATTTTTCGATTTTTACTCACATATTCTTGACTTTTGCTAATCAGAGGAGTTGAATTTTTTAAGTTATCTGAATAATAAGAAAAAATTTTTTCACACTGAATTGTATTGTTGACTTTTCCTAATTAAAGGAACCGAAGTTTGAAGTTATCTGAATAATAAGAAAATTTTTTTTCTTTGGCCTTTATTAGCGTATTTGAACAAATTTGGTTTCTGCAACAAAAAGAGAATAATTAAAATTATTAGACAATATGAATTATTGTTGATAATAAATATAAAATTTTAATTTTTCGAATTTTACTCATATATATTGTTGACTTTTCCGACTTATAAGGAATTTGAGTTTATGAAGTTATCTGAATAATAAGAATAATTTTTTTCACATTGAATCGTATTGTTAATATTTTCTAAGTTTTTGAAGTTATCTGAATAATAAGAAATTTTATTTCTCTAACCTGTGCCTTGAGTGAACAAATTAGTAGGATCCTATTACTGCACCTGGAAAAAAGTTAAATTTATAATTATTGTCAATTTGTGATTTGACTTAAGATTCTTACCTTATTGAAGAAATTGAAGTACTTCAAGTTATCTGAATAATAAAAATAATCATTTTTCTTCAGCCCTTGTCGTATTTTTGGACTTCAGAATTTAAAAGAATTTGAAGACTTTGAAGTTATCTGAATAATAAGAATTTTTTCACACTCAGCGGTATTGTTGACTTTTTCTAATTAAAAGAATTGAAGTTTTTGAAGTTATCTGAATAATAAGAATTTTTTTTCCTCAGCCTTTGTTAGGGTGATTGAATAAATACTGATGCCGATCCTCCTTTCGTTATCTGAAACAAAAAATTAAAACATATTAGAAACATTGAAATCTCCAGTTAAAATCACCTGAAATTTAAAAAAAATATTTAATATCTCCAACTGTATCTTCTTCAATTAAATTAAATAATACAATTTTGTTTTATCTTCTTCTCAGCTGATGCATTATACATCTCACAGTTTATATTTTAATGATGATTTTAAGATAAAAATTTTTGTACGAAAAAAAACTTTTCATCACTATACAATTTGATGTGTATTTAAACAACATATGCGTTCAAGTTTTCGGCATACACACACACAAACACACATATTATGTATACAGAACGCAGAAACGCAGCATGAGGTTTTGTAGATTAAAAGGTCATTCGCCCGCTCATTCTTTTATTTCAGTCGGATTATTATCGATGCGTTGCACTCGAAAAGAACTAATTTGGCCACGAATTAACTAAACCTTAATTAATTAACCCGAATGATCCTTCGGAATAGAGAGAGGAGAGTAGATTGCTTCAAGCCTTTTAATATATATAAAAGGCCTTTGCTTATACGAACTCAGTGAAGATTCATGAGGGATTTATCTCCGCCGGCGATCATCAAACGTAAACCATCGCGGGTCTCTGATCGTCTTAATGCGATTTTCTTGTCGAGCTGTACGTACATTTTACATTCATATGTGAACTGTATTTATACGTTTAATACTCCAAACAGGAAGATTCTCTTAAATAATGAAATTTCTCTCTCTCTCTCTTTTCCTTTCTTCTTTTTTTCTTTCTTCTTTTCTTCCTTTCTTCAATATTTTCCATATCACAAAATAGAAGTATCAATTTTTTTTAAATAGAACTTTTAAAAAAAAAAAATCACCTTCGGACTAATTGCCCAGTGGGCATAATTAAGTGGATCAAGAGTTGGAATTTTATGCAGTATACATTTATATATCTATGAGAGTTGCTTGCAGTGTAAATGTGTATATTCGACGCACAGTACTATAAACGGCAATCTTGGTCAGTTCAGCAGGGAAAAGAGATGGCGCCGACATTCTTATAAAGGAATGGAATGAATAACGTTATTTACAGAAAAGAATCCTCTCTCGGTTCGATCTCCTTTTTCATCAAATAATATGCCTTCTGAGGGGGGTTCGAGTATTTCACAACCAATATAGAAGAATGTTAATTATCGTACTCTAAATTCTATTTTTTTGCTATTTCTAAATACTTACGTCATAGTTTACATTTTTCACTAATCATTTAATTGCATCACAATTTTTTTTCTTGAATGTTTTCTTCGTTTGTGAAATTGGCAGCAGAAACTAATTCTTTTTTTTTGTGTATAAAATTTCGAAGAATTGACTGTAATTTTTTTCTTCCTCCTAACTTCCCCCCGCGCACACATGAGTGACGGTCGTCGTCGTAGATGAAGAAGAAGAAGAAGAAAAAGAAGAATTTTAGTAAGAAAGTCCGCGTCCTGCTCGAATCAAAATAATCTGAACGTTTCACGGTGGATTTCTCTCCCTTTGGAATAGCAGAAGTCTGAATAGCCTGGCATTCACGATCCGGTCTTCAGGTCTTCGTCCTATAGGCTCTCTCAGGAATGGAGTAAGAAAGCCGTCTCTTTGTCGGCTCTCTCAAACTTCTTCTTCTTCTACTTCTTCTTCTTCTCTTTCTCCCGTTTCTTCTTCTCGTTTTAATACATGCACCTTCTTCTTTTCCTTCTAAATCCCAGGATTCACTCTTAACGCTGATGCTGCTCCTTCATAGGAAGTATATCTGCTATACTATATATATATTTTTTTTAAATTTTTAAAATTTTTTACAGTTTATGTTATGAACTGTATAATCTAGATCGAATATTGAAATTAATAAAATAAACTTCCGGAGATTCATATTTTACTTTATAACATTTAATATTCGTATAATTGTACACCTAACCTCACTTTTTGTTATCTAGGGTTATTTTTAAAAATCCAAAATGGCGGATACAATATGGCGGACATAAAAATTAAAAATCGTCTGAATTCGCGTGAAAGTAGTTACACGGGTTTTTTTTGGGTCGCTGAATACGAATCTAGGGTCAATTTTGAAAAATTCAAAATGTCGGATCCAATATACCGACATAAAAATTTCAAATCTTGATTCAATTTTTGACTAAATACATATTTATGCTGTTTCAAAATACAATTTTTTTTATTCCGACAAGAACAGAATGGCATTGTCCAGCCCTCGGATTGACTTTAAGACTCAAAGAAAATCATTTTAGTCGCGCGCAATTCAAAGTACAAGAAAAAGTCATTTATTTTATTCAAGGCTGTCACGAAAATGTGAATTTGTTACGCGCTCTGAAAAAAAGGTATATAGACTAAGAAGGTAATAATTTTAAGGTTATATTTTAGTTTGTCACTTTTAACTTAATTAAAAATTAAAAAATTAATGTATTAAATTAATTAAAAATTAAAATATTTATGAAGAACTAAAATTAGTTTTTATTAATTAGATATACACTGAAAAAGGAAACCTTAAAATTGTCTAAAAATTACAAACATAATACAATTTCTTACTATTTCAACATAATTACAATTTCTTGTTTCTTAGGTAAATCTTTTTTCGGAGCGTGTCAAACATAACCTACATTTTTTTCCACGCGTAACCTTTCATTATAAGGGTCATTATAGTATAAAATGAAAAAAATATATACAATATGTTAAAAAATGTGTAGTAAATACATTTTCATTATAAAAAATAGAATTCTATTAATTTAAAAATAATTTTTTTTTTAATACAAAATTTTTTTTAGTTTAAAAATTTTTTAATAAAAAGAATATAAAAACTTTAAATTTAAAAAAAAATTTAATAATTCTTTAATGAAGGCCGAAAATGAATAAACAAATAATTTGAGTGATCGAAATTTTAGGCGCGCACGAGGAGAAAAGAAATAAAGCGGTTTTATTACATCTTTCAGAAAGGTAAAATTGCTGTCCTTAACGTTCATCTACATCCGGTCGAAAACTAAAGAAGAGTCGGTTGCGCGATGAACGTCAATTACAGACTGCTGACCATCCTATAGGGTTCCCCACACACAGTACAATTTCTAACTTTGTACCGTCGCGACCATCATCCACCTCCATCTTTCTCTCTCTCTCTCTCTCTTTCACTCTTTCTCAGGGGCAGGACACAGACGTTGCTGTCAATTATAAAGTCCCATCCATTCTTCCCGGAAGGCTTGAAATTACAGAGTATCTGTGTCCATAATCTACGTCTTCGACCCTCCGCGCCACACCAGTCTGCTCCTCTCACTCTTATTTCACACAATCCTTCTTCTATAATCTGCATTTTGTAATCTATAATCTATATATTCTATAATCAGTATTCTATACTAAGTATATACTAAAAAAAAAGGTGATTACAGTTTTAAAAAGTTTTATCTTTAACTGAAAGTTTGTCACTATTGGTAAGGTAGAACTCTATATATTCCGCGATCGGTTTATCTACTTTATAATTTTGTCTTTTACACTATGCCAAACTTTTGACTTTTCTAAATTAAGAAAGTTGAAGTAATCTGAATAATAGGAAAAAAATTGTGTTTTCTTACACTAGTTCATATTTTTAACTTTTCCTAAGGGGCTGTCTATAAATTACGTAAGACATTTTTTGGTAAATTTGACCCCCCCTCCCCCTGGTAAGATATTTTACATACATTAGCGCCATTTTTCCTATTGTTCGTAAGATCTTGCTGACCCCCCTCCCCCCTAAATGTCTTACGTAATTTATGGACAACCCCTATTTAAAGGAATTGGATTTTTTATAAAGTTATGTAAATAATAAAAAAAAAATTTCTTTTACACTGAGTTCTAATATTGACCTTTCCTAATTAATGGAATCAAGGTTATGACACCACGTCATATTTTTGACTTTTCCTAATTAAAGGAATGGAAGTTTTTGAAGTTATCTGAATAATAAGAATAATTTTCTTTTACACTAAGTCATAATGTTAGCTTTCCTAATTACAGGAATCGAAGTTTTTGAAGTTATCAGAATAATAAGAATAACTTTTTTTCTTACTGAATCATATATGGTTGACTTTTCCTAATTAAAGGAATCGAAGTTTTTGAAGTTATCTGAATAATAAGAAATTTTTTTTCATATTGATTCCTATTGTTAATTTTTCCTTAATTAAAGGAAACGATGTTTTCGAAGTTATCTGAATAATAAGAATGATTATTTTTCTTCAGCCTTTGTTGTATTTTTGGGCGTCTAAATTTAAAAGAGTTGGAAGAAATTGAAGCTATCTGAATAATAAGAATTTTTTCACACTGAGTTTGTATTGTTGAATTTTCCCAATTAAAGGAATCGAAATGTTTGAAGTTATCTGAATAATAAGAAACCTTTTTTCCACATTGAGTCCTATTGTTGACTTTTCTTAATTAAAGGAATGGAAGTTTTTGAAGTTATCTGAATAATAAGAATATTTTTTCACACTAAGTCGTATTGTTGACTTTTCCTAATTAAAGGAATCGAAGATTTTGAATTTATTTGAATAATAAGAAAATTTTTTTTTCTTCACACTGGATTTTCCCTTTTCTTCCTAATTAAAGGAATAGAAGTTTTTGACGTTATCTGAACAATAAGAATAATTTTTTAGACTATGTCGTATATTGTTAACTTTTTCTAATTAAAGGAATCTACTCAAATTGTAATTTACCTATAAGATTTTTACCTTATTGAAGAAATTGAAGTATTTGAAATTATCTGAATAATAATTATTTTTTTCAGCCTATGTCACTATGCAATTGGACAAATTCCTTTGATCCTGTCATACTGCATCTAAAACAAAAAACTAAGTTAATAATTTTGATCCAATTATGATAAAATTTAAACTTACCACTGTTGAAGAATTTAAAATTTTTTGAAGTTATCTGAATAATAAGAATAATTTTTATACCTATCGAAATCGAAGTTTCTGAAGTTATCTGAATAATAAGAAACTTTTTTCACATTGAGTCCTATTGTTGACTTTTCGTAATTAAAGGCATCGAACTTTTTAAAGTTATCTGAATAGTAATAATTTTTTTTCTATAGCCTGTATCATTATGACAAAACAAATTCTTTTATTCCACCTGAAACAAAAAGTTAAATTAATAATTTTTGGTCGAACTGTTTTTCAGTTAAGATTCTTACCTTTATTGAAGAAATTGAATAATAAGAATAATGTAAATAATTATTTTTCTTCAGTCTTTGTTAATGGGCTTGAACAAATTTCGTTGATCCTCCTGTAGTTATCTGAAACAAAAATTATAAATTTTTACTAAACATAAAGAAACAATTCGCATTATCAATTTTCGTCTAATGCACATCACAAGAAGGACTCGATCCATATTATCTTGAAGAGTTTTCGACTTTAACCCGGTTTTCTACTGTAAATTGTTTTCGTCAAGAGGTAAACATGCTCGATACCTCGAGAAGGTCGAATCTCCATCGTGAAATGGAGAAGAAGAGAAAAAAAATTGCAAGGGCGTTCGCAAAGACGCATGAGAAAGAAATGGACAGGGGACTGAGTGATGTCTCGGACATCGATGGAGGATCAAAGAGTGAACGTGTGTGTATGAATTGTGCGAACGTTTGGAAGTAAGGAAAGAGAGAGATTAGGTTGAAGGAAGAGGTTCATGTTGTATGGAGAAGGACAATTTTCAATCGAGAGTATAAGAAACAGAGAGAGAGAGAAAGAGAGACCGGCCTCGCTTGATATCAGAAACTTCTGTTCGTTATTTCGCGTTTTTTCCGTCACGGGCTTTGGTGGACCGCGACCGTCGAAGAAAAAAGGAGGGGGCGAAAGTAAAGGCCGGAAGAGGGAAAGAGAGAGAGAGAGAGTAGCCGAAGAAGAAGCCTGTAGAACGGCATTTTAAAGCAGCTGACAGACAAGTAAGCTTGGAGACAACAAGACGTCCGTCTTCTGCTCCACGATTTCTTGGTTGAACTTATCCTTTTTCACATTTATTCTCCACTGCTTCTTCCTTGGCGGCTTCTCTTGCTCTTCTTTTTTTTTTGCTTCTTACTTTTTCCTTTTTTCTTCCTCCTCTCCTTCATTCCCTTATATTCTTTTCAGTTTCTACTTGCTCCATTATTCCTCAACTCTTTTTTTTTATTTTGCCTCGCGCAAGTGCATGCACTTTTTTCCCCGAACTCAAACATTATAGCAGAAAATTTAAGATTATACCATTCCACATCAATTGTCACTTCAATAAGGACATATACCGTAGTCATTGAAATGAAATTTCAGAATTGTTTTAAAAACAATCAACAATATAGATATAAAAAAATAAACAATATAAAAAAATTTCCTATTATTCGGATAACTTCAAATTGACAAAGGAAGAAAGGTTCAAAATTTTTTTACCAAAAAGATAGCTCAGTGTAGAATTAGTGTAGACTCCTACACACTAATTCTGTACAACAGGCAGTAGGTATATAGAATTAGTGAAGAGTGCATAAAAATTCAAGAGAAAAATCTTTTATGACTGTAAAAGAAATTATTTCGGACAATGATTTTGAACTGTGACGAAAGTACATTTCCGGATTAGTAATTGTAGTGATGTTATTGATGAAAGAAGTTTTCGATTTCGACGACTAGGGATGATGACGAGTGGGAGAATATAAGTAATAGGAAGGATGTGACAAATTCTTTTATGTGAATCTATACTCGATGTAGTTGAGAATATACTACAATGATTGAAAATTACTCTCGCATCGAATGGAGAGGTCCTTGAAAGATGATTTTCGTGCGCGGATCAACAAGTGTCCTCTCAATGCTCACAAAGGATGCACACAATTTCAGAACTTTTATATAATACTTCAATTTTTATTTTTTTTCCAAGTTTTCACTTAGGCATGCAAGAAGCTAAAACTATAACGTGCATTAAGTATACTAAGTTTAAAAAACTTTATTTTTCACCTCAACATTGTTTTCTACAGATTTTATTTTAATTTTGGTTCTGACAAATTGAAATAATTATAAAGTTTTTGAAGTTATTTGAATATTAAGAATAATTATGTTTCTTTACACTACGTCATATTCCTGACTTTTCCTATAATTAAAGGAGATAAAGTTTTTGAAGTTATCTGAATAATAAGAATAATGTGTTCGTTTCACATATACTTTTTGAATTTTTCCTAATTAAAGGAACAGATGTTTTTGAAGTTATCCGAATAATAAGAATAATGTGTTCGTTTCACACTTTTTGAATTTTCCTAATTAAAGGAACAGATGTTTTTGAAGTTATCTGAATAATAAGAATAATTTTCTTTCACACTGAGTCATATTGTTGACTTTTCCTAATTAAAGGAATCGACGGTTTTGAAGTTATCTGAATAATATAAAGAATAACTTTTCTTACTGAATCATGTGGTTGACTTTTCCTAATTATAGGAATCGACGTCTTTGAAGTTATCTGAATAATAAGAATATTTTTTTTCTTCAGTCTGTGTCATTATAATTGATCAAATTCCTAGGATCCTTTCACTGCACCTGAAACAAAAAAATTAAATTAATAATTTTGATTTGACTTAGGATTCTTACCTTATTGATGAAATTGAAGTATTTGAAGTTATCTGAACAATGAAAATAATAATTTTTCTTCATCGGCCTTTGTTAGCGTGCTTGAACAAATTTGGCTTCGGTTGTTCATCTCATAAGATCTGAAACTAAAAGAGAATAATTAAAATTTAAAACTATTAGAAAATTAGTTCCCTTATTGAAAGTAGTCTCACGTTTTTATTTTTCGATCTTCACACAGACATTTTTGACTTTTCCTAATTAAAGGAATTGGTGTTTTTGGTGTTATCTGAATAATAAGAATAATTATTTTTCTACAGACTCTGCCCCTTTTTTTGTTCTATATACCAAATTAGAACTATTTTTGGGTATTCCTTAAAATTTTCGTTTTATTTCTCATTTTGGAAAATGAGAATTCCAATACAATTCAGATAATTACTTCCGACTCCGGAAATAGGTATTTCGGTGCCGATTTCCGAGTTAAAATGTTATTGATACTGCTAACGGAATCCCGACGAAAATTCCAATGATCCCTTTTCGAGGAATCTTTCCAATTAAGGAGATAGTGAAGTTATCCGAATAATAAGGAATTTTTACATTTTTTTTCCTTTGCCAATTGATATAATTGCTGGAATGATATGAGCTAATGGACTAAATATATCATCTATATTTAGTGTTTTAAAAGCGATTTTTGGATAAATGCGAGGATAAATGTTTGCGAAAATCAGGAATTGGCGAACTGTGAGTTGCAGAATTCCGGACAGGTTTCTCCGGCTTGAATATGTTGCCTGAAGGATGAATGAATGTATATAGAATGTATTTATGTGTTTATCACTCATACGTATGTACACTGTAAAAAATATTGGTAAATTTTCCTAACATTTCTTAGGTAATTTCTCTTATAATTTTGGGTAAAGTCGTTTTACCCAAAACTTTTGGTAATTCTACCAAAATTGTGAAATATTACCTAAATAAATTGGAAAATTTTCCTAAAACTTGGGTAAACTCTTGGGAAAATTTCCAAATTTTGTGGGTAAAGTCATTTTACCCAAAGATGTTGGGAATTCTACAAAAATTGTGAAATATTACCTAATTAAATTGGAGAATTTTCCTAAAGCTTGGGTAAACTCTTGTGAAAATTTTCAAGGTTTTGTCACATCTGGTTCATCTTAAGATGGCCAGCTAAGGCCTTTTTGGCGTCCTTTTTGGCGTCAGTTGCTCTGCAGCATTTACTAGAGAAGCTACATCCGCGCGTGAAGGTTTTCTTGTTTTTACAGTGTTTTTAATAAAAAATGTGGTTTTTAATTGAAAGTAAATGTATGTGTGATGTTATATTTTATAAATAGTGAATAATAGTGAATTTTTTAATTAATTAATCTGCTTGTTTGTATTATCTGTTATTTCGACGATTGTTAATTTCTTGTTATAAGTAGATTAATAATAAGTGTTGATAATGATTAATCTAATATAATATTCATACTATTTTATTATTGTTTTTCATAACTATTTATTATTGTATATGAAAACATATTTTGTAAAATAGTTTTGTATTAAAACATATTTTATATGAAATAAAAAGAATCACTATAATCTGCAATTATTGTTTAAAATTATATTAGTGAATTTTTTTAAATTGCGGATGAAAAATTAACTATTCCATTTCATCACTTATGTATTTTCTCAAAATGTTTAGATTAAAATTTATCACAAGTCTTGAATTTCTCCAAAAATTTCATGGGTATTTCTACACATAACTTTGGACAAAAGTACAAAAATTTGTGTAATTTTACCTAAAAATTTTTGGGTATTTTTTCCAAAACTTTTATAAAAGATACCAAAATGTTTTTATTTTTACCCAAAACCTTTTAGGTATTTCTTCCAAAATCTTTGGGTAAAATCACTAAAACTCTTGTGCATTTTTACCTAAAACTTAATAGGAATTTTTTCAAGAAATTTTGGGTAAAACTTCCAAAAATCTTGTGTATTTTTACCCACAAATTCTTGGTGAAAATTACTTCCAAAACATTTTTGGTAAAATTACCCCAAAAATTTTTTACAGTGTATATATGTGTATATATATGTGGTGGCCTAGGTAGAATATGCGTGCACGTGTATATAAGGAGCAGAGGAAGACGATGCCCCTGAGTGTTACTGAGCGTCTGAAGATGGGATACCACGTAATTTCATGGGAACTATAATTTGGGCGAATGGGTCCAGGGGTAGAGGCGAAGAAACGCGAACTGAACGTAATGGGCGAATCTAAGGCCCACCGAAAGTACTGGTACGTCGAGAGAGGCGGGAAGAATGGGCGGGATAATTACCCGCGATGCACGCCGTTCGTTATATCTCAAGTCTCTCTTCTTTTTCTCTCTTTCTCTCCCTGTCTCTTACTATCTCTCTCTCTCTCTCTCACTCTCTCTCAATATCTCTCTTTCCCTCCTTTTCTCTCTCTCTTTATCTTAATATCTCTCTTTCTCTCTCTCTTAATATCCCTCTTTCTCTCTCTGTATACCTCTCGTCTCACCGTCGCGTCTTTCTCTTTCCTTTTCCGCCTCCGACGCCTTTTCATCATTCCTCTTTCATATCATCTTCTCCTCTCACCAAAGTCGATGGAGCCACACAGCCGGGAGATCTGAATTTCAAAACATCAAAATCTTTTGCGCCTCAATGCGAAAATAATGAAGGCCCATTAGGCCACAATTTCACAATAGGATCACTCAAGTAATAATCATTTCACGAGAAACACAACTCTTTTATTTGATTCACTTCCACGAGTTATTTTCACCCCTCCTGATACTTTAGTTTTTAACTACAATATATAACTTTGCAATTTTTAATATCCACGTTTTTGAGAATATATAGTTACACTACATTAAATATTTATTATTTTATATATTTTTTAAGGATGTGTTCAGCTGTACAGGTCATATAGATAGAATAATCCTTATAGCACTGGATATCCTATAGGGATATCTAATGGATAACCTAATAATATCCATTATATATTTCTAGGACAGCATGAGAATATCCTCGAGGATAACCTAGAGTTTATGAAATTATCTGAATAATAAAAATAATCGTGTTTTTTGCACTATACGTTAAATTTTTTACTTTTCCTAATTAAAGGAATTGGATTTTTTGAAGTTATCTGAATAATAAGAATATTTTTTGTCACATTGAGTCATAATTTTGACTTTTCCTAATTAAAGGAATTGACGTTTTTGAAGTTATCTAAATAATAAGAATAATTTTCTGTTTCACTGAATCGTATATGTTTGAGCTTTCCTAACTGTTTTTGAAGTTATCAGAATAATAAGAATAACTTTTTTTCTTACTGAATCATATGGTTGACTTTTCCTAATTAAAGGAATCGAAGTTTTCAAGTTATCTGAATAATAAGAAATTTTTTTCACATTGAGTCCTATTGTTGACTTTTCCTAATTAAAGGAATCGATGTTTTTGAAGTTATCTGAATAATAAGAAAAATTTTTTTCTTACAGCCTGTATCATTATGATTGGACAAATTATTAGATTCTTTTACTGCACCTGAAATAATATGAATAATTATTTTTCTTCAGTCTTTGTTAGCGAGCTTGAACAAATTTCGTTGATCCTCCTGCGCAGTTATCTGAAACAGAAAAAATAAAAATTTTTAATTTTTACTAAACATGAAACAATCTGCATTATCAGTTCTCGTCTAATCCACAAGAAGCAGACCTGGTCCATATTATTTTTTGAAGAGTTTTCGATATTTTTGATGTATCTTTGATGTTATGATTTTTTACGTCTTTGAGTTATTATGAGGCTATTCTTAATGTATTTTGTTGTGAGGGTATATATTATATTTATAAAATGTAAATTATATATATTTTTTAAATTTTCTAACAACTTATTTTTCATTTTTGTTTCAGCTTCAACAATTCATGCCCTTGGTGCATAATAATTGCTCGAAACATTTGATGATATTCTTCTGCGCTGTCTTTGCACCAGTTTGCTCGGAGAATTTGGCAATTCCGCCATGTAAGCCATTGTGCTTATCCGTGAGACGTGCATGTGAACCAGTCTTGTCAAGATTCAATCTTCCTTGGTTAAATATACTCGATTGTGATCGTTTCCCAGAAGCAAAATTTAGTGGTAAGTGTGACACTGTATTTCGTTTGGGGAAAAATTATTTTCGTTGCTATCGTCAGTACTCAATCTTTTCCTATATTTATTGTATAATAAAAATATATATAAGAATGTAAAGAATATAAATATAAGAATGTAAAGAATATAAATATAAAAATGTAAAGAATATAAATATACGAATGTAAAGAATATAAATTTAAAAATAAAAAGAGTACAAATAAAAAAATATAAAGAAAATAAAATATATATGCGGACAAGGAAGCTATAAGGATAAATTCTTTTGTTTCAAAGGGAACACTCTTTGCGTGCAACCGCCACAGGAAGAAGCAACTCTATCGGAAACCCTATCGCCAGCGGTTTCACCAGCAATTCAGCAGCAGTGGCCTGTTCAATCACTGCAACCAACACAGCTACCTGCTGCTTCTAATCACCATAATCAGTGTCCTAAACATTTTATCCAAGCACCGGATATCCACAATGTTAGTACGCTAAATATTTTTTCAAACTTGATTGCTTTTTTTTGAAAATGCATTTTTTGAACTATATGAAAATTTTGTAATTTCTCTTCTTACCTTTTCTTTCAATTGCGCAGATAACGTGTATTCCAAAGTGTGGTGCAGACGCTTATTACAGAACAGAGGACAAAAGATTCACGGAACGTTGGATGATTGGATGGGCATGGCTTTGTTTTCTTTCGACGCTTTTTACTCTTCTCACATTCTGGGTGGATCCCTCTCGATTTCGTTATCCTGAAAGGCCAATTGTCTTTCTGGCTTTGTGTTATAATTTGCTATCGGTCGCTTTCATCATTCGAGGGGCAGTTGGCTCTGAAAATTTAAGCTGTGCCAGTCAACTTGATGGACCATCATATGTACCAGTGAGTATAAATTTATAACTTTCTTCATTTTTTAAAAGCAGTTTTGCGAATTTTTTTAATTGTAAAATTAGTCGAAAACATTAATAGTTTTATATAAAAAAATGTTTAATCATTATTAAGTATATTTCCATAGAAATTAAGATTTTCAACAATTGCAAATTAAAACCTTTTGAAATCCAACAAACATATATAATAAGAAAATATTGTTACTACAACTTCTTCAAAATTATAAGAATATATATTGTTACTGTAACCACTTCAAAATTATTTTTATCCTTTCGATTAAATTATTATTTTCTAGAATTTCCTGAGAATTTTCAAATCAACTTTGTTTAGAATTAAATTTTACGAAATTTTGATTATTCGGAAATTCTTCAATTAAATATATAGATTAGAAATTAAAATTTCAAATAAATTCAAAAAAATTTCATATTAATTAAAAAAATTACTTCTACAGAATTGTTAATTAAAAGCATGAAATTTTCGAATTTTACAAAAGATTTGAATTTGAAACCTTTACAAAATTCAATTATTCCTTTAAAAATGCATGCTATGATGCTTCTAAGTTTTTAGAAGCTTGTAACTGAAATTCAATTTTAAATCAATTTTTATTAGAAAATTCTGTGTAAACATTTTTTATTTTTATGAAAATAATTTAATTATTGCAAAGAATTTAAATATAATTTAATTTTATCGACGAATTTTAATAAAAATTTTATGAATAATTGCATTTTTTAAAGATTTCAATTAAGATTGTATTAAAAACAAATTCAAATTCAGTTTTATTACTTATGAAAATAATTGAATTATTGCTAAGAATTATATTACAAAATTTTTAATAATTGAATTTAATCAATTAATTTTATTAAAATATTTAGGAATAATTGCATTTTTCGAGGAATTCAATTAAAGTTGTATTAAAAATAATTGAAATTCAGTTTTATTATTTATAAAAATAATTGAATTCCTAAAAAAAAATTTCTTATTTATGAAAATAATTAAATCTCTGTAAAAAATTTTTATTTTTGTGCAAATAATTGAATTATTACAAAGAATTTGAAAAAAATTTCAATAATTGATTTTTTTCAAACTCCAATTTTTTTAAAATGTATATTGAATTTCCTGTGAAATTTTTATTATTTATGAAAATTATTAAATGTTAGCGTAGTAGCATTTCATCAAAAAAAATTTTTTAAATAATTGAATTCTTTTGGGAAATTTTATTAAAATAGTTGATATATTGAAAATCATTGAATTGAGAAACATTTTTGAAAATAATTGAAATTTTGAGAAGAATTTTATTAAAATTTTTGAAAATAATTGAATTTCGGAGAAAAATTTTGTTGTATATTTATAAAAATAATTGAAATCTTTACGAGAATTTAAAAAAATGTTTTTAAAATAATTGAATTTCTAGGAAGAATTTTATTACTTTTGTGAAAATAATTGGATTCTTGTGATGAAAATTTTTATTTATAAAAATAATTCAATTTTGCCAAGAATTTTATTAAAATTGAATTTCTGGAAAGATTCTAATATATTTTTCAAAATAATAGAATTCTATCGAAGAAATAAATAAAAATTTTTGAAATAATATTAAATATATTTTAGAAATTCAATTATTATAATTTCGACAGAATTTAAATTGAAATTATTCAAAACAATTAGTTTCAAAAAATTATTAATTATCAAAGTATTGAAAAATCAAGATTTTCCGCAAAGATTTGAATTTGAAATTTTTTTAAAATTCAAATTGTTTTTAAATATTTAAGTAAAATTATTCAATTAATAATTTATTACTATTATAATTTTATGTTAGTAACAGTTCTTCAAGAATTCTAAAAATTAAATTTTTTCCCACTATTTTTAATGAAATTTCCTGAAATTTCGCAACTTTGTTCTCCTATTATAAAATTTGTATGTGACTCCCATTTCAATTTCTGAAATTATTCCCATCCTGATACAAATTAGAAACAAAAATCGCTTGTAGAATTTGGCTAAACCTAAAGATTATAATTAAATTATCACAAGATTACCGTGTACTATTTACTAATAATTGCTTATTATTCTAGGTACATGATGGTCTAAGAAGTATGCCATGCACAATTTGGTGGTTCGCGAGATATTATTTTGGACTAGTAAGCAGCGTATGGTGGTCGATTCTTTGTGGTTGCTGGTTTTTGAGTGCCAAACACGAATGGAGTAGTGAAGCTCTACACAACATATCAACTTATTTACACGCCATCGCCTGGGGCTTACCGATTCTTCTCACTGCTGGTAACTATCAGAACATAAAATAAAAACTATACTTATACATAGTAGAGGCGATAACGTGTTTTTAAGTCTTTTTTTTGTCCTTTTTAAAAAAAATTAGATATCTGAACGTCTAATTAGAGATATTGAAGTTATCTGAATAATAAGAATATTTTGTTTGTACTATCAGAGTAAAAAAGTCTATAAGTTCAATTTGTTTTAATAATTTTATTTTATTTTTAATTTTAACAATAACAATTTAATTTTAACCGATGAGAGTACGAAACAGACTACGAAATTTTAGAGCGAATTTACAAACTTTTTTTTTACTTAACAACGCAGTATAATGATGTTAAAATCATTTTTCAGGTTCACTCATCGCAAAAAGCGTCGTAGCAGACGAATTAACGGGCCTCTGTCAAATATCCGATGAATCCGCCCTCTGGCTGGAGGTTCTTCCACATGCAATTCTCCTCCTGCTGGGTTGTGGTTTCGCGTGCTTGGCAGGTGGCGCTCTCGTCCGTGTGAGAAGAGCTGTCCGATCAGCTGGCCGAAGTGCGACAAAATTAGAACGACTGATGACGAGGCTGGGAATTTTCGCCTTACTCTACGCCTTACCTGCCCTCGGTTCACTCGCGTGTACAATCTATGAATCGCGCATAAAACCACTGTGGAGGGAATTTGCATTTCTCGCCGCCTACAATTGTATAAATGCTCAAAATTGCGATCACGGTCCAATTTATTCAGCGGCGGGTCTTGAAGTTGCACTGCTCAGACTATTTCTTTCGTTGGTGATTGGCGTCACTGCCGGAATGTGGGTTTGGTCTGGAAAAACATGTAGAGCCTGGAGTCGTTTATTGGCTGCTCCTAGTAAACTCTCGAGGCCAACTGTCAATCTTGAGGCAAATCATCAATACGTCGATTACAGTATGTTCCATGGATTGAAATCTGTCGATTCTGTAGCTGTTGCGTGATTTTTTTCGTTTGTTTGTATTTTCTTTATACAAAGTTTTATGTTAAGAACGCATTTAGTAAGTTTTGTAATTTTATCAAAACGTATGGCAATTTTTAACATACAGTATTGTAACTTTATTTTTAAAGTTTTGTATATTTAAAAATTAATTGTATTTTCTCGTGACATTTGTACATTTTTTTTGTAAATACTGTAAATTAATGACAACGAAGTAAGGCTTTAAAAAGTACTTATCGAATGTATTTGTAAATAATGATGTTTATTTTAATGAAGAAATAAAAAATTTTAAATATTATTTGCGAGTTACTTTAATTTATCTATTATGTTGTATCTTTATTTCTTTTTTTATGTTAGATTTAGGACACTAGTTCTAAGTTTTAACGCAATTGTTTGTCTCTGACAACATTTCTAGCTTGTTTACTATGAAATTTAAACGCATTTTTTTATCCTTGCAATTTGGAAGTAAATTTAAAATTTATGGCTAAAGTTCTGATTTGCGAACGTGATGCATGAGGTAGAATAGGATATAAGTACAATCTCCTTTTCTATCTTATGCACGACGTTCGCGAGCCTATTCTGAACGAATAAAGAATTACTATTTCAAAACAAAGAAAGATTATTCTAATGTTAATGATAATGAATACAATGAATACTCACATGATTTTAAGAATAGTGTTAGTGACAATATGCTTGAGTTCGGTAAGATGTAAAACGAAACATGTGCTGCCATCTCCAACTCTTGATCGGTACTTCTTGAAGAAAAATTTTGACTTTCATAAACTAATCAACTGCCGAAAAGACACCAGCGCTTCTAACGGAAATTTTCGCAACTAATCTTCACAACTAGAAACTCTTTATCGACAACGACCATCTTCTTTTTCCGTACGGCAGAAGTTAATATGATCACAAAAGTTTTGTAAATTCAAACCTTTAGAATGAAATAGAAAGAATTAATCATATTCTACAGTGTCTTAATAAAAAACTATGTATGAAACACAGTTCAAAGAGTAATTAGCTTCACGAATTAAATACAAACTTTGTAAAAATAAGTTGCTGGACATAGTTCTGATACATTGTAAAAGGGCGTTAGAACCCCTAGAAAAAAATGACGCTCAAATATAGAACAAAATCAATACACAATACGGTACTCCACATTCCACTATTATAAATACGAAAAAAGTATTAATACTTTGCAACCACTTACAAGAAAGCTATTTATAAACTTTCCTATTGAATAGTTTTTAATAAAGACTAAATAAAAGTAAATTTTTTGCATACTTGACAAATATGACCAGTATTATGTTTCAACAGAAAAGAATTCAAACGTAAAAAAATTTAGTGGCCCTGAAAAGGGCCGATTGTTTGTTTTTTGATGATGATGATGGATGAATGAAGTTAACCGCCGAAACCGTACAGGGTGCGGCCTTGACGCTTGAGGGCATAGACGACGTCCATGGCGGTGACGGTCTTCCTCTTGGCGTGTTCGGTGTAAGTGACTGCGTCACGGATCACGTTCTCAAGGAACACTTTCAAGACACCACGAGTCTCCTCGTAGATCAATCCCGAAATACGTTTTACTCCACCACGACGAGCCAGACGACGAATGGCGGGCTTGGTGATACCTTGGATGTTATCACGCAACACTTTACGATGGCGCTTTGCTCCTCCTTTTCCCAATCCCTTTCCACCCTTTCCACGACCAGTCATTTTTGCAGAGAATTAAGTAAGTACGTTCAAACAGAACAGAGAACAAACTCGGAATGATATTTCGTTGTCTGAGCTCTCAGTTTTATTCCCTCCGGAACTCCACTTCTCCCCTCCATGATCTGACCAACCAATCAGGATAATAGTTCCCCCTTCCTCTTGACTAACCGATGCAGGAGAATCTCAAACCTATAAATATGTGAGTTTTTACCGCCATAACCATCAATCGTCACTTGTACTTTGAACTTCGAAGCAATGGCTCGTACTAAGCAAACCGCGCGTAAATCCACCGGTGGTAAGGCACCAAGAAAGCAACTCGCCACCAAGGCCGCTCGTAAGAGTGCGCCTGCAACCGGTGGAGTGAAGAAGCCCCATCGCTACAGGCCCGGAACCGTCGCTCTCCGTGAGATCCGTCGCTACCAGAAGAGCACAGAGCTCCTCATCCGCAAACTGCCCTTCCAACGCTTGGTCCGTGAAATCGCTCAGGACTTCAAGACCGACCTGCGCTTCCAGAGCTCCGCCGTGATGGCCCTCCAGGAGGCCAGCGAGGCCTACCTCGTCGGTCTCTTCGAAGACACCAACTTGTGCGCCATCCACGCCAAGAGAGTCACCATCATGCCAAAGGACATCCAGTTGGCCCGTCGCATCCGAGGAGAACGTGCTTAATTTTTTCCACCACACAAAACAATCGGCCCTTTTCAGGGCCACCATATTTTATTACGTGGGCGTATATTTGGAGCAGGCATTTTAGTTTACTTGTTTTGAGCTTACAGACAATGCTTATTTTTCTTATTATTTAGATAACTTCAGAACACTCTTAATATAATTCGAGAATAAACATAAGATTAAGAATAGAATAAATGTGTCTTATTATTCAGATAACTTGAATTTTTTCAATGACAATTATTAGTAAGATCCACTAATCGATTCTTAACATAATTACATAAAATAATACTTTTGAATTTTCTTATTATTTAGTTAACTTCAAAACGTCATGTTCAAAATTCAAAGAATGAATCACATTTGAAATTTACATGCATTATTGCTATAAAGTTTTACACTGAGAGAAATGATTGGTTATTCGACTATTTACTTATTGTTAGTTAAATTAAAAGTTTACTTTTTGTGATCATAAATACAGTACTAAAACTTTCTATTTATTCAAATGGTTTGTTTAATTTGTCGAAATTTTTATTTATGACGCTGACATTTTTATTAATTTTCAAATTCTTCATTTAGGTACTTAATTTTATTTTAATAAAAATTGATGTCAGCATAATACTATTGAAATTTATTTACTAACCTTATAGAAACGATAATGTAATACTCAATATACAGAGAATTTGGTTGCATACATTTGATGTGTATGCAGTTTAAAGGTATTGAAATTTGAATTTATTTCTAAATTAATTCGTTTACAGTTTCCTCGCATGCAATTTAATTCTAAGCAATATTTTTTTAATAAAATATTATTAACTTAATACGTAAACAGTTTTATCGTATGCAGTTTAATCGTATTAAATTTAATTGTATAATGTTTATACTCAAAACAATTTTAATAGACAATTACCTTGTATATAGTTATATTGCGTGTGCAGTTTTTCTGTAAGCTATAACAACGGCTCCAAAAATAAAATAACGAATATGTTATTTCGTATTCTGAAAAATGAAACGATGTCGCAACATCCTAATACATATTTATTTTATGTAACCTAAAATAAATGTTTTCAGTTTAGAAAAGACGAATAATTATTACTCTTCAAAACAATATTTAATTTTAAATAGTTTAAATTAAAATACTGACTTATATTATACTTTAAAAGTTGAATAATTAAATACATCAATACAAATTAAGTTGCAGATATTATCTGCAACGTTTCAGATAATTCATTTCATTAACATCAGAATATACAGTTATTCTTCTCTTATAAATTAGAAACTTTGTTTCAATCAATACAACAGATGTGACTTTTGTTAAATATACTGTCTATATAGCGAAACATAGAAAGTTTTCTGCACATCGAATTATAGAACTTGTGGTAAAGAATAACTTAAATTGCAAACAATCAAAGAACACGAATTCAAAAAATAATTTAATAATTTTAACGAAACGCATCTGCTACGAAAAATTATGCATTAGATAAAAGACAATTTGTCAAGATAATCAGACTAAACGTTACTATAGCATATAATATTATAATCATTTTGTTATTATACCATAAAATATGATTAAAAAAAATTTAAATACAATTCAACTAAAATTAAGGAAAAGGAAAAGGAAAAAATATCTTGAATGTTGCCAGAATATATATCTATATCTCATGCATCTACGTCTAAATGGCAGTACAAAATTTCTGCAAAAAAGAAATATTGTTTAAAAATATACGAAATCGCATATTAGTGATAATAATAAATTGTTCATAAATTTTTTATTATTGAACTACACATTAATCCACGCGCCACCAAACTACATTGAGAGCTAGAACTCAAAACAAAATTAAACTGCTCTCAATGTCTTTAGTTTATATTTACTAATAAAATAAGTTAAATACTCCACAAGAGTGATAACCAAAGCGTTGATATTAAAACTGAAATATTTAAAACTTTAATTTGTCAGTATATTTTTAACAATTTTCCAAACTTGTAACGTCCGTTCACTTATAGCAGAGGCCCGGAAAGTATTGATTTTTGCAAGAAACTACCACAAGATTAAAGAATATTTTTAAAGAACCGAGGAAGACAATATTCGTGCAAGTGAAATTCAATATATTATCAAAACGATAAGTATAATTTAATCATTAAAAAATATAAAATCTTTTGAATGTGGTTCGCAAGTTAGCGACAATTTAAACGGCAGACGCCCAACGAGCGTCGGGGTCTTTCTTCAACGTTCGTGCGTTTTACTAACACCCGACTCTCTTCGAAAAATGGTCACTTCAGTCTCACAAGTCACGTTGAGAGCATCACTGAGTTTACTTGAACTTTTTTGAAAACTATCTCCACGAAATGGCAGACAAAGTAGAATCCCCAGCCGCACCTGCAGTGGCGACTCCGAAGAAAGCAGCCAAGGCGCAGAAGCCCCGCGCCAAGGCCAGTCACCCGCCAGCGTCGGAGATGGTGAACGCGGCCATCGCCACTTTGAAGGAGAGAGGCGGCTCTTCGCTCCAAGCCATCAAGAAGTACATCGCCGCCACCTACAAAGTCGACGTCGAGAAGCAGGCTCCCTTCATCAGAAAGTACCTGAAGGCTGCAGTCGCCAGCAAGGCTCTGATCCAGACCAAGGGCAAGGGCGCTGCAGGGTCCTTCAAGTTGAACGTCGCCAAGGCCGAGGGCAAGGCCAAAGCCAAGCCCAAGACCAAGACTGCCGCCAAACCCAAAGCTGCTGCAGCACCAAAGGCCAAGAAAGCAGCTTCTCCGAAGAAGGCCGTGGCAGCCAAGACCAAGAAAGCCGTCGCCGAGAAGAAGAAGACCCCGAAGGTTGCGGCCAAGCCACCGAAGGCCAAGTCCACCACCGCCAAACCCAAGGTGACCAAGGCTGCTCCCAAGAAGGCGGCCAAAGCTTCGCCCAAGAAGGCTGCAGCGCCCAAGGCGAAGAAGCCCGCGGCAAAGAGGGTTGCCAAGAAGTAAAGTGGAAAGAAATTGATAGTGGATGATTGACAACAAACGGCCCTTTTCAGGGCCACCAATTGCTTTTTACGAAAGAATTTTCTTTGTCTCAAACAAATATTTAGAATAGTAGTCAAGTCCGAAATAATTAATAATAATTTAATTCTTATATTTATCAAAATTTTAAAAAAGTACTACAATAGGCGATTCCACGTTACCTTTTAGTATCCATTCTAATTTAGGATGGAAATATTTTTTTTCTGTTTACAAAAAAATGGTAAATCTGTATTTTTTTATTAGTAGACAAATTTTTGGGTTGTAAATTTAAAAGAATTTAATTTTCTAAAAGTAGACTTATTCATAATTATTTATAATTCTAAAACTACCTATTGAATTTAGAAAATTCTGACAAAAACTTCATCTCTAAATCAATTATTTTTAAATAATTTTCCGAAAGTTCTACTAGAATAAATTTAATTAAAATTATTAAATTATTATTTAAAAATTGAGTTTTTGTATTTTTAAATAATATAATATAAAAAATCAATTTTTTATAGTCCTTGTCACTGTAAAAATAATTAAATTTTTGGAAAATATAAATAAAAAAGTTGTGAATCCAGATGTTGATTACATGAATATTTTGCCTTCTCTTTACGGTGAGCAAAAAAAAAAATTTCCTCCACGAGGAAGCAAAGCAATTGAACTTTTGAACAATTTTAATTATAAATTTTATTTTACTTTGTTCAAAGATAATTGAATCTTAAAAAATTGTAATAAAACAATGGTAAGAATTAGGTTTTCCAAAATAATTGAATTTGTTCAAATGTAATTTTTTGTATATGTATTTAATTTGTCGGAAATGTCATTGAAAATAAGGTTCCTAAAATTGGCATAGTTTCAAAGATATTGTAACAAAATAATTGAAAAAATTAATTAAATATTTTCATTACAGATATATGAAAAAAATTTGATTCAAGAATTGATACTTCAGTTTTGACTGTTATTGAGCAACTTCTAATAATATCTAACATAAAGTAAATGTCACATAATTCAGATAGAGAAAGAAATTTTTCAAAATAATTCAAATGAAAAATAAACAATGCATGTAACTCAATTGTTCAAACGTAAAAAATATTTGATGGCCCTGAAAAGGGCCGATTGTTTTGTGTGAGGGTGAGTATATGGATAATTTAAGCTTTCTTTTCGGTCTTTTTTGGCAAAAGAACAGCTTGGATGTTGGGGAGAACACCACCCTGGGCGATGGTGACTCCAGAGAGGAGCTTGTTCAATTCCTCGTCGTTCCTGATGGCGAGTTGGAGATGACGGGGAATGATTCTCGACTTCTTGTTGTCACGAGCTGCGTTTCCGGCCAACTCCAAGACTTCGGCAGCCAAATATTCCATAACTGCGGCTAGGTAAACTGGAGCACCAGCACCAACTCGCTCGGCGTAGTTTCCTTTGCGCAAGAGACGATGGATACGACCGACTGGGAACTGGAGTCCGGCCCGGTTGGAGCGGGTCTTTGACTTTCCCTTGGTTTTGCCACCTTTGCCACGTCCTGACATTTTCGATTTAGTTTTAGATTAACGATGTGAACACAACGAAAAATACGAAGCGAATGATGTTCTGCGCCTGAAATCCGCCTATTTACGCTCTCTCCACAGGTCACGCCCACAACTGCGCTCCCCTCTCTTCGTCGTGAGTGGCAGATGGTTGCAGTGAGTCCCCGCACCAATCAGAATGTAGGAGCACGACTGTAAGAGAATGTAAATAGGGCAGTTTTCGCTGCTTAATGTCAATTCGCTTTGTGTTCTCTCCGAGTTCAGACGTTCTTTCTCTGAAAACAACCATGCCTCCTAAAGCAAGTGGCAAAGCTGTCAAGAAAGCCGGCAAGGCTCAGAAGAACATCACCAAGACTGACAAGAAGAAGAAGCGCAAGAGGAAGGAGAGCTATGCCATCTACATCTACAAAGTGTTGAAGCAAGTGCACCCCGACACTGGAGTCTCCAGCAAGGCCATGAGCATCATGAATTCGTTCGTGAACGACATCTTCGAGCGCATCGCTGCCGAATCTTCCCGCTTGGCCCACTACAACAAGAGGTCCACCATCACCTCCCGGGAGATCCAAACTGCCGTCAGGCTTCTCCTTCCTGGTGAACTCGCCAAGCACGCCGTCTCCGAAGGCACCAAGGCTGTCACCAAGTACACCAGCTCCAAGTAAATCTTGACCACCATTTTCAAAATACAATCGGCCCTTTTCAGGGCCAACAAGTATTTTTACGAAAGAATTATTTGGTTCCAAATGTGTTGCAGTATTAGGGCTACCTTTCTAGTAAGTCACATGTTGACATTGCAAATTTGATAGTATCCAGTTGAAATCGAAAGGGATAATGGTTATAACATTAGTTCAACTTAATTTTAATTATTTATAATAAATATATTATTTATTTATTATTAAATTTAATTTATTGGTTTATATCTAGATATTTTTTCTATTGCGTGGACAACAAACTTTTTTTGTTTTTATACAAAAAATGAGAGAAGATTGGTTACGGTACTTCGGGACAGTAGGGGACATTTGAAAAAGAAACAGAATATAAAAAGGAACAAATATTATATTAAGAATATCTATATTATATTCATATAAATAACTTCTTATCATATAAAACCAAGTTCCTGTTTTTTATTTTTCTCTTTTCTTGATTCACAACATAAGTATGTTATTTATAAAGCAATGGAAGCTGTCAGATTTCTTAAAGAATTGAAACATTTTGCTAATAATTGACTTATAAGAGATATAAAGTATTTAGTTACCATTTTACAGACGGGACAGTAGTGGACAACTATGTTACAATCGTTAATCAATTATTTTTCTGCTCCACTATATAATTTGTAGGATAGAGACCAGAACATTCTAATTGCTTGAGGTTATTCATTTATTATTGTAGCATCGGTAAAACAGTGAGTGTAAGCGCGTAACCTATTCGTAGTGCGTGTGCAAAAATGAATTCATTTTGGCAGAATATAAAATATGAAAATAAGTGACATGTTTTTAATCATTTCTTAAAATGATATTCTTGAATTTTATATGAAGTAATTAATGAATTTTAAAATATGAGAATTAGAGATTATAAAGAATTTTTGTTTAAATCTAATACAAAAGAATGTATATATTAACTATTAGAGGCAATGTAGTGCAAGTGCCTCGAGGACAGGGACAGTAGGGGACATTTAGTCTGCTTTTTAGTCTGTCATTTCGTTTTAAATAACCTCAAAGTTCTTCTATAAGTTAATAAAAAATTAGAGTATGTTATAGATATTAATAAAATAAACCAAACAATATTCATTTGCTAGCTAATAACTTTTTTTTGACCAAGGGACATAGATTTTACATTTTAAATGAAATGAGAGATATATTTCTACTAACAGCTGAACGCTTTTTCACGTTGAGTGGAATCTTAGTTTTAATATCAAGTGTTAAACTTTAAAAAAAATTATATAATATTTACTAAGTTATATCAATTAATAAACTTCACTGGTTTACAGTGAAATTGCCAATCGAACAAAACATTTTTTTTCGAATAGTAGGTGTTTGTTGAGTAAGAAAATCAAAGTTTTAATTTTTTTCCCTCGTGCAGTTTTTCTGTAGCTTCAAATTTTGCAGTTTCGAGGTGCGACGCCACTTAAACTTACCTGCAGGAAAATTAGCTTGTCAAAATATAATAAATGAGGTATCATTGGAAAGTTTATTAAATTACCTTTCGATCCATAGGTCACAGAATAAAATTCAACAAGAATTGAGAGAGTTACAGTCGATTAAAGATGAAATTTCATGACAATTTTGATGATTTTTAGATATTTGAGTAACTTCTACTATTTTTTTCTACATCAAACAGGAAAGAATGTTTAGGTTTTAATTTTTTTATTGATAGACTATATCATTACAAAAATTTTGAGCCCTTGTGGACCTCGATTGGATTAAAAATGACAATTCTACACTAAATTTAGTGAACGAAACTACATTCTTCATTTTTAGTATCCCTTAAACATTTGCAGCAAAAATTCAAGTAATAAAATTTAGTTAAGCCCTAAAGTGACTAAAATCACTAATCAAGGGTTTCTGAAGTCGTAGATTTCGAATGCAATGTTAGTTTTGCAAATTTCAAAATGGCGGATCCAATATGGCGGACAAATTTTTAAAAATCGATTAAATTCGTCTCAAATTCGTTACTCGGGGGTTTTTGGGGTCGCTGATTACGAATCCGATGTCAGATTTCGATAATTGAAAATGATGGATTCATAATGGTGAACGAGTATTTTAAAATCCATCGAATTCGCACCTACTGGATCCGCCATTTTTAATTTTCGAAATCTGACATCGGATTCGTATTCAGCGACCCCAAAAACCCCCGAGTAACGAATTTGAGACGAATTTAATCGATTTTTAAAATTTTGTCCGCCATATTGGATTCGCCATTTTGAAATTTGCAAAACTAACATTGCATTCGAAATCTACGACTTCAGAAACCCTTGATTAGTGATTTTAGTCACTTTAGGGCTTAACTAAATTTTATTACTTGAATTTTTGCTGCAAATGTATATATATACTAAAAATGAAGAATGTAGTATCGTTCACTAAATTTAGTGTAGAATTGTCATTTTTAATCCAATCGAGGCCCACAAGGGCTCAAAATTTGTGTAATGATATAGTCTATCAATAAAAAAATTAAAACCTAAACATTCTTTCCTGTTTGATGTAGAAAAAAATAGTAGAAGTTACTCAAATATCTAAAAATCATCAAAATTGTCATGAAATTTCATCTTTAATCGACTGTAACTCTCTCAATTCTTGTTGAATTTTATTCTGTGACCTATGGATCGAAAGGTAATTTAATAACCTTTCCAATGATACCTAATTTATTATATTTTGATAAGCTAATTTTCATACAGGTAAGTTTAAGTGCCGCCGCACCTCGAAAATGCAAAATTTGAAGCTACAGAAAAACTGCGCGAGGGAAAAAAATTAAAACTATGATTTTCTTACTCAACAAACACCTACTATTCGAAAAAAAAATGTTTTGTTCGATTGTCAAAAAAAAGTTTTTAATTTGTAAACCTGTGCTTTTAACAAATTTTAATATCATTTTACTAAATATTGTAAGTTTTTTAATGTTTAGTAATTCGATATTATATCATAAAATACTTTTATCACATTGTGTCCTACACTTGTAATATACTTTTATAAAATATAGTAACTTTTTTCCGTATATAACTGAAGTTGTCATTGACGCTCAGCATCGAAATAGCTGTTTTTTTTATTTTTAGTGATAACACATTTAAAAATTTCACTTCGTTCATTTATCTAGGAAGTAAAAATTTTTTAAAGCAAAACGACGCCCGACAATGTAATAAAGAAATTTATGTTTATCACAGAAAATCGTGAGGTGTTAAAATAACACCAGAATATATTTAAAAAATTTGCAACAGTTTAATCCCTCTCATATAGTCACAGTCTCGTTCTAGTTCTAGTCAATCTGTGTTCGTTTTACAAGTCAAGTCATAATCAAGTCTTCGTCAAAGTTTTAGTCAAAGTCAATGTCTTAGTCTAAGTCTTAGTCAAACTCTAAGTTTTAGTCAAGGTCAAGGTCTAAGTCTTAGCTAAAGTTTAAGTTCTAGTCTCAGTCAAAGTCTGAGTATCATTCTAAGTCTTACTCAAAGTCTAAGTCAGTCAAAGTCTTAGTCACAGTCTAAGTCTTAGTCTAAGTCTTAGTCAAAGTCTAAGGCTTAGTCAAAGTCTTAGTCAAAGTCTAAGTCTTAGTCAAAGTCCATAGACTAGTCAAAGTCCAATTCTTAGTCTAAGTCTTACTCAAAGTCAAAGTCTAATTCTTAGTCTAAGTCTTAGTCAAAGTCAAGGACTTAGTCAAAGTCCAAGTCTAAGTCTATGTTTTAGTCAAAGGCAAGGACTTAGTCTTAGTCTAAGTCTAAGTCTAAGTCTAAGTCTTAGCCTTAGTCTAAGTCTTAGTCTAAAACTTAGTCTAAGTCTTAGTCAATTTCAAGGTCTTAATCAAAGGCTTAGTCTTAGTCAAAGTATAAGTCTTAGTTAAATCTTAGTCCAAGTCATTGTCAAGTCACAGTACATATCTTAGTCAAATGCTAAATCTTTGTCTTAGTTAATGTTTAAGTTTTAGTCAAGTCTTAGTCATTCCTAAGTCAAGTCCTAGTCAAGTCTAAGTCAAGTCTTAGTCGAGTCATGTGCCCTTGGATATCATAGACGTCGCATCAATGTTCCGGCGATTCTATAACGTCTATGTAACTAACGGAGGTGGTTCAGGGCCCATCTTGGCCAGATGGTAGTACCCTGTTTAGGCTCGCTCGTTCCTCGACACGGAATAAAACAGCACGAAACATGAAGATGAGCGGTAAAAAATAGACTACCTGCAGGGTAATTTGGGTGAGATTCAGAACGCGGACCGAAAGATTACGCTGGAGATTCGCAACCTGGATTGCCTTACCCAGGAGGACGAGGTGCAGGAGGCACTATCAGGTCTCATAAGTGAACCGGCAGAAAAGTGACGGTCCTTGGACCTAACAAGCGGGGGATGAAACTTGCCACGGTGCGTCTAGTCAAAATTAAATGAAAAATGATATTACCTCAAATTTTTTCGTTGAATCTGTATCCTAGCCCTATATAGACATATCTTATGAAGAAACGAAAATTGTAAGTTTAGCGCTTTCTTTTTAACGACGTCAATTACATTTTTTGATAATTTTTACATTTTTCAACATATTTTATATCATTTGAAACATAATTATATAATTGCGTAAAACCTTAAAAGTAAATATAGATCCAAGAGAGTGATGTATTTCACATTCAGTGAATGCTTTGTTATTGTTTAGTATCGGTTAGCCCCGCTAAGATTGATTTGACAACAACGAAACAATAATTTAATATAACATGTACATAATTACACTCTTGAAAAAGCGTAGTTATAAGTAAAGAGTATTGTAAACTAGAGTAGCCCTTAAAAGTTTAAAACTGCTGCCAAGTTGTATATTTTTTTATAATTTTGGTGCTCATTTCATGAACACTTTGCTTCCTCATAGAGGTAATAATTTAGAAATATATGAATAACTTTTCATAAATATGGTAAAAGTGATTGAATTTTTAGTCAATAAATGTATTTTTACATACCCTACAAGATAGTTATAATAGTTTAATAGTTAAACAAAAATTTTTTAACAAAAATGTTAAGAAGATGTCTTTTTCCACAATTTTTTATTTTTAAAATACCAACAATTTCGAAATTTATTATCGAATTAGCTTCAAAAGTAGGTCAATCGAAGCGTTTTTTAATGCTCTATAAGTTAGTATCGATAATTTGAAAGTTACTTCTACATTTTTCAACAAAATTTTCAAAAAAGTCTTATTTTCCAAAATTTTTGATTTTTAAAAGTTTATTGTCTCCGGTCAATATGGACAAAAAATGTTCAATTAGGGCTCAAAAGATGCGTCTAAAAAAACTTTACAAAATTATGGAAAAACATTTATAGGTATTCTAACATTTTTTTAAAGTTATGGGCAAAAAACTTTTTTTTGCAAAATTAAAAATAAAAAAAAATTCAGTTAAACTTTATTAATATATCAGAAAGTACTCTCACTTTATGTCCGCAGGTGAGATCTACAATTTAAAAAAAAATTCAACCCAAAAGCTTTTCATGATTTCGAGATATTTATGAAAATGTGATGTTTACACACACACACACATACGAAATTTTTAAAAAATGTCATTTTTGAACTCCTGAGGTTGAACAACATAAAGATATGTCAGAAAATCGAACTCGAAAAATTTTGGCATTACAATACTTCATCTATGAGGAAGTAAAATGATATAAAATATGTTGAAAAATGTAAAAATTATCAAAAAATGTAATTGACGTCGTTAAAAGAAAGCGCTAAACTTACAATTTTTGTTTCTTCATAAGATATGTCTATATAGGGTGTAACCAGACCTTTTTCAACAATAATAAATATCGTAAACAAATAGGTATAATTTGCTAAACACGGGAATATTTATAAACAAATGAAATTTTATAAACAGAATTATTAGTCACAAAATAAATAAACAAATAACAAAAATAAATACTTACGATAAGCCAAAGATTTGAGGTCCGAACAATAATTTAGAAATTAATAATAATATATTGACAAAATAATAAATAAAGGAATTTTTAAATAAACAAATTGTTGAGCGCCAGTCCTTTCTTGGGACAGTTTCAAAAGAAGCGGATACTAAATATCCAAAATAAACGCAATAATAGGTACTAAATACCAAAAATTCATAAATAAAAGCGAAAGCAAATAATAGAACTAAATTCTATAAAAGACAAAAAGAAAATTTATTATCAAATTCCTTGAATTCATAAATCTCAACATTAATATTAATTTCGATGCCGGTCGACTAGCAAAAGACGGAGGAGGGGGGATTCGAGAAAATCATATTCATAAATTTTATAATTAAATAACAATTTATTTTAACAATAAAAATTATCGAAATTTTATACAATAACATTATAATTATTTAACAAATTTCTCAGTATTTCTAGGTCAATAAATAAATAAATTGTGGTCAGCCAAAAATTATTATCAACGCAAAATTATAACTTATATCTAAAATGTTACACATACAATTGGGGAAAACAGGACAAAACAGTTTGTCAAAATCAATAAATTCCATACAACAAGGGACAAATTTTGTTGTAAATAGGATAAATTCCATTTCTTAAAATTAGGAATTTCTCGATAGAACCAAATATAAGGGACAAAATAATTAGTTAGCAATTATAAATAGAACAACTCTATTTATTAAATATATAGACTTTCTCAATAAAATCGGATATAAGGGACACGATAATTAATTAACAATTACAAATAGAACAACTCTATTTATTAAATATAGACTTTCTCAATAAAATCGGATATAAGGGACACGATAATTAATTAACAATTACAAATAGAACAACTCTATTTATTAATTATGGATTTTCTCAATAAAATCGAATATAAGGGACAAAATAATTAATTCATAATTATAAATAGAACAACTCTATTTATTAATTAGGGATTTTCTCAATAAAATCTGATATAAGGGAGGAATTTATTATAAATGAGGCAACTTCATTTACAATTTACACACAAAAAAAAATAATCATAGGGACGAAATTAACAACAATATAAATTTTGGTTTTTGGCTGAAATTATAATAAAAGAAAAACATAAGAAATACATGAGAAACTCTGGCAGCATGGTCGAGTGAGAGTAAAAGAAATTAACAGATTCTAAATCACACTTTTTAAATAAAATAATACTCTATTATAATTAAAACAACAGAAAATAATCACTTCAAATTTAAAACAAACAGGAAAATTAATAAATTAATACGCTTTAAAAATACACTCTCACTTGACCATGAGGCCGGCTGAACCACTTGTTACATTTCAAGAAAAAGGAAAATTTACATTTTACATACAAAAATAAAAGAAATTAGGGAGATATTGTGACCTGACTTACATTTTGCTATGCGACGCTCCACTCGAGAGATTTACAGCGTCAGCACACACACACAAATTATAATAAAAGAAAACTGGAAAATTTTGATGAGAGCTTCTTTGAAAATTGGCTTCCTTCGAAGGCGGTCAGATCCAGAGAGGACGATACGAATTTTCCTGATGAGCATGCTGCCTTGATTCCTCCCCTCCGTTCACCCCGCCGGTTACCATGGTCCCAAAACTTGTATTACTCCGCCGAAAACAGGAGCGTAATTACTGTCAAAAATAGTGACACCGGGGTATATTTAAGTTTGTAATTTCTCGCTTCCTGAGATTTTTACTTTTTAATTCTTATTTTCCTTATCGTCAACCTCCAAAATTCTCTTATTGCCATTGACAGAAAGGTAAATTGATTTCTAGAAAATCAAAGAGGGAAAATTGGGTTCAATGACATGAGAATTCGGGCCTGGGCAAAAGGTGTCTCTTTATGAAATAGAGAAATGACAGGGACCATCCTGTTCAATAGTCAATCTCTTAACATTTTTGAGATTCCAGTAAAATCTGGTAAATGTAGAAAATAATTCTAATTTACTCAAAGGGTTATTTGTGAGATGACTTTTGTGTAGGTTGAATTTAAAAGTGACAGGTATATCGAGTCAATTCGATTTTTATTTTGGTTGACGTTGTAGTTTTCTGCTGTGAGTGAACGGAAAGTCGAATCTGCGCAGGTGTGATGATCGTTCTTTTCTGCTCGTAAGGCGATTACCGGGAAACGTCTCGATTTTGAATTCGCTCGGAAGTTTTTCATGAAAAGGGAATACAATAATATAAATAAATAAATTCTATAAATAAATATTTTGACCAGAACTGAGAAATTGCTGCAGCTATTGTTGATCGGCGCGAGGGAGTTTGTTTGTTTACAATTTCATAAATTAATTTTGTTTATTAATTTCCTTAAAAATTTTGCCACGTCACAAGGGCTAGGATACAGAATCAACGAAAAAATTTGAGGTAATATCATTTTTCATTTAATTTTGACTAGACGCACGCAGTTGTGGTCACCGCCCAGAATCAGGCTGAAAAGCTGGAGGTGCTCGGACGCATAAAAATTGGTTTTATGTCATGCCCGATCAGAAGGAGGCTTATGATAGTGAGGTGTCATCGATGCCTCGGCTATGGTCACCTAGCAAGAGAAT
Source organism: Leptopilina heterotoma (assembly GCF_015476425.1). NCBI lineage: Eukaryota > Metazoa > Arthropoda > Insecta > Hymenoptera > Figitidae > Leptopilina > Leptopilina heterotoma. Next base: position 207,973 of record NW_025111081.1, on the reverse strand, counting down.
GTAACATGACGGATAGATCGATTGCAAGAGGAATGCTTCGTGCTTTTTGTGTAAGGAGAAGTTCCCAGAAACGGAAAACGTTCATCACGTTGCGGGAAGTGGAACTTGCAGGGTCTTCCGAACTGCCCTTGAGGAGGCGAAGAAGACTTTCGCAAGGGCCAAAAGTATAAAAAGGCGTAATTTCACACCATAACTTTTATGTCTTTAATCAGCTTTTTATTTTTGTTCTGTTTAATTTAAATTACTCTGTGATTTTCATTTGTCCTTTTACAATTTTAATTTATTTTGTGATTTTTATTTTTCCTTTTACAATTTTATCTTTTGAATTTTACTTTCAATATGGTTACTTTCTTGTTTCTGTTGCCTATATGTCTATTTACAATTTTATTTTTATATTTTTTTCTTACACTTTTTTAACATTGGTTTTTTTCATTGTTGTGTTGTGAATGCCGCTTTGACATTGAAATAGTTTTAAATTTGAACTAATGACGCAGGAGAACCGCAGAGAAAGAACAAAGTCGCATCAGCGACAGATTTGGAGCGCCACCCTCGAAGGCTAAAGTCTGACGACAGTTGCGAGGGAGGGTAAAGGTTTAGACTACATTTTCTTGACTGCTTTTTTCGACTGATCTGCTGCTGATGGTCTGGCTCTTTATATACCAAAATTTGCCTGTGTATTTTAGAAATTGTTCGGTTTGCCATGTATTTGAGGAACCGTTCGCTTTTCCATGCATTTTAGAAACCCTTTGTTATAGGAACACTTGTGGTGACTCATTATTAGATGGCACGTGTACATTCCCCATTACTCATGTTATTTAATAATTTATTACAAATTGTTATTTGTTAATTAATTGTTTAAATTTGTTATTATTTATTATTACAATTCTGTTGTTGTTGATATTTATTATTGTTTATTATTATTTGTTAAAGTTGTTGTTGAAATTTTTATAATTAACTATTTATATTACATTTTGTTATTATTTGCTAATATTTATTATTACAATTTATTATTGTTTATGTTTATTATTATTGTTTGTTATATTTATGTATTATTATTTATAATAATATGTAAATAACAATTAGTTATTAACTTTTATTATTATTAATTATTATTCTACATATTATTATCAATATTATTGAAAATAGGTTAAGGTGACGTAACACCTCCCCCTTCGAAAATTTGAAAATTAGAAAATGAAATTGAACAATTTCCAAATTCAAACTTGTATAAAACTTATTTAAATCGAAATGTTAAGTTAATTGTTACAATGTATTAGATTGATTCTTTATGAAATTACAATTAGTAAATTTAACTATTATACATGATTTTAAATTATTTAGATATTTGAGATTTTCTTTTTATCATATTTTTGATTTAATCGTATTAACATTATTTTCGCTCATTTTCTCTTAATTTCTTTTTTGTTTTGTAATTTTCAATGTAATTTTTGTCTTGTTCAATAGAACAAGTAGCAATTGTTTAAAGATTTTTAGTTCATGCTTTTTCTGTTATCTACTGGGTTAATAATTTTTTTTATTCGTACTTATACAATATTTGACTCTTTACACTACATAATATTTAAAATTTACACATGCAACTAAAAGAAAATTTTATTTGACTCGACTAAGTTACTTATATGAAAATATGTTTAATTGTTTGTATTGATAGCAAGATATTGAGTTTTACATTTTATGATAAGGTGCACTCGTTGGATCGAAGAGTTACACTCGAGATCCGTGATTTGGATTGCCTTACCCAAGAAGCCGAGGTGCAACAAGTGTTGTCGGAAGCGATAGGAAAGACAGGATGCAGGAAAGTGACGGTCTTAGCACCCAACCGCCGAGGGATGAAGCTCGCGGTTGTAGTCACCAACCCGGAAAAGGCAAACAGGCTGGGGAAATTGGGACACGTAAAAATTGGTTTTATGTGTTGCCCAATTAAAAAAAGAGTAATGGTCGTCCGGTGTCATCGATGCTTGGGATACGGTCATATTGGAGCGAAATGACAGAAGGTGGACAGATCGGATGCGTACTTTAAGTGCGGTGAAGCCGGTCACAGGTTCTCCAACTGTAAGAAGAGCCCATGTTGCTTTTTATGCAAGAAAAAGTTTGGCAATAAGGTGTCAACCACCCATATTGCAGGCAGCGGAGGATGCGGAGTGTTCAGGACGACCCTTGAGGATGCAATTACGATGCAATTTCGCAAATTGAAAAAAAAATGTTTGTTTAACCAAAAAAAAATTCCCAAAAATGACCAAAATAACCATTTTTTGGCTATTTAAGGCAATATTACAAGAAATCCTGACGTGATGGGTCATTTTGGAAATCGGATTCGTATTCTACGTCAAAAAAGCTATAAGAATCACCTACCACTTTTTCTGTAACAGAACTAAGCCAAAATTTGCAGGCCTGTGTTATTGATTTGACGTTGAAGTCGAAATAATGCAGTCCTCGGAAAAATAGAGATGTGTCCAGATGTGTCTCGCAGTAGAAATTATCTCGTTGAATGAACTTGACTTAGACGAGACTTGAAGAATACATTTGGTACTTGAAGAGATTTTTGGACTTTTTGACTAGCTTTAAAAAATTTCTAAGAGTTCGAAAAAAACAACAAAAATTTCGTTTTCTTACAGAAACCCTATTGAAGGCATGTTAAAAAAGTTTCGGAGATGAAATTATTTATTACAATTATTTTATTAAAAAAAAAGCCAACAGCACGCGGTATTCCCAAGCGGTCACCCATCCAAGTACTAACCGCGCCCAAAGATGCTTAACTTCAGTGATCGGACGAGAACTGGTTTTTTCATCGTGGTGTGGCCGTTGCCTGTGAACTCAAGTGTTGTAAAAGTTTCACATTAATACATGAGCAAACTGTCTAGATACTCTTTCTTGTAAATAACGTCTTTTTCGATTTTCACACGTTTCAAATAAGTACACTAGTAGCTTTCAATTTGAAATTCACTCAGTTTGAAGAAATTTTGCTTCCTCTCAAAGGAAGCCTTATAGTGATGTCGATTTCAGCGTTTCTTAGAATCAATTATTTTTACAAATTTTCAATTGCAGTATATCAAGAGGAAGAAATGTGTAAACTTATTTTTTTTCTGCAACTAGTAAGAAATGGTTGTTTTAACTATATAAATCATAAAAATAACAACTTTCAGAGGTTGTCTTTACTATATAAAAAAGTAAGCCTCGTTTCGTTTGCAACTAATACAAAATAGTTATTCTTACTAGCACTACTTAATCTTAGTTCCACTAACTGAGGAAGTGTAGTTAACCACTTGAGCGGCAGGGCGTCAGAATTGGCGTCAGCGTGCAAGTGACAGAAGCGGCAAAAATGCGAAAAAGGCGTCAAAATTTGACTACTATTTTCTCATTCTGTAAGGAGATTTATAATATCACAACAAAGTATTTTTCTTTCTTAAAGTGAAAGAACAGACCTGTAAGCAAAAAAAATGTTTTTTAAAATATTTAAATAAGTTTTCAAGGATCAAAGCTAACAATATTTAATAGTTTGATATTAGTGGCGTTTCAATTTCTACCACAAAAAGTCCAATTTTTCTTCACGAAATCGAAATATTTAAAAAAGCATTTTTTTGTTTAAAGATCTGCTCATTTACTTTAAAAAAGAAAAATACTTTGTTGTGATATTATAAATCTCCTTACAGAATGAGAAAATAGTAGTCAAATTTTGACGCCTTTTACGCATTTTTGCCGCTTCTGCCACTTGCACGCTGACGCCAATTCTGACGCACTGCCGCTCAAGTGGTTAAAATGCTGCTGTATATTGCAGTCTTAACTACTTTTTTGCAAACTACACATATGTGGTTCTTTTCACTATTCGCATTTCTTTCTGTGTACTAGGCACAAACAATATTCGTGAATTTTGAAAAGAAGAGCATTATGCATCAAATAATGTCTCGAATGTACGTATATGTGACTCACTATATTACTTACTGATTGATTGCACTTTAATGCTTTTATCATAAAACTATGTTATTGAAAAAATTATTCAAACGTAAAAAATATTTGGTGGCCCTGAAAAGGGCCGATTGTTTGGATGATGACGATGATGAGTAAATTAACCGCCGAAACCGTAAAGAGTACGGCCTTGACGCTTGAGAGCATAGACGACGTCCATGGCGGTGACGGTCTTCCTCTTGGCGTGTTCGGTGTAAGTGACGGCGTCACGGATCACGTTCTCAAGGAACACTTTCAAGACACCACGGGTCTCTTCGTAAATCAATCCTGAGATACGTTTCACTCCACCTCGACGAGCCAGACGACGGATGGCGGGCTTGGTGATACCTTGGATGTTATCACGCAACACTTTGCGATGGCGCTTTGCTCCTCCTTTTCCCAATCCCTTTCCTCCCTTTCCACGACCAGTCATTTTCACAGAGAATAAGGTTTACGTTCGAACAGAACAGAAAACAAACTCGGAATGATGCTAAGCAGTGGAAAGTGCACTGTTTTATTCCCTCTAGAGTTCCACTGCTCCCCTCCACAATCTGACCGACCAATCAGGATATCAATGTCCCCTTCCCCTTGACCAACGGTGCAAGAGCTTCAGAAAGCTATAAATATGTGCGTTCATATCGCCGAAATCATTTTCCAGTCGTCCCTCGTACTCTGAACTTCTAAGCAATGGCTCGTACCAAGCAAACCGCGCGCAAATCCACTGGTGGTAAAGCACCAAGGAAGCAACTCGCCACCAAGGCCGCTCGTAAGAGTGCGCCTGCAACCGGTGGAGTGAAGAAGCCCCATCGCTACAGGCCCGGAACCGTCGCTCTCCGTGAGATCCGACGCTACCAGAAGAGCACCGAGCTCCTCATCCGCAAACTGCCCTTCCAACGCTTGGTCCGTGAAATCGCTCAGGACTTCAAGACCGACCTGCGCTTCCAGAGCTCCGCCGTGATGGCCCTCCAGGAGGCCAGCGAGGCCTACCTCGTCGGTCTCTTCGAAGACACCAACTTGTGCGCCATCCACGCCAAGAGAGTCACCATCATGCCAAAAGACATCCAGTTGGCCCGTCGTATCCGAGGAGAACGCGCTTAAATTTCCTTGCCACTCTCAAAACACAATCGGCCCTTTTCAGGGCCAACAAATTTCTTACGTTGAAATATTTTTAATTCTTATACAAACTATTCCTTTCCTTACTATTCTATAAACAAACTTTTTTCGTATTGATTAACTATGGATAATAAATGAGAAATAGTTTTAAGTAGTGTAATAATTCACTATTTGGTTATTAGAAATATTACTAATTGAATCACTGATTTTGTAATATGAGAAAAAATTTTATGAAGATTTGATAAAGATATAAATTAATAATTAAAGCAAAAATTGTCCAGTGAAAATTTTATAAACACTCATTCATATGAAAAAAGGACAGCTTTTAGATTACATAATTTTATTATTTTCCAACTCATGATGTTTTCATCTATATTTCATCCCTATGATCAAAATTTATGTTGCAGCCGGACGTCAATTTTCTTTAACATTTTTCTTATAACTAAAAAATTTTATTTTTTATAAAACTAAAAATTAATATTAAAATCTATACTATACTGATTGTTAAATTGCATAAGAATAGATAAAAATTGTAAAAGAGAGTTGAAATTTGAATTCTTTTAAGAATTTTGGGGTTTACTAACAAATTTTAGTTTTAATGACGCAATGTAATTTTACATAGTGAGTAATGTTAAAAAATGTACCCGGAACAACGTAAATTCATATGGGTAAAATATTACTTGTGCGTCGCCATAATTATTTATACTTTATTAATTTAATAGAATTATTCAACATTAAAACAATAAATGTAAGATATTTATTTGTTTTTAATTGTACTCCATGTAAAAATTTAAAAACTAAGAATTTTAATTTTTTTAAACCGTAATAACAGGTATTCTAGAGAAAGTGAAAAACCTAATATTTACAGCACTCAAACATACACTTGGCTGTTATCAAATCAATCATTCAAAGTACATTTTTTTACAAAAAAATATTCTAGAAACTTATTAAATTTGATATAAATGATGTTGAAAATTTGTTTACAACTTTTTATTATTGGTCTAGACAATGTACTCCATTGTGTGCCGAAAGTAAGAACTTATACCCGAATTGAGGCTACTTTACCTCATTCAATTTATAATTCAAAGTAAAATAAGTTTTATATTAATAGTGTAAATTTCCTTCCGAATGTTTTTAATAAATTTCAAAAATTTGATCCATGGAAGGTAAAAATAACATAAATAAAATAAATTTATGTCATATTTTTTGTTTATTTAAAAACAGCAACTTTAAAAGTTGAATAATTAAATACATCAATACAAATTAAGTTGCAGATATTATCTGCAACATTTCAGATAATTCATTTCATTAACATCAGAATATACAGTTATTCTTCTCTTATAAATTAGAAACTTTGTTTCAATCAATACAACAGATGTGACTTGTTAAATATACTGTCTATATAGCGAAACATAGAAATTTTTCTGCACATCGAATTATAGAACTTGTGGTAAAGAATAACTTAAATTGCAAACAATCAAAGAACACGAATTCAAAAAATAATTTAATAATTTTAACGAAACGCATCTGCTACGAAAAATTATGCATTAGATAAAAGACAATTTGTCAAGATAATCAGACTAAACGTTACTAAAGCATATAATATTATAGTCATTTTGTTATTATACCATAAAATATGATTAAAAAAAATTTAAATACAATTCAACTAAAATTAAGGAAAAGGAAAAGGAAAAAATATCTTGAATGTTGCCAGAATATATATCTATATCTCATGCATTTACGTCTAAATGGCAGTACAAAATTTCTGCAAAAAAGAAATATTGTTTAAAAATATACGAAATCGCATATTAGTGATAATAATAAATTGTTCAGAAATTTTTTATTATTCAACTACACATTAATCCACGCGCCACCAAACTACATTGAGAGCTAGAACTCAAAACAAAATTAAACTGCTCTCAATGTCTTTAGTTTATATTTACTAATAAAATAAGTTAAATACTCCACAAGAGTGATAACCAAAGCGTTGATATTAAAACTGAAATATTTAAAACTTTAATTTGTCAGTATATTTTTAACAATTTTCCAAACTTGTAACGTCCGTTCACTTATAGCAGAGGCCCGGAAAGTATTGATTTTTGCAAGAAACTACCACAAGATTAAAGAATATTTTTAAAGAACCGAGGAAGACAATATTCGTGCAAGTGAAATTCAATATATTATCAAAACGATAAGTATAATTTAATCATTAAAAAATATAAAATCTTTGAATGTGGTTCGCAAGTTAGCGACAATTTAAACGGCAGACGCCCAACGAGCGTCGGGGTCTTTCTTCAACGTTCGTGCGTTTTACTAACACCCGACTCTCTTCGAAAAATGGTCACTTCAGTCTCACAAGTCACGTTGAGAGCATCACTGAGTTTACTTGAACTTTTTTGAAAACTATCTCCACGAAATGGCAGACAAAGTAGAATCCCCAGCCGCACCTGCAGTGGCGACTCCGAAGAAAGCAGCCAAGGCGCAGAAGCCCCGCGCCAAGGCCAGTCACCCGCCAGCGTCGGAGATGGTGAACGCGGCCATCGCCACTTTGAAGGAGAGAGGCGGCTCTTCGCTCCAAGCCATCAAGAAGTACATCGCCGCCACCTACAAAGTCGACGTCGAGAAGCAGGCTCCCTTCATCAGAAAGTACCTGAAGGCTGCAGTCGCCAGCAAGGCTCTGATCCAGACCAAGGGCAAGGGCGCTGCAGGGTCCTTCAAGTTGAACGTCGCCAAGGCCGAGGGCAAGGCCAAAGCCAAGCCCAAGACCAAGACTGCCGCCAAACCCAAAGCTGCTGCAGCACCAAAGGCCAAGAAAGCAGCTTCTCCGAAGAAGGCCGTGGCAGCCAAGACCAAGAAAGCCGTCGCCGAGAAGAAGAAAACCCCGAAGGTTGCGGCCAAGCCACCGAAGGCCAAGTCCACCACCGCCAAACCCAAGGTGACCAAGGCTGCTCCCAAGAAGGCGGCCAAAGCTTCGCCCAAGAAGGCTGCAGCGCCCAAAGCGAAGAAGCCCGCGGCAAAGAGGGTTGCCAAGAAGTAAAGTGAAAAGAAGTTGATATTGGATGATTGAAAACAAACGGCCCTTTTCAGGGCCACCAATTGCTTTTTACGAAAGAATTTTCTTTGTCTCAAACAAATATTTAGAATAGTAGTCAAGTCCGAAATAATTAATAATAATTTAATTCTTATATTTATCAAAATTTTAAAAAAGTACTACAATAGGCGATTCCACGTTACCTTTTAGTATCCATTCTAATTTAGGATGGAAATATTTTTTTTCTGTTTACAAAAAAATGGTAAATCTGTATTTTTTTATTAGTAGACAAATTTTTAGGTTGTACATTTAAAAGAATTTAATTTTCTAAAAGTAGACTTATTCACAATTATTTATAACTCTAAAACTACCTATTGAATTTAGAAAATTCTGACAAAAACTTCATCTCTAAATCAATTATTTTTAAATAATTTTCCGAAAGTTCTACTAGAATAAATTTAATTAAAATTATTAAATTATTATTTAAAAATTGAGTTTTTGTATTTTTAAATAATATAATATAAAAAATCAATTTTTTATAGTCCTTGTCACTGTAAAAATATTTAAATTTTTGGAAAATATAAATAAAAAAGTTGTGAATCCAGATGTTGATTACATGAATATTTTGCCTTCTCTTTACGGTGAGCAAAAAAAAATTTCCTCCACGAGGAAGCAAAGCAATTGAACTTTTGAACAATTTTAATTATAAATTTTATTTTACTTTGTTCAAAGATAATTGAATCTTAAAAATTGTAATAAAACAATGGTAAGAATTAGGTTTTCCAAAATAATTGAATTTGTTCAAATGTAATTTTTTGTATATGTATTTAAATATTAATATTTTTAAAATATTATTGTATCTCGTTTTCAGGTATTACACGTACTTTAAAAACCGCACCGACTTTAACTTAAAAATAAAGTCTTTCTTTTTCGAAAATGAGAAATAAAGCAAAATGTCAGTGGTGTCCCTTGTCAGTGGTGTCCCCTCAAAATTCTGTTTCTTGCAGCTTATTATTTTATTTTTAATAAATTTGTGTTAAATTTACTCCTTATAGGGTAAGTGTACCAATTGCCGAGGGTGTTCCATTTGTCGATGTTACCATGGTAATAACCAAAAAATATTGTCTAAAATGTCTCATTTGTTTGTTTATATAATATTAATATATTTTTTTCACATTTATAACGCATAAAAAATTAATATTTATTACTTTTTTTCATTTACAATGTGCTACACTGTTTAAATAAAATTCAAAGTTTGTTTACTCGACAACAGGAACCATCCTCGACAATTGGTACGTTTACCCTATGCAGTTAATGAAGATATGATACTGAATTGTAATTTATAGGCTGATTTTATTCTCACTATTAAAAAAAAATTATCAGTGAAATCTTTCAAAAATGTCAGTGGTGTCTCTCAATGTTCATATGTCTTTTTAGTCTTCAAAAGTATATTAATTTATGGCAGAACTCATTACAAATATTTTTTAAGTCTTGTTGAAACATTCATTATTGTAATTTGAAATATTTTAACTTTTTAAAGTTGTAAGAATTTATTTGAGAAAAGAATAAACGAAAACAGAAAATTTCTTATCATTTCTGCCTATCGTTTTTCACATGGTGAAAATTAAAATTTGCTTCCACCTGCTCGACCACTATTATTTTTGTCCATCATATATTCTAGTCAACCAAAATAGAGTATCGTTAAGTTCAAAATCCAACATCGAAAAATCAAAGTTAGTAGGATCAAAAATGACATTTTAAATTTAATCACCCGTATACGCACATATAACTCACACACACATATATTTCTCTCTCTCTCTCTCTCTCTCTCTATATTTGATATTTCTCTGTCCTGTAAAACATTCTATATTATATGTAGTATTTAATACTTGTTGCTGTTATAAAAAGATAATATTTATTTAATAGTAAGTATATTAGTTAAAAATTATTGCTTTTTTATTCGTGTTTGAATGTATAAGCAACATGTGAAAATTGTTAGGTTATGTTATTGCAAACGTCACCGAGTTGTACGCGTTCCGTTCCTTGAAACCATCCAGAGAAATATATGTGTGTGTGTGAGTTATATGTGCGTACAGGCAAGTAAGATTGTGTTGTATAAAGTCCGCCTGAAAATCAGTCGGAGTTCGAGCGATTCTTATAAGAAGAATCTAATACTTTTATAGCACGTTCTCTTTGTATTTATAATAAAGATTTCGTGCAAAATTAGCTACTGTCTCTTATGCTTATTGCATTTAAAGTATTTTTACAATAAGTATATGAATCCATGCTAAAAATATAAGAGAAACGTTAAGCAATTTAAGTAATGTGCTCTTTCGAGTAATATTAGCAGCAGATTTCTCTCCGTGCTGTTACTGAGTAACTTCTAATAATATTTAACATAAAGTAAATGTCACATAATTCAGATAGAAAAAGAAATTTTTCAAAATAATTCAAATGAAAAATAAACAATGCATGTAACTCAATTGTTCAAACGTAAAAAATATTTGATGGCCCTGAAAAGGGCCGATTGTTTTGTGTGAGGATGAGTATATGGATAATTTAAGCTTTCTTTTCGGTCTTTTTTGGCAAAAGAACAGCTTGGATGTTGGGGAGAACACCACCCTGGGCGATGGTGACTCCAGAGAGGAGCTTGTTCAATTCCTCGTCGTTCCTGATAGCGAGTTGGAGATGACGGGGAATGATTCTCGACTTCTTGTTGTCACGAGCTGCGTTTCCGGCCAACTCCAAAACTTCAGCAGCCAAGTATTCCATCACAGCTGCGAGGTACACTGGAGCACCTGCACCAACACGCTCGGCGTAGTTTCCTTTGCGCAAAAGCCGATGGATACGACCGACTGGGAACTGGAGTCCGGCCCGGTTGGAGCGGGTCTTTGACTTTCCCTTGGTTTTGCCACCTTTGCCACGTCCTGACATTTTCGATTTAGTTTTAGATTAACGATGTGAACACAACGAAAAATACGAAGCGAATGATGTTTTGCGCCTGAAATCCGCCTATTTACGCTCTCTCCACAGGTCACGCCCACAACTGCGCTCCCCTCTCTTCGTCGTGAGTGGCAGATGGTTGCAGTGAGTCCCCGCACCAATCAGAATGTAGGAGCACGACTGTAAGAGAATGTAAATAGGGCAGTTTCCGCTGCTTAATGTCAATTCGCTTTGTGTTCTCTTCGAGTTCAGACGTTCTTTCTCTGAAAACAACCATGCCTCCTAAAGCAAGTGGCAAAGCCGTGAAGAAAGCCGGCAAGGCTCAAAAGAATATTACCAAGACCGACAAGAAGAAGAAGCGCAAGAGGAAGGAAAGCTATGCCATCTACATCTACAAAGTGTTGAAGCAAGTGCACCCCGACACTGGAGTCTCCAGCAAGGCCATGAGCATCATGAATTCGTTCGTGAACGACATCTTCGAGCGCATCGCTGCCGAATCCTCCCGCTTGGCACACTACAACAAGAGGTCCACCATCACCTCCCGGGAGATCCAAACTGCCGTCAGGCTTCTCCTTCCTGGTGAACTCGCCAAGCACGCCGTCTCCGAAGGCACCAAGGCTGTCACCAAGTACACCAGCTCCAAATAATTCATCTCATTCTTCTTCTTCTTCACAAACAATCGGCCCTTTTCAGGGCCAACAAATATTTTTACGAAAGAATTATTTGGTTTCCAAATGTGTTGCAGTACTATAGGGCTACCTTTCTGAAGAGTCGTATGTAGAAATTTAAAATTTCATTGTATCCAGTTGAAAATTAGTCCAGTCGTCCTTTGAAAAATGGCATTTTTTTATGACAAAATTGATACTTCACATTTGACTGTAGGTTCATATAGTGTGGGATGGTAGTATGAATATGTGTATATATTTCACACTCGAGATTTTTCCAGCTGCGCGTTATAAACAATGTCAAAGGTGATAGGTCATAGGTTAAAATTGGTTCATTTGTTTACTTGCAAGTAGATTTAAACCACTAAAAATGGCACTTTCATAATTGTTTAATAACTTGAATAAAAGTTAACTAATTCTTTCGGTATTCTTCAAAAATATGCCTCTCAGGACCCTTAAGATGTGTGCGAAATTTGGCATCCATTTTTTCTTTAGGGTTGGGATTATATGTTTTATTTTTAAAATATTATTCTTTTCTCCATTTTGTTTAACTCAGCCAACAAATAGAAAAATTGATTTTGAAAATAGGAGGAGTTTGTTTCTTATTTTTATTCGTCTAAAGCGTCTATTTTTTCTTTGGGGGTTGGGATTATGTTCTAAAGAGAAAAAGGAGACTTTTGCCCAAGAAAAAATATTTTATTCGAAATATTTGGTTTCGAAAAAAGTAAAAAAAAAAAATCAAAACCCGCGGTTCGTCAGGACCGCGGGTATACAAATGTACAGAAATAAATAAATAACACGAATAATTTTATACCAATTTTTTTTCCTTTATCGGAAATTAAAGAAGGATTATTGCATTTTAAAATTTGACCGTTGTGAATTTTTTAAATAAATTTTTAATAGCCAGCGTTCTCACCCGCCCGTATCAGAAAACTGAAAAATGTGAAAATTCGAAAAAAAAATTCAAATGTCGATAAAATTTAAATCCGAGCTAATCTAGCAAAACTGAAATAGGTTTTTGCTAGTTTCGATAAGTACTTTCGGAAACTGAAGTCAAAACTTAGTGCACATTTGATGTGTAGCACTGTGTAATGCACAACAATTGCAGACAGCCGCGAGCGAAGCGAGCCATTTGCGCGAGCTAGCCTGACCCAAAAACTTAAAAAAAAAAAATTAATGTTCTATGAAAAAATGTTGTAGAGAAAAGTTGTTTGTATTTTTCTAATCTAAAGTAATATAAAGTTAAAAATAATGAAATTTGAAAAAATTGAATTTTCAAAATTTTGAAACTACTGTAGTTTGCGTACTAACTTTGTGCATGCAAAGTTGCAAGTTGATGCAATAAGTTTTTCAAGAGTTATCGTAGGGACACCATTGTGTCTACAGACAGACACTTTTTCTAGACCATGTTTTTCGGACTCAGGGGACCCCAAAACGTCGAGATTTCATAAAATTAGGGAAAGTCAATTTTCGACCAAAACTAATACTTTCTCAAGTGATGAGAATGTAAAAACTGTTTTTCTCAAAGAAATTTATAAAAAAAATTTTGTTTTATATTGTTTTTACCGAAATTTATACACAATAAAATCTAAGAATAATTAAATGAAATAAAATCAATTTTATCTGTTTAATTCCTAATTTTATCTTATCTTGTATCATTTCCTCATAATTGAAATATATTATTTTGATTTACACTAAAATATAGATAATAATTAATAAACATTTAATTCCAAAATAATATCCTTTTACAAAAAACAATATCAAACAAAACTTTTTTATGACTTTGATTTAGAAACACTTAAACGCAATTTTTTATTACATACACATTTGAAAAATCCTAACGCTTGGGGGTACGAACCTACGCCTAACCGAATATTTACGCACCGAAATCACGCACGCTAACCACTATGCTACGCTCGCATGGAACTCTCAAATCTTAAATGCTTTCAAGTCTCACTAGTTAAAATGAAAATTGTAAAATTACTACGCGGCAATAGGCAATTTGGAAATACGAACTGATGTAATACCGGTATATTTTCAATACTTTACTGAATGTGTATTTATGAATATTTCAATATTTCGTTTAAAAAAAAATGTTATATTTTTATTATTATGTTTTTTAATATTTTATTACATAATATATCGAATAATATGAACATAACTTCACTGCAAAACAATTTATAACATATAAGTAATAGTATTAAATTGAATAAAATTTTAATGCACAACACATTTTTTTAATTATTTAATTTGCAGAAAAGTGTCAATAAATAATTACTTAATATATTGTTTAACTTAAAAAGAGATTATTAATTAATTAATAATAAATTAATTAATAATAATCTCTTTTTTATATATTGTATTTAATATGTTATTTATTGTAGGCATTATAATATATTGATCACATTTTCTTTCAAGTTAAATATATTTTACTTCTTTCAAATTAATATATTATTTATTAAAAATTATTTATTTAATTGCACATTAATAAAGTTGGATTTTTATATATATATATATATATAATGAAAAAATTAAGTTTCTTATATTCTTCCTTTGCATGAATACTATTAATTTATTTATTGGTTAACTAATAATAATATTATAATAAATGCAATTAGTTATTGTAATAATTAATTATAATAATAAAATAAATTTATGATTATACTAATAATGTAAACTATAACAATAAATGACGAGATCCGCAGTCGGATCCGCCCCAGCACCGAGCCAGTACAGACCTAACATCCGTCATTCTTCCGACGCGCGTAGAAGAATGAAATCTTCAGGCGGAACAAATCCAGTACCGCGCCAGTACTGACGAAAGTAGAAAGGCGGATCCAAAAGTCGGAGCCTAATCTGTTCCGCGCCGGTTGCATTTTAGGATCCGAATCGGTACAGACCATCGGTGCTGGCGGTCCGTACGGGCGCGGATCCCAGGCGGTTGTATAATCCGACATTCGTCCGACTTTTCCTCCTGGGGAATTCTGTCGTGCTGCTGCCGCATCTCTCCGAGTCCCCACTCCACCGTCGCAAGCGAGTTAAATAGTAAACTCCACTTTGACTCGAGTTTTCATTGTCAAATAATTTGTTCAAATGTTTGTAAATTTTTTAACGGATAATATAACTAATAAATTAATAAATTATCGAAGAACCAAGTTAAAATATTAATAAACAAATACTCAGGATTTTAATTAAAAAATAAAATTTTCTCCCACCCCTTTAGTGCGAGGTCAAAATTTTTTTTTGAAAATTTGCAGAAAAATATTTCTAATTGATAGGCGTTTGTCCGAAATTGATTAAGTTAAAATTGTCGCTACTGGGTTTAATTGTTTATCAGCAAAAATTTACTCCCTCCAGGAAACCAGTTTTTTTGCAAAAATTCAATTTGCCACAAATTGTGATTGATAGATTGGCATTTCCAGAAGAGAATCCGACAAAAAAAACTGATTTTCATCAGGCCAAAAATGTAGAAATTCCTTTGAAAAAAATTATGTTTTTTGTTAACAAATGGGATTTTTCATAAACTATTTATCCGATCGGATCCAAATTTCGCACACATCTTAAGGGTCCTGAGAGGCATATTTTTGAAGAATACCGAAAGAATTAGTTAACTTTTATTCAAGTTATTAAACAATTATGAAAGTGCCATTTTTAGTGGTTTAAATCTACTTGCAAGTAAACAAATGAACCAATTTTAACCTATGACCTATCACCTTTGACATTGTTTATAACGCGCAGCTGGAAAAATCTCGAGTGTGAAATATATACACATATTCATACTACCATCCCACACTATATGAACCTACAGTCAAATGTGAAGTATCAATTTTGTCATAAAAAAATGCCATTTTTCAAAGGACGACTGGACTAATTTTCAACTGGATACAATGAAATTTTAAATTTCTACATACGACTCTTCAGAAAGGTAGCCCTATAGTACTGCAACACATTTGGAAACCAAATAATTCTTTCGTAAAAATATTTGTTGGCCCTGAAAAGGGCCGATTGTTTGTGAAGAAGAAGAAGAATGAGATGAATTATTTGGAGCTGGTGTACTTGGTGACAGCCTTGGTGCCTTCGGAGACGGCGTGCTTGGCGAGTTCACCAGGAAGGAGAAGCCTGACGGCAGTTTGGATCTCCCGGGAGGTGATGGTGGACCTCTTGTTGTAGTGTGCCAAGCGGGAGGATTCGGCAGCGATGCGCTCGAAGATGTCGTTCACGAACGAATTCATGATGCTCATGGCCTTGCTGGAGACTCCAGTGTCGGGGTGCACTTGCTTCAACACTTTGTAGATGTAGATGGCATAGCTTTCCTTCCTCTTGCGCTTCTTCTTCTTGTCGGTCTTGGTAATATTCTTTTGAGCCTTGCCGGCTTTCTTCACGGCTTTGCCACTTGCTTTAGGAGGCATGGTTGTTTTCAGAGAAAGAACGTCTGAACTCGAAGAGAACACAAAGCGAATTGACATTAAGCAGCGGAAACTGCCCTATTTACATTCTCTTACAGTCGTGCTCCTACATTCTGATTGGTGCGGGGACTCACTGCAACCATCTGCCACTCACGACGAAGAGAGGGGAGCGCAGTTGTGGGCGTGACCTGTGGAGAGAGCGTAAATAGGCGGATTTCAGGCGCAAAACATCATTCGCTTCGTATTTTTCGTTGTGTTCACATCGTTAATCTAAAACTAAATCGAAAATGTCAGGACGTGGCAAAGGTGGCAAAACCAAGGGAAAGTCAAAGACCCGCTCCAACCGGGCCGGACTCCAGTTCCCAGTCGGTCGTATCCATCGGCTTTTGCGCAAAGGAAACTACGCCGAGCGTGTTGGTGCAGGTGCTCCAGTGTACCTCGCAGCTGTGATGGAATACTTGGCTGCTGAAGTTTTGGAGTTGGCCGGAAACGCAGCTCGTGACAACAAGAAGTCGAGAATCATTCCCCGTCATCTCCAACTCGCTATCAGGAACGACGAGGAATTGAACAAGCTCCTCTCTGGAGTCACCATCGCCCAGGGTGGTGTTCTCCCCAACATCCAAGCTGTTCTTTTGCCAAAAAAGACCGAAAAGAAAGCTTAAATTATCCATATACTCATCCTCACACAAAACAATCGGCCCTTTTCAGGGCCATCAAATATTTTTTACGTTTGAACAATTGAGTTACATGCATTGTTTATTTTTCATTTGAATTATTTTGAAAAATTTCTTTTTCTATCTGAATTATGTGACATTTACTTTATGTTAAATATTATTAGAAGTTACTCAGTAACAGCACGGAGAGAAATCTGCTGCTAATATTACTCGAAAGAGCACATTACTTAAATTGCTTAACGTTTCTCTTATATTTTTAGCATGGATTCATATACTTATTGTAAAAATACTTTAAATGCAATAAGCATAAGAGACAGTAGCTAATTTTGCACGAAATCTTTATTATAAATACAAAGAGAACGTGCTATAAAAGTATTAGATTCTTCTTATAAGAATCGCTCGAACTCCGACTGATTTTCAGGCGGACTTTATACAACACAATCTTACTTGCCTGTACGCACATATAACTCACACACACACATATATTTCTCTGGATGGTTTCAAGGAACGGAACGCGTACAACTCGGTGACGTTTGCAATAACATAACCTAACAATTTTCACATGTTGCTTATACATTCAAACACGAATAAAAAAGCAATAATTTTTAACTAATATACTTACTATTAAATAAATATTATCTTTTTATAACAGCAACAAGTATTAAATACTACATATAATATAGAATGTTTTACAGGACAGAGAAATATCAAATATAGAGAGAGAGAGAGAGAGAGAGAGAAATATATGTGTGTGTGAGTTATATGTGCGTATACGGGTGATTAAATTTAAAATGTCATTTTTGATCCTACTAACTTTGATTTTTCGATGTTGGATTTTGAACTTAACGATACTCTATTTTGGTTGACTAGAATATATGATGGACAAAAATAATAGTGGTCGAGCAGGTGGAAGCAAATTTTAATTTTCACCATGTGAAAAACGATAGGCAGAAATGATAAGAAATTTTCTGTTTTCGTTTATTCTTTTCTCAAATAAATTCTTACAACTTTAAAAAGTTAAAATATTTCAAATTACAATAATGAATGTTTCAACAAGACTTAAAAAATATTTGTAATGAGTTCTGCCATAAATTAATATACTTTTGAAGACTAAAAAGACATATGAACATTGAGGGACACCACTGACATTTTTGAAAGATTTCACTGATAATTTTTTTTTAATAGTGAGAATAAAATCAGCCTATAAATTACAATTCAGTATCATATCTTCATTAACTGCATAGGGTAAACGTACCAATTGTCGAGGATGGTTCCTGTTGTCGAGTAAACAAACTTTGAATTTTATTTAAACAGTGTAGCA
The DNA here is from genome assembly GCF_015476425.1 of Leptopilina heterotoma. Classification (NCBI taxonomy): domain Eukaryota; kingdom Metazoa; phylum Arthropoda; class Insecta; order Hymenoptera; family Figitidae; genus Leptopilina; species Leptopilina heterotoma. The sequence continues at coordinate 189,860 of NW_025111081.1, read as the reverse complement.
CATTGTAAATGAAAAAAAGTAATAAATATTAATTTTTTTATGCGTTATAAATGTGAAAAAAATATATTAATATTATATAAACAAACAAATGAGACATTTTAGACAATATTTTTTGGTTATTACCATGGTAACATCGACAAATGGAACACCCTCGGCAATTGGTACACTTACCCTATAAGGAGTAAATTTAACACAAATTTATTAAAAATAAAATAATAAGCTGCAAGAAACAGAATTTTGAGGGGACACCACTGACAAGGGACACCACTGACATTTTGCTTTATTTCTCATTTTCGAAAAAGAAAGACTTTATTTTTAAGTTAAAGTCGGTGCGGTTTTTAAAGTACGTGTAATACCTGAAAACGAGATACAATAATATTTTAAAAATATTAATATTTAAATACATATACAAAAAATTACATTTGAACAAATTCAATTATTTTGGAAAACCTAATTCTTACCATTGTTTTATTACAATTTTTTAAGATTCAATTATCTTTGAACAAAGTAAAATAAAATTTATAATTAAAATTGTTCAAAAGTTCAATTGCTTTGCTTCCTCGTGGAGGAAATTTTTTTTTGCTCACCGTAAAGAGAAGGCAAAATATTCATGTAATCAACATCTGGATTCACAACTTTTTTATTTATATTTTCCAAAAATTTAAATATTTTTACAGTGACAAGGACTATAAAAAATTGATTTTTTATATTATATTATTTAAAAATACAAAAACTCAATTTTTAAATAATAATTTAATAATTTTAATTAAATTTATTCTAGTAGAACTTTCGGAAAATTATTTAAAAATAATTGATTTAGAGATGAAGTTTTTGTCAGAATTTTCTAAATTCAATAGGTAGTTTTAGAGTTATAAATAATTGTGAATAAGTCTACTTTTAGAAAATTAAATTCTTTTAAATGTACAACCTAAAAATTTGTCTACTAATAAAAAAATACAGATTTACCATTTTTTTGTAAACAGAAAAAAAATATTTCCATCCTAAATTAGAATGGATACTAAAAGGTAACGTGGAATCGCCTATTGTAGTACTTTTTTAAAATTTTGATAAATATAAGAATTAAATTATTATTAATTATTTCGGACTTGACTACTATTCTAAATATTTGTTTGAGACAAAGAAAATTCTTTCGTAAAAAGCAATTGGTGGCCCTGAAAAGGGCCGTTTGTTTTCAATCATCCAATATCAACTTCTTTTCACTTTACTTCTTGGCAACCCTCTTTGCCGCGGGCTTCTTCGCTTTGGGCGCTGCAGCCTTCTTGGGCGAAGCTTTGGCCGCCTTCTTGGGAGCAGCCTTGGTCACCTTGGGTTTGGCGGTGGTGGACTTGGCCTTCGGTGGCTTGGCCGCAACCTTCGGGGTTTTCTTCTTCTCGGCGACGGCTTTCTTGGTCTTGGCTGCCACGGCCTTCTTCGGAGAAGCTGCTTTCTTGGCCTTTGGTGCTGCAGCAGCTTTGGGTTTGGCGGCAGTCTTGGTCTTGGGCTTGGCTTTGGCCTTGCCCTCGGCCTTGGCGACGTTCAACTTGAAGGACCCTGCAGCGCCCTTGCCCTTGGTCTGGATCAGAGCCTTGCTGGCGACTGCAGCCTTCAGGTACTTTCTGATGAAGGGAGCCTGCTTCTCGACGTCGACTTTGTAGGTGGCGGCGATGTACTTCTTGATGGCTTGGAGCGAAGAGCCGCCTCTCTCCTTCAAAGTGGCGATGGCCGCGTTCACCATCTCCGACGCTGGCGGGTGACTGGCCTTGGCGCGGGGCTTCTGCGCCTTGGCTGCTTTCTTCGGAGTCGCCACTGCAGGTGCGGCTGGGGATTCTACTTTGTCTGCCATTTCGTGGAGATAGTTTTCAAAAAAGTTCAAGTAAACTCAGTGATGCTCTCAACGTGACTTGTGAGACTGAAGTGACCATTTTTCGAAGAGAGTCGGGTGTTAGTAAAACGCACGAACGTTGAAGAAAGACCCCGACGCTCGTTGGGCGTCTGCCGTTTAAATTGTCGCTAACTTGCGAACCACATTCAAAAGATTTTATATTTTTTAATGATTAAATTATACTTATCGTTTTGATAATATATTGAATTTCACTTGCACGAATATTGTCTTCCTCGGTTCTTTAAAAATATTCTTTAATCTTGTGGTAGTTTCTTGCAAAAATCAATACTTTCCGGGCCTCTGCTATAAGTGAACGGACGTTACAAGTTTGGAAAATTGTTAAAAATATACTGACAAATTAAAGTTTTAAATATTTCAGTTTTAATATCAACGCTTTGGTTATCACTCTTGTGGAGTATTTAACTTATTTTATTAGTAAATATAAACTAAAGACATTGAGAGCAGTTTAATTTTGTTTTGAGTTCTAGCTCTCAATGTAGTTTGGTGGCGCGTGGATTAATGTGTAGTTGAATAATAAAAAATTTCTGAACAATTTATTATTATCACTAATATGCGATTTCGTATATTTTTAAACAATATTTCTTTTTTGCAGAAATTTTGTACTGCCATTTAGACGTAAATGCATGAGATATAGATATATATTCTGGCAACATTCAAGATATTTTTTCCTTTTCCTTTTCCTTAATTTTAGTTGAATTGTATTTAAATTTTTTTTAATCATATTTTATGGTATAATAACAAAATGACTATAATATTATATGCTTTAGTAACGTTTAGTCTGATTATCTTGACAAATTGTCTTTTATCTAATGCATAATTTTTCGTAGCAGATGCGTTTCGTTAAAATTATTAAATTATTTTTTGAATTCGTGTTCTTTGATTGTTTGCAATTTAAGTTATTCTTTACCACAAGTTCTATAATTCGATGTGCAGAAAAATTTCTATGTTTCGCTATATAGACAGTATATTTAACAAGTCACATCTGTTGTATTGATTGAAACAAAGTTTCTAATTTATAAGAGAAGAATAACTGTATATTCTGATGTTAATGAAATGAATTATCTGAAATGTTGCAGATAATATCTGCAACTTAATTTGTATTGATGTATTTAATTATTCAACTTTTAAAGTTGCTGTTTTTAAATAAACAAAAAATATGACATAAATTTATTTTATTTATGTTATTTTACCTTCCATGGATCAAATTTTTGAAATTTATTAAAAACATTCGGAAGGAAATTTACACTATTAATATAAAACTTATTTTACTTTGAATTATAAATTGAATGAGGTAAAGTAGCCTCAATTCGGGTATAAGTTCTTACTTTCGGCACACAATGGAGTACATTGTCTAGACCAATAATAAAAAGTTGTAAACAAATTTTCAACATCATTTATATCAAATTTAATAAGTTTCTAGAATATTTTTTTGTAAAAAAATGTACTTTGAATGATTGATTTGATAACAGCCAAGTGTATGTTTGAGTGCTGTAAATATTAGGTTTTTCACTTTCTCTAGAATACCTGTTATTACGGTTTAAAAAAATTAAAATTCTTAGTTTTTAAATTTTTACATGGAGTACAATTAAAAACAAATAAATATCTTACATTTATTGTTTTAATGTTGAATAATTCTATTAAATTAATAAAGTATAAATAATTATGGCGACGCACAAGTAATATTTTACCCATATGAATTTACGTTGTTCCGGGTACATTTTTTAACATTACTCACTATGTAAAATTACATTGCGTCATTAAAACTAAAATTTGTTAGTAAACCCCAAAATTCTTAAAAGAATTCAAATTTCAACTCTCTTTTACAATTTTTATCTATTCTTATGCAATTTAACAATCAGTATAGTATAGATTTTAATATTAATTTTTAGTTTTATAAAAAATAAAATTTTTTAGTTATAAGAAAAATGTTAAAGAAAATTGACGTCCGGCTGCAACATAAATTTTGATCATAGGGATGAAATATAGATGAAAACATCATGAGTTGGAAAATAATAAAATTATGTAATCTAAAAGCTGTCCTTTTTTCATATGAATGAGTGTTTATAAAATTTTCACTGGACAATTTTTGCTTTAATTATTAATTTATATCTTTATCAAATCTTCATAAAATTTTTTCTCATATTACAAAATCAGTGATTCAATTAGTAATATTTCTAATAACCAAATAGTGAATTATTACACTACTTAAAACTATTTCTCATTTATTATCCATAGTTAATCAATACGAAAAAAGTTTGTTTATAGAATAGTAAGGAAAGGAATAGTTTGTATAAGAATTAAAAATATTTCAACGTAAGAAAATTTGTTGGCCCTGAAAAGGGCCGATTGTGTTTTGAGAGTGGCAAGGAAATTTAAGCGCGTTCTCCTCGGATACGACGGGCCAACTGGATGTCTTTTGGCATGATGGTGACTCTCTTGGCGTGGATGGCGCACAAGTTGGTGTCTTCGAAGAGACCGACGAGGTAGGCCTCGCTGGCCTCCTGGAGGGCCATCACGGCGGAGCTCTGGAAGCGCAGGTCGGTCTTGAAGTCCTGAGCGATTTCACGGACCAAGCGTTGGAAGGGCAGTTTGCGGATGAGGAGCTCGGTGCTCTTCTGGTAGCGTCGGATCTCACGGAGAGCGACGGTTCCGGGCCTGTAGCGATGGGGCTTCTTCACTCCACCGGTTGCAGGCGCACTCTTACGAGCGGCCTTGGTGGCGAGTTGCTTCCTTGGTGCTTTACCACCAGTGGATTTGCGCGCGGTTTGCTTGGTACGAGCCATTGCTTAGAAGTTCAGAGTACGAGGGACGACTGGAAAATGATTTCGGCGATATGAACGCACATATTTATAGCTTTCTGAAGCTCTTGCACCGTTGGTCAAGGGGAAGGGGACATTGATATCCTGATTGGTCGGTCAGATTGTGGAGGGGAGCAGTGGAACTCTAGAGGGAATAAAACAGTGCACTTTCCACTGCTTAGCATCATTCCGAGTTTGTTTTCTGTTCTGTTCGAACGTAAACCTTATTCTCTGTGAAAATGACTGGTCGTGGAAAGGGAGGAAAGGGATTGGGAAAAGGAGGAGCAAAGCGCCATCGCAAAGTGTTGCGTGATAACATCCAAGGTATCACCAAGCCCGCCATCCGTCGTCTGGCTCGTCGAGGTGGAGTGAAACGTATCTCAGGATTGATTTACGAAGAGACCCGTGGTGTCTTGAAAGTGTTCCTTGAGAACGTGATCCGTGACGCCGTCACTTACACCGAACACGCCAAGAGGAAGACCGTCACCGCCATGGACGTCGTCTATGCTCTCAAGCGTCAAGGCCGTACTCTTTACGGTTTCGGCGGTTAATTTACTCATCATCGTCATCATCCAAACAATCGGCCCTTTTCAGGGCCACCAAATATTTTTTACGTTTGAATAATTTTTTCAATAACATAGTTTTATGATAAAAGCATTAAAGTGCAATCAATCAGTAAGTAATATAGTGAGTCACATATACGTACATTCGAGACATTATTTGATGCATAATGCTCTTCTTTTCAAAATTCACGAATATTGTTTGTGCCTAGTACACAGAAAGAAATGCGAATAGTGAAAAGAACCACATATGTGTAGTTTGCAAAAAAGTAGTTAAGACTGCAATATACAGCAGCATTTTAACCACTTGAGCGGCAGTGCGTCAGAATTGGCGTCAGCGTGCAAGTGGCAGAAGCGGCAAAAATGCGTAAAAGGCGTCAAAATTTGACTACTATTTTCTCATTCTGTAAGGAGATTTATAATATCACAACAAAGTATTTTTCTTTTTTAAAGTAAATGAGCAGATCTTTAAACAAAAAAATGCTTTTTTAAATATTTCGATTTCGTGAAGAAAAATTGGACTTTTTGTGGTAGAAATTGAAACGCCACTAATATCAAACTATTAAATATTGTTAGCTTTGATCCTTGAAAACTTATTTAAATATTTTAAAAAACATTTTTTTTGCTTACAGGTCTGTTCTTTCACTTTAAGAAAGAAAAATACTTTGTTGTGATATTATAAATCTCCTTACAGAATGAGAAAATAGTAGTCAAATTTTGACGCCTTTTTCGCATTTTTGCCGCTTCTGTCACTTGCACGCTGACGCCAATTCTGACGCCCTGCCGCTCAAGTGGTTAACTACACTTCCTCAGTTAGTGGAACTAAGATTAAGTAGTGCTAGTAAGAATAACTATTTTGTATTAGTTGCAAACGAAACGAGGCTTACTTTTTTATATAGTAAAGACAACCTCTGAAAGTTGTTATTTTTATGATTTATATAGTTAAAACAACCATTTCTTACTAGTTGCAGAAAAAAAATAAGTTTACACATTTCTTCCTCTTGATATACTGCAATTGAAAATTTGTAAAAATAATTGATTCTAAGAAACGCTGAAATCGACATCACTATAAGGCTTCCTTTGAGAGGAAGCAAAATTTCTTCAAACTGAGTGAATTTCAAATTGAAAGCTACTAGTGTACTTATTTGAAACGTGTGAAAATCGAAAAAGACGTTATTTACAAGAAAGAGTATCTAGACAGTTTGCTCATGTATTAATGTGAAACTTTTACAACACTTGAGTTCACAGGCAACGGCCACACCACGATGAAAAAACCAGTTCTCGTGAGTACCTTTCTAACTATTGAAGGGATAAGTTGTACCTTGGAGCAGGTAGAGCCAGCTCACCGATCCCAAGTTTTCAAAAATTCTAAAATACGAAATTTAAAATAACCCGCCATCACGGCGGCCCATAGGCCGAGTTTCGCGCCCGCGCGAATGATAACAGCCGATATACCGCGTAATTCAAATTCAAAAAGTGATAGTGATAAAATAAAAAATACTGACAGTGAAAAGTGGAGTAAAATCTATCATAAATCAGTGAGTGAAAATGGACCAACATTTTTCTTACAAAATACTATCATGGTGAAAAATGAAGCAATGCCAAAACCACCTAAAAAAGAATCAAAAGCAACGACACTAAAGGCGCAAAAAATAACCCCGAAGAAGACGGAGACTCAGAAACCGTATGTTAAACCAAACATTAGCCCAGATAAAAAATCATCACTTGATTCCTCTGCAAAAGATTCTCTGATAGTACCAATCAATGCAGCAAAAATGACGAATAACACGCAAATATCAAGTCAAGAATATCAGGAGATGTTTAACAACAATATAACCCAACAAAAAATTATTGATGAATTATTACAAACAATTCATCAACAATCTCAAAGAATAGAAAAATTGGAAAAAATGCAGAACAAAAACTTCAACACTGAAATGGAAACAGATGTGGGACAAATAAAATCAGCCAACGATCCAGTGACGGGTTTTCCTCAACCTCATAAAAATCAAGAAAGTGAAAAAAATGGAAATAAAAATTCCCCATCATCCTCAACCAAGGCCACTGCGACCAGCAACAATAAGCAGATCAACAACCCTCAGGACAATACATCCAATAAACCAATTTCGACCAGCAGCAGCAAGGATTCATCAGCAGGTAAACCACCACCGATCATTATCTACGGACAAGATCAGACAACAACGGTAAGCCTCATAAAAGAACATTTAAAAACAGACAAATTTCACATCAAAAGAATAAACAAAGATAAACACTCTTTATACACAGAAAACATTGTAGATTTCAAAAATGCCAAAGTACAACTCGAAGCTACGAGTTCAAAATTCTTTACCTACACAATAAAAGACGAAAAAATAAAATCCTTTCTCTTGAAAGGTTTAGATTCAAGTACAGATCCCGCGGACATACTTGAAAATCTTAAACAATTTGAATCAGAAAATATTCAATTTTTTAAAGTTACTAGATTCACAACTCCTAGATCTCAAAAAGAAAATAAAATCTTACCCTTGTTTTTAGTACAATTGACTCCAAACAGTCAGACAAACTTGCTTCATAAAATTAAATATGTTAACTACCAAACTATCAGGTGGGAAAAATTGAAAAAGAGAGATAGCATACAGTGTAAAAAGTGTCAAAGATTGGGGCACGTAGCTTCGAATTGTAACTTAGATTATAGATGCGTAAAATGCAGCGAAAATCATGAACCGGGTAATTGTAAACTACCGGAGCCCACGAATGCAATAGAAAGAGAAAAAGTATATTGTGTATCATGTAAAAAATATGGTCATCCAGCTTCTTATAGGGGATGTGAAAAACAAATAGAATTAAAACAAAGAATGCATGAGAAATTGGAAACAATTAGAAAAAATAGGATTGCAAAAGATAGAATGTACAACAATTTTACAACAAAAGAAACAAGCTTCTCAAACATCTTACAAAAAAAAACACTTCACAACACAGAAAATAACTACCCACATATAGAACAACAAATAAACAATAAACAACATACATTAAATAATGCACAAAACCTACAAGAAACCTTAAACAACTTAACAAAACAGATACTTCAAATTACACAATTAGTAGAAAAAAATAGCAAAAGAATAGACGATTTATTTGAACTACTAACTGATTCTAATTCTGTTCAAAATGGATAGTAAATTAAATCCTAACCTAAAAAATACTATTACTGTCAAAAATTTAAAAATAATATCAATAAACGTCAATTCAATTGTAACAAATGAAAGGCGAAATAATCTTTTAAACTTCATAAAAAAACATAATCCAGATATAATTACTTTAAGTGAAACAAAACTAAATCCTATACATAAACTAGATTTCCAAAATTTCACTTTAATTAGAAGAGATAGACCAAATACAATATTAGGCGGAGGAGTTGCAATACTCATAAGAAAAGACCTTAAATTTAAACAAATAATTCTATCGGAAATAGAACAGTTTCAGAACTTAGAAACTGTTATCATAAAAATCCCTTTACCAAACAATCAAAGGCTTTTTGTCATATCTGCTTACGCTGCATACGGAAACAGATTAAATTTTAATCAAGAAATTGATAAATTATTTCAAATTCTCAATTTAGACGATCCTGACAACTTTTTTATAATGACAGGTGACTTAAATGCTAAACACACTAGTTGGTTAAATGAAAATTTCAACACAAGAGGAACTTTTTTACGAAAATGGATAGATGACAATGAAATAAATTATAAACTAAAATTATACACTCCAAGTCTCCCCTCCTTCCCCCGAGGAAATTCATATCTTGACTTAGGAATATTAGACTCCAGACTTAAGGTACAAAAATACAATAACACAGACAAACTTGAAACTTTACAATATGACAGCGATCACAACGCAATTCTATTGAATGTTTCTTACAACACACAAATAGATTTTATTTTAGAAAAAGCTACACATAACCACAATTTTAATTATAGACGAGCAAATTGGGAAAAATTTGAAAATAATTTAGACCGAATTTCTGACATTAGAATACCATCCAATAAAAATCTATCAAATGATGAAATTGATAATTATTTAAAGGATATTAATGAATGTATAACAATAGCAATGAGTAACTCATTACCAAAAATTAAAAGTAAAAACTCTATGGAAATTTACCAAACACCCGTTATAAAAAGAATTCAAAAAGCAAAAAGTAAAATAATAACACAAATAAATATTATCTATAGAAATTTTCAAAATCAGAATAAAATAAGAGAATTAAACTCTCTAAAAAACAAACTAATAGCATTAAAAGCTCTCCTCAAACAAGAATTCATTAAATCCATAAATAATTATTGGTCAGAAAAATAAAAAATATTCCTGCAAACGATCCAAAAAACATGTTTCCTCAAGTGAATAAATTATTCAGAACCAAAGGTAAAGTTGCCATACCCCAACTTAAAATTGATAATCAAAATGCAACCCTACTACTAGAGTCGGGAATACCTGCACAAAACTTACCAATTGACAACAATAACAAATACATAATTTCCAATAATAAAGATAAACTCAAAATAATCGGTACACACTTTAAAAATACACACACAAAATTTTCCAACTACGGAAGAGAAGGACTAAATAAAATCATTAAACAAAAAATTACCACTTTAGAACAAGAAATTGAAAATGATAAAATAAATAATAACTCAATAGTTAACTTTGATAATAACTTGAAAGCAAATGACATTCAGTTACTTGACGAAAAACTTCCAAATTATTTTACATCAGGATACAAATTATCAAAAATTTTTAGAAACTTAAATAATAAAAAATCATCAGGCATTGATGGAATTCCTAATATTGTATTAAAGCATTTAACACCAAAAATAATAGAGAATTATTGCATTCTTTTCAATAATATACTTAACAACAGTCATTTTCCAACTGACTGGAAAAAGTCAAAAATTATTCCTATCCCCAAGAAAGGAAAAAACAGTATACAACCGAGTGACTTTAGACCTATAAGCCTTCTTCCCAATATAAGTAAAGTTTTCGAAAAAATTGTTAAAGACCCTTTAATACAAATATGTAGAGAAAAAAACATTATCCCTGAACAACAATATGGCTTTAGACACAAGCACTCCACAATCCATGCTATTAACAAATTAACGTCAGACATTTCTCAAGCTCTTAACAATAAAAAATGTGTAGGAGCTTGTTTAATTGATCTTGAAAAGGCCTTTGACACTGTTTGGACAGATGGATTAATATTTAAGTTATTAAAAAATTCTTTCCCTAAACATCTAATAAAATTATTAAAAAATATGATAACAAACAAAAGTTTTATAGTAACGGACGGTACCACAACATTAAATAAAGAGTTCTTAGTTAAAAACGGTTTACAACAAGGAACAGTTCTATCTCCGATATTATTTAACATCTTTATTTACGAAATACTAAAAATGTATGACATAAATATAGATGAAAACAAAAAAGGTATCGCATTTGCAGACGATATGATAATATACGTCGTTGGAAAAAAAGTCTCAGAAATACAAGAAACATTACAACAACTTTTTGAAAATGTACAATATTACCTTTACACGTGGAAATTAAAAGTTAACGTCTCCAAATGCGAAACTATTTTGTTTAGAGGTCCCCTCTCCGAAGCCAATCGAAACGTAAAAAAATGCTGGAAAAACTTTCAAATAAAAGAAAGAAAAGATGATGGCGAACCAGTGCCTAATAAGAAAATTGTAAAATATTTAGGACTAAACATAGACCAAACACTCTACTTTATAAAACACATAGACACACAAATAGAACATGCAAAACAAGTTTTCAATAAATTAAGAAGATTAATGTATAGTAAACATTTAAATTATAAAATAAAAATCAACTGTTACATGTTATTCATAAGACCCATATTACTATATGCATGTCCTATTTGGTACAATTTAAGTGCATCCATTGTAGAAAGAATAAGAGTATTCGAAAGAAAATGCCTAAGAGTATGTCTAGGAAAATATAGATCAGCTGAGTCGAATTTCCAAAAATACATATCGAGTAAAGTTATTTACAACCTAGCTAATATTAATAAAATTGACACACAAATAATTAAAATAACAAGGAATTATTTTGCGAGTATAAGAAATGTAACTGACAATAGCTTAATTTATTCTATGTACTATCCAAATGACAACTATTTTGAAAACGTAATAAAAACCAATTTTGTCCCTCCAGAAGCGTTTCCTTACCTGGACAAAAATGGTTATATACAGGACACCCACGGTGCCCCAGTAATATACCATTACAAAAGAAATGCTAGGAAGAAATCGTTTCTGTACGACAAACACTTAGACACTACTATACCAAATGATGAATGGCGATATACCACTTTCATCACAAACAAGGAAATTAAAGACAAACACAGACAAAACATCAAAAAATATTTTTGGTTAGACGAATAGCTAAATTAAAATCCCATTCTTAAAATCAAAAACAAAAAATTAAATTTATAACTATTAAGATATTGTAAATAGTTATTATTCTAAGTAAAACTGTAAATAAGAATTAGAAACAATATAAATCTACCCTTATACTTCTAATTATTGTAAATATTATCCATTATGTAAAATATGTATTAACTATTAGCCAACCAATTATATTAATTGTATCTTATTAAAAGAAAATCATCGATTAACATTGTAAATATTCTTAGTTCATAAATTAGTTTAATTATTTATCTCATTTTTTTCTTATTCATTGTTATTGTTAAATTTAATTATTATAATATAGTTTATTCAGGTTATTTTCTTTCATTATTATCCATAAAATAAAAACAAAAATAGCGAAATGATCAGTTTTCTTAAGCCCTTTCTGATCGATAAAAAGCAAATTGAATATTTCTCCTGGGAATTAGAAAAAATATCTTTAATATAGAATAAAAATATTAACTAATATATGCATTCGTGGGCATAAAATATTGTACGCGACTTCGAGAGCTTTGTATTAGCCAGTAAGTCCTTTATAATAATGTAAAAATGATTTCATCGTTTATTGTGAAACCTTGTATTATTATTAATTTTGGCAATAAATAAACAATTACAAATGCAAAAAAAAAAACCAGTTCTCGTCCGATCACTGAAGTTAAGCATCTTTGGGCGCGGTTAGTACTTGGATGGGTGACCGCTTGGGAATACCGCGTGCTGTTGGCTTTTTTTTTAATAAAATAATTGTAATAAATAATTTCATCTCCGAAACTTTTTTAACATGCCTTCAATAGGGTTTCTGTAAGAAAACGAAATTTTTGTTGTTTTTTTCGAACTCTTAGAAATTTTTTAAAGCTAGTCAAAAAGTCCAAAAATCTCTTCAAGTACCAAATGTATTCTTCAAGTCTCGTCTAAGTCAAGTTCATTCAACGAGATAATTTCTACTGCGAGACACATCTGGACACATCTCTATTTTTCCGAGGACTGCATTATTTCGACTTCAACGTCAAATCAATAACACAGGCCTGCAAATTTTGGCTTAGTTCTGTTACAGAAAAAGTGGTAGGTGATTCTTATAGCTTTTTTGACGTAGAATACGAATCCGATTTCCAAAATGACCCATCACGTCAGGATTTCTTGTAATATTGCCTTAAATAGCCAAAAAATGGTTATTTTGGTCATTTTTGGGAATTTTTTTTTGGTTAAACAAACATTTTTTTTTCAATTTGCGAAATTGCATCGTAATTGCATCCTCAAGGGTCGTCCTGAACACTCCGCATCCTCCGCTGCCTGCAATATGGGTGGTTGACACCTTATTGCCAAACTTTTTCTTGCATAAAAAGCAACATGGGCTCTTCTTACAGTTGGAGAACCTGTGACCGGCTTCACCGCACTTAAAGTACGCATCCGATCTGTCCACCTTCTGTCATTTCGCTCCAATATGACCGTATCCCAAGCATCGATGACACCGGACGACCATTACTCTTTTTTTAATTGGGCAACACATAAAACCAATTTTTACGTGTCCCAATTTCCCCAGCCTGTTTGCCTTTTCCGGGTTGGTGACTACAACCGCGAGCTTCATCCCTCGGCGGTTGGGTGCTAAGACCGTCACTTTCCTGCATCCTGTCTTTCCTATCGCTTCCGACAACACTTGTTGCACCTCGGCTTCTTGGGTAAGGCAATCCAAATCACGGATCTCGAGTGTAACTCTTCGATCCAACGAGTGCACCTTATCATAAAATGTAAAACTCAATATCTTGCTATCAATACAAACAATTAAACATATTTTCATATAAGTAACTTAGTCGAGTCAAATAAAATTTTCTTTTAGTTGCATGTGTAAATTTTAAATATTATGTAGTGTAAAGAGTCAAATATTGTATAAGTACGAATAAAAAAAATTATTAACCCAGTAGATAACAGAAAAAGCATGAACTAAAAATCTTTAAACAATTGCTACTTGTTCTATTGAACAAGACAAAAATTACATTGAAAATTACAAAACAAAAAAGAAATTAAGAGAAAATGAGCGAAAATAATGTTAATACGATTAAATCAAAAATATGATAAAAAGAAAATCTCAAATATCTAAATAATTTAAAATCATGTATAATAGTTAAATTTACTAATTGTAATTTCATAAAGAATCAATCTAATACATTGTAACAATTAACTTAACATTTCGATTTAAATAAGTTTTATACAAGTTTGAATTTGGAAATTGTTCAATTTCATTTTCTAATTTTCAAATTTTCGAAGGGGGAGGTGTTACGTCACCTTAACCTATTTTCAATAATATTGATAATAATATGTAGAATAATAATTAATAATAATAAAAGTTAATAACTAATTGTTATTTACATATTATTATAAATAATAATACATAAATATAACAAACAATAATAATAAACATAAACAATAATAAATTGTAATAATAAATATTAGCAAATAATAACAAAATGTAATATAAATAGTTAATTATAAAAATTTCAACAACAACTTTAACAAATAATAATAAACAATAATAAATATCAACAACAACAGAATTGTAATAATAAATAATAACAAATTTAAACAATTAATTAACAAATAACAATTTGTAATAAATTATTAAATAACATGAGTAATGGGGAATGTACACGTGCCATCTAATAATGAGTCACCACAAGTGTTCCTATAACAAAGGGTTTCTAAAATGCATGGAAAAGCGAACGGTTCCTCAAATACATGGCAAACCGAACAATTTCTAAAATACACAGGCAAATTTTGGTATATAAAGAGCCAGACCATCAGCAGCAGATCAGTCGAAAAAAGCAGTCAAGAAAATGTAGTCTAAACCTTTACCCTCCCTCGCAACTGTCGTCAGACTTTAGCCTTCGAGGGTGGCGCTCCAAATCTGTCGCTGATGCGACTTTGTTCTTTCTCTGCGGTTCTCCTGCGTCATTAGTTCAAATTTAAAACTATTTCAATGTCAAAGCGGCATTCACAACACAACAATGAAAAAAACCAATGTTAAAAAAGTGTAAGAAAAAAATATAAAAATAAAATTGTAAATAGACATATAGGCAACAGAAACAAGAAAGTAACCATATTGAAAGTAAAATTCAAAAGATAAAATTGTAAAAGGAAAAATAAAAATCACAAAATAAATTAAAATTGTAAAAGGACAAATGAAAATCACAGAGTAATTTAAATTAAACAGAACAAAAATAAAAAGCTGATTAAAGACATAAAAGTTATGGTGTGAAATTACGCCTTTTTATACTTTTGGCCCTTGCGAAAGTCTTCTTCGCCTCCTCAAGGGCAGTTCGGAAGACCCTGCAAGTTCCACTTCCCGCAACGTGATGAACGTTTTCCGTTTCTGGGAACTTCTCCTTACACAAAAAGCACGAAGCATTCCTCTTGCAATCGATCTATCCGTCATGTTACATTCTCTTGCTAGGTGACCATAGCCGAGGCATCGATGACACCTCACTATCATAAGCCTCCTTCTGATCGGGCATGACATAAAACCAATTTTTATGCGTCCGAGCACCTCCAGCTTTTCAGCCTGATTCTGGGCGGTGACCACAACTGCGTGCGTCTAGTCAAAATTAAATGAAAAATGATATTACCTCAAATTTTTTCGTTGATTCTGTATCCTAGCCCTTGTGACGTGGCAAAATTTTTAAGGAAATTAATAAACAAAATTAATTTATGAAATTGTAAACAAACAAACTCCCTCGCGCCGATCAACAATAGCTGCAGCAATTTCTCAGTTCTGGTCAAAATATTTATTTATAGAATTTATTTATTTATATTATTGTATTCCCTTTTCATGAAAAACTTCCGAGCGAATTCAAAATCGAGACGTTTCCCGGTAATCGCCTTACGAGCAGAAAAGAACGATCATCACACCTGCGCAGATTCGACTTTCCGTTCACTCACAGCAGAAAACTACAACGTCAACCAAAATAAAAATCGAATTGACTCGATATACCTGTCACTTTTAAATTCAACCTACACAAAAGTCATCTCACAAATAACCCTTTGAGTAAATTAGAATTATTTTCTACATTTACCAGATTTTACTGGAATCTCAAAAATGTTAAGAGATTGACTATTGAACAGGATGGTCCCTGTCATTTCTCTATTTCATAAAGAGACACCTTTTGCCCAGGCCCGAATTCTCATGTCATTGAACCCAATTTTCCCTCTTTGATTTTCTAGAAATCAATTTACCTTTCTGTCAATGGCAATAAGAGAATTTTGGAGGTTGACGATAAGGAAAATAAGAATTAAAAAGTAAAAATCTCAGGAAGCGAGAAATTACAAACTTAAATATACCCCGGTGTCACTATTTTTGACAGTAATTACGCTCCTGTTTTCGGCGGAGTAATACAAGTTTTGGGACCATGGTAACCGGCGGGGTGAACGGAGGGGAGGAATCAAGGCAGCATGCTCATCAGGAAAATTCGTATCGTCCTCTCTGGATCTGACCGCCTTCGAAGGAAGCCAATTTTCAAAGAAGCTCTCATCAAAATTTTCCAGTTTTCTTTTATTATAATTTGTGTGTGTGTGCTGACGCTGTAAATCTCTCGAGTGGAGCGTCGCATAGCAAAATGTAAGTCAGGTCACAATATCTCCCTAATTTCTTTTATTTTTGTATGTAAAATGTAAATTTTCCTTTTTCTTGAAATGTAACAAGTGGTTCAGCCGGCCTCATGGTCAAGTGAGAGTGTATTTTTAAAGCGTATTAATTTATTAATTTTCCTGTTTGTTTTAAATTTGAAGTGATTATTTTCTGTTGTTTTAATTATAATAGAGTATTATTTTATTTAAAAAGTGTGATTTAGAATCTGTTAATTTCTTTTACTCTCACTCGACCATGCTGCCAGAGTTTCTCATGTATTTCTTATGTTTTTCTTTTATTATAATTTCAGCCAAAAACCAAAATTTATATTGTTGTTAATTTCGTCCCTATGATTATTTTTTTTTGTGTGTAAATTGTAAATGAAGTTGCCTCATTTATAATAAATTCCTCCCTTATATCAGATTTTATTGAGAAAATCCCTAATTAATAAATAGAGTTGTTCTATTTATAATTATGAATTAATTATTTTGTCCCTTATATTCGATTTTATTGAGAAAATCCATAATTAATAAATAGAGTTGTTCTATTTGTAATTGTTAATTAATTATCGTGTCCCTTATATCCGATTTTATTGAGAAAGTCTATATTTAATAAATAGAGTTGTTCTATTTGTAATTGTTAATTAATTATCGTGTCCCTTATATCCGATTTTATTGAGAAAGTCTATATATTTAATAAATAGAGTTGTTCTATTTATAATTGCTAACTAATTATTTTGTCCCTTATATTTGGTTCTATCGAGAAATTCCTAATTTTAAGAAATGGAATTTATCCTATTTACAACAAAATTTGTCCCTTGTTGTATGGAATTTATTGATTTTGACAAACTGTTTTGTCCTGTTTTCCCCAATTGTATGTGTAACATTTTAGATATAAGTTATAATTTTGCGTTGATAATAATTTTTGGCTGACCACAATTTATTTATTTATTGACCTAGAAATACTGAGAAATTTGTTAAATAATTATAATGTTATTGTATAAAATTTCGATAATTTTTATTGTTAAAATAAATTGTTATTTAATTATAAAATTTATGAATATGATTTTCTCGAATCCCCCCTCCTCCGTCTTTTGCTAGTCGACCGGCATCGAAATTAATATTAATGTTGAGATTTATGAATTCAAGGAATTTGATAATAAATTTTCTTTTTGTCTTTTATAGAATTTAGTTCTATTATTTGCTTTCGCTTTTATTTATGAATTTTTGGTATTTAGTACCTATTATTGCGTTTATTTTGGATATTTAGTATCCGCTTCTTTTGAAACTGTCCCAAGAAAGGACTGGCGCTCAACAATTTGTTTATTTAAAAATTCCTTTATTTATTATTTTGTCAATATATTATTATTAATTTCTAAATTATTGTTCGGACCTCAAATCTTTGGCTTATCGTAAGTATTTATTTTTGTTATTTGTTTATTTATTTTGTGACTAATAATTCTGTTTATAAAATTTCATTTGTTTATAAATATTCCCGTGTTTAGCAAATTATACCTATTTGTTTACGATATTTATTATTGTTGAAAAAGGTCTGGTTACACCCTATATAGACATATCTTATGAAGAAACAAAAATTGTAAGTTTAGCGCTTTCTTTTAACGACGTCAATTACATTTTTTGATAATTTTTACATTTTTCAACATATTTTATATCATTTTACTTCCTCATAGATGAAGTATTGTAATGCCAAAATTTTTCGAGTTCGATTTTCTGACATATCTTTATGTTGTTCAACCTCAGGAGTTCAAAAATGACATTTTTTAAAAATTTCGTGTGTGTGTGTGTGTAAACATCACATTTTCATAAATATCTCGAAATCATGAAAAGCTTTTGGGTTGAATTTTTTTTTAAATTGTAGATCTCACCTGCGGACATAAAGTGAGAGTACTTTCTGATATATTAATAAAGTTTAACTGAATTTTTTTTTATTTTTAATTTTGCAAAAAAAAGTTTTTTGCCCATAACTTTAAAAAAATGTTAGAATACCTATAAATGTTTTTCCATAATTTTGTAAAGTTTTTTTAGACGCATCTTTTGAGCCCTAATTGAACATTTTTTGTCCATATTGACCGGAGACAATAAACTTTTAAAAATCAAAAATTTTGGAAAATAAGACTTTTTTGAAAATTTTGTTGAAAAATGTAGAAGTAACTTTCAAATTATCGATACTAACTTATAGAGCATTAAAAAACGCTTCGATTGACCTACTTTTGAAGCTAATTCGATAATAAATTTCGAAATTGTTGGTATTTTAAAAATAAAAAATTGTGGAAAAAGACATCTTCTTAACATTTTTGTTAAAAAATTTTTGTTTAACTATTAAACTATTATAACTATCTTGTAGGGTATGTAAAAATACATTTATTGACTAAAAATTCAATCACTTTTACCATATTTATGAAAAGTTATTCATATATTTCTAAATTATTACCTCTATGAGGAAGCAAAGTGTTCATGAAATGAGCACCAAAATTATAAAAAAATATACAACTTGGCAGCAGTTTTAAACTTTTAAGGGCTACTCTAGTTTACAATACTCTTTACTTATAACTACGCTTTTTCAAGAGTGTAATTATGTACATGTTATATTAAATTATTGTTTCGTTGTTGTCAAATCAATCTTAGCGGGGCTAACCGATACTAAACAATAACAAAGCATTCACTGAATGTGAAATACATCACTCTCTTGGATCTATATTTACTTTTAAGGTTTTACGCAATTATATAATTATGTTTCAAATGATATAAAATATGTTGAAAAATGTAAAAATTATCAAAAAATGTAATTGACGTCGTTAAAAAGAAAGCGCTAAACTTACAATTTTCGTTTCTTCATAAGATATGTCTATATAGGGCTAGGATACAGATTCAACGAAAAAATTTGAGGTAATATCATTTTTCATTTAATTTTGACTAGACGCACCGTGGCAAGTTTCATCCCCCGCTTGTTAGGTCCAAGGACCGTCACTTTTCTGCCGGTTCACTTATGAGACCTGATAGTGCCTCCTGCACCTCGTCCTCCTGGGTAAGGCAATCCAGGTTGCGAATCTCCAGCGTAATCTTTCGGTCCGCGTTCTGAATCTCACCCAAATTACCCTGCAGGTAGTCTATTTTTTACCGCTCATCTTCATGTTTCGTGCTGTTTTATTCCGTGTCGAGGAACGAGCGAGCCTAAACAGGGTACTACCATCTGGCCAAGATGGGCCCTGAACCACCTCCGTTAGTTACATAGACGTTATAGAATCGCCGGAACATTGATGCGACGTCTATGATATCCAAGGGCACATGACTCGACTAAGACTTGACTTAGACTTGACTAGGACTTGACTTAGGAATGACTAAGACTTGACTAAAACTTAAACATTAACTAAGACAAAGATTTAGCATTTGACTAAGATATGTACTGTGACTTGACAATGACTTGGACTAAGATTTAACTAAGACTTATACTTTGAGGGTAAGACTCCGTCAGAAAAAAAGCGATTTGCAAGTGGTCTTCCAATTTCTTTGAAAGCTTGGGAAATAGAAGTCTTATATGAGTTAAATTAAACCCTAAAAGGATTTTGAAAAATTTTCAAAATGGCGGCCGCTACGCCATATTGAAAATGAGTGTTGCGTTTTTTTCAAAAATTAATAACTCTGAAACTTTTTGATCGATTTTAATAAAATTTACAGGCGGTATAGTTAAAAATACGTAGTTTAATTTTAAATTATGACCAAAAAAAAATTTCCAAAATTTGTCAAAAAAAAAGTCAAAAAATTTTTTTGAATTAGTTTTTAGTTCAGTTGGCCTAATTTTTGAATTTTCTAATAAGTAGATATCGATTCCTTGTAATTTCACCTTTCATTTCATAAAAAAAAATTTATGGAGACTCTAATAGTTCTCGAGATATTGCGACTTTAGTGGGAGCGCGTACCGCGGAATTAAACTACGTAGCGAGGCGGAATATGAAGCGAGCGTACAAACGTGCACAATAGGGTATCCGTAACAATGCGACTTTCGAATTTTGTTTACGCCACCCCCCAGTTTCGTTCCAATAAAATAAAAAAAAATTTCCTAAAATTTGAAGCCGATTGATTAATATTAACACGTGCCAGTGATCGATCGAAATTTTCAATTAAAAATACACAGGAAAACTGCACTTTTTAAAAAAAATTCATAAGTTTTTTAATTCTCATGCAAAAAATTCTCCAGGTCACATTTGCCTTCATTTTTAGCTGCACTATAAGATAGCACTTTGCCAAAAATTCAATTTTCAAAAAAATTTTAAATGGCGGATGTTTAAAGTGGGTCATAAAAATGCACCACAATATATCCAAGGTTTTAACACATAAGTGTTGTCAAAAATTCAAAAAAATTTCTTACTCGGGGCTATTTTCGATCGTTTATCATGAATCTGATATCAGAAATTAATTTTTCAAAATTTTCGATCCAATATGGCGGGTTTAAAATTTTGATTTTCTACATTTTTGAAGTAAATATTCTACAACAACGTCAAGGGCGATTTTTGGATGTGCTATCTACGAATCTAATGTTAAAATTTTATTTTTTAAATTATCCGATCCAATATGTCGGATTCAAAATTATGATTTTCTACATTTTTGAAGTAAATAGTCTAAATATTAATTTATAGATTAATAGTTACAAAAAATAATTATTGGGATGTTTTAGAAACTCTTTTTTAGAAATTTAACTTTTTATACCTCTGCTTTTAAAATCGATTATTAAAGGAATATTTTAAAAAAAATTTGAATCCACCTTGCCATATTAGATCGGGTAATTTAGAAAATAAAATTTTAACATTAGATTCGTAGATAGCGCTTCCAAAAATCGCCCTTGACGTTGTTTTAGAATATTTACTTCAAAAATGTAGAAAATAAAAATTTTAAACCCGCCATATTGGATCGAAAATTTTCAAAAATTAATTTCTGATATCAGATTCATGATAAACGATCGTAAATAGCTCCGAGTGAGAAATTTTTTGAATTTTTGACAACAATTATGTGTTAAAACCTTGGATATATTGTGGTGCATTTTTATGACCCACTTTAAACATCCGCCATTTAAAAATTTTTTGAAAATTGAATTTTTGGCAAAGTGCTATCTTATAGTGCAGCTAAAAATGAAGGCAAATGTGACCTGGAGAATTTTTTGCATGAGAATTAAAAAACTTATGAATTTTTTTTAAAAAGTGCAGTTTTCCTGTGTATTTTTAATTGAAAATTTCGATCGATCACTGGCACGTGTTAATATTAATCAATCGACTTCAAATTTTGGGAAACTTTTTTTATTTTATTGGAACGAAACTGGGGGGTGGCGTAAACAAAATTCGAAAGTCGCATTGTTACGGACACCCTATTGTGCACGTTTGTACGCTCGCTTCATATTCTGCCTCGCTACGGAGTTTAATTCCGCGGTACGCGCTCCCACTAAAATCGCAATATCTCGAGAACTATTAGAGTCTCCATAAATTTTTTTTTATGAAATGAAAGGTGAAATTACAAGGAATCGATATCTACTTATTAAAAAATTCAAAAATTAGGCCAACTGAACTAAAAACTAATTCAAAAAATTTTTTTGACTTTTTTTTTGACAAATTTTGGAAATTTTTTTTTGGTCATAATATAAAATTAAACTACGTATTTTTAACTATATCGCCTGTAAATTTTATTAAAATCGATCAAAAAGTTTCAGAGTTATTAATTTTTGAAAAAAGCGCAACACTCATTTTCAATATGGCGTAGCGGCCGCCATTTTAAAAATTTTTCAAAATCCTTTTAGGGTTAAATTTAACTCATATAAGACTTCTATTTCCCAAGCTTTCAAAGAAATCGGAAGACCACTTGCAAATCGCTTTTTTTCTGACGGAGTCTTACCCTTGACTAAGACTAAGCCTTTGATTAAGACCTTGAAATTGACTAAGACTTAGACTAAGTTTTAGACTAAGACTTAGACTAAGGCTAAGACTTAGACTTAGACTTAGACTTAGACTAAGACTAAGTCCTTGCCTTTGACTAAAACATAGACTTAGACTTGGACTTTGACTAAGTCCTTGACTTTGACTAAGACTTAGACTAAGAATTAGACTTTGACTTTGAGTAAGACTTAGACTAAGAATTGGACTTTGACTAGTCTATGGACTTTGACTAAGACTTAGACTTTGACTAAGACTTTGACTAAGC
This sequence comes from Leptopilina heterotoma, assembly GCF_015476425.1. Lineage (NCBI taxonomy): Eukaryota > Metazoa > Arthropoda > Insecta > Hymenoptera > Figitidae > Leptopilina > Leptopilina heterotoma. The sequence goes on along the minus strand of NW_025111081.1, from coordinate 167,305 downwards.
CTTAGACTTTGACTAAGACTTAGACTAAGACTTAGACTGTGACTAAGACTTTGACTGACTTAGACTTTGAGTAAGACTTAGAATGATACTCAGACTTTGACTGAGACTAGAACTTAAACTTTAGCTAAGACTTAGACCTTGACCTTGACTAAAACTTAGAGTTTGACTAAGACTTAGACTAAGACATTGACTTTGACTAAAACTTTGACGAAGACTTGATTATGACTTGACTTGTAAAACGAACACAGATTGACTAGAACTAGAACGAGACTGTGACTATATGAGAGGGATTAAACTGTTGCAAATTTTTTAAATATATTCTGGTGTTATTTTAACACCTCACGATTTTCTGTGATAAACATAAATTTCTTTATTACATTGTCGGGCGTCGTTTTGCTTTAAAAAATTTTTACTTCCTAGATAAATGAACGAAGTGAAATTTTTAAATGTGTTATCACTAAAAATAAAAAAAACAGCTATTTCGATGCTGAGCGTCAATGACAACTTCAGTTATATACGGAAAAAAGTTACTATATTTTATAAAAGTATATTACAAGTGTAGGACACAATGTGATAAAAGTATTTTATGATATAATATCGAATTACTAAACATTAAAAAACTTACAATATTTAGTAAAATGATATTAAAATTTGTTAAAAGCACAGGTTTACAAATTAAAAACTTTTTTTTGACAATCGAACAAAACATTTTTTTTTCGAATAGTAGGTGTTTGTTGAGTAAGAAAATCATAGTTTTAATTTTTTTCCCTCGCGCAGTTTTTCTGTAGCTTCAAATTTTGCATTTTCGAGGTGCGGCGGCACTTAAACTTACCTGTATGAAAATTAGCTTATCAAAATATAATAAATTAGGTATCATTGGAAAGGTTATTAAATTACCTTTCGATCCATAGGTCACAGAATAAAATTCAACAAGAATTGAGAGAGTTACAGTCGATTAAAGATGAAATTTCATGACAATTTTGATGATTTTTAGATATTTGAGTAACTTCTACTATTTTTTTCTACATCAAACAGGAAAGAATGTTTAGGTTTTAATTTTTTTATTGATAGACTATATCATTACACAAATTTTGAGCCCTTGTGGGCCTCGATTGGATTAAAAATGACAATTCTACACTAAATTTAGTGAACGATACTACATTCTTCATTTTTAGTATATATATACATTTGCAGCAAAAATTCAAGTAATAAAATTTAGTTAAGCCCTAAAGTGACTAAAATCACTAATCAAGGGTTTCTGAAGTCGTAGATTTCGAATGCAATGTTAGTTTTGCAAATTTCAAAATGGCGAATCCAATATGGCGGACAAAATTTTAAAAATCGATTAAATTCGTCTCAAATTCGTTACTCGGGGGTTTTTGGGGTCGCTGAATACGAATCCGATGTCAGATTTCGAAAATTAAAAATGGCGGATCCAGTAGGTGCGAATTCGATGGATTTTAAAATACTCGTTCACCATTATGAATCCATCATTTTCAATTATCGAAATCTGACATCGGATTCGTAATCAGCGACCCCAAAAACCCCCGAGTAACGAATTTGAGACGAATTTAATCGATTTTTAAAAATTTGTCCGCCATATTGGATCCGCCATTTTGAAATTTGCAAAACTAACATTGCATTCGAAATCTACGACTTCAGAAACCCTTGATTAGTGATTTTAGTCACTTTAGGGCTTAACTAAATTTTATTACTTGAATTTTTGCTGCAAATGTTTAAGGGATACTAAAAATGAAGAATGTAGTTTCGTTCACTAAATTTAGTGTAGAATTGTCATTTTTAATCCAATCGAGGTCCACAAGGGCTCAAAATTTTTGTAATGATATAGTCTATCAATAAAAAAATTAAAACCTAAACATTCTTTCCTGTTTGATGTAGAAAAAAATAGTAGAAGTTACTCAAATATCTAAAAATCATCAAAATTGTCATGAAATTTCATCTTTAATCGACTGTAACTCTCTCAATTCTTGTTGAATTTTATTCTGTGACCTATGGATCGAAAGGTAATTTAATAAACTTTCCAATGATACCTCATTTATTATATTTTGACAAGCTAATTTTCCTGCAGGTAAGTTTAAGTGGCGTCGCACCTCGAAACTGCAAAATTTGAAGCTACAGAAAAACTGCACGAGGGAAAAAAAATTAAAACTTTGATTTTCTTACTCAACAAACACCTACTATTCGAAAAAAAATGTTTTGTTCGATTGGCAATTTCACTGTAAACCAGTGAAGTTTATTAATTGATATAACTTAGTAAATATTATATAATTTTTTTTAAAGTTTAACACTTGATATTAAAACTAAGATTCCACTCAACGTGAAAAAGCGTTCAGCTGTTAGTAGAAATATATCTCTCATTTCATTTAAAATGTAAAATCTATGTCCCTTGGTCAAAAAAAAGTTATTAGCTAGCAAATGAATATTGTTTGGTTTATTTTATTAATATCTATAACATACTCTAATTTTTTATTAACTTATAGAAGAACTTTGAGGTTATTTAAAACGAAATGACAGACTAAAAAGCAGACTAAATGTCCCCTACTGTCCCTGTCCTCGAGGCACTTGCACTACATTGCCTCTAATAGTTAATATATACATTCTTTTGTATTAGATTTAAACAAAAATTCTTTATAATCTCTAATTCTCATATTTTAAAATTCATTAATTACTTCATATAAAATTCAAGAATATCATTTTAAGAAATGATTAAAAACATGTCACTTATTTTCATATTTTATATTCTGCCAAAATGAATTCATTTTTGCACACGCACTACGAATAGGTTACGCGCTTACACTCACTGTTTTACCGATGCTACAATAATAAATGAATAACCTCAAGCAATTAGAATGTTCTGGTCTCTATCCTACAAATTATATAGTGGAGCAGAAAAATAATTGATTAACGATTGTAACATAGTTGTCCACTACTGTCCCGTCTGTAAAATGGTAACTAAATACTTTATATCTCTTATAAGTCAATTATTAGCAAAATGTTTCAATTCTTTAAGAAATCTGACAGCTTCCATTGCTTTATAAATAACATACTTATGTTGTGAATCAAGAAAAGAGAAAAAAAAAAAACAGGAACTTGGTTTTATATGATAAGAAGTTATTTATATGAATATAATATAGATATTCTTAATATAATATTTGTTCCTTTTTATATTCTGTTTCTTTTTCAAATGTCCCCTACTGTCCCGAAGTACCGTAACCAATCTTCTCTCATTTTTTGTATAAAAACAAAAAAAGTTTGTTGTCCACGCAATAGAAAAAATATCTAGATATAAACCAATAAATTAAATTTAATAATAAATAAATAATATATTTATTATAAATAATTAAAATTAAGTTGAACTAATGTTATAACCATTATCCCTTTCGATTTCAACTGGATACTATCAAATTTGCAATGTCAACATGTGACTTACTAGAAAGGTAGCCCTAATACTGCAACACATTTGGAACCAAATAATTCTTTCGTAAAAATACTTGTTGGCCCTGAAAAGGGCCGATTGTATTTTGAAAATGGTGGTCAAGATTTACTTGGAGCTGGTGTACTTGGTGACAGCCTTGGTGCCTTCGGAGACGGCGTGCTTGGCGAGTTCACCAGGAAGGAGAAGCCTGACGGCAGTTTGGATCTCCCGGGAGGTGATGGTGGACCTCTTGTTGTAGTGGGCCAAGCGGGAAGATTCGGCAGCGATGCGCTCGAAGATGTCGTTCACGAACGAATTCATGATGCTCATGGCCTTGCTGGAGACTCCAGTGTCGGGGTGCACTTGCTTCAACACTTTGTAGATGTAGATGGCATAGCTCTCCTTCCTCTTGCGCTTCTTCTTCTTGTCAGTCTTGGTGATGTTCTTCTGAGCCTTGCCGGCTTTCTTGACAGCTTTGCCACTTGCTTTAGGAGGCATGGTTGTTTTCAGAGAAAGAACGTCTGAACTCGGAGAGAACACAAAGCGAATTGACATTAAGCAGCGAAAACTGCCCTATTTACATTCTCTTACAGTCGTGCTCCTACATTCTGATTGGTGCGGGGACTCACTGCAACCATCTGCCACTCACGACGAAGAGAGGGGAGCGCAGTTGTGGGCGTGACCTGTGGAGAGAGCGTAAATAGGCGGATTTCAGGCGCAGAACATCATTCGCTTCGTATTTTTCGTTGTGTTCACATCGTTAATCTAAAACTAAATCGAAAATGTCAGGACGTGGCAAAGGTGGCAAAACCAAGGGAAAGTCAAAGACCCGCTCCAACCGGGCCGGACTCCAGTTCCCAGTCGGTCGTATCCATCGTCTCTTGCGCAAAGGAAACTACGCCGAGCGAGTTGGTGCTGGTGCTCCAGTTTACCTAGCCGCAGTTATGGAATATTTGGCTGCCGAAGTCTTGGAGTTGGCCGGAAACGCAGCTCGTGACAACAAGAAGTCGAGAATCATTCCCCGTCATCTCCAACTCGCCATCAGGAACGACGAGGAATTGAACAAGCTCCTCTCTGGAGTCACCATCGCCCAGGGTGGTGTTCTCCCCAACATCCAAGCTGTTCTTTTGCCAAAAAAGACCGAAAAGAAAGCTTAAATTATCCATATACTCACCCTCACACAAAACAATCGGCCCTTTTCAGGGCCATCAAATATTTTTTACGTTTGAACAATTGAGTTACATGCATTGTTTATTTTTCATTTGAATTATTTTGAAAAATTTCTTTCTCTATCTGAATTATGTGACATTTACTTTATGTTAGATATTATTAGAAGTTGCTCAATAACAGTCAAAACTGAAGTATCAATTCTTGAATCAAATTTTTTTCATATATCTGTAATGAAAATATTTAATTAATTTTTTCAATTATTTTGTTACAATATCTTTGAAACTATGCCAATTTTAGGAACCTTATTTTCAATGACATTTCCGACAAATTAAATACATATACAAAAAATTACATTTGAACAAATTCAATTATTTTGGAAAACCTAATTCTTACCATTGTTTTATTACAATTTTTTAAGATTCAATTATCTTTGAACAAAGTAAAATAAAATTTATAATTAAAATTGTTCAAAAGTTCAATTGCTTTGCTTCCTCGTGGAGGAAATTTTTTTTTTGCTCACCGTAAAGAGAAGGCAAAATATTCATGTAATCAACATCTGGATTCACAACTTTTTTATTTATATTTTCCAAAAATTTAATTATTTTTACAGTGACAAGGACTATAAAAAATTGATTTTTTATATTATATTATTTAAAAATACAAAAACTCAATTTTTAAATAATAATTTAATAATTTTAATTAAATTTATTCTAGTAGAACTTTCGGAAAATTATTTAAAAATAATTGATTTAGAGATGAAGTTTTTGTCAGAATTTTCTAAATTCAATAGGTAGTTTTAGAATTATAAATAATTATGAATAAGTCTACTTTTAGAAAATTAAATTCTTTTAAATTTACAACCCAAAAATTTGTCTACTAATAAAAAAATACAGATTTACCATTTTTTTGTAAACAGAAAAAAAATATTTCCATCCTAAATTAGAATGGATACTAAAAGGTAACGTGGAATCGCCTATTGTAGTACTTTTTTAAAATTTTGATAAATATAAGAATTAAATTATTATTAATTATTTCGGACTTGACTACTATTCTAAATATTTGTTTGAGACAAAGAAAATTCTTTCGTAAAAAGCAATTGGTGGCCCTGAAAAGGGCCGTTTGTTGTCAATCATCCACTATCAATTTCTTTCCACTTTACTTCTTGGCAACCCTCTTTGCCGCGGGCTTCTTCGCCTTGGGCGCTGCAGCCTTCTTGGGCGAAGCTTTGGCCGCCTTCTTGGGAGCAGCCTTGGTCACCTTGGGTTTGGCGGTGGTGGACTTGGCCTTCGGTGGCTTGGCCGCAACCTTCGGGGTCTTCTTCTTCTCGGCGACGGCTTTCTTGGTCTTGGCTGCCACGGCCTTCTTCGGAGAAGCTGCTTTCTTGGCCTTTGGTGCTGCAGCAGCTTTGGGTTTGGCGGCAGTCTTGGTCTTGGGCTTGGCTTTGGCCTTGCCCTCGGCCTTGGCGACGTTCAACTTGAAGGACCCTGCAGCGCCCTTGCCCTTGGTCTGGATCAGAGCCTTGCTGGCGACTGCAGCCTTCAGGTACTTTCTGATGAAGGGAGCCTGCTTCTCGACGTCGACTTTGTAGGTGGCGGCGATGTACTTCTTGATGGCTTGGAGCGAAGAGCCGCCTCTCTCCTTCAAAGTGGCGATGGCCGCGTTCACCATCTCCGACGCTGGCGGGTGACTGGCCTTGGCGCGGGGCTTCTGCGCCTTGGCTGCTTTCTTCGGAGTCGCCACTGCAGGTGCGGCTGGGGATTCTACTTTGTCTGCCATTTCGTGGAGATAGTTTTCAAAAAAGTTCAAGTAAACTCAGTGATGCTCTCAACGTGACTTGTGAGACTGAAGTGACCATTTTTCGAAGAGAGTCGGGTGTTAGTAAAACGCACGAACGTTGAAGAAAGACCCCGACGCTCGTTGGGCGTCTGCCGTTTAAATTGTCGCTAACTTGCGAACCACATTCAAAAGATTTTATATTTTTTAATGATTAAATTATACTTATCGTTTTGATAATATATTGAATTTCACTTGCACGAATATTGTCTTCCTCGGTTCTTTAAAAATATTCTTTAATCTTGTGGTAGTTTCTTGCAAAAATCAATACTTTCCGGGCCTCTGCTATAAGTGAACGGACGTTACAAGTTTGGAAAATTGTTAAAAATATACTGACAAATTAAAGTTTTAAATATTTCAGTTTTAATATCAACGCTTTGGTTATCACTCTTGTGGAGTATTTAACTTATTTTATTAGTAAATATAAACTGAAGACATTGAGAGCAGTTTAATTTTGTTTTGAGTTCTAGCTCTCAATGTAGTTTGGTGGCGCGTGGATTAATGTGTAGTTCAATAATAAAAAATTTATGAACAATTTATTATTATCACTAATATGCGATTTCGTATATTTTTAAACAATATTTCTTTTTTGCAGAAATTTTGTACTGCCATTTAGACGTAGATGCATGAGATATAGATATATATTCTGGCAACATTCAAGATATTTTTTCCTTTTCCTTTTCCTTAATTTTAGTTGAATTGTATTTAAATTTTTTTTAATCATATTTTATGGTATAATAACAAAATGATTATAATATTATATGCTATAGTAACGTTTAGTCTGATTATCTTGACAAATTGTCTTTTATCTAATGCATAATTTTTCGTAGCAGATGCGTTTCGTTAAAATTATTAAATTATTTTTTGAATTCGTGTTCTTTGATTGTTTGCAATTTAAGTTATTCTTTACCACAAGTTCTATAATTCGATGTGCAGAAAACTTTCTATGTTTCGCTATATAGACAGTATATTTAACAAAAGTCACATCTGTTGTATTGATTGAAACAAAGTTTCTAATTTATAAGAGAAGAATAACTGTATATTCTGATGTTAATGAAATGAATTATCTGAAACGTTGCAGATAATATCTGCAACTTAATTTGTATTGATGTATTTAATTATTCAACTTTTAAAGTATAATATAAGTCAGTATTTTAATTTAAACTATTTAAAATTAAATATTGTTTTGAAGAGTAATAATTATTCGTCTTTTCTAAACTGAAAACATTTATTTTAGGTTACATAAAATAAATATGTATTAGGATGTTGCGACATCGTTTCATTTTTCAGAATACGAAATAACATATTCGTTATTTTATTTTTGGAGCCGTTGTTATAGCTTACAGAAAAACTGCACACGCAATATAACTATATACAAGGTAATTGTCTATTAAAATTGTTTTGAGTATAAACATTATACAATTAAATTTAATACGATTAAACTGCATACGATAAAACTGTTTACGTATTAAGTTAATAATATTTTATTAAAAAAATATTGCTTAGAATTAAATTGCATGCGAGGAAACTGTAAACGAATTAATTTAGAAATAAATTCAAATTTCAATACCTTTAAACTGCATACACATCAAATGTATGCAACCAAATTCTCTGTATATTGAGTATTACATTATCGTTTCTATAAGGTTAGTAAATAAATTTCAATAGTATTATGCTGACATCAATTTTTATTAAAATAAAATTAAGTACCTAAATGAAGAATTTGAAAATTAATAAAAATGTCAGCGTCATAAATAAAAATTTCGACAAATTAAACAAACCATTTGAATAAATAGAAAGTTTTAGTACTGTATTTATGATCACAAAAAGTAAACTTTTAATTTAACTAACAATAAGTAAATAGTCGAATAACCAATCATTTCTCTCAGTGTAAAACTTTATAGCAATAATGCATGTAAATTTCAAATGTGATTCATTCTTTGAATTTTGAACATGACGTTTTGAAGTTAACTAAATAATAAGAAAATTCAAAAGTATTATTTTATGTAATTATGTTAAGAATCGATTAGTGGATCTTACTAATAATTGTCATTGAAAAAATTCAAGTTATCTGAATAATAAGACACATTTATTCTATTCTTAATCTTATGTTTATTCTCGAATTATATTAAGAGTGTTCTGAAGTTATCTAAATAATAAGAAAAATAAGCATTGTCTGTAAGCTCAAAACAAGTAAACTAAAATGCCTGCTCCAAATATACGCCCACGTAATAAAATATGGTGGCCCTGAAAAGGGCCGATTGTTTTGTGTGGTGGAAAAAATTAAGCACGTTCTCCTCGGATGCGACGGGCCAACTGGATGTCCTTTGGCATGATGGTGACTCTCTTGGCGTGGATGGCGCACAAGTTGGTGTCTTCAAAGAGACCGACGAGGTAGGCCTCGCTGGCCTCCTGGAGGGCCATCACGGCGGAGCTCTGGAAGCGCAGGTCGGTCTTGAAGTCCTGAGCGATTTCACGGACCAAGCGTTGGAAGGGCAGTTTGCGGATGAGGAGCTCTGTGCTCTTCTGGTAGCGACGGATCTCACGGAGAGCGACGGTTCCGGGCCTGTAGCGATGGGGCTTCTTCACTCCACCGGTTGCAGGCGCACTCTTACGAGCGGCCTTGGTGGCGAGTTGCTTTCTTGGTGCCTTACCACCGGTGGATTTACGCGCGGTTTGCTTAGTACGAGCCATTGCTTCGAAGTTCAAAGTACAAGTGACGATTGATGGTTATGGCGGTAAAAACTCACATATTTATAGGTTTGAGATTCTCCTGCATCGGTTAGTCAAGAGGAAGGGGGAACTATTATCCTGATTGGTTGGTCAGATCATGGAGGGGAGAAGTGGAGTTCCGGAGGGAATAAAACTGAGAGCTCAGACAACGAAATATCATTCCGAGTTTGTTCTCTGTTCTGTTTGAACGTACTTACTTAATTCTCTGCAAAAATGACTGGTCGTGGAAAGGGTGGAAAGGGATTGGGAAAAGGAGGAGCAAAGCGCCATCGTAAAGTGTTGCGTGATAACATCCAAGGTATCACCAAGCCCGCCATTCGTCGTCTGGCTCGTCGTGGTGGAGTAAAACGTATTTCGGGATTGATCTACGAGGAGACTCGTGGTGTCTTGAAAGTGTTCCTTGAGAACGTGATCCGTGACGCAGTCACTTACACCGAACACGCCAAGAGGAAGACCGTCACCGCCATGGACGTCGTCTATGCCCTCAAGCGTCAAGGCCGCACCCTGTACGGTTTCGGCGGTTAACTTCATTCATCCATCATCATCATCAAAAAACAAACAATCGGCCCTTTTCAGGGCCACTAAATTTTTTTACGTTTGAATTCTTTTCTGTTGAAACATAATACTGGTCATATTTGTCAAGTATGCAAAAAATTTACTTTTATTTAGTCTTTATTAAAAACTATTCAATAGGAAAGTTTATAAATAGCTTTCTTGTAAGTGGTTGCAAAGTATTAATACTTTTTTCGTATTTATAATAGTGGAATGTGGAGTACCGTATTGTGTATTGATTTTGTTCTATATTTGAGCGTCATTTTTTTCTAGGGGTTCTAACGCCCTTTTACAATGTATCAGAACTATGTCCAGCAACTTATTTTTACAAAGTTTGTATTTAATTCGTGAAGCTAATTACTCTTTGAACTGTGTTTCATACATAGTTTTTATTAAGACACTGTAGAATATGATTAATTCTTTCTATTTCATTCTAAAGGTTTGAATTTACAAAACTTTTGTGATCATATTAACTTCTGCCGTACGGAAAAAGAAGATGGTCGTTGTCGATAAAGAGTTTCTAGTTGTGAAGATTAGTTGCGAAAATTTCCGTTAGAAGCGCTGGTGTCTTTTCGGCAGTTGATTAGTTTATGAAAGTCAAAATTTTTCTTCAAGAAGTACCGATCAAGAGTTGGAGATGGCAGCACATGTTTCGTTTTACATCTTACCGAACTCAAGCATATTGTCACTAACACTATTCTTAAAATCATGTGAGTATTCATTGTATTCATTATCATTAACATTAGAATAATCTTTCTTTGTTTTGAAATAGTAATTCTTTATTCGTTCAGAATAGGCTCGCGAACGTCGTGCATAAGATAGAAAAGGAGATAGATATACTTATATCCTATTCTACCTCATGCATCACGTTCGCAAATCAGAACTTTAGCCATAAATTTTAAATTTACTTCCAAATTGCAAGGATAAAAAAATGCGTTTAAATTTCATAGTAAACAAGCTAGAAATGTTGTCAGAGACAAACAATTGCGTTAAAACTTAGAACTAGTGTCCTAAATCTAACATAAAAAAAGAAATAAAGATACAACATAATAGATAAATTAAAGTAACTCGCAAATAATATTTAAAATTTTTTATTTCTTCATTAAAATAAACATCATTATTTACAAATACATTCGATAAGTTCTTTTTAAAGCCTTACTTCGTTGTCATTAATTTACAATATTTACAAAAAAAATGTACAAATGTCACGAGAAAATACAATTAGTTTTTAAATATACAAAACTTTAAAAATAAAGTTACAATACTTTATGTTAAAAATTACCATACGTTTTGCTAAAATTACAAAACTTACTAAATGCGTTCTTAACATAAAACTTTGTATAATATATGGAGAGTTACTATTTATTATAAAAAATTGAGTTTTTGTATTTCAATATTTAAATTCTAAAAGAACTTTGGGAAACTTATTTAAAGTAATTGGTTCAGAAGTGAAGTTTAGTTGAAAATTGTAGAAAATAATTGAATTCAGGAATGGTTATATTTATAATGTTTAGAAATTATTAAAATTCATAAATTTTACTCCTTTATAATATGATTTGTCAGGGCAAATAATTTTAATGAAAGTAAATTGTCTAGGAAATTGATAAACTGAATCTTGGACCAACCTGAATAGAATTTTTTTATTAATTTAATTATGTAAATTTAAATTAGTAATTATTACATTTTATTAATATTATAAACATGTACTATTAATTTACTAATGAAAAACCAATTAAATTTAATTATTCTATCGATTTATTATTGTTGTTTTTATTATTATAACGTTGTGATTTTAAGGGGTCGTCCATAAACCACATAGCCCTAATTTTTTGGGGATTTTGACCCCCCCCCCCACCCCACACACAGTGGAACAGAATCTGACATTATTTTTTCAAAATTCAAAATGGCGGATCCAATATGGCGGACAACAGAATAAAAAAATTGATTGAATTGACCTGAAACTGAATACTCGGGGATTTTCAGGGTTGCTAAAAAATAAAAAATTAATTGTATTGGCTTGAAAGTTACTTAAGGGTTTTAGTATTACGTAGCTGCATGCAACGACGCGTCTAGTACATAATTTAGTATATAAAAAATAAAATTAAAAAATATATATATATAAATGTTTAAAAAATAAAAAAATGGAATGTAAAATCCTATGGCAGCCTCCGCGTAGTAATTTCTGGGGTCGTTAATTTAAAAATAAACTATAAAAATTAAATTCACCAGCTAATGTCAGGGTATTTAACGAAATTTGATTTTACCAAAAATTATCATACTGATGTCAGATTACCAGTTTCAAACAAATTCAAAAGCCCCGAGTATTCAGTTTCAAACCATTATAATTAATTTTTTTTATTTTGTCGTCTACCATATTGTATCCGCCGTTTTGAATTCTGGAAAACTAATATTAGATTCATAATCAGCGACTGCGCGCATTATTATTCCCCAAATGTCATTTTTCCGAAATTTCATTTTACCGAACTGCACTTTTGCGAATAGTCATTTTTGCGAAAAGCCAATTTTGCGAATTGTCATTTTTTCGAAAAGCTATTTTTGCGAATTGTCATTTTTGCGAATTGCCAATTTTCCCAAAAGTCATTTTTGCGAATGGCCGTTTTTACGAATTGTCAATTTTCCGGAAAGTCATTTTTGCGAATTGTCCTTTTTACCAAAAGACATTTTTGCGAAATGTCATTTTTGCGAAAAGACATTTTTCTGAAATGTCATTTTTACGATTAGTCGTTTTCGCGAATAGTCATTTTTGCGAATTGACATTTTTGAGAAATGTCATTTTTGCGAATCGTCACTTTTACGAATCGCCATCACAGAATCGAATTTTATTCATGATAAAACAAAAAATTAGGAAATTTAAAAAAGGCTGAACCAAAATAAGGAATGAAAAATTAAAAACTAATTTATAAACCATTACTAATAGATAAGAACCCTGAATTGCAGTATAAATAAGTTCGATATGTTTTATTACGCATTAATTAATTATTCAAACTTTATTTTTTAATATTTTTAAAATAAATTTGTAAGATGGATAAATTTAAATAAATTGTAGATATCAAATCCAAACAAATATTTATATTTCCTATAACGTCAATGAAAAACTTTTTTATTCTCAATTTAGAATACGGAACTGATAGATATTATTGTATTAAATGTGAATATTTAAATTTTAAATTGTTGATTTTATTTGAATTGAATAAAAATACGTCATTGCTGACTTTGAAATATCAGTCAAAAAATATTTACAGTTATCGACGTATAAAATTCCAACATAAAAAATAAATACTCGAACAAGTGGAAAATAATTCTATTTTATCTATTGTGTAAATATTACCTACTATAAGTAGAGCAACTTTTTTTTCGAATCGACAGTGAGTGCAAAAGGAGCTTCTTCTAAGGTTGCTTTATATCGAAGAACTTTTAACTAAAAAGCCAAATAATTCTGTACAGGTAATTATAAACTTTTCATTTTATTTGTTTGATTTGTATTCATAAGAACATTAATGGTAAAAGGTAATTCTTTTGATTCTGCAGAAAAAATTAAGAATAAGTTTCAAACACACTGCTTGATTCTTCAGTTTCGAAATTATAATATTGATCAATCATGATCAAAGCAGCAATCATCTGTGGACTAATTTCACTAGTCACTGGCGCACAAAGTACCTGCACTGAGAATGAATTCAAGGAGCTGGGAGCATCCCTCTCCCAATCGGTGGAATACATGCGGGATAAAGTTGGAGATGAGAACGTGGCAATTTTCATTGGCGCCAAAGGAGCTGGCAAGAGCACACTAATTAACTACCTGATCGGCAATCAACTGAAGACTGAACGACGTTCGCTTTTCGATCCAGTGACATTAGCAAGAGTCTACAGTGAGTCCAAAGGGCCAAGAGTAGCTGGCGAATCAACCAAAGCCGCAGTTCCGACAAGATGGACTTCCTCGAAATTACCCAATTTGACTCTCTGGGACTATCCCGGATTTGGCGATGACAACGCAGTACTTCAAGAGGTCACCAGTGTCTTCGACTTCCATCAGTTGGCGAAATACGTTAAGTCTCTAAAAGTTATTTTAGTCATAGACTTTAATGACCTCCTGCAGGCTAATATCGAACCGCTCGTTAAGCTTCTCACGATAAATGTTGAAAAATATTTCGGAAATCACGTAGAAGAATTCTTATCCGGACTATCTGTAATTTTCACTAAAGTGCCTGCTGAAGTGCGAAAATCTTCATTCGACATGAACTACCTAAATACAATGTTAACAAACAAATTCTTACTCAACAAACATGAGGAAGTGCCTCAAATTGTAAAGAAATTTGTCCAATACTTAGTAGACAATAACCAGCAAATTGGATTATTCAAAAAAATTGTACATGGTCTTATTACAAGTGATGCCGACTTTAATATCATTCCAGCTATTGAAAATTCGAAAAGCATTGAAAGTAGTGCTCTCAAGAAATTGCGACACTCTATTTCCGAAGCCTCAAAACTTTGTCTGCAGAAATTCAAATTGTCAGAAGCAATTGCTGATTCAAAGCTATTCCTTACCGGAATATTCGGAACGAAAATATTTGAAATTGAAACTGCGTTGAAACAAAAATATAATAAGGATAATGAATTAAAAACACTGAAAACAAAATTAGTTGATATGGGAATTATTGTGTCCAATGCAAAGAATGGTGAAAATGATTTATACAAAAAAATAGAAATTTATAAAGTAATTGATGACAGTATTAAATATGAAGTTGAAAATTTCCGTCTGATTGAAGTATCGAAACTAATTGAATTTGTTAATAATGTGCTGAATAAGGCAATGAACAAACCATTGGAGAGCACTATGAAGGAAGTTTTAATTGCATCAGATGCAAGTATACAAAAAGCAATCGCTGATATTAATCAAAAGTTGGAAATTAAAGTATGAGGAAAGTTATGAAATCTGCGTTTCTAATTAGGTTAGAAAAATTGTATGCTTTTTGAATTTTTGTCTTTATTTCTTTATTATTGTCATAATCTTATAATACTATTGAGTTTAGTTCTTATTAAGTTTCAATTTTCGAATTTTTTTAATATTTTAGATTTTTTTTGTCGATTACATTTAACATTATCTGTATTTGACAAAGTATTATTATCTGAATTTTTATTAAGTTTACATACAACTGTAATTCACAGTTTAGACACCTGTAAAGAGAGAAAGAGACAACTGTTTATGTTTATTTTACTTTTAATTATAAGTTAAGTTCACTACCAATTGTTTTATTATGTTTATTTGTATAAACATTAAAAAAAATGTATGTCGTAAATAAAGAATTTAAATTTATAATTTTTCCTCTTAATTAGATAATTAATTTTTTACTCTTGTGTGGGAGAACAATAATACACACAATTTTTGTTATAGTTATTTCCCCATTTTTGTTGTTCAAAACGATAAATTTATAACAGAAACAATTAAACTTTAGCAAAGTGTGGAAAGTTACAGAATCGACCCTCTGTACTTTACCAGGGTGTCTAGCGAATTATGATTTTCAAATTCCCGGCAAAATCCCGGATTTCCCGGACCTAAAACTAAATTATTCCCGGACATTAATGACTATATACGATTAAAATTTCATAATTTTTTAAATACAGTGGAAACTGAATTATCCGAACTAATTCAGGCAGGATTTGGTTCAGATAATCAAAAGTTCGAATAATAGAAATTGCAATTATTTTCGTTTATATAAATGATCGTTTCGGAATTATTTTGCAACATCCAATGGCATTTATGTATTCTTTTAGATATTTACATTAAAAGTCACTGAGATTCAACTGCAATAAGTTAAAAACATTAGGATTTATATTTAAAGTTTTCTAAATTCAATAGTTTTAGAGTTGTAGATAATTAAAAATAAGTCTACTTTTAAAAATCCAAACATTTCGTTACCTATAAAAAATGAAAAAATAGATTTACAATAATATATTTTCATCCTAATTGAAAATGTGAATTGAAATTTAACGTGAAATTGACTATTACCTATAATATATCTATGTTTAAAATTTTTGAAAAATATAAGACTGAAAGTAGTTCTCCGGCTTCTATACACTTGTAAAAATTTATTTTCTTCAAATTCTGAGGAAATGTTTCTTCGGGTGCCCTTTAAATGTGGTAAAAATTTCAAAACCCTTTGCGATGCTAAATTTTCACTTATTCAAGTTCAAACTTTCACTTTTCCATGCGATTATGTTAAAAATAAAAAATGTCAACCACAATATCTCGTTTTTTGACATGGCAAAAGGTTTTGAAATTTTTACCACATTTAAAGGGCACCCGAAGAAATATTTTCTCAAAATATGAAGAAAATCTATCGAAAATTAATTTTTAAAAGAGTAGCAGCCGGAGAACTATATCTTAAATTAAATTTTTTTTATAGATTTTAATGAACTAACGAAACTTTCCAAAAATTCCCGGATATTTTTTTTAATTCCCGGCAATTTCCCGGGTAAACTAAATTCCCGGTTTTCCCGGACGCTAGACACCCTGCTTTACCCATACTATTCTGTATTTTGATGAACTTTGCTGGATTTTGCCTTTCTTTTCCACTCGATTATATTTACCAATAAAAAAATGAATATGATAGAAATAAATTTTGACATATCGGAGATATTAAACTTTTAAAAATTTTGGAAAATAAGACTTTTGAAAATTTTGTTAAAAAATATAGAATTAACTTTAAAATTATCGTTACCAACTTGTAGAGCCGCCTTTGGTTTGCAGCTGAACAACTTTTGGATTATCACGCACCCAAAAGGATTGTCGTTCCACCAAAATGGTCAGTAGCAGCCTATCGAAAGTCTGCTGCTGACTCAAAGGTCTCTCAGTGTATAATACAACTTCTTACCATTAGTAACAAATAAGCATATTGAACAGAAAAATTCAAACGTTTAAAAAATTTGTGGCCCTGAAAAGGGCCGATTGTTTTGTGAGGGTGAGTGGAAAATTTAAGCTTTCTTTTCGGTCTTCTTCGGCAAAAGAACAGCTTGGATGTTGGGGAGAACACCACCCTGGGCGATGGTGACTCCAGAGAGGAGCTTGTTCAATTCCTCGTCATTCCTGATGGCGAGTTGGAGATGACGGGGGATGATTCTCGACTTCTTGTTGTCACGAGCTGCGTTTCCGGCCAACTCCAAAACTTCAGCAGCCAAGTATTCCATAACTGCGGCTAGGTAAACTGGTGCACCAGCACCAACTCGCTCGGCGTAGTTTCCTTTACGCAAGAGACGATGGATACGACCGACTGGGAACTGGAGTCCAGCCCGGTTGGAGCGGGTCTTTGACTTTCCCTTGGTTTTGCCACCTTTGCCACGTCCTGACATTTTTGATTTAGTTTTGAATTAACGAAGTAAACACAACGAAGAATACAAAGCGAATGATGTTCTGCGCCTGAAATCCGCCTATTTACGCTCTCTCCACAGGTCACGCCCACAACTGCGCTCCCCTCTCTTCGTCGTGAGTGGCAGATGGTTGCAGTGAGTCCCCGCACCAATCAAAATGTAGGAGCACGACTGTAAGAGAACGTAAATAGGGCAGTTTCCGCTGCTTAACGTCAATTCGCTTTGTGTTCTCTTCGAGTTCAGACGTTCTTTTTCTGAAAACAACCATGCCTCCTAAAGCCAGTGGTAAAGCCGTGAAGAAAGCCGGCAAGGCTCAAAAGAACATTACCAAGACCGACAAGAAGAAGAAGCGCAAGAGGAAGGAGAGCTATGCCATCTACATCTACAAAGTGTTGAAGCAAGTGCACCCCGACACTGGAGTCTCCAGCAAGGCCATGAGCATCATGAATTCGTTCGTGAACGACATCTTCGAGCGCATCGCTGCCGAATCTTCCCGCTTGGCCCACTACAACAAGAGGTCCACCATCACCTCCCGGGAGATCCAAACTGCCGTCAGGCTTCTCCTTCCTGGTGAACTCGCCAAGCACGCCGTCTCTGAAGGCACCAAGGCTGTCACCAAGTACACCAGCTCCAAGTAAATTCTGTCCACCCTCAACAAAACAATCGGCCCTTTTCAGGGCCAACAAATATTTATACGAAAGAGTTATTTAGTTCTAAACAACAATTATTATTTAACTTTTTTTACTGCTGGAATTTAGATATTTGTGTGTAGTGTAAGAAGTAAATTTCATGAAGTCACATGTAGGAATTAAGTATTTAAAATTGTATCTAGTTGAAGACATTTTTTTTATATTAATAATATAGAAACAGTGTATTTATGAATATAAATCTGCTGACAATAAAGAGCTTTTTTACGTTGATTAAAACCTTAGTTTTGGCTAAAAAGTGAATGCTAATTTGATGTAGTACTATAGAAGACAATGTTTAAAAAAAATTTAATAAAACAATGGGTGTAAACGAATTGCAATAAACTATATAGGTAAATATAATTTTATGAATAAAGTTCAATTTAAAAAAAAGTCAACACTACGCGGTATTCCCAAGCGGTCACCCATCCAAGTACTAACCGCGCTCAATGTCGCTTAACTTTGGTGATCGGACGAGAACCAGTGCTTTACAACATGATGTGAGCGTTAACTGTGAATCGTACTTTTAGAAACGAATGATAGCTCTCGCAGTGAACTCATTCTTTTTGATCTAATAAACATTTCAATGTTCAGTTTTATACCCTGCTTTTAGGGAGCGTTCACAAATGATGTCACGCAAGTTTTCGGGACTTTAGACCCCCCCTTTCCTCTGTAACGCAAATTCATGCAATTTCACATGTAAAAATACATTGTTTCACGTTTAGTAGAGACCCCGCCCCTCCCCCCAAAAACGTGACATCATTTGTAAACGCTCCCTTATCACTTATAGGGTAATTAGACGATTTTTTTAGGAGTAATAATACATGAATAGAGGATATCGTTTGAATTCCAGCTAATTATTAAAAATTAAAAAAGGTTTAAATTTCTTGATGAAATTTTATTTATGCGGAACGAATAAATTTCTATTTAGCTGTGAGACAAGTATACATTTTCTGTGCGTGTTTTTATTAAATTTACAATTTCGTTGTACATAAAAAAGTATCATTTCACTGTTTTCATAGATATTTTTATTTTCTTAGTATTTTAATAATAATTCCTATTCGATTCTGGAAAAAATATATAAATGAAATACAATATTTCATTGTTTTTTTTACATTTCAATGGACTGGTTCGCCAACATCATCAAATCACTAATTAGAATAAAGTACATAAGTACATAATTTAAATAAAGAAATAAAACAAGTAAAAAATTAAAATTTTTCTATACAAAATATTTCTCGAGCCCTGGAAAACCTGAAAAAGTCATGGAATTTTATTGAACGAAAATCGTAGCAACCCTGCGTATATATTAATCTTTACTAATGACAGTGTCACAAAGTACACGGAGAGAGAATATATATTAAATTTTGTAAAAATATTTTCAAATTAGGGAAAAAGTGCGACAAAGCGAAATTTTCATATAAAAAAATACTAAACTTTAAAAAAACTTATGTGAAATTTAGTATAATTATATCAAATATCCAGAATATTAATTAAATTCTAATATAACTTTACTAAATTTCATATAAGTTTTTTTAAAGTTTAGTATTTTTTGATATCAAAATTTCGCTTTGTCGCACTTTTTCCCCAATTTGAAAATATTTTTACAAAATTTAATATATATTCTCTCTCCGTGTAATGTTCAAAATTTTGAAAAATATGTTTATTTACTAAAAATAAATTATTCAATGAAAGATGAAAATATATATAATTACTGTTGATATATGTATAATGAAAGTTTTGAGTTAAAAAATAATGAAATTAATCGAAAAGCTAATCCTTTTTTAATTTATAAATAATGAGCTTTTATAAAATATTCTCTGGACAATTTTTTCTTCAAATTTTAATTTATATCTTTACACAATCTTCATAAAATTGAATACCAAAATGTATAAATTAATATTTTTGGAATACATTTCTGGATTTCGATAAAGGGATTCTTGAGAATGACAGTCTGCATTCATTATTATTATTATCGAATAAACTGATATGATCAGATATTCTGGAACAGAAACCAGCTTCAGACGAAATGTATTGCAGATTGTCTATAATTTCTAAATTTGTATTGGCTATAAAAATAATTAATCTCATAGTAGAAAGCCAGTGCTTCAAATATAGTAATATTTCTAATAAGCAAATAGTGAATAATTATTAGTTACATTCACTTGTACTTTTTGTCAAAGTAATAAATTCTTTTGGTTACTAATTGAATGTAATATTGATAAATAACCAGATGCAGTATTGCTACTAACATGTTTTTAATCGATACGAAAAAAGCTTCTTTACAGAACAGTAAGGCATGTTTGTAGAAGAATTAAAAATATTTCAACGTAAGAAAATTTGTTGGCCCTGAAAAGGGCCGATTGTTTTGGGTGATGGAAAGAATTAAGCGCGTTCTCCTCGGATGCGACGGGCCAACTGGATGTCCTTTGGCATGATGGTGACTCTCTTGGCGTGGATGGCGCACAAGTTGGTGTCTTCAAAGAGACCGACGAGGTAGGCCTCGCTGGCCTCCTGGAGGGCCATCACGGCGGAGCTCTGGAAGCGCAGGTCGGTCTTGAAGTCCTGAGCGATTTCACGGACTAAACGTTGGAAGGGCAGTTTGCGGATGAGGAGCTCGGTGCTCTTCTGGTAACGACGGATCTCACGGAGAGCGACGGTTCCGGGCCTGTAGCGATGGGGCTTCTTCACTCCACCGGTTGCAGGCGCACTCTTACGAGCGGCCTTGGTGGCGAGTTGCTTCCTTGGTGCTTTACCACCGGTGGATTTACGCGCGGTTTGTTTAGTACGAGCCATTGCTTAGAAGTTCAGAGTACGAGGGACAACTGAAAAATGGTTTTGGACTTTTTGACTTTTAAAACTCTTTATTGTTTTTCTTTTTACATTGTAAATATACATGAGTACGAATTTGTAACAAAAATAGGATTCTATCTTATGATATCTACCTTATGAATTAATAATTTGGGCTAATTTATTTGGCACGTGTAGCATATGAGTATCACATGGATAATAATATATAGTTACAGTAAAAATTTTATAAAAACCTGATTAATTCCAAATAATAATAAAATTTGGAAACAAAAACAACTTACAAACTAGAAAATTTACTATGCTTATAATTAGTGGTATTACACATTACTGAAGTAAATGATTTATAAGTTTGTACTTAATCTTAAATGGAGCTTCAGCGTATTTGAGACTACCAACATCTTTCAAAATATCTAAATTTTTAGTTTGGTGGTCAAAGAAATTTTTTGTTAGTGTATATATGTAATCTTTAATTAATGGAATTTTTAGTGTATCATGCAGTGTTACAATTTTTGTACCTGGCTTCGCATTTAATGTCATTCTTAGACATTTATTTTGTATTTTTTGTACTTTCTCAATATTCGTTTTGTAAGTGTTACTCCAGATGGGGGCAACGTACAATGCTATTGGTCGTATAATCATTTTGTAAGTATTTAATTTATTTTGTCGGCTCATTTTACTTTTATAATTCATAATAGAATATAGATTATTTATTGTCATATTTGCTTTGGCTCTGATTGAATTTACATGCTTAGTATAAGATAATTTTGAGTCTAAAATTACTCCTAGATATTTCGCTTGCTTAATAGGAACTATAGTTTCGTCATAAAGTGTAGGATTCGTGTATTTGTCGTCTCCATCATTATGAGAGAATATAACGAGTTCAGTTTTATTTGTATTAATTTTAATTTTCCATTTATGGAAATATTTTTCTAATTTAAAGAGATATTTTTGGATTTTGTCTAATGCTACTTGTTTACGCCTCGAAGAAGCATACACAGCCGTGTCGTCCGCAAATAGCGCGATTTGGACATTATTATCACTTTTAGGTATGTCGTTGATATAATATAAAAATAGTACAGGCCCAAGAATAGATCCTTGTGGTACTCCCGCCGCAATATCTTTTTCTTCGGAACATTCATTACTAATTTCTACCACAAATTTTCTATTTTTTAGATAGTTATCTATAATTTTAATTAAGTACATTGGAATGTTATAATTATTTAGCTTATATATTAAGCCTTGACACCATACTGTATCGAAGGCTTTCTCTATATCTAGGAATACTGCTGCTGTACTATGTTTAATATTAAATTTAGTAGTAATGTTATCTGTAAATCTAGCTAATTGTTGAGCAGTGGAGTGATCTTTTCTAAAACCAAATTGTTCAGGTATAAGCTGTTGATTTATTTTTTCAAATTCTTTTAATCTATTTAACAATATTGATTCGAAAACTTTACTCATTGTTGGTAGTAAACTGATAGGTCTATAGCTTTTAGGGTCATTTTTTGATTTTCCTGGTTTTGGAATTGGAAGAATTTTTGCTTTCTTCCAGATCTGTGGAAAGTAACTTGTCTTGAGACAAACATTGCAAATGTAAGTAAGTTGTACTAGTGCTTTTTTAGGTAAGTATTTTAAAATTATATTTTGAAACCCATCTATACCAGGTGCTTTTTTAGATTTAGTTTTATTTATAATTTGTTTGATCTCTCTTGGTGAGGTTAATGTTATGTCATTTAAATCAAGATTTGTTTGAATAATATCATTATATTGTTTGGAAATATGCTCATTACTTCCAGGTTCACCCATATTATTCGTCATTTTATGTACCTGTTCAAAATTATTTGCAATAATTTCAGCTTTATCTTTATTATTAAATATTATTTTATCGGATGTTTCTAGGGGGGGAATGAATCTAGAATTTCTACCTTTTAAGACTTTAATGAACTTCCAGAGTGAACAATTTGCAGTGTTGAGGGAGAGAAGTTTGTCTTCCCATTTTGTGTTTCTGTAGTTAATAATTTTTTGTTTTATGTTCCTACATGCCTCATTTATTATTGGTTTTAACTTGCTATTTCTAGTCTTTTGGAATATTTTACGTAAGTTATTTTTGTGCTTTATTTGTCTGAGAATTTCATCTGGGAGTTTCTCTTTAAATGGTTTAAGGGATTTAAAGGGTATACAGGAATTAATAGCTTTGTTTATTATTTGGTTTAAATTTGTAATTGATGAATCTATCTGAGTTTCATTTTCAATATTATGGAGTGTTTCTAATTGTAATTCATTATTAATTATAGTTTTGAATTTGTTCCAATCAGCTTTTAGATAGTCTAGAACTTGGGGAGTAGTAGTTGCTGGTATATTTACAGATGTATCATTGAAAGAGATTAAAACAGGTTTGTGATCAGAGTTTAATTCATTAATGACATAACTATATATTGGTTGAGAAAATCCTTTAATAATAGCTAAGTCAACTATAGAAGGTCTAGCTTTGCTATTGTGTGGATAAAGTGTGAATTCATCGGGGACAGATAGCATATATGGATTTATTTCTATGAAATCAAGAATGGTATTTCCATTTTTATTATTGTAATAACAGTTCCAGCTGACATGTTTTGCATTTAAATCTCCAGCAGCTATGATTTTGTTACCAATTTTGAAAATTTGTTGAAGATCTGAAATTTGCATATTATTTTTTGGAGAATATAGACCGACAATATGGGTACCTCCTTCTAGAGTAATAGCATGCGCTTCAATAGTTTTTAAGTTTTCAATTTTTGTCTCAAGACAAGGGATACTATTTTTAACAAAAATAGCCACACCTCCAGAGGCTTTTTTAGCTAATCTATTTTTCTTGTAACAACAATAACCAGGGATTTTGAGTTTAGATTTTTCATTAAACCACGTTTCAGTTACTACAAAGACATCTATGTCATGTCTGTCGAGAAATGATGGTATTTCTTGGGATTTATTTTGAATGCCACCAGCGTTCCAGTGGACTATATTAAGCAAATTTACATCGAGCTTTTTTGTGAAATTACCCATCAAGTTCGACAGACATTTCATATAGCGCTTGAAGTCGTTCAAGATTATTATTGCATGATTTTAGTTTATCTTTAAGTTTAATTGCTAGTCTAAGTAATTTACCTAAGTCGCATAATTTGTTGATATCCTTGAAGACGTCAAATATGTCTTGGATGGCAGTTGTAGAAGAATCTTCATCAATTTTTCTCGTTGGTTGTTGCTTAGAGTTGAGATCCTTGTTGTTGTTCCATTCATAGCGTTTGTATAGGTTTTGATTTTGATTTATTGCTCGTTCATGTCCTATGGTCCTCAGGGGGGGGAAGTCCTGTTCCAGATTTCCATTGAATTGTGATATAGGAAGTTTGTTGATTTGTCGTTTTGCTCTTGTTTTATATACTTTTTCCAGATGAGATTTGTATGCTTCACAGCCAGTAAAGTTTGCTGGATGATTTCCTTTGCAGTTAACACATTGGGCAGGTTGATCTATTGTTTTCTTGCATTCACTAGTTAAATGAGGCAGTAGGCACTTAACACATCTTGGTTTACTATGACAATTTTTTGTGCCATGTCCAAAATTTTGACAGATTCTACATTGTGTGATTTGTTTATTGTTTTTGAATTTCTCCCAAGAAACTCTCATATAACACACAGTTTTCACTTTGTACACATCACTGATTTTAACACTTTTGTCTAATGTCACTAAGAACAAGGGATTGTAGTTTTGGGGATCACTTTTTTGTTTCATTTTAATTACTTCTGCTTTAATTCCTTGTTCAAGCAGCGATGATTTAACGTTTTCATCTGCAAAAAAGGCTAGTCCTCGTAGTACCATTTTGACAGGTTTCTCTTCCTTTTTCTCAAACGTGTACACGGAGAAAAAAATCAGGGCTTTTTAGCATGGAGTGGTCTGTACCTTTAGCGCATGGGCGCTTCCTTACGGCGAAAGAACGAATTTGTACGATTGCAGCAAGAGCTCGCCCTATTTTAGTAAGGAGCCTTGCTGCAATCGTACGAGTTCGTTCTTTCGCCGCAAGGAAGCGCCCATGCGCTAAAGGTACAGACCACTCCATGCTACAAAGCCCTGATTTTTTTCTCCGTGTAGTAAGGTATTTCTTTGGCTTTCAATAATTGTTGAATTTTCATATGATCTTCTTCTGCATCAGGTAAAATAGTAATTTTTGTAGATTCCTTATTTCTAGTAAACACAGGGTCGCCTGAGGTTACTTCGTGTATGAGGTTGATAAAGAATCCTATGTCATCAATTGTGGTTTGAATTATAATTGGTGGAATTTTTGTTTTCTTGATAATTTTATTTTTAGTTTCACTTTCAGTTTCAGAAGGTTTGTTATCAGATTTGTTTACTTCATCCTGGTCCATTTTTTCATTTTCTAAACTGAGTACTTCATAACGATTGCTCGTTTTGATTGGATTATTCTCCATATTGCTCCTGTCATAAGGTTTAAATTTCTTAATATTTGGATTTTCCCAGTCTCGGACTAGTAGTCTATCAGATTTAGGCATATTTATAGCAAATTTGACACGCGCCAAACGCCTTTGTCAAATTTACTGCATAGAAAGATTAAAGCTATTTCATCCATACGCATGCACAGCAGAAAGGTGATATTTTTAAAGAAAGTTGATGATCTGTTCTCTGATGCTTTCAACTCAAGCGTTCAAACAGTTCTCTGATAAATGGTTTTGGCGATATGAACGCACATATTTATAGGTTTGAGATTCTCCTGCACCGGTTAGTCAACGGGAAGGGGAAACTATCATCCTGATTGGTTGGTCAGATCGTGGAGGGGAGCAGTGGAACTCCAGAGGGACTAAAACTGCGTACTTTCACGGCGTAGCTTCATTCCGAGTTTGTTCTTTGTTCTGTTTGAACGTAAACTTTATTCTCTGCAAAAATGACTGGTCGTGGAAAGGGAGGAAAGGGATTGGGAAAAGGAGGAGCAAAGCGCCATCGTAAAGTGTTGCGTGATAACATCCAAGGTATCACCAAGCCCGCCATCCGTCGTTTGGCTCGTCGTGGTGGAGTGAAACGTATCTCAGGATTGATTTACGAAGAGACCCGTGGTGTCTTGAAAGTGTTCCTTGAGAACGTGATCCGTGACGCCGTCACTTACACAGAACACGCCAAGAGGAAGACCGTCACCGCAATGGACGTCGTCTATGCTCTCAAGCGTCAAGGCCGTACTCTTTACGGTTTCGGCGGTTAAATTACCCATTATCATCATCAAAAAAACAATTGGCCCTTTTCAGGGCCACCAAATTTTTTTACGTTTGAATAACTTTTTTAGTAACATAATAACAATTCATGTCAATGGAGGTTTGCTACACAGGAAAAAGTGAATCTTAATTTAAGATCGGTCTTAAATTCAGCACTGTCTTCTATAATGTTAAGGGATACAAAATCCATGCGTAAATATTCAGCATTGACTGCCTTAAGGGGTTACGCCACCCTGAACGCATGAAAATCGGATGGTTTTTTAGGAATTTTTTTGATAAAACTGTTTCAGGTAGGACTTCTTTACATTTATTGATGCTTTAGTACATACATTGAGCTTTATAAATATTAAAAAAAAATTTTTAATTAAAAATGGTGGAGATATAACTATTGGCGTGGATCAATTTTTCCGGAGCACTCCTTGATAGTGTACATGATTGGCAGTTCAATTTTTGTCAGAAACAAGGAAAACAATATTTTTCTTAAAAAGTGATAAATTTTGAACAGAGTGACGAAGCCATTTAAAAAAACAAATTTTTTTACGCAAATGGAAGCACTTCAAAAATTGACATTTTTTTTTGGCTAAAATTACCGTATACAAAATTGGATAAAAAATTTTCAAATTATTCAATCAAAAAAATCCCACGTCACTCTGTGGAAAATCTATTTAGGAAGATGTATATTAATTTTCAAGTCAATCGATTGAATAGTTTTTGAGTTATCGTGTACACCGTCTCGAAAATTGTGGTTTCGAGAAAAACGCAAAAGAAGAAAAAAATGAACTTTAGTGTATTATAACTTGAAAATTTATCAATTTACTATTTAATCAGCAATTCCTGGGCCATAATTTTTTTTATTTAAGAATGGAAGGGATACAATGAAAAGGACCCTTCCTAAATCATGAAAGGGACCCCTAGACCATTCGAAAATAGAAAGTCGCTGCTTCCAGCAGCTCTCGGCGCGTCCCCACCGCGCTGACTTCTAATGACCATAACTTTTGTAATTAGTGAGACATTGTCTTCGGCGACATCTCAAAATATTCGTTAGAATATAAACTTTGAAATTAAGCAAAAAAAAAAAATTTTTTGAAAATTTCAGGGTGGCGTAACCCCTTAAAAATGTTGCATCTTAATTTAAGGCTGCTTTCCTGCCTTGAAAGAACAGGGTGGCCACATGTCAGTAAGGTCAGGGAAATGTCAGGAAAAATATTTTTGTCAGGGCAATTAAAGAAATTAAAACGGTCATGCAATACATTTTTTGCTCTAAACAAAAGAATTTTTGTCAGGGAAATTCGTTGTTATGTCAGTAAAATGTCAGGGATACACTGAAAAAAAAAAAGTATTGAACCAAGAAAATTTTTCTTGGTTGAAGAAAATCGTGGGATTGAATACGGCCAAGACTATTAAAGTATTGATTCAAGAAAACGATTTTCTTGACATAGGATATTTGGGAGAAGAACATATATTCTTGATCCAAGAAAATATGGAATTCGACCAAGAAGTTAATCTTCTTATACGAAATATAAAATGTATTAAATGAATAAAATATTTTCTTGTTCTAAGAATATATATAGATGATTGAATTATTTTATTCGATTCATTCAATGTTTTGTAACGTTCGTTCAAGTAATTCAAGATTAAATGAAGAAAACATTTATTTTGTGAGAAGAACAGATATTCTTGATCCAAGAAAATATGGAATTCTATCAAGAAATTAAGTAGCATGTAAGAAATGCAGAATATATTAATTCAAAATCATTTATGTATCAAATCAAGAAAGTATGTTCTCTGTCCGAGAAAATATTTTCTTGATTTGAGAAAATTTATAGTTTTCAATCAAAAAAATACTTTCTCAATACAAGTAAATTATTTACTTAAATTACCCCCCCCCCCTTACCTCCATTCCATCTTTTCTAATACTTAGGTCAAACATTTTTATTATTTAATTAATTAACATTTATATTTTTTATTTAAATAATTAAATAATTATTATTTTACATATATATTTACATTTAATTAATACTTAACACAAATACAACAAATATACCTTGAAAGAAAATTTTCCACGGTCGGAGGAATTGAACTCGGGTTGCACGCACCAGAAGCCGTCACGCTACCACTATGCCATCCTAGCCTCAATGGACAGTTTTCAAAAACTGATATTTAAGTTGCATATACATTTGAAGAAAAATATTTTCTTGGATCAAGAACACCGGCATTGTGTTAAGTAAAAAAAAGTTTCAAAGCAAATAAATAAAATGATTCGATTCAAGAAACATGAATTCTCCAGACAATACTTTATTATTTCGCTTAAGAACATATATTCTAGATTCAATACTTTTTGGTACTTCGGAAAAGTAAAATATTTGGTTGAAATAATTACATATTTAGTTCCGCCAAATACTACATTCTTAATTCAAGAATTCTGTTCAATGCTAATAATTACTTGACACAAGAAAATGAATTTCTTTCTTCAAATAAATATGGGATTAATTGAATATAATTTTTAATCGACTTGAAACAAATATTTACTTATATTAAGATCTTACACTTAATTGAATTGAATAAATAAAATATTTCATTCCAGAAAATATAACATTCTCGCAAGAAATTAATGATTTTGAAACATGAGAATATAGAAATGCTTCAAGTAAAAGAAATGCTTAGATTAATTAATATTTCTTTGAAACAAAATAATTTTTAATTGAGTTGAAACAATTATTAACTTGTATTAATCTTCCCATTTTCTTGGCTCAAGACTATGGGTGTTGGATGAAATAAATAGTTGCTTTAAAGGAAATAAAAAAATTATTTGACTCAAGATACCAAATGACTCAAGGTAAATTACTTGACGTGAGAACATGATATTCTTGATTCAATACTTTTTCGAGACTTGGCGCATGTAAAACAGTTCGTTTGAAACAGTAAGATATTTACTTATGTCAAACCCATATTTTCTTATTTCAATAACTTTGATCAATGCTCAAAATTACTTGACACAAGAAAATAAATTTCTTCCAATAAGAAAATATGGGTTTGTTTCAAATAAATCAGGTCAAGAAAATGCATTTACTTGATTCAATGAACTTTTTTTTTCAGTGTATTGATAAAGTCAATCTTGCGGCCACCCTGAAGAAGATTTTCTTTTTACTGTGTAAGTCTTGCCCCACTCTCCCCTAAATTTTTTATTTGCAGATTTCGATAAGTTTGCAGCGAGGGGGTATTTACTTGTGTATTAGCGTGTACGCTCCTCCCGTAATAGTCACGTAATAGAGTGTAATAAAGCATTATTACGTCAGTGTAATAACACATAATATAGAGGTAATATTCTGCAATAATCAGTAATACTATCTGTAATAGTTCTGTATTACCCTATAATACTAGATAATACGCGTAATAGCAGGGAAATTTAGTGTAATAGAGTGTACACTATTTTAACCAGTAATTACCCCCTCGGTTTGCAGTGAAAAAGCCTAAAATTAATAATTAAAGAGATTTTCATCGATATTTATGCATTTGAATTTTACTAGTGTTGCACATCGCCTCAACTTTTTTAAAAAATGCAAAAACAGACATTTTTGAAAATGCGAGAAATTTGCAGGAAAAATTAAAAATTTTTAAAATCTAATAAAGCAGAAATATTTTATTATAATGCCTCTAAGTGATTCAATTTTGAAATATTTCAAAATTTAATTATTTGACATGCTTTTCGTCCAACGAAAAAAAACGTTGCACAACATCCTATAGAGTGTCACTTATAAATGAATTAAAACTAACTAACTTACTTACAATAAGTTATTAACATACTAACCAACTAACTAACTTACTACCTTGGTTACTGATTAACTTACTAACGATAAGGCTTGATCATAGCTAAAAGCTTGATTATGGAGCAAGGTTTGGTTATGGTTCAAAAGCTTGATTACGATTCAAAGTTTGATTATGGATCAAGGCTTGGTTATGGATCAAGGCTTGATCATGCGTAAAAAAATGTTGGCTTGCTCAAGGATCAAGACTTGGTTGAAGCTAAAAATTCATTTAAAACTTAAGGCTGGCTCAAGGCTCCAGCCTTGAGCTTTAGGGGAATTTTCAGCTTTAGTCAAGTCTCGAGCCTTGAGCGAGCCTACATTTTTTTACGCGGGTAATCAAGCCAAGATCCATCACAATGCCTTAATCCATATAATCAAGCTTTTAGTTATGATCAAGCCATGAGCCATAATCGAGCCATAATCGAGTCTTGAGCCATTACCAAGCCTTCCCAAGCCTTGAGCAAGCTTTGCTATTTTTGACCTATTTTTAAGGATCAACTGCATGTAGCTAAAATACTATTGATTTTTGGGAATTTTGCCAATAGCATTTTTTGTTCAGGAGATTATCAGCTACAAAACTACAGAGCTTAAACAAATTTGACCGAAACTTTTTTTCAATGTATTCTGTGTGGGGTCCTTTTTAATAATTGAATTATGGTACATTTCGTAACTAGTGTGAACTGATGGCGTTTTTGAAACGAGCGCAATGTTTTTGAAACGAGTTGTAGGCGAGGCGCCGAGCCGGAAACGAGTTTCAAAAACTTGCGCGAGATTCAAAAAGCAGTTCACGCAAGTTACAAACGATACTTTTTATAATAAAGTCATATAGTCCAGGCGCCCTGTCAAAAAAGGTCGATTTTGTGACATAAATACTATCAAATAGGCAAAAATGTTTTTTGATAGATTAGTAGCATAGAAACAAAGGCCAACAGTTTTCACCAACCTACACTAAGCGCGTTTATTGTTAAAAAGCTTTTAAGATGACAAAATCAGTTTTTTTGAACTTTTTTGAGGATTGTTCTTCTCAGTGAAATTTTAGAGAAAAAAGTTGTTATTAAAAGTTGTAGAGCTTAAAAATACCTAAAAAATGAGAGGTCGCACGATATTTTTCACTAATTTGTTTACGAGTTACAGAATTAAAACCATAAAAGTCAAACGATTTTTAAATATTTTATAATTCATTTAATTCTTATTTAATCAATCTTTCCCTTGGCAAAATTATTGCTTTTGAGGCCCTTAATCAGCATAAAAAATTTTGACCTAATCGGTTTAATAGTTTTTCCATAATCTGATTGTTAATTAACAAACTTTTTTTTTGCATTGAATGTCAAATTTGTAAATCGTTAAAAAATTTTTTTTTTCAAGTTGCATTTTACTCTTAAGGGTCTATATTTTTGATAACATGTATTGCGGAATAAAAAAAGAAATTTTTATTGCTAAAAAATAAATTTTTAAAAATGGTCAATTTTTTCACTATAAACAATGAAGCATATCTCAGTCAAATTTTATTTTAGAAAATCGGTATAAAAACATCTTTATTCCTTGTATCTTCCTACAACTTTTAAGACCAAAGTGATTAATCTAGCTCGAACGGTATTAGAAATAATTTTTTTTTTTAAACAAATCCAGACAATTTGTTTATTAATATTTTTTAATTTTTTTCGTACAGATTTGAAGATTACAATCTGCAGTTTAATATAAAAAAAATCGGGCCAGTGCGAGTTGCACTCGCATTAAGATCGAGGGTTCCGTACACCAAAATAAAACTCATTTTATATAAAAAAAATATATATATAAGAAATATAATTGATTAAAATTAACATATATAAACTTATTGACCTGAAATTCGGTATACATATGTATTTTTATTACATGTAAATTACAAGAAAAAACTATAAAAATCCATATTCACAGGGTCATTTTTGCAATTTTTTCAAAAAAATTGAATTTCTTTCCCTCCTAGTTCGCAAATATGTCCGTCAATGGGGTTCGCTATATTTTTCCTGTAATCTGCACTTAAAACTGAAGATCCCTACCGAATTTTAGATTTACCGAAACCAATCAGGTTCGCTATATTTTTCCTGTAATCTACACTTGAAACTGAAGATCCCGAACACGATTACCGAACCAATCAGGTTCGCTATATTTTTCCTGTAATCTACACTTGAAACTGAAGATCCCTACCGAATTTTAGCTCATAAGGTTGAGATTTGTAAAAGTTAAGGGGGGGGACAGGGTCATTTTTTGCAATTTTTTCAAAAAAATTCAATTTCTTTCCCTTCTAGTTCCCAAATATCTCCACCAATCAGGTTTGCTATATTTTTCCTGTAATCTACACTTGAAACTGAAGATCCCTACAGAATTTTAGCTCATAAGGTTGAGATTTGTAAAAGTTAAGGGGGGGGGGGACAGGGTCATTTTTTGCAATTTTTTCAAAAAAATTCAATTTCTTTCCCTTCTAGTTCCCAAATATCTCCACCAATCAGGTTCGCTATATTTTTCCTGTAATCTACACTTGAAACTGAAGATCCCTACAGAATTTTAGCTCATAAGGTTGAGATTTGTAAAAGTTAAGGGGGGGGACAGGGTCATTTTTTGCAATTTTTTCAAAAAAATTCAATTTCTTTCCCTTCTAGTTCCCAAATATCTCCACCAATCAGGTTCGATATATTTTTCCTGTAATCTGCACTTAAAACTGAAGATCGCTACCGAATTTCAGCTCATCAAGTTAAGATTTGTAAAAGTTAAAGGGGGGGGGACAGGGTCATTTTTTGCAATTTTTTCGAAAAAGTTGAATTTCTTTCCCTCCTAGTTCGCAAATATGTCCGTCAATTGTGTTCGCTATATTTTTCCTGTAATCTACACTTAAAACTAAAGATCCATACCGAATTTCAACTCACCAGGTTGAGATTTGTAGAAGTTAAGGGGGGGACAGGGTCATTTTTTACAATTTTTTAAAAAAAATTGAATTTCTTTTCCTTCCAGTTCCCAAATATCTCCACCAATCAGGTTCGCTATATTTTTCCTGTAATCTGCACTTAAAACTGATGATCCCTACCGAATTTTAGCTCATCAAGTTAAGATTTATAAAAGTTAAAGGGGGGGACAGGGTAATTTTTTCAATTTTTTCGAAAAAATTGAATTTCTTTCCCTCCTAGTTCGCAAATATATCCGTCAATTGGGTTCGCTATATTTTTCCCGTAATCTGCACTTAAACTGAAGATCCTTACCGAATTTCAGGTTACCAGGTTGAGATTTGTAGAAGTTAAGGGGGGGGGGGCAGGGTAATTTTTTGCAATTTTTTTAAAAAAATTGAATTTCTTTTCCTTCTAGTTCGCAAATATGTCCGTCAATTGTGTTCGCTATATTTTTCCTGTAATCTGCACTTAAAACTGAAGATCCCTACCGAATTTCAGCTCACTAGGTTGAGATTTGTAAAAGTTAAGGGGGGGGGACAGCCCATTTTGCGTGGCTGGGACGGACACACGAGTGATTTCATAAGGGTTCCGTCAGTACACCTACGGTGTACGGAACCCTAAAAATCGTGAAATTTATCCATTCATTATTAATAATTAAAAGAGGACATTAAAATCAAAGTAAGAATTTATCTTGATGTAGCGCGTGGAGTGGGGGATGGAGTCCAGCGGCGCGTTGCAGTCGCTCGCATCAGAATATTAATTTCGGGCAGCATTTAAATTCGCAAAAGTTGCTGTAACTTTGGAACAAATTGACCGATTTTGATCTTTCTTTTTTCAAACTAGTGTTTTTTTTACTCAGCTATTCAAATTTAATATTCTTTTTTCAAGAAAAAAATAAAATTTCTATCTCTAAATTATATTCATTTTTTCAAAATTTTTATTTTCTCTAATAATTTATTGTAAAATAAAATAATTCTTTCCTAAACCTTTTAAATTCATTAAATTCAATTTAGAAATTAATTTAACAAAAGAAAATCGTATATTTTTGAAACTTTTTTTGAAAAAATAATTATGTTAGTTACTTATAATATTTTACATTGTAATAGAAAATAATTTTTTTAGGAAAATAAAAATTTCAAAAAAAGTAAAATTATTTTTCTCATATTATTTATAATTTTTTTAAGAAGGTATTAAAAGATTTGAAATCCTGAGAAAAAGTTAGCCCAGTTTAAAAAAAGAATGATCGAAATTTGTTAATGTGTACCAAAGTTTTTATATCTCGTTCGGATTTATCAGGATAATTAAAGGAATTCGTGCTGATGAAGAGTATTCTCGAAATTTGTAAGTAATTTTCGAAAAAAGTATTGAAAAAGATCGTTGAATTTTTGGCCAAAGTTTCGGACAATATGTTGGCGAGCCCACAGACAAGTGGATCTATGTGTCAGTGGTCAAGGAGGTGGCGCCAATTCTCTGAAGTAGCCGCGACTTGAACTAAGGAAACTACACCATCTCCACCATCGCGAGCGAGTTAAATAGTAAACTCCACGCGCTACATCAAGATAAATTCTTACTTTGATTTTAATGTCCTCTTTTAATTATTAATAATGAATGGAAAAATTTCACGATTTTTTATATCAAACTGCAGGTTGTAATCTTCAAATCTGTACGAAAAAAATTAAAAAATATTAATAAACAAATTGTCTGGATTTTTTTGAAAAAAAAAATTATTTCTAATACCGTTCGAGGTAGATTAATCACTTTGGTCTTAAAAGTTGCAGGAAGATACCAGGAATAAAGTAGTTTTTATCCTGATTTTCTAAAATAAAGTTTGACTCAGATATGCTTCATTGTTTATAGTGAAAAAATTGACCATTTTTAAAAATTTATTTTTTAGCAATAAAAATTTCTTTTTTTATTCCGCAATACATGTTATCAAAAATATAGACCCTTAAGAGTAAAATGCAACTTGAAAAAAAATTTTTTTAACGATTCATAAATTTGACATTCAATGCAAAAAAAAAGTTTGTTAATTAACAATCAGATTATAGAAAAACTATTAATCCGATTGGGTCAAAATTTTTTATGCTGATTAAGGGCCTCAAAAGCAATAATTTTGCCAAGGGAAAGATTGATTAAATAAGAATTAAATGAATTATAAAATATTTAAAAATCGTTTGACTTTTATGGTTTTAATTCTGTAACTCGTAAACAAATTAGTGAAAAATATCGTGCGATCTCTCATTTTTTAGGTATTTTTAAGCTTTACAACTTTTAATAACAACTTTTTTCTCTAAAATTTCACTAAAAAGAACAATCCTCAAAAAACTTCAAAAAAACTGATTTTGTCATCTTAAAAGTTTTTTAACAATAAACGCGCTTAGTGTAGGTTGGTGCAAACTGTTGGCCTTTGTTTCTATGCTACTAATCTATCAAAAAACATTTTTGCCTATTGGATAAGATTTATGTCACAAAATCGACCTTTTTTGACAGGGCGCCTGGACTAAAAAGGGTATATGCGAAAATTTACAAACTTTTGACTGAATTATAAGCGATTACCAGATAGAAACTCTCAATTGCAACGTATAATAGTTTGTTCGAATATTTATTTAAGCATTAATTAAATATTCGAACTTTTTATTCAACATTCTATATAATAAGAATTGGTAAGATGAATAAATTTTAATAAATTGTAGATATTAATTCCAAATAAAATATTTATATTTCCTACAACGTCATTGAAAACCTTTATTCTCAATTTGGAATACAGAACCCATAAATATTATTGCATTAAATGTGAATATTTAAATTTTTGTTTTTATCTGAATTAAAAAAAATAGTCGTCGCAGAATTTTAGTAAAATACGTCATTGCTGACGTTGAAATATCAATCAAAAAATATTTACTATTGTCCACGTATCAAATTTCAACGTAAAAAATAAATAACCGAATACTTGGAAAATACTTCCATTTGATCTATTCTGTAAATATTACTTACTATAAGTAGAGCAACTTTGTTTCTCATCCACAGTGACTGCCAGGGTGCTTCTTCTCATTTTGATTTACATCGAAAAACTTTTATTAAAAGTTTATTAAAAAGCCAAATAGTTCTGTACTGGTAATTATAAACTTTTCATTTTTTTATTTGTATTCATAAGAACATTAATGGTAAAAGGTAATTCTTTTGATTCTGCAGAAAAAATTAAGAATAAGTTTCAAACACACTGCTTGATTCTTCAGTTTGGAAATTATAATCTTGATGAATCATGATCAGAACAGCAATCATCTGTGGACTAATTTCACTGGTCACTGGCGCACAAAGTACCTGCACTGAGAATGAATTCAAGGAGCTGGGAGCATCCCTCTCCCAATCGGTGGAATACATGCGGGATAAAGTTGGAGATGAGAACGTGGCAATTTTCATTGGCGCCAAAGGAGCTGGCAAGAGCACACTAATTAACTACCTGATCGGCAATCAACTGAAGACTGAACGACGTTCGCTTTTCGATCCAGTGACATTAGCAAGAGTCTACAGTGAGTCCAAAGGGCCAAGAGTAGCTGGCGAATCAACCAAAGCCGCAGTTCCGACCAGATGGACTTCCTCGAAATTACCCAATTTGACTCTCTGGGACTATCCCGGATTTGGCGATGACAACGCAGTACTTCAAGAGGTCACCAGTGTCTTCGACTTCCATCAGTTGGCGAAATACGTTAAGTCTCTAAAAGTTATTTTAGTCATAGACTTTAATGACCTCCTTCAGGCTAATATCGAACCGCTCGTTAAGCTTCTCACGATAAATGTTGAAAAATATTTCGGACATCACGTAGAAGAATTCTTATCCGGACTATCTGTAATTTTCACTAAAGTACCTGCTGAAGTGCGTAAATCTTCATTCGACATTAAAAAGCTAAATACAATGTTAAGAGACAGATTCTTACTCAACAAAAATCAGCAATTGCCCCAAATTGTAAAGAAATTTGTCCAATACTTAGTAGACAATAACCAGCAAATTGGATTATTCAAAAAAATTGTACACGGTCTTATTACAAGTGATGCCGACTTTAATATCATTCCAGCTATTGAAAATTCGAAAAGCATTGAAAGTAGTTCTCTCGGGAAATTGCGACACTCTATTTCCGAAGCCTCAAAACTTTGTCTGCAGAAATTCAAATTGTCAGAAGCAATTGCTGATTCAAAGCTATTCCTTACCGGAATATTCGTAATGAAAATATTTGAAATTGAAACTGCGTTGAAACAAAAATATAATAAGGATAATGAATTAAAAACACTGAAGACAAAATTAGTTGATATGGGAATTATAGTGTCCAATGCAAAGAATGGTGAAAATGATTTATACAAAAAAATAGAAATTTATAAAGCAATTGATGACAGTATTAAATATGAAGTTGAAAATTTCCGTCTGATTGAAGTATCGAAACTAATTGAATTTGTTAATAATGTGCTGAATAAGGCAATGAACAAACCATTGGAGAGCACTATGAAGGAAGTTTTAATTGCATCAGATGCAAGTATACAAAAAGCAATCGCTGATATTAATCAAAAGTTAGAAATTAAAGTATGAGGAAAGTAATGAAATCTGCGTTTCAAATTAAGTTAGAAAAGTCATATGCTTTATAAAATTTTGTCTATATTCCTTTATTTCAGTTATAATATTATTGAGTTTACTTCTTATTATGTTTAAATTCTCCAATTTTTTTGATTTACATTGTACTTTTTGTTGATTACATTCTCAATATGTGACAACAAAGCATTATGACCTAAATTTTTATTAAATTTAAATACAGCTGTAATTATCAGATTATATATAGAAGCAACAAGAGTTAGTTTATCTGTTTATCTTTTTTACTTTTAATTAGAAATTAAATTCACTATCAATTGTTTTGTTATGTTACATCGTTATCATTGACATTTGTATCAACTTTGAAAACAATGTATGACTTACATAAATATATAGCAAATTTTAGATAGACGCCAATTTTTTGATAGTCATTTCCCGATTTTTTATTGTTAAGAACGATAAATTGAATTAAGAAAATATATTTTAAAATATAATAATGAAGCTGAAACTGGCACCCACTTACTTTTATAAAATTAAGTTCTTGCTGATAACTGGGTGCAATGTACAGCTTCATAAAAAATATTTATTTTAAAAATTTAGCTTCTAAAGTAAGTGGGTGCTGATGACTGTGGGTTATGGTTATGGCTTGGTTATGGCTCAAGCCATCAACACTAAATAAAGTATAAATTTTAACCTGATTTTGAGGTAAAAATTCCCTGCAATAAATTTTCCCCTAAGTGAGGGCCCCACTGTCTATGTGAATTAGCTTTGGTTAAAATTCCCCGCAACAAAATTTATACCACTTTTTTCTGTGAATAAGACAAGCCATGATCGAGCCTTGAGCAATGATCAAGACTTGAGCGATAATCAAGTCTAGAGATACCATTAATACTTGAGCTATAATACAAACTACTTGAGCTATATAATATAAACTTAATCCATTAAAATACTTTGTGCCATGATCAAGTTCTGAGCTATCAACAAGAGATATAATCAACTTTTAATCGATAATCAAGTCTTCATCTATTAACAAGACTAGAGCCACACGAAACAAAATAGTCAGCTTCTGTATCTAACTCGTTAGATTCTAGAACGCAATCCAATTAATTGGGTAAGGTAACATTTTCTCTGTTAATACGTCCAACTTTTTAGCTGCATTTTCTTTGCGATAGGTAGGGTACATTTTCGCTTGGATACATTATCCAATAGTTAGATATGTCGACCAATATATCGGTTCCCGCACCAGAGTATAACAAATTAAATGTAGAAGACAACTTTTTTTCTGATATGAGTACACGATCAAGTTTCGAGACATCAACAAGACTAGAGCCACGATCAAGACTTAAACAACAAACAAATCCGAAGCTACCAACAAGACTTGAGATATAATCAAATTTTGATCCATTAACAAGACATAAGCCATGATCACGCCCTAAGTCTTAATCAAGCCCTAAGTCTAGATCAAGCCTTAAGTCAAAATCCAGCCTTGAGTCATGATGAAGCCTTGAGCTATGTTCAAGCCCTGAGTCATGTTCACGCCCTGAGTCATAATCAAATACTGAGTCATGATAAAGCCTTGAGCCATGATCAATCCTTGAGCCATGATCAAGCTCTGAGTCAAGATCAAGTCCTGAGTCATGACCAGGCCTTGAGCCATGATCCAACTTTGAGCCATGATCTTACTTTGAGCCATGATCAAGCCTTGAGCCGTAACCAAGCCTTGAGCCATGAGCAATCCTTGTGCCATGATCCAGCCCTGACTCAAGATGAAACCTTGATGCTTGATCAAACCTTAAGACATGGTTATGCTTTGACCTTAAGGCTATGTCCAAGTTGTGAAATGTAAACAAAACAAAAGGTCACTAAACCAGCACTAAAAACGCAATTTTGTGACATCCAATTCTCCCACAAAAAATAACATTTTTACACTTTCTTTACGAAAATGGAAAATTAGAGTATCAAAGTTTCCAAAAAAATCATTTTTGACTATGAGCAATAAAAAGCAATTAGTAAAATAACTAATTAAAATGACCTGTAAAATGGCATTTTTGACGCGTCGCGAAAAATAAACTGTTTGAGTATATCAACCGCACGGATGATGAAGAAGTCTCATGTCAGCGATTGGACCTTCAACATGTGGAAGGGTAAATTTTTCCCTTTCCTCCTTGAAATTACAAGAGAAAGGGTAAAAACTTCTTCATCGTCCGTGCGGTTGATATAGTCAAACAGTTTAATTTTTCGCGACGTGAACTCTGTTGCTCGCTGCGCGTGCGCAGACCGTACCAAGGTCGCAATGACATTGCCATGCAAAAAGGCACATTTTTTTTTTGACTGAATCTCAGTGGTTTTCTCATTTTTTCAGTTATTCAAAGTTTAGTAACCAAATTCGTTACTTTAGTTCACCATTTCAATAAAGAAAATATAAATTTATATTTATTTACGGAAATGGGAACGGCGAAAAAATGCTTCACTATTCGGTCTATAATGAAGCATTTTTTCGCTGTTCCCATTTGCGTAAATCAATATAAATTCACATTTTCTTTATGGAAATGGCGAACTAAAGTATCGAATTTGGTTACTAAACTTTGAATAACTGAAAAAATGAGAAAACCACTGAGTTTTAGTCAAAAACAAAATGTGCCTTTTTGCATGGTGATGTCATTGCGACCTTGGTACGGTCTGCGCACGCGCAGCGAGCAACAGAGTTCACGTCGCGAAAAATTAAACTGTTTGACTATATCAACCGCACGGACGATGAAGAAGTTTTTACCCTTTCTCTTGTAATTTCAAGGAGGAAAGGGAAAAATTTACCCTTCCACATGTTGAAGGTCCAATCGCTGACATGGAACTTCTTCATCATCCGTGCGGTTGATATACTCAAACAGTTTATTTTTCGCGACGCGTCAAAAATGCCATTTTACAGGTCATTTTAATTAGTTATTTTACTAATTGCTTTTTATTGCTCATAGTCAAAAATGATTTTTTTGGAAACTTTGATACTCTAATTTTCCATTTTCGTAAAGAAAGTGTAAAAATGTTATTTTTTGTGGGAGAATTGGCTGTCGCAAAATTGAGTTTTTAGTGCTGGTGTAGTAACCTTTTGGTTTGTTTACATTTCACAACTTGGACATAGCCTTAAGAAATTGATACTTTAAACTTTTAGAGGAAAGGTGTACGAGATGATCCCCTGGGGCAAGATGATCCTTTTGAATTTTGGAGAGCCTATTAGCGTAATTTTTTAGGCAAATACGGTAATACGTTGTCAATGACATACCTATGAGGTTGCTCGCAGGCAATGACAGAGAGTAGACGTGTTTACAAACCGCTCCGTATTTGGTGAATCTTATTTCGAAACTTTAAATTTGTGTATTTTCTCGAGATTGAAAGGGTTTAAATTTGAAGTTGAAATGACAACCAACGAGGAGTTAAAAGAATTATTACTTAATATTCAAAGCGACACGTGTTCTCTTAATATAAAAGTGGATTCTATAGAAGGTGATATAAAATCATTAAGATCAGACAATGAAAAATTATCCCGTGATATTGCGAATTACAAATTAAAATACAGTGAGTTAAAAGCGAACAATAGTCTTTTAACGGAAAAGATACTGAATTGTGAATCGAAAATTGATTTTCTCTTAAATAAAGAAAGAGAAAACAATTTAGTTTTGTTTAAAGTGAAGGACAGTCCCAAGGAGAATGCTAACCTCCGAGAAACAGTGAAGTCTATTTTTTCAAGAGCTGACGTGAATATCCAAGATGCTGAAATTTCCTACGTAAGAAGACTAGGAAATCAGGAAGGTTCCAGACCAATCCTTGTATCTTTCGTCAACAAAAACTGTAAGTCTGCTGTTTTTCAAAATGCTAAAAACTTTCGAGACCTGGAAGTGGGCTTTGCGAATGACATGACGAAACATCTTCGAGAAAACAGGAAAAAGGAATACGATAATTTGCGAGAAGCCAAGGTTCTTTTAGAGCAACGAGGCAAAATAGCAATAATTAAAGGATCGAAAATTCTCATGGATAATGTCACATATGACTTGTTGGCCATCCAGAAGTACCTATTTTCCAAATCAGGAAACTCTCAAAATGATGACTTACTTTCCAACTGGGAAAGTGATGATTCATCAATCTCAACTTTGTCCTTAAGCAGCCGCAAAAGAGTAAGATCTCTGGGTACTAATCAACTCCTTCCCAAAAGAAAATACACTAAGAAGACCAAAACTTCACAATCAGATAAATCAATCAAGGATTATTACTTAGATAACACTTCCTGTTTGCAAAAAAACACACAACCAAAACTTGAATAGCGCCAAAACAAAACACATTCTTCAAAATTTTTTTTCTGGAACGTCAGGGGATTACGCAATGTCTCGGCACTGGTTCCTGCAATCAAGGACGTGGACGTTCTCTGTTTATGTGAAACTTGGTCTGTTAATGACCCAACGTCAACAATAGTGACTCATCTGGGAGACGTCAGCGTGGTTTTCAGCAAGGCGACTAGAACTGCTATAAAGGGAAGAGCAAAGGGAGGTCTTTTTATCTCCTTTAACAAAAGTAAATATAAACATGAGACATTGTATATATCCGAATATTGTATTTTTGTCAAATTAACGAGTTTCGACTCAGAATATATTTTGGGCTCTGTTTATATTTCACCGAGTAACGACATTGCATCTTTCCTTGTAAAATGTGATGATTTGATAGTAAATTTGATAAATAAATTCCCAAATTTACCTTTCTTTATAGGGGGG
Source organism: Leptopilina heterotoma (assembly GCF_015476425.1). Lineage (NCBI taxonomy): Eukaryota > Metazoa > Arthropoda > Insecta > Hymenoptera > Figitidae > Leptopilina > Leptopilina heterotoma. Next base: position 125,394 of record NW_025111081.1, on the reverse strand, counting down.
GACTTTAATTCTCGCATCTCTAATTTAAATCAACTAAATAATGATATTATACCGGATAATTTGCAAATAAATAGTAAAAGATTGAATTGTGATAAGAAACTAGATAACAGGGGAAGAAAACTAGTCGAGACAATGGAAAATAATGGTTTTATAGTCTTAAATGATGGAACAAATAGTGACAATCCAGCTAATTACACATTTATAAATGATTTTGAGGTTCATACTATAATTTCTAATTCAGACCACTTCCCGATTCGAGTAAATTTAATTAGAGGCATAGGGGAAGATAATGAGAATATTGTCAAGATCAATCTGAAGTGGAAAAAAGAATGCACGAATGATTATCAACAACTTATGAGTGGGCCCCCGAAGAACTTTGTAGAATCCACAGATGTGAATATGTTATGGCAACAAATCTACTTGATCATATTTACGATACCGCGACCAATTTAGGAATGAGAAGAAATAAAAAGAGTACAATAAAAACAAATTCTAAGCCTTGGTATGATAATGAATGTTGGGAATGTAGAAGAGAACTAAATGATTTACTGAAAGCATGTAAAAATAATAATTTTGAGTTGGCAGATTTAGTATTGAACTATATTGAAAAAAAAAGTTATACAAAAATTTACAACCAACTAAAACACAAACTTACAAAAATTTAATTTTGAACGAAATTACAGTTGCTAAGAATTCTTCTACCTTCTGGAAGTCAGTGAAAAATTTTAGATTCCGAAAATGGACAGGGGATGAAATAGACTTAAATAAATGGCACGCTTATCTCCAGTCGACCTTCCCAAAAAAACCTGATATCCCTTTCGAGATCTCAGACCATATCAACCTTTTTTTTTTGAAGCAGAAATAAAATCTGAGGAAGTTCAATGGAGTTTGAAAAAGTGCAGGGAAGGTAAATCCTCAGGGCCGGATGGAATCCCTTATGAATTTTTTAAAAACTTACCCGATTCTTGCATTCTTTACTTAGTACACTTATTTAATAATATTATGGAAAAACAAGAATTACCAAGTTCATGGGGTGACACTTTTCTCAGAATGATATTTAAAAAGAGAGACAAAATGGACCTGGCGAATTACCGACCTATAGCATTGATGAACTGCATTTTAATAGTTATTTTCGTAACAAGGGCGCAAAATAGGTGATTGCGACGATGGCGAAATGAAGGGAGCGAGGGGACACAATTTCGCGCCCGAGGCGAAGCCGAGGGAGCGAAAGTGTCCCCGAGGTCCCGAAATTTCGCCAAAGTCGTAATCACCTTTGCGCCCATGATGCGAACATAATTTTTTGTCCTAACTGCATGGAAAGTATGGCATAGAGGGCACGCACGATTAAACGCTCATATTAGTTAAAAATTAAGCTCTATATAAACATTATATCGAATGAAGTCTATAATGATAGAAGTTTTAAAATAGAAATAAAAAACAATGTATTCTGGAAACATAGTATTTATTTAGAACGTAGTAATTAATAATTAAACAAAACTGAAACAAGAACTTTTAAAATTGACAATTTTGATAAACGAAATGGGAACAAAACCAAATGTCTCATTATTTTTTTAGAGAAAATAAAAAAAAATTGCAAATTTTTATAGACAAAATAAAACAAGTTGAAAATGTTTGCAGTTTTATAGTCAACACAAAAAGAAAGTCGAAAATGTCGCATTTTAATGAAGAAAATCGAATAATTAACAAGCGGGCGGTAAAGTATTTTCCGCCCGCTCGGAGGTAGGCGAAGCGGGCGGAAAATACTTTACCGCCCGCTGACGTCATACAAGCGGGCGCAAAATACTTTTCCGCCCGCTTCCCCCACTCCCGGGCGTAATGTGTTACTTTGCGCCCGCCTTAAGTGCCCGAAATGACATACTTTCCGTGCAGGTAGGACAAAAAAATTTTTATGCAAATACTTACGGACCGTTTGGGAAGGTGGTTGGAGAGTGGAGCCTTATTAAGTTATTACCAGAGTGGCAGGCGGGATTTAGAAAAAATCGAAGTTGCCTTGATAATATATTCTCACTAAACGCATTGATTCAGTCCCGCCTGTCTCTCGAAAAGGGAAAACTCTTTGTCCTTTTTATAGACTTTCGTGGTGCCTTTCCTTCGGTTGCTCACGATTTGCTTTGGAAAAAATTACATCAAATTGGAACAGGTAGTAAATTGATTAATATATTAATAAATCTATATGAAAAGGCAAATGTCTCAGTCAAAAATTCGCGAGGTATATCGAAGGAAACACAGGTAACCAGGGGGGTCTTGCAGGGGAAGGTCATGAGCCCTTTGTTATTTGACGTATTTATAGCTGATTTAGATCAGTTTTTGAAGGACGAAGGAATCAGGGGTGTCTCGATAACCACTTGGTGGAAATTATCTTGTTGGCATATGCCGATGACATCGCGATTCCTGCGGACTCTTGTATTAACATGAAAAAAACCTTGAAAGCAATTAAAAAATATTGTGATAAGAATAGTCTTGAAATAAATATCAAAAAAACTAAAATAGTCATTTTTAAAAAGGGAGGACATGCTTACAACTATAAATACGGTCGCTTTGCATATGGGGACGACCAGGAGGTGGAGGTGGTTTCTAGTTACGAATATCTTGGGGTAACCTTCGCAAATTTGGCAACTTTTAAAACGGCTACAGATTCTGCCATGAGCAAAACGAATTTAGCTGTAGGTGCGACGTCGTCCTTGATCAATAGATTAAATCTTACGACTTGGGAACCGGTGGACAAATTGTTTGTATCTTTGGTCACGAGCACATTGTTTTACGCAATTCCTGTCTGGGGATTGAGATATATGGAAGAGATAGAAAAAATACAAACCTCGTTTTACCAAAAAATACCGCCGGCTATGCACTAAGATTCGAATTAGGAGCAACAAAGCTATCTGCCACCGTTTTTAAATTAACTTTAGGTTTCATAGAAAAAATCCTCTTAATGGACGACGATCGATACCCGAAAATATGTTTCTTGCGTTTAAAAGGTCTAGCCAATGGTAAAAAATCTCACACTAAATATAATTGGTGCGAACAAGTCGGATATTTGTTTGAACTTATAGATGAAAGAAATAAATGGGATACTCTTACACTGGATAGTTTGCAAATGAAAAGAAAGATATGGATAGAAAAATATAAGCAGTTCCTGTTTACAAAAGATTTGAGTAGAATATGTGAGTCCCAGTCATTACAGATCCTACCGCAACTAAATTTATATAAAGGTCCACAAAAATATTTTAAATTAAAAATCTCATTAAATATTATTCGGGTATTAGCTCAAATTCGTCTTTTGAACAAATTTTGCTCAAGATTGTCAATTCAAAAGAAAACGTATAGATTCGGAACGTTGGGCTTCTGTGATGACTGTGGAAGAGAGACAACAGATTTGTTTTATCATCTAGTAATGATATGCCCAATTCACTCACTGGAAAGAACTCGATTTATATCCTCATCCTTGATCGAAGAGACGATAAAAGCAGATTTTTTAAACATATTAGAATTACCACTAATTAACTCTGCGAAAAATTTGTACACATTCATTAAAACCGTTCTAGAAGAAAAAAAAATGAGAAACTTAGCTATGTAACTTTGTAATTTAAATTAACCAGTATTACTGCGACAACCTCTTTGTATTGGCTCATTAGCCACGAAACAAATAAATATATTATTATGACATACCTATGAGTCAGTCAAACTGTCATGACAACACGCGTCATTGAAAAAATTCTATTGTAAAAAATAAAAATTTCATACTTTTGATCTAAGGAAAGCCTTACTTTGTACTTAGATAACTTTTGTTGTAGCAGCTGAAATCCCATTTTTCTTGTACTCACAGCTTCAGTATATCTTTAATTAAGTGTTCTGATTGGTATTATGGAATAACAGAGCTCGTAGGTTAAGTTACGAACAAGTTACAAAATAGTGGCATTTGGGGCAAGATGATCCCTCAATGGGTGTACAAGATGATCCCCCCTGATTCCCATGTATTTCGCCTCACCTCAAAGTGAATTTTCTAGTATTAATAAAAAATTCAATTTTTCTCGCTTCTTATATGTTTTTATTATGAAAACTAACTTATTTAAAACAAAAAATTGAAATCTACATCTATTTTATTAATTTTCTTGTTGTAAACAATGCCTCGTAATTATAAAATGGAAAAATGAATCTTAGTGAGTGTTCAAAGGCATTTATAACCTAAATAAAGCATATTTAATATTGATATACGTTATTTCTTCAATTTAGTCTCCTTTTCCAATAAGGGGCTGTCCATAAATTACGTAACACGTTTAGGGGGGAGGGGGGGTTCGAGAAAATGTTATCATATGTTACATGGGAGGGGGGGGCAATCATCATTGTTACGTAATATTTATAAGGAACTTAATCTCTTTATAATGGATAAATTTTTGAAAAGCTGTCCCTTGCCGCCACTTCAATATAAGTAAAAATCGAATCATTTCGCGAACCGATTCTTGGGAATAATATACAATTTTTATTGTTAAAAAATCAATGTTATATTTTTGGTTGTTCAGTATGATTAATAAAATTATTCCTCTAAATGTTTTTTATATTTAACTTAATTCTGTATTGCTATTGTACGATATAAATACTAAAAAAACAGTAATAAACAAATTTGTTTCGAAAAACGTTAGTAAAAAAATATTTTTAAAAATTACGTAACATTGATAAGGAGGGGGGGGGGGTGTAAAACGATTTTGTTACAACTTGTTACATAGGGGGAGGGGGGGTTCAAAATTTCACTAAAAACGTGTTACGTAATTTATGGACGGTCCCTAATTGGGGTAAGATAAACCTACGGATCATCTTGGACACCCCGGTGTCCAAGATGATCCTTTTGTAAGATTTTAGAAAAATTAAATTTACTTGTAAAATATTAATTAACTGTTAGTACAAAAGAAACTCAAAAATGCTGATTTTTCTTTGAATAATGGTCATTCTCCCTTAGGGGGATCATCTCGTACACTTTTCCCCTACGCTTAATATTAATAAGTAAATATAATAAATTTTTAATTGAGCCATTGAAATAAAGAATAAATAAAAAATTTTACATATCATTTAATATATTAAAAAGAGGACTTAGACTTGGACTAAGACTTTGACTTAAACTTGGACTAAAGCTTGAATTAGGCTAAGGGACCGTCCATAAATTACGTAACACGTTTTTAGTGAAATTTTGAACCCCCCCTCCCCCTATGTAACAAGTTGTAACAAAATCGTTTTACACCCCCCCCCCCTCCTTATCAATGTTACGTAATTTTTAAAAATATTTTTTTACTAACGTTTTTCGAAACAAATTTGTTTATTACTGTTTTTTTAGTATTTATATCGTACAATAGCAATACAGAATTAAGTTAAATATAAAAAACATTTAGAGGAATAATTTTATTAATCATACTGAACAACCAAAAATATAACATTGATTTTTTAACAATAAAAATTGTATATTATTCCCAAGAATCGGTTCGCGAAATGATTCGATTTTTACTTATATTGAAGTGGCGGCAAGGGACAGCTTTTCAAAAATTTATCCATTATAAAGAGATTAAGTTCCTTATAAATATTACGTAACAATGATGATTGCCCCCCCCTCCCATGTAACATATGATAACATTTTCTCGAACCCCCCCTCCCCCCTAAACGTGTTACGTAATTTATGGACAGCCCCTAAGAACCTTTTATATTGCACTATATGAAGTTTCAATATTTAATTAAGCATTAATTAAATATTTAAAGATTCATTTTTAGATTTCCATAACAATTTGTGATATTATGTATTTTTAATGAATTATAGATGTATCAAATAAAAACAATTTTATACTTCCTGCAACGTAATTGTAAAACATTTTTATTCTCGATTTGGAATACAGAATCGATAGATAATATTGTATTCAATGTGAATATTTAAATTTTAAATTATTGGTTTTATTTGAATTAAAGAAAAATAGACGCAGCAGAATTTTAGTAAAATACGTCATTGCTAACGTTAAAATATCAGTCAAAAAATATTTACTCTTGTCGAATTATCAATTTTCAAAGTAAAAATAAATAATCAACTACTTGGAAATTCTTCTATTTGATCTATTCGGTAAATAGTACTTATTACTATAAGTAGAGCAACTTTTTTTTCACATCCACAGTGACTGCAGAGGGTGCTTTTTCTCACTTTGATTTACATCGAAAAACTTTTATTAAAAGTTTATTAAAAAGCCAAATAATTCTGTACAGGTAATTATAAACTTTTCATTTTATTTGTTTGATTTGTATTCATAAGAACATTAATGATAAAAGGTAATTTTTTTGTTTCTGCAGAAAAAATTAAGAATAAGTTTCAAACACACTGCTTGATTCTTCAGTTTGGAAATTATAATCTTGATCAATCATGATCAGAACAGCAATCATCTGTGGACTAATTTCACTAGTCACTGGCGCACAAAGTACCTGCACTGAGAATGAATTCAAGGAGCTGGGAGCATCCCTCTCCCAATCGGTGGAATACATGCGGGATAAAGTTGGAGATGAGAACGTGGCAATTTTCATTGGCGCCAAAGGAGCTGGCAAGAGCACACTAATTAACTACCTGATCGGCAATCAACTGAAGACTGAACGACGTTCGCTTTTCGATCCAGTGACATTAGCAAGAGTCTACAGTGAGTCCAAAGGGCCAAGAGTAGCTGGCGAATCCACCAAAACCGCAGTTCCGACAAGATGGACTTCCTCGAAATTACCCAATTTGACTCTCTGGGACTATCCCGGATTTGGCGATGACAATGCAGTACTTCAAGAGGTCACCAGTGTCTTCGACTTCCATCAGTTGGCGAAATACGTTAAGTCTCTAAAAGTTATTTTAGTCATAGACTTTAATGACCTCCTTCAGGCTAATATCGAACCGCTCGTTAAGCTTCTCACGATAAATGTTGAAAAATATTTCGGAAATCACGTAGAAGAATTCTTATCCGGACTATCTGTAATTTTCACTAAAGTACCTGCTGAAGTGCGAAAATCTTCATTCGACATGAACTACCTAAATACAATGTTAACAAACAAATTCTTACTCAACAAACATCAGGAAGTGCCCCAAATTGTAAAGAAATTTGTCCAATACTTAGTAGACAATAACCAGCAAATTGGATTATTCAAAAAAATTGTACACGGTCTTATTACAAGTGATGCCGACTTTAATATCATTTCAGCTATTGAAAATTCGAAAAGCATTGAAAGTAGTGCTCTCGGAAAATTGCGACACAATATTTCCGAAGAATCAAAACTTTGTCTGCAAAAATTCAAATTGTCAGAAGCAATTTCTGTATCATATCGATTCCTTACTGGAGTATTCATGAAGAAAGTGAATAACATGAGAGCTGCGTTTAAACAAAAATATAATAAAGATAATGAATTAAGAACAATGGAAAGAAAATTAGTTGAAATGGGAAATATAGTGTCCGATGCAAAGAATGAAGGAAATGATGTATACAAAAAGATAGAAATTATGAAAGCGATTGATGACAGTATTAAATATGAAGTTGAGAATTTTCGTTTGATCGAAATAATGAAATTAATTGAATTTGTTAATAATATGTTGGATAAAGAAATGGAAAAACGATTCGACAGGGTTATGGAAGCAATTATAAATGGAGCCGATTTAGATATACAAGAAGCAATTTCTGATATTAACAAAAAGTTAGAAATTATTAAAAGTTAGATTTTGTTAAGATACATCGTTATCATTGACAAAAAAGAATGAAGTAAAATTATGAAAATAGATAATTGATAATTGTACAGTACATATCGATCCCTCATTATTAACAGATAATAAAAATTACATGTTTGGCGAAACTTTATAATATAATTCTTTTCAAATTTTCAATGAAATGTTAAATGTAAAAAAAAAATAAATTCAGAATTATCATCAAAAACCAGAAATCATATAAAATTTTACAAGACATGGATGTATTCATAGTCATTAACATAGATAAATAAAATTGATGCAAAAATAAAAATATGAAATCTTAACCGATTTTAAATAAAAACATTTTAAAGAATTGAATTTTAGAGAAGTTACAAATTATTGCAGAAATTCAATACAATTATTTTCAAAAGTAATAAAATTCTTCTTACAATAGTTCAATATTGTGTTCAAAATTTTAAAAAAATATCGTCAAAATCACAATTATCTTTATAAATGACAAAATTCTTCTCCAAAATTCAATTATTTTTAAAAAAAATTCTGATTTCAATGATTTTCAATATCTACTATTTTAATAAATTTCCTAAAAGAATTCAATTTTTTTAATAAAATTGAACTCAAACATTTACAAATTATTTTCATAAATAATATAAAATTGCACAGGAATTCAATTATTAACAAATTTTTGTTTGTAAATTTCTTTTCAATAATTCAATTAATTTCATAAATAATAATTTTTTTATGAATTCAATTATTTTTATGAATAATAAATTTGTTTTAGAAATTCAATTATTTTCATAAATAATGAAGTTCATCGCAGAATTTCAATTATTTTTAGTATAATTTTAATCAAAGTCCTCGAAAAATGTAATAATTCTTAAAAATTATATATAGAAATTATAGAAATTCGTCAAAAGAATTCAATTATTTAAAAGTTTGTTAATAAAATTCCTTATGAGAATTCAGAAACATTCAATTATTCAATACATATATTATTTACAATTTTGAAAAGATTTCAAATTAAAATCTTTGAAAATTTGATTTTTTCATACTTACTTTTAACTAATAATTCTGTAGAATTAATTCTTATAAAAAAGTTTAATTGTATTTTTTCTAATCAATTAAAGTTTTTATTTTCTAATTGAAGAATTTCCGAAAAATCGAAATTTCGTTAAATTTATTGAATTGTAAACAATAAATTTGAAAATTCTCAAAGAACTTTTTCAAAAATGATGTTAAAAATAATTGTTAAAAAGTTACAAAAACAATATATTCTTAATATAAAATAATGATAATTTGACATAAAAAAAATAATAATAAAATATTTTTAAAAAAGAAGTTATTGATGTTTTCGAATAATTTTACAATTAAAGAAATTCGTAAATATAAATGTAACAGAACATTTCTTATTTAGTAAAATTTTTTCCTATATTTTCTAAAAATTTATAAATTTTCAATTTCATTTTCAATTAAAAAATATAATTTATAAACATTTTTTTTCTTTATTTTCAAAAAACTTTAAATTTTATTAAAGAAATTGTTTTTAAAAAATAGAAATGATGCAAAATTTTACAAAAATATTAAGAAACGGAAATACGTATAGGTAATTTTTTTTCCAAAAGAAAAGAATGAAATTGTGAACAATATTGTTATTGAGAAATGAAAATTATCCATAATCTTGTGTCCAGTGATTGCCACAACTATAGACGCATCTTGACGGTCTAACTGCATATGGTCACTTGACTTTTATCACAAAGAAATTGGAAAAATGGTCATTTTCATAACCGCCATCTTGAATTTTAAAAAGTCATTGTGGATTTTTATAGCTGAGGGTTCGAGGACGCGATATTTTGGGCTTTTGAGACCATATTTTTTAGTTTACCATGTCAAAATATTAATTGAAAAAATTTTTTTTTCGTAAAAAAGTGTTTTCTTTTGCAGTAAAATTGTTATAAATTTCTTTTAGATACATAATTATAAATAAATTTCAGCTTCATATTCCGAAAGAGCGATAAATTTTACTTCGGAAATGGTATTTCCTAAATTTTTCAACTAATTATTTCATATAAAATAAGAGTCGTAAAATCAAGGTACATTTCGCGTCCTAGTGTGCCAGCAAAAATTTTACAATTGTATGACAAAATGAGATAACTTAGGGTTATCTGTTAGAGAAAAATGAGAACACTTTGCATACACATTGTTGTTATAGAACCAAATAATTCTTTCGTAAAAATATTTGTTGGCCCTGAAAAGGGCCGATTGTTTTGTTGAGGGTGGACAGAATTTACTTGGAGCTGGTGTACTTGGTGACAGCCTTGGTGCCTTCAGAGACGGCGTGCTTGGCGAGTTCACCAGGAAGGAGAAGCCTGACGGCAGTTTGGATCTCCCGGGAGGTGATGGTGGACCTCTTGTTGTAGTGGGCCAAGCGGGAAGATTCGGCAGCGATGCGCTCGAAGATGTCGTTCACGAACGAATTCATGATGCTCATGGCCTTGCTGGAGACTCCAGTGTCGGGGTGCACTTGCTTCAACACTTTGTAGATGTAGATGGCATAGCTCTCCTTCCTCTTGCGCTTCTTCTTCTTGTCGGTCTTGGTAATATTTTTTTGAGCCTTGCCGGCTTTCTTCACGGCTTTGCCACTTGCTTTAGGAGGCATGGTTGTTTTCAGAGAAAGAACGTCTGAACTCGAAGAGAACACAAAGCGAATTGACGTTAAGCAGCGGAAACTGCCCTATTTACGTTCTCTTACAGTTGTGCTCCTACATTTTGATTGGTGCGGGGACTCACTGCAACCATCTGCCACTCACGACAAAGAGAGGGGAGCGTACTTGTGGGCGTGACCTGTGGAGAGAGCGTAAATAGGCGGATTTCAGGCGCAGAACATCATTCGCTTTGTATTCTTCGTTGTTTGTACTTCGTTAACCTAAAACTAAATCGAAAATGTCAGGACGTGGCAAAGGTGGCAAAACCAAGGGAAAGTCAAAGACCCGCTCCAACCGGGCCGGACTCCAGTTCCCAGTCGGTCGTATCCATCGTCTTTTGCGCAAAGGAAACTACGCCGAGCGTGTTGGTGCTGGTGCTCCAGTGTACCTAGCCGCAGTAATGGAATACTTGGCTGCCGAAGTCTTGGAGTTGGCCGGAAACGCAGCTCGTGACAACAAGAAGTCGAGAATCATTCCCCGTCATCTCCAACTCGCTATCAGGAACGACGAGGAATTGAACAAGCTCCTCTCTGGAGTCACCATCGCCCAGGGTGGTGTTCTCCCCAATATCCAAGCTGTTCTTTTACCCAAGAAAACCGAAAAGAAAGCTTAAATTTTCCACTCACCCTCACAAAACAATCGGCCCTTTTCAGGGCCAACAAATATTTGTACGTTTGAATTCGATGTTGTTTACAAAAACATATTTTTTTAATTAGTAGCAAGTTATATTTAGCTGTGTAATCTATTTCACCTGCCTCTTTGATTTACAGATAAGATCTGAGTATGTTCATGTTCTTCCATAAATTTCTAGGTCTATTAATTTTTAGTAAATTCCTATTTTTATAAAACATTGAATAAGGTAATGTAAGTTCAAAATAAAGATTCTCTTGTTCTAAATTAGAAACTTTATTCAATCAATGCAATAGGTGACTTTTTTTAAATATATTATATAGCTATAAACAATGAAATTTTTTTACACATCAATTTACAAAGCAAGAGTTAAAAAATAGCTTCTCTGTAAATTACTGGAGCTGAAATCTTTACTTCTTGTAATCACAGTCTGTCCCCTATTTCCTTAAAAGTCCCCCTTTTTTAATTTTAAAACCCATATTAAAAATTCCCCATATTTTTCTCTTTTATCTTTTAAAGATGAATTCACACTAATTTAGCAAAGTGCCGTAGAAACTTTCAAATCTTGAAATTTATGATCGATGAAATTTTTCGTAAGATTTATAAAATGTGTGAGGTTAATATTTTGGTGAGGTCAAGTCTCAATTCATTTTAAATTCTTATAATCTGCGCAAACTTGTGACATACATTGTTTTTAAAAGACTAAATTATTTTTAAAAATAATTTAATTAAAAATAGTAATATTAATTTAAAAAAATAAATACTTAAAAATAAAAATTTGAATTAGTATAACTATTTACGAATTTGAATTAGTGACTGACTTCTTGCTTTTAAATTAGTAAATTTTACTAATTTATTAGTAAACTTTACTAATTCAAAAGCAAAAAGTCAGTCACTATAATTAAAAATAGTAAACATTTTCACTAATTCAAATTTAGAGAGTAAAATTTATTAAAGCAGTATTTAAAAATTGTACTAAAGTTTGTGTTCTCATAAATAAATTATATATTTTTATAGTCGCATAAAAGTCCTTATTTCCCCTAAAATACTTTTTAGGGGCACTGAGAAGCCTGGGTATTATACAATTAAAATAATTTTATATATATATTGAATAAGTAAAAGACAATTTATCAAGACAATCAGGCTTCTCCTTAAAATGGATGGTAAAAATATTAAATATTTGTATTATTTATTAAATTGAGAAGGAAATTGATATTACAGGTTAATTATTAATTTAAATTTTCGAAAATATGCCAAAAATAATCTCACTTTTTACTCACTATTTTACTTTAAAAATTAAAATTAAAATTCACTATTTACTCACTTTTTTTAATCAAAAACTCACTTTATTCACTAGTTTTAACCTCTAAGTACGCTGGCAGCCCTGTATTATACCATAAAGTACTTCTTAAAAAAATATTAAATACAATTTAACTAAAACTGCTTATATTAGAGAAAGAGATATATCTTGAATGACTTGAATATATATACATATTTGAAATATTTACGTCTATAGTGCAAATTAAAATATCTGCGAAAAAGAAAAATATTGTTTTAAAAGTATATCAAATTATATAATAATGATAATCATAAATTGTTATAAATTTTTTATTATTGAACTACACATTCAGCCATTCGCCACCAAACTGCATTGACAGTTAGAACTCAAACCTAAATTAAACTGCTTTTAACGCTTTCAGTTTATATTTACGAACGAAATAAATAAACTACTCCAGAAGAGTGATAATTAAAACGTCGATATTAAAACTCAAACCTTTAAAAAGTCTATTTGTTAATATGTTTTTAACAATTTTCAGAACATGCATTCTCCATTCACTTATAGCAGAAGGCCGATAAATTTTAATTTTTCAGGAAACTACCACAAAAATAAAGAATATTTTCAAAGAACCAAGGGAGACAATATTCGTACAAGTGAAATTCAATATACTATCAAAACGATAAGTATAATTTAATCATTAAAAAATATAAAATATTTTAAATGTGGTTCGCAAGCTAGCGAAAATTCAAAAGGTAGACGCCCAACGAGCGTCGGGGTCTTTCTTCAACGTTCGTGCGTTTTACTAACACCCGGATCTCTTCGAAAAATGGTCACTTCAGTCTCACAAGTCACGTTGAGAGCATCACTGAGTTTACTTGAACTTTTTTGAAAACTATCTCCACGAAATGGCAGACAAAGTAGAATCCCCAGCCGCACCTGCAGTGGCAACTCCGAAGAAAGCTGCCAAGGTACAGAAGCCCCGCGCCAAGGCCAGTCACCCGCCAGCGTCGGAGATGGTGAACGCGGCCATCGCGACTTTGAAGGAGAGAGGCGGCTCTTCGCTCCAAGCCATCAAGAAGTACATCGCTGCCACCTACAAAGTCGACGTCGAGAAGCAGGCTCCCTTCATCAGAAAGTACCTGAAGGCTGCAGTCGCCAGCAAGGCTCTGATCCAGACCAAGGGCAAGGGCGCTGCAGGGTCCTTCAAGTTGAACGTCGCCAAGGCCGAGGGCAAGGCCAAAGCCAAGACCAAGACTGCCGCCAAACCCAAAGCTGCTGCAGCACCAAAGGCCAAGAAAGCAGCTTCTCCGAAGAAGGCCGTGGCAGGCAAGACCAAGAAAGCCGTCGCCGAGAAGAAGAAGACCCCGAAGGTTGCGGCCAAGCCACCGAAGGCCAAGTCCACCACCGCCAAACCCAAGGTGACCAAGGCTGCTCCCAAGAAGGCGGCCAAAGCTTCGCCCAAGAAAGCAGCTGCACCCAAAGCGAGGAAGCCCGCGGCAAAGAGGGTTGCCAAGAAGTAAAGTGAAAAGAAATTGATAGTGGATGATTGAAAACAAACGGCCCTTTTCAGGGCCACCAATTACTTTTTACGAAAGAATTTTCTTTGTCTCAAACAAAAATATTTAGAATTATATATTACAATTAGCCAAATTGAGATTAATTTTTTTTAAGTTTAAAATTTTTTCCAATCTCAAATTTCGTCGTTCATAGACTCTGTAAACAATGCAAAAGGATCTTTTTATATCCTTATGTTGAATGTGACAAAAATATTTCTTTACATGTACATTTCTTTGTATCATGTTCTGTTCACCAAGAAGCATTATATTGTCTCCATAGGATAAGTGAACAAGTTTCTGAAAAATTCCAGGCGTAGACTGAATTTTACAGATGTAATTTTGATTTATTTTCAATTATCTGTAACGTAGGAAGGAAGGAAGAATTTTTCTAATAAAAAGCATATTCGTAGAATAAACGTTTTATCTTCAATTATAACCATTCAGTATCAATTAATACTCGGAGAACGCAAAAATATGTTTATCAAAAGATTCATCGCTTTTTAGGGTTCCGTACACCTACGGTGTATCGGCGGAACCCTATTAGTGAGACTCTGTTGTCCGTAGCCAAATCGTGTCCCCCCCCCTAGCGGCTAAACTATTTGACCTAAAGAGCTCAAATTTGGTACAGATATGTATTTTCACACGTAGATTACAGGAAAAATATAGCGAATGTGACTGGACGTGATGGGCATAGCGTTGTCAAGGAAATAACAAGATTTTTGGCCAAAAATGCATAAAAAGTGACCATTCCCCCCCCCCCCTTAACTTCTAAACTATTCGACATGGAGAGCTGAAATTTTGCATGCTGGTGTATTTTTACTCGAATATTACAGGAAAAATATAGAGAACTTGATATGTAATGATGGCCATAGCGTTGTCAAGGAAAAACTAAAAAATTTAAAAAAAAAAAATTTTTTTTCCTAACTTTTACATTGTTTGACCTAATGAGCTGAAAATTAGTATCCTAGTGTATTATTACAGTCTGACGACAAAAAATTTATTTAAGAAACTTTTTGAAAAAAAATCAAAAAAAAATTTTTTTTAATTTTTTTTTTCAAAAAAAAAAAATTTTTTTAATTTTTTTTAGTTTAAACACGTGGCATTAAATATTTTAAGGAAGAGAGTGAAATTTTAAGAGAATAAATGAGAGATTGTTTTCTGACTTTAATTTCTTAACTAAAAATAAAAAAAAATTGGACAAGTGCGGGTTGTACTCGCACTGCAATGGCGGGTTCCGCACACAAATATTAAAACAATACTTGCAACATTGATCGGTAATTGGTAGAATTAAAATAAACAATTATAAAAATATATTAAAATCATTTGATAAAAAAAATAACTAAAAAAAATTAAAGTATTGTATATCTAATATTGTAAACAATAATAAGCAGAGGAACTATAATAAATTTTGAAAATTTTGTTCCTCTGCTTATTATTGTTTACAAAATTAGATATATACAATACTTTAATTTTTTTAGTTATTTTTTTTTATCAAATGATTTTAATATATATTTTTATAATCGTTTATTTTAATTCTACCAATTACCGATCAATGTTGCAAGTATTGTTTTAATATTTGTGTGCGGAACCCGCCATTGCAGTGCGAGTACAACTCGCACTTGTCCAATTTTTTTTTTAATTTTTCTATTCTGTAACCTCCTATAATCTTAAACCAATCCTAAAATAGCCGACCTCTTTTTCCCTTTCTACAATATTTTCATCCCCAAATCCACATTAAAAATTCTCAAAGTACAGTTCAAAACTTGCAATCAAGTTCAAAAAATTCAATCTTCGAGTTCTTCTTTTCTTTCTTTCCTTCTACAGGGTTGTCACAAAACATCGATTTTAAAATTCCATGACTTCTCCAGATTTTCCAGACCCAAAAATAAATTTTTTTTAATATGTTTTTAGCTAATAACGACAAAAAATATAGAATCCTTCAAGTAAATTGTTAATAAAATAAGTTAGTTAAAATTTGTGAGATTATTTGAGATACGCTCCGAAGAAAGGTGAGGAGCAAATCTCTTTAAATTTAAAAATTTAGTTTAGTTCATAATTTTTCACAATTAAACAAGTATTTTAAACATTTTAATGACATTTTATGAAACTGAAGTTACCTACATTTATTCAATGACAATTTTTTCTTTTGATAATTATTTATTTTAATGTTAGAACCCCTTTAAAAATTTCAAAAAATCGAAGTCGGGGAAATTAGTAATTTTTATTTTTTACACGGATTTTCCAAAAATCCATATATTTCAATAAAATTATTATTTCCTCATCTCATAAGCAATTTTTTCTTTTACTAATTATTTATTTTAATGTGAGAAGTCATTTAAAAAAATTGTAAGAGGATCTAAGGCAAGGAAATCAGTGATTTTTAATTTTTTTTGTCGTGGATTTTCCAAATATCCCGAAATTTCAAGTAAATTTTCCTCGCTTCAGAAGAAATTTTTTTCTATTGCTAATTTTTTATTTCTTAATACGTGACGAACGCGTGGTTGAAAGGGATAATATCAGTCAGGTAGCAGCGAGCGGCTGAAGGCTTGTCACTGCTACCCGACTGGTAGTATCCCTTCCAAGCCTCGCGTTCGTCCCCTTACTTTATGTAGCTCTTCAATTATTTAACCTTTAAGAACCATCTATTTGTTTAAAAAATATCTTATTTCTTCCAAATTCAATATTTCTTATTTTCAATTGAACCAAAGCAATAAAATTATAATAGAACAATTCATTACAATAATTAATTTTCGTAATGAAGATAATTTTTAATTTCTAAAAGTATTTTGAAAATGAAAGTATCAAAGAATATTTGGGAAAGACAAAATAAAGTAAAGGATCCCGGAACTCATTAAAATAAATAGTTAAAAAAATATATACTCTGCAGCTACAAAAGAATTACTTCTCGTAGATCCATAAATAAAAGTAGAACCAATCACAGAACCACTGTGAAAGTAAGAAACGTTTACGAAATACTGTACACATGAGGTCTGTGAAGTTGGCTCCGACATGTCAAAATTTTTTACTTTTCTAAGTAGTATTCGTTTGTCCAAGATAGGTCCACGTTTGTCCAACCATTAATTTTTTTGTCCACCAAAAAAAAGTTTCAAAAAAAAAAAAAAAAATTCTAAAATTTTTTTTTTTTTAAATTTTGTTTCTAACTTAGTCTAGGAGGGTGGAATAAATTTTCTAATGGGTGGACAAACGAACTTACAACTTGGACAAACATCAGAAACAATAAAATCAACATTCCCACCAATTGTTTAAACAATTTCACTAGTTGAATTAATTTTCCAGTAGGTGGACTAACGAGATTTTTACTTCAGGGTTGCCACATTTCAGGCAATCACGGAATTCAGGAAAAAGTCTGGGAAAATAGAATTAGTCAGGGAAATCATGGAAAAGTTAGGGATTTTTACTAAAAGTACTGGAAAAAATTAAATGTTTTGAATTGATAAGAATATTTTAATTTTTTGTGTATTTTTTGTTTGCCGTATAAACTTAAAACTATGAAATTATGAATTCTAAAAAAACCTTAAATTTTTTCAACTTCTGACAATAATTTATTTTCTATTTAAATAACTTAATTCAATTCAAAAACTGCGATAAATTTATTACTTATAAATCATTTAATGAAGTATTTTTTTAAAATTTTAATTCCAATAATTCTGTTGAAATTAAATTAAATTTTGAAAATTTTAACCCAATTCTTTTACATAAATTAACTATTTTAGTAAATATTAAAATTCTTTCGAGATATTTAAATATTTTCAAAAATTAAAAAAAAAATTTTTAACGTTTCAACTATCTTTATAAATCCCATAATTCTTCGCCGAAATTCAATTATATTCAGGAATTTTTATAAAATTCATAGTAAAATTCAATTATTTTCATAAACAGCAATTTGATTTATCATAAGAATTTAATTATTTTCAAAATCAATCAAATTCTTGGAATAAATTCAATTATTTTTAAAAAATCTAAAAAAATCATCAACACTTTTATAAATGAATAACGAAATTCTTCAAAAAAATTTAATTATTTTCAGGAATTTTAATAAAATGCATTCCAGAATTCAATTACTTTCATAAATAATAGTATTCATCACAAGAATTTAA
The DNA here is from genome assembly GCF_015476425.1 of Leptopilina heterotoma. Lineage (NCBI taxonomy): Eukaryota > Metazoa > Arthropoda > Insecta > Hymenoptera > Figitidae > Leptopilina > Leptopilina heterotoma. The sequence goes on along the minus strand of NW_025111081.1, from coordinate 107,398 downwards.
TTATTTTAAAAAATAATAAAATGCATTGAAGAATTTCAATTATTTTTAATACAATTTGAATCCAATTCTTCGAAAAATGTATTTATTTTTAAAAATTTCATTAAAATGCGTTGAAAGAATCCAATTATTTATAATAATTTGTTGATAAAAATGTGTATAAGAATTCAATTCTAAGAAACATTCAATTATTCAATGAATTATTTATGTTTGTATTTAAATAATTGAATCCAATAAAAATTGATTTAAAACTTAATTCTAGTTCAAGTTTTATATACCTAATAATTGAATTTTGGAGAAGTTACTATTAATTGCATTTTTTAAAAAAATAATTAAATTTTGTCACTCTTTTGAAGTAAAATCTTAAAAAATCTGAATTTTTTATATATTTAGGTAATTAAAAATTCTATTGAATTAATTTTCTTCTAATGTATATTTAATTGGAGAATTTCCGAATAATCGAAATTTCACGTAAAATTGAATTGAAAATAAATGGATTTGAAAAATTCAAAAAGGTTACCTTTTGTATTTTAGAAACAAAGTTGAAAATGTACATTTGTGAGACGTCAACTATTAAAATTGTTTAAACAATTGGTGGGAATGTTGATTTTATTATTTCTGACGTTTGTCCAAGTTGTAATTTCGTTTGTCCACCCATTAGAAAATTTATTCCACCCTCCTAGACTAAGTTAGAAACAAAATTTAAAAAAAAAAAAATTTTAGAATTTTTTTTTTTTTTTTGAAACTTTTTTTTGGTGGACAAAAAAATTAATGGTTGGACAAACGTGGACCTATCTTGGACAAACGAATACTACTTAGAAAAGTAAAAAATTTTGACATGTCGGAGCCAACTTCACAGACCTGTACACATGTATAAAAGATTATATTGGTCAATATTCAATGAATGGAAAAAAAAGAATTCCAACGTAAAATTATTTGGTGGCCCTGAAAAGGGGCGATTGTTTTTTGTTGATGACGATGATGGGAAAATTAACCGCCGAAACCATAAAGGGTGCGACCTTGACGCTTGAGGGCATAGACGACGTCCATGGCGGTGACGGTCTTCCTCTTGGCGTGCTCGGTGTAAGTGACGGCGTCACGGATCACGTTCTCAAGGAACACTTTCAAGACACCACGGGTCTCTTCGTAAATCAATCCTGAGATACGTTTCACTCCACCACGACGAGCCAAACGACGGATGGCGGGCTTGGTGATACCTTGGATGTTATCACGCAACACTTTGCGATGGCGTTTTGCTCCTCCTTTTCCCAATCCTTTTCCTCCCTTACCGCGACCAGTCATTTTCACAGAGAATAAGGTTTACGTTCGAACAGAACAGAAAACAAACTCGGAATGATGCTAAGCAGTGGAAAGTGCACAGTTTTATTCCCTCTGGAGTTCCACTGCTCCCCTCCACGATCTGACCGACCAATCAGGATGTCAGTATCCCCTTCTCCTTGACTAACCGGTGAAAGAGCTTTTGAAGGGTATAAATATGTGTGTTTTTGCCGCCGGAAGCATTATTTTTCAGTTGTCCCTCGTACTCTGAACTTCTAAGCAATGGCTCGTACTAAGCAAACCGCGCGCAAATCCACCGGTGGTAAAGCACCAAGGAAGCAACTCGCCACCAAGGCCGCTCGTAAGAGTGCGCCTGCAACCGGTGGAGTGAAGAAGCCCCATCGCTACAGGCCCGGAACCGTCGCTCTCCGTGAGATCCGTCGCTACCAGAAGAGCACCGAGCTCCTCATCCGCAAACTGCCCTTCCAACGCTTGGTCCGTGAAATCGCTCAGGACTTCAAGACCGACCTGCGCTTCCAGAGCTCCGCCGTGATGGCCCTCCAGGAGGCCAGCGAGGCCTACCTCGTCGGTCTCTTCGAAGACACCAACTTGTGCGCCATCCACGCCAAGAGAGTCACCATCATGCCAAAGGACATCCAGTTGGCCCGTCGCATCCGAGGAGAACGCGCTTAATTCTTTCCATCACCCAAAACAATCGGCCCTTTTCAGGGCCAACAAATTTTCTTACGTTGAAATATTTTTAATTCTTCTACAAACATGCCTTACTGTTCTGTAAAGAAGCTTTTTTCGTATCGATTAAAAACATGTTAGTAGCAATACTGCATCTGGTTATTTATCAATATTACATTCAATTAGTAATCAAAAGAATTTATTACTTTGACAAAAAGTACAAGTGAATGTAACTAATAATTATTCACTATTTGCTTATTAGAAATATTACTATATTTGAAGCACTGGCTTTCTACTATGAGATTAATTATTTTTATAGCCAATACAAATTTAGAAATTATAGACAATCTACAATACATTTCGTCTGAAGCTGGTTTCTGTTCCAGAATATCTGATCATATCAGTTTATTCGATAATAATAATAATGAATGCAGACTGTCATTCTCAAGAATCCCTTTATCGAAATCCAGAAATGTATTCCAAAAATATTAATTTGTACATTTTGGTATTCAATTTTATGAAGATTGTGTAAAGATATAAATTAAAATTTGCAGAAAAAATTGTCCAGAGAATATTTTATAAAAGCTCATTATTTATAAATTGAAAAAGGATTAGCTTTTCGATTAATTTCATTATTATTTAACTCATAAAACTTTCGTTATACATATGTGACTGTCCACGAGAAAACAGAGCTTAGCTTTCACAGGGCGAGTGATTGAAGTAGAAGCAGAACGAAGGAATGCATACAATATAAAATCTTTAAAACGTTGTATTGTCAAAAGTAATTGACAATTTACAACTTTTGATTTTTGCATTTGAAAAAGCAATATAATATCTATCAATTAGCAAAAAAACTCAAAATTGATTTTTTAGAGCTAAGCCCTGTTTTCTCGTGGACAGTCACATATGTGACGCTCCACGAGAAAAGGGACCTTATTTTCTCTTGTCATAAGGTCCCTTTACTCATGGAGCGTCACATATATCAACAGTAATTATATATATTTTCATCTTTCATTGAATAATTTATTTTGAGAGTCATTCATTAAGAGCGGTAAATGACCGTGAATTTTTTATATGAAAAAATTGTCCACTCTGTCAAAATTCAGTGAATTTTGCCAGACATGTGATATACCCGTTATATTTTTTATTATAGCTGAAATGTTGAAAAAGAGAGAAACAAAATAAATTTCTTCGTAAAAATGTTTGGTGGCCCTGAAAAGGGCCGATTGATATAGACGAGCAGCGAAAATGTCTCCGAATTACCATTATCTACTGCTTTGCAACTTTCTTAACCGCAGTCTTCCTGGGCTTCGGAGAAGCTTTCTTGGCAGCTGCAGGTGCCTTGGATTTCTTGGGAGAAGCCTTCGTAACTTTGGGTTTGGCAGCGGTAGATTTGGCCTTTGGCGGTTTGGCCGCGACCTTTGCTGGCTTCTTCTTCTCGGCTACCGCTGGTTTCTTAGCCTTTGGTGCTTTCGGCTTAGCTTTTCCCTCAGACTTGGCGACGTTCAATTTGAAGGAGCCCGCAGCACCTGTTCCCTTGGTCTGAATCAGGGTCTTGTTGGCGACGGCCGCTTTCAGGTACTTCCTGATGAAAGTAGCTTGCCTCTCAACGTCGACTACGTACTTGCCGGCAATGAACTTCTTGATGGCTTGCAGAGACGAACCTCCCTTCTCGTTCAAATGAGTGATGGCTGCAACGACCATCTCTGATGCTGGCGGATGAGCGGCCTTCACACGAGGCTGTTTCGACTTTGCAGCTCCCTCGGAAGGTGCAACTGCAGGCGCAACAGTGGATTCTGCTTTCTCTGCCATTTTGAAATTGAATTTTTAGTTTAGATTATAAATTGAAGACTAACTTTAGGATGCACTCGATGCAACTAGTCAGGCTGTAATGAAAAAATTTCCAGGTTCGCGACGATATAGTAAAACGCACGAACGGTGAAGAAAGGCCCCATTGCACATGAACGTCGATTTCTCTGAACTTGGGCAAACTTGGAACTATATTTCAAATTTTTAACAGACAAATAATAATTTGTTTATAAACTTTTAAATCACTGAAATAATGGTTGACAACTGTAATAAGTTTTAGATGTAATTGATTAATTTTTTATGATTTATAGAAAGTGGATGAGTAAATAAACATATTTTTCAAAATTTTGAACATTACTTTGTGAGACTGTCATTAGTAAAGATTGATATATACGCAGGGTTGCTACGATTTTCGTTCAATAAAATTCCATAACTTTTCCAGGTTTTCCAGGGCTCGAGAAATATTTTGTATAGAAAAATTTTAATCTTTTACTTGTTTTATTTCTTTATTTAAATTATGTACTTATGTACTTTATTCTAATTAGTGATTTGATGATGTTGGCGAACCAGTCCATTGAAATGTAAAAAAAACAATGAAATATTGAATTTCATTTATTTCTTTTTTCCAGAATCGAATAGAAATTATTATTAAAATACTAAGAAAATAAAAATATCTATGAAAACAGTACAATGATACTTTTTTATGTACAACACAATTGTAAATTTAATAAAAACACGCACAGAAAATGTATACTTGGCTTACAGCTAAATAGAAATTTATTTGTTCCGCATAAAATGTCCACTTCACGCAAATAATACATTTGGCAAATTGTGTGAGACAAATATGCATTTACAAAACTCAAATTTACTTAAATGAAAAATCAAAAGGTATAGAATATTTATGAGATCGTAAATTTAAACTTTATTTGACACGCATTACAATGACAATTTCATCAAAAAATTTAAACCTTTTTTAATTTTTAATAATTAGCTGGAATTCAAACGATATCCTCTATTCATGTATTATTACTCCTAAAAAAATTGTGCTTTTGTCTAATTACCCCATATGTGATAAGGGAGCGTTCACAAATGATGTGACGTTTTTGGGGGGAGGGGCGGGGTCTCTACTAAACCTGAAACAATGTATTTTTACATGTGAAATTGCATGAATTTGCGTGACAGGGAGGGGGGGGGGGGGGTCTAATGTTCCGACAAATTGCGTGACATCATTTGTGAACTCTCCCTAAAAGCAGGGTATAAAACTGAACATTGAAATGTTTATTAGATCAAACAACTACAAGAAATAAGATTATATATCTAATGAAGTTAAAGTTCCAAGTGAACTGTGTATTCAAACGTATCTTATAAAACTTATAAAAACTTTCTTTGTAAAGCAAAAACTGTAATTTATGAACAATAAATATTTTTTTCAAATGCAAAAAATTTATTAGATCAAAAAGAATGAGTTCACTGCGAGATTTATGATTCGTTTCTAAAAGTACTATTCGCAGTTAACGCTCACATCATGTTGTAAAGCACTGGTTCTCGTCCGATCACCAAAGTTAAGCGACATTGAGCGCGGTTAGTACTTGGATGGGTGACCGCTTGGGAATACCGCGTAGTGTTGACTTTTTTTTTAAATTGAACTTTATCCATAAAATTATATTTACCTATATGTGACGCTCCACGAGAAAAGGGACCTTATGGCAAGAGTAAATAAGGTCCCTTTTCTCGTGGAGCGTCACATATAGTTTATTGCAATTCATTTACTCGCATTGTTTTATTATAGTATTTTTTTAAACATTATCTTCTATAGTACTACATCAAATTAGCATTTACTTTTTAGACAAAACTAAGGTAAACGTAAAAAAGCTCTTTATTGTCAGCAGATATATATCCATAAATATTTATACTGTTTCTATATTACTAATATAAAAAAAGTCTTCAACTAGATACAATTAAATACTCAATTTCTACATGTCACTTCATGAAAGTTACTTCTTATACTACACACAAATATCTAAATTCCAGCAGTAAAAAAAATTAGAACCAAATAATTCTTTCGTAAAAATATTTGTTGGCCCTGAAAAGGGCCGATTGTTTTGTTGAGGGTGGACAGAATTTACTTGGAGCTGGTGTACTTGGTGACAGCCTTGGTGCCTTCAGAGACGGCGTGCTTGGCGAGTTCACCAGGAAGGAGAAGCCTGACGGCAGTTTGGATCTCCCGGGAGGTGATGGTGGACCTCTTGTTGTAGTGGGCCAAGCGGGAAGATTCGGCAGCGATGCGCTCGAAGATGTCGTTCACGAACGAATTCATGATGCTCATGGCCTTGCTGGAGACTCCAGTGTCGGGGTGCACTTGCTTCAACACTTTGTAGATGTAGATGGCATAGCTCTCCTTCCTCTTGCGCTTCTTCTTCTTGTCGGTCTTGGTAATATTCTTTTGAGCCTTGCCGGCTTTCTTCACGGCTTTACCACTTGCTTTAGGAGGCATGGTTGTTTTCAGAGAAAGAACGTCTGAACTCGAAGAGAACACAAAGCGAATTGACGTTAAGCAGCGGAAACTGCCCTATTTACGTTCTCTTACAGTTGTGCTCCTACATTTTGATTGGTGCGGGGACTCACTGCAACCATCTGCCACTCACGACAAAGAGAGGGGAGCGCAGTTGTGGGCGTGACCTGTGGAGAGAGCGTAAATAGGCGGATTTCAGGCGCAGAACATCATTCGCTTTGTATTCTTCGTTGTGTTTACTTCGTTAACCTAAAACTAAATCAAAAATGTCAGGACGTGGCAAAGGTGGCAAAACCAAGGGAAAGTCAAAGACTCGCTCCAACCGGGCCGGACTCCAGTTCCCAGTCGGTCGTATTCATCGTCTTTTGCGTAAAGGAAACTACGCCGAGCGAGTTGGTGCTGGTGCACCAGTTTACCTAGCGGCAGTTATGGAATACTTGGCTGCCGAAGTCTTGGAGTTGGCCGGAAACGCAGCTCGTGACAACAAGAAGTCGAGAATCATCCCCCGTCATCTCCAACTCGCCATCAGGAACGACGAGGAATTGAACAAGCTCCTCTCTGGAGTCACCATTGCACAGGGTGGTGTTCTCCCTAATATTCAAGCTGTTCTCTTGCCCAAGAAGACCGAAAAGAAAGCTTAAATTATCCATCATACTCACCCTCACACAAAACAATCGGCCCTTTTCAGGGCCAACAAATATTTTTACGTTTGAATTCTATGTTCTTTACATTAATATTTGAAAGCAGAGCTAATAATTTTTTTATATGAAATATGTATTAGTTTTATTGAATTTTGATTCAGACAATTTCATGTGTCTTTCTGATTAATAAATAGCATGTTTTATGGAATGTTATTTATAAATCATTCCATTTTTATACGGGGTTGTCAAAAATCAGAGAAAGTATATAATTAGTCAGCAATTTTTATTAAAAGTACTAGAAAAAATTATTAATTTTAACGCAAGTCTTTGAATGACTAACAAATATTAAAATTCTTTCAAGAAATTAAATTAATAAAATTCTTAACATAGGAGTTTAATTATATTCATAAGAAATTTTATATAATTCATTGTAAAATTAAATTATTTTTTTAAGTAACAATATTCATCACAAGAATGCAATTATTTTCAAAAGTAATAAAATTCAATTATTTTTTAAAAATTTTATAACAAAATTATTCATAAAATTTCAATTCTTTTAAATAATTGTTCTCAATTAAATAATTTGTATAGGTATCTATTCCCAAAAGAATTCAATTATTTAAAAACAATTTTGACAAAGTTTTACATGAATATTTAACTTTTGGTAAAATAAAAAAAATTTCACAGGAATTCAATTATTAAAAATAGAATTTGCATAAACTTTTTCGAAAAAAATCATTTGTTTGAAACTTTTTTATAAAATTCTTTGCACTTAGTTCAATTATTATATTTTCATAAATAATAAAACTCATTGCAGAATTTCAATTATTTTTAAGACAATTCTAATCGAATTCCTCAAAAAATGTAATTAAAATTCGTCGAAAGAATTCACTTACTTAAAAATTTGTTTATAAAATTATGTATAAAAATTCAGTTTTAGGAAACATTCAATTATTTAATATATTCAAATTATCTATGTTTGTATTTAAATAATTGAATTCTTGTAGAATTTTCTAATAAACATTTATTTAAAAATGAATTTTAGTTAAAGTTTTAGATAATAATTGAATTTTTGAGAAGTTACTAATAATTGCAATTTAGAGAAATAATTGAATTTTGTAAAGGTTTCAAGTTAAAATCTTTGGAAATCTTAATTTTTTATGCTTTTAATTAAAAATTCTTAATCGAAATTTTTGAAAATTATTTTATTTCAAGTTTTTATTTTCTAATAATACATTAAATAGAATAATTTACGAATAATCGAAATTTTATAAAAAATTTAATTGCAAACAAATGAATTTGAAAATTCTCAAAGGAACTTTATCAAAAATTATTAAATATAATTGATTTAAAAAAGAATTTTATTTAAAAATTGTAGAAAATAATAATTCTTATAAGTTATTAAATTTCAAAAGATTTGAATGTTTTGAAAATTTTGATTCCTTTGGAAAAATGATAATGATTAAATATTTATTTAAAATAGAAGTTATTGTTGTTTTCGAATAATTTTTCAATTAAAGAAATTCGTAAATGAATGTAATAGAACATTCTTTCTAGTATCTAATCATTTTTTAAGTCGATTAAAATATTCTTTAGGATCAGAGAAATAGTCTAAATTTTGTCTGGAAATCAGGGAAAAACAAAATTAAATTTTTGTGTCTAGTTAGTAAAGGAGAATTATTAAAACAAAAATGTTCTTTTTACTGCGTTTATTTATTTTTTTCAAGTAATAAAACAATAACAACGTTTAGGAATTTAATTATTTCTATATACAAGTATAATACAATTTTTTTCAATATTTTGCACGGGAAGTATTATAGAAATACGCGCAACTCTTAGAAAAATAAAAATTGATCTATATAAAATAGAGTTTCAATAAGAAAACACTATATGTATATATTGTCGCATAAAACGAACAATAAGAAAAATACTTTCAAAATAAAATTTAATATGTTTCTTTATAATAAAGATTTCATTTAAAAAAAACAATTTTCCATAAGAAAAAAACTAAAAATTGTGAATTAGAAAAAAAATGTAAAATTTCATTTTACATTTTAACGATTCCGCACCGATTCTTTCTAATGAAAAAAAAATTGTGATCTTACAAATAATTTTTTTTAGATTGTGCACAAAAAAAGATATAAGTTTTAAAAAAATGCTTTTCTAAGTAAAATGTTAAAATTATTAAAAAAATCCTTTAGGTTATAAAATGAACATTTAAAAATAGTCTAATATCTAAAATAGAATAAGAAAAATTGAAAATAAAGTGAGTTCACAATTTTTATCGAGGCCTTCCTTTTATATATATACAAATAAAAATTTTTATTTTGAGAATTTTTTTTCTTTTGCAACCCCTTTGTTGGTAAATTGATATTTCCTCTGTGTTTAGTGTTTGTAAAAATATTATGATTGTTTTTTTTTTAATCTCCAGTTTTATGAGCCGTGCATTCATACGGTTCATCGTGTAATAAACGTCAGACATTAAATGTTTCCGACAGTGAATGAACACTGTTGAAACGACGATTGCGAAGAACTTGTATTGCATCAATTAAATTGATGCGTTTACTGAAAAAATCGACAATCGACTGTCCAGTGAGTGCGGACGCTAAAAATTGTTCCACCGTGATGCACCATTCTGGATCCCCTGATGATGGGATGCAAGATGGATTTCCATTACTGTCGGGTGACTGAAAAATAGAATAATGTTCATGTTTAGAAAATTTTCTTTATTTTGGAAAAATAATTTTATTCTCTTAAAACTTACCCTTGCGATTGGCGACGATGATTGAGCAATTGGAGCGGTTACAAGTAAACTGTCTTCGGACTCCTCGCGATCTAATTGGAATTTCTTTCCAACATCACCGAGTTGAAGTAACAAGGCTTCTGCAATTAAACATAAAAAAGTAAATTTAAATTTACATTTTTAGGATTTTTCTTTGCAACTTCAAATTTTTACAATTTTTGATCCAACCATGTGAACTCAAACAAAAATATTTTTACTTATTTCTTTGAAATTGGAAACAAAAAGCTTTTAAAAAATTTATTTAATGAATAATTTTAAAATTAATTGAATTTTAAAAGAGTTGCGTTTACAATCTTCATAATTAATCAACTTGAAATTTTCTAAAACATCAAATTAAAAATTGGAATTTTCTAAAATTTCAATTTTAAATTAATTTAATTAGAAATTTTATAGAACTTAGACTTCTGAAAAATTTTAATAATTCAAATTCTTCTGAAATAAGTTAAATTTTTTAACGCATATTTAATTAATTTTGAAAAATAATGGATTTATATAGAACGATTTTAGTTAAAAATTGTAAAAAAAATTTGAATTTTGGAGAAGTTACAAATAATAGTAATTTAGAAAAATAATTGAATTTTCAAAAAGTTTCAAATTAAAATCATTGAAAATCTGAATTTTTAATATTTTTAATTAACAATTCTGTTCAACTAATTTTATTGAAAAATTTTAATTTCAAAAATTTTAACGCAATTCGTCGAAAGAATTCAATTATCTTGATGAATAACGAAATTCTTTTCGTAAATTCAATTATTTTCAGTTATTTTAATAAAATTCTTTGCAAAATTCAATTATTTTCATAAATAACAACATTCATCACAAGAATTCAATTATTTACAAAAAATCTAAAAAAAATTGTCAATATTTCAATTATCTTTATAAATGAATAGCAAAATTCAACTAGTTTTAAGCTTATTTAATTATGCTCAAAATCACAATATTGTTTAGTTTTTTACACATTTTTACTAAATAAATCACATAGAATATATTTATAAAATTTAGAATTCACCAACACTACACAATACAACACAAAATTAGTTAGGACAAAATTTCATAATATGAAATGGTTCTTTAAACAATTTCAAAACTTTTAGTCAATTGTAGTTCTTTACTTACTTACAACGTAAATAAATCTGTTTAAAATGGAAAATGGAAAAGAATAGCAAAATTCAATTATTTTCAGGAATTTCAATTAAATTCATTGCAAAATTCAATTATTTTCAAGAATAATTTCAATTAAATTCATTGCAAAATTCAAATATTTTCATAAATAACAATATTCATCACAAGAATTTAATTATTTGCAAAAGTAGGTAATACAATTTTTCGCTGAAATTCAATTATATTTAAAAATTAAAAAAATTCTTCTCAAAATTTAAATTATCTTTATCAGTAACAAAATTCTTCTCCAAAATTCAATTATTTTCAAAACTTTTAATAAAATTCTTTGCAAAATTTCAATTATTTTCAAAAGTTTTTCTCAATTCGATGATTTTTAATATTTTCACATATTTTAATAAAATTTTCAAAAAGAATTTGTTATTTGAAATAAAAATGAATAATATTCTACGCAAATATTTAATTATTTTCATAAATAACAATATTCATCACAAGAATTCAATTATATTTTCAAAAGTAATAAAATTCTTCCCTGAAATTCAATTATTTTGAAATTTTTTTTTACATCCTCAAGATTTTAATTATTTTTATAAATAGCACAATTCTTCTCCAAAATTCAATTATTTTCAAAAATAATAAAATTCTGTGCAAAGTTTCAATAATTTTTAAAAATTCTTCTCAATTCAATAATTTTCAATATCTATACTATTTTAATAAAATTTTCTAAAATAATTCAATTATTTAAAAAGAAAATTTGATAAAATTCTACGCAAACATTCAATTATTTTCATAAATAATAATAATTTTACAGGAATTCAATTATTTAAAATAGAATTTGCGTAAATTAAAAATAATCAATTATTTAACATTTTTTTATACAATTCTTTGCAATAATTCAATTACATATTTTCATAAATATTAAAATTCATTTTAGGATTAAATAATTTTCATAAATAATAAAATTTTTTTTAGGAATTCAATTATTTTCATAAATAATAATAAAACTCATAGCAGAATTTCAATTATTTTTAATACACTTCAAAAAATTTAATTATTCTTCAAAATTTTATTCAAATTCGTCAAAAGAATTCAATTATATTTAAAAATAAAAAAAAATTTTTTTCAAAATTTTAATTATCTTTATAAATAATAAAATTTTTCTCCGTTGTTCAATTATTTTTAAAAATTTTGATAAAATTCCTGGCAACAATTCAATTACTTTCAGGAATAGTAGCCGTTCAAAAATTGCCCGTTTATAAATAAATAAAATTTTCCTCAATTCAATGATTTTCAATATCTACTATTTTAAATAAATTTTCCAAAAGAATTCAATAATTTTCAAAAATTTTTATAAAATTCTACGCAAGCATTTAATTATTTTCATAAATTACTAAAAATTTTGCAGGAATTTAATTGTGGACAAATTTTTAATAAATTTCTTCGCAATAATTCAATTATTTTTATAGGGATTCAATTATTTTCATAAATAATAAAATTCTTTTTAGAAATTCAATTATTTTTAATACAATTTTATCAAATTCCTCAAAAGCTGTAATTATTCTTAAAATTAAATAATAATTGAAGCTATCACTCGGCAAATTTATAATAATAAAGTTAAAATTATCGATCACTCCGAGTCAGGTTCGATCACTCCTGACTCTGAGTGATCGATAATTTCAACTTTATTAATATTCTTAAAATTGTTATTAAAATTCGTTGATAAAATTCAATTATTTGAAAATTTGTTGATTAAATTCTTTATGCGAATTCAATTTTAAGAAACATTCAATTAATCAATAAATTATTTATTTTTGTATTTAAATAAATTTAATTCTCGTAGAATTTTCTAAAAACAATTGATTTAAAAATTAATTTCAGTTATAACTTTAGATAATAATTGAATAGTAAAAGTATTATAAGGGGAATTTTTTTTTTGTTGAGATAATTGAAATTTGAAAATGTTTCATATTAAAATCTTTGGAAAATCTGAAGTTTTAATACTTTTTACTAACAATTCTGTATAATTAATTTCTTTGAAAAGTTTAATTGAATCTTTTTGAAATTATTTCAAGTTGTTATTTTCTAAGAAATATTTAATTGAAGAATTTCCGAATAATCGTAATTTCACTAAAAATTTGAAAACAAATAGGTTTGAAAATTCACAAAGAACTTTTTTTAAAACTTATAATTTTTTAAAACATTTTTAGAAAATAATAAAAATTGAATTGAAATGATGAAAATAATTTCAAAAGTTGAGTTAAAGATTAAAAAAAAACTTGTTTTATTAATAGTGATAAATATTGAAAACTTGAATTTGATTTAATATTTTGAGATCCTAAACTAAATATTGAAAAATTAAAACTAAATATAGAAAAGTTGAAAGATAAAATAAAAACCTACCGATTTTTGCGAGGCAAATAGTGTCGGCTTCGTCCGGCTGAGCGTGAAACATTTCATACAGAGTTTTCATCATAGCAATGAAATGTCTTTGCGACATTTTTGGCACAGTTTTTAAATCGAGAAACCCATCTTTCGACGCGATCATTGAACGAAAACTGCCCATACTTTGCACTTCCCACGATTGATCGGCTTGACTGTTGCAACTGGTTGATCGTGACAATTCACCGGAGGCCAATTCGTCAGCTAAACTCACTGGAATTTCAAGAGAGGCGGCCGCACTCTTCTCCATACTGTCGAAAAAGTCCGTCGCCTCCGCTGCAACTTCTGCGCCATCTTCAATGTAAAATCCTCTTTTTTTTAGAATTTGATTATTCTCAAAAATTTTTTAATAAATTCTTGTCAACCTTTCAATTATCTTTATAAATAGAAAAATTCTTCGCCTGAATTAAATTATATTCGCAGGAATTTTTTAATAAAATTCAATTATTTTCATAAATAACAATATTCATCGCACAAGAATTCGCAATTATCTTCAATTTTCAAAATTAATAAAATTCTTCGCAGAAATTCAATTATTTTCAAAAAAAAATCTAAAAAAAATCCTAGTCAACATTTCAATTATCTTTATAAACGAATAGCAAAATTCTTCGACAACATTTAATTATTTTCAGAAATTTTAATAAAATTCGTTGCAAAATTTAATTATTTTCATAAATTTTTATTATTCATCACAAGAATTCAATTATTTTGAAAAATAATAAAATTCAATTATTTACAGAAATTTTCATTAAATTCATGGCAAAATTTCAATTATTATCAAAAATTTTTCTTCATTCAATGATTTTCAATATTTCATTTTAATAAAATTTCCCAAAAGAATTCAATTATTAAACAAAAATTTTGATAAATTTCTACACGAACATTCAATTATTTTCAAAAAAAAAAAAAAAAAAAAAATTTCACAGAAATTCAATAGAATTTACATAAATTTTTTCGAAAAAATCAAATGTTTTAAAATTTATCATTAAATTCTACGCAGTAATTCAATTTATTAGTTTATTTACTCTCCCTACAATAGGTAGGGTTCGAGACTCCCAAATACATACATAATAATCTTAACCTATATTTACAAAAATCCTTACAACTAAACATTCTCTAAATACAACTTAACCTAAACTCAACTCTCTCCACGCTCTCAACCTTACGCTCTAAACCTATCGCCAGTGCCGGGCTTCCGTTTCCAGTTCCTTCTATGCCCATGCTGGCTTCGACCCAATTCGCCCACCCTTTTTCAAAAACCTTCTACTCCTTTCTCGCCTCTCTTACATCCTCCAGTCATCCACTTTTACCCATACATCTATCCATCCAAGCAAAATCTTCTCACCTCATTCTCAGCCTATCCGTGTCTATCACACTTTACACGCTTCCATCCCTCCACCCGTATCCTCCCTCACAACATACTTTACCCCATCCACCCAAATACAATCTTTACCCATTCTTACCTGTTTTCCATTCACTCTCTCCGTCCACGCTCTTTCTCTCAATAGCCATAACATTCTTCTCTCTCTCCAACATCTATCCTCATCTATTCTTATTACACTTCCTTTCAGTCTTCCTTTCACCCTCATCACCTCCATTTTCTCTTCCTCACTACCCAACTCCACCAACCATAACTTTGGTACCCCATATTCACCCCTTCCTAACGCTTGTACCATTTTCACTGAGACATTAACCCCCACCCACGCCAACACTTTTTCCACTGCTCTTTTACCCTCCAACACACCTACATTCATACCTCTGATCACTACATTCTTTTTCCTTTTTTCATTTTCTACTACATCCACTCGTCTTGACAAATCTCCCATTTTCCACTTTAATCTCTCATATTCACTTCCCTCAACTTTCTCAGTCCCCTCATTCACTTCCTTTATAAATTTTTCCAATCCATTCATTCTTCTCCACATGCTTTCCTTTTCCTTTTTCCACTTACTATCCCATTCATTCCACATTTCCTGCAATTTCTCCAACCTCTCTTCAATTTCCACTATCTCTTTGTCCCTTGATTCCCCATCCTCATACATATCCATCAAATTTCCCTTCACTCTTTTAGCTCCTTCATCCATCGCATCCTTCAACATCCATACTAATTCCAACAAATCCATGCAATCCTCACACGTCATCTTTTTTCCATTCTTTCCTATCCCCCTTTCAAATACTCGCGCCTTTTCCTCATTCTCGCTAACACCACTTGAGTCAAACTCAGCCATTCCAGAAATCTACCTTATCACTCCAATGCTCAAAATTTTTCCACTGTCTCTCTCTCCTCTCTCTCACTTCAAGCAACCTAACCTCACAAAACACACTTTTCTTTTTTACCTTTTTTATCACTCATACATTCACTACTCTATACAAACATACTTTTCCTTTACACTATCGCCAATTACACTACACACTCAACACTCTGCACTACCCACCCTTTTTAAAACCTTTAAATTTCTCAAAAAAATCTTAACTCTTTCCAAACGCGTGTACACCGAAACGGTACCGGAAACGGAAGCCACGCAGTAATTCAATTATTTTCATAAATTTAAAAATTCTTTTCAGGGATTTAATTATTTTCAAAAATAATAAAATCATTTAGAGAATGTCAATTATTTTCATAAATAATAATATTCATCATAAGAATTTAATTATTTTAAAAAAATTGTCAACATTTTAATTATTTTTAGAAAGTTTAATAAAATTCATCACAAGAATTCAATTATTTTCAAAAGTAATAAAATTCAAATAATATACAAAAATTTTATTTTTAAAACAATTTTGACGAAGTTTTACACGAATTTTCAATTATTTTCTAAACTAATGGAAATTTTACAGGAATTTAATTATTAAAAATAGAATTTGCATGAATTTAAAAAAACATATATCTTAAAACTTTTTTATAAAAATGTTCGCAATAATTGAATTATTTTCATAATTATAATAAAATTCATTGTAGAATTTCAATTGTTTTTAATAGAATTTTAATCGAATTCCTCGAAAAATGTAATTATTCTATAAGAATGTTATTAAGATTTGAATTTTTTTCCGTTTTTTTAGATAAATTATTATGTAGTTTTCTAGAATTGTCAACTAAAATTATACTCAAAACTTTAATAATTTCTCAAATTATTTAAATATAATCCAATTATTTTCAATACAATTTGAATAAAATTTCTCAAATAAATTAAATTATTTAAAAAAAAAATTTATAATATTAATACTATTTTTTAATAAGAAATAAATTACTTTGAATACAATTTTAACTGATTTTCTAGAAAGAATTACAATTTTCTTCGCAAAAATTCAATTATTTTCAAAACTTTTAATAAAATTCTTCGTAGAAATTCAATTATTTGCAAAATTTATTAAAATTCTTCGCAGAATTTCAATTATTTAAAACAAAACAATAAAATTCTTCGCAGAAAATTGAATATTTTTAAAAAATTAATAAAATCTTTAGAGGAATTAAATTATTTTCAAAAATTATTAAAATTCTTAGCAGGATTTCAATTATTTAAAAACTTTCCATAAAATTCTTCACAGGAATTAAATTATTTACTAAAAATAATTGAATTCTTTATAGGAATTGAATTATTTTCAAAAAATAAATTCTTCCATAAAATTCTTCGCAATAATTTCATTATTTTTATAAATAATAAAGCTCTTGCAGAATTTCAGTTATTTTTAATACAATTTTAATCGAATTCATCTGAAAAATGTAATTATTCTTAAAAATTTCATTCAAATTCGTCCAAAGATTTCAATTATTTAAGAATTTGTTGATAAAATTCTTTATATAAATTAAATTTTAAGAAACATTCAATTATTCAATGAAATATTGATTTTTGTATTGAAATAATTGAATTCTCGTAGAATTTTCTAATAAAAATTGATTTTCATTTCATAAAAATGAATTTCAGTTAAAAAGTTTAGATAATAATTGAATTTTTGAGAAATTACTAATAATTGAAATTTTTAGAAATAATTGAATTTTGTAAAGGTTTCAAAATTAAAATCTTTGAAAATCTGATTTTTTTCATATTTTTAATTAAAAATTCTATGCAACTAATTTTTTCCAAAAAGATTAATCGAAATTTTTTAAAATTACTGCAAGTTTTATTTTCTAATGATAATTTGAAGAATTTTCTGAACGATCGAAATTTCACGTAAAATTGAATTGTAAACAAATGGATAAATTTCTCTGAGGAAATTATCACAAAATTACAAAACAAAATCGAATTCGTACCTGAGGAATGCGTTGGCGATTCAAAATCCACTGGCGACAATAGTGGAGGCAAATGAAGAGTGTACAGTAATTTCAATCGTTGCGTTTGATCCGCGGTCGCTGTTAATCCAATCGCCTGCACAACTTCTCGGAAATTCAGTTGTCCGTCACGATTGCGATCCATTAGCTTAAATTTAGAACAACGGTTAGATTTTAATTCTTAATTTTAATCAACCCTCTACAGTTTAAGGTAATTTAAGAGGTAAACAAAAATTAAGAGATAAATTCGACCACTTTTCACGATTTTTGTCAGTAATAACAAAATTTTTTGTTATAGCAATGGCAGAGGGTTAAATAAAATAAATAAAAAAAAAAAAAATTTAAATTTAAAAATTTTAAAAATGGCAAAAGTGTTTCTTACTCGAAACAATCGTGCGGAGAGCGATTCAGCCTGTGAACATTTGCCCCATGGCGACAAGCCACCGAACAATATTCGAAACAATTCGTAATCAATTTTGTACGCCTCGTAGGGCGGTTGTGTTGGATCGTAACGATCTGGCTCATTTTTCCTCTGACTCATCAATTCCTCCCTAACTAATGACAACAATTCCTGGAGTTCCTCCAACGTCAAGTATTTGTCGCTTATCACACTTCTAATCACGTTCTTCTCAATGCCATCCTCGAGACTCTGCACCACTTTCAATCGGTGCTTCAAACGCAGTCTCTCGATCCCGCCGATCGTCAACGAACCGTATCGTGAATACGCCTCGAATATTAGCGTCTGCACGGAAATACTCTGCAAAAACCCAATACATCACATTTTTCATTTTTTAATTCAATTATTTTCCTAAATAACAATATTCATCGCAAGAATTAAATTCACTTCACAGGAATTAAATTATTTACCAAAAGTCATTGAATTCTTTATAGGAATTAAATTATTTTCAAAGTTAATAAAATTCTTCGCAGAAATTCAATTATTTTCAAAAAAAAAAAACCTAGAAAACAATTGGCAACATTTCAATTATCTTTATAAATGAATAGCAAAATTCATTTATTTTCAAGAATTTTAATAAAATTCATTGCAAACTTCAATTATTTTCATAAATAATAGTATTCATCACAAGAATTTTATTTTATTTTCAAAGATAATAAATTTCAATTATTTTCAAAAATTTTAATAAAATCAGATAAATTCATATCAAAAATTCAATTATCATCAAAAATTTTTCTTCATTCAATGATTTTCAATATTCCACTATTTTAATAAAATTTCCCAAAAAAAAATTCAATTATTAAACAAAAATTTTGATAATATTCTACACGAACATTCAATATTATTTTCCAAAACAAAATAAAAATTCCACAGAAATTCAATTATTGAAAATAGATTTTTCATAAATTTTTTCGAAAAAATCAAATTTTATTTGTCATTAAATTCTTCGCAGTAATTCAATTATTTTCATAAATTTCAAAATTCTTCTCAGTGATTTAATTTTATTTTCATAAAAAATAAAAATCATTCGAAGGAAATCAATTATTTTCATATAAATAACAATATTCATCAACAAGAATTCAATTATTTTTAAAAGTAAATAGAATTACATTATTTTCAAAAATTTTAATAAAATTCAATGCAAAATTTCAGTAATCTTCAACAAATTTTCTTAATTCAATAATTTGTATGTATCCATTATTTTAATTAAATTTCAATATTCAAATTTAAGAAATTTCAATTATTCGTAAATTCTTTAATTAAATAATTATTAGAAAATAGAAACTAAAAATAATATTAAAAAAACTCAAAACTTTTTCAAAAAGATTAATTAAAAAATCCAATTATTTTTTAAAAATTCACGCTCTATTGCATTTAATATTCAATTATTATTATCTAAAATTTTAACTGAAATTCATTTTTATGAAATGAAAATCAATTTTTATTAGAAAATTCTACTAGAATTCAATTATTTAAATACAAATTTAAATGTAAAAATGCAAATAAATAATTTATTGGATAATTGAACGTTTCTTAAAATTCAATTCCCATAAAAAATCGTTATCGACAAATTTTCAAATAATTGAATTCTATCAACGAATTTTAATAAAATTTTTAAGAATAATTACATTTTTCGAGAAATTCGATTAAAATTGTATTAAAAATAATTGAAATTCTACGATGAGTTTTATTATTTATGAAAATAATTGAATTCTTGCGAAGAATTTTATTAAAATTTTCAAAATAAATTAAATTCTTGTAAAAAATTAACAGGAATTCAATTATTTTTAAAAATTTTAATAAAATTCTTGACATAAATTAAAAATAACAAAACTCTTAGCAGATCTTCAATTACTTTCAGAAATTTTAATAAAATTTTTCTCAAGAATTTAAATATTTTCGTAAAAAAAAATAAAAATCTTTGCAAACATTCAATTATTTTCAAAAGTCTTAATAAAATTCTTCGCAAGAATGCAATTATTTTCAAAAATATCAGAATTTTAACAGAAATTCAAACATTTTAAAAAGTTTTGATAACACTTTTTTTGATAGAAATTCAATTATTTTTAAGACAATTAAAAAAAATGTCTCAATAAAATTCAATTATTTTTAAAATTCTAATGAAATTCTTCGAAAGAATCCAATTATTATAATCTAAGATTTTAACTGAAATCTATTTTTAAATCAATGTTTATGAGAAAATTCTACCAGAATTCAATTATTTAAATACAAATTTAAATGTAAAAATGCAAATAAATAATTTATTGAATAATTGAATGTTTCTTGGAATTCAATTCCTATTAAAAATGTTATCAACATATTTTTAAATAATTAAATTCTTTGGACGAATTTTAATAAAATTTTTAAGAATTTTTTCGAGGAATTCTATTAAAATTCTATTGAAAATAATTGAATTCCTAAAAAGAATTTTATTATTTACGAAAATAATTGAATCCCCGTAAAAATTTTATTATTTATGAAAATAGTTGAATGATTGCGAAGAAATTTATAAAAAAAAATTTGTTATTAATGAAATTCTTGTGAAATTTTTACTATTTTTTGAAAATAATTAAAAGTTTTTGTAGAATTTTATTAAATTTTTTTTTTATGTAAATAATTAAATTCTTTTGGTAAATTTTATGAAAATAATAGATATTGAACAATATTTAATTTTTGCGAAGAATATTATTACTTTTGAAAATAATTGAAATTTTGCAATGGATTTTATTGAAATTTTTGAAAACAACTGAATTTTGTCGAAGAATTTTGCTATTTATTTATAAAGATAATTGAGATGTTGACCATTTTTTTTTTTTTAGATTTTTTGAAAATAATTGAATTTCGGAGAAGAATTTTAATATTTCTAAAGATAATTGAAATTTTGACGAGAATTGTTAAAAAAATTTTGAACATAATTGAATTTTGGAGAAGAATTTTATTACTTTTGAAAATAATTGAAATTTTGCAATGGATTTTATTAAAATTTTTGAAAAAAATTGAATTTTATTACTTTAGAAAATAATTGAATTCGTGTGAAAAATATTGTTAATTATAAAAATAATTGAAATTTTGTAATGAAGTTTAATAAAATTTTTGAAAATAATTAAATTTTGTCGAAGAATTTTGCTATTTATTTATAAAGATAATTGAAATGTTGACAATGTTTTTTAGATTTTTTGAAAATAATCGAATTTCGAAGAAGAATTTTAATATTTTTAAAGATAATTGAAATTTTGACGAGAATTTAAAAAAATGTTTGAACATAATTGAATTTTTGCGAAGAATTTTATTACTTTTAAAAATATTTGAATTTCTGCAATGATTTGTAATTTCTCTAAAATTCTCCAAATTATATCGTACAATTAACGAACTTTTTATCCTTTTTGAATGAAATTACGGACTTTACGGACCTTTTTTCAAAAAAACGGACTTTTACGGACTTGAAGCAAAGCTACGGACTTTTTCAGGATTTACGGACATACTTCGAGCCCTGTTTGTTATTATTTATGAAAATAATTATATTTTTCAATGAATTTTATAAAAATTCCTGAATATAATTGAATTTTGGCGAAAAATTTTGCTATTCATAAAGATAATTGAAATGATGACAAGATTTTTTTTTTAATTTTTGAAAATAATTGAATTGAATCTAATTTCAACGGAATTGAAATTAAAATTTTTCAAAAAAATATTTCATTAATTGATTTATAAGTAATAACCCGATTTGGAGTTCCACTGTCCACTGGTTTCGGTAATACTGGTCCCTCATCATTGAATACTCCACCGAGATAATCGGTCAATAATTGCATAGCTTCTCCATCGTCACGACAGTTGAGCAATTTCTCCTGGTTCCACTCAAGGACCGTAAGAGCAATCTACGAGAAAGAATTAATTTTTTTTTCCCGCAAATAATAAATATATTTAGATGCTTTCGCAACGAACCTGGAAAATCACTTTTGCCCCGTCATAGAAGAAGCAATCCATAATATTCACCGCACTACTTGTTGGCATGACGCTGAGAAAAATTGTCAGGAACCATGACAAGGAAATGACACGAATAAGTCCGAGTTCTTGGAGTCGAGCGTGAAGGGTCGGCAGATATTCGGCTGCAAGCTCCTCTAGAAGGCCCTGATCCACCAGGGCGCCCACCACTCGTCTATCATAGTAATCTGGCAACAATGATTCGCAAACAATGCACAGTTGCCAGAATGCCGCCTCCTCTGAGCAGTAAATCAAAAGCACCGACGCCACAATGTTCATCGCCTGACAATATCCTGTGAACGTTGCGAAAAACAAAATCACAGACTTCGCATCACTCGATAATTAATTTTCAATAAATAGCAAAAAGTTGCTTTCAAAACTAAAAATAGTAGTAAAAAAGTAGCTATCGAAAAATTAAACTTGACGACCAAAAAAAGTTCACACAACTGACAAAAATTCCATTCCATATTTTTTACTTTCCTGACTTTTTCCTAATTTTCATCAAAAATATTTACTTCTTTCTTATCCTACGCTAATAAATTGAATTCCTCCAACGAATTTTATTATTCATCGAAGAATTTAAATATTTATAAAAATAATTTAATTCTTGCAGAAGAATTTTATAAAAAATTTTTTAATAATTCATTTCTTTCGACTAATTTTATGCAAATTCTAATTTAAATAATTCAATTCCTCAGAAATTAGTATTTATGAAAATAATTGAATTCTTACGAAGATATTTACAAACATTTTTTTTAATAATTGAATTCTGTTTGGAAATTTTATAAAAATAGTAGTTATTGAAAATCATTAAATTGCAAAAAGTTTTTTAAAATAATTAAATTTTACAAAGAATTCTATTAAAATTTTTGACAATAATTGAATTCTTACGAACGATTTTATTAGAATTTTTAAAGTAATTGAATTTCCAAGAAAAAATGTATTTCCTTTGAAAATAATTGAATATTTGTGATAAATATTGTTTATTTATGAAAATAATTGAATTTTGCAAAAAATTTTATTACAATCCCTAAAAATAATTGAATTTTCGGGAATAATTATTTTTTAATTTATCTTTAATAATTGAATTCTTTCGAAGAATTATTTTTATGTAAATAATTGAATTCTTGGGAAGAATTTCATTAAAATCCAAAAGAATATTTGAAATACTTAAAAAAAAATTTAATTAAAATTGTATTTAAAATAATTGACTTCTTTACAACAATTTTATTAAAATATTTGAATATAATTGAATTACTGCGAAAAATTTTATTAAAAATTATTTAAAAAATTGAATTCCTGTGAAAAATATTGTTATTTATGAAAATAATTGATTTCTTCATAAGAATTTTATGAACATTGTTTTAAGTAATTAATTTTTTTGAAATATAATAAATATTATGAAAATTTTACATTAAATAATTCAATTCTTCTGAAAAACTTTATTTGTGAAAATAATTGAATTTTTCGATTAATTAATTTAAAAAAGAATTAAAAATAATTGAAATTCTCGGATGAGTTTTATTATTCATGAAAATAAATGAATTCTTGCTTAGAATCTTATTAAAAAAATTTTTCCATGAAAATTGTTATATATTATTAGTGAAAGTAATTGAATTATTTTGAAGAATTATTTGTGTGAATAATTGTATTCTTGGGAAGAATTTTATTAAAATCGAAAAGAATAATTGAATTATTTCATAAAAATTCAATTACAATTCAAATTTAAAATAATTGATTTATTTTTTGAACAATTTTATTAAAATATTTGAAAATCATTGAATTTCTGTGAAAAATTCTAATATT
Source organism: Leptopilina heterotoma (assembly GCF_015476425.1). Classification (NCBI taxonomy): domain Eukaryota; kingdom Metazoa; phylum Arthropoda; class Insecta; order Hymenoptera; family Figitidae; genus Leptopilina; species Leptopilina heterotoma. The sequence continues at coordinate 83,599 of NW_025111081.1, read as the reverse complement.
TTTGTAAATAACTGAAATTCTTCTGCAGAATTTAAAAAAAGTATTTTTTTCAAATAATTTATTTTTTCGAGGAATTGAAAATAAATTTTTAAGAATAATTAAGTTTTTTTGTGCAATTCCTGTAAAATTGAATTAAAAATAACTAAAATCCTGCGATGAATTTTGTTATTTTTTGAGAATAATTAAATTTCTACGTGAAATGTTATTAAAAATCTTCAAAATAATTAAATTCCTGCGAAGAATTTCATTAAACGTTTTGAATATAATTTAATTCTTACGAAGAATTTTATTAATATCTGAAAAAAAATTGAATTCCTGTTAAGCATTTTATTAATTTTTAAAAATAATTGAATTGATGTAAAGAATTTTAATAAATTTTGAAAATAATTAAATTTCTGTGAAGAATTTTATTATTTTTGAAAAATAATTGAACAATTTTATTAATGTTTGCAAATAATTAAATTTCTACGAAGAATTTTATTAAAAGTTTTGAAAATTATTGAATTCTAGTGAAGAAAATAAAAATTCTTTCTAGGAAATTAATTAAAATTGTATTCAAAGTAATTGATTTCTTATTAAAAAATATTATTCAATATTATTAAAACTCTTTACAATAATTAAATTCATTTGAGAAATTTTATAAAAATTGTATTGATAATAATTAAATTCCATCGATAAATGTGTTATTTATAAAAATAATTCAATTATATTTAAATAATTTGAGAAATTTTTAGTTTTGAGTATAAATTTAGTTAAAAATTCTAGAACATTAAATAAGAATTTTTCTAAAAATCCGAAAAAAAAATTTTAATTTTAATTACAATTTTCGAGGAATTTTATTAAAATTTTCAAAAATAATTGAATTCCTTAGGAAAAATTTTTCTATTTATGAAAATAATTGAATGCTTGCTTAGAATTTTATCAAAAATTTGTTTAAAAAAATTGAATTTCCATGAATAATGGTATTATTATAGTGAAAGTAATTGAATTATTGTGAAGAATTGTACAAAAAATTTTTAATGAATTGATTTTTCAGAAAAAAATTTATACAAATTCTATTTTAAATAATTGAATTACTTAATAATAATTATTTATTAATTCCTGTAAAATTATTATTACATATGAAAATAATTGAATATTTTCGTAGAACTTTATTAAATTTTTTTTAAATAATTGAATTCTTTTGGGAAATTTTATTAAAATACTGAAGATATTGAAAATCATTGAATTGAAAACAATTTTTGAAAATTATTGAAACTTTGCATAGAATTTTATTAAAATTTTGGAAAATAATTGAATTTTGGAGAAGAATTTTGCTATTTATAAAGATAATTGAAATTTTGAGAAGAATTTTTTTTTAATTTTTAAATATAATTGAATTTCAGCGAAAAATTTTTATTATCTATTTTTGAAGTTTATTTATGAAAATAATTGAATTTTGCAAAGAATTTTATTAAAATTCCTGAAAATAATTGAATTTTTGAGAAGAATTTTCGAATATCTTCTGGAAAACGTTATTTGTGAAAATAATTGAATTTTTCGATTAATTAAAAATGTTATTAAAAATAATTGAAATCCTGCAATTAGTTTTTTTATTTATAAAAATAATTGAATGCTTGCTTCGAATTTGATCAAAAAAAAATTTTTTTTTTAAATTGAATTTCCATGATATGAATAATGTTATTATTAGTGAAAGTAATTGAATTATTTCAAAGAATTGTATTAAAATTTTGTTAAATAATTGATTTTTTCGAAATTTTTTTGAAAATGCTATTCTCAATTAATTGAATTCCCGTTAAAAAAATTTTTATAATAATTATGAAAATAATTTTAGATGAATTTTATCAATTTTTTTTTTTTTTTAATAATTGAATTCTTTTGCAAAAATTTATGAAAATACATACTAGATATTGAAAGTAATTGAATTTGGAATATTTTTTGAAAATAATTGAATTTTGAATATTTTTCGAAAATAATTGAATCGTTTTAAAGAATTTTATTTGCAATTTTTGAGAATAGTTTTTTGATTTTTAGTATTAGCGAATTTAAAATAAACTAGCAACAATTCGCGCGGCTAACTTCTTACTGCCTTTTTTTAAATAAAATTAGCAATTTCAAAAATAATAGAATTTGAAAACTTTCTAATTCAAATTTTTGTTGAAAATAAAAAAAATTCAATTTTAGAGAAATTACAAATAATTGCAGAAATTCAACTATTTAAAAAAAATAAATAAAATTCTTCTTATAAAATTTAACTATGTACAAAATTTAAAAAAAAATTTGTAAAAATCCCAATTATCTTTATATGTAACAAAATTTTTCTCCAAAGTTTAATTATTTTCCTAAATGTCAAAAAAATTCTTGTCCTAATATCAATTGTTTTCAAAAATAAAATGCATTTTTCTAATTTCAATGATTTTCAATATTTAATATTTTTTAAAAATTTCCCCTAAAAAATTTAATTATTTAAAAAAAATATTAATAAAATTGTATGCAAACATTTAATTATTTTCATAAATAATAAAAATTTCACATCTTATAATAATATAAAATAATGATTTTATTACTTGCTCATCTTCAATTATATATTATAAAAAATGCTTTTATAAGTTGTTTAATTTAAAAAAGGTTTGAATTCGAAATTTTTGAATGTCTTAATTCCTGTGAAAAATCATGTTCCAAAAATAAGATTAAAAAAAATAGGAATTTTGCAAATATTTTTCTTCTTTTTCTAAAACAAAATAATAATTTTTTTAAAAAAATTGTGATTCATAAACAAAAATAATGCAAAAAAAATTGCATTTTTTTTAACTTTTTTATAATTTTTCTTTTCAAATATTTTCAATTTTAAAATTAATATATTGAAAATCATTGAATTGTTGCAAAGAATTTTATACAAAAATTTGATGATAATAGAATTTTATTCCTTCAAAGAATTTTATTATTTAGGAAATAAAATAACTGAATTCTCACAAAGAATTTTATTAAAATTTTTTAAAATCCTAATTAAATTCTTTTGAAGAATTCCTTTGAATTTTTTTTTAAACTAATGGAGTTTCTTTAATAATTTTAATTGAAAATTTTGAAAGCATTTGAATTTTATGAAGAAGAATTTTATTAAAAGTGAATTGAATTCTTGCGGAGAATTTTACTAATATTTATAAAAATTGTTTGGAAGAATTTATTAAAATTTTTAGACATAATTGAAATTTATGGAAATATTTAAAAATATTTGAATTCATCCGAGGAATTTAATTAAAATTGATTTAAAAAAATCATTGGATTTTTGTAAAGATTTTACTATTGAAAAAAATAATTGAATATTGTTTAGAAAGATTGTACTAATTATAAAAAATAATTAAAATGTTTCGCGAGGATTTTTAAAAATTTTAAGAAATAATTCAATTGTTATGAAGAATTTTATAGAAATATTTGAAAATAATGAAATTTTTTCGAAAATAATGGAATTTCTTTAAAGAATTTTATTAAAATTATATGTATATTCAAAATCATTGAATTCTTCACAAGAATTTTATTACTTTTTTGAAAATATGTAATTGAATTCTTTCAATTTTTTTGATGAATGTATTTAAAAATTGCATTGAAAGTAATTTAATTTTTATATAAAATTTTTTAAAAATATTTTGAGAATAATTTAATTATTTTTAGAGAATTTTAAATACTTGTTGAAATTGCATTTTATGGAAATTTTTGAAAATAATTAAATTCTTTCATGTAATTTTATTTAAATTTGATTAAAAATAATTTAATTCTTGTGAAGAATTTTATTATTTTTATTAAAATAATTGAATTTTTTCGAAAGATTTATTAAAATTTTAGAAAATATGAACAGTAATAATTAATTTTGTACTTATAATAAGTGAATTTTTTAAATTTTGATTATGAAATTATTTAAAAAATTTATTTTTGAAGATTAAAAATATTTGTAATTTGCATAACAATAATAAATTGAATATCACGTTCCGCGCGTAAAATTTTCTAGTAATATTATAATATACAATTTATCTAAAGATAACAAAAACAAAAATATAAATAGAAGACAACTTCAGAGTGTAAGGGACAGAAAAAGTGAATGAATGAAAGAATGAAAGAAACGATTGCGAAGTTTACCGATTTGAGGATTCCTCCAGGCATACGCCGAGAGTACCCGCCGCAAAGCGCTGATACCAGTGTCCGATTGAAAGGCAGGATGTTCGGGCAGTGATCTGTGCAGATCGCGTTCGATTTCGTCATTCGCCTGGCATGATTTGCCGAGCGATTGATCCACGAGTGATTTATAGAGTCCTGGATTCATCGCCATTTCATTAATTGCACCTGAGAACGTTAGCCAGACTTCGCCACGAAGAGCCTGTGGTACGCCCTGTATCACGAGTTTCGCCGTCTCCACGGTCCGGTATATTGTCACTCCTCGTCCATATTCGGCGAAATGAAGCTCCCACTGTTTCTCCTTTGCCTGTTGCTTGATCGTAGCTTCTGCACTCAATGGCGCCTTAAAAAGCGTCATCAGTGGTGGCTGACAAGTCCATATTTCCACCGGCATCTCTTCGACCGTCACTGCGCAGCCACTTGATGACGTTGTTGCTTTCACCAGCACAGTAGCAACACTAGAACAAAAATCATTATTGTAAATTTTCATCATCAATCAGGGTTGCCAAAAAAATTTTATTTTCTTTTCTTCTGACTTTTTTCCTTATTTTCAGACAATATTCTTACTTTTTTCCCTGACTCTAAAGAATATTCTGATTTACTCTAAAAATTTAAACACAGAAAAATTCGTTTTTAAATAAATTCATTATTATTTTCCGATAAAATTAAGATTTTCAAAAATTTCAAATTCATTTATCTCAAACTTTTTGAAATTCAACAACTTCTAAGAATATTTATTATTATAAAACATGAAGATATCGATACCTAACTCCGAGTCGAAGACTCAGAGTGATCCTTATCTTTATGTTTTATAATTTAATTAAAATATAACAGAAATGAAAAAAAAAATTATTTTATATTATAAAAATATTGTTACTGTAACTTCTTCAAAATTATTTTCATCATTTCTATTCAATTATTATTTTCTACAATTTTTAAATAAATTTTTCTATAAATCAATTATTATTTTTAATAACTTTTGAAAAAGTTCTTCTTTTTTTCAAATCTTCTTTCAATTTTTAAATCCATTTGTTTATATTTCAATTTTACGTGAAATTTCGACTATTCGGAAATCCTTCAATTAAATATACATTAGAAAATAAAAATTTGAAATAATTACAAAAAAAAATTTCGACTTTTGAAAAAAATTAATTACACAGAAATTTTAATTAAAAGTATGAAGAATTCAGATTTTTAAAGATTTTAATTTGAAACCTTTACAAAATTCAATTATTAGTAACTTCTCAAAAATTCAATTATAATCTAAAATTTTAACTGGAATTCATTTTTATGAAATGAAAATCAATTTTTATTAGAAAATTCTACGAGAATTCAATTATTTAAATACAAAAATAAGTTATTGAATAATATTGAATGTTTCTTAAAATTTAATTTATATAAAGAATTTTATCAACAAATTCTTAAATAATTGAAATCTTTAGACGAATTTGAATGAAATTTTAAAGAACAATTATTACATTTTTCGAGAAATCGGATTAAAATTGTATTACAAATAATTGAAATTCTACGATGAGTTTTATTATTTATGAAAATAATTAAATGTTTGAGTACAATTTTATTAAATTTTTTTTTTAGGTTAATAATTGAACTCTATTTCAACATTTCATTAAAATAGTAAATATTGAAAATCATTGAATTCAGGAAACTTTTTGAGAATAATTTGAATTTCGCCAAGATATTTATTAAAATTTATGAAAATAATTGAATTTAGGAGAAAAATTTTAAAAAATTTTAAAGATAATTGAAATTTTTTTGAATTGTTAGTTATAAAAGTATGAAAAATTCAGATTTTCAAAGATTTTCATTTGAAACCTTTTCAAAATTAAAGTATTTTTAAAAAGTGATGTTATAATGTTTCAATTATTTTCTAAAATTTTAACTAAAATAAAAAATAATAAAATAAAAAAATAAAATAAAAAAATAATGAATTTATTGAATAATTGAATGTTTCTGAAAATTGAATTCTCATAAAAACTATTATCCACAAATTTTTAATACTAATTAAATTCTTTCCACGAATTTTAATAAAATATTTTTCGAGGAATTTGATTAAAATTGTATTAAAAATAATTGAAATTCTACGATGAGTTTTATTATTTATGACAATAATATTGAATTTCTAAAAAGAATTTTATTGATTATGAAAATAATTGAATCCGTGTCCAAAATTTTATTAAAATTTTTTTTAATTAATTGAATTCTTTTGAAAAACTTTATTGAAATAATAGATATTAAAATTCATTGAATTGAGAAAATTTTTGTTAAGTAATTGAATTTTAGAGAAGAATTTTATTATTTTTAAAGATAATTGAAAGTTTTGATTCTGGTATCAATTTTATTATTTATGAAAATAATTTAATCTTTAAAAATAATTTTAATATTTATAAAAATTATTGAATCCCTAAAAATAATTTTAATATTTATGAAAAAAATGATTTATTGCGAATAATTGTACAAAAAATTTTTAATGAATTGATTTTTTATAAAAAATGTATACAAATTCTATTTTAAATAATTGAATTATTTAATAATAATTATTTATTAATTCCTGTAAAATTATTATTACTTATGAAAATAATTGAATGTTTATGTAAAATTTCATTAAAACTTTTTTTTTAAATAATTGAATACTTTTAGAAAATTTTTTTAAAATAACAGATATTGAAAATGATTGAATTGAGAAAATTTTTTGAAAATAACTGAAATTTTTGCAAAGAATTTTATTAAAATTTTAAAAAATAATTGAATTTTAGAGATGAATTTGGCTATGTATGAAAATAATTGAAATCTTGAGGATTTTAAAAAAATTTCATAATAACTGAATTTCAGCAGAAAATTTTAAGTTTTTTTTTTGCACTACAATTTGCTTTCAAAAGCAAGAAGTCAGTCACTAATTCAAATTAGTATGTAAATATTTTTGCAAATTCAAATTTAGAAAGTTTAATATTCACTTATTATTTAAAATTTTAACTGAAATTAATTTGTTTCTAAATACATTTTTATTAAAAAATTCTACGAGAATTCAATTATTTAAATAGAAAAATAAATAATTAATTGAAAAATTGAATTTTTTTTAGAATTGAATTCTTTTGAAGAATTATAATAAATTTTTTAAGAAATAATTACATTTTTCAAGAAATTTGATTAAAATTGCATTAAAAATAATTGAAATCCTGCGATAAATTTTATTATTTCTGAAAATAATTGAATAGTTGCAAAGAATTTTATTAAAATTTTCAAAAATAATTGAATTTCTATAAAATTTTTATTATTTATGAAATTAATTAAATATTTGCATAGAATTATATTAAAATTATTTTTAAATAATTGAATTCTTTTGGGAAATTTTATTAAAGTAGTAGATATTAAAAATCATTGAATTGAGAAAATTGGCAAAGAATTTTATTAAATTTTTTGAAAATAATTGAATTTCTTAGAAAAATTTTATTATTTATAAAGATAATTGAAATTTTGCCGAGAATTTTTTTACTAATTCTTTACCATAATTAAATTTCTGCAAAGAATTTTATTACTTTTGAAAATAATTGAATTCTTGTGAAGTATTTTAATAATATTTTCTTTTAAATAATTGAATTCTTTTGTGAAATTTTATCGAAATTTTTATACTTTCGTTTCTGTTACATTTTCAAAGAATTTAATTTAAAAATTATTTTATTATAAAATAAATTTTATATGTTTTCAAGAATTTTTTTTTATACTTTTAAAAATTATTTTTAATAATGTATAATCGTATTTTTTAAGAATTTTAAATTAAATTTAGAAAATTATTGAATTTTATAAAAATTTACAATCGAAGTTATTATCAGTATAAGAAAAAATGTAAAAATTTTTGATGAAATTTGAAACAAAAAAGTGGAAATAAAATGCAGAATCAAATTTTTGTGAATCGTGTTTAAAACGTGTTTTTTTTCTAGTCGTCAAATTTAATTTTTCAATTGTTTTTTTTTTTTACTACTTTTTCAAAATTAATTATCGAGTGCAAAGCCTGCAGTGATTAAAAAGTTTGAAAGTAAGATAAACAAAATATAAGGGAATATAAAGAACAATGAAATAAAAACTTACGGCTGACACGTTTTTCCAAGTAACTCTCGAATCTTTTGCATGACAAAATCCCTGTCAAGAATTTGCGAAAATAGAAATGAATTGGAATTTGTCGTGATGAGAATTGATTTGTCCACTGACGTATTTGATGATTGATTGTCGGCAGTTTCTGTTCGTTTCACGTCTCTTAATGGAATCACCAAACTCACTTCTCGTTTTACCTATACGGAAATTTTATTATAAAATTTAATACAAATGCGGCGTAAATTATAAGCTTCAACTTTTCTACTTTCTTTATATATACAATCAAATAATTATAAAAGAAGTAACAATTTTAAATTAAATAATTATTGAAAAATAAATTTAAAACTATGAAAAAATGGGGGACTAATTCTTCTGGGGCTCGAAACCCAGGATAATAGATTAAATAATTATATCTTAGCAATGTATAAAAGAAATTAACTCACTCTACTTTCGAAGCAAAAATAATTTTGGGATAGAAATATTTTGCCCCAGACGTGTCTCTTGTTGTAGGGTGTCCATAAAGTAGCGTCTACACATCCGTCCAATTTCTCGTTTCCCGGCAATCTGAATTGCAATCTATAGGCCTCGGAGTGGGCCCTCGCGTCCAGGTCCCTCTTCAGGAATGATGGCTTTTTAGGCACATTTTTGCTGACATAAATAAAAAAAAATTTCGTATAAGTATAAACTCTCTTATTCTCTCTACCTAAGATATTTTAACAGGATTTTCTACAACGAATTTTATTATTCTTGAAAGAATTTAAATATTTATAAAAATAATTTAATTCTTGAAAAGAATTTTATAACATTTTTTTAAATAATTTTTTTTTTCGACTAATTTTATGCAAATTATAATTTAAATAATTAAATTCCTAAGAAATTTGTATCATTCATGAAAAGAATTAAATGAATTCTTACGAAGGATTTTATTAGATTTTTCTAAAATAATTGAATTTCCAAGAAATTTTTTTTTTTAAATAATTGAATTCTTGTGATAAATAATGTTATTTATGAAAATAATTGAATTTTGCAAAGAATTTTATTAAAATGCCTTAAAAAAAAATTAAATTTTCGGGAAAAATTTTGTTATTTATCTTTAATAATTGAATTCATTCGAAGAATTATTTATACGTAAATAATTGAATTCTTGGGAAGAATTTTATTAAAATCTCAAAGAATAATTAAATTATTTCAAAAAAATTTAATTAAAATTGTATTTAAAATAATTGATTTCTTACAAACAATTTTATTAAAATATTTGAAAAGAATTGAATTCCTGTAAAAGATTCTAATATTTTCGTAAATAATTGAATTCTTTCAAAGAATTTTAAAAACACGTTGTTTTAAATAATTGCTTTTTTCGAGGAATTGAAATCAAATTTTTAAGAATAATAACATTATTCAATTAATTAATTTCAAATAGTACTAAAAGTAATTAAAATCCTTAGATGAATTTTATTATTTCTGAAAATTATTTGAATAGTTGCTAAGAATGTTATTAAAATTTTCAAAAATAATTGAATTCCTGAGAAGAATTTTTTTATTTAGGAAAGAAATTGAATTATTGCAAAAAGTTTTATTAAAATGTTTAAAAAGAATTGAATTTATTAGACAAAATTCAATTATTTTCAAAAATTTTATTAAAATTCATTACAAAATGTCAATTATTTTCATAATTAACAATATTTATCACACGAATTCAATTATTTTCTAAAGTAATAAAATTCAATTATTTTCACCAATTTTAATAAAATCCATTGCAAAATTTCAATTATTTTCAAAAGCAAGAAAATTCTTCGCAGAAATTCAATTATTTTCAAAATTTTTTAACAATTCTCGTCAAAATTTCAATTATCTTTAGAAATATTAAAATTCTTCTTCGAAATTCAATTATTTTCAAAAAATCTAAAAAAAAAAATGGTCAACATCTCAATTATCTTTATAAATAAATAGAAAAATTCTTCGACAAAATACAATTATTTTCAAAAATCTTAATAAAATCCATTGCAAAATTTCAATTATTTTCAAAAGTAATAATGTTCTTCGCAAAAATTAAATATTGCTCAATATCTACTATTTTCATAAAATTTACCAAAAGAATTTAATTATTTCAAAAAAAAATTTTTATAAAATTCTACAAAAACTTTTAATTATTTTCAAAAAATAATAAAAATTTCACAAGAATTCATTAATAACAAATTTTTTTTTATAAATTTCTTCGCCATCATTCAACTATTCTCATAAATAATAAAATTATTACGGGGATTCAATTATTTTCGTAAATAATAAAATTCTTTTTAGGAATTCAATTATTTTCAATAGAATTTTAATCGAATTCCTCGAAAAAATTCTTAAAAATTTTATTAAAATTCGTCCAAAGAATTTAATTATTTAAAAATATGTTGATAACATTTTTAATAGGAATTGAATTCCAAGAAACATTCAATTATTCAATAAATTATTTATTTTTGTATTTAAATAATTGAATTCTGGTAGAATTATCTCATAAACATTGATTTAAAAATAGATTTGAGTTAAAATCTTAGATTACAATAATTGAATTCTTTCGAAGAATTTCATTAAAATTTTAAAGATAATTGAATTTTATTGAGACATTTTTTTTAAATTGTCTTAAAAATAATTGAATTTCTACCAAAAAAAAGGTTTATCAAAACTTTTTAAAATGTTTGAATTTCTGCTAAAATTCTGATATTTTTGAAAATAATTGAATTCTTGCGAAGAATTTTTTATTAAGACTTTTGAAAATAATTGAATCTTTGCAAAGATTTTTATTTATTTTACTAAAATATTTAAAGTCTTGCGAAAAATTGTATTAAAATTTCTGAAAGTAATTGAAGATCTGCTAAGAATTTTGTTATTTTTAATTTATGCCAAGAATTTTATTAAAATTTTAAAAAATAATTGAATTCCTGTTAATTTTTTACAAGAATTTTCTTTATTTTGAAAATTTTAATAAAATTCTTCGCAAGAATTCAATTATTTTCATGAACAATAAAATTCGATGCAGAATTTCAATTATTTTATTTATTTTTAATACATTTTTAATCGAATTTCTCGAAAAATGTAATTATTCTTAAAAATTTTATTAAAATTCGTTGATAGAATTCAATTATTTGAAAATTTCTTTATAACGATTTTTTTGGGAATTGAATTTTAAGAAACGTTCAATTATTCAATAAATTATTTATTTGCATTTTTGCATTTAAATTTGTATTTAAATAATTGAATTCTAGTAGAATTTTCTAATAAAAATTGATTTTCATTTCATAAAAATAAATTTCAGTTAAAATTTTAGATAATAATTGAATATTAAATGCAATAGAGCGTGAATTTTAAAAAAGAATTGAATTTTGTAATTAATTTTTATGAAAAAGTTTAATTGAGTTTTTTTAATATTATTTTTAGTTTCTATTTTCTAATATTTATTTAATTAAAGAATTTACGAATAATTGAAATTTCGTAAGATTGAATATTGTAAAGAAATGAATTTGAAAATTGTCAAAGAACTTTTTGGAAAATTTCAAAAAATAATCGAAGAATTTTAGTTTTAAATTCTTAAAAATAATAATTGAATCGAAAGTACCTTAATTTATTTAGAAGTTCTCTGTCTTGATTAAAACCACTTTTCTCATCAATGAGTCTGAAAAAAATAATGAATTATAATAGTGACATATTTTATAAATATTAATTAAGTAATATGTAAACAAAAGTGTCTCACCGTTTCATTGCGATATTCGTCAATTGTTCCATTAAAGAATACGTTTCTGATTTATGTAAAAACATGGAAAAATAATGCTGCAAAAATATTCTTAGTTAGTCATATTTTATTATTGTTTATATATTGTATTGCTTTAAGATTTATTTAATTATAGCGCATAAAATTCATTTTAAATATTATTATTAACTTCTTCTCATAACTGCTTTTAAAATCAAATTTCTTTTTGTTAAACTTTTTCTGTTAATTATTGACATTTTTTTTTAACTTTTTCCGAAAAAACCTTTTTCTTTTTCGAAAATTCAGTGATTTTCTAATTTTTCCGTACCTCTTTGGAATCTCGTGTTACAACACGAATGCTATCAGGAAATACGAGCGAATTTGTTTTATTCAACTCAACGATATCCGCCCATCTGATGATTAATTTTGTTTCTTTCGCCAATATATAAGCGTAAAAGCACATATGATGCACTGACAAATAAAGCCATCCTTGCCTTGGTAATCGTGATTTCCAATAACTAAAAATTATCCGAATAGAATTTACATTAGAAAAATTATTTTTTTATTATTATTCAAGGTTGCCACAAAATTAGGGAAATTAGTGAATTCAGAGGAAAGTCAGGGAATTTTATTAAAAGTACTGTAAAAAAATTAAATTTTCATAGGATTCATAACAAAATTCTGAATTTTTGCCTCTTTTCTGTTTGTCTTAAAACTTTGAAATTACCACGAATTCTAATTCAAAACCATTCAAATTTTTCTATTTCTGACAATAATTTCTTTCTAAAGAACTTAATTCTTGAATAGAACTATATCATAAAATTATTACCTATAAATTATTTAATGAATAATTTTACTTAAATATTTCGAAATTAGTTGAATTTTAAAAGAGTTGCGTTTACAATTTTCATAAATAGATCAACTTCAATAGGTTTCCATTGGAAATTTTAGAAAATTTCAATTTTAAATGAATCTATATTAAAAATTCTAAAGAAATTAGAATTTTGGTAAATTTTAATAATTTAAATTCATCTAAAATTAGTTGAATTTTTTAATAAATATTTAGTTAGTTGTGAAAAATAATCAATTTATAGAAAAATTTTAGTTACAAACTGTAAAAGAAATTAAATTTTGGAGAAGTAACAAATAATAGAAATTATTAGAAATAATTGAATTTCAAAGAAGTTTCAAATTAAAATCATTGAAAATCTGAATTTTTAATATTTTTAATTAACAATTATGTTCAACTAATTTTTTTGAAAATTTTTAATTTCAAATCTGCTGAATTATTTCAAAAATTTTTAACGCAATTCTTCGAAAGAATTCAATTATCTTGATAAATAACGAAATTCTTGTCATAAATTCAATTATTTTCAGTTATTTCAATAAAATTCTTTCCAAACTTCAATTATTTTCATAAATAACAATATTCATCACGAGAATTCAATTATTTTCAAAAGCAATAAAATTTTTCGCTGAAATTCAATTATTTTGAAAACTTTTTTTACTTCCTCAAGATTTCAATTATCTTTATAAATAGCAAAATTCTTCTCCAAAATTCAATTATTTTCCAAAATTTTAATAAAATTCTATGCAAAGTTTCAATAATTTTCAAAAATTGTTTTCAATTCAATGATTTTCAATATCTACACTATTTTAATAAAATTTCCCAAAAGAATTCAATTATTTAAAAAAAAAATTTAACAAAATTCTACGAAAATATTCAATTATTTTCATAAGTAATAATAATTTTACAGGAATTAATAAATAATTATTATTAAGTAATTCAATTATTTAAAATAGAATTTGTATAAACTTTTTTCTAAAAAATCAATTCAATTAATATTAAAAGTTTGTCGATAAAAGTTTTTGTGAGAAATTCATGGTTGCCACAAAATCTAGATTTCAAAATTCCAGGCTTTTTCCAGGTTTTCCAGGTCAAAAATATTAAAAATTCCAGGTTAAAATTTAGGAATTATTTGTGATGAAAAAACAAGTATTTTACAAAACAGTGTTAACAATATTCATTATTATGTAGTTATAAATTAATGCCCCCTTAAACAGTTAAAATCACAGGCATTTTTATGTCAAAGTGAGACAATAATACTCACTTACCTATATAAGGGTAATTTTTCTGAAAGTGCTACTTTTGATATTCGATTTTTTAATTTATTTTTTTTAAATTATATGGTTTTTTTTATTGAAACTACTTTATTTCATACTCAAGAGTAAGAATTTAAATTGCGCAAAATTAATTTGAAAATATTAAAGTCTTTCTTCTTTGAATTTTACTAGGGCCGATAAGTAAAATTTGAATATTTATAAAAGCAATAATATTCCTCCTTTTTATAAATAATATATATACAAAAATTAAACATCAGATCTTTAACTTTATTTTAATGTGCATTAAAATTTTTTTTAGAATATTTTTAATGTATAAAAACATCATTAATCATCATGATGTAATTTTAACTTAAATTGAAGACAAAATTTAAACATTTTTATCACATATAAAACGGAGGTCCAAAAATTTTTAAAATACACATAATGATAGAAAAAACATTGTATTTTCTGGCACTATTTTTAAAAAATTTCTAAGAATTTGAAAAAAAACCATAAAAATTTAGTTTTCTTATAAAATTCCTATTGGAGAAATGTTAAAAAGACTTTGGAGATGAAATTATTTTAGTTATTGCATAAATTCAGAAGAATCAGTCATAATTAGAACATTCAAGTCAATTCTAAATTAAATAATTTTTATCTTTAAACGTTGTTCAAAATCTTGAACAAAAAACAACTAGTATCAAAAAATTTTGACAATCGTAATACTAATAAAGATATAAATTCCTTTTTTTAGAACAATCTTAACAACATTTTTCACAGTTTTAGTCAATAATTAAAAAGAAAAATTAAATTAATTTAAAGAGAAGATAACATGGAAAAGGAAAATTGTATGTTAACATTTTTAAAAAAAATAACATGTTGAATGGAATTTTTCTTAATATCTTTCACTAACCAAAAAAAAAAATTCCAGAAATTTGTTCAAATTCCATGCTATTTCCAGGTTTTCCATACTCTTTTTCAAATTCCATGCTATTTCCAGGTTTTCCAGGTTTTCCAGGTTGTGTGGCAACCATGAGAATTCAATTTTCAGAAACATTCAATTATTAAATAAATTCATTATTTTTTTATTTAAACAATGGAATTTTCGTACAATTTTTTATTAAAAAATTTTGATTTAAAAATGAATCTTAGTTAAAATTTTAGATAATAATTGAATTATACTTATTCGCGTATTATTATAGATATTATGATTTTAACTCACCTGCATGAATAATAATTTACAAGTTTATCGTCAACTGGAAGATTAAAAAGCCGATGGAATTTAAATGAAACTGTCTTAAATGTTTGTGGATCATCTTCTGTGGAATAAAAGAAAAAAATTAATTATTTTTTTATTACAAAATTAAAATTGAATATACGTTGAGTATAAAACTAATAAAGTTGAATCGAATGTGTTTACCATCAGCAAATTGACAATCTGGCACTTTATTTGCAATAATCGACTGAATTTTACAACATACAAAATCCGTTATGTCATCTTCGCTATTTTCGAAAGATTTTAAAGTGTCCATTAAATTTTCATGAAGCCATTTCCAGTCTTGTACAATTTCATCCCTCGTCAAGGAACATGCGACCACTAAAAAGCAAAGAAAAGAAAAAATTATTCGGGTTCGATTTTTATAATTTAGTTAAATTTTTTTTACCCCAATAAACTTCGGAAGACGGTGTTTGATGAAGAATTCGGAAAGGAGGTGGTTTTGTATCGAAAACACTGTCCAATGTTCCCACCAAAATTGACGTGAGTCCCTTCGTTTTTCCATGACCCTTTCGCCGCTGCAGAACAAAATAGACACTTTCCTGTTCGGTTACCCTAAATCATTTACAAATATGTAATTATCGGTTTTTATTGATAACATTATTGGTAAACTTAATGAATTCTACTACATTATTTTAAATTCGTTTCGGACTTAAATTTTCAACATTTCGAACAATTTAAAGTTGTATTTGAACAAAAATTACAATTTTTGGTGAATAAGAAACGAGTTTCGTAAACATAACCTAAAATTTAACGATAAATATTTTAATTTAACAAATTATTTGTTATTGACAAAGAATTGTAATTTTTATTCAAATGCAACTTTTAATTTTTTAATTTCCTATTGACAAAAAAATTGTACTTTTTATTCAAATGTACCCTTCTAGCAAAATTAATTAAAAATTTAATTTGTCGTCAAGAAATTATGACATTGGACTAACTTTTGTTTCGACTGTCCGTCAGATTTAAAAAATAAAATAAAAAATCTTTAATTAACGCTCTGACGAATTATTGGAAAGGAAATAATGCTCTGGAATTATTGGGAATTATTGAAGATAACAAAATCACGTGAACTAATTTCTGACTAATTGCAGATAAACGAGGAAGATAGTCAATAAAAACAAATGAACAAAACAAAAAATTGCAATAGGAATGAAAACAAAAATATTATATACCATCAAGTACGTAGATTATCACACGCGACTAAAAGCGAATTTAATAATGATTATACTTTTTCCTACTCTTTAACGTCTCATTTTAGTTTTTTAACCATCAACATTAGAGAGTAAAGTTCGGTTTTTCTCTCTAAAATAAAATAAATATGCAAACAACAAAAGTAAATAAATTTTACCAGAAAGCATTGGCAAGCAGAACTTCCTCTGGCTTCACCCACATTCTGGTCTCCAAATGATCCAGTGCATATGGCAAGATCACTGACAATACATGACACTTCAGGTATGTTGAGAAAATGATTTCAAGTAAATTCCTCCAGTCCCTTTATTTTATTATTTTTCTTCAAAAATCATCGACAACTATTTTAGGAGTCAATGTAAATGCAGAAAGAAATTTTCTCTCACAATAGGTTTTTATGACCCTTGGCGATTGTCGCGATTGTGAAGTCTTAACTGCAGGTGTGGCAAATAGGGAAATGTAAAAGTCTCTAGATTCTAGAGTCCTAACACTAGATGGTGATATTTTATAATAAAAAAGTAGATTTCTATTTTAATTGATTATTAAAGAATGTTTCATGATGCTAATTGTTTTTACTGTAATATAACATTTTGAATATGATAAATTTAATTATAATTATTGGATCAAAATACAAGTATCTAAACGTATGCTTGTAATGTGAATAAGGGTTTTAGTACCCTAACAAAATATATAACTGCAGAACCGATCTGTATCATTGAACAAATGACTAAAATTTTATTAAACGAAAAATAATAAACAATATAAGTTAAAAACTTGTGTTTCATTATTTTTTCTTTGCATCTACTAAAATGGAATGGAAAAGTAATTTTGTTTTAAAGTCACTTTGACGACAAATTTTATCATACATATGGACTAATCCAAAAATATGTTGCACACTAAAATAAATTATTCAGATTCCGAAAATATGCATTTCGCTAAAAAATTAGAGAAAACCATAAACCAGAGATGGAGAATGCTTTATAACATTTAAAATAGCCTTATCAAGGTGAAAGGTTCTGATGACTAATGTATAGAAAAATTCATGTGTAAATTGGAGAGAGACGGTATTTATCATTCCGGATATAAAAACTCTGAACACATGTAAACTATTTTAAAAAAGTAGAATTTCATTAAAACAAAAATTTTAAATATATTTTTGATAAAAGCAAAGAATAATTTCTATTGATTTTATACGTTTAGGTTAGGTTTGAAGCAAAACTAGGTATAATATTCCATTACAATGTTCCCCGCATATGAATCATTATAAAAAAAGAAATATTTCTTTTGACTCCTTTAATACAAAAACTGATAAACAAAAAAGAAATAAAAATTATAAAATAAACAAAATGAAAAATTTACACAAATCTAATAACTTCTATAACCATTTTTAAAATGCAATAGAAATGTACGAGTTGAAAATGCATTTCTTTAATTGCATAAGGTGAGTATGCTTTCTAAAAAAATTCCAACGTAAAACTATTTAGTGGCCCTGAAAAGGGCCGATTGTTTGTTTTTTGATGATGATGATGATGGATGAATTTAACCGCCGAAACCGTACAGGGTGCGGCCTTGACGCTTGAGGGCATAGACGACGTCCATGGCGGTGACGGTCTTCCTCTTGGCGTGTTCTGTGTAAGTGACGGCGTCACGGATCACGTTCTCAAGGAACACTTTCAAGACACCACGGGTCTCTTCGTAAATCAATCCTGAGATACGCTTCACTCCACCACGACGAGCCAGACGACGGATGGCGGGCTTGGTGATGCCTTGGATGTTATCACGCAACACTTTACGATGGCGTTTTGCTCCTCCTTTTCCCAATCCCTTTCCTCCCTTTCCACGACCAGTCATTTTTGCAGAGAATAAAGTTTACGTTCAAAACAGAACAGAGAACAAACTCGGAATGATGCTAAGCCGGCGAAAGTGCGCTGTTTTATTCCCTCTGGAGTTACACTGCGCCCCTCCACAATCTGACCGACCAATCAGGATGATAGTTTCCCCTTCCCGTTGACTAACCGGTGCAGGAGAATCTCAAACCTATAAATATGTGCGTTCATATCGCCAAAACCATTTTTCAGTTGTCCCTCGTACTCTGAACTTCTAAGCAATGGCTCGTACCAAGCAAACCGCGCGCAAATCCACCGGTGGTAAAGCACCAAGGAAGCAACTCGCCACCAAGGCCGCGAGAAAGAGCGCGCCTGCAACCGGTGGAGTGAAGAAGCCCCATCGCTATAGGCCCGGAACCGTCGCTCTCCGTGAAATCCGTCGCTACCAGAAGAGCACCGAGCTCCTCATCCGCAAACTGCCCTTCCAACGCTTGGTCCGTGAAATCGCTCAGGACTTCAAGACCGACCTGCGCTTCCAGAGCTCCGCCGTGATGGCCCTCCAGGAGGCCAGCGAGGCCTACCTCGTCGGTCTCTTCGAAGACACCAACTTGTGCGCCATCCACGCCAAGAGAGTCACCATCATGCCAAAGGACATCCAGTTGGCCCGTCGCATCCGAGGAGAACGTGCTTAAATTTCCCTACCACTCTCAAAACTCAATCGGCCCTTTTCAGGGCCAACACATTTTATTACGTTGAAATATTTTTGATTCTCTAAAGTAGTCCTACAAATTAAAGTATACCTTATTGTTCTTATGGTATTTTATAGACAAAAGTCAACTTGAGAAAAGACAATATTCTTCAACTTTTTTTTTATCTTTTAGTAATTTTATTCTTTGAAAAAGCTAAAAATTATTTAATCAATACGACTAATTGTTCAGAACAATGAAATAAAAGATAAAAAACAATTGAATAAGAAAAATTGAAATTTGAATTCTTTCCACAATTTAGGATTCAAGTAGCAAATTTATTAACTATTTCTTTACTTTCTAAATTTCCATGATGTAAAACGTAATTTACATTGTCAATAATATTAGAAAATATATAAACAGCGTAAAATCATATGGCTTGAAATAATGAAGTTGAAGTCCACGACGTTGATCAACAAAAGAAATCTATTCAATACATTTAAATATTGTTTATAAATTAAATGTAAAACAATTATCATCAAAATATAAACATGAATTTATTTTTATAAATATTTTTGTGGCGATATGGCTGCGTTATTTATAATTAATTTTCTTTGTGAACAATTTTTTTCTTTGATCAACCTTGTAACGGATTTTATATGTGAGAATTTGTGTGATTATTCAAATATGTAATGAAAAAATTCGGGATCACTCGGACGTTCTCGCCTAAATTCGAATTTGAGAATAAGAGTAGAGAACGTTCGAGTGATCACTTTCGCTTGAGTGCTTGGAGGTGAAGGCAGAAACCCGATACGGGGTGAGTATCAATTTACGAAATAAATGTGAAATAAAAGAATGCTTTTAATAATGTTGTTTAATAATGTTGCATTCAAATATTATATAGTTTCGGTGTGGGTGTACGAAGGCTTTAATGCGGATAGGGAGAGAAGAGGGCGGACCTCTATTTTTTTTTGACATAAAACATATTCACCAGACGAAGGCGGTGTGCCGCTAATTATTTCTGTGTAAACGACGAAAGGAAAAGTCAACCATTTCTCCCGGTTCCGTGCTTGCTGCTCATCACCAATTAGCCATAAACAAGATAAGTCCAAGACTCAATTAAAAATAAAATATTTGTAAAATTTGGAACGTCAAGTTATTTGATTTGGAGCGAAAGTATATATGTGTGTGTTTGTCCGTAAAATCAGCTGTGTCCTTTTTTATGATTGAACAAAAATCAAAAATCAATTTGTAATTTTCGATCCACAAAAATCTAACGATATAATAAAATTTGTAATTTTGTTCAGAATTTAATTTTGTCTTTATTTTTTTTTCTTTTTGCTCAAAATTTGCAATCCACGAACCCCTGAGATAAAGTAAAAATAAAATATAAAAAGTAATTTAAATAATAAATAGCTACAACCTTGTGGACTTCAACTTGGTGAAATATTATACTGGCCCGTCGCCATAATTATTTTAAATATAAAAGTTATTCTTTTACAAATTTATAAAATTATTGAACATTCAAATAATAAATGGAAGGTTTTTACCTACTTTTTTTAATTGTACAAAGTATAAAAACTAAAAAAAAATTTGAACTTTTTCCAAGCATAGAACAGGTATACAAAAAAGTGAAAAAATGATAATAAGGTTATACGTCACGAAAACATATATTTGACTTTTTTAAAATTAATCATTCAAAGTAAATTTCTATGACTCAGTAAAAAATTCTAAGCATTTTTTAAATTATACATAAATAATGTTGAAAAATTATTAAAAATTTTTTATTATTGATCTAGACAATGCACTCTATCCCACTGCATTATGTGCTGAAAGTAAGAACTCATACCCAAAATGAAGCAACCGTACCTCCATCAATTTATCACTCAAAGTAAACTAAGTTTTCTTTTCAGAAAGGGAGATAAATAGAGCATTAAATTTGAAGGTTAATTTTCAAACAATTCAATTTGTTTACTTGTTTTTTTATAATTTTCTGAACTTGTTGAGAATGATCACTAAAAGCAGAGTCTTGAAAATTGCTCATTTTTACCGAAAAACACAATGAAAGTGTTATGTTTTTCTTAATATTAAAAAACTAGAATAATCGTATAATTCAAATTTAATCTATTTGCAACTGGGGAAGAACAAATAAATATCAAAAAATTAAACTAAATTTTGAATAGTGTACCCAAGTTACCGAGAATTCAAACGAGAGAAAGCCAACGAGCGCTGGGGTCTTTCTTCACCGTCCGTGCGTTTTACTATGTCGACGAGCGCAGGGAAATGTGTTTATTACTGTTTGAACGCTTGAGTTGAAAGCATCTCCAAGTTATTGAACATTTTTTGTAGTTTTTCGAAAACCACTTTACTAAAATGGCAGACAAGGTAGAATCCCCAGCTGCACCTGCAGTGGCAACTCCGAAGAAAGCAGCCAAGGCGCAGAAGCCCCGCGCCAAGGCCAGTCACCCGCCAGCGTCGGAGATGGTGAACGCGGCCATCGCCACTTTGAAGGAGAGAGGCGGCTCTTCGCTCCAAGCCATCAAGAAGTACATCGCTGCCACCTACAAAGTCGATGTCGAGAAGCAGGCTCCCTTCATCAGAAAGTACCTGAAGGCTGCAGTCGCCAGCAAGGCTCTGATCCAGACCAAGGGCAAGGGCGCTGCAGGGTCCTTCAAGTTGAACGTCGCCAAGGCCGAGGGCAAGGCCAAAGCCAAGCCCAAGACCAAGACTGCCGCCAATCCCAAAGCTGCTGCAGCACCAAAGGCCAAGAAAGCAGCTTCTCCGAAGAAGGCCGTGGCAGCCAAGACCAAGAAAGCCGTCGCCGAGAAGAAGAAGACCCCGAAGGTTGCGGCCAAGCCACCGAAGGCCAAGTCCACCACCGCCAAACCCAAGGTGACCAAGGCTGCTCCCAAGAAGGCGGCCAAAGCTTCGCCCAAGAAAGCTGCGGCACCCAAGGCGAGGAAGCCCGCGGCAAAGAGGGTTGCCAAGAAGTAAAGTGAAAAGAAGTTGATAGTGGATGATTGAAAACAAACGGCCCTTTTCAGGGCCACCAATTACTTTTTACGAAAGAATTTTCTTTGTCTCAAACATAATTATTCAGAATGGTATCTCCATTTATGAAGTTGAAGATAATTTATTTTAAAGTTTTTGCAATCTTAAATTTCGTTTTTCATATCGATTATAACACAAAGAATGCAAAAAAGTATTATGTCCTTATGTTGAATATGTCAAATATCATGGTCTGTCCGTCTGTGATCTCTAATGTACAAATTAGGTTGATGCGGATGCATCTTTACCCTTGTTGTCTCACATTGAAGTTGGTTGAGTCCTTGAGGATTGGCGAGTTAAATAATTTTTTAAAAGGGGTCCACGTCCAATATTTCAATTAGACGAGGGCGCCGAGCACTTGGTCGGCAATCTTCGACTTTGTTCATTTGTGACGAACCATGGAGCATTAGTGATCATCCTTTGTTTTGGATTACTTGAATTTTGTCGATGTGGACTTTAGCTGCTGTGCACCCCAAGTTGTGATACAGTAGGTCACGGCAGGCCTGATGATAGATGTGAGAATAAGTCTTTTGCAGTTCAAGTCTAAGTGAGGATTTTGCAGAAGTGGCTTCAGATTTGAGATGGCAGCAAGACCAATTTTCTTCATTTCGCATGTGTGTTTGTTCCATAGCAGTTTTCTATCAATGTGAAGGCCTAGATAAAATTTTTGAGAAATCATGGTTCTGTTTATAATTAAAATTCTTTAAAAATTTGATCATTTTTATTCATATTTTTCAAAAATTGAATTATTTTTAAAAAATTTTAGGAAATTTTAATTGTTTAGAAATTATTCAAAATTGAAAAACTATTATATTTATATAATTACAATTATTATAAAAAATTGACTTTTTGTATTTGAATAATTGAATTCTAGATTAAATGAATCAGAGATGAAGTTTAGTTGAAAATTGTAAAAAAAATAATTGAATTCAGGAAGGGCTATAATTGCAATTTTTAGAAATTATTCAAATTCATAAATTTTACGACCCATTTTCTGTAAACATTCATATATTCCTGTAAAAAGAATTTTGTCAGGTAAAGTAATTTTAATGTCAGTAAATTGTCAGGGAAATTGTGGCCACCCTGAATATACAATACATTTCTTTGTATATAGACATAAAAAAGTCTATTGTGTCCGTCTTCTTAGGGGAAAAAAATTAGTGTCTGCAACACTACAACCAATATTTTCTATTACATTGAAAAAAAAAATGTTTTTCAGCGCGTTTGTGCTAATTTATTACTGCTCAAAAATAACTGCCCCAAAACCGAACAAAACTCGGTTCTGTTCGAATTTTGCACAGCTCTAGTGTGCATCTTTACATACAATTATTGAATCAACTCTCTATAAATCTGAATTTGACTGAGAATCAAGTGACTCTATTCTCGCGATTTGAATCAATAGAATTTAACTGAAAATCAGTTAAAAATTACTGTAATATCAGTCATTTTTCACTGATTTGCCAATTAAAAAATTACTGAAAATTTCTGTCACTCATATTGGAAATTTCATTTACTTTTTAATTGGCCAATCAGTGGAAAATGACTGAAATTTCAATAATTTTGAACTGTTCTTCAGTGAAATTCTACTGATGTTATTTAACAAAATTTTGGGTCAACCCAACTTGGCCCTAACTGGGAATTCCTCAAAGTATTACAAAACTGAAATTTAATTGCAGTTTCAGTTCTAAATGAATAAAAAATGTAAGAAAAATGAAATTAATATTTAAAATAATAACCCATTTTTCTAAATTTTCCCAAGGATTTATCTGACCCAAATCTAGACAATAAAAAATAAATAATATGTTTCATGAATAAAGAAAATGTATGCGAAGTTGTTAGCTTTTAATTAATGTAAGGTGTTTGAGTGTGGTATTTCACACTTTGACACCAAGTTGAAGTCCACAACGTTTATCAACGAATAAAGTTTTTCAAAAAAAGAATGAAGCAAAAGTACTGCCACAAAAATTTATTAAAAGGGTAGAGATTTATTTATATTTTAATAATAACTGTATATTTTACGAAAATATAATATTCTTCTACAGTTCCCGACTTTGTTCCAGATCATATTCGGAGATACACTAAAATACATAAATAATGTATACGACATACTAAAGGAAAATTTTGCACTTGGTAAACAAACTTTTTGCATTCTGGGCCTGAAAACTTTCGTACTAAAAGTAAAAAAAAACTTTGAATACATATGGGTAATTCCACGTGAGATTTCAGTCGACCTCTTAAAATCGGCCAAAAATATTTTTTTTCTATTCTGTATTGAAAAAAAATAGATACGTATTTTTTTATTATTTTTTTGGAGGCCAAATTTTTGAGTTATGAATTTTCAAAATTTTCGCTTTTTAAATGTAGGTATATTTTTAATGTCAGATAACTCAAAAAATATTGCTTCTTTTCATTTTTTGACAAGAGAAAAAAAGTTTTGTTTTTCTCTCTACTTTTGAATAATCATAAGAAAATTTTTTTTTTTTCATTTTTTAGTAAAAAAATAAAAAAATTTTATAAACATAAATTAATTTTCTTTTTTTAAAACATACCTGGAAATGATAAGAAGGTTTTGCAAAAAGTTTCAGAGTGGGCCTGACAAGTTTGATGGGTCCAAAAAAATAATTAAGCTGTCCGTGCAGGTCGCACGCACGTGGCACAATGGGATTTTTTTACAATTTATTATTAAAAATTGTTTAGAGCCTAAAAATTCAATAATAATAATAATTTTAAAAAATTTATTTTACAATATAAATTACAAAATGTAATTTTTTTTATAAAAGAAATTTTATAAAAATCTTTTCAGTTTGGGTAAAATTTATTTTTACCTTCACGTAATTTAAACAAAATTTTACCACATTATGCTTACCGAGCAAATTGCATTAAAACAGTCCTTAAAAATTTTAGTCTGTTTAGTAGTAAAATATATTGTATTACTACTTTTTGATTTTAATGGGTACGGAAGTTTACAAGGAAATTAAAATTTTTTTAAAATTATATAATACAAAAAAAATTAGTTAAAACTTGTTTTTCTGGAAGCGAGAAATATCCAACTGAAAACAATTAAATAATAAACTTAAAATAGAATACATAAATAAAATAATATATTACTACCTAATATTGTTATAAACAAGTATTCCAGTTTAATGTAAGTTCAAGACATACAAACAAAAATTGAAAAAATTATGAAAGAAAACCTTCAAAATTAAACAAGTTAAAGCGTGCACAGCGGGACACTCGACATTTGTCAGACGGAGCTTGCAAAAAATTCATAATTTATAAAATATTTGCTTGAAACAATTTTATCTTTTTGATATGCAATCCTTAATAAATTCTCTTTAAGTTCTTATTTATGAAATTGAATATGGTTATATTATCCAGAACATGTTTTGTTTTTAATTTGTTTATAATAAATAATTATTTTTTATAACATATATACTCTTTTGACTGGAATACTTCCATTCTGTGAATCACAAAGGCGCAGATAAAATATTCAGGGTTGCTACAGAAGTCTGTTTTTAAATTTCCATGACCAGGGTGTCTAACGTCCGGGAAAAACGGGAATTTGCCGGGAAATGAAAAAAATATCCGGGAATTTTTGGAAAGTTTCGCTAATTCATTAAAATCTATAAAAAAATTTCAATTTAAGGTAGTTCTCCGGCTACTACTCTTTTAAAAATTAATTTTCGACAGATTTTCTTCAAATTTTGAGGAAATATTTCTTCGGGTGCCCTTTAAATGTGGTAAAAATTTCAAAACCTTTTGTCATGTCTTATATTTTTCAAAAATTTAAGAAAGATATATGGCAATTTCACGTTAAATTTCAGTCCACATTTTCAAATAAGATAAAAATATATTATTGTAAATCTATTTTTTCATTTTTTATAGGTAACCAAATTTTTGATTTTTTAAAAGTAGACTTATTTTCAATTACAGTCAACTCTACGAATAGTGCCGCTATCAATAGTGCCACTTCTCATCTTTCTCGCTCGAGCTCTATCCCCACTTTAGCGACTCTAGCACGGCTTCTGAATTTCGAGTTTCCCCTAAGAGAGAAATATACAAACATTTTGCGGCACTATTCATAGAGTTGACTGTATCTATAACTCTAAAACTATTGAAGTTAGATAAATGTGCCAAGAACAGTTTTAGGATTTTACTTATCTAATACATACTTACAAATAATAAGGATAGTTTGCAAAAAATATTTTGGTCCCCTGTAGAATAGAAAAATAAAGGATACGTATACCTTTTTTCTAAATGGAATAAATAAAATATACTTGTGACGTAGAATTGACCGTATATTATTATTATTATTATTATTATTTATATAATTGATGCATAAGTTTTTAACATTTTAAAGTCTTAAATTGAAAGTTTAAATATAAATCCTAATGTTTTTAACTTATTGCAGTTGAACCTCAGTGACTTTTAATGTAAATATCTAAAAGAAGACATAAATGCCATTGGATATTACAAAATAATTCCGAAACAATCATTTATCCACAAATATAAACAAAAATAATTGCAATTTCTATTATTCGAACTTTTGATTATCTGAACCAGATCCTACCTGAATTAGTTCGGATAATTCAGTTTCCACTGTATTTATAAAAAATTATGAAATTTTTATAGTATAGTCATTAATGTCTTAAAAATAAATCCGGGAATAATTTAGTTTTAGGTCCGGGAAATCCGGAATTTTGAAAATCATAATTCGCTAGACACCCTGATGACTTTTCCAGTAACAAATCTGATAAATTTCCAGGTCACCTTTTGAACATTATAAATTAGAGCAATTTTTGAAGAAAAATTGGCCTAATAATAATAAATTAGAATTTTTCTGTATTATAAAAATATTCACGTCAGATTATCTCTATTTGATTATTAAAGCACAGACAGGGTGTCTACTGAAAATATGACTTAAAATTCCAGGACATTCCAGGACAGATTTTTTATTTTTCCAGGACATTTACATGTGTAATATTATTTCATATTACGATTAACATAATTTAAATTAACCTATACTTGAACAAAAATATTTATTTTATTATAAAAAGAGTTCAAAATTAATATTATATATAGATATCAGATTCTCAAACGACAAATTAAAATTATTTTTTAAAGGATCAAAAAAATTATTTTTTTAAATTTGAGTAAAATTTTTAAATTATTGAATATTTAAAAGCAAAATATGGAAAATTCAAGACATTTCCAAGAATTCCAGGACATCATTTTTTAAAAGAAAAAATGTAGTAAAAAATATTAAGTGGAATAAAATTCCAGGCATTTCCAGGTATTCCAGACCTTTTTTTTTTTTTAAAAAAATCCCTGACTTTTCCAGACCATTTTAAAAAATCCCTGACTCTTCCAGGTTCTGTAGCAACCCTGATATTGTTCAAAACTCACACGTTCAATAATAGTTACTATATTCTATTGATATATAAAAAAAAATGTTGGTTCTGCTTTTAAATATTAATATAAAGAACATAGAATTCAAACGTAAAAATATTTGTTGGCCCTGAAAAGGGCCGATTGTTTTGTGTGAGGGTGAGTATGATGGATAATTTAAGCTTTCTTTTCGGTCTTCTTGGGCAAGAGAACAGCTTGAATATTAGGGAGAACACCACCCTGGGCAATGGTGACTCCAGAGAGGAGCTTGTTCAATTCCTCGTCGTTCCTGATGGCGAGTTGGAGATGACGGGGGATGATTCTCGACTTCTTGTTGTCACGAGCTGCGTTTCCGGCCAACTCCAAAACTTCAGCAGCCAAGTATTCCATCACAGCTGCGAGGTACACTGGAGCACCTGCACCAACACGCTCGGCGTAGTTTCCTTTGCGCAAAAGCCGATGGATACGACCGACTGGGAACTGGAGTCCAGCCCGGTTGGAGCGAGTCTTTGACTTTCCCTTGGTTTTGCCACCTTTGCCACGTCCTGACATTTTCGATTTAGTTTTAGGTTAACGAAGTAAGCACAACGAAGAATTCGAAGCGAATGATATTTTGCTCCAGAAATCCGCCTATTTACGCTCTCTCCACAGGTCACGCCCACAAGTACGCTCCCCTCTCTTTGTCGTGAGTGGCAGATGGTCGCAGTGAGTGCCCGCACCAATCAAAATGCCGCAGGCGGACATAAATACGGTGCCGCCAGTGTGCAAAATATCAATTTACCCTGAATTGCCTTTGTGTTCAGACGTACACTCTCTGAAAACTAACTATGCCTCCTAAAGCCAGTGGCAAAGCTGTCAAGAAAGCCGGCAAGGCTCAAAAGAACATTACCAAGACCGACAAGAAGAAGAAGCGCAAGAGGAAGGAGAGCTATGCCATCTACATCTACAAAGTGTTGAAGCAAGTGCACCCCGACACTGGAGTCTCCAGCAAGGCCATGAGCATCATGAATTCGTTCGTGAACGACATCTTCGAGCGCATCGCTGCCGAATCCTCCCGCTTGGCACACTACAACAAGAGGTCCACCATCACCTCCCGGGAGATCCAAACTGCCGTCAGGCTTCTCCTTCCTGGTGAACTCGCCAAGCACGCCGTCTCTGAAGGCACCAAGGCTGTCACCAAGTACACCAGCTCAAAGTAAATTCTTGTCCACCCTCAACAAAACAATCGGCCCTTTTCAGGGCCAACAAAAAATTTTTACGAAAGAATTATTTGGTTCTATAACAACAATGTTTGTGTATGCAAAGTGTTCTTATTTTTCTTAGCCCGGTGCATGGTTA
This sequence comes from Leptopilina heterotoma, assembly GCF_015476425.1. Taxonomy (NCBI): domain Eukaryota; kingdom Metazoa; phylum Arthropoda; class Insecta; order Hymenoptera; family Figitidae; genus Leptopilina; species Leptopilina heterotoma. The sequence goes on along the minus strand of NW_025111081.1, from coordinate 54,736 downwards.
TCGATACATTTTACACATCTATATTCTAAGAAACAATTCGAAGCTATACATGCCCCAATGTCTGACATTTCTTACACTGTATACTTTCTCTTTTTTCAATTTTTCCCACCTGATAACTTAGTGATTAATGTATTTAATTTTATAAAAGAAATTTGATGTTAGCTGTTCTAAGAAAAAATGTAATGTTGTATTCTCTTTTTGAGATGTAAGGTCTTAAAATTTTTGAAATGCATATAATCATAGAAATAATATGTACTTTCTGACACTATTTTTAAAAAATTTCTAAGAGTTCGAAAAAAACCACGAAAATTTCGTTTTCTTACACACAAGTCCTATTGGAGACATGTTAAAAAGGCTTCGGAAATAAAATTATTGTAACTTTTATTAAAAAGAAAAAAAAGCCAACAGCACGCGGTATTCCCAAGCGGTCACCCATCCAAGTACTAACCGCGCCCAAAGATGCTTAACTTCAGTGATCGGACGAGAACTGGTTTTTTTTTTTTTTGCATTTGTAATTGTTTATTTATTGCCAAAATTAATAATAATACAAGGTTTCACAATAAACGATGAAATCATTTTTACATTATTATAAAGGACTTACTGGCTAATACAAAGCTCTCGAAGTCGCGTACAATATTTTATGCCCACGAATGCATATATTAGTTAATATTTTTATTCTATATTAAAGATATTTTTTCTAATTCCCAGGAGAAATATTCAATTTGCTTTTTATCGATCAGAAAGGGCTTAAGAAAACTGATCATTGACGAGAACTGGTTTTTTCATCGTGGTGTGGCCGTTGCCTGTAAACTCAAGTGTTCTAAAAGTTTTACATTAGTACATGAGCAAACTGTTTATAATACTCTTTCTTGTAAATAACGTCTTTTTTTATTTTCACGCATTTTCAAATCAGTACATTAGTAGCTTTCAATTTGAAATTCACTTAGTTTGAAGAAATTTTGCTTTCTCTCAAAGGAAGCCTTATTAGTGATGTCGACTTCCGCACTTCTTAGAATCAATTATTTTTTCAAATCTCCAGTTGCAGTATATATGAGCCGCAGGATAGTAAAATCACGCATACAATTTCCTCATGCGTTTGAGTGTTGGCCTCTGATGGTTGAAAAATCGATGGTCATAAAAAAATTTTTTGAAATCACTTCCTTATTAGAAATTCGATTCCTCATATTTTTTCTTCTATAAAAAAAAATTGATAACTCTTACCATTTTCGAGAAAAATGCAAAAAAATGAATTTTCTGAAAACACATTTTTAATTGAATTTTTAACTTTAACTTGCTCTAAAACATAAAGTTATGAATATTTTCTTTTTATATTTACAGGGAGTATAGTTTAAACACAACAAACTTTGGCAAGAAGTAAAATATTTTGATTAAAAAAAGTTATTATTTCTTTCCATACACAGTGTCAAAATTATTATTTACAATGTTTGAGGACTTTGTTTATCTGAAAAATTTTTAGTAATCGAAAACTTCCAGTGAAGAAAATGTTCATTAAGGTATAATAAATATTTTTGCCAAGCAGTTTTACTCTAGGATTAACCGTTTAGTAAATATTATTAAAAAACTATTTTCTGACAAATGCGCGCGAGTCAGGAGTCTAGCCTATGTGTTGAGTTGACAATGCTAAGTCTCAAGATTGTTTGTTTTAGCCGCGCGCATTTGTCAGAAAATAGTTTTTTTTTAATAATATTTATTAAACGGTCCAAAGTTTGTTGTCTTAAGGATAGTTTAAACTATACTCCCTGTAAATATAAAAAGAAAATATTCATAACTTTATGTTTTAGAGCGAGTTAAAGTCAAAAATTTAATTAAAAATGTATTTTCAGAGAATCCAGTTTTTTGCATTTTTCTCGAAGTTATCAATTTTTTTTTATAGAAGAAAAAATATGGGGAATCAAATTTCCAATAAGGAAGTGATTTCAAAAATTTTTTTTATGACCATCGATTTTTCAACCATCAGACGCCTGAGGAAATTTTATGCGTGATTTTACTATCCGGCGGCTCATATATTTCGTCAAAAAGAACAAATGTGTAAATTTATTTCTTTCTCTGCAACTACTTAGTAAAAAAAAGTTGTTTTAACTACATTACTACATAAATGTAACAACTTTCAGAGGTTGAATTTACTATATAAAAAAAAGTAAATTTCATATTGTTTGCAACTAATACAAAATAGTTATAATTGCTAGCCCAACAAGTGCATTATGCATCAAATAAGGCTAGAATGTAGGTGTAGACATGATTTACTATATTATATACACACTGATGGATTGCACTATAATGCTTTTATCATAAAACTATGTTAATGAAAAAAATTATTCAAACGTAAAAAAGATTTGGTGGCCCTGAAAAGGGCCGATTGTTTGTTGATGATGACGATGATGGAAAAATTAACCGCCGAAACCGTAGAGAGTACGGCCTTGACGTTTGAGAGCATAAACGACATCCATAGCGGTGACGGTCTTCCTCTTGGCGTGTTCGGTGTAAGTGACGGCGTCACGGATCACGTTCTCAAGGAACACTTTCAAGACACCACGGGTCTCTTCGTAAATCAATCCTGAGATACGTTTCACTCCACCTCGACGAGCCAGACGACGGATGGCGGGCTTGGTGATACCTTGGATGTTATCACGCAACACTTTGCGATGGCGCTTTGCTCCTCCTTTTCCCAATCCCTTTCCTCCCTTACCGCGACCAGTCATTTTCACAGAGAATAAAGTTTACGTTCAAACAGAACAGAAGACAAACTCGGAATGATGCTAAGTCGGTGAAAGTGCGCTGTTTTATTCCCTCTGGAGTTACACTGCTCCCCTCCACAATCTGACTGACCAATCAGGATGTTAGTGTCCCCTTCCTCTTGACTAACTGGTGCAAGAGCTTCTGAGATGTATAAATATGTGCGCTTTTACCGCGCTAACCGTTATTTTCAGTCGTCACTCGTACTCTGAACTTGTAAGCAATGGCTCGTACCAAGCAAACCGCGCGAAAATCCACCGGTGGTAAAGCACCAAGGAAACAACTCGCCACCAAGGCCGCGAGAAAGAGCGCGCCTGCAACCGGTGGAGTGAAGAAGCCCCATCGCTACAGGCCCGGAACCGTCGCTCTCCGTGAAATCCGTCGCTACCAGAAGAGCACCGAGCTCCTCATCCGCAAACTGCCCTTCCAACGCTTGGTCCGTGAAATCGCTCAGGACTTCAAGACCGACCTGCGCTTCCAGAGCTCCGCCGTGATGGCCCTCCAGGAGGCCAGCGAGGCCTACCTCGTCGGTCTCTTCGAAGACACCAACTTGTGCGCCATCCACGCCAAGAGAGTCACCATCATGCCAAAGGACATCCAATTGGCTCGTCGCATCCGAGGAGAACGTGCTTAAATTTCCCTACCACTCTCAAAACTCAATCGGCCCTTTTCAGGGCCAACACATTTTATTACGTTGAAATATTTTTAATTCTTATAAAAACATGCCTTACTATTCTATAAACAACCTTTTTTCTTTTCATCGAAAGAGTTTGTTATTTTGACGAAACCTACAAGTGAATGTAACTGATAAATGGTTATTCACTATTTTATTATTAAAAGTATTACTATATTTGGATAACTGGCTTTCTACTATGAGATTAATTATTTTTATAGCTAATACAAATATAGAAATTATAGACTATGCAAGAAATAGTGAGGGAATTTTATGACAAGAACTGGAAAAATGTAAAAATAAATAATCTGTTTTTTTACAATAATTTATAAGTAACTATTTGTTATATTTTACAATGTTAAATTAATATTACTAATATAGATTGAGCTTCAAAAAGTTTTATAGGAAAGTTGAATTGTACAAAATTTTAATTAAACATTCTGAATAAGTTAGCATTTTGAAACATTTTTATTCCTTTTTTGAAAATTACTTATATATGTACGTATTTTCAAATTATTAGAAATTTTATGAAATTGTTTGTCTTGCAAATAAGGACAGTATTTTATGACACTGAAAATTACTGGATTATGCCCTGAAAAACTGATTATTATGCGTTGAAAAATCAAAAAGTGCAAAATTGATGCTTTTGAAAGAAAAACGTTATTAAGGACCAAAATAAAGCTTTTAACATAAGGTTAATTAAAAGATGCATTTTAAACTAATATATATAGCTAGAATAATATAATATATACCTATTAAATTAAATATAAATAATAATAATAAAATAAGTTGTAGGCTACAAAAATTGATCATTTGCATGAATTTTTTTTAAGAAAAACCACCAACATTTTTAAATAAAGCAACTTATTCTCTATATTCATAAGAAGTAATAAAAAAATTCTTTTTTGACAAAATGACAACCACTGAAATTTAACGTATCGATTTTTTCTAAAAAAAACTGTGGGTTCTTAGCTGTAAAAAGATATTTTTGCAGAATTTTCACTAAACTTTGCAAGTGAATAATTCCAAGTTTGCAAGTAAATTTTTAGTAAATATTTAGGAAATTTTCGGTGCTGTGTGGGTAAACTTAAAAAAAATACAAGAAAAAAAAACCCATTTTTTGAAAATTACAACTAGGGTTGAATTTCGTTAATTCAGATTTAGACTGTGGAATATTTTTATATTTCTTGCACAAAAAATAAAATTATGCGAGAATTAAAAAATTGTGCGATGAAAAAAAATTATGCGTTTTGATGACACGTTAAATTTATTTTATTTTATTCATAAACATGATAAAACGTAAAACTTTCTTTCAATTTTTGAAATTTATGCGATTATGCGCTTCGCACAAAGTGTAGGTCTCTACTTGCAAACAAGTGATTTCCTCTTCAGGGAGTCTATAAAAACAATATATAAAAAATATAAAAATAATAAACGAGTTTACAAAATATAAATACAAAATTATGAAATTATAATAAACACAAAATAAATACAAAATAAAGAGAGTTTAAAATTTCTTACCGAAATAAATCAGTGATATAGTTTACATCATCTTTTTCAAATCGTCATAAAAATAAAAATAAAAATTGTCCATTTTCACGTTAAACCTATAAACGTTGGAAAACGTTGGAGTCAATAACAAAAATAAGAAAATAGTAAAGTGAAAATAATAATAAAATAAATAATAGATGTAAACTACTAATATCATGTCGAGTCATGAGTGACCCTGACAAAATTCAGTGAATTTTTTAATTTTGCCAGACATGTGATATACCCGTTATATTTTTTATTATAGCTGAAATGTTGAAAAAGAGAGAAACAAAATAAATTCCTTCGTAAAAATGTTTGGTGGCCCTGAAAAGGGCCGATTGATATAGACGAGCAGCGAAAATGTCTCCGAATTAACATTATATCTACTGCTTTGCAACTTTCTTAACCGCAGTCTTCCTGGGCTTCGGAGAAGCTTTCTTGGCAGCTGCAGGTGCCTTGGATTTCTTGGGAGAAGCCTTCGTAACTTTGGGTTTGGCAGCGGTAGATTTGGCCTTTGGCGGTTTGGCCGCGACCTTTGCTGGCTTCTTCTTCTCGGCTACTGCTGGTTTCTTAGCCTTTGGTGCTTTCGGCTTAGCTTTTCCCTCAGACTTGGCGACGTTCAATTTGAAGGAGCCCGCAGCACCTGTTCCCTTGGTTTGAATCAGGGTCTTGTTGGCGACGGCCGCTTTCAGGTACTTCCTGATGAAAGTAGCTTGCCTCTCAACGTCGACTACGTACTTGCCGGCAATGAACTTCTTGATGGCTTGCAGAGACGAACCTCCCTTCTCGTTCAAATGAGTGATGGCTGCAACGACCATCTCTGATGCTGGCGGATGAGCGGCCTTCACACGAGGCTGTTTCGACTTTGCAGCTCCCTCGGAAGGTGCAACTGCAGGCGCAACAGTGGATTCTGCTTTCTCTGCCATTTTGAAATTGAATTTTTAGTTTAGATTATAAATTGAAGACTAACTCTAGGATGCACTCGATGCAACTAGTCAGGCTGTAATGAAAAAATTTCCAGGTTCGCGGCGATATAGTAAAACGCACGAACGGTGAAGAAAGGCCCCATTGCACATGAACGTCGATTTCTCTAAACTTGGGCAAACTTGGAACTATATTTCAAATTTTTAACAGACAAATAATAATTTGTTTATAAACTTTTAAATCACTAAAATAATGGTTGATAACTGTAATAAGTTTTAGATGTAATTGATTAATTTTTTATGATTTATAGAAAGTGGATGAGTAAATAAACATATTTTTCAAAATTTTGAACATTACTTTGTAAGACTTTCATTAGTAAAGATTGATATAATAATACGCAGGGTTGCTACGATTTTCATTCAATAAAATTCCATAACTTTTCCAGGTTTTCCAGGGCTCGAGAAATATTTTGTATAGAAAAATTTTAATTTTTTACTTGTTTTATTTCTTTATTTCAATTTATGTACTTATGTACTTTATTCTAATTAGTGATTTGATGATGTTGGCGAACCAGTCCATTGAAATGTAAAAAAAACAATGAAATATTGAATTTCATTTATTTCTTTTTTCCAGAATCGAATAGAAATTATTATTAAAATACTAAGTAAATAAAAATTTCTATGAAAACAGTGAAGTGATACTTTTTTATGTAAAACGAAATTGTAAATTTAATAAAAACACACACAGAAAATGTATACTTGTCTCACAGCCAAATATAAATTTATTTGTTCCGAATAAAATGTCCACACATTACAACAATGACAATTTCATCAAGAAATTCAAACCTTTTTTACTTTTTAATATACCGTAAACTGGAGCTATTAGGAACAGTCTTGCAACTTTTTTGTGTATTGAAATATTGCCTTAATTTTTTGTTTCTTTTCTTGATCTTGGCGAGCACATTGAAGGGTTAAATAATTGTCTTGATCAAAGCTGGAATTTTAAGAAAAAAAGACTAAAAAGACGCATTTTTTCGAACTTACAAAATGGGGCTCAAAAGTAAACACAGAATATAAAACAAATGTAGAAACAAAACTAGAAGAGCGAATGTGTGTTTTAAACGTTGCTGGTATCATCAGTTGAGGTCGATGATGGAATCACTGGTCGTTTTTTGCGACTAGTCTGTCTTAACACTCTTTTACAATTTCGAACTATCTTTGAACACTAGAAACCAAATAAGGTGATAAAAATACAAAATAAACATATTTATTACTTAGTGAACTCAATAGAGTTTCCCATAAGAAATCCCATTAATAAAAAACAATCACTTTGAGAAGTTAAAAATAAATCAACTTACCTCAGCAATCAAATATTTTCCACATTTGAAACTTCACTGAAACACATTTAGTCACTTACAAGCTACTATTGTTCACAAAATAATTAATAGTCACAATTATTGCATTGAAAAGTATTGCTAGTTACCGCAGCAACAATTTTTCAAAAGCAAGTAACACAATTTATCGATAAACGGCGCCGATAGCATCAACTCCACCCGAAAACAGAATTTTGTTCCTAATAGCCCCGCAGTTTACGGTAGTTAGCTGGAATTTACATAAACCATGTCTTCTATTCATGTATTATTACTCCTAAAAAATCGTGCTTTTGTCTAATTACCCCAGATGTGATAAAAGCAGGGTATAAAACTAAATATTGAAATGTTTATTAGATCAAAAAGAATGAGTACACTGCGAGTGCTATCATTCATTTCAATCAGCACCTTTTAAACAAAATATTGACGATGTAAAAAAAATTATTGCAATTTCAACAATTTCCTAATTGAATGGGTTATGCTTTGATCATGTGTACTTTTCGTTATTATTGTCGCGTCTACGAGTACAGCTTGTATGCTGTCGATGGACCAATTTATTGTTACTAATTGCTAGACGATTTCTTGTTGCATGTTCGTTGATTACTATGTATTATATACTTGTTACAATAAAAAGTAATTATTAAAAAAAAATCTCGTCCGATCACCAAAGTTAAGCGACATTGAGCGCGGTTAGTACTTGGATGGGTTGACTTTTTTTTAAATTAAAAACTTTATCCAATAAAATTATATTTACCTATATATGTGGACGTCCACATGAAAAGGGCCCTTATTGTCGGTTCTAGTTTTCGAGATAATCGCAATTTAGTAATTTTGGAGCAAAATCTTAATTTTTAAAAATTTTTTATTATCAATCGATAATTTAACTGTTTGATTTCATTGGTTCTTTAGAAAAATGAAAAGGGCCCATTTTGTCGGTCATTTGCAAAAGTAATCCGTATTTTAAAAATGGAGGTGTGGAAAAGTTTAAAACCTCTTGATTTTTCATCTTTAAGGTGTCCTGGACTGTAAACAATTTTTATCTGAATAACTTCTAATATGAGAAGAACCAGAGATATTGATGCTAGAGTCTTTTTTTCGTAATTGTCGAAATGAAAATTTAGATATTGCGTAAATTTTTTCATAATAGAGACTGTCAAAAAATTTTAAATAATTTTAATATCTATTCTTTTTCTTCAAATGACACAATAAAATTGTACCTAATCATTAATCTTTTAAAAAAATGGTTTTTTAATAGAAAAACAGTCCTTTTTAGAAAAGGGCCTATATTGTCGATTTTTCGTATTTTCAAAATTAAGAGGGGGGGGGGGGATGGTTTTAAAAATTTAAAACCTATTGGTTTTTTATCTTCAAGGTTCCCTGAACTGGAAACAATTATTGTCTGAATAACTTCCAAGAAGAACCAGAGATACAACAATTAGTTGGTATCGCAATCTTTAATTCCGTTTTTCTCGAAATGACGTTTCTGGCGTTCTAAACTTTGAAACTCAGCGAATTTTTAACCAAAAAAGTTCTTAGACCACTCAAAATTTTCCAAATTTTGCCAGGAATACGCCCATATAGATAACTCCAATAGTGCCATAAAGGGCCCTTTTCATGTGGACGTCCACATATATAGTTTATTGCAATTCGTTTACTCGTATTATTTTATTATATCAAATTAGCATTTACTTTTTAGACAAAACTAAGGTTTTAATCAACATAAAAAAGTTCTTTATTGTCAGCAGACATATATTCATAAATACACTGTTTCTATATTAATATAAAAAAAATGTCTTGAACTAGATACTATTATATACTCAATTTCTACAAGTGACTTCATGAAAGTTAGTTCTTATACTACACACAAATATCTAAATTCTGGCAGTAAAAAAATGTTCAGTAATAATTGTTTAGAACTAAATAATTCTCTCGTAAAAATTTTTTGTTGGCCCTGAAAAGGGCCGATTGTTTTGTTGAGGGTGGACAAGAATTTACTTTGAGCTGGTGTACTTGGTGACAGCCTTGGTGCCTTCAGAGACGGCGTGCTTGGCGAGTTCACCAGGAAGGAGAAGCCTGACGGCAGTTTGGATCTCCCGGGAGGTGATGGTGGACCTCTTGTTGTAGTGTGCCAAGCGGGAGGATTCGGCAGCGATGCGCTCGAAGATGTCGTTCACGAACGAATTCATGATGCTCATGGCCTTGCTGGAGACTCCAGTGTCGGGGTGCACTTGCTTCAACACTTTGTAGATGTAGATGGCATAGCTCTCCTTCCTCTTGCGCTTCTTCTTCTTGTCGGTCTTGGTAATATTTTTTTGAGCCTTGCCGGCTTTCTTGACAGCTTTGCCACTGGCTTTAGGAGGCATTAGTTAGTTTTCAGAGAGTGTACGTCTGAACACAAAGGCAATTCAGGGTAAATTGATATTTTGCACACTGGCGGCACCGTATTTATGTCCGCCTGCGGCATTTTGATTGGTGCGGGCACTCACTGCGACCATCTGCCACTCACGACAAAGAGAGGGGAGCGTACTTGTGGGCGTGACCTGTGGAGAGAGCGTAAATAGGCGGATTTCTGGAGCAAAATATCATTCGCTTCGAATTCTTCGTTGTGCTTACTTCGTTAACCTAAAACTAAATCGAAAATGTCAGGACGTGGCAAAGGTGGCAAAACCAAGGGAAAGTCAAAGACTCGCTCCAACCGGGCTGGACTCCAGTTCCCAGTCGGTCGTATCCATCGGCTTTTGCGCAAAGGAAACTACGCCGAGCGTGTTGGTGCAGGTGCTCCAGTGTACCTCGCAGCTGTGATGGAATACTTGGCTGCTGAAGTTTTGGAGTTGGCCGGAAACGCAGCTCGTGACAACAAGAAGTCGAGAATCATCCCCCGTCATCTCCAACTCGCCATCAGGAACGACGAGGAATTGAACAAGCTCCTCTCTGGAGTCACCATTGCCCAGGGTGGTGTTCTCCCTAATATTCAAGCTGTTCTCTTGCCCAAGAAGACCGAAAAGAAAGCTTAAATTATCCATCATACTCACCCTCACACAAAACAATCGGCCCTTTTCAGGGCCAACAAATATTTTTACGTTTGAATTCTATGTTCTTTACATTATATAATATTTAAAAGCACAACTAATATTTTTAATAATTCTATTATTTGGAAAATTCATCAAAAATTGTAACAAAATACTTAAAAAAAAAAAATAATTGTTTTTAATTAAATTTTACAATATTTCAATTATTTTATTTTTTGATATAAAAAATGGTGGAAATAGTACGTAATAACGTACTAGGCCGTAATTGTGTACATTTATTTACCTTATTCGTAATCAGCGACCGCGAAAACAGTTTGATATACAGTGTGGCCACATGTCAGTAAAGTCAGGGGAAAAAAAATTTTTTGTCAGGGCAATTAAAGAAATTAAGACGGTCATGCAATACATTTTTTGCTCTAAACAAAAAAATTTTTGTTAAGGAATTTCGTTGTTATGTCAGGGAAATTGATAAAGTCAATCTTGCGGCCACCCTGATATAATTGTGTGAGACATTTTTTTGATAAGATAATGTATAGTGCCTGAGATTTAATGTAATAAAAGTATCCTTCAAAATAGTCTAGTTTTTAGCAGCCACATTGGATTTTGGTTTCTGAATTTTTAAAATTTGACTTCAAATTTGGATTCAGCGTCGAAAATACCATAAATAACGTATGTGTTAAAAATAGTTATTTTCGGAATTTCTGTAGTACCTACTTTTTAAAATCATTTTTTACAGATTTTAACGAATTAGCAAAAATTCATGGATATTTTCTAAAAAAATGGTATTAACATGTTTGGAAGTTTTACGAAAATCACGAAGTTGAAGTCCACAACGTTGATTAACAAAAACGATTTCTTAATTTATTCAATATTATATTTACGTAAAATATACAACAATTTTGTCAGGGGAAATAATTTTAATGTCAGTAAAAATATTTCCATCCTAATTTAAAATGTATACTTAAAGGTAACGTGGAATTGACCATTGTAGTACTCTTTTAAAATTTTGATAAATATAAAAGAATTAAATTGAAGTTTGTTGACTACTATTCTAAATACTTATGTTTGAGACAAAGAAAATTCTTTCGTAAAAAGTAAGTTGTGGCCCTGAAAAGGGCCGTTTGTTTTCTCAATCATCCACTATCAACTTCTTTTCACTTTACTTCTTGGCAACCCTCTTTGCCGCGGGCTTCTTCGCATTGGGCGCTGCCGCCTTCTTGGGCGAAGCTTTGGCCGCCTTCTTGGGAGCAGCCTTGGTCACCTTGGGTTTGGCGGTGGTGGACTTGGCCTTCGGTGGCTTGGCCGCAACCTTCGGGGTCTTCTTCTTCTCGGCGACGGCTTTCTTGGTCTTGGCTGCCACGGCCTTCTTCGGAGAAGCTGCTTTCTTGGCCTTTGGTGCTGCAGCAGCTTTGGGTTTGGCGGCAGTCTTGGTCTTGGGCTTGGCTTTGGCCTTGCCCTCGGCCTTGGCGACGTTCAACTTGAAGGACCCTGCAGCGCCCTTGCCCTTGGTCTGGATCAGAGCCTTGCTGGCGACTGCAGACTTCAGGTACTTTCTGATGAAGGGAGCCTGCTTCTCGACGTCGACTTTGTAGGTGGCGGCGATGTACTTCTTGATGGCTTGGAGCGAAGAGCCGCCTCTCTCCTTCAAAGTGGCGATGGCCGCGTTCACCATCTCCGACGCTGGCGGGTGACTGGCCTTGGCGCGGGGCTTCTGCGCCTTGGCAGCTTTCTTTGGAGTTGCCACTGCAGGTACAGCTGGGGATTCTACCTTGTCTGACATTTTACTAAAGCGGTTTTCGAAAAACTACAAAAAATGTTCAATAACTTGGAGATGCTTTCAACTCAAGCGTTCAAACAGTAATAAACACATTTCCCTGCGCTCGTCGACATAGTAAAACGCACGGACGGTGAAGAAAGACCCCAGCGCTCGTTGGCTTTCTCTCGTTTGAATTCTCGGTAACTTGGGTACACTATTCAAAATTTTATTCACCTTTTTGATCTTTAATTGTTCTTCTCCACTTGCAAATAAATTGAATTTTAATTGTACGATTATTCTAGTTTTCTTATATTAGGAAAAACATAACACTTTCATTGTGTTTTTCGGTAAAAATGATCAATTTTCAAGACTCTGCTTTTAGTGATCATTCTTAACAAGTTCAGAAAATTATAAAAAACAAGTGAACAAATTGATTTGTTTAAAAATTGGCCTTTAAATTTAATGCTCTATTTATCCCCCTTTCTGGATAGAAAAGTTATTTTACTTTGAATTATAAATTGAAGGAGGTACGGTTCCTGCAGTTTGTGTATGAGTTCTTACTTTCGGCACAAAATGCAGACGCACAGTGTGCATTGTCTAGATCAATAATAAAAAGTTTTTAACAATTTTTTCAACATTATTTATATTAAATTTAATAAATTATTTGAATATTTTATTGTGTCATAGAAATTTACTTTGAATGATGGATTTGAAAACAGTCAAATATATATTTGATTGCCGTTTAACGCAGTATTATCATTTTTTTTACTTTCTTGTATACCTGTATTATGCTTGAAAAAAGTTGAAAGTTTTTTTTTAGCTTTTATACTGTGTGCAATTAAAAACAAATAAAAACCTTACATTTATTAATTGAATGTTTAATAATAATAATAATAATAACTATGAAATTGTAAAAGAATAAAATTTATGTTTAAAATAATTATGGCCCGTATGAATTTACGTTTAGGATTGGTAATATATTTTCGAACGTTATTTACAATATAAAATTACGTTACGTTACGCAAATTTGGAAAGTAAATAATTACTTAATAAATTTGATATTAGAATCCTAAATTGTGGAGTGAATTCAATTTTTATCATTGTTTTATATTGTGCAATTTTTTATCTTTTATTTCATTGTTTCGAACAATCAATCTTATGGATTTCAATCATTTTTAGCTTTTTAAAAGAATAAAATTATACTAAGGAATAGAAATAAAAACTTTTTGTATACAAATTTGTTTAAATTGCAAACTAAAAATTGTAGCGATAAAAATATCGCAAATATTTGTTTCGGTGTATGAGCAAAGTTTATATTTACATGTGTGTAATATAAGAAGATGCTACGAATTTTGTCGTACTTTGACGAATTCTTATGCGGTTTCCTAAAAAATGTCGTCGTCTTCTGTAAGAAAAAGCATTGTTTTTCGACATGTAACTTGTGTGCGAATTTATATATGGTGAAACGATATCCGTCTATTGGCCTTGATGTAATTTGCGTTACATTTCATTGAACAATTGCGTCTAAAGGGAAGGATATTTCTCATAAGGAAATTCATCAAAACATCAATTCAGTATAAGGATGAAAGAGATGTATTTTAATTAACAAATCCTTCAATTATCACGCATATATTTGGACCTCATGACGATGTTGAAGCAATGTTCCCGTCACTGAGCCTTTTTTGATGAAAAATGCAATAGAGGAAGCGACAAACAGACAAATTAATACCTACATAAGATATTCTCGATTAAATAATATAAGGAAATGAATGATAACTAAACTTTTATCAAATTATTATTATTTATTTTTATTTTATTTACAAGTAATGTAACAATAGGCTTGTAGCCTTTTTTTACATAAGTGTTTCTTCTTTTCTCATTCCTCCCTATTCACACAAACAAAACGCTCTTATCTTTATTAAATTGTTTACAAAATAGAATAATTTTTTTAGATTTTCACCGTTATCTACATTCAGCAATTCTGTTAAAAAGTTTTTTCGCACATTTTCACTACAACATTCGTTATACGCGGGAACTTTTATCAAATTATTTTTATATTTTATAATGTCATTATTTTATGATTTTATGTAATTATATGATTTCGTGTGTTGTGTGTTAGTGGTAATGTAAATTTATATCGATCATGACGTCATGATTTATAGTGAATTGTAGAATGTAAATTATTATCTTGGCCCTTTACTTGACTTCTATTAAATAAATGAATGTATTAATTTGTGCCATTATTCGAAAGGGTTTATTTTTCCTTTTCTAATTCGATAATTCAATTAATTATTTATTGTGTCCTCTGTTATTGCTTCCTCATAGAGGAAGGATTGTATTTTAGCAAAATTTTCGATTGCGATTTTTTAACATATTTATAAACTTATTTTCATTATACCTAATCTTTTAGTACTTTATGTACGAATGGGCACTGCCCACATAAGTGTTATAAATAAAAATTTTTATGTCATTTGTCTATATTTTCTAAATTTAAAATAGTGAAGAGTCAGTGATTTAAATAGTAATATTTATAATAATCAAATAACGAATAATAATTCACTTCTAGGTTTTCTCTCTGTTATATCCTTATTAATAAAATCAGACTTTTGTCTGTACATTGCATAGAATTCAAAATTTCTATTATATTCCTTATTTTTACACTCTAAGGAATGCGAAAATACTATTAAGAAAATTATGTGTATATGTGTGTATGTGTGTATGTGTGTATGTATGTCCGCAAATTTTCGACCGCGTATCACGGAAAAAAGGTTCGATCGTTTAAAGTGAAACTTGGCAGTCTTTTAGGCATTAGCCTAACTTAAAATCCTAGCGATAGTAGATTAAAAAATATTAATATGGACGAAAGTTATGCCATTTTTTCAAAAATTCGAAAATTCGAAATTTTTAGTTTTTTCATATACTTTAGTGAATTGTACTTAAACTTGGTACAGGGTTAATTTTAGTGTTTCTTATTAAGATTTAATCGTCAGAATAATAAAATTTTGAATAACAAATAAAAAGTGTTAGATTTAAATATTGAAAAATTAAAAAATTAAAAATTGAAATTTTTTTGTAATTAATTTTTATACGGTTGTATTTCTTAGGTCAACAATAAAAATTTGTTGTTGAAATCATAAGTTTACTTTCTTAAAAAAATTCTATTAGGTCAGAATATTAACAATATCCATATAATTAATATGAGACTTTTGTCAGTATATTGCACAGAATTCAAAATTGCTATTATATTATATTAATTAATGATCAAAAAATGAAAAACTCAAATTTCATTCTGATGACTAAATTGTAATAAAAAATACTAAAATTAACCCTGTATCAAATTTAAGTAAAATTGATGACAATAATTATTTCAAAAGATTAATTTTGAATTTTAAAAATTTTGATAATATATAGCACTAGCTGTTGTACCCGTCTTCGACGGGTTTTAGTTTCTACCAATACATTTAACAATGTTTCTACCAATCTGGAAAATCAAAAATACCCGGGAATTTAATTTCATCGGAAAATTAATAATTAGTAACCATTAGCTATTTCGGTAGTATAATTATACTATTTGAATAGTCTCCACCCTTTAGCAAAAAATCAAAAATTATCAAAAATTCGAGAAACCGAATTTCTTAAAATTTAACATTTTTTTCTTCTCTTTTATATCATTAAGCTTCATTATTTTTGTACTCTTCAAAAATACTTTACTTATATTTAATAGTCTCCACCCTTTGGTAAAAAATCTAAAATTATGGAAAATTAGCAAAAATTCAAAAAACGGAATTTCTTAAAATTCAACATTTTTTCTTCTCTTTTATGGTTTTTGGCTTCATTATTTTTGGGCTCTTCAAAAATACTTAACCTAATTTGTTATCTCCACCCTTTGGTAAAAAAATCTAAAATTATGGAAAAATAGCAAAAATGCAAAAAAATGAATTTCTTAAAATTCAACATTTTTCCTTCTTTTTATGGCATTTAGCTTTATTATTTTTGTGCTCTTAAAAAATACTTTACTTATTCAATAGTCTCCACCCTTCGGTAAAAAATCTAAAATTATGGAAAATTAACAAAAATTCAAAAAACCGAATTTCTTAAAATTTAACATTTTTTCTTCTTTTTTATGGCATTTAGCTTAATTATTTTGGTTTAATGTAGCAAATTTCTTACTTAACATACTGATCTTTAAATAAAAAACTTTAATAACTTTTCCTGAAAAGCTTGCTTAAAGATTAAAAATCACTATTTTCTTAGAAAAAAGTTAATCTAAAAAAACGAAAAAAAATTTCAAATACGTCTTTTTTAAAAATTTTATTGTAGAAATGGGTTTTATTTATCTGAAAAAGTTAGCTAATGATAGTTTTGCATTTATTTTACAAAAGATAAAAAATTTGCATTTTTTTGATTTTTCGAATTTTTTGGAAAAATGTCATAACTTTCGTTCAAGTTAATATTTTTTAATCGGATAAGGCTATGATTGTAAGTTACGTTAATACCTAATAGTAATATAATATCTTATTTAAAAGTTTTTATTTCGATCTAATAAAAATTTATTTCGTTTAAATAATTTTATTTAGTTAAATCAAATAAATCTTAATTGGATTAATTAAATAAATACTTGACTCTAATAAATGAATTTATTTAACACAAATAATTTCTAAATTTTATATTTTTTTATGGATTGCTTCTAAACTTTCTATAGTTGAGTATTACATGTTATTTATTAACATTTTAGCATAATTTTGCAAAAAATAATACTTTGTAACTAAAATGGAAATATAAAAATATTTTTAAAAAACTTTCTTATAACGAAGATGTAAGTATAAAAATGTTTTGAATATCAAAAAATTGAAAAAATTATCTTGATACCAATTGCTATGAAGCTTAATTCAATAGTATTTGTGGGCTCTCTGATTTAACTTTTAGAGATATCTTGATCAATGTAAAGACAAAAGTTAAACACGGTGTTTATTTTGGTTTAAAACATTTTCCGGCTTTGTCCAAATTTTTCCTGGTTTATTCGACGGGTGTTTTTTAATAATACATTTAACAGGGTGTCTACCAACCAGAAAAGACGTAAAATATCAGGGAATTTAATGTAACCGAGAAAAACTGGATCTACTTGCTATACAATTAGTTCGAATTAGACTGTACTATAACTCAAAAAACTGGAGGAAATTTTAGATTGATTTTAATACATTATATTGATTGAAGTACTACAAATTGAGAAATATTGTTTTCTGCATTTGAATTAGTTAAAAATAACTATTTTGATAATAAAAAGTCGGTCACTGTTTCAAATGGTATTATTTTCCTAATGAAATAGACAATAGTAACTAATTATTATTTTTTCCCTGTCAAATCAAATTCCCGGCTATTTTCCGGTTTTCTAGGTTGGTAGATACACTGTTAAGTGCATTATCAGAAACTACAACCCGTCGAAGACGGGTACGACAGCTAGTTTTATATATTGCATTGAATGTATTATTGAAAATTAACCACTGCATATGCAGTATGATTTACTTCTACAAAATTTTGATTAAAAACAGGTTTTTAATTAATACAAAAAAGCGTTTATAGAGAGTAGTAAGATATATATGTTTGTATAAGAATTAAAAATATTTCAACGTAAGAAAATTTGTTGGCCCTGAAAAGGGCCGATTGTTTTGTGTGATCGAAAAAAATTAAGCACGTTCTCCTCGGATACGACGGGCCAATTGGATGTCCTTTGGCATGATGGTGACTCTCTTGGCGTGGATGGCGCACAAGTTGGTGTCTTCGAAGAGACCGACGAGGTAGGCCTCGCTGGCCTCCTGGAGGGCCATCACGGCGGAGCTCTGGAAGCGCAGGTCGGTCTTGAAGTCCTGAGCGATTTCACGGACCAAGCGTTGGAAGGGCAGTTTGCGGATGAGGAGCTCGGTGCTCTTCTGGTAGCGACGGATCTCACGGAGAGCAACGGTTCCGGGCCTGTAGCGATGGGGCTTCTTCACTCCACCGGTTGCAGGCGCACTCTTACGAGCGGCCTTGGTGGCGAGTTGTTTCCTCGGTGCCTTTCCACCGGTGGATTTACGCGCGGTTTGCTTGGTACGAGCCATTGCTTAGAAGTTCAGAGTACGAGGGACAACTGAAAAATGGTTTCGGCGATATGAACGCACATATTTATAGCTTTCAGAAGCTCTTGCACCAGTTAGTCAACGGGAAGGGGAAACTATCATCCTGATTGGTTGGTCAGATCGTGGAGGGGAGCAGTGGAACTCCAGAGGGAATAAAACTGTGCACTTTCCACAGATTAGCATCATTCCGAGTTTGTTTTCTGTTCTGTTCGAACGTAAACCTTATTCTCTGTGAAAATGACTGGTCGCGGTAAGGGAGGAAAGGGATTGGGAAAAGGAGGAGCAAAACGCCATCGCAAAGTGTTGCGTGATAACATCCAAGGCATCACCAAGCCTGCCATCCGTCGTTTGGCTCGTCGTGGTGGAGTGAAACGTATCTCAGGATTGATTTACGAAGAGACCCGTGGTGTCTTGAAAGTGTTCCTTGAGAACGTGATCCGTGACGCCGTCACTTACACAGAACACGCCAAGAGGAAGACCGTCACCGCCATGGACGTCGTCTATGCTCTCAAGCGTCAAGGCCGTACTCTTTACGGTTTCGGCGGTTAAATTACCCATTATCATCATCAAAACAAAAACAATCGGCCCTTTTCAGGGCCACCAAATAGTTTTACGTTGGAATTCTTTTTTCAATTCATTTTAATTTCTAGCTACTGCCGTCTGTATAAGGCGTTTTTATATTACATTATAAACAATACTGTTTATATTTTTTGGTATGTATAATTATTTCTTACATGTAGGTACAAGTAGTCAATTTAAATTCAATTTTTTTTAGTATCAGTTTAGTCGCCCTATACAAAAAGACCTTTTGTTGAGCTCTTTTTAATTTTTTGGCCTCCTTTGTCGTCTCCTGCGTTCTCAGGTTGGCGATGGATACTCGGCGTTGGTCCGATTTTTAAATTTAATACTTTCTACACGGGCACACAGTTTTTAACATTTCTATTTAATATTAAAATTTACGTAAAAAACTCAACAATTTTTACTCTGTAGCTCGGAGCCAAAGAATGACATGTTTCTTAAGGTGCAAAATACCTTTAGAAACAAGATTCTATCACAGTGGAAGGGACACAATGAATAGGAAGGACCCTTCGTAAGTCATGAAAGGGCACCTAGACCATTCGAAAGTGGAAAGTCATTAAAAAGGCGTCAAACGTATTTTGAGACATCTCAAAATACTCGTTAGAATATAGAATTCAATATTTTGAAAATTTCAGGGTGGCGTATCCCCTTAACAAATTCTTTCAGTATTCTTCAAAAATATCATTTCTAAAAGTACAATTCACAGTTAACGCTCACATCATGTTGTAAAGCACACTTCGCGTTGTGACGCCATAGAGAGCGCATCGATCTATTGTAGTTCTCTCTTTCGGATATTCATTATCGCGTAATTTGATCTTTAAAAGTCAAGTAAATTGATTAATATCTTGATTGAATTATAAACTATATAAAAAAGTGCATTTTTTTAATAAAATACAGTGTTTATTTTAATATAAAAAGAAAAAAAACGGTTTTTAAAAAGTACTGTGGCGGGCAGCAACAGACAAATGGTGTCATGACGCAGTTTTGTAAAATGTTTCATAAAAATAAAAAATGAGCAACAATGCGGACAAAGATAAAAAAGAAAATAATTCGAGTGAGAATCTAAGAAAAAGAAAACAATTGGAAAGTCCCTATTATACGGACAGTGATAATTCATTTTCAAATACACCCGGTGTGTCGTCGAACGAGAAGAATGAGTCCCTATCGCAATTGCTAATAAATTTCTCTCCAGCTGAAAAGAGAGAAATTAAAGAGCGTTTAAGATGTGCAAGTTTCACTCCCAATAGACAAATCAAACATCAACCGAAAAAATTAAAAAACAAAGATAAAGAGTTGGAATTCCTTGAAAGGGACAATAAAGAGGTTAAGTTGCAATTAGCGACACCTGGTGACAATAAAGAAAAGATGCAGGTAGACAAATCGAACGTAGGTAAAGTCGAGAGCAAACTTACCACACCAAATCAAAACAATGAAGCCAAACACTCGAGAAATAAAAATAAAAAGCAGAGCATGAGTCCACAAAAAGCTGTTCACGAAGAAATGGATCAAGACGAGCATAAAAGCGATGAGTGCAATCAGGAAACTATATCATCTAAATTTGCGGGACGAAATAAATTTGAGGTTCTAAGTACGCTTCAACAACAAGAAAAACATGATGACGACAATTCGAAGGAAATGCAGAGCGAGATTACAGATGACTTCACACAAGGTTCAACTCCGAGCAAGAATAAAACACAGACAGACAGCAAGCAGCGCAGAAAAACAATTGCAGCGAGAAACAAGTTTACTTCGAAACTTCCTCCAATCAACATTTATAATGGTAACACTAAAAATATAATAGCGTGGTTAAACGAAAAAATTGATAAAAATAACTTTGTATTACATAATTTTTCTGCGGTTAAAAGTGTATTAAAAGTACGTAATTTAGAAACTTTTGATCTTGCGTTAGAAATATTAAAACTAAATAAAGTAGATTTCTTTACTAGAACTCCTAAAGAAAGAAAAATTCACTCGTTTTTATTAAAAGGGATTGTAGGCGATTTCGACGAAAAAGATATCGAGCAAGAATTAACAAATTTAAATTTAGACAGCGTTATAATCAATAAAATACAAAAAATAAATACAAAAACATTTTTTAAAGCCAAAAGGGGCGGAGATGCTTTTTTAGTGCAATTGCCAGGAACTTCAAAAGTTTCAAATTTGTTAAAAGTAGACCGTCTAGCCAGTCAAGTCATTCGATGGGACAGGGTTTCACGAAAAGAGGGGGTACAATGTAAAAATTGCCAAAGAATAGGGCATGTTTCAAAGTATTGCAATAGGCAATACCGATGTGTGAAGTGTTCAGAGAAGCACGAGCCGGGAAATTGTAAGATGAATGAGAAGGACGAAGGGGAAATTCGCGATTTTACAAAACTTTTTTGTGTTCATTGCAGGAGTTACGGTCATCCTGCCTCGTATAGAGGGTGCCCAAAATTAAAAGAGACACAAGATAAAATTAAAGAGCGCATTCATAATAACAAATTACAAAGACAAGATAAATTTGCGAGAATTGCAAATTACGTAAATCCGACACTCTCTTACGCGAAAATTGTCCATAGCAATAATAAAGAAGAGTCAGCAAGTGAGACTGTCAATGACAATATAAGTGATCAAACCGCGTTTTTGCAAAATAAAATAGAATCAATTCTAGACACGTTTAAGACAAATTTTATGACTTTCATTACAGGAGAGCTAGTAGAAATAAAGAGAGCAGTACAGCAAAATGCGGAGAATATCCAAATACTATTTAATTCTAAAAAAATACAAAATGGACCTTACGCCAAATAATAAGTTATATAATCGTAATATAGTAAAGAAATAAGTCTAGTCAACTTTCTTTTGAAAAAATTAAAATTATTGCTATTAACGTAAATTCAATAATTACAAATCAAAAAAGATACAATATTATGCAATTAACTAATAAACATAATCCAGAGTTAGTATTATTAAGTGAAACAAAGCTTAGTAATAGACATATACTGCAATTCGAAAAATACACAGTTTTAAGAAATGATAGATCAGCAATCAATAAGGGAGGTGGGGGCACCGCAATTCTAATAAAAAAGGGAATAAAACATCACAAAATCGAATTAAAGTCAAAAAATAAATTAAAATCGTTAGAAGTAACAATAGTAAAATTACCGCTTCCCAATAAACAAAACCTTTTTATAATCAGTGCTTATGCTGCAAGCAACACAAAGGAAAATTTTATAAGAGATCTAGATACGTTATTTAGCGAATTGAGACTGTATGAGAACGAAAACTGGTATATCCTGGCCGGGGATCTTAACGCTAATCATCAGGATTGGGGTGGTACTTCAGTTAATCAGAGAGGTGTCTTTTTTAGAAATTGGTTAAAAAATAACGACATAAAACACAGAATTAAACTTATCGGTCCCTGTGAACCTACTTATCCAGCTGGTAACTCATATCTAGATATTAGTCTTTTGGATCACAGAATAACAGTAAATAATCTTGTAAATAATAAATTAAAAGTAATAACATACGATAGCGATCACAATGCCATAGAATTATCAGTCTCACTTACAGGTATGGAAGACCTTCCTATAGAAATAGACCAGACATCACACAGATATAATTTTAATAAGGGTAATTGGGAAGACTTTGAAACATTCTTTGATTCACATAAAAGCGAGGTCCCTAGTAATGTTAACTTAAATAATAACGAAATCGATGATCACCTTTTAAAACTAAATAACCTAATTCATGAAGCAATAGAGGTCTCAGTTCCTAAAATTAA
Source organism: Leptopilina heterotoma (assembly GCF_015476425.1). Lineage (NCBI taxonomy): Eukaryota > Metazoa > Arthropoda > Insecta > Hymenoptera > Figitidae > Leptopilina > Leptopilina heterotoma. The sequence continues at coordinate 32,249 of NW_025111081.1, read as the reverse complement.
AAGTTTTGATTCGATAGGAAAGTATATAAATCATAAGATTAAGAAATTGCAAAGTAGAAAAAGTTTTCTTCTATCGAAAATTAATAGACTCAAAAAACAAAAGGCTGATAAAGAAGAAATCAGAATGTTTGAGTATTTATTGCATGAGGTAAAGGAAAGCTTAAAAAATGAATTCTCAAAGTCTATAAATAATTACTGGCATGGAAGAATATCTTCCATTTCACTTAAAGATAGCAAAAATATGTTTCCTGAAATAAATAAAGTTTTCAAATCAAAAAGTCAAACTGAAATGCCCTCATTAAAAGTCCCAGCAAATAAAAAAGAATTGTTAGATTCGGTAGAAATTGACACTAATAATATAGGAAAAGATGAAAATGATAACTTTATAATATCTGAACCCGATGATAAAACAAAAATAATTGGTGCACATTTTGCCTCAGTTTACGTCCAAAATGAAAACTTAGGTCGACCAGAATTAACAAATATTATTAACAAAAAATTAGAACCATTCGAAAACGATCTACTAAATGATTTGAAAAACGGTAAAACTTTAATAGAATTTAATAATAATAACAGGGCAACAAATCCTAAATTCCAAGAAGACGAAAAATATTTTTGCACTTGTGAAAAAATAATTAAACTATTTCGAAAATTAAATACAAAGAAATCGGCGGGGGATGATGGAATCCCAAATGTAGTCTTAAGAAATTTACCGGTTAGCATAATTAAGGATTATACGATATTGTTCAACAACATGATTAATAACAACTACTTTCCAGACTATTGGAAGATAGCGAAAGTTGTCCCAATAAGAAAGAAAGAAAAAGAAGGTTGTTATCTAGGTAGCTATAGACCAGTTAGCCTTTTATCAAATATAGGTAAACTATTTGAAAGATTTATAAACGAAAATATTATTAGGCATTGTGCAAAAAACGAAATATTACCAGAAGAACAATTCGGCTTCCGTGCCCATCATTCCACTTTACATGCGGTCAACAAATTAGTGTCTGACGTCTGTTGGGATCTAAATCAAAATAAATTCGTAGGCTCATGCTTAATTGATTTAGAAAAAGCATTCGACTCAGTCTGGCTGGACGGTCTATTTTATAAATTGCTTAAAAAGGGATTTCCCATATTTTTGGTGAGATTTTTATGGACAATGTTACATAATAAGAAATTCTTTGTGAGTGATAATAAGTCTAAATCAAAAAAGATATTTAACATTAAAAACGGGCTGCAGCAAGGGGCAGTAACATCAGCAATATTGTTTATTATTTACATGTATGACCTCTTAAAGCTGTACGGTATAAATACAAAACCTAACATTAAGGGAATAGCATTCGCTGATGACCTCATTATCACAGTGTCTGGAAAGAAAGTAGCTAGTATTCAGGACGAACTACAGGGTATATTCGAAAATGTTCTTTACTATTGTCATACTTGGAAACTAAAAGTGAACATTGATAAATGCGAAACAATATTGTTCCGACCTAAAGGAATAAACAAACCAAATACCGGAATATGGAGAGAATTTCACATTAAAGAAAATAAAGACTCGGAAGTTAGACTGAAACACTGTACTTGCGTGCGTTACTTAGGTGTATATCTTCAAGATACGTTACAATTTAATAAACATATTGAAAAACAAATTAATAAAGCAAAAAAAGCTTTCTATGCTTGTAGCGCTCTGTTTCATTCAAAACATCTTGATTATAAAGTGAAAGTAGTGTGTTATTTATTGTTAATTCGACCCATACTAACGTATGGAGCACAAACTTGGTACAACATTAGTCCTACTACTATGGAAGATCTCCGGAAGTTCGAACGCGTTTGTTTGCGCGTATGTCTTAATTTATACAATACCCCAGAATCGAATTATAAGAAAACATATGCAAACCAAATATTGTACGATAAAGCGAATATCAGTAGAATCGATGTATTTATACTTAAAATCGTTCGAGATCACATAGTAAACTCCGCAAATAATAATGTAAATAGTTTAATATATGGACCTTATTTTCCAAACTCATTGTATTTTGAAAAAACACTACACAGTGGATTTATACCACCAGAAGCGTTCACATACCTCGACCAATTAGGGTTAATTCAAGATAGAAATAATGTGCCTGTCATTTATCACATTAAACGTAACAAACTTAATAGAAAAATCGAATACACGCTTGAGCAAATAGAAAATCAAGATGTAAATTTAAAATATTCAACCAGCTTACCTAAAAGGGACAAAAAAGGTTCCTATAGGAATAAAGCAGATAAATATTGGTGGCTTGTTTAATTACAAAACTCATTAAATATATTATAATTGCATCGAATAAAATTTCGACCAGCTAATTTTTTCCCTTTTTTTTATAACTTAACAAAGATTTATGTTGAGACTAGTTTTTATAAAGAATTTTTATAGTCCATGTAAAATGTAAAAATGGTACAATTTCGTCGTACCCAGAAAACTAACACAAAAAGCAAAAATTAAGAAAATAAATCAAAGCTCTCTTTTGTCATATCTGCGAGAATCCGCGAAGGGATCACACAGTTTAAGAGAAATTATAGTTTAAGTTATGTCTTTTTTCCAATGTTTTTTATAAGACTAAAATCTGTAAATAATGTACATATATTTCTTGTTAAATAAATATTGGTTTACAAACAAACAAACAAAAATGTTGTAAAGCACTGGTTCTCGTCTGATCACCAAAGTTAAGCGACATTGAGCGCGGTTAGTACTTGGATGGGTGACCGCTTGGGAATACCGCGTAGTGTTGACTTCTTTTTTAATTAAAATTTATCCAATTAAATTTTATCTGACTAGTTTATTGTAATTCGTTTATGTACACGGAGAGAAATCTGTTGCTATTATTGCTTGCAGAATCTTTACAAATTTTATTAGTCACTGCTGAATAGAATTTTAGCTTGAGGTTATAATAATTTATATACGAAATCATCTATTTAATGTAATGGAGAGTTCGATGCAATAAAATCAAAAAGCAGCTGCTAATTTTGCACGAAATCTTTATTATAAATATAAAGAGAACGTGCTATAAAAGTATTAGATTCTTCTTATAAGAATCGCTCGAACTCCGACTGATTTTCAGGCGGACTTTATACAACACAATCTTACTTGCGTGTACGCACATATAACTCACACACACATATATATTTCTCTGGATGGTTTCGAGGAACGGAACGCGTACAAAGCGGTGACGTTTGCAATAACATAACCTAACAATTTTCACATGTTACTTATATATTCAAACACGAATAAAAATGCAATAATTTTTAAATAATATACTTACTATTAAATAAATATTATCTTTTTAACAGCAACAAGTATTAAATACTACATATAATATATAATAATGTTTTACAGGACAGAGAAATATCAAATATAGAGAGAGAGAAATATATGTGTGTGAGTTATATGTGCGTATATACACAGGTAAGATTGTGTTGTATAAAGTCCGCCTGAAAATCAGTCGGAGTTCGAGCGATTCTTATAAGAAGAATCTAATACTTTTATAGCACGTTCTCTTTGTATTTATAATAAAGATTTCGTGCAAAATTAGCTACTATCTCTTATGCTTATTGCATTGAAAGTATTTTTACAATAAGTATATGAATCGATGCTAAAAATATACACGGAAAAAAATTAATCTCTAAATTAGTGATTAAATCTGAGATTTAGGCATAAACTATCACTGGAATCGGACGTAAGATGTAAGCAGATCACTAAAACTGAAATTTGGTATTATATCTAATCCGAATATTAGTATTGTGAAGAACACGTATTTCTTATGCCTAAAAATGATATTAGGAATCTCAATAAATTTTATGACATGGAACATATGTTCTAAACTATCAACTTACTTGAATAAATTCAAATCTAATATATTATTTGAATAAACAATATTAAACATTTTAGTCGTATATTTATATAATTCGTATTTTTTGTAATAACTCGATGTAATAAGAATTTATAATTTATCACAATTTAGAGTGAGAATTATTCACAAAATATTTATATTGTTTTCCCTGTATGAACTATACATTGACAAGTATAAAAAAGTAGTTGGATATTTTTAAAACACAATACGAATTTTATATTTTTATTTCATTTTTTTGTTTTAACGGCGTTGGAAGGTCTGTAAAATTTGTAGGTTACAATTATCGCCCGACAAAATACGGCACTGACTGATTTAAATGACGTGAAATAGGTAAATAAACATTTTTCAACCACTTTTTCTCTAAACACGGACACTTTTTACAAAATAGGCCAACATACAACGGGTAAGAATCTTCTTAATAACTTAAATTCAAAAGATTGTTTAAATTCATGCAGAAACGCGGTTGTAAAATGTAAAATTGGAAAGTGATGTAAAGCTAAGAATATAACAGCTGGACCATTGTGCTCTCTGCATGCTTCTGCCCTCTTCTGGCGACTGGCAGTAAACCGCTTCTTGTTGTCTGTCATTACATTACTTTCCACTCATTTCCAATTTTACATTTTACAACCGCTTGACAACCGCGTTTCTGCATGAATTTAAACAATCTTTTGAATTTAGGTTATTAAGAAGATTCTTACCCGTTGTATGTTGGCCTATTTTGTAAAAAGTGTCTGTGTTTAGAGAAAAAGTGGTTGAAAAATGTTTATTTACCTATTTCACGTCATTTAAATCAGTCAGTGTGCCGTATTATGTCGGGCGATAATTGTAACCTTAAAATTTCACAGACCTTTCAACGCCGATAAGTCTAATAAATAAAAATAAATGTTCCACATGATGACGCGAAAAACATTCATAAAATACGGAAAATGAAAACGGTTAATTGTATGTAATTCATATAAAAAAAGTTGTGAAATTAACAAATCTCTAAATCAGAGATGTGAATTTATGGCGTTTTCTGGTATAAAGTTTGACAGAATCAAACACAACTTATCACAGTAATTGTGACTATAATGTTTAATTTAGATACACTTATATTTCATTGGACTTGAAATTAATATTATTTCAAGTTTAGAGATTAATTTTTTTCCGTGTAAGAGAAACGTTAAGCAATTTAAGTAATGTGCTCTTTCGAGTAATATTAGCAGCAGATTTCTCTCCGTGTACTTCCGTTGTTTTAATATAGTATTTTTTTTAAACATTAGTGTCTTATATTTATTTTCTTATTGTTTAATATATCAAATTAGCATTTATTTGTTAGCCAAAACTAAGATCTCAATCGACGTAAAAATGCGTTTAACTGTTAGTAGATATGTATCCATAAATAAACTGTTTCTATATTTAATATAAAAAAATGTCTACAACTGGATACTATTAAATTCTCAATTTCTACATGCAACTTTACGAAAGTTAGTCTACTATAAGACAAATATCTAAATTCTTTAGTCAAAAGAATATTTCTATACAAGCAAATTAATTATCATTTACTATGTTTTTCAAAAATGTTTGACCCTGGAGAAAAATTGATATTACTCAGTAGAAAAAAATCTCTATAAAACAAGACAAAATGCACGAAATAGATTATTTTATTCTTCATATAATTTCCATTCAATTACAAATTGTTTTTTAAAAAATTTTAAACAATTGTCTACATACATATTTATTATGCAATTTTGGCTTGTAGTTGTGCTAGAAACTTCAAACAAAATTTAAAATTTTTTAAATAAATTTTTTATTCTAAATTTAATAAAAGAATTATTGTACAAGTGTAAATTTCTTTTATATTAACAATTCTTTTTTTCAGAATTTTTTTTTCCTTTGCATACAAAGAGGGCAATAAGTTTCAATAACACCCTTGAACTTCTGGAAGGATTGCTATCCAGCGTAGCCTTTTTTTGCATGGCACCTGAAAATAGGAAAAATGACATAGCCATAAACGAGACAGTACTACCTGAGTTTTCGGAGTGTATCAATTACTTTTCCTATTGAGTGACTTTTAAAAAAAATTTTAAAAAAGAATTGTTAATATAAAAGAAATTTACACTTGTACAATAATTCTTTTATTAAATTTAGAATAAAAAATTTTAAATTTTGTTTGAAGTTTCTATCACAATTACAAGCCAAAATTGTACTTCTCGTTAAAAATAAATATGTAAACAATTGTTTAAAATTCTTTAAAAAACAATTTGTAAATATGTTGAAAGTAGATATTAAGGAATGTTGATGAATTTTTTCAGATTTCTATCTTTGTAAAAAAAATTTTTTATTCATATGTTATGAATGGAAATTATATGAAGAATAAAATGATCGATTTCGTGCATTTTGTCTTGTTTTATAGAGATTTTTTTCTACTGTGTAATATCAATTTTTCTCCAGGGTCAAACATTTTTGAAACACATAGTAGAACCAAACAACTCTTTCGTAAAAATATTTGTTGGCCCTGAAAAGGGCCGATTGTTTTGTTGAGGGTGGACAAGAATTTACTTTGAGCTGGTGTACTTGGTGACAGCCTTGGTGCCTTCAGAGACGGCGTGCTTGGCGAGTTCACCAGGAAGGAGAAGCCTGACGGCAGTTTGGATCTCCCGGGAGGTGATGGTGGACCTCTTGTTGTAGTGGGCCAAGCGGGAAGATTCGGCAGCGATGCGCTCGAAGATGTCGTTCACGAACGAATTCATGATGCTCATGGCCTTGCTGGAGACTCCAGTGTCGGGGTGCACTTGCTTCAATACTTTGTAGATGTAGATGGCATAGCTCTCCTTCCTCTTGCGCTTCTTCTTCTTGTCGGTCTTGGTAATATTCTTTTGAGCCTTGCCGGCTTTCTTCACGGCTTTACCACTTGCTTTAGGAGGCATCTTTGTTTTCAAAGAAAGAACGTCTGAACTCGAAGAGAACACAGAGCGAATTGACGTTAAGCAGCGGAAACTGCCCTATTTACGTTCTCTTACAGTCGTGCTCCTACATTTTGATTGGTGCGGGGACTCACTGCAACCATCTGCCACTCACGACAAAGAGAGGGGAGCGCAGTTGTGGGCGTGACCTGTGGAGAGAGTGTAAATAGGCGGATTTCAGGCGCAAAATATCATTCGCTTCGAATTCTTCGTTGTGCTTACTTCGTTAACCTAAAACTAAATCGAAAATGTCAGGACGTGGCAAAGGTGGCAAAACCAAGGGAAAGTCAAAGACCCGCTCCAACCGGGCTGGACTTCAGTTCCCAGTCGGTCGTATCCATCGGCTTTTGCGCAAAGGAAACTACGCCGAGCGTGTTGGTGCACACGGAAAAAATTATTTCAGTATTTTTTACGAAACTAATTTAGGACTAGCGGATATTTTAGATTCCTTGACGAAGTTTTTCATAAACTCAGAAACTTTCACTACTTTAGGCAGAACAATTTTGGAGAAACTGTAAGCAGTGTTGTAATTTCTAAAATAAACTTGAATGTAGAAATGTTTCGTATTTTCTGAGGAATATTGTATGAGAAAATGGTGAAAATGTCTCGTACAATCTAAATAACACGTGGTTTGAGTCTTCACTTCGCTGTCTGCCGTGAATTCTCGAACAGAGTTTCGCAAAATTCTACACAGGGTGTACTGAAAGTCCCGTTTCTGGTTACTACCTCGTGTTTTTAATACACCCTGTATAGTTACTTGCCATGCGCGTCACTTGTTTACGCAAATTTAGGTTAGAGCAATTACAAGTATTTTTTCCAGTGTTGTGTTTCAAACGTGATCATCCTGTCGATCCTGTCCATCGTTTTTCACTATTTGTGAACAATAAATATTGTAAGTATAGTTTTCTATCTAAATTAATTACAAATTAAAACTATGAAAGTTATTTTTATGTGTGGATTCGGTGGTAAAAACCGTAAAAAATAAATATTCATATTCGTTGAAATTTGAGGTTATGTTTTTCAATTTTCACCGGTTTTTTGTTTACATATATTTATTAATTATTCAGGGTGGCCACATGTTAGTGAAGTCAGGGAAATGTCAGTAAAGTCAGGGAAAAGTCAGAAAAAAAATATTTTTGTCAGGAAAATTTAGAAAAATAAGATTTATTTCGACTTATTTTCAAAAATTGTGACTTTTTCGACATTCCTTCTAAATATTGCAAGAAAATATATTTTTTAGTATTAAATGTAATTTATTTCGATTTTTGTAATGCGGAAAATAACTATAAACAAATCTTTCAGAAATTATTTTTGAATCATCTTTCTATTTAAATTTTTGAATATACAGTTAAAAAAATTTTCAGCAATTAAAATTTTGTAAAATTTAATTAAAAATAATTAATTCTTTTCCAATATTTTGTTAGAATTTATAAAAATCAACTTTTGAAGAATTTTAATTAAAAATTTTCAAAATAATTGAATTAACAAAAATTTTAATTACATATTTTCAATTACATATTTCTGAAAATTCAAATACATACAAAAAATAACATTTTAAAAATAAATATTCAAAATATTTTATTAAAATTCATTAAAAAATTAATTAGTTTTTTAAAATAATACAAAAACTGTTTTAAGAAATTCAATTGTTTTCAAAAAATTACATTAAAAGGTTTTTAAGAATTACTTAATTTTTCGAGTTTTTTATCCTAATTTTTTAAGAAATAATTATCTTCGAATAAAGCAAATAAAAATTATTTTTATTGTTTGAAAATGAAAAATGTAAAAAGTGGACAGTTCAATTATTGTAAAAAATTAAATTTTCGTATTCTCTAATCTTTCAAATCTTCCTTTACAAAAATTTTGTTAAGGAAAATAATTTTAATGTCAGTAAATTGTCAGGAAAATTGATAAACTAAATGTGACCACCCTGTTATTATTAATATGTTTTTTTAACTATTGGTAAAACAACAAATTGCATAAACCTAAAAGTATTTAAATTACAATCTTAACAATTTTTAAAAATGTTTGTGTAAATTCTAAGGTATGAGTTTCCAAGGTATCAAAGGTTCCGCGCATATAGGTAAATCATGTCAGACTTTGATGAGGTAAGCTAGTCTCAAAAATCGATGTCAGGTACCCCATATTAAATAATGTTAATTTTATTCATTTTTTAAATTAATAATTAAACAATAGTAAAAAAAATACTGTTTGCAGGGTTTAGATTTGATTTCGCAGCACAACGTACCTCAACCAGTAGTTCTATCTGACAAGGAAATTCAAAAGGAAATAGACACTAGGAACTCGATTTATACGAATTTGTCAGCAATAAATCAAAATACGCAGTTAGAAGAGACTGTTTCGAAAGAAACCCGTGAACAATCCGAAGAGGTTCATAAGAATAATAAAATTAACTGGGAAACGAATCCGCACTATTTGGTAAGTTCATTAATGTTTTTAAAAACAGTAAATTATTTCTTAAATTATGTATTATATGATAAATTTAAAGTAAATTATTAATTTTTAGCGATTAAAAAAATTTATCGGATGCGGCGAAACATTGAAGTTAGTTGCTCACGCTTACAACGAACAAGGGGGATATTTAACAGAAAAGAGTAGAAAGATATTGGTGCATAAATTTGTCGATCTGAAGAAGAAAGAACTTCTTCAAGAATTTAAAGAAGCGCCGTTGGATGACTGGAAGTAAGTTTTATTGTAACAATTTAACTACTATAATAAAAATTATATTTTTTTATTCTCGTATAAAAATTATATTTATTACATTACGTACTTATTTCATTTAGCATCGATGCCTCCGAATTAATAAATTTTTCGACTACCATTGAAAAAGTTTTTCAAAGCGAAAATGCGGCCACTTATTTCACCCCATTTACAATCGAAAACGGAGTCCGATTTCCGTCAGCGGGAAAAGTAAAATATCACTTCGATTATATTAAAGGTGAATTAAGAAAACAGGGAATTATAAAACCCCATTCCAAGAAAATCGATAAAAATCCTTCAGAAGGTAGACTTTGTGTTTTCGAAGGTAATACTTTTTCATTTGTATAAAAAAATGTTATTATTTTCTAGTTAAGAGATATATAATAGAAATATTTATTTTTTAGAAACAATTGATAATAAGATCAAATACCTAGAAGCTCACTCGGACAATGTGGATGAAATAAAACAATTTTGGTGTGAAACGCATGAGGCTCGAATGCAAATTTTAACACTGGAGGAAATAAGCGTTCATGATTATTGTAATAAATTTAAAGGTTTGAAAGAGCAATTAGGTTTTCAATTAGTAAGTATAAAAATAATATAAAATAGTATAGTAGTTAAAATTGATTTTTAACTTGACTAATATAAAATAATTTTTTAAACTTTTTTACAGATACAATTAGATTTTCAAATACTATACCCAGAAAAAGTAAATAACCTTATGTTAAACTGGGTTTTGGTTAAAAATCATTTGATAAAAATTTTAAAAACAATCAAATTACAACCGGAGGATAAAACCTTGTTAAGTTTGATATCAACATTACCACAAGGTAATGGGACATCTCTAAAATATTACATTATTACTTTTAATTTCAAATTTACTTTACTTGTATATATATCATTCTTTTAGAGCATCAAGATGCTGTATTGGTTCATCTTCTGATTTACATAGTTCCGACGGCTGAAATAAAAAAACCACAAAAGCGAAAAAGGACAACTACTACTGAAAACCAGGTTCCGGAAGATACTCAAGTGAAAAAATCTTTAAATGATAAGCGAGAATCCTACATGCTGGTCATACCTGTAAATATACTTTATATATTTATACAATATATTATTATAATCTGAGAATTGTTTTATAAAATAAAAAATCGTTTCACAGGTTTCTAATGAAGAAGACGCAACACTCGACAGATTGAAGGTGACTCTTTTATCAAAGAAGCTAACGTTGCAACCAATATTTGTCGTTGTTGGATCGTTACTTAACGTACAAAAAGTATATGCAGTTATTGATGACACATGGTTCGAGTGTACCTCTGTTTTACAATCAGTCGATTTTACGTTTAAAGCTTTTTATTCGTTGAAATGTGCCTACCCAGTTGAAACATATAATGTTTGGAACTTCATTCAACGAGCTTTTTTTGAGATTAGACCAACTGGAGAAAAAGTGTCTATAAAAACGAGAACTCTCGAAAAGCAAATAGACAATCTTCTTAAAGAACTTAAAACGACATAATTGCTGTCTTTTTAAAAGAATTCTTTTTAATTACAAATTTAAATTTTTAAAAACTTTTTTCACGATGTTTAAATGTTTCGCGTGTGATTGTTCATTTGACAATAACAAGACTTTAGTGCTTCATGTAGAGTTAGCGCATAGGTATTACGATACGTTTCAATGTACAGAATCTGCTTGTCAAAAGAAGTATGAAAATTTTTGTTCGTATAAAAAACATCGTAATTTAAAACATGGCGTTGAATTACTCCCTCATCAAATATGGGAAAAAAAAAATTTTAATGCCGATTTCAGTTTACCGTCTGTTATTGAAGACGCAACAGCAGATGAAGAATTATATACTGAAAGTTCGGACAGTTCAAGTGATGAATCTGATTATTTTGTCGAGGATGAAATTGAAGATATCTTTTCCTCTGATGTATCAGAAAATTATGAAACTGACTTCAAGACCAAAACAACGTTGTTTGCCGCTAAACTGTATAAATTAACTAGTGTATCGAGAAAGTATGTTAATGAAATTATAAATGATGTCTCCGACTTATTTGAAAGTTACACGAATTCCGTTAAAAATGAATTTAACAACAAGGCAGCAAGTTTTTCAAAAAATTCCTTTACTCTTTCTGAAATCAGTGAGGTTTTAGATGAATTCTCAAATCCTTTCCATAATATTAAAACAGAAGCTAAGCGATTAAAATTGTTTGAGAAAAATGGGACTTTTATACCACCTCAAAATTATAAACTTGGTGAGGCCAAAGTTATTGTCGAAAAAAATGGAGAAAAAGTATCTTCCATTAAAGAGATTTGCGCACAATTTATACCCATCAGAAAAGTATTGAAACTGTTTTTTGAATTGCCAGATATTCTGAAAAATACTTTACAGTACATGGAAAATGTTAAAGAAAATAAATTCGTAATTCAAAACATTATTCAAGGATCTTTGTATCAGGAGAAAGTTAAATCCTTTAAAGATAAGATTGTTTTACCTTTAATACTAGCGTTCGACGACTATGAAACCAACAACCCGTTAGGCAGTCATAAAGGTGTCAACAAATGTGGTGCAACATACTTAAGTTGCCCTGCTCTTCCTCCCGATTTGCAATCTAAACTAGAAAATATCTTTCTCTTTTTGCTGTTTAATACAAAACATCGTGTACAATACCAAAATAGAATTATTTTCACGAAAGCTATGGAAGAACTAGAATTCCTTCTACATGAGGGCATACCAATAAAAGTTGACAATGTTACGAAACAAGTACACTTTAGCTTAATTTTGATTTACGGAGATAATCTTGGAATTAAATCAATTTTAGGATATGCTGAAAGTTTCCAAGCTACCTACTTTTGTTGGCATTGTTTAACCGAACGAAAAAATATACAATTTGTGTTTAATGAACGAGATTGTAAACTTCGAAATCGCGAAAATTATAATGAGCTTTTGGCAAAAAATAATGTTTCGGTTTCAGGAATCAAAGAAGCCTGTGTTTTTGACGAGATGTCCAATTTTGATCATACGGAAAATTTATATGTGGATCCCTTACATGATGTTCCAGATGGTGTATTAAGATACGATGTAGCGCAGGCATTAGATTATTTCATATATAAAAAAAAATATTTCACACTGGACGATTTAAACCTTCGAATTGCTGGTTTCAATTACGGTGATAATTCAAAAACAAATAAGCCTATGCCTGTTTTGGAGCAACAAATTAAAAAAGGATGTCTCATTATGTCAGCCTCTGAGATGATGAACTTATTCCGAAATCTATTTCTCCTGATCGGACCATTCGTTCCGGAAGACGATCCTCACTGGCAATTACTTATCAAATTAAAAATAATAATAGAGATTATTTTCAGCAAAGTTATTAATTCTGAAACATATAAGTGGCTGGATACAGAAATAACGGAATATTTGACTGAACTTTCGAGATTGTATCCCGGTTGCTTAAAACCCAAACATCATTTTTTAATTCACTACCCACGAGTGATGAAAGCAGTTGGTCCTCTTGCATCTTTAAGCACAATTCGTTTTGAGGGAAAACATAGGGAGGGGAAAGTTGCCTCTCATGTCTCCATATGTAGAAAAAACGTCTGTCGAACTATAGCTGTGAAAAGTCAACTTATGCTAAACTATCGATTTTTGAACAAAAATGATACACATGCACCGTTTAGAAACGGTCCAATTCGATTCAAATCGTTTTCTGACCTGCCTGATGCAGAACACTTTTCGCATTTGCTCACACCACTTCAGAAGAACAATTTGTTCGTAACAAATTGGATAGAATGCAGTGGTCATAAATTAAAACCTGGTCATGTTGTTGTCTATTTTTCAGAAAATGAAACGATTTTTTATTTGGTTGACGTTATGTTAATAGTAGACGAGAAATTTGAAATAATAGCTAAACAGCTTCACGATTGCTATTTTATTGAACATTTACAAGCATTTAAAGTTTTCGATGAAAGTTGTTTCTCGTACTGCGTTCTTCCAAAAGATTATATTGATTTTAATACAATTGTAACTACGAAAAATAAAATAAGCGACGGTTTTAACTACATTGTAAAAACTTGGGTGTAATATAGAATTTAAAAAGAGAGTTAATTTTTAAATAATTTGTTAATGCACGTGCAAAATAACGATATTGATTTTAATATGAAAATAAACGACGATTTAAAATAAATTATAAAAAAATAAAATATAATTTATAGTTAAAAAGTGAATAAATGTTTTATAAGTTTTTCTAATAATTTATTTTACATAATTTATATGTTAATTATTTAAATTTAATTTAATAATAATAATAGTTTGTCAATTATATAAAATTATTTTTAAGCATCGAAATAAATATTTTCTTTAACAAAAAAATGCCTTTTAAAATTTACTTATATTTTAAATTTATTAGATATTCTACTTGGTATATTTATCTGATATATACGAAACATATCTCTGAATTAATTACTCAATTGTCGGTTCATTAAATAATATTTATTTAAATTTAAATTCAATAAATTATAAGTTATAAAATAATTTTAATGTAATTATTTAAATATATTATAACCTTATTATAATTAATTTTAATTACAAAATTTTATTTTAAAAAACTATAAAATATTTTGTATAACTTTTAAAGAAATCATTTTTTTTTTTTAATTAATATTAAGTATATTGACTTTTCTCACAAGCGCAGTTTAATCTGCTCTGTTAGTATATAAAGAAACTCAATTCTTTCATTTACAGTGCGAATTATATTGTATATGCGTTGCGTCAGAATTCGTTTATATGTATGCGTATTTCCGTTAAATTAGTGTTAGAATAAGATAAGCCAATCAAAGCGAACCACTGCGTTGTGGTTATGTAGTCGAATGTGTTGAACCAATCATCTATCTCCTATAGAGTAAGAGAAAAAATTGTCCAGGAGCTCCATTGGTGCTTTAACAAATTCTTTTTTCGTCTTTTTTATCGTGAACTTCTCTCCGTGCGCGCATGCGCTTCGGGCGACACATTTTACAAAACTCTTGAAGCAAAACACCCAACCGATCACTGCAGAACTTATATTGATAACATTTGTGAATTCCACAGAAGTTTTTTTCGAGCTTTTGTGAAACTCATTCTTCATATATTAATATTGATTCTGTTTTAACTTACACTAAACTCCTCTCCGTATCCGCTATTCCGAAATTAGTTATGTAAAATATACTGAATTATTTTTTTCCGTGCAGGTGCTCCAGTTTACCTAGCCGCAGTTATGGAATACTTGGCTGCCGAAGTCTTGGAGTTGGCCGGAAACGCAGCTCGTGACAACAAGAAGTCGAGAATCATCCCCCGTCATCTCCAACTCGCCATCAGGAACGACGAGGAATTAAATAAGCTCCTTTCTGGCGTCACCATCGCCCAGGGTGGTGTTCTCCCCAACATTCAAGCTGTTCTTTTGCCGAAGAAGACAGAAAAGAAAGCTTAAATTTTTCCACTCACCCTCACACAAAACAATCGGCCCTTTTCAGGGCCAACAAATATTTTTACGTTTGAATTCTTTGTTCTTTACATTTAATACTTCTCATATGAAAACTAATATTTTCATATGATATGAAATAAATGCAGTAAGTTTTATTTAGTTATGCAGTCTGACAATTTCATCTGCCTTCCTGACTCACAAAACAGTATGTTTCATGAATTGTTGGGTACACTTTAGAATTTCTCAAAATAACGTTTTCTCAAATTGCGGACAGTTTATCTCTGAATCTACTGAACCGATTTTAATAAATAATAACTCGTTTGTTTGTTAGCATATCCTGTGTGAGAATTTACCATAAAATGGTCGAAAAACTAAAAAAAAAAACATTTTTGCAGACTAGAAAAATACTGAAAAACATAGTGTATTTTGACAAAAATTATTGAAACATCTGCTATTTTTCATTAATGGTGGTAGATTTCTATGCAAGACACCTTCCTTTTTAAAAAGCAATTTGGATTTTTTGTTTCCGATTTGTCAATCTTGAGATAAACTGATGTCCGCAATTGGACAACCAACTTTTTGGAGTTTCGATCTGAATGCTGTCTACAGATTATGATATTAAATAAAAATTAAAAACAAACCATTATTTTAATTCTCCAAATATGTACTAATATAGGCAAAAAAGTTTTTTTAAATATTTATGATAAAAGACCTAAGAAATTTTTTTTTTAAATTTGGTCTTTTAAGAGCCTTCTAAAGTGTAGTAGTACCTTAATTTTTAACATGCTTTATTATATATTATTTATAAATCCTTTCCATTTTTGCTTCCTCTCAAAGAAAGCCTTATAGTGATGTAGAATTTCTTAGAATCAATTTTTACAAATTTTCAAGTGTAGTACATATATTTCGTCGAAAGGAACAAATGTATGTCACCGTTTCTTGTCGACAAATTTTCTCTTACACGTTTTGACGGATTTTGATAAAATTTTTAGCAATTTTTTAATTTTTGAGAAAAATTGATTTTTGTATTTTTTGAAATAACTTTTTTCTTTACTAAAATTTTCATTAATTCTTGTCAAAATTATATTTCTGGCATGGAAACGAATCTATTCATGATACACCCAGAGAAAAAAGGTATTTATTTTAAATAAAAGTGTATATTTAAAAAAAATTATTTGTTGCAAATAAATATTTTATTTAAAATAAATACACTAATATTTATTTGAAATAAATGTACTTATTAATCTAAAATAAAAAAATATATTTGCAATTTAGAATATAATATATTTGATTCTAGTGTTGCCGCGATACGAGACGAGGCGATAATTTTAACTGTCTCGTCTTGTCTCGTTATTATAGGGCAATTTATCGTCTCGTCTCGTGTTTCGAAAATATTACATATTATCGTCTCGTCTCGTCTCGAGTGTCGAGAATGCTACACATTATCGTCTCGTCTCGTCTCGAGCGTCGAGAATGCTACACATTCTAGTTTTCTCTCGTCTTTTTCAGCTTTCTTTATAGAAGTATAGTATTGTAAAAAATTTGACGTGTTAATTTTTTTTAATGTTAATATTTATCTTAGATATACATATATGTCTGTAAAATTTTGTTCGCACATTACGAAAAAATGACTTGACGATTTAGGTGAGACTTGGTAGTCTCTCAGGTATTAGTCTGGTTTAAAATTTTAGCTATATTGGAATAAAAAATGTTAAGCTGAATAATAGTTACAATTTATTTTCAAATAATCAAAAATGCAAATTTTTTTATTTTTTGCATTAAAAAAATGTTTTTGTCTCCAATAACTGATTACTTGTTTTGTTTATTATCAAATAAATTTTATTTGCTTCAAATTCTGAATTCATTGGTTCAAAAATAATTTATTTCAGTAAAATAAAAATTATTTCATTCAAGTTCAAGTGAATACTTTCTTATTTGATTTAAATCAAATAATTTTTAAAAAGATAAATATAAAAGTTGCTAACTTTTTTAGCTAAATATAGAACCCATTTTCACAATAATATTTAAAAATAAGCAAAGAAACTGAATTTATGATCCAAACCCAAATTTTTTTTTCACAATTTTTTTAAATTTATTTTTCCGTTAAATATTGCTCATTAAAAAAAACACTGAAAAATGAATTAAATTTCAACTTTTAGTTAAGAAAGAATTTATTTACTAAATATTATGTATAAAAAAATATAATTTATATAAAATATTTATAATTTCTTATATTTTGTTTAAAAAGACTATTAAATGCAACGTAAACAATAAAAGATTTTAGTATACATATATCTATCATATTTTATATATATATATATGTTAACCGTAACTATATATTTTCAGAATAAAACTTTGCAATTTAAAAAAAATTCTCATCGAGAATTCTCGTAATTCTCGTCGAGAATTCTCGTCTCTCGTGACACCTCTCTCGTCTTGTATCGTTTTAGCGATAATTAAAAAAATACTGTCTCGTCTCGTCTCGAGTCAAAGTTCTCTCGTCTCGTCTCGCCTCTCGCCATTATCGCGGCAACACTATTTGATTCAAATAAATGTTTGTGTGACTTATAAGTAGACGCCTGCGCATATTGCATTTTTATAGTAAAACACCCAGGTAGAAATTTCAACTCTATAATGACCAGTCACTGGGAAGTTTTTCTAGATTCTGGGCAGTAATTGACCAGAAAATCTGGCAAGTGATTGATTGGAAATGTAACGCGCTACTTGAGCAGTTACTGGTTAGATTATCTGGCCAGTGACTGGCAAGTAACTGTCCAGTAACTGGACAGTTTTCTGCTCAAAATCTAGAAGAAAATATAATTTTTCCCGGCTCTTTTTATTTTGTTTATAATTACATATTTATTTATATTTTTGTGATTATTCAAATATTTAAGACTTATGAACAATTACTCTACCAATAACACTTAAATCTAAGAATAAAAAATTCGCACGCATGGGGGATCGAACCCTTGACTCTGGAGACACAACGCATGTGCGTTACCACGCAGCTACGGAGACTAGATAGTAACTTATCATAACTAGAAGTTTAAGAACTGAAGTTCTATTCCGATTGTGACCAGAATTTCTGGCCAGTGACTTGTCAGAAGTAATGAATGATCAGAAATGATGACCAGATAAACTGTTTAGTCACTTGTCAGAGACTTGACGGCTTATCTTGTCAAAATTTAGGAAAAAGGTAAACTTTGGTAATAATGTGACAGTGAAACGATCATAATTTTTATATACACGGAAAAAAAAAGTTCGAGGATTATTCGGAAACTTCGTTCTTAACTCTTGGATACGGCGGGTAGTACACAGATAACTAAAGGTTGCCTCGTTGAAATATGTCATTTACTATTTCTCTACAAATTATAACTATTTCACCACTTCTCGGCAAACTGTTCTTGAAAAAGTCGGGAACTGTTCAAGAAAATCGAAAAGTTAGGCGAATGCAAGAAAAAATGGATTCTGCTTCCCCCCTCCCACTTCCCCTCCTTGACACGTCCGCACACACACACATTTATCCTTGAAGGTCACATACAATTTTTATTTTTTATTAAGTTTCTGAAATAGAAAAAACCATATTAGAGAAAAATCGACGGCGGCTGGAACAGAACTCGCGTACCCGAGAATAGAAGTCCGGCGTCTTATCCAGCTGAGCTAAACAGGCGAGTTAAATACCTCAGCATAAAGTAAATATATATAAGGCACGCAAGTCTTACTGACGGTGAGACTTGTTGAGACTGGTGCGCACAGTTTCTGCGCACCAAGATTCCTTGACGAGTTCCCGAAAATTTCAGAAACAGTTGCGGCCAGCGCCATGAACTTTACATGAGAAAGTAATGAAAAAGAGACTAATGGACTATTTATAGCTTTTTCTAATACAGTTCCCGAATTTCTTTCAAACATTCATTGATTACCATTGAATGTTCGTTGCTAGTTCAGAGCTGTTACCACGTATCCAAGAGTTAGGAAATAATTCCTGAAACATCTGGGAACTTTTTTTTTCCGTGTAAAGTTACTTTAGACTTTTCTGTTTTTGACCGTATGGAACATAAAAATTATTTTTAATATCTAATTATAAATGATTGACTAAGAGTGTATTTTTATGGGACTAGTGCTTTGTTTTTTTCCTTAGTAACTGGAAGTTTCTGAGTCCGCAGTTTCTTTTTTTAATAGTGTCAAGATTTTTTGGCTAGAGATTTGGAAAATCTAGAATAATTCCTTTAATAGGATTCGGCAAGTTTTTCTGATCAGTGGTGGACCAGTTTTTCTGGATAGAATCTTAAATAATTATTCAAATCAGTGACTGGCCAGTGTCTGGAAAGAAATTCTTATCACTGTAATGATCAGAATTTCTGGTCAGTGACTTGACAAAAGTACTGTTTGCAAAGAGGAATTGTTTTTATCCAGTGAAACTGGCCAGTCACTCATTCAGGACTGGCCAGATTGCCTTGGCAAGTAAAACTTGCTCTCGACTCTACAGCTACTGGAAGAAAACAAGTAATACTTGACAAATTTCTACCTGGGGCAATAAGATGTTTTGCTTTCAACAATTTAAAGCATATAAATGATTTATTCATAGTGAATAGTTATCAATAAATTTAATTAATTTAAGTACAGAATTTTTCTTTTTAAATGAATATTTTAATTAGTGAAAAATAACAGATTTGTAAGTGATTAAATTTATATTTTAGTGTCTTATTTGAGATTTTGTGAGAAAAATGTGACAGTGGACTTTTACATATGAAGTGAAAAAGTAAAGTAAAATGACTAAGAAGATGTGAGTGTATTTTAATTCTTATATAAAAAGAAACATTTTTTATAATAAATATTAAAAGGTTCATTAATGATTGTGATAGTTAAAATTATTTGAAGGTTATAAGTGAATTTTAATATTTCAGAATTGATACAGAATTTATTAAAATGAAAAATCCTTTTTATTTGCTGTAAATATACAATATATTTAAACGAAATATAAAATTTTTTTCATTCAAATATAAATTAATATTTAAATGAAATATATTAATTCAAATAAAAAATATTATTTGTGCTAAATAAAAGTTTAGTTGGTTCTGAGACAAATATCCTTTTTTATTTGTTTTAAATAAATTTTATTTAATTCAAATAAATTATTTCTCTGGGTGTAGGGCAAAATTCGCCCCAATTGACCAGGTCAAAAAATGAATTTTCTCTAAACTTTGCTAAAATTACAATTATCAGAAGTGTAAATATAAATTTTTTTTGAATTTGATGAAATATTTTTTGAGTTATGGAGTTTCTAAATTTTGATTTTTTTGAAAATGGGTCAGAATTTCTCAAACGGATAACTTTTTAAAAAAATTTTTTCAGTATGTTTGTTGAAATCTGCACGAAAAAATACCTAAGTATGACAATTTTCAGCTCTCTAGGTAAAAAACTGTAAGCTCCAGGGGGGGGGGGCATGCATTTTTTAAAAAATTTTCGAGTTTTTCGCTGAAAACACTACGAAGATCAATACCAAATATGTTTGCTATATTTTTCTTGTAATCCATTTTTGAAAATACATAGGCAATACCAATTTTCATCTTTTTAGGTAAAAAACTGTGAGCGCTAGGGGGGGGGGCATGCCTTTTTTGCGAAAAACGGCCAAAATTTGATTGATGTTTTCCGCGGAAAACTCTATGAAGATCAACTCCAATCACGTTCGCTATATATTTTTCGTGTAATCTACGCGTGAAAATACATACGTGTACCAATTTTTACCTCTCTAGATTAAAAATTGTGAGTGCTAGGGGGTGGGGGGTACATGGTAATTTTCCGTAACCGTTTTAATAAGGTTCCTACCGCGGGAACGTGTTACAGTTTCTACTAATACATTTAACAGAGTGTCTATATCAACCGCGAAGGAAAACTTAGAAATAGCCAGAAATTTTATTCGACCAGGAAGAATCGGAAATTTTCTTATCTAATTAAAAAAAGTTTTATTCTATTAATTAGTTTTTAAAAAATTGCTTTTTGCTTTAATTTCTATTGATGTAATATTTTTATTTGTCAAAATTTAAGACCTATTTTCAGCCTATACAATTAGTTCGAATTAGACTCTACATAACTCCAAAAGCTGGTGGAAAATTAGGATTGATTATTAATACATTAATTAAAATATTACAAACGCACAAAGTACTACAAATTGACAAATACTGCTCTGATGTAAATCTGAATTAGTTAAAAATAGTATTTGATAGAAAAAGTCGCATTTACTGATTCAAATAGTAATGTTTTCCTTATTAAATAGTTAATGGTAACTAATTATTAGTTTTTCCCAGTCAAATTAAATTCCCGATTGGTATAGTCAACTCTTCAAATATATTAGTAGTTAAACTAAAACCCGTCGAAGACGGGTACGACAGCTAGTTGAATTATAAGACACAAATTTTAATTACAATTATTAAGAAACACTATATTATTTAAAAAATTACTAAAATTCTTTTCCGAAATTTTTTTTTTTCGAAACGGTTTTTTGATCAGGGGAATGTAGACAATACAAAACAATTTTTCATTTTTTTCTAGGAGGCGCAGAACACAATTTGTTATTTATATTTTATAAACAAATTATTGTTATTAAAAGATTGAATGATTGAAAGATTGAGATTGAATGATTAAATGATTGAATGATTAAAAGATTAAATGATTGAACGTTTAAATGATTGAATGATTGGGATTGATAAATTGAAAGATTGAATGATTAAAAGATTGAGATTGATTGACTGAATGATTGAAAGGTTAAATGATTGAAAGATTGAAACATTCAACGATTAAATGAATAAAAGATTGAAAGATTAAATGATTGAATGATTAAATGATTGAATGATTAAATGATTGAATGATTGAATATTTGAATAATTAAATGATTGAATGATTCAAAGGTTGAATAATTGAAAGATTAAATAATTAAAAGATTAAACGATTGGAAGATTAAATGATTGAAAGTTTAAAAGATTAAATAATTAAAAGATTGAATGATTGGAAGATTGAAAGAATGAATGTTTGAATGCTTGAATGATTGTGATTGATAGACTGAAAGATTGAAAGGTTGAATGAATAGAAGATTGAAAACTTAAATGTTTGATAATGATTGAAAATGAAAGAAATTGATAAAAATCCAAATGAATTTAAAAAATGATGTTCGCCATTTTGAATTTTTTAAAATTAATTAAATTCACCGACTCCAAAAACCCTTATATACTAAATGTGACTTAAATTAGAAATAAATTTTCATAAATATAACTTGTTTTTAAATTGTTATACACTGAGAGACCTTTGGGACTGTAGCGGAACAACGTATGTGACAGCAGCTCCCCTATGGTTTTGGTGCGCTGCGGTAAAATCTTGGGCGCGTGACAGTCCCAAATGTTGGTGAGCAGCTCACCGAAGTAGTGGGAATGCCGCCTTTGGTTTGCAGCTGAACAACTTTGGGACTGTTACGCGCCCAAAATTTTACCGCAGCAACCCAAAAGTATAGTCCTGTAGCGTTCCTCCAAAATGGTCAGTAGCAGCCTATCAAAAGTCTGCTGCTGACCCAAAGGTCTCTCAGTGTATCATTTAAAAATAATAAATAATCATTTATTTATTACTTAATTTAGGATCATTGCAATCAATAGTGTGTTAATAATTATATAAAAACAATATCATGCGTTATTTATTTTATAAATTACATAAGAAATTGCATTTATTTTGCGCTAAGAATTTTACTACCCAACGGTCGTTAACAGGCAACGGGTTAACAGAAAAATAATTTTTAAAATCCAAACATATTTTTTTTACTAAATTTTCTTGAAAAATCTACGCCATATCATGTTTTATATTTTTTGAAGGATAGTTTTTTGTACAAAAAAATTATTTCAAATTGAAATTTTTGTGTATAACTTTGGCGACCTGCAATTTCTAAGAAAAAATTACACGTTAATGTCTGCAAGTAATTCCCATTCTGTAGAAAATAATCTTTAAAGTAAGCTTAAGATCATTAAAAGTGTTCATGTTTTTATAAGTTATTTAAATTTTTGTAAAACATTGACAATAATGATGTTTTAAAAACATCTGACACAGAAATAGAATTGTTAAATCTCAATACTCAATAATCTAATTCTTTTCACTTACATTACAATTCAACACTTCTTATTTTAAAAATTTCATATTTTGGATATTTTGAGCTTTGGAAATTTTGTATTGTAGAAAAATAATTTTTAGATTATGTATGGATTAAAAAATTCAAATTTGGAGTTCTGAATGTTATTAGCATGCTTTATAGTGATAGAACACTACTGCGCATACGTAACATTGTCCGAACACTACTGCGCATGCGTTATAGTGATAGAACACTACTGCGTATGCGTTATAGTGATAGAACACTACTACGCATGCGTAATATTGCCAGAACACTACTGCGCATGGCTGACATTGTCAGAACATTACTGCGCATGCGTAACATTGTCCGAACACTGCTGTGCATGCCTGGCATTGATAGAATACTACTGCGCATGTGTAACATTGATAGGACACTACTGCGCATGCCCGACATTCACAGAACATTACTGCGCATGCGTACTATTGATAGAATACTACTGCGCACGCCTGACATTGTCCTAACATTACTGCGCATGCGTAACATGGTCCGAACACTACTGCGCATGCCTGACATTCACAGAACACTACTGCGCATGCGTAACATTGTCCGAACACTACTGCGCATGCGTAATATTGATAGAACACTACTGCGCATGCGTATATGTATGTACAATGAGTATGTATACATACGATACGATGAATAAATGATAAAAGCCGAACGACCAAACGATGAAGTACGGAATTACACGAGCGACAAACGACGAAACGACAGCGAACCCGAATAAAATTTAATGTCGTTTCTATATAGGGCCTATGTCAGCCAGCCTACCTGGCGACATAGGCCTGCGACTCAAATCCTACATTCTGCCTACGTAAGAATGTAACGCTGTTCGACATCTATTCTACATAGGCTCGATTTTGTAGAATCTACATAGGATTCATACTGTAGATTATACATAGGCCAAACGATGTATTACCTACATAAGAATGTAACGCTCATCTACATCTGTTCTATGTATGGCTGACTCCGTTTACACCTTAAATTCAGCCTCAAAAAGAGGCTGAAAGTAAGACTTTTTTTTTAGTGTGTATTGTTCAATAATCAATACTACAATACTAATAATCAATAATCCCGGATAGACGGTATTTATATTTAAATAAAAGGAATAAAGTAAAAAAGACAGGTGTGAAAAAGTTAGTCGTAATAAAACACTACAATGTGTGTGTAATGTGATTCTCACAGTTTATTCAACTTTAAATTCTCCAAGATTAGAAACAATAATGTGTATCTTATATTTTTACATATATTGACAATTATAGTTATTCCAAATAATTAGCTGTAACTCTTTAGCAATAGTTATTGCACATTTTATATTTAGTTAATATAAACAGAAAAAGGTTTTTTTAGAATTTATTAAATTCTTGTAAAATAGTATTGTGTATGACTCTCATTGTGTGTGTGAATAATAGTAGTTATTTGACAATTTTACTCACCAATAAAAATAACATATTTTATATATTGTTATTACCCTTAGACTTCTGTGTTTTTCCTCAAATAATCCAAGTTATGTCACTTGAAAAATGACACTATTGTCATCAAAATTGCTTATCGCTTATTCTCTCTAATTTCTTTATTAAGAATCTTCTTTGATTTGTTCCAACAATAATAAATTAATAATTTCAAATCAACTTACAATATTCAAACTACTCACTGCATTTAAATATTTGGTTGATGATATTATTTAATCAATCGATTTTAAGTGCATTAGACGGCGGTTGATATTTCTAATATCAATGAGACTTTAATTATTTTAATTAATTTTTATTCAATTCAAATTATTTCTTTACTACTTTATTACTACTCAAATCACTTTCTTTCACAGAACTTCAATTCAATATTTAAATCAACTTTTTTTTATTATAAATATTTCACTTCACAATTTATGTCGTATAAATTCACTATAATTATTAAATTCACAAATCAACCCTTCTTTTGGGGATAAAATATAAACCTCCGACTTTGCGGGAAATGCAAAATATAAACTCTACCAATTTTCGGTAGAAACAATATATTACGCAGCCTTACTGCGGGAGGAACAAATTCAGACTCAATCGTTAAATCAATCGAAGTTATGGATCACACCCTGAAATTCCATTAAAATGTTAATAGTGGGGAGACTGTTACACACAGTTCATTAAACTTCTTTGTTGACAGGCAAGCTTTTCGCAAGCTTGC
Organism: Leptopilina heterotoma; assembly: GCF_015476425.1. Lineage (NCBI taxonomy): Eukaryota > Metazoa > Arthropoda > Insecta > Hymenoptera > Figitidae > Leptopilina > Leptopilina heterotoma. Next base: position 6,891 of record NW_025111081.1, on the reverse strand, counting down.
AAATTCCTAAAGTTAGCTAACACGAGTTCAATGCTCTAATTCCACTATACTTTTAATGTGTATGTTTCTTTTCTTGATATTTAAAACAATACATTTAGAGTCTTCCACTGGAAAATAACTCTTTCGAAATATGGGTGTTGTCCATACTTCTTAGCGATTCTTAATTTTAATAAATTAAAATGTCATTTAATATTGTTAGTGCAAAAGAAAATATATCCAAATTACTATTTAGGTAAAATTAAGGATAACAAATAGTAAATTTGTTACTTTTAAATGATAGATAGTTTGAATTGTCTTTGTGTGAATGATTTGTTTGCTATAGTGTACTTAAATCTAATTACAAAATTCCCAATTTTTTAAATGAAGTTATATAATATAAGAATTTTTAATTTATTAAAAAAATTAAAAATAGTTACGAAGTCATACGTAACACTTTCAATCTTTCAATCATTCAATCTTTCAACCTTTCAATGATTCAATCATTATTTTTTTATTCTCAATCATTCAATCATTCAAGTTTTCAATCTTTTAATCTTTAAATCATTCAATCATTTAATCTTTTAATCATTCAATCTTTTAATCTATCAATCCCAATCTTTCAATCATTTAGACATTCAATAATTTAATGTTTCAACATTCAATCTTTCAATCATTCAATCTTTCAATTATTAAATTCTTCAATCATTCAAACATTCAATCTTTCAATCATTCAATTATTCAATCACTCAATCATTCACTCATTGAAATATTCAATCATTCAATCTTTCAATCATTCAAACATTCAAGTTCTCAATCTTCTATTTATTCAAACATTCAATCATTCATTCTTTCAATCTTTCAATCATTCAATTTTTTAATCTTTCATTTTCAATCATTATCAAACATTTAAGTTTTCAATCTTCTATTCATTCAACCTTTCAATCTTTCAGTCTATCAATCACAATCATTCAAGCATTCAAACATTCATTCTTTCAATCTTCCAATCATTCAATCTTTTAATTATTTAATCTTTTAAACTTTCAATCATTTAATCTTCCAATCGTTTAATCTTTTAATTATTTAATCTTTCAATTATTCAACCTTTGAATCATTCAATCATTTAATTATTCAAATATTCAATCATTCAATCATTTAATCATTCAATCATTTAATCATTCAATCATTTAATCTTTCAATCTTTTATTCATTTAATCGTTGAATGTTTCAATCTTTCAATCATTTAACCTTTCAATCATTCAGTCAATCAATCTCAATCTTTTAATCATTCAATCTTTCAATTTATCAATCCCAATCATTCAATCATTTAAACGTTCAATCATTTAATCTTTTAATCATTCAATCATTTAATCATTCAATCTCAATCTTTCAATCATTCAATCTTTTAATAACAATAATTTGTTTATAAAATATAAATAACAAATTGTGTTCTGCGCCTCCTAGAAAAAAATGAAAAATTGTTTTGTATTGTCTACATTCCCCTGATCAAAAAACCGTTTCGAAAAAAAAAATTTCGGAAAAGAATTTTAGTAATTTTTTAAATAATATAGTGTTTCTTAATAATTGTAATTAAAATTTGTGTCTTATAATTCAACTAGCTGTCGTACCCGTCTTCGACGGGTTTTAGTTTAACTACTAATATATTTGAAGAGTTGACTATACCAATCGGGAATTTAATTTGACTGGGAAAAACTAATAATTAGTTACCATTAACTATTTAATAAGGAAAACATTACTATTTGAATCAGTAAATGCGACTTTTTCTATCAAATACTATTTTTAACTAATTCAGATTTACATCAGAGCAGTATTTGTCAATTTGTAGTACTTTGTGCGTTTGTAATATTTTAATTAATGTATTAATAATCAATCCTAATTTTCCACCAGCTTTTGGAGTTATGTAGAGTCTAATTCGAACTAATTGTATAGGCTGAAAATAGGTCTTAAATTTTGACAAATAAAAATATTACATCAATAGAAATTAAAGCAAAAAGCAATTTTTTAAAAACTAATTAATAGAATAAAACTTTTTTTAATTAGATAAGAAAATTTCCGATTCTTCCTGGTCGAATAAAATTTCTGGCTATTTCTAAGTTTTCCTTCGCGGTTGATATAGACACTCTGTTAAATGTATTAGTAGAAACTGTAACACGTTCCCGCGGTAGGAACCTTATTAAAACGGTTACGGAAAATTACCATGTACCCCCCACCCCCTAGCACTCACAATTTTTAATCTAGAGAGGTAAAAATTGGTACACGTATGTATTTTCACGCGTAGATTACACGAAAAATATATAGCGAACGTGATTGGAGTTGATCTTCATAGAGTTTTCCGCGGAAAACATCAATCAAATTTTGGCCGTTTTTCGCAAAAAAGGCATGCCCCCCCCCCTAGCGCTCACAGTTTTTTACCTAAAAAGATGAAAATTGGTATTGCCTATGTATTTTCAAAAATGGATTACAAGAAAAATATAGCAAACATATTTGGTATTGATCTTCGTAGTGTTTTCAGCGAAAAACTCGAAAATTTTTTAAAAAATGCATGCCCCCCCCCCCCTGGAGCTTACAGTTTTTTACCTAGAGAGCTGAAAATTGTCATACTTAGGTATTTTTTCGTGCAGATTTCAACAAACATACTGAAAAAATTTTTTTAAAAAGTTATCCGTTTGAGAAATTCTGACCCATTTTCAAAAAAATCAAAATTTAGAAACTCCATAACTCAAAAAATATTTCATCAAATTCAAAAAAAATTTATATTTACACTTCTGATAATTGTAATTTTAGCAAAGTTTAGAGAAAATTCATTTTTTGACCTGGTCAATTGGGGCGAATTTTGCCCTACACCCAGAGAAATAATTTATTTGAATTAAATAAAATTTATTTAAAACAAATAAAAAAGGATATTTGTCTCAGAACCAACTAAACTTTTATTTAGCACAAATAATATTTTTTATTTGAATTAATATATTTCATTTAAATATTAATTTATATTTGAATGAAAAAAATTTTATATTTCGTTTAAATATATTGTATATTTACAGCAAATAAAAAGGATTTTTCATTTTAATAAATTCTGTATCAATTCTGAAATATTAAAATTCACTTATAACCTTCAAATAATTTTAACTATCACAATCATTAATGAACCTTTTAATATTTATTATAAAAAATGTTTCTTTTTATATAAGAATTAAAATACACTCACATCTTCTTAGTCATTTTACTTTACTTTTTCACTTCATATGTAAAAGTCCACTGTCACATTTTTCTCACAAAATCTCAAATAAGACACTAAAATATAAATTTAATCACTTACAAATCTGTTATTTTTCACTAATTAAAATATTCATTTAAAAAGAAAAATTCTGTACTTAAATTAATTAAATTTATTGATAACTATTCACTATGAATAAATCATTTATATGCTTTAAATTGTTGAAAGCAAAACATCTTATTGCCCCAGGTAGAAATTTGTCAAGTATTACTTGTTTTCTTCCAGTAGCTGTAGAGTCGAGAGCAAGTTTTACTTGCCAAGGCAATCTGGCCAGTCCTGAATGAGTGACTGGCCAGTTTCACTGGATAAAAACAATTCCTCTTTGCAAACAGTACTTTTGTCAAGTCACTGACCAGAAATTCTGATCATTACAGTGATAAGAATTTCTTTCCAGACACTGGCCAGTCACTGATTTGAATAATTATTTAAGATTCTATCCAGAAAAACTGGTCCACCACTGATCAGAAAAACTTGCCGAATCCTATTAAAGGAATTATTCTAGATTTTCCAAATCTCTAGCCAAAAAATCTTGACACTATTAAAAAAAGAAACTGCGGACTCAGAAACTTCCAGTTACTAAGGAAAAAAACAAAGCACTAGTCCCATAAAAATACACTCTTAGTCAATCATTTATAATTAGATATTAAAAATAATTTTTATGTTCCATACGGTCAAAAACAGAAAAGTCTAAAGTAACTTTACACGGAAAAAAAAAGTTCCCAGATGTTTCAGGAATTATTTCCTAACTCTTGGATACGTGGTAACAGCTCTGAACTAGCAACGAACATTCAATGGTAATCAATGAATGTTTGAAAGAAATTCGGGAACTGTATTAGAAAAAGCTATAAATAGTCCATTAGTCTCTTTTTCATTACTTTCTCATGTAAAGTTCATGGCGCTGGCCGCAACTGTTTCTGAAATTTTCGGGAACTCGTCAAGGAATCTTGGTGCGCAGAAACTGTGCGCACCAGTCTCAACAAGTCTCACCGTCAGTAAGACTTGCGTGCCTTATATATATTTACTTTATGCTGAGGTATTTAACTCGCCTGTTTAGCTCAGCTGGATAAGACGCCGGACTTCTATTCTCGGGTACGCGAGTTCTGTTCCAGCCGCCGTCGATTTTTCTCTAATATGGTTTTTTCTATTTCAGAAACTTAATAAAAAATAAAAATTGTATGTGACCTTCAAGGATAAATGTGTGTGTGTGCGGACGTGTCAAGGAGGGGAAGTGGGAGGGGGGAAGCAGAATCCATTTTTTTCTTGCATTCGCCTAACTTTTCGATTTTCTTGAACAGTTCCCGACTTTTTCAAGAACAGTTTGCCGAGAAGTGGTGAAATAGTTATAATTTGTAGAGAAATAGTAAATGACATATTTCAACGAGGCAACCTTTAGTTATCTGTGTACTACCCGCCGTATCCAAGAGTTAAGAACGAAGTTTCCGAATAATCCTCGAACTTTTTTTTTCCGTGTATATAAAAATTATGATCGTTTCACTGTCACATTATTACCAAAGTTTACCTTTTTCCTAAATTTTGACAAGATAAGCCGTCAAGTCTCTGACAAGTGACTAAACAGTTTATCTGGTCATCATTTCTGATCATTCATTACTTCTGACAAGTCACTGGCCAGAAATTCTGGTCACAATCGGAATAGAACTTCAGTTCTTAAACTTCTAGTTATGATAAGTTACTATCTAGTCTCCGTAGCTGCGTGGTAACGCACATGCGTTGTGTCTCCAGAGTCAAGGGTTCGATCCCCCATGCGTGCGAATTTTTTATTCTTAGATTTAAGTGTTATTGGTAGAGTAATTGTTCATAAGTCTTAAATATTTGAATAATCACAAAAATATAAATAAATATGTAATTATAAACAAAATAAAAAGAGCCGGGAAAAATTATATTTTCTTCTAGATTTTGAGCAGAAAACTGTCCAGTTACTGGACAGTTACTTGCCAGTCACTGGCCAGATAATCTAACCAGTAACTGCTCAAGTAGCGCGTTACATTTCCAATCAATCACTTGCCAGATTTTCTGGTCAATTACTGCCCAGAATCTAGAAAAACTTCCCAGTGACTGGTCATTATAGAGTTGAAATTTCTACCTGGGTGTTTTACTATAAAAATGCAATATGCGCAGGCGTCTACTTATAAGTCACACAAACATTTATTTGAATCAAATAGTGTTGCCGCGATAATGGCGAGAGGCGAGACGAGACGAGAGAACTTTGACTCGAGACGAGACGAGACAGTATTTTTTTAATTATCGCTAAAACGATACAAGACGAGAGAGGTGTCACGAGAGACGAGAATTCTCGACGAGAATTACGAGAATTCTCGATGAGAATTTTTTTTAAATTGCAAAGTTTTATTCTGAAAATATATAGTTACGGTTAACATATATATATATATAAAATATGATAGATATATGTATACTAAAATCTTTTATTGTTTACGTTGCATTTAATAGTCTTTTTAAACAAAATATAAGAAATTATAAATATTTTATATAAATTATATTTTTTTATACATAATATTTAGTAAATAAATTCTTTCTTAACTAAAAGTTGAAATTTAATTCATTTTTCAGTGTTTTTTTTAATGAGCAATATTTAACGGAAAAATAAATTTAAAAAAATTGTGAAAAAAAAATTTGGGTTTGGATCATAAATTCAGTTTCTTTGCTTATTTTTAAATATTATTGTGAAAATGGGTTCTATATTTAGCTAAAAAAGTTAGCAACTTTTATATTTATCTTTTTAAAAATTATTTGATTTAAATCAAATAAGAAAGTATTCACTTGAACTTGAATGAAATAATTTTTATTTTACTGAAATAAATTATTTTTGAACCAATGAATTCAGAATTTGAAGCAAATAAAATTTATTTGATAATAAACAAAACAAGTAATCAGTTATTGGAGACAAAAACATTTTTTTAATGCAAAAAATAAAAAAATTTGCATTTTTGATTATTTGAAAATAAATTGTAACTATTATTCAGCTTAACATTTTTATTCCAATATAGCTAAAATTTTAAACCAGACTAATACCTGAGAGACTACCAAGTCTCACCTAAATCGTCAAGTCATTTTTTCGTAATGTGCGAACAAAATTTTACAGACATATATGTATATCTAAGATAAATATTAACATTAAAAAAAATTAACACGTCAAATTTTTTACAATACTATACTTCTATAAAGAAAGCTGAAAAAGACGAGAGAAAACTAGAATGTGTAGCATCTCGACGCTCGAGACGAGACGAGACGATAATGTGTAGCATTCCTCGACACTCGAGACGAGACGAGACGATAATATGTAATATTTTCGAAACACGAGACGAGACGATAAATTGCCCTATAATAACGAGACAAGACGAGACAGTTAAAATTATCGCCTCGTCTCGTATCGCGGCAACACTAGAATCAAATATATTATATTCTAATTGCAAATATATTTTTTTATTTAGATTAATAAGTACATTTATTTCAAATAAATATTAGTGTATTTATTTTAAATAAAATATTTATTTGCAACAAATAATTTTTTTTAAATATACACTGTTATTTAAAATAAATACCTTTTTTCTCTGGGTGTATCATGAATAATTCGGTTCCATGCA